>NC_138104.1:98417834-100817834 GCF_964146895.1 Miniopterus schreibersii | reverse complement strand
GGGCTGATGAAAGTAATGCATTTGTCACAGGGCAGGGGCTGAAATGTGGAGCTAAGTGTTCTTAGGGAAAAACATGTCAATACTAAATCTTTTCACCAACCTTTGATGGATGTTCTAATCTTCTCAGGTCAACAAGGCTCACCCTGGCAACGTGCTGTAATAACTTATTTAAGAAGCAGCTGGCTTTTTAAAATGGACGGTTTCATCAATTTTTAGATTTTCATTCTCAGAAATGTATTCTCTTATCAAAACGGTATTTGCGATACAAAGTAAGAGTTTAATTATACCTTTTTGACAACAGAGGAGACAGCAGAGGGGAGCAGGTTTGGGAGTTACTGTTCTTTGCTCTCAGTTGTGTATGACATTCAAACTCTGCAGAGGTAAAGAGATAATATCAGAGAGGTAGTTTCATCTGTTAGAGCAGGGGTCCACAAACTACTGCCCATAGGCCGAATCTGGCCCACGGCCCGTTTTTATAAATAAAGTTTTATTGGACCACAGGCTCACCCACTTGTTTACTTATTGCCTGTGGCTGCTTTCAGGCTGCAAGGGTAGAACTGAGTAATCGGGACACAGAGCTGCAGCCTGAAGAGCAAAGCTATGAAGTGGCTGGCCCTTCGCAGCCCACGCACGCCGGCCTCGCGGGGAGGGCAGTGCGGTGTCTGGCTGCGTGCCGGACCATTCGCAGTGGGGGCTGGAGGGCTTCCAGGAGGCCACAGTGCACGTGTTTAAGGCATCTGCGTAGTTCGGCTGGGTTCAAGGTAGAAGAAAGCAGAAAAAGACAAAACCCTAAGCAGTATCTCTCAGTGAGAGCGGCAATGAACGGAACAGTGTACGTGTGGAATGATCACTTTATGTCAAAGCAATATCACAGCAGCACCAGTGCAGGCCCTGGCGCTGGCACACGGCCGGCGCGCCGCATGGCCCCCGCCGCGGGGGCGCCCCGAGGCCGGGTGCGGGCGCTCAGAACTTCAGCGGGATGACGGGCCAGTACTTGGGCCGCTTGCGGTCGAAGTGCTTGTTGAAGCTCAGCTGCACGGCGGCCTCCATGGCCTGGATCTTGGCGGCGCCCGCGCCGTACAGGCGCCGCATCTCGGCCTGGCGCCGCGCGCTCGGGCTCTCGGCCGGCGCGTCGCAGCGGCGCGCGCGGTAGTACAGGTCGTGGTCGGCGTTCACGTAGTCCTCCAGGCGCCGCGCGTCCAGCTGCTGCTGCCGCCCTGCGGACGAGCCACGGTCAGTCCCGCCGCCGGCCCCGCCCCGCCCCGCCCGCGCGCTCCTGCCCGCCGGGCCTGGGGGCACCGCTGACCGGGGGCTGGGCACGGGAGGGGGCCGGCCGCGAGGGGACGCCACCCGGACTGCGAAACTTCTGGAAGGGGCCCTCACCACGGGAGAAACGGACAGAGCCGGGCCCCTCTCCCCACCGCCCGCAGGGAAAGGCCGGTGCTGCCAGCAGCCCCCCCCCCCCCCCGCAGCTGGGGGGGAGCTGACTGTAGGTAATCCAGGCAGAGCCAGCGCCGGCGACCAGAGGACGACCATGACGCCGATCCCTCCACTCGCCCAACGCGCCAACCACACAGCGGCAGGGCGAGGGATTCAGCACCGCCGCCGGCAAGGGGCTGAGCAGCGGCCGCTCGGCAGGTGCCGGGGACCGCTGGCGTCTCAAACTCCCGCTGCCTGAAAGCCGCTGCCGGGACCTGACTTTCCACTTCACGGGCTAGCTTAGGCCCCAGTTCAAACGCCATCGTTACATGCCGGCGATCCTACTAATTGAAATGGACTCTTGCCCCGGCCAGGTGGCTCAGCTCATCGGAGCACTGTCCTGTCCACCAAAAAGGTTGCAGGTTCGACCCGCGGTCGGGGCATGTACGGAGGCAACCATTCCATGTTTTCCCCTCACACTGATGTTTCTCTCTCTCTCTCTCTCTCTCTGTTCCTCTCTCTCTAAAATCAATAAACATATCCTTGGGTGAGGATTTAAAATAAATACATGGATTCTTATAAAGCAAGATTTCTTCAATTTATTCTCTATTTTTTATTATAACAAGTATTGATATCTTTTATTTTTACCTAAATAACATAAAAATATCAGCAAAACAATGCTGTGGAAGGTAAAATTTAGCCTGCTTACATAGATTTTTGTAAGCGACTGTCAAGAACAGAAATTGACAGTAGAATGCATCCATCTGTAGCTACTATTGCTACCAAGAGAAATGCTACTAAGTAAGGAGTGAAGATGGTTGCAGGGGATAAAACAACACTATAAATCATTCTTTCTTTGCTAAATAGAAAGTAGCAGAAAGAAAGCTTAGTATGGAAGGAACCACAAAAGTGAGCGAATCAAGTGTGCACAGAAATATATTTATGTGGCTGTGCACAGTCACTCTCATAAATCCCGTTCTCTATAAATGACACCTTGGAATTGGAGGGAAGGAGTTTTATAAACTTGGAAACATTATTGAAAATGTATGTGGCCGTTGCTGTCTTAGCACATCTGCAGTTGATTTTCACATAAGGAAGCAATACAGGATATGCCAAATGACTGTCAAAAGAAATACCGTATCACTGTTACTTTATTCATGGGAAAGATAGAACTGACTTACTGTGAAATGCAGACCTAAACCAAAATATTGACCTAATATGTAAATGAATGTGGGAGTCAACAAGCATTTGTTTCTCATTTTTGGTCTTTCCGACAAGTTTGAAACATCAGGATGTCCGTTGTTCAGTCCTCATGGTGTTTAAATTCTATTCCCCACCCCGCCCCTCAAGGACTACTCTTCCGAAGGCCTGGCATTTCCACATTAGCCAAGGAAATGGAGTCCCACCTATGAGAGCCTTGGCCCCACCACCAATCTTTGGGCTCTCCTTTTGTTGTTGGCCCGGAGGACATGACCTCATGCGTGGGGCTGCTGGGGCCTCCGAGCCTCTGCATCTAGAGGGCAAAGTTTCCCAGACCACAGTCCTTTCACTCTCAAGTTTGTCCCAAGACTATCATCAGCCTTCCTGACAGATTTAGTGACACAACAGATGTTCAACTTCCTGAGTCTCTGAGTTTAGAAGTTTGAATAAACACTGGAATCTTTGCTATCTTACTAAGTGTTGCTCTCTGCCATTGGGATATGTGAATTTAACCTTTTTACTTTTGCATCTTCAATTTTCTTTTCCTTATAATTTAACATGGTTATAATTATGCTTCTTTCTGCCACTCTTCTGACAAAACTATCTTACCAATATTGAATTGGTGTCATAATTCTATGTTGAGAGACATTTTCTTACTGTTGACATCTGTGGATGAAACACTGTCAATATAAAGCAACCCCAGCTGGCAGTCCCAGTTTGCACTCGACACGTGCTCATAGGTTGCCATCAGTGGGTTTCAGTTCTTAACAAAGTTCATACAGTGTAAAAGTAAAAGACAGCCCTCTGCTCTGTTCTTTACTTCTATTTCCTCCCCACTCAGCCTTCCTTATCAGAATTTAAGGCCCAACCCTCTCCCATCCCTGCCCACAAGAGGTCTGGAGGTTTCCTGATTTCCTGCATGGTAGATAGTTGTCCTAAAACATAGATTTAAGGGGCAGGAATCCTGTCCCCTGTACTGAAAGACAGGCTATGGGAACTGCCTGCAGGAGTCCCCTATGGGGGAGGGTCCCTTTATTCACCCCCAGCCCTAGCCCCAGGAGGACCCAATGCCTGACACAAAGCAGGTGCTCAGGAAATGATTGTTGAGAGGAAGTTTGGACAAAGGCCATACATTATTTTTTTGTAAACAACTCTGTTTCTTCCAGATGCTGTTAAAGAAAAATGATGACAACCCCGGGATAGAGAAACAGATGCTCAAATCACAAAAGATGCTGGGCAGAGCTCCCCTCCACTAGGTTCCTCAGAGCCTCCATGGGAGAAGCTGGGGGAGGAGCCAGGGGAGGGCACCAATGAGATGGGGTCTGATCTTGTTTCCTTACATCTGAGTCACTTCACCTCCACTTACACAATTAAAAAAGTGTTCTAAGGCTAGACTACAGACATGTAAACCAATCCTCAGACTTAAAACCAAAAACCAAATACCCTCAGACTGGCTGAAAGCGCTTTAGTGTATACCGACCTAGGGGAACAAGCAAGCTTCAGGAAGGAATAGACCCTTTTGAAGGAACCCACTTATTCTGTTTTCTATTTATTGCTTCTTTTCTCCCACTGAAAGGAAGGGTTCTCAGTCACTGACAGTTTATCTTCCTGTCAAAACAAGGTGAGGGCTCATCCAAGCAGTCAGAGAATCAGATGACTGAAGCAGAGAAGGGGAACATCCCACCTGAGACATAATTAAACAGGTGCCTTGTCACGGAGAGGTGGGTCATTTTTACTGAAAACAGCTGTGGGGCTCGATGTTACCAAGAGCTTTTTTCTTTTGGTCATGGGAATTTTTATTTTTAAATATGTTTTTACTGATTTTAGAGAGAGGAAGGGAGAGGGAGAGAGAGAAACATCAATGATGAGAGAGTCATTGATCTGCTGCCTCCTGCACAGCCACTACTGGGGATCGAGCCCACAACCCAAGCACTGGTGCCCTGACCAGGAATCGAACCACGATCTCCTGGATCCTAGGTCGATGCTCAATCGCTGAAGCCAAGCTGGCTGGGTGGGAATTTGTTTTAATACAAATCATGGTCTTTTTAGATTCCAGCTTTAAAACAGGTTCTAATGGGTTGACTAGTGTCCTCCCAAAATTTACATCTAGGTGGAACCTCTGAATATGATCTTATTTGGAAATAAGATCTTTGCAGATGTGATTAAGGAAAGGGTCAAGATGAGATCATACTGGATTAGGATGGACCCTAACCAATAAATATGAGACAGCGAAGGACACACAGAAACACAGGGGTAAAACAATGTGAACCTGGAGGCAGGGATTGGAACGATGCTGCCACAAGCCACCAAATACCAGGAGCCAGAAGAAGCTGGAAGAAACAAAGCCCTGGAGCCTGTGGAGGGAGTGTGGTCCTGCCAACACCCTGATTTTGCACTTCTGGGCTCCAGAACTGTGAGAATAGATTTCTGTTGTTCTAAGCCAACCAGTTGGTGGTAATGTCACAGCAGCCCTAGGAAGCTGGTACAGTTAATATGTAGATAGGGTTAAAACAAGAAAAACACTCAGTATTATACTATTAAGAAGAAATTCTACTGGATTCGTCCGGGTTCGAGATATAGAACCTTGACATTTTTTGCCTCAGTTCATACATTTACATGATGTTGCCAATAGAGACTTACGGTCCACAAAGGAGAAAAAGCATGGAAAGTGACTTGGCGTCTAGACAAGCGCGCAGAGCGGGAAACATGCGTTCAGTATTCCATGGATAGCTGGCCCACGGGCGGAACACCTTGCAGGGCAAAGCACTAAGACAAGTGAGTGTGAAAGAATGTTGTTCTTCCTCACTTTCCCAGCATTAGCACGTCTTTCTGATTATATTCTCCGCTACGCTGCTAGAATTAATGATTTTAGCACAACCGAGCGAAAGCAGACTTGGTTTCTATCATGAACGCCTCATTTCTGACCTGTCAGCTAGGCGCCCAGAACACGGGCGCAGACCTGGGCCGTCTCCGACGGCCTTCCTCCCTCGCCGGCAGCCGTGAGTGGTGCCCACCGCACCTCCGTTTTTAGGGTACAAGCGCCTTTGCGGGCGCCCGCCGCCTTCCACAGCCTCTGCACGCCGCTTCCCGCCGGTCGGCCTGGCGGGATCAGCAGGGCCACCCTGGGTCTCACCGACGACACCCCAGCGGCTCACTGAGCGGGCGGCGCCACCTTCCTATGGCCTCTAGGTGTCCGCGGAGAACCAGCCCGATGGGGTCTCCGCCCCTTGGTTCAGGGGGGCGCGGCACAGCGCCTGGAGACCCGCACCTCCTTTCCCCACAGCCGGCCCGCCGGCCCCTCTGGGCGCCAAGCTCACGGGCCCCACCCGCATTGGCAGAGGCGGGCCTCCCAGGCATCACTGTTAGCGATGTCCCCTCTTCCCACCTGGCTTTGTTCTCGGCAGAGATGTTCCTGTTTTGACCCAACATCCAGCCCCAAAGCTCGTGATAAATTCTGATAAATTCTCACTGGCTGCAGCCGGCCGACAGTGAGGCCGTTTGTTCCCGAGGGCTTTCTTCTCTACTGGGAAGGACTTGCACGCATTTTCTCTCTAAGAATTACGACTATGACCTTGCAGTCTCAAGAGATGGTTATTTATGCCTAAAAAAGTATACTTTTCATAATCTAACAACAAAGATTTTTCCCTAAGAAGTAGGTGAAAACACAGCTGACCTTTAAAACTTCACAACTGTCTATTTTCCCGTAAGTAATGTTACCACTGAAGTTTTAAATAATGGAAACATCTCATTAGGAAATGATGACATAACATAATCAAAGGCATGCTTGTTCCCACTGCACAAAAGTTCTTTATCCTACTTAATTTTTTTGTTCTTATCATTGAAATATGTTACAGATTATCTGGAAGAGCAGTAATCACAAGCAAGAACATGCTGTCTAATCTGAAGGATTTTATCCTAAGAAAATATTAAATACAACTCAGATGAAGAAAAGCTAAATCAAGGTTAGCTAATTTTCCATTGCTAGTAATAGTTTATAAAGTTCTGAGTTCTCTAAATGATTCATACTCAGAGTTGAATTTCCCCTTACCGAAGAAGTAGCTTCTAGTTGTTCAAAGAGCAGAACAAAACAACTTTAACCAAGCAGTCACACTACTCCGGTCCCTGATCTCTTTATTAAGCATTTCCAGACTGGGGATGGAACTAAATCTCCACGAATATTTCTAGTAAAGGCAATGGACGGGAAAGCACGATGGGCATTCAAGTCGCTTACACGTGCGTCCCATCGTTCATTACTCCCCGAAGGAACACGTATTCGTCCTATACACCACCAAAAGTGCTGGTGAAAAAAATGATGCCAGTGAACCTGCTATCCATCATTTTGTTATTGGGGGTGCAGGGCCAAAGCCTGGCAGCTACTTCTAATAGAGACCAAGTCTTTAGTAGTAAGATTCTCACCCTCGCCAGACAATTCTCAAGCCTCCCAGGGACCTCACAATGCTTTCAGGGCAGACTGCCGGACACAAAAGTATGGGAGAGATTCTAGGACAAGCACACATTTGTAGTTGCTACAACTGCACATTTCGAAAAGCACAAAGAAGTGGAAGCTCAATGTGTTCAGTGCTGTGATGAGTAATGTGGGTGTGGGTTCATTTTTCCAGCCCAAGTAATATTTTACTATATTATGTCAAGCAAGAATGTCCTTGAAACAGAACTAAAAGTTGTGTTAATGACTACTTGGACTAAATTGTGTTAATGTCTAAATTTGACAGACACCAAAATTTAATTCTTTTATGTTTTAAATATTTCAATATTAAATATTGAGATCCTTTTAAGAGTTTGATTAGTGTTGCTTAGAGCAGAAATATATGACTTTTTGGGAAGTCATAGAACATCTTTATAAAAAATGTACAGAATCTGAATCAAGCACTAATCAGGACAAACAGCTATCAAAGTAAAACCAGTTTATGGTTAATAATCCATGATCAAGGAAGAGTTATTAGCAACTAACCATAACAACTAACATTTCTTGGGCACTGACTCTGTACCAAGCACTTTTATCTCATTTAATCTCTGTAATTACCACCCCATTTTAGGACCCTTATTGCACAGGTGAGGAGACTGAGGCACAGAAAGGCTGGGGCAGGTGGCCCACAAGAGGATAGGCACCTCTGGCTAGAAAGTGGTGGGGCCCCATGATCGAGTGGTTCCACCACGGCTGCCTTTGTATAATGTTACTACCAATAATGTAAATACTGTGGAGTAACGTTAAGGAGGAAGGTCATAAGGGTTTTCATAAAATTTCCTTTTTTGTTGGCTTGCTATCTAGAGCACGGTAAAACAAATCCACATCACAGTCAGTTTGTTCACAGAGATGGTAAGACCTTTCCAGTTCCCTCTATGTCCCACTCACAGACTACATTTGGGAACAGACAATTCTCGCAGGGTGATTGTATTAGTTTTCTAGGGCTGCCGTTATAGAGTACAAAAACTGGGTGGCTTAGAACAACAAAAAAGTGTTGTCTCAGTTATGGAGGTCAGAAGTTCAAGATCAAGGAGGGCAGGGCTGTGCCTCCTTGGAAGGCGCTTAGGAAGGGTCTGTTCCAGTCCTGTCCTAGTTTCTGCTAGTTCCTTGCCTTTTGGCAGCAGAACTCCAGTCTTCACAAGACATTCTCCCTGGGTGTGTGTCTGTGTCCAAATGTCCCCTTTTATAAGGACGCCAGTTACATTGGATCAGGGCCCATCCTAATGTCCTCATTTTAACTTGATTACCTCTAATAAAGACCCTATCTCCAAATAAGGCCACATCCTGAGGTCCAGGGGGTGGGTGTGGGTGGGGTCCAATATATCTTTTTTAAGGGCCACAACTCAACCTACAACAGCAATGATAACAGTTCAGTTTGGAACCTTGAAGTAAATGAAGAAGATTGAGGAACACTATCAAACAAAATATGAAGTTCATCAAGTTTATCAAGCATCTGAGCCTAACTCACTTTGTAACATGTCTCACAGAACAATAGTGAGCTTAGCACTTTGTGGGGTTAAGATTTCAAAACCTCTGTTTAAGGCTCATAATTAATAACAAAATACTTCATTCATTCATTCAAAATAATATTAAGTGCCAGGCACAATGTAGCAGATAATTTTCATGACTTTTTCTTTTAACCTACCTAGGATTCTATCTGACAAAGGCAAGAGGGAGGAACAGGGGTAGTTCTTAACCATATCTGTAACTGAAATGCTCATCCTGGAAGAACACATTTTATCCTTTTATGTTCATTTCATTCATATCTATATTTTATTGAATAACTATCAGGTTTATTTTAAATTAGCAGATAATTCAAAATGGACTTTTCAATGACTACGGTTTGCTCCCATCCTTAATTACAACTTTTATCATAAAATTATCAATCTCTTTGGGGGAAAAAGATCTGGTAAGGACAAAAGAAATAAGCCCTATGGTCATACTTTTTTTCGAAAGTAACAAACAGCACACGAACCAATGCCTACTCTCCCTCATGTGTCAGACTAATGGTTCTTTTATATGTATTTTGAAAAAAGCTAGACTTCATTTCTGGAGATCAATAAATGAAATTATTCTATGTGTAATATAAAGTACTTTTTAAAAAATACTTGTTTGGCCCAGCTGGGCATGGCTCAGCGGTTGAGCGTTGATCTAGGATCCAGGAAATCAAGGTTCGATTCCCGGTCAGGGCACGTGCCTGGGTTGAGGGCTCGATCCCCAATGTCTCTCTCATCATGAGTATTTCTATCTCTCTCTCCCTCTCCTTTCCTCTCTCTTAAATCAATAAAGATATATATATAAAAATAAAAATAAATACTTGTTTGGATATACTTTCTAATGCACATCAAAGAAATCAACAGTTTAAGCAAAAGGAGGGGCCCTGCCCTGGCTGGTGTGGCTCAGTTGGTAGAGTGTTGTCCCATGGACCGAGGGTCATTGGTTGGATTCCTGGTCAGGGCGCATGCCCCAGTTGTGGGCTTGATGCCCAGTGGGGGGCATACAGGAGGCAGCCCATCGATATTTTGCTCTCACACCAATGTTTCTCTCTCTCCTTCTCCCTTCCTCTCTCTCTAAAATTAATAAATACATATTTTTAAAAAAGAAGGGAAGTAAAAAAGCCTGAATGAGCAGTTTAGTGAAGGAAGAATGACGGGCAAAGACACTAAGGGCCTGTGACACTTTATACAAAGCCCATTGCTCAGTTCCTGGCACCCAGTGGGATCAATAAATGCTAGCCCATCATTATGAAAATTTGGGTCATTCAAAATGGAAATGAAACTCTTCCAAGGCTTCTATGTTTCTGTTTACTAAAAATTACAGGTAAAATGTCATATAATTAGAACTCAATACAAACAATATTGAGACTGCCTATTGGTTATAATAGAGAGAAAATAACATATACTTGTATATCTATTAGAGGCACTTAAACTGTAAATGATCTGATAATAGTAAGGAAAGCACCAAAAGCAGTTCTAGTTCTTTGCAGTAAGAAATTAAAAAAAGAAAATTCCTACTTTGACTAAAGATATAAGACCATTACCATAATTCTCTAACCCCAGGGCAGATAGTCTCAATGCAGGATCAAATTGGAAAGTTTAAATACTAGGCATTTTGTTATTCTATTTAGGTTCATACTGATCTTCGAGGGGAGGAAGCTTAATATTTAAGATGTGGCAGCTCTGCAGCACCAGGGAAGGCTCAGAGCTGTGTACCAGTGAGTTGGCAACAGTATTTTAGGAACCTAGCTGTCTCAGAGACAACACCTAATCCCTAAGTTTATGCATGAGGAAGGAGCACAGGAATTGGAGTCAGGCAGAACTTGGTTTGAATCCTATACCATGAAACAAGTCAAATAACATTCTGAAGACTCTTTCCTCATCTGTAAAATGGGTTTGATACGTTGTGTAGATTAGGGAACACATGCATGCACACACGTATGCACACACATACGCATGCACACCCACTCTCCATCTGGTGGTATCTAACATTCAGCAAATGTTAGAGATACTATTAGGTTAAGCTTTGTTCTAGAACTAAAAGAAAAGTCCTATATTAAAACAGCTCTGGAAACTAATATACAGTAATTGAGGTGCAATATCACCATGGCTTTTCCAGGCCTGGGACTGGATCTGGAATAGTATCCGTATCCATTCAAGGAGTTAGAAAATAACTCTATGGATTAGGGAAGATAAAACTGCAGAATGCAGGGCAAGGAAAGGAAGCATGTGAAGGCAGCTCTGCACTTACGTCGCTCTTCCCTGTGCCTCTCGGTCTCCGCAAAGTACTGGCGGAGCTCCTCCGTGATCTCCATGTTGCTCAGGTCATATTCTACCTCCTCATCTGAGTCGGTCTCCACCTCCTCCTCTGCGGCCCAAGCTTGGTCTTCTCTTGTCCTGCCCTGAGGATGCTGCCCAGACCGTGGAGAAGGTGAATAACCACAGTGGGAGTCCTGGGGGGCCAAGTGATCACCGCAGGACTGAGGGGACGCGCCCTTCTTAGCGTGAGAGCTCTGGGGAACACCTCCGGGAGTGAAGTACCAAGGGGAACCGAAATAAGACTCCACGGCCTTCCGATAGGCATTCTGGTGGCTTCGCATCCAAGCCATTGCTTGGTAATAATGTTGCCAGTATCTTGCATATACCGGGTGGTAAGACCAAGGTGTGGTAGTTTCCGATGACGCCTCCTACAAGATAAAGGGAGGTGTCGGCTGGACATCACAATTCATCCTCAAGAGAAACCCCAAATGTTTGACCAACTTATCAACATACAGTTACTGAGTATCTGCTGAAAACCTACTCTACATTAGGGTGCTACTGGGCCAAAGAGGACACCACAGGTCCGTGCCCACTATGGACGCTCACTGTATGTACTTGCTCTGAAGCATGTGTACATGAGGTGCACAAAGGACAATTAGCTTAATGTTACGGCCATAAAGGTGGGACAGAGGCTAATAATGACCATTTTTAGATAAGATTCAGGGAGATAAGAGGACTGGACATCACCTTGGCAACTAGTTCCATGTTAGAAACAGCCTGCCAAGAACCACATGGACTAATGAATGGGATGCTTTCTGGTCCCTCCCTCTCTGCCCCCTAAAAACCTGCTGGCCCACCTTACTCCTCAGTGCCGGGGACAAAAGATGTCGAGCAACGCACCCAGTGGTGCTTTTACTTTTCATTTCTTTCTTTCTTTCTTTCTTTTTTTTTTTTCAGTAGATGAGGGGACATTTAGCTGTGGTGCATTTACACCATGGAATACTACGCAGCTGTAAAGAAGAAGAATCTCGTACCCTTTGGGACAGTATGGATGGACCTGGAGAATATTATCCTAAGTGAAATAAGCCAGGCGGCGAAAGACAAACATCACATGATCTCGCTTATACGTGGAATCTAAAGAACTTAATAAACTGATGAACAGAATAGGTTCAATGACATGGACGCATAGATGAGACTGATGAATGTCAGAGGGAGGGAGGAGGGCAGGTGGGTGGAGGGGGAGAGAGTAACCAAAGAATTTATATGCATCTATGCACAACCCAAGGACACGGACAGTGGTGGGGAGGGGGACTGGAGAGGGGGGTGGGACAGGGTGGAAGGGGTCATTGGGGAGAAAAAGGGACGTCTGTAATATTTTGAACAATAAAAAAAATTTTTAAAAACCCCCCAGAAAACACTTTTCATTTCTGATGTATTTCTTTGGTCTTCTTCATCATGGAATGAAAACGCCAAGAAATTCACCTTTTTCTCTTGCAAATTAAAAAGATCTTACCTTTGCTGCCATCTCTGATTGTGAAAGTCCAAATGGGCACCGAAACTAGGAAAGAACAACCACAGTGCAACATCTGGTCAGCACAGGTATGTAATATTCGTGGCTATTTTGTAGTTTGCCAAGCAGCTGTCTAGAGGGCGCCTCTTCCAAATACTGTGCCTGGTCTTCATACAACTTACCATTACAGGACCCTGGCACCTGGACATGACCTTGTGGTCTGAAAAGGAGGGATCCTCTTACTTATGATTAACTGGCTCAAAGGACACTCCATTTTTCAACTACTGGTTTCCCTATTTTTTTAATTCTTTATTTTTATTTTTCAATTACAGTTTACTTTCAATATTATTTTATATTGGTTTCAGGTGTGGAGCATAGTGGTTAGACAATCATATACTTTACAAAGTGATCCCCTGATATTTCCAGTACCCACCTGGCACACCGTACATAGTTATCACAATATTACTGACAATACTCCCTATGCTGTACTTTACATCAGCACTATTAAAAGACACAAGATGCCCCTAGTAGCTGGTCACCACTTTAAAATGTAATGACATCTAGAAATTTAACAATAGAACTTGTTTCCCTGTTGAAAGTAAAGTTCATGAAAATTACCTTATAAATAGTAGTCGGTATGTATATAAAAATAATATACAGAGAATAAACTAAAAAATGACAACTATTATATTATTTACCAATCCTTAAGTCATGTCAATGTCTACTTAAATTAAACTTGCATGTCCCTGAGGCTTGAATAGACTACATCTTGCCAACTCACCAGAGACCTTTGTTGGATCTTGGAGCAGCCTCTCTAAATAAGACATCTTGCAGTCTGGGTTGTGCCCTGCACTTTAGGTCTCCTCAATGGGCCTTATTTTGGTTTGGATTGCGATAAGCACCTCTCAGCTGGCGTGTGGCACACCACGCTCTCCCCGTCTAACCACTCTGCCTCTTCGCAGGGGGAGACACTGTTCCATGCAGACTCTCCACCAAGCCACCATGCAGAATGTTTTTGCCCAAAGGACTTCCTCTGCCCAGATGTGCTCCTTTCCCCACTACCTAAGCGCTTGTGATTTACTTATGACAGGAAATACCTAAGGTAAAGTTCAATCTGCACCTTTTACAACCTATTTAAAACACACTTTTAGTATTTTTCCCTCCTGCTCAGGAGTTCAGAGCTACTAAAATGACAGTCTACACCAGAATGTATTTTAAAAAGTTAAACAAAAACAATACTCTAAAATGCATGAGAATTTAAGCATCTGTGAGACAAAACCACTAACACAATGTGTCGCTGAGCAGTTACTTAGGATGTGAAGCTTGAGAACTCAGATACTGAAGGAGTCCTAATTTTCCTAACTTCACTTAATAACAGAGTAGAATTTAAAAATCTTCAAGCCTTAATAAATAAACTTGACTTATTTTTTAATCTCGAACATATGTTTTGCTCTGAGTAAGGTTGAAAGCTGAGATGTTAAAATGGCCACCTCTTTTAGGATTTAACCCCAAAGAGAACCATTTGTTTTCTTTTTAAATATAATAAGCTTTCAAATAGGGTATTTCCCAGAGGGCTGACATGACCTTCTGTAAATTTATCTTAAACATAACCTGCACTTCCTGTTCACTATTCTAAATTCAGAAATACACACACATATGCAGTGAATGGAAACTGGAAAAAAGTTAACAGATGCAGTGAAAATGTAAGTGCAAATTCAATTCACATTACTTTTAAACTTTAATTGAAAGGTTTAAAACATGAGCCGTTATCTGAAAACCTGGCTAACTGCTATGCGCTTTACAGGCCACTGAAGAAACAGGAAACAGTCAATACAATTCAGGGGCTAACCACCCAGAGAAGTAAAACGGACCCAAAATGAAGTAACAGCAGAAACCAGTGCACACTTGAGTGCTAACTGTAAGGTGCAGCATTTAAGTGCTAATTCCCTCCAGCCAGTTTTCGTCTTTCTGTCACCGATATCAGAATTGCTTTCTGAGAGCCTGCAGCGCATAATGACATTAAAGTGAACTCCATGTGTGTCTTAATCAAATTTGTTTTCTAGATTAACAAGTAGCATAGGAATTAAAATAGAAAAGTTGAGGAGACATCTGCATGTCTTCTGGAGAGTAAGAGTTTTGAATCCAGACTTCTATGCCTTATAAAACGTACTTAGAACCAGATTAATGTGAATATTATTTATTCCAAACTGGGAAGTCTGACAGCCCCAAATAAGTAATAACATTATTGCCACTGAACACTACTGCAGACCTCAGAGAAGCCTGTTTTTATTTAGAATTGGGACAATGCAGCCTGACTTTAAAAGTAGCAGAACCAATATTCTGAAAAGTGTACAAGATGGTGTATGAGAGGCTCCACTTCGCAGAGTGAGAAGTGTAGGCAGATGTGATAAAGCAGGCAACTGTTTAAAAAGTTCGAGTGCAATCCATCATGCTCACCAGGCTGCTCAAATGTCAATGGCTGTGATTAAAAAGAAGGGGAGGGAGTGCTGATTTGAAGAGAGATTACTTATTTATGCCTTTAATTCAACAAATAATTTGATAAAAGAGCTGCCACGTTACACTGCCTTAGAGATCACGCAAGGCACATTGACCACTTTTGCAAGAAAGATGCCAGGACAACGAACTGAGATGGCCAAAAAAACCCACTTTCAGCATTTAAAACAGAAGTAGCTCTGACTCAGCCCAGTGTGCCAATTGTTTATAAAGTATATCAACTAATCAGCTGAAGTGCTAGACTCTTTTAAGACCCAGTTCATTAAGGAAAGGTGAATTTGCATTAATGATGGAACACAGGCAACTCCGTCCTCAATTTCAGTCTGATTACACTTTCTGCACTGGTCGGGACACTAGGACATTTACAATCAGATCTGCTGCCATCCTCCAGCAAGTTCAGAGGCCAGGGGTTGTATGTCGAATATGCTCATTTCACCCTCGGCTTTATTTTCCCTCCTCAAATTCCAAAACCAATGTACCATATCCTTTTACATTTTATTTTTAAGATTCCTAAGACCTTATATAGTCAATTAAAAATAGTTCTTGAGACTGAATGACAAATTAATTAATCTCTCAAAAATCAAATAAGATAAAGTATAGAAAAACATATCTAAAGGAATACCAGCTTGCATAGAACTTTATTATAATTATTATTAGCTCGCTATTTCCAGTATTACTCTTGGTATTTTATATCAGCAATTTTTTTCTGTCAAGGGCCAAATAGTAAATATTTTTGGCTTATGGGCTACCTACAGCCTCTGTCACATACTCTTTATATTCTTCTTTTTTCAACTGAAAAAAACAACCCTTTAAAAATATAAACACCGACCTTAGCTCCTGTGTAGTACACCAAACAAGATGATGATGGCCATCATTTGCCCACCTGATTTATGTGCATACATCACTAAGCTGTACAGACTCTGCCTCAACATGCCGAGCATCCTAACTGTTCCTCACTTTCTACTTGGAAATCGCTGGAGAAACTTCGGATTCTCACCCAAACAAGAGAACTGGGATTATGACCAACAATCTTGGTGACCAGTTCCTAATATTTGGGACAAAATAATCATCTCCATGACTAAGTAAGCAAATTGAACCATTTCTTAAAGATCTACATAGACATTTAAAGATTTAATTAAGGAAAAAAGACCTTAAACTCCTGCAAAACACTATCAATTGACAGAGCTTAAAATGCGCATGCTGTGCCATGATTTCCGATGGATACTCAGCTGCTGTGTGCAAGACAGGGACCCAACAAGGGCAGGAAGCAGGAGAGTGCCCAGTGCCCACTCACTGGAAGACGGAATGCGTACCATTCTCTGCTGACTGCATGAGTTAGCTCCCAAGGGAAGAGTCTTGTTAACTTTTTAAGGCTGGTTACTCTTTCCACACACAATGCTTAAGAACTTAATAAAAGCACTTGGGTTTCTGAAAGGCCAATATTAAAATAATTCTAGACATTATAGCAGCACCACCATCAGACACCACTACCATCTCAAAGAAAAGGCAGCTTATGGTCGCAGCAGACTTAGATGCCTTTTCAGTGGTCTTTATCTTTCATTCGCTACTTCCCTGGGAACATCCCCTACTCTATTATAGCACATTTCGTGGACTGAACAGTAACTTTTTTCTAACGGAATGGTGCAGCTGAAAGAAAAGAGATTGGCAATGTCAGGGCAGGCCGGGATCCATAGCACTACCAACCGGGCAGCCCTCCCTAGTGAGTACAATGGCATAATAGTCACCACCCAGCTGAGCCCCGGCAAGCACAGAGGCCGAATTCATTGTCTGTCCTCAACCATTAGAGAAGGAAGGAATAAAAACAGCATTGAGGTCATTCACTGAACACTGCCGAGGCCCACAGGCAAGACAGCGCCTCTGAGTCTTCAACAATATATTTTCCTATAAAGCCTTTCTCACAAAATGCACTCATTCTTCATTGAATCTGCTTATCCTGGAAGATATATTTTTAAATGCATAAATATACATGAATAACAACAGACAAGAGCTTTGTAGTTTTCAATGGATACACTGTGACTACTTCCATCAAGTTATTTGAAATATTCCACAAATAAGTAATGCGGCTTTGTTGAAAGGTAGTGGCATTGTACATCTTCTTTTCATTGCATATTTATACTCTTATAAATATAGGATCTAGGTTGTGTCATAGCAATCAGATAAATAAAATAAAACCAAAAATTCCCCTCAAAATGAAAAATCTGTAACTGGATTTTCCTCTCTATCTTCGGTTTCCACTAGAATTCTGAAAATTAAATACATGAAAACTGATCTGCTTTGATTTTGCATAGAAACACATGCAAAGTCAATCATTAAATTAAGTTATGCTGGTTAAAACCCTAAAAGTTGAACCGTTCTTATAAGGCTCCCACCAGTTTGGTTCTCTGAGCTAATGAGATAATTTCAGCAATCTAATTAGGCCTTCAGTACACTGCTTCAAGGTAGAAGGAAGGGGGGCTGGTGTCTGCTGGAGATTGTTCAAAATCAATGAAGGTGCGGTGAGAAATCTGAATTACATAAATTGAGTCATGCGGTTCTAAAGGAATCCCTGTATATGCAGTAAAACCCTATCGGAGTAGATGTCTTCCAATAATGCACACACTGGTAGGAACTTCCTCACGTAAGAGAAATAATAAAATGAGGTTTCTGAGAGCACTGTTTCCTGCCTCCACCCCCAGCTCGGAAGAAGGCTCGCAAGTTCATCTGGCTCCCTCCTGTGGCTTTGCATGGCCTCTGCTTAGTGTTTTGGACATCAAAGATGGCTCAAGTCTGAATGGTCTCCTGCCCTCAGAGTCCAAGCTTCATCTTTCAGACACAGGCCTCTCCCAAGTGCGCAGGCTTCTGTGCTCAGTAAGCGCACCCCTTTCCGTGTCTAATGGCCAGTGGTAAAACTGAACGGCGAGGGGCCCACAAAAGGAGTTTTATTTCCTTACTCCCTCAACCCCAAGCCCCAGTGTACTGCTCTTTTGGATGTTTCAATAGGTAATGTCACAAAGAAGCATAGCCTGGGGAAGGAGAAAGACTGAAATGATGTAGCTAATTCTTCTTTTTAACACAAATAGCATTCTACCAACAGAAAGGCATTGTTTAATTTGTCAGCAAGAGTGATGGATTTGTGAACGGATTTATTTAAAAGTTCACCAAATCCCCATGTGACTAACGTCAGAATCATAAGTGAAATACGTGGACACCCCAAAACAAAGTTACCCTCTGCCTCATGAACACAATAGGCAATGGGATAGGTGAAAACTGGGATAACTGAGGAAATAATAGCACAACTCATAAGAGGAAATAGATAAAAACTCTTCACTGCAAGGATACCCTTCATACAGTAACACCTAGTGTGATCATAAAGGAATACGTGTTGAACAGTCAGGTAACACAAGGTAAGAGCCTGCCAGCAAACCCCATGGCTAGTTTAGAGTGGTTAAGACCATCAGTAGATGTCAGGAGCGTTATTTCAAATTTTACTTCTATAAATAGACACATGGTGGGGGTGATTAAAGATGGCAGTGGACTGAGTGGAAGCTATAAGTGACACTCTCCTGGGACCAAACTGGAATTACACCTAAAATACAGAAAAAACACCCTGAATAATCAACTGCAACTGAAGACAAGCTGGAGAGCACCCTCATAACCAAGGAGGAAAAGTGGAGACCACATAGAGACAGGTAGAAGTGCAGAGGCACAAGAGGAGAGGACTGGTTGGACTCCTGCAGGCAGCGGCTGAAGGTCCCGAGGGATATCTTAGCTGTGGGGGGTTCCCACTGAGGACTCTGGGGCCTAAACCCCAGGCTGGGCTTCCCAGCCAAGGGCACCAGAACTGAGAAAGGTGCCCACATAACATCTGGCTGTGAAAAACAGCCGGGTTTCTGTCTTCCAGGGAGAGATGGCTGGAAATGCTGGCACCCTCTTAAAGAGGAAATGCACAAAGTTTCATGTGCAGCTACTCACCTTGGGCTCCAGCAGAGGAAGGGCAGAGTGGACTGGAGCTGTGTGAGGAGAATCTAGGGTTGTGGGCTCTTGAGACAGAGCTCAGAAGCACCCCACTGGATTCCTGTGCCGAGTCATTCCCTCATACTGCAGAGGCAGACATTTACCTTCCAGGCAGCTTTTGCCTAAGGGGAAAACAATTGCCCCACCCTGCTGGAAAACCTCTTGCCCTACCGGGTAGAGTTTTTACAGCCTGAGGCTCATTAAGAGAATCAGATTAATCAACCTGCAGGCAGAGACAGACTTCAGAGTGCTTTGAGTCTTTGCCTGATCTGCTTCTGGACCTGGGCCTTGAAAAAGCAGACTTTGGTGTGCATCTCAGTCCTGTCCAAAAGAACCCAGCCCCAACAAGTGGACCTCAAGCCATGGGTTGTTGATAGCTCCAAACAAGGTACTCAAGGCCAGTCACAAACAGCATCTGACACTGGCCTGCACCAGAGACTGTCCAAAAAGACTGGGAGGCCTAGCAGGCCTACCTAATACATACAAAACAAACCCAAATAGGCAGCTAAAATGGGGAGACCAAAAAAAAAAGAAGTCTCCAGAAAAAGAGCTAAATGAAACAGAGTTAAGCAATCTATCAGATATAGAGTTCAGAATACTGATTGTAAGGATGTTCAACAGCATGAAAAAAGATATGAAAATTTCTCTCTGGAGCTTTTGTTTATATACTTTTCCAGAAAAGCAATAAGCAAACATAGGAGATTTGTATACCTTACAGTGAACTTGCCTTCAATTATGCCTATCCAAAGTTACTAACAATCTTTCAAAATACACAGTTTTCTGTTTGCATTGCCATCCCGAAGGGACTGTTAATTTTATAATCTATGTAAGTAAAAATTATATTTTAAAAGTAAATAACCCCAGAAGTCTTATTTGTGTTATTAATCTTTAGTTTGGACTTCCAAGTAATGCTGTTCTGACTTCAGGTGCAAGACAGCTGAATACAGAACCTAGCCTGTGAAACAACTTTAAAAATCATTCCTGAAAAAAAATAAAATTGTTCGGAACCCACTGGTCTGTACCAAGGGACTCTCTTGATTTCAAAACTAAAAGGTACTTCATTGGTTACTGGTTCAATTCAACTACTGAGGAAGGAAAAGGTCCAAGACATTCTCCACCTCCACAGGTAAGGTGCATTAAAGACCACAGGTGCAAATGTTATCCGAATAACTTCCACCCAAACCCCTGACTTCCCACAGAGGTCAAAGTGCGAGGGAAAGAACGAAAACCCAATTTTTTGAGTAGACGGACCAATATCCTAGACATCCCTCCAAGCATGAGGCTGCCTTGGGCGATCTTCTGTCTAGAAACTGGGCTGGATGGGCAGTCCGAATTCCCCTTCCAGACCTAGCTTAACACAGTGTTACTGGCGTATCAGAATCCCACGGGAAGCTTTAATAAAAATACCGATTCCTGGGCCCTACTTCCGGGGATTCGATTTTAACTTATCTGGGATGGGGGTCCGTGCACCAGAATTCTTAGAAGTCACCAAGTGATTCCGATGCACGTCTGAGCTGAGAGGTTCTGGAACCAGTCCCTTACCACAAATAACCAGCGAGGGTTTAGGAACCTCTTGGGCCTCTGGCCCCACCGTTTCCCGCGGGGTGATAATTAGTACGAAACGTGACTGCCAAGCCCTCGGCTCACGGGGCCTTAGAGGAAGCGGGCTCCACTTCACTCCCCAAAGAATACCCAGCCGTCCCCAGAGTCACCTCGTGGGCTCGTAGCTCGCTGATCCTGGGTGGTGGGAGAGCAGGGACCTATTTCCTGTGGGTGGTGAGTGGGAGGAGCCGTTGCCGGGGCGACTAGACGTCACTTCCGATACGCGGCACGGCGCGCAGGAAGTCCCGCCTTCGCCGCGGCGGACGTCCCGTGTGCGCCGCGTTCTGCACCACGCTAGGGGCGGGCACAGGATGAGGCTCCGCCTCTCGGGCTGAGCGTGGGAACGGCTGGCGGGGGGTGGTGGGCACCGCCGACGTGTGCAGCGCCAGGGTCCGGGGAGGTGTCTGCGCCGACCGCTGCGGCGGCCGGGAGGACAAAGGTCGTTTCTGCACGGGCCCCCGTCCCCGCAATAGTTCCTTGGCTTTTGACATTTTGCTTTTCTCGAGGGAAGGTGGTCGTGGCTCAGGGAGGAAAGACCGGGCTTTGGAAACAGTCAGCCAGGGGGGAGTTTGAGCGCGATTCTAGCGCTTCGTTCATTAACTTCCCCGAGCCTCAGGTTCTCGCCCTAAGATGCGGGTAATACCTAGTGCACAGTGCCTGCTGCGTTAGAGCAAACAAACAGTGCCGATTAATATTATTTTATCATCATAATCATTATCAGCAATACTTGCCCTGTTAGTATCGCAGGGGTTCACTAATAACCTAGTATAAACCGCTCGAAGTGTAAGCGGCATTTTTTTTTTCCTGGAGTAACATGGCAAAATGTGGCAAGAGCCCTAAAAGGGGGCATACTTTAGTCCTAGAATTTTCACTTCTGGGAATTTATTCCAAGGAAAAACAGAGGTAAACTGAACGCTCACTGCAGAATTATTTTAAGAAGTGAAAACTGGAAACAAATGCCTAGTAAGAGGAAATGGCTAAGTCAATTAGGCTAAATTAATAGCGTGGACATTGTTACCATGACATTCTTGTACTATAGAAGAATCATATAGTACGAAAGACTATTAACTTTAACAAAGTCGTACTAGATGCCTACTATTTTCAAGTATTATTTTATATATCTGCATTGTCCATTGCACCACTCAACACACGTGGCTGTTCACAGCTTGAACTGTGGTAGCTGAATTGAGATGTGCTGTAAGGGTAACTTACACAGAGGGTTTTGAAGATCTCATTTTTTAATATTGAGAGTATGTTAGGGAAGGACTATTTAGATAAAATATAAGATTAAAATTAATTTCAGCTTTATCTTTTCACTTCATTTAACATGGCTAGTAGAACATTTAAAATGATGTATGTACAATGCATTATATATTCTCCAATACACATATATATGTCTATCGGACTGTGTTATTCTATTTACCGGATATACAGTGGTGAACAAGACAGTTTTTGACCTCATAAAATTAACACTGTTGAATAGAGCATAGACAATAAACATAATATAATTGTACATCATGGTAAGATATATGAAGAAAATCTAGCAGAGTAAGGGCCAGAAAGTGTTTATATATTGAGGGAGATATTATTATTATTATTATTATTATTATTATTATATCTTTATTGATTTCAGAGAGAGGAACAGAGAGTGAGAGAGAGAGAGATGGAAACATCAATGATGAGAGAGTCATTGGCGGCTGCCTCCTGCACACCCTGACTGGGGATGAGCCCGCAACCCCCGACAAGTGCCCTGACTGGGAATAGAACCCGGATCTCCTGGATCCTAGGTTGATGCTCAACTGCTGAGCCCCGCCTGGCCGGGAGAGGAAGCTTATTTTAGACAAGATTCTTCCTCTACTCTTTAGAAAATGGATGTGGGATGAAATGAGATATCTATGGATAGAATGGAGGTAGGGAATGGTAGTAATGTGATGTCTCCTGGGAAAAGTCAGGTATGGGTTGAGGGTGATAAATCAGTTGGGGCCTGGCAAAATCTCTGCCTTATGGAAGAAACTGCATCATGGGAGGAAAGAAAGAGAGAAAAAGAGGGGTAAGGTAGGAGGGAGAAGGAGCTGAAGGGCCCCCTGGGAAAGGCAGAGCCAAGCAGGCCTAGAGCAGATATGTTTCAGGTGGAGCAGTTACTGGAGTACTATGTACCATGGGTGTGTGTGTGTATTCTGGCTCTCTGCGTGGAGGGTGTTCAGAGTGGTAAGGTCGATCCACCAGGCCAGGCGCTCAGATTCCACCTATCTTGTAGCTCCACGCTCCCTGGTTTGCTCCTTGGCGCACATGGGCCGCGATGGCACACCGCTGTACCTTACTTTAGCCAGTGGGAAGAGAGGTATGGGAAGCTGTGGAAAGCCCCGTTTCTCTAAGGTAGTGTTTCTCCACCTTGGCACAATTCAGTTTGGAGCTGGATAATTCTGTGTTTGGGCGCTCTCTTGTGCATTGTAGGATGCTTAACAGCATCTCTGGGCCCTACCTACTAGACGCTAGTAGCATTCCTCCAGTTGTGACAATTAAAAATGTCCAAGACAATGCCAAATGTCCCCTGGGGGCAAAGTCACCCCCACTTAAGAACCACTGCTTTAAATGTACTACCCAGAAGCCTCCAACAACACTTCTGCTTAAATCTCACTAATGGCCAGAGCTTCATCACTCAACCATCCTGAGGGTAGTGGAGTCTTGGAATTGTTTGCTGGCCAGGTTCCCAGCTAAAAGTTAGTAAAAGAAGGCAAGCCCAGCTGGCGAGGCTCAGTGGTTGAGCATCGACCTAGGATCCAGGGGATCGCTGTTCGATTCCCGGTCAGGGCACATCATTGATGTTTCTCTCTCTCTCCCTCTCCCTTCCTCTCTCTGAAATCAATAAAGATATATTTAAAAAAAAAAAAGGCGGCAAGAAGCTAGCAAATTCCTCCACATCCTCGTTGCTACAGGGAGTGGAAGTTCTGTAGCTGATTGAGAAGGTGGCCCTGTTCTTTATATCTTCCAGGCTAAGTTTTAGTCATTAGTCATTTTAATTCACTTGCATGGAAATATTGGTGGTGGGAAACACTAAGCATGAACAAGTGAAATCCCTTTTGAAAAGGATGGGCATTTTGTTACTCCAAAGAGCTGACCGGGGGAGTGAGAAACTGCATTCTGAAATGGAGGCTGGAGAAGGTTGGGTTTCACATGTGTTTTAGTGCCATCCTGTGGAAATGTATAAACTCTACCATTCGTTACCCTGTTGTCTGGTATTTTCTTTGATTTGTTTTAGGCATTAACCTCAAATTAGTAATAACCTTTACAAGGATTTTAGCAAGACTTTAAAAGGTCCTTACAGATGAACAATTCCTTAAAGCAGGGTTTCTCTAGAACACCATCTTGGTGTTAAAAAGCAGATATTGTTGACAGCATTACCTCTGATGATTGGAAGTGGGTAGGAAGATCTTTTACTTTGTATTCTATGCTCTTCTGTATTTTCTGCATTAATTTTTATTTTGAATACAATTAATTATAATAAATTAATAAAACTTTTAAAAGACACCCTCAAAAAACTAAAAATAAATAAAGCAGGGTTTCTCACCATCAGCACTATGACATTTGGGGCTACATAATTCGTTGTGAGGGCTGCCCTGTGCATTGTAGGAAGTTTAGCAAAAATTGCCAAATCTCCCTTGGGCAGGGAGGCAAAATTGGTTCCAGTTGAGAATCATTCCTTTTAACAGAGCACCTAAAAATTCCACGGTATATTAAGACCATCTGCCACAGTAATTTCGTAACAGTGTGTCCTGAGGGTGGGAGAGGCCTGTCTGGGAGGGGCAGGTAGTCAGCTAGGAGAAAATGAGGCCGCAGATGCAGCGTGACATGTCCTTTTTATGCTCTGGAGAACTCTGCTCCTGCTTGTCCCAGCAGCTGGTGACCAGACTGACTGAGGGGTGCCAAAGGGCCGATGAGAGGATGCGGCGTTTCTTTAAAGAGGCCATTACCCAGAGCGGGAAGTAGCACAGGACAAGCCCATACTGTGACACCGGGCCCCCAGATTCCCTTCAGAGATGTGCAGGTGTGCATCATCCTGCCAGGTGTGGGAAGCCGTAGCTAATCCTATGGGGCTTTTTCGATCCCTCCGGCACCCCTCTGCTACCTGAGTGCCGTGGAGAAGCGGGTGGGGAGCCAGTCCCCTCGCCTCCGTCTCCGGTCCCTGTAGTGGGTGCTCACACTCCTGAGATGTGACTTTGAAACTGGGCAAAGGAAAGTCCATTTCCTAGGAGCATCCCTCAGTAGGCCCCCCTTCAGGGGTCTTCAATTTCCCGTTTCACCTTCCGAGCAAGCTCCTGTCCCAGCGCCCAGACACGATTTCAGAGCATGACCTCCCCTCCTACCGAAAAAATAAAGACCAGGTGCAGATTTTATCACTTCAGAATGTACCACCATCTGAACTCTGTACCCACCGTGCATCTTGTTTAAGAAGAGGTCTCGGCTTCTGCCTAGGGCAATCCATTCTTGTATTCTTTGCATCCAAACCCACATCCTCACAGGCCCCTAGGCCCCTCAGCTATGAGCCTCTCTTAGATCAGCACCTCTCTCCTTTCCCAGCCTCTTTTCATCAGCATCAACCTTGCTTAGGCTCTCCGATCTTTGCAATAGTTTTGGTTGATTTTTCGTCTCCCACTCCTTCCAGTTCTATTTCTCAGCTTCTCTTTGTGGTCCTACTTCTGTAAAAAGGCCTACTTTGACTTTCTCCCCTTGTTTCCTGTCAGCCCATTGCCATTTCTCCTCTAGCACATCCACTGCGGCACAGCTAACTCACTGAGGCTCTCTGCTGACTTCTTCCTATGTACCATCTAGTATTATTTGGCCTTTCTGCAGTGTTTGTGAAGTGTTTGATACAATTGACCATGCTCTCTTTCTTTGCAATTAATATATTTTCCCTCCCCAAATTGCAAAAGTAACATATGTTTCATGCACAGAACAAAACACGGAGAAAAACAAGAACAAAAACACAAATCTTGGAAAACACAGGCACTTCAGCACAAAGGAAAACAGGAAACACTTCTATTACTTTAAAATAATCACTCTTTATATTTAGTGTATGTCCTTCCAGGTTTGTTGTGTACTAATACATTTAAACACATACACACCACTCTCTTTCTTACACACGCACACATAAAACCAAATGGTTTCTTGTTGTAGATCCTATTGTAACTCTTTCCCAGAAAACTGATTCAATGACGGAGTTTAGGGTACAGGATGTTTCTTAAGAAGTGACCTTGGTAGAGCCATTCTGACAGGTGTGAAGTGACACCTCATTGTGGTTTTAATTTGCACCTCTGATGATTAGCGATGTCGAGCATTTTCTCATGTGTCTCCTGGCCATCTGTATGTCCTCTTTGGAGAAGTGTCAATTCAGGTCCTTTGCCCATTTTTTAATTGAGTGGTTTGTCTTTCTCTTGTTGAGTTGTATGAGTTCTTTGTACACTTTGGAAATTAGCCCCTTATCAGATGCATCCTTGGCAAATATGCTCTCCCGTACCCTGGGTTCACTTTGCATTTTGAGGCTGCTTTCTTTTGCTGGGCAGAAGCTTTTTAGCTTGATGTAGTCCCATATGTTTATTTTTTGTTTCTCTTGCCTTAGGAGATGTTTCAGTGAAAATTCCACTATGTGAAATGTCTGTGACTTTACTGCCTATGTTTTCTTCCAGGATTTTTATGGTTTCATGACTTACATTTAAGTCTTTTATCCATTTTGAATTTATTCTTGTGTATGGAGTAAGTTGGTGATCTACTTTCATTTTTTTTTTGCATGTACCTGTCCAATTTTCCCAGCACCATTTATTGAAGAGACCGTCTTTACTCCATTGGATGTTCTTGCCTCCTTTGCAAATATTAACTGACCATAATGGCGTGGGCCTATTTCTGGGGTCTCTGTTCTGTTCCACTGATCTATATTTCTGCTGTTGTACCAATACCAGGCCATTTTGATTACAATGGCTTTGTAGTACAGTTTGATATCCAGTAAAGTGATCCCTCCAACTCTGCTCTTCTTTCTCAAGATTGCTGTGGCTATTTGGTGTCTTTTTTGGTTCCATATAAATTTTTGGAATATTTGTTCTAGCTCTGTGAAATATATGGAGAAAGGGGAACCCTGGTACACTGCTGATGGGAATGCAGACTGGTGCAGGCACTATGGAAAACAGTATGGAGGTTCCTCAAAAAATTAAAAATGGAGCTGCCTTTTGACCCAGTGATCCCACTCCTAGGAATATATCCTAAGAATCCTGAAACACTAATCAGAAAGAACTTATGCACCCCTATGTTCTTAGCAGCACAGTTCACAATAGCTAAGATCTGGAAACAGCCCAGGTGCCCATCAGTAGATGAGTGGATAAAAAGCTGTGGGACATTCACACCATGGAATACTACGCAGCTGTAAAGGAGAGGGATCTCGTACCCTTTGGGGCAGTATGGAGGGACCTGGAGAGTATTATGCTGAGTGAAATAAGCCAGGCAGAGAAAGACAAATTCACATGATCTCACTTTTATGTGGACTCTAAAGAACATAATAATCTGATGAACAAAATAGATTCACTGACATAGAAACATGGAACAGACTGACGAATCTCAGAGGGAAGGTGGGGGTGTGCAAGTGGAGAGAGATTAACCAAAGAATTCACATGCATAAATGCATAACCCATGGACACAGACAATAGTGTGGTGGAGGCCTGGGGCCTGGAGTGGGTGCGGGGTGGAAGGGGTCAATGGGGAAGAAAGGGAGCATCTGTAATATTTTGAACAACAACAAAAAAAAGCAAAAAAAAAAAAAGAATGACCTTGGGACTAAGATCTATGGAAGGTCAATGAAGGAAGCAGGGCTGGGTAGATAGGATTCTGGACTGGGCAATGCTTTGTGGTGGGGCTGTCCATTGTGGATGTTTAGCAGCATTCCTGTCCTCTACTCTCTAGATGCCAGTAGCAACCACACACATATACACACACTTCTCCTCCCCCCAACTGTGACAACCAAAAATGTTTCCACATTGCCAAGTATTGGGGTTGGGCAAAATCGGCCCCAGCTGAGAAGCACTGGGGTAGAGAGAAGATTTGGATGTGGCCTAACAATAGTCTGTAGACCCCACAGGCATCTTAGGAGCTAAAATGGCCCTTCGGAGTTGCCAAAGTCAGGCTGAGATGTCAGGGCCTTTATCTGTCATATGGAGCGGTCACTGGACATGGCCTCTGAGAGGGGGCGTGCTATTGGGTGAGGTGGCTCTCTGAGGCTGGAGTAACAAGTTCTTTGCTTGAAGGGATGTGGGTCACCCCAGAGTTCATGACACGTGCCACTCCAGAATGGTTAACTTGCTTTTCAGCGTCTTCCACTCTATGATAAAAGCCCTGACAATCGGGGCCATGCCTTACTTGGTTCTGTGCCATTAAAACATAGCATACCCCATGGGAGTAAACACTAGGTAAATGACATGGTGAAATTAAGTGGGACGATACTTGCGGTTATTTAGATATTGGCAAACTTAAATACTATAATGAAAGGCTTCATTATGCATTTTCTTAAGATGTGGGAATCTCCAAAAAAATTGATCTATATATTATTATATTAAATTATGAGTACTTACCTTGGAAGTAACAAGTCACTATCAACTGGTAAATAGTCCTGAGCTAATCTTTACCAGTGTTTTGAATCTTCAGTAGATGAGATTCTTTATCAGTAATTTATAAAGAGGATTAGGGGATTGGTGTGGGATGGAGCCAACCAATTTATGAAATATTACTCAGAATTAATGAAAATTTCTGCTTAAATAGATGTGATAACGCACTATGTTATGTCTATGTATATAGCTCCTCAAAATAGTACCCATTTCCATCCAGCAGAGGGCACAGCTGCACATAATTCTTGCTGGAGAAATACTTTCAAAAGCAAACAGTGCATTAATCGCACAGCCACGCGCTATAGTGACATGTTATCACATGTAAACGAGCGTAGCTATACAGCTGAAGTTCAATAATGTGTTGTTTGTAGACTGCGCTTCCAACTCTATTCTTTCATATTGTTTTTTATGTTCTATCTTCAAAAGCTCAAGATTAAGTTAATCGCTAAATAATACTGTTAATTTCAATTGGCTAAAATCATTTGAGCCCAATAATGTGTAAGGGTTTTTTAGAGCATAATTTCACTTATGGTATGTTCTCTGTTGTCACGAAGTATTTTATAGGTTTCGACAGAGAAGCATACCTACACATACTGCACAGTAACCCCCTATAGTTTTTAAAAATTCAGGTTAATAGCACCCGCCCCCCAACCTTTTCAGATTTTGCTTGTCATGGATGTACGTGACCCGCTCATGTGTGGAATGGACAAAGGCCTGTTCTAGGGACGAAAGATCTGGCTTGGTCCCTTACTGGTTGTTACACTCGGTCAGATAACTGCTTCTCAGAGCGCTCTGTCTTCATCTGATAAGAGAGAAACGCTAATGCCCACTGGGCCCCTTCCCATATGGGCGCTGTGTGCTCACAATGTAAGAGCCGTGGGCAGTGCCCACCAGATACATGGGGTCATCTGTGCCACAGTACAGGAGCAACTGAAGCGATGTCACGAAGTGCCCACCAGATGGTGGTCAGTCTCTAGTTTTCTCTCTGTGAAGAATTTCCCTGTGTGAAGAATGAATCTCCAGGTTCTTGGGCAATTCCGGGCAGTAGGAGGAAAAGGTCTCCAGGGGTTAAGTTTCTGCTGATCTGAGGAGGAGGGACTTGATTACTGTTCAGACCTTATTTTTACCACAACCTCCTAAAGCTGGTCACTCTTCAGACACGTTTCTTACTTTACTTTAGATACATTTCTAATTTCATTTTGGGGAATTTATCCTTTGATAGCAATTCAAAACTACAAAAGGACACAACAGCTATATATGTGTAGATGTCTATGTACTACAGTATTGTTTATGGATAATTAGTGAAATTGCAAGCAATTTAGGAACATGGCAGTCCTCAAAATGAAAATTATTATTAAAGAGGTACATGGAGAGTAAATCTGAGGAATGGTAAGTCAAATAAAAGCAGAATGAATTATGTGTCATGTTAATAACTATGTCAAGATTGAAAGCATATGTGGCTGGAAAAGAAAGGCAAGAAAGATGGAATGGTAGTAACCCCTGGCGTATCAGGGAGTTAGCAGTCTCTGTCTTTATCTGTGTGTCTCTCCTTCCTAAATCACATCATTGCTGTTACAGTGATACTTGCAGAACACAACACTTCTAAAGAGATTTTTATGCTTTGTTTGAAAAACAAAATGCTTAATGTATCCAGCATGTTAGGAAAGAAGTGGCATATTTAAATAAGAATATGATTTTTTTCTGTTAAATTTTTTTAAACTGATTAAGAGATTAAAAATTAAGAGACCATTTTCCCCCCCTGATCTTTACTCATTTAAACACAAAAACAACAACAGCAAAACCATTTGGGCTAGTAGTAAATCCAGTGCAACTGAACAACTCTTTCTAAAACATATTACACACTTTCCTGCCTCCTCCAACAATTTCCTGGGCATATCTTACTCTTTCCTATCTCAGGCTTGCCATGATGACTGTCACTTTCTCTCCCACACTAGAATACAATGACATCCTCATGTGCAGTTCAACTACAGGGTTATTTGCCTCTACAAGCATGATCAAATCTCCTCTGAGTTATGATCACTTGATTCCTGTTTTTACAGGTTTTCTTTTTTTTGTTGTTTGGGATTTTTCTCTCGTATAGTCTCTTAGGTGTCATTTTCGTGGTTGCCAGGGTCCCAGCCTTTGGCAACCTTTTTTTTCCTTCTAACTTCCTAACAAATTTGCTGCTTCTAACAAGCCTTATTAGAAAATCACACAATTGATTTTTCTAGAATTATATGCAGAGAGCTCCAAAGGGCTTTCCTCTTTAGGTAAGTTTTGGACAGTGGGGAAACGACCGTATCTATTTTGGTTGGTTAGAGGTGTTCTGACTTATTTCTTAGCTCTTGACTGTTTCCTGGGTATGTTGAAGTCTCAGGGAAATGACCTATGTACAGGGGACATGCTGCTAAAGGGAAAATAAAATACTGGCTCTCAGAAACAAAGCATAGTAGTAGTAAATCCAGTCCAACCGAACAAATCAATGGAAACTGAAAGCAGAGTCAAGCAATCAAGTCATCAAAAAACCCACGCTTGCATCTGCTCCATTCTTTTTCTTTGTCACTTCATCCTTTCCATTCATAGAGTACATCCTGGTTCAAATTTATCTCTAGTTTAGAAAGGAGCAATTAAACAAGGAAAAGCAGAAATTACACAAAATAAATTAGGGACTAATAATTTATGTGATGCAAGGTTAGTCTTCCTTAGCCAACCAATAAATAGCACATATTTTGAACACAGAGGGCCTATTTTAAACATATAAATCAGGTTGCCAGGTGCAATAGAGACTCAAAAGAAGTAGACATTTATGCTCCCTACCCTCATTTTTTAATAAAAGAATTAACTGTAGGAGTAGAGTGAACCATTTTTGCAATTAAAATTGAATTAAATGTAATTAAATTAAATTACACATAACTCTCTGGGAGTCTTGGTGTTATATAAATTCAGATATTGCTTTTACCCAGGGTCAGTGCTATTTTCTTTTAGTTCTGGTGTCTAAAACAAGACTCCAATTCAATGTTGGCCATTATAGATGTATAGGCACTCTTTTGAAGAGTGTTCCTACCATAATTTATTGAATTCCACCCCACTCTTGAAGGTATTTATGCACTTTCAGGGCTTGTGAAAACTTTTTATACTTCCCAGCCTTCTTACTCCAAAAGATGCCCAACAAAATGGGTAATAACCACAAAAGAAAATAAGCCAACCTACCCCTTAATCCTCACAGTAGTGACTGAAAGGTAACTTGTAATGGGACATAATTTTTGGTTTCTTTTGTTCAATTCTGAAGAAGCTTACAGATTCCATGGATCAGTGTGTGAGAAGTGACCTATACTTAGATCCATGTATGAGGAATTGACCATCTACTAAGAGTCAATGCAAACTGCTGGACAATTTTTTTTTTAACAAGAAAAAACTTTATTTTGGTCAGTACAGGTAAGATATAATGGAGTCATAGAGCAGTATGTATTAACAGGGTACAACGCTTCATAAAAACTGAGTAACTATACGTACATTTCTTAAGCATTCAGTCATCTAAAGAGAAAATGCACAGATGTACGGTGGGAAAAACTGTACCACTGAAACTACTACAGGACTCCATCAACAAGTCTAACTTTTAGTGATAAAACTACTGTACTGGGCAAACTTGGCAGTCATAAAGCCACATCTACTCTACCAAGTCTGAATAATGCGTAAGCATAGTAACGGCACCAGTAAGAATGCCCCACACAGCACGGGTTCTAGACAGACAGGGATTTATACAGACGACATTGTGTTACACTTTAAGGAAAGATTTCCATTTACAACTTCGCATTGACTTATATAAAAACAACCTGACTGTACACAAAATGCCTTTTAGAAACAAAGTAACTTACAATTTAAAAAGTGGCAGAGGTATTGAAGCAAAGAAAAAAAAAAGGAAGACAGACACACACACAGCATAAAAGGCAAATTATGATCAAAGTATGCATCAATTTTCAGGATGGTACCATCTCCCAAATTAGATGACATTGTATAAAAATTTGCTGGAGAAATATTATAAAACTGAACCTTGTACATTTACACTCGAGTCCAAGCGATTCTGAACAAGGCGGAGAACCACAGTTCGGTGACCTTTCCCACTCACCGTTTTCTCCGCTTGAGGGTCATGATTGCAGCCTGTCATTTGCGCGGTGTGCGAGGGTTCTCCCTGCCCACGGGAGTCCCCACGTCCACATCCCGCTGAGCTGGTGCACGCAGCCACCGCCTCGGCGGCCTTGCCAGCATGCCCTGGAGGGGAAGGCAAGCCACCTCCGGGTGTGCCCCTCCCGTGCCTCCCGGACCCAGGCTTCCTCGCCAGCAGGAGCTGCCAGCGCTTGCCCGTGGGCCGGCCGGCAGCAGTGTGCCGGGCCTGGGCCTCGGCGGCCTACGGGCTCGGAAGGCGGAGCCCCGCCGGGCCTCGCTGCCGCCGGCACTGCGCGAGCTGCTGGCGCGCGTCCTTCAGCTGCTGCTCGAGGGACAGGACGGTACTCTGCATGCCCTCCACCTCCTCTTCAAGGTGCAGGACGAAGCCGCTCAGCTCGTCGCGGCTGCTGCTCAGCTGCTCGCTGAACTTCCTCTGCAGCGCCAACTCGGCCTCCAGCCGCGCGATGCGGCCCTGGGACAGCTGCTGGCCGAGCTCCTGGTTCTCCTGGAGGAGCAGCCGACACTTGGCCATTAACGCCTGGCCCGTCTGGCTGCCAGGAGTGAACTTCCAGGCGCTCAGCTCGTTCTGCGTCTGCTCCAGCTTGTCCTTGATCTTGTCCAGCTCGCCTTTCATTCTCACGAAGAACAGGCCGACGGCGGGGTCGGCGGCGCGGGGCCGGGCCCGCCGCAGCAGCCGGGCCTGCGCGGCGCACTCCCGCATCTCCTGCTCCTGGGTGGCCAGCCGCAGCACAAGGATGCTCCTCCGGCGGGCGGCGGTCTGCTGCTGCTGCTTCAGCCTTTCTGCCGACTCCCGTAAGCCAGTGACGTGAGAGTTCAGATCGGTGAACTTGGCCTCCAACGCTTGCACGTAGGCTTCGTACTGTTTCCACCTTAAAATCAACTCATCTTGGGCCATAACTTTAAAGTCGGCCTCACTCAGTTGAACCTTTTCGGGAAGAGGTTCCTCGGTGGTCATCCTGGATCCTCTGCAGACGGCTCGCACGGGCGCCAGGCAGCCACGCAGGCGGCGGCCTTGCTGCCGGGTCGCCGGGGGCCCACGCGTGACGCTGCTGGTCCACTGCTCCCCTTTATTTGCAGGTCTTGCCGCCACAAAATGGCGCTGAGGGAGGAAGTGAGGCCCCGCCACCCCCTTTCCGGTTCCTCCTCCCGCCACCCCACCCCGTTGGGCCTCTCCTCCCATCACCCTGCCCTGCCTGCCGCTCTGCACCCCGACATAACCCGGTTCAGCGTGACGAGCAGCGGCCCTGGGGCCCGGCAGCGCAGCTCGGCGGCCAGCGTGGGCGCCCAGGAGGCCCCGCGGGACCGCGCGGCACGCGCCTGGCTCAGGGCCCACCCCAGAGCCGGCGCAAGGGGCAGCCCACCCACGATTCTCTCTCACCCATGCTTCTCTCTCTGGCCCTCTCCCTTCCTCTCTGAAATAAAGACATATTTAAAAAAAGAACAAAAGAAGTGGTCTTTGGTGTCGGGTAAGTGAGCAGAAAGCCTACGCTGGTCTGTTGCTTAGTGCAGGTGTGCGCACTGACTGTCCAGGCAGCGAAAGGCACTGTCCTTGGAGGGAAGGGCACTGCTTTGTCCGCATTACACAGGACTCACTGGCCACTGGGAAAGAAAGCTAGTTGAGAAAATGATGATCTTTTCCATAGTTTCAAGGCTATCTTAATGAAAACCTACAATGTCCTATTGCCATCTGAATAAATCACGTATCAGAAACTGATGCATCTATTGAATTCTAGATTATTCATGGTAGTAGGGACGTTAACTTAGAAAAACCACTTAATCAAACATATTGGAATAATCCAAAAGAAAGTGTTTAGAGCCCTGAAACCATTCCAAACCACATTTTACCCAATAATTTAAAAAATTATTTTTACAATGTTGTGAAAAATTATGAAATAATATATTTTCCATCTTTTTTGCTTGTTTTCTATTGTAAATGGTGATAGGAGACAAGACAGACCAAACGTTAGGAACTAGAGAACACTTTCCCTTCTGGCTGTAGAATGCTATGAACATCTGCAAATTTGATGATCATTAGCTCAATGAATGTTGAGAATAATGTACATAATCAGTTTATTAGGTAACCATTTGGTTTTCTATTAAGCTAAACAAATGCAGTCAATTTAATATACATAATTGATAAGGCTAGTTTAATTGTTTATAGTCATGATTCTTAGCTTTGGATTCATACTAGTAACACTTGGAGAGCTTTTAAAAACCCTAAACCCAGGCCACATCCGAGACCAATTAAATTAGAATCTCCTGGGGCTGGGACTCAGATATCAGTATTTTTAAAGCTCACTAGGTGATTGTACTATGTAGCTGAGTCTGGGAAACACTGCTTTATATAATATCCTTGCTTACTCTTAGTTAAGTTTAAGTACATTAGGGACTCTTCCTTTAACAATCTTTAACAGTCTGTGTCTTTAACAGTCTTTGGAGACCATTTCTGTTCTGTTTCTTTTGCTTTAAACAAAAGCAAAGCATTTCAAAAGAATAATCTTATTTGTTTTCTTTTATGCTTCCTTTTATTTTTTGACTCTTGGTTTTTCTGCTATATTGCTCAATATAGCATAATATAGGACATTAGGTCATCCTAGGTTTGAATCCAGGTTGTGCCATGGTAATTTATTTAACTTCTAAACTAGGCCTCCCATCTATAGCAGTGATTCTCAACTGGCGGTATTTTAGCCCCTAGGAAACATTTCGCAATGTTGGATAAATTTAAAAAAATATATTTTTATTGATTTCAGAGAAAGAGGAGGAGAGAGAGAAATAGAAACATCAGTGATGAGAGTTAATTGATTGGCTGCTCCTGCACACCCCTGGCTGGGGATTGAGCCCGCAACCCGGGCATGTGCCCTGACCGGGAACCAAGATCTGGATCCTAGGTCGATGCTCAGCCACTGAGCCATGAACAGGACAGCCTCCACAGCACAGAATTATCTGGCGCCAAATGACCCTAGTGCTGGGGTGAAGGAACCTTGATCAACAGTGTGAGGTTCTGAAGTCTGAGTATATATTTATATTCTTGTTCTTGTACTTCCTATCTGTGTAACCTTGAACAACTTGCTATTCCTGCCTGAATCCGTCAGAAAATGTAAGTATTATTAGCAGTCACCTTGGAGACGATGTGAGGTTTAAATGGGTTTATGCATGTGGAGCCTTAACACAGTGCCAGGTAGCTATTTATCACCAAAATATGTCTCCTGTTCTGGAACATTTATAGCCTCTTGTCAGGGTCCTTGAGATCACATGTATGACCCTACTCTCGACAATCTCAGCATTAGTATTTCATGACTTGGTGGTAGGAGGGGGAGAAGGGTTGAAGGGTGGAGTTAGCTTTGAAAATGAACTTGCTTTGGATTCCAAGTGGAAATTCAGAGGAGACAGTCCTACAGACACTGCTAATGTCCTTCTCCTACCTTTCATGTCCCTCTCCAGTTTACTACAAGAGCTTGACACTTGTGTTGAGGTGGAGTGTTAAAATAAACAAGCTTGTACTGGCTCAAATAAAAAGTCAAAAATATTCTTGTGTTGATTCTAAGGGAAAAGTACTTAACAGCAATGAACACAGTTAATTAATAAACTTTATATTTATCATTAACAAGGGACAGATAGCTACAGGAGCCTGAAACTCTGGAAAGAGTTCTGTGCTAGAAATACCTTTGGGAATCATTATTACAGAAGCAGTCAAAGTTATAGGAGAGAATAAAAGTGAGAGGGAGGGTGTAGGGAGAAGAGAAAAGGGGCCTCAGGATATAGTCCCCCAAATACCTGCTTGGCTAATATTTATTGCAGATGTACTGTGCACTTGCCAGTCACCTTCTAATCTATTCTATTACCTTTCTCTTTTAGGGAGACACCTCCTACTTCCTCAGTCCTTGTCCCCAAGTGCTATAAGTAAATAAAATGAATCTTTACTGAAGACAGTATGGAATGCTCACAAAAATAGCTTGGAAATCTCTGCACTGATGGCCCTGCATTAATTGGATTCATTTTTAATTTTTGTCATTATAATTATATAATCATATTACAAAATATCTTAAAATTTGAATTTTTTCTCTATGCATATGCTTTTCTCTAGTCATAATGTGCTTATAACTAGGTGTGTGTTTTTAGAACTTTATTGAGATACAATTCACATACCATCTCTGTAGATTTGCCTATTCCAGACATTTCATACAAATGGATTAATTCAATATATGGTCTTTTGTGTCTGGCTTCTTTCACGTAGCATAATATTTTCAAGGCTTATCCACATTGTACATACACCAGTAGTTCACTCATGTTTACGGCTGAATACTACCCCACTGTGTGGCTGTAGCACGTCTTGTCCACCCAGGCGTTGGCCGACAGACACCGGGCTGCCTCACCTTTGGGCTCCTGTGAACAGGGCTGCTGTGCACGCTGGTGTGCAAGCATTTGTCCGAACACCTGTTTTCAGTTTAGGGAGCGAACCGCGGAGCCATATGGTAACAATGTTTAACCTTTGCAAGAAGTGCCTGAATGTTTTGCAAGGCGGCCATGCCATTTTACATTTCCATCAGTAATGGATGGGTTTTCAAATTTCTCCACATCCTTCCCAACACTTATTACCTGTCTTTTTGTTTCTAGCCATCCTAGTGAGTATGAAGGGGCATATCATTGCGGTGTTGATTATATAATGTTTTTTAAAATGTTATTTGATATGCATTTCCAGGTTGCTATCTTTCATAATCAACATTTCAAATGGATCCAAAATATTCTTTCAAATGGCTATATAATACGTTGCTAGACCATTCTACTAGGGACACTTATTTCCAAATTTTTACCATTATAGATAGATTTTCCGACATACAGATTTTCTTTTGTTTGGATTATTTTCTTAAGCCACTTTCAAAATCCATTTTGAAGTCTTTATCTGTGAAGACTGTATAAAGAAATATGCAAATGGCAAACTTTGTGTGCTGGAGAAAAATATTTTATCATGGATTAATATTTATCATCAAATATTTAAACTGGCAGAAAGTTCCCAATAAAGAGGATTCCAACCAAGTACTGAACATGAGCTTGGCCACCTAATCCATCCTTGAAGAGAGATGGAAGGGTCCTCTCTAATTTCCACTTGAATAAAAACGAAACACCCAATGTTCACTATTGAGCTGAGACACTTAAATTTATAGTTACTTAAAAATAGATTTTTAATGTATATAAAACAGAAAATACAAGCAAAAGGAAGGAAGGAAAAACCCCCCTCCCTGGTAATAATCACTGCCTCTTTCTACAGGGTTCCTGGATGAGCATCTTTGGATCATTAGCAGGTCTGAACTACCTCCTGTGGTTGAATCTGAGAAAAAACAGCTATAAGCAGATCTAATAAATGTCCAGCAGCCCCTGAGCTCTGAAACTGCTGGGGTTTCTTCATGGAAATCTCCTTGGAGAGAAGTAACATTTGTTTCTATTTTCTTTGGTCTTCTGGTTCATTTATATGTATTTAAGAGCAAAATTAATACTAATATGCAGGGAAAGTTTCAATGGGTTCTTCCACTTACTTCAGAAAATTGATATAAAATTAGAGTGACATTAATTCCCAGTGCATTAATTAGACAGCTTGCAGGGTCTATCTTCTGCTAATTTAAATTATTTTCCTAAGTTCCGCTTTACCACTTTTGTATGCAGATATGCCACTGAACTAATTTGATTGTCATAAAAGGGACTTGTTTTTTGACTGTAAAAAACCCAGACCTTAAAAAAAAACTATGAATGTTAAATTGTGAATACAGGAAAACTTCTGCACATTTATCATTTAAATTCAAACACTTACTGAGTACCTGTTGCACATAAGGCAAGAGGCTGGACTATGGACACAATTGTAAAATGGGTTGGGTGATAGGGAGAAACAAGACTAATCTTGAGGCAGAAAAGTTATATTATAAATGCAGAAAGGTCCATTGTGTAAGGATTCTCTGAGCATTTTCTAGATGCCAGCTTTATTTCAGTTTCCTTTTTTATTTTTATTTTTTAACAGTCTATTTTTTTTTATTGGTTTCCTTTTTAAGGAAGCAGAGATAACACCCAAACGTGATGGAGCCAGGAGGGGCCCTAGGGGTGTTTGACCAGCAGGACTGCAGGTGTGGAGCTGAGGTACCTGTGGTTCTGGGGAGGAGCAGGAAGCCTATGAGAGGGCCCAAAGTGCAGGAGAGAGGCTGACTGATCCCATGGAGCAATTTTGCCCTGGTCCCTATATGGTGGTAATTGCACCTAGGCAGGTGTTTGCAAAGCTATCTTCTCTTGGACTCTCTTGTGTTACTTTAGAAAAATACAGATAGTTTGATCCCAGGTTCCAAGACTGTGACTCAGTTGGTGGGTGAGGAGCCTGGGAATCTATATTTTTACAAAGTTTCCAGAACAATGCTCATGCACATCCAGGTTTGGGAACCTGTACAGTATAGTCATTGCATGGAACTCAGTGGTGCTCGAAGACCCGGCTGCACATCAGAACCATCTGGGGACTGTTAATAAAGCTGATGCCTGGGTCCCATCCCTCGAGATTCTGTCACTGGTCTTCAGTGAGCCTGAGCACTGGGAGATTTCCAAGCTCTCCTGGTGACTGCAACGAGCAGCCAAGCTGAGAACCACTGGTTTAAAGGCATTCAATCCTGATGAACTGTCCCTCTTGCTGTCAGAGTTCAAAATGAAGAAATGACGGCAGTTTGAGTAAATGCGCCGGAGAGTTCAAGAGAACCGAGGGAACAGAAGAAAGGATGCAGAGGGGATGGGAGCACGATCACCCGGTAAAAGCCCCGCCCTTTCTGGCAGGTTCATAAAGCGCCAGCGCCTTGAGGCGAGGCCTCTGTTTCCAGGAGATAGGCAGTCTCAACAGTCCCCACGGGCAGCAGAAACACGGGAGGAGCACGGCCCGGTGATTGCTTTACCGAAAGGCTGGGCGCCCGTGCAGAGGGAGGCGCGGCCTTCACACAGGTGGCAGAGAAACTCGGATGATTTTTCACACACTGTACTTGGAAGGGCGCATTGTGTTTCTTTCCTTTATAAATGGCACAGCAGATGGCAGTACGACATAAAAAGAATGAGATGGATCGGTGATCATGTCCAATGTGGCAGCTTGGCTGGTGACAGCAGAGTCTGGGAACTGTACAGCATCTGCAGCAGCACTGCCCCATAGAACATTCTGGAATGATGGAACTGTTCTATTATCTGCTCCCAGTGCAATAGCCACCAGCCACATGAGATCTTCAGCACTTGAGATGTGTCTAGTGAGAGTGAGGAACTGAAATTTCAATTTTATTTACTTTTAATTAAGTGCAATTTAAGTAGCAATATGAGATAAGTAGCTTCCATATTGGACAGTGCAGTTCTAGAGAATGAATCTTGACTCTGCCACTTACTACACACTTAACCTGGCCTGAACTTCTTCAGGCCATGGTTCCCTCATCTGTATTTCTTATCTGAATCCTCTTAGGGACAGAACTCTCTTTGTTTGGGAAAATACCTTGATGGGTAATTTGGCTATGAAAAGATAGGCCTCAGAGAAGGGTCTGGAAAGGAAATGCAGAATACAGGAAGGGCCAGTCTTTTTCTGTAAGAACATGGGAGAAACTATTCATTTATTGTTGGCCCTGATGAGAAGGGAAAGAGGAGCCAGTAAGAGAGGCTGGGGCTGCATGGAATGTTGGGGCAGCCAAAAGGACTCTAGGAACAGGGAGACCTAATATTAATTCCAAGTTATTTTTGTTACTGTGTTGTAGACCTTCTCTATCTTTCTAAATCTTTGATAAAACTTGCTCTAAGCACAACTGGCTTGGTTGGACTTGTGTGTTTATGTGTATGTGTATGAGCGTATTTGTGTGTGAATTAAGTAAGGGAATGGCTCAGCGTTTAGAGTAGAACTGAATGGAAAAGAGAAAAAGATGGAATGATCACATAATTACTAAGCTAAACTCATTTAGTGAAAGCAGAAACTCAGAGGCAGGGGAAATCATGAGAAGGTAAGCCCCTAAGAAGTTTTAGGAATCATGAGACTAGCATTGTTTTTTCATGAAGTGGAAGTTAACAACCAGCATACATATATATCTCAAAAGGAAGGGTCATTCTAGCTAATATGTGTGTTATATGTAAACTGGGGATAATAATACCTACTTGAAGGGTTGTTGTGAAGATAAAGTAATGCCTGTAAAGTGCTCAGTTCAGTGCATTGCACAGAAGAGCTTAACAAATGATAGTCAAGCTTCATTTTATGAATATAATGTATTTGTTTGAAAAAGAAAATTGAGTGAAATAAAATGTGAAGCTCCTGATTTACAGCAAGCATTTCTTAAATGCTATATTCCTTCCTTTTCAGGAAGGGGCTCTTCCAGACCCTTATTTGATAGCTATCTCACTTTACATTGTAGGTCCACACAGAAAGTTCCTGGAACATGTGAGGTCTTTCCTTCTTCCCCTTCTCTCAATTACATATGGCTATCACTTTTAGGAACCCTGAACCGACACAAACTAGTTTGAGGCAGTGCAGCACTTATATCGAGCTGGTACCTAATGTCCAGCTTTGTCTTCCATCTTTATCCACAACTGCCTGAGAAATTTTTCTCTCTTATAACTCATGTGGGATTACTGCATTCATGAGCCCAACTTTCACCTAATTTTACCGAGCTGAGGGTCTTGTTTACCCAATAAGTTGTCCTTGCCTCCCCTTTCCTGGCCTTCATTTTCTATCCTTTTATTACTCCTGCTTTTCAAATGTCACTAATTGCCTATTCAGAACATTCTGTCTTTGGCTGAAATATGTAATTTCCATCATTTTCACCTCTCTTATTTATTTCAGCCTGCTTCTTATAGCTGAGTTGAGTACTTAAAGAACATTCTAGTACAAAAAATCAAACCTCTTCCTGAGAGCAGGCTGGGAAAATTCTGAGAATGTTAGGGTTGTCAAAGCACCTGAGAAATTCTGACAGTACGGGCTACACTAGTGGTCACCAGACAGATGTCTGCTTTTCCTCACAGATGATGTGATAACTTTAAGTTTGGTGATTCAAATTATAAGTGTTTTATTCATCCCAAAACAAAACAAAAGAAAACAAAACAAAACAGAATAACCATCTCACCTGCAATTCAGCTGCCTTACCTCTGGGTGGTGGCCACTCATCAGCATTTGTGGCCATAGGAAAGTGTTTGATTTAAATAAAGATAAACCTGCCTTTTGTCTTTTGAAATATGCTTCTAATTAAAACAGCTCTGTGTAAGTACCACGGCATAGTGTATCAAATTTATCACTTAATTTATTGATGGTAGCCATTCTGGCAGGTGTTGTTTTGATTTGCATCTCTTTGATGATTAGTGACGTTGAGCATTTTTTCATATGTCTCTTGGCATCTGTATGTCCTCTTTGGAGAAGTGTCTAGTCAGGCCCTCTGCCCATTTTTAAATTGGATTGTCTTCCTCTTGTTGAGTTGTATTGTACACTTTGGAAATTAGTCCCTTATCAGATGCATCCTTGGCAAATATGTTCTCCCATATAGTGGGTTCCCTTTTCATTTTGATGCTGGTTTCTTTTGCTGTGCAGAAGCTTTTCAGTTTGATGTAGTCCCATTTGTTTATTTTTTCCTTTGTTTCTCTTGCCCCAGGCACTGTATCAGTGAAAATTCTGCTATGTGAGATGTCTGATATTTTATTGCCTGTTTTCTTCTAGGATTTTTATGATTTCATGACTTACATTTAAAAGCTAGTGAGGATGGGGAGAAAAAGGAACCCTAGTGCACTGCTGGTGAAAATGCAGACCAGTGCAGCCACTACGGAAAACAGTGTGGAGTTTCCTCAAAAAATTGAAAATGGAACTACTGTTTGACCCAGTGATCCCACTTCTAGGAATATATCCTAAGAACCCTAAAACACTAATAAGAAAGAATATATGCACCCTTATGTTCATAGCAGCATTATTTACAATAGCTAAGATCTGGAAACAGCCCAAGTGCCCATCAGTAGATGAGTGGATAAAAATCTGTGGCACATTTACACCATGGAATACTATGCAGCTGTAAAAAACAAGGATCTCATACCCTTTGAGACAGCAAGAAGATAATTATGCTAAGTGAAATAAGCCAGGCAGAGAAAGACAAGTATCACATGATCTCACTCATATTTGGAATGTAATGAACACAATAAACTGATGAATAAAGTAGAACCAGAGGCATGGAAACATGGAAGAGACTGACGAATCTCAGAGGGAAGTGGGGAGGTGGGAAGAGATTAACCAAAGTACTTATATGCATTGCCCAGGAACACAGATAATAAGGTGGTGAAAGCAGGGAGTGGGGCGGGAACTGGGTGGTGGGGGGCAAGGGGGGAAAAGAGGGGACATCTGTCATACTCTCAACAATAAAGATAAAAAAATTTATTACTTAAATTTTCAGTCAGCAATGTATTCATATGACGGAGAGCTGCAGCAGGATCCTTGCAGATTCTGGTCCTCGGGAATGCTGTATTTTCCAGTACACTTAGATTTTTAATGCAGGGGCTCTGGTGTCCTAAGTAAAGACAACTACAGCTACAGTCTGAACCTTAACAGCAGAATGATAATCCAAGAAAAGCTGTGTTGCACACTCTGATGGCTAAAGAGATACCTCATTTTGTAGTCACTTCATTTTAGCTATTTCCTCTCCATGGTGAATAATAAACACAGGCATAAACTGTAAAGAGGTATTTTCTTTTCCAGGAGATGGAAATGCCTAGAAAACTCTGGAATTAAATACAAAACCCGAATATAAATCTTGTCAGGCCTGTTAACTAATGCTTGACATTTTTATCTACTCTAAGTGGTGAGAGCTGCCAAAGAGTGTATTAAGAAAAGCACCCCAGTTTGTCTTTGAATAGATAGGGTGTTTATCAGTCAGTATTATATATGAAGAGTTCTCCACAGACTTAGCACATCCTGTCAAGCCCTCTTGTTTTACTGTGTTTGCAAATCATAGAGCGTGTTTGAAATATAAAGCAATGGTGAGCTCTGATGTGTGATAAAGGGTTGCCATTAGTGTCAGTTTTTTCTTCCTACACCTTTACCTAGAGTTCCCATGATGAAAATACTAGTGGGTAAAGGTAAATGCTGAGGAGTGGATAGTATCTGAAAGGTGCATAGAGTATTTACTTTTTTTCTTCTTTTTAAAAATTAAAGTTATTGGAGTAACATTGGTTAATAAGATCATATAGGTTTCAAGTATAGATTTCTGTGATACATGATCTGTATATTGCATTGTGTGTCCACCATCCAAAGTCAAATCATCTTCTGTCACCATATATTTGACCCATATAACCTTTACTACCCCAACCCCTTCTCTGTGGTAACCCCACAATGTTGTCTGTGTCTATGAGTTTTTGTTTGTTCATTTGTGGAGGATTTACCTTTTTTTTTTGAGGAGGGTCTTTTTAGAAGCCAAGTCACAGTTTTTGAATATCCCTAAGGCTGGCATATTAGTTAAGGTACAGCCAGAAGAGAGAAATCACACGTTATTTGAACTCTCAGTGGAATAGTTTGTAAAGCTCTGAATTTCCGCAAAAGGTTACCTAATATTTTCTCACCATCTCCATGATGCCACCAACCAGACTGTCATTGTAATCTTATGAGAAAACAAAAGTTAGGTATTTTAGCAGTTTCCATGATTCAGACACAAATGTAGTGAAGCTTATTTGAAAAACTTATGATTGACTATGAAAAAATTATATTGTAGAAGAAAATCCTAACTATAAAGGAAATGTTCAAGCTAAACTGTTAGGCAAACAAAGCAATTACCCAAGAAGTCTGTACAGAGGATTTCCAGTTTTAGTAATGGCAGACTGGCTTGGACTGGACTCTCTTACATATATACATTGTAAATGTTTGACAAAGTATTAATAGAACAATTATTTGAAGGCACTAGAAAGTAACAAAAAGGTTGCAGAAATTGGATTTGACTCTGCAAAGAAGTGAACTGCACTGGGTAAGATCCTACTTTGTATAGCTTTTTATCCTCTGAAGGCATTTTCCAGTCTACGCTAAAACTCAAAACAGAAAGCTGATGTCATATTGACGAGAGGTGTCAGAAGACTGAACTAGGAGATGTAAGAGTGACAGGAATTTGACTGGTAAAGCCCTGAATGTAGAGAGTCACGGAGGTGGCTGCATATAATCTCCCCTTAAATCCTATAAATGCATCTCGTAAATACATACAACTCTGTGTATAATCTCCCCTTACATCCTTGGCTGATCCCTGAGTTGAACTTGCACCAAGGAGCATCCAAAGAAACTAGTGAAAGGCAAAAGCTATAAAGCTGAAAAAATGTAGGCAGAGATAGAAGCTCCTGCCTACAACAGGGGAGACAGAGTTTGGAGCATGAGTCTCACCAAGTTACAGAGGTTTAGCAAGTACTTTGGGATTTCCACCAAAACTCTAGAAAGGCCATGCCTAGAGTGCTAAAATATTGTCACAGGACTAAGAGATTAATTCTAAGACTAAGGACAAGTCAAAACAGATCCACCCTCACAAAGTGTAAGACCAAGACTCCACAAGTTCAAGGTTAGCCAGTAATTTAACTACCTGTTAAAACAGAAATCAACAGTATTTCACAGGGGCCTGGCTGGGCGTGGCTCAGCGGTTGAGCACCGGCCTAGGATCCAGGAGATCTCAGTTCGACTCCCAGTCAGGGCACATGCCCAGGTTGCAGGCTCCATCCCCAGTCGGGGGCCTGTAGGAGGCAGCCGATCAATGACTCTCATCACTGATGTTTCTATCTCTCTCTCCCTCTCCCTTCCTCTCTCTGAAGTCAATAAAGATATATTCAAACAAACAAAAACAAACAAATAACAATATTTCACAGGGGATAACAAAGTCCAGATTCTCTGAAACATACCATCCACAATGTTCAATGTATAATAAAATTATAAGATAGGCAAAAAAGCAGTAACATATGACCTAAGGCCAAGAAAGAAAGCAGTAAATGGAAACAGACAAAAATTTGCAGACAGAAACTTCAAAGGCACTATTACAATCATATCCAAAAACTCAAATTAAAAAAATTAGTAAAATGAGTGATCAGATGGGTAACTAAAGCATAGAAAACTATAAAAAGGAAACAAAATTCTAAAACTAAAATACAACAATGGAAATTAAAAATTCATAGTAGCTTGGAATTGGCAGAAGAAAGGATCAATAAACTTTAAAGACAAATCAATAGAAATTATCCAAATTAAAGAATAAGGAGAAAAGACTTTAAAAAATGAGCAATCTTAACTGACAGGCGGGACAGCATCAAGTGATCTTATACATGTGTAATTGTTGTCTGAGAAGGACTGGAAAAAAAGGGACAGAAAAAAATGTTTGAAGAAATAATGGCTACAAAGTTTTCAATGATGAAAACCATCAGTTTATAGGCCTGAGAAGCTCAGTGAACAAAAATATAGAGAAAAATCATTTTTTAAAAGATTTTTAATTGAGTTTTTAGAGAGACAGAGGGAGGGAGGGAGGGAGGGAGGGAGGGAGGGAGGGAGGGAGGGAGGGAGGGAGGGAGGGAGGGAGGGAAATATTGATGTGAGAGTGAGACATCAATCGGCTGCCTCCTGCATTTCCCCAACCTGGGATCGATCCCAGACCTAGGGCATGTGCCCTAACTGGGAATCGAACCAGCAAAATTTCGCTGCATGGGACAGTGTCCATCCAGATAAGCCACACCAGCCAGGGTGAGAAAAATCTTAAAAACAGCTTGTGGGGAGGGAGGCATTTCAGAAAACAATGGCATAAATTATGGTTATTTCTCATCAGATATAATAGAGACACACAGACAATGGAATGACATTTAAAAAGTTCTTTTAAAAATTCAACCAGAATTTTATATCTAATAAAAAATAAAATAAAAAACAACAACACATAAATCTATATCCAGAGAAAGTGTTTTTTAAAAATAATTAAAAAAATTAAGAATCTATTTTGAGGAGAACAAAAGCTGAATGAATTTGTTCCAAGCAGTACTAAACTGCAAGAAATAAAAAAGGAATTTATTTAGGCTGAAGGGAAATGGCATGTTAAATACAAAAGAAGGAATAAAGAATACCAGAAATGGTAAATATTTGCATAAATGTAAAATACTCTTTTTGTGTTTTTAATCTTAATTTCTTTAAAATACAACCAAATCTTTAAAGCAAAAATATTTTATTTTAGCATTAATATATATAGGAGTAATATATATAACAATGATAAGAAGGGTTAATAGAATTATACTGTTACAAGGTTTTTCCATTTTATATGAAGTGGTATAATGTTAAATCAGCATAGTTTCTGATACATTCAGGATGCATGTTGTAATGGTTAGAATAACTAGTAAAAGTAATACAAAGAGGTATAGAAAAAATCAATAGAGGAATTAAAATGGAAAGTAGAACAACATTTGATTAACTGCATAGAAAGCCAGAAAGTAGAAACAGAGGGACGACGACAACAAAAAATGGGAAAAATAAATTGTATTCTAAAGAATAAGCCAACAGAGAATAACCAAGAAAATAATAAAAGAAAAATTTGCTCTACCTGATATAAAAATGACCCATAAAAACTACAGTAATTAAGTTTAAAACCATAAAAACATTGTGATACTAGTGTAGAAAAAGACCAATGGAAAAAGGCCTATGAATATAGGGGAATTTGGTATTTAACACACTTATTGGTGAAAGACCGAACGCTTTCTCTAAAGACTGGAAAGAAGGCAAGGACATCTGCTCCCACAACTTCTACTCAACATCATGCGGGTGACATGATCATGTCAAGGAAATCCTATAGGAAAAGATAATCTTTTCAACAAATGTTCCTGGAACAGCTGGATATCCACATAGAAAAAGATTAACTTCAGCCCCAAATTGATCCACAGACTCCACTCAATTCTACTCCACATCTCAACAGGCTTTTAAAAAAATTATCTTTGTTATTGAAAGCATTACAGATAGATGTCCCCCTTTCCCCCCCATTGACTCATTATGAAAGTGCTCACAAAACAACAATCACAAGCAACTGAAGAGGTAGAAAACTGTTGTTGATTTGGATAAATGAAAAGCAGTTAGCCAGTGACAGCATTTTGGAGGCAGTGATATGTGAAAAAGCAAAGATGCTGTACTCCTGGAGCGAGTGCTGAAAGTGATTCCTCTTAGGCTCGTAGGGGCTGGTGAGATAAATTTAAGAAAAGAAGGGTCGCCCGGCCGGGCGTGGCTCAGCGCTTAAGCGTCGACCTAGGATCCAGGCGCTCAGGGTTCCATTCCCAGTCAGGGCACATGCCCGGGTTGTGGGCTGCGGCCGATCAATGACTCTCTCATCATTGATGTTTCTATCTCTCTCTCCCTCTCCTTTCCTCACTCTGAAGTCAATAAAGATATATTTAAAAAAAAAAAAAAAAAAGAAAAGAAAAGAAAAGAAAAGAAGGGTTTGTTTATAGATTAAACAGTACATTAGACATGTACTGTATATAGGAAAGGTTAAAACATGGAATCTTTTGGGGGTCTGGAATGAATTACTTTAATTTACATTATTTCTAATGGGAAAAAATGATTCGGTTTTCAAACAAATGTCTTCTCAAACAGCCTTCCGGAACGAATTAAGTTCGAGAATCAAGCTTCCACTGTATACATATACACAAGACCATCTTTCCCCTGGATGTACTTAATGCTATAACATTTGCATTAGCACATCACCTGCAGATGATTTCAAAGTTCTAACAGATCATAGATTTGTATGGCTGGAAAGTAAATTGAAAGATCAACTGGTCCAAAACATTAATGTCCATGGCACTGAGAAGAGGTGGTTATTAATTTTCTTCTGGTATATCTCTAGGTATAGAGCCTCCACCACTTCCTTTAGCCAGCCTCTTTCAATACTTTATCATCTTGATGGATGATTGCTTGGAAGATCCCTTTGAGGCAGATAAAAGCCAGGTAGAATACTATTATATTGAGGACAAAGTGAGGTTATTGACTTCTAGAATGTTCTTCCACCCACCTGATCCTATTGCTCCATAATTGATATTTCTAGAGTTTGATTTTTCTATTATCTTTGATGAAATTAAAGAGCTGTTTGTATGTGTGAAACTTGTTTTTCTTTAGGGACAATTTCCTTTTATTATTTAAGAAATTTTAAGCATGGAAGTACCTCAGCTCCACTATGATGTCTTGCCTCAGAATAAAGGCATTGTACCCATCCATGTCTTCTATCTAGTAAATTGTAATTTACATATTAAGAGAGAAGTTGCCAAGAAACTTTCAAATCAGGACATTTTTGGGAGGGAAAATAGAACTATTACTAATTTAGCTAGCATAACAGCCACAAATGGGACTATCGCAGGCTGTTTAGACTAGAACAAGTTCACCTAAGCTTTTAGCCTACCTGTGCGTGATGGCTGCAGCTGCGTGTGTTTGTCCGCTGGAGCGGACTGAGGGAACTGTATCTAGAGAGGGAGATTCCAGTTAAGGCAGGTTTTGTCTTTGTGAGTTTAAGCAAAGAAGAAAAGTAGTCTATGTTTTTGTTGAAGTCCACAGCTGCTATGAATATTGTTACAAATATAGATTTCATTACTTTTTAGTGGTTCATAATGCTCTGAATATTCACAGAGCATCATGGTGGGAAGCTCCTGGTGGGAAGCTCTTTTATTTTGGGGGTGGTCTGTCCTTTCTTTACTGATTTTTATGCATGCAATTACGCATCTGTTTATAAGAGACAATCTGTTTGCCTATTCATGAGAAAACTTCCCTTTGATTCAGTTTTTGGCCTGCTCAGCGCTTCCCTGCATTACTGTTTTGCTTAACACTAATCAAAATTGATAGCTATCGACCAACTCTGACACCATTCTGATTTTATGAGTATTTTTACACACAAACTGCTGCTTGATTATGCCTATAATTGGTACAGTGGCTGCAGCATCATTTTTAGATTTAATTGGTTGCTCCGGACTTACTTTTAAGTAGTTTCTTGTGTGCAAAACAACTACTAAATATAGTCTGATGAGAATACTGTTCATCAGTTTAAAAACACAGTCACATTCCTGGGTCTGCATTGAGAAGAAGAAAGTTTGTTAACAAAAAATATGTAGACTATAAAGTGAACTCTCAATGTTCAGTTATGTCTGGGAACAAATAAGGGCAATATAAGCGTGATGACATTCACTTAATTTAACCACTTGCTAGTTTGATTCTATTTAATTTGATCAAAAACCCATGAAACCAAATCATTTGTAATAAAGGCAACACAACTCCTCCTCTTTTATTTTGATGGATGTTAATTACTGCAGGCAGGAGCTATGGAGTAATTCAATTAGTGGCTGTAATAATGTCATTTAATTAATGCATGCCTCATATCTGAGTGAGAGAGAAGAGTGTGAAGGCTTTGGAGAGTGATTACAACAACAGAAAAATGTAATTCAGATACATGTGATTAAAATGTTAAGAACTATTGCCAAGGGTAAATGACTGCTGTAGCCTACAGGGAATGGAAGTGATGTTCAATTGCTTGGAGAATAAACTATTCCTTAGTGAAAAAAGGTAGGAGAATTTTGGGACAATTATTAATGGTGAAGTTACCATCCACTAAAAATAGAGATGTAGTAGTAATAATAAAAGTAACAATAATAGTACTAATGATAGCAAACATATAGTACTTATTATTTGATTGGCAACTTTCTAACACTTTGTAGAGATTCACTCGTCATCTTTATAACATCAGCTTGGATTCCCTTAGGAGAAGACTCTTGAGAAAGAATTCAAATGCAAGTAATTTACTTGGGAGAGAAAAGAAATTCTAATAGAGTGGGAAAGTGAGACAGGAATGGAAAGGCAGCCAACAAGTTATGTATCACTAATGTATCACTGAAATTCTAGGAGTCAATATAAAACCATACCTTAGAATTATCTCAGCTAAGGGGCCAGGGAACTGAACTATTTTTATATACCAACTCCCATCAGTCATTTGTTGAGAGGTGCTATCAGGAAGCATTAATTCCCTGGTACTTGTAGTCTGCCAACATGTGATCGAAGCAGCTAAATGCCAGAGACAGCCTTCAGGCAAGGGGATGCAGAGGATGTACAGGAAGTTTGGCTGCAGGTACAGAAGTGGTAAGGGCTAGAGGCTGTAAGAGAATTTACTATACTCCTTCACAATGTATAAAGTTAAAAAAGCAAGATATGAAACAATAGGTATAGAATGACTCCATTTTTCCAACTCCACTCTACATATACAGGCACACACACTTACAAATACATAGAACCTACCTACCACTGAGCTGCTGGGGTTCTCTTCCCTCCAACCCCTTCACTTGAGCTCTGGATCCCATCCTCTTACACCTTTTTGAACACTTTACTCCTTCAGTCATTGTCTGCCCCCCTCCCCCTGCCCCACTTCTCTCTCACATGTAATAGTAACCCTCTATTTCTATTGAAACATTCTCATCTGATACACATATGTTATTAGCTCTCATTTTTTCCCCATTCAGTGGGTTGTCTTTTCATTTTGGTGATGGTTTCTTTTCCTGTGAAAAAACTTTTTAATGTAGTTCCATTTGTTTATTTTTCTTTTTTTCCCTTGCCTAAGGAGATATATCAGAAAAAATATTTCTATGAGAAATGTTTGAGATTTTACTGCTTATGTTTTCTTTTAGGATTTGTAAGGTTTAAAATCTTACATTTAAATCTTTAATCAATTTTGAGTTTATTCTTGTGTATGATATAAGAAGACGGTCTAATTTCATTTTTTGCACTATCTGTCTAGTTTTCCCAACACCATTTACTGAATAGACTATCTTCACCCCATTGTATGTTCTTGCTACATTTGTTGAATATTAATTGACTATAAGGCATGGTTTATTTCTGGGCTCTCTATTCTGTTCCATTGGTGTATATGTCTGTTTTTATGCCAGTACCATGCTGTTTTGATTACAATGGCCTTGTAGTATAGTTTGATATCAGGTAGCATGATTCCTCCAACATTGTTCTTTTTTATCAAGATTGCTGTGGCTATTCGGGGTCTTTTGTGGTTCCATACAAATTTTTGACATATTTGTTCTAGTTCTGTGAAATACACCATTGGTACCTGGATAGGAATTGCATTAAATCTATAGATTGCTTTGGGTAGTATGGACATTTTAATCATGTTAATTCTTCCAATTTATGAACACAGTATATGCTTCCACTTATTTGTATCTTCTTCAATTTCTTTGTTCAGTGTCTTATAATTTTCCAAGTACAGGTCTTTTACATCCTTGTTTAAACTTATCCTTAGGTATTTTATTTTTTGATGCAATTGTAAATGGGATTGTTTTCTTAGTTTCTCTTTCTGACAGTTCATTATTGGTGTATAAAAATGCAACTGATTTCTGGATATTTACTTTGTATCCTGCTACTTTATTGAATTCGTTGATCAGTTCTAGTAATTTTATGTGGAATCTTTAGGGTTCTCTGTATACAGTGTCATGTCATTCTGCAAATAATGACAGTTTTATTTTCTCCTTTCCAATCTGCATGACTTTTATTTCTTCTTCTTATCTGATTGCTGTGGCTACAACTTCCAGTACTATGTTGAATAAGAGTGGTGAAAGCAGACATCCCAGTCTTGTTCTCGATATTAAGGGAAACACTTTTAGATTTTGCCCATTGAGTATGATGTTGGTGGTGTGTTTGTCATATATGGTCCTTATTATGTTGAAATATGTTCCCTCTATTCCCACTTTTCTGAGAGTTTTTATCATAAATGGGTGCTGGATTTTATCAAATGCTTTTTCTGCATCTACTGATATGATAATGTGATATTTATCTTTCATTTCATTTATGTGATGTGTCACATTTATTGATTTGAGAATATTGTACCAACCTTGCATCCCTGGAATAATTCTTACGTGATCATGGTGTATGATCTTTTTAATGTATTGCTGGATCCAGTTTGCTAATATTTTGTTGAGGATTTTAGCATCTATGTTCATCAGGGATATTGGCCTATAATTTTCTTTCTTTGTAGTGTCTTTATCTGGTTTCGGAATTAGGATAATGCTGGCCTCATAAAAAGAGTTTGGGAGTCTTCCCTCCTCTTGAATTTTTTGGAATAGTTTAAGAAGGACAGGTGTTAGTTCTTCTTTGAATGTTTGGTAAAATCCACTGTGAAGCCATCCGGTCCAAGACTTTTGTTTGTTGGGAGTTTTCTGATTACTGCTTCAATTTCATTAGCTGTAATTGGTCCATTCAGATTTTCTGATTCTTCCTGATTAAGTGATGGAAGATTGTATGTTCCTAGGAATTTATCCATTTTGTCAAGGTTGTCCAATTTGTTGTTCATAATATTTTATTCCAATTCTTTGTATTTCTGTGGTGTCAGTGGTTACTTCTCCTCTTTCATTTCTGATTTTATTTATTTGGATCCTCTCTCTTTGTTTCTTGATGAATCTGATTAAAGTTTTGAAAATCTTGTTTATCTTTTCAAAGAACCAGTCCTTGGTTTCATTGATCTTTTATACTGTCTTTTTTATACAGTGCTCTATTTTGTTCATTTCTGTTCTGTTCTTCATTATTTCCTTTCTTCTACTCACTTTAGGCTTTGTTTGTTTTTATTTTTCTAGTACCTTTAAGTGTAAGTTTAGATTGTTTATCTGAGATTGCTCTTGTTTCTTGAGGTAGGACTGTAATGCTATGAATTTCCCTCTCAGGGCTGCTTTTACTGTGTCCTATAGATTTTGGGTTGTTGTGTTCTCATTTTCATTTGTTTCAAGGTATCTTTTGATTTCTTCCTTGATCTCATTGTTAACATGTTATTTAGCCTCCATGTCTTTGTGTGTTTTTAGTTTTTTTCTTTTGATTAATTTCTAGATTCATGCCATTATGGTCAGAAAGATGCTTGATCTGATTTCAATCTTCTTAAATTTATTGAGATTTGTTTTATGTCCTAACATGTGGTCTATCCTAGAAAAGGTTCCATGTGCACTTGAAAAGAATGTATATTCAGCTGCTTTGGGATGAAATGCTCTGAAGAGATCAATTAAATCCATCTGATTTACTGTGTCATTTAAAGCTGTTATTTCCTTGTTGATTTTCTGTCTGGAACATCTATCCAGTGATGTGAATAAGGTGTTAAAGTCCCTTACTATGACTATATTACTGTCAAAATCTCCCTTTATGTCCATCAATACTTGCTTTATATATTTAGGTGCTCCTATGTTGGGTGCATAAATGTTTACACGGGTTGTATCCTCTTTTTGGTTCTCTCCTTTTATCCTTATATAGTGTCGTTCTTTGTCTGTCACTATAGCCTTTCTTTTAAAGTCTATTTTATCTGATATATGTATTGCTACGCCAGCTTTTATTCATTTCTATTTTCATGAAATATCTTTGTCCATCACTTTACTTTTAGTCTGTGTGTATCTTTCATTCTACATTGGTCTCTTGTAGACAGCATATATATGGGTCTTGTTTTCTTATCTAATCAGCTACTCTATGTCTTTTGATTCAAGCATTTAAGCCATTTACATTTAAAGCGATTATTATTATTATTTTAAAAATATATCTTTATTAATTTCAGAGAGAGGAAGGGAGAGAGTGAGAGATAGAAAAGAAACATCAATGATGAGAGAAAGTAATTGATTGGCTGCCTCCTGCTCACCCCCTACTGGGGAATGAGCCCACAACCTGGGCATGTGCCCTGACTGAGAATCGAACCCTGACCTCCTGGTTCATAGGTCAATGCTCAACCACTGAGCCATGCAAGCTGGGCTAAGCTTTGCCATTTTAATTATGATGTGTCTTGCTGTTGGCCTCTTTGGGTTCTTTGAGACTTGTAACTTTGAATTTTAAACCCTGAAAATTTAGTATGTATTCAGAAATTAAGTTAAAAATATCTACATAATACCTATGCTGATGTAACATACATTTTTTTTTGCATTGAACTATCTACTGCACCCCTCATAACCCTTCTCTTTAAGAATCCAACTGCCAAGAAGCCAGATTTAGGGCATATCATGTGTGCATGTGGACATATTTCCCTTAGAAATACATGGAAATTAGTTGGTGTTATAATGATACTATGTATTTATATTTAGCTACCCAATAGACTGAGTAGGATTTTCAATTGTCTTGACCTTGTATCATACTGTTTCTATGGAATTATACCTTCTAATTTTCCTAAAATATAGCCTTATAAAAGAGTACTTACAACAAACTTTTGTAAGTTGTCATCATTTAGATAACATATACCTATGACTAATTTTTAAAAATGTTTTGTTTACCTGGCTGGCCATGGCTCAGCGGTTGAGCATTGACCTAGGATCCAGGAGATCACGGTTTGATTCCTGGTCAGGTCACATGCCCGGGTTGCAGGTTTGATCCCCAGTTGGGGGCGTGCAGAAGGCAGCCAATCAATGACGACTCTCACCATTGATGCTTCTCTCTCTCCCTCTCCCTTCCTCTCTCTGAAATCAATAAAGATATATTTAAAATAAAACAAAACAAAACAAAAAACACGAAAAACCTTTTGTTCAGCATTTTTACCTTCATGTGGGTACATCTGCTAACTTTTGGTATTGAAAGGGAAAAGTCAGACTTTCATTTTAAAAGAGAAAAATGAAAGGATTATGGTGACAGGAGTGAAGAGCAAAAAGACATAATTCTATAATTCAAGCAGACTCTCAGGAATCAAAGAAATTCTTGGATGATCCAATTGCCTAGTTAAGAGAGAGGATTTTTTTCCTCTTCTGTTCCTTCTTGGATAACTGGTATTATTTATCTGAATAAATGTGGCTTTTAAGAGAAAGAAAAAGTGCCCCATGCCTTTGCATTTAGTGTATTTTTCCCCCAGTGGAGTTTTTTCCCCACTTACTTCATTAGAGCAAAATAAATGATTTTGCTCCTTGGTGTTGCATATGGTCATGTCTAAATGGGGCTTTATGTTTATCTTAAGAATATTTTGGCTTCAAGGCAGCAAGTGAAGTCTTCAAATCCTAGGGAGTGCCATCTGACTGCCTGAATAACACTGCAAACAGTGCTTTGATGACTGGGCAAGTTTCTGTCTCAGGAGCCTTGCTAAATGAAGATTTGTCACACCACTTCCTTAATTTAAGCAGTCTGCTCTGCAAATGATGACTGCTCTTTTACATTTGTGCTTTCCCTTCCAAGGGAATCATCTGTTGCTCTGCTTCCCACCAAGGAAGACACAGGGACTGCTTCATGGGATTGTCAAAAGCTAAACTTCAACCAAGTAAATCTTAATAATCAAATTGGCTTCATTGAATGATTTCATGAATCGGGTAGCATCTAGCAAGTAGAAAGGTGCCTCAAAGGGCTACAGAATGGAAAATGCTTTTAAAGGCAAGAAAAGGAAGTAATAAACAACAAAAAAGGATTAAGATTAGGTCACCTCCCTTTTGGGGACAAAAAGGTCTTTTTAGGTGGGTTACCTTATATTCCTCTGAGGGATAGAGAGGGACCATGCAATAGATTACCCCATTGGTGCTGACCAGAAAATCCTAGACAGACCTTAAGATTATATTCTTGGGGGAATACTGAAATGGCAATTAATTAGGTATTAAGCCCTCATTTGATGATGTGGTTTATCATAAGTGACTCCATTTTGGGTCTGTGGTTTTCTCTTTAACAAGATGAAGTGCCCAGCACCATGCCTAATAGGTGGCAGTCCTCAATAAATGAATGATATTATTATCTAAATGCAGTAAAAAGAAGGTTTGTCTGAACTCAGGTTCCCTAGAAGTGGACCCGATAGGAGAATTTGAGAGCAAGTAATTTCCTAAGGAAGTGCTCCTGGGAGAGGCCAGGAGGAAGGGAGTGGGATAGGGAAGTAATAGCCTCATTCCCATCCCTGGGAGCTCTGAAGGATGAATGAAGCCTTAGAAGATGCCTGTCCACAAGCTGAGGGGGCTAGGCTTCCATACTCCCACACTCAATCCTTGGGGCTGCCTGGGGAGGAAGTGAACTCTCAGACACTTCTGCCCTCAGTACAGGATGGTGAAGTGGCTCCAGAGCTGAGGGGCCTTACTCTGAGGAAATTTGTAGGTGCGAGCCTTCAGAAGCAAACTTAGGTGGCATTTAAATTACATAAAAATTACAGTTGAAAAAGTAGATTCACAAAGAAGTTCCAAGCAAACTTAAAATTTTTCCAGTTACTGAATCAAGCATTTATTTTTAAATTTAAATTAAATAAATTGAAATTAAAAATTTAGTTCCTCAAGGGCTCTTGACATATTTGAAGTGCTCAAAGCCATATGCAACAAGTCACCACTGAATTGGACAGTATAGCTCTAAGCTATGTGGAGGCAGTTAGAGGCAGCCGTGAAAAGCTTTCTGGCAAGGGTCTTGAGATAAGTTTGTAGAGTCAAGGGACATGAATAAAGGCAAGAGGAAGAGGATACCTGGATTTTTTGTATGTGTTGTCAAACACTGAAGTCCTCATTGTGTCATCACTCAGGCATCTTCACTTCCTTTGATTTGATCTTGATTTTATTTATATCTGCAGCTGTACACTCTGGTTCCAGTCTCCATTGGACCAAGTCTGGAATCATAAGAGGCATCTATGGAAAGAAAAGGGGGCACAATATTAGTCTCTGAACATCACTCTTGAATCAATTTGTTGTGAATCTGCACTTAAAACCATTCTCCACAGCAACATATTCACAAAGATAATTGAAAAATTTGAATAAAAACAAAAAACCTCATTCCTCCAAAAACAACAACAAACCAACCAAATTTCAAAACCCCGACCAATCATCCAAACAACCAAGCAACCAGCCAATTAAACAAAAAGCAAATTCAGAGATAATCTCATCTGCTGTCCTCATTTCTAAAGTTGGAGCCTTAATTTTCACCATAAACAAATATCAATCCCAGGTAGACTAAGACTTAATTGGGAAAAGTAAAACCTTCCTAGAAAAACAAATAAAGGGTTTTGACACCCAATTCCCATGTGTGTGTATGGGTGTGTTTCCACACCAAGTCTTTGACACCCGCTTGATGTCCCTACACTTCAACTCAGTTATGACACTATGTATCTGGAGATAGAATCAAATCCCTCAGGTTAAGGGATCAGTTCTACAGGACTGTTCCCCACCCCACTTTCAGATGCCAGCTTGTCAGAAGTCCGATTGGCTAGAGATCGGAGATTCCAACAATTCCCTCAATGGGTTTGATTAATTGGCTAGAGCAGATCACAGAACTCAGACAGAGATTTTACTTACTAGATTACAGGTTTATTATAAAAGGATATAACTCGGAAACAGTAGGATGGAAGAGATGAGAAGGCAAGGTGTGGGGAAAGGGTGTAGAGCATCTATGCCCTTTCTAGGAGTGCCACTCTCCCCCAATCTCCATGAGCTCTGTAACCTGGGGGCTCTCTGAACTCTGTCCTTTTGGGTTTTTATGGAGGCTTCATTATATAGGTGTGACTGATTAGATCATTGGACATTGGTGGTAGATTCAACCTCCAGATCCTCTCCCCTGCTGGAGGTGGGACTGGAAGTTGCAACCATCTAATTACATCGTTGGTTCTCCAGGCAACCAGCCTATCCTTAGGTGTGGTCCAAAAGTAACGTCATTAACATAAGGAAAGATACTTTGGTTGCTCTTATCACTTAGAAAATTCCAAGGGTTTTCGGAGCTGCGTTTCCAAACAGGGAGGAAGACCAACTATACATATACAGAGTGGGACAAAAGTAGGTTTACAGTTGTTCTTATGGAAAATAATATGATAATTAATACAAGACTAAACTCATGTGCTCAAAATATCACAACAGGAAAATATTTTCATAATCTTGATATGAAGTCTCCCTTAAAGCATGGCACAAGAGTCAGAAACATTAAATAAAAATATTGAGAGGTTTGACTTCATTAAAAAAACATAAAAACTTTATGTGGCCAAACATATCATAAGTTAAAAGAAAAATATTAACCCATAGGAGAAGCTCCAACAAAATGTAACAGAAAAAAAATATAGAGGGGTCATTAGCTATAATGTAAGTCTTACTAATCAATAAAATGAATGCCAACATGGACGTAAAGAATCAATTCTTAAAAGTAGTTCAAATGGCCAATACCTTTATGAATAGATGCTCAACTTTGTTAATAACAGAAGAAATGCAAAGTAGAAAATGGATATAAGTTTTGACTTATTGGTTGGTAAAGACTAAAAAGACTGACAATAGGCAGGATTGTGATGGTATGAGGAGAGAGGCTCTCTCACACACGAGTGATGAAGATCTAAATTCATACAAAGTTAGGGGTGGACAATTCAGGAGCATTTGTCACAGTGACTAATAGGTATCTTTTGCCCAAGCAATTCCACTTCTAGAAATTTATCTTGACAACATAATCAAGCAAGTGAATAAAGATATTGAGAGTTTTATACCAAATGAAAAAATGGAAACAAGTGCCCTGGGGGTCGGATAACTAAATTATGGTATATTTATGCAATGGCGTATCGTGCAGCCATTGATAAGGGTAAAAGAACTATATAGACATGAAAACATGCTCATGATCTATTAAATTTAAAAACTGGGTTTTAGAGTATTGACTATAGTGGGATTCTCATTTTGTTTTAAAAAAGTATCTGGAAAAAGGGGACATCTGTAATACTTTCAACAGTAAAGATAAATTTTTAAAAAAGGTATCTGAAACGTTTAGTCAATGGTGATTTCCTCTAGAGAGTAGAATTGGGGAAGATGCTATCACTTCCTTTTTTTAAAAAAAAATGTTTTTTATTGATTTTTAGAGAGAGAGGAAGGGAGAGGGAAAGAGAGAATCATTGATGAGAGAGAAACATTGATTGGCTGTCTCCTGTATGCCCCCTACTGGGGATCGAGCCTGCAACCTGGGAATTGAACCAGTGACACTCAACCACTGAGCCACACTGGCCGGACAGAACTTCATTACTTTTTAAGGCTGAATACTATTTCATTGTATGGCTAGACCACGCATTTGTTTATCTATGCATCAGTTGATGCACATTTGGGCTGTTTCTACCTTTTGGCTACTGTGAATTATGCTTCCATGAACATGTGTGTGCGAGCACTTGTTTGAATGCTTGTTTCAATTCTTTTGGATATATACCTAGTAGTGAAATTACTGGGTAATATGCTAATTCTATGTTACACTTTTTGAGGAATTGCCAGACTGTTTTCCACAGCAGTTGCATCAATTTACATTCCCACCAGCAATGTATAAGGGTTACGATTTCTCCACATTCTCTCCAATCCTTGTTATTTTCCATTAAAAAAAATTGTAGCCATCCTAGTGGATGTGAAGTGGTATCAGATTGTGGTTTTGATTTGTATTTCCTTGATAACTAATGATGTTGAGCATCTTTTCAGGAGCTTATTGGCTGTCTGTATATCTTCTTTGGAGAAATGTTTAAGTTCTATGCCCATTTTTCAGTTAGGTTGTCTTTTTGTTGTTGAGTCATAAGAGTTCTTTATATATTCTGGATGTATATTTATTTACCTTTGAAAACAAAGAGTGATTCTCATCCTTTGAGGACTCAACTCAGATCCTCCAAGAAGCCTAATATTCCCAGATAGAATTTATTTCTCCACACTCAGAGAACATGCAACGAAGACCATATGTGGCCCCAAAGCCAAAAATATTTACTATCTAGCCCTTTACAGAAAATATCTGCTGACACCTGGACCATCAATTCCTTAAGGGCAGTGATGGTTCTTGACAGAGCCTTAAATGCTCAAAATGATGGCCTTTGGTCACTAAAAACTCGAGTGTTTTGCATATAGTCTAAAGTAAAGCAATATATTTTGGAAAAAAATTATTTCAAAAGTGATTATGACCAGAGTTCTGAACTTCAAATTTAATTATTTGGAAACATTATACATAAGGAATACCTCATTTTCTGGTAAAGCAGAATAAATGAAGTGTTCCTATAATTTTGTTCACCAAATCTGTAGCTGAGTTTTTAGGAAATGATTTGAAAAACAATTTACATACTTTGAACTCTGAAGTCTGAAATGCGGTGTAAACCTGAGAACACTGTTATCGTTTGGTCTGTTTCTGTTCTCATTTGCCTCGGTGGAAACACAAGATTATTGGTACAAAGTGTCACTCAATTTATGGCTCAGGAACTGAACCACTTGGCTTAAAGCCAGCAATTACTTCACTGCTAGCAAAGGCCTGTAAATGTCTTGGCTCTTACCCGAACAGGTTTCATACTGACACCAGAAATGTGTTTAAAAATAATGCATCTATTTTGGAGATCCTGAAACTTGGACATTTCCACGTTGCTATTTTCACCTTAGTCTAGGCTTCTCTTATACATCATAAATAGCACAATGGAAGAGGCACAGTGCCTTTTTCTTAGCTGTTTTACCTTCATTTTTTAGTCTCAGCTTGAGCATTTTTCAGGCCTTGACAATCAGATTGATTTAGGAGCTGACTGAAGCCTAGTGGAGGAAAATTAAAAATTGTGACTGCATTACCCTCTGGTCTTCTGTGTGAATGGCTGAGGTCTGGGTTCAGTTCTAATTAAAAGCAGAGAGAAATTACTGAGGTGAAACTAAAGAGAAATAAGAGTCTGCCTTAACAACCAGTGAGGCAGGCGTCTTTGCAGGGGCCTGACTAGTGAGGAGTGGGGAAGCGGCTATGCCTGGACATACTTAGCAAACTTTCTCTATAAAAGGCCAGATAGTAAATATTCTTAGCTTGGCAGGCCATAGAGCTCCTGTTGCAACTATTCAATTCTGCCATTGCATAGACAACTGGAGAAAGAAATAGCATGGATGTGCTCCAATCACTTTATGCACAAAAAGAGGCTGCAGGTTACATTTGGCCTGTGGGCGGGTGGTAGTTTGGCAATCCGGGTCTACACCATCAATCTGAGGTTTGGCTGCTGGGTTTCTTCCTCCTGCTGGCACACTTTTGAGGATTTCTTTGTTTACAACCCACCCAAGGAAGGTGACCAGGGGAAGAGAGAGATGCTTTTACACACAGCAGGTTTTCTGTGAAGACTCTGCTAATGCATTTGGTTGGGGACAAAGCTAAATTCATAGCTAATGTGGGATTGATGATCCATGGAGTTCTAGAGACATTTTTATTGTAGATTTAACTGGGAGGAAGAATCAAGAATTGACTGAGTGTTTTCTATAGGCCTAAAGTAAATGGGGCGAGAATTTCTCCCAAGATAGTGTGTGTCTGCCACTCTCACTCTCAGATAAATTTTTTTTTGGCTCATATCTGGTTCTTTTCTCTTAGTAAACTCAAAGTCAATATCTCTGTGTGGTCTCTGTGTAGATTATTCAGGTATATGCTGGATTTTACTTTCCTAACACAAATACTCCTAAGATTCCATTTAATTTCTTTTGAGAAGAACTTATAGCAGTAAAGTGGAGTGGTCTTTTATCATACATTTTAAAACTAACAGATGTTCAAATGTATGTTAAAATGAAAATACAGTAGTTCCCTTTTATTTGTGGGGGGTATATTCCAAGAGCACTGAACCCTATATAGACTATGCTTTTCCCTATACATACATACCTATGATAAATTTTACTTTATAAATTAGGTAATTTCACAGATAGAAGGTTTATTCTTACTGTAGATCTTAGCAACCTCCACATGTATTTTTTTTCCTTTTCTTACTAAGCCCAGAACTTTCACCTTTTCGCTTAAAGGAAGCACTTAATGGCTTCTCTTTGGCATGTCCAAATGGCCAGTATCACTACTCCCGTACTTTGGGGCCATTAATAAGTAAAATACGGGTGACTGGAGCACAAACACTATGATGCAGAGAGAGCTGAACTGATAACCAAGATGGCTCTGAGTGACGAATGGGCGAAAAAGTATATACAGTATGGAGACACTGGACAAAGGGATGATTTACATCCCAGGCCAGACATAGTGGGAAGGTGTGAGACTTCATCATGCTACTCAGCACACAATTTAAAACTTATGAATTGTTTATTTCTGGAATTTTCCATTTAATATTTTTTGGACCATGGTTGACTGCAGGTAACTGAAACCCTGGAAAGCAAAACTGCAGATAAAGGGGGACTACAGTGTTGAGCTAGTGTAAGAAAGGACAGATCAATGGGATGCCTTAGAAATGCCCCTATACTTACCCTCAATTAGATCCAATTTGTACCCTTATTTAAACTCCAGTATTTATATAAGAGAAAATAATATTCACAAATCAGTGGGGGGAGGGATGGATTGTGTCCCTGGATGGATGACTGGATAAAGAAGATGTGGTATATATACACCATGGAATACTACTCAGCCATAAGAAAAGATAAAATACTGCTATTTGAGACAACATTGATGGATCTTGAGAATACCATGCTAAGTGAAATAAGTCAGAAAAACTTATATGATTTCACTCATATGTGGTATACAAAGCTGAAAGCAACAAATGAACAAGTAAGAAAAACAAACCCTCATAGACACAGACAACAGTATGGTGGTTACCAGAGGGAAGGGGGTGGGGTAGTATAGGGTAAAGGGTGTCAAATATATGGTGATGGCAGAAGATTTGACTTTTGGTGGTAAACACACAATGCAATATACAGATGATGCATCATACAACTGCATACTTGAAATCTGTATAATTTTATTAACCAATGTCACCCTAATAATTTAATAAAAAAAGTTATGCAGGACTTCTCATGGCTTTCATTGTGCTACTCTGCAGAGTGAATCTCCATGAGGGAGAATATGGTATGATATATTCCCCAATTTTTGTCCACTGATCCCAGTGTTCCATGGAACATAATTTGGGAAATGCTGGTTTATATACAATGGTTTCCATTATTCTAAAGTATACTTTATGTTCACATGCATATGCACACATAAGAGAGTGATACAAATGACACAAAATGCTGACCATGATTACTTCTCAGTGATAGGATTATAGATGATTGGGGGGGGGGGGAGGTGTTTGCATTTTTTATGTATTTCTAAAACAAGCATGAATTAATCTTGCAATCAGAAAGAAAATGTTAATAAGAAAAGAATATGGAGCACTACTGGCTAAAGGAAGAAGATATTGGAATTAAAGTAGAAACTTTTACTAAATTAGAAATATGTAGAATACTTGACTGCATGCAGCAAAATTTCAAGTCATTTCCATGTATCCAGCCTGTTCAGTCTGTTTTCTCCTCTGCCCCTTTTGCTGTCTATCTATCTACGGACATATGTATTTAGTATATATAATTTAAAACAACTGTGTAGGTAGCTTGGGACAGGTTTCCATACATATTTTTTAATTTTAAAAAATTGATTTGAGAGGGAGGGAGAGAGAGAAACATGGATGTGAGAGAGAAACATCGATTGGATGTCCCGCACATGCCCTGACAGGGGATCGAACCCACAAGCATTTGGTTTATGGGAGGATGCTCCAACCAACTGAGCCACACTGGCCAGGGTCAAGTTTCCATATTTTAATATACAAGGTAATGTTATTATTTTACATCCAAGTAAATAAGAATTATCATTTTCCCCACAGTCCATCAAACTGGAGTAGTTTCATTTTTTAAATGAATTTTTTATTTTGGAATAATTTAGATTTACAGAAAAGTTGCAAAGCTAGTACAGAGAATTCCTGCCCAACCTTCACCCAGTTTCCCTTAATGTTAACATCTTACATACCATGGTACATTTGTCAAAAGTGAGAAATTAACAGTGGCTTTTATGGGTTTTTACCAGTTTTTTTCATTGATTTCCTTGTTGTGTTCTAGGATCCAGTTCAGGAAATCACACTGCACTTAGCAAACTGGTTTCTTTAAATTCAGTGTAAACTGTTAAGAATAAGCTCCATTTCAATTTGGTGATTTATAAAGCACTAAAATTGGTGAAATATTCAGCTATCCTTTACTAAATTCCTGTAAGTGGGCAGAAGGTGTCCAGGAGACTCCTACTGTGTTTCCAGACTTTCCACAGCCTCTGCTCTGGATAAAGTGCTTTCAAATTTGGACAGCATTTTTACAGATTATCTCAATCGATCATCCCAATCACTGCATGAATGAGGCAAGGCAAATATAATTTTGTTTGATTCCCATTTCACTAATTAAAAGATTGAAAGCTGCACAAGGTCTTGTGCTTAGAAGAGCCCTATGTTTGGTTTAATGCTCTGTTACAACCTTTCTAAAATTCTTAATAATTTATAAACAAGAATTATTTTTATTTTGCATTGGGTCCTGCAAATTATGAAGCTGGTCTTGCCTGGAGAGCAGCCTTGCTCACTCAGGGTCACGTAGAATTGGAGTAGTTGAGTGACTGTTAGTGCTTTCTGACTTAGAGTTTTCTCTTCCTTTTATTACACTACAGCATTTCCATCAACCTGGGGACCTATGACTTGAATCCAACCTAGTGGTCTGTTCCCTCATTTTCTAAAAATTTTACTTTTCTGGCCCTGTATCAATGCCTCAGTATGTCTGCATGTAATTTTTGCCTTGACAACTTTGATTTCTATTTTGAAAACAAATCAATCTGAAAACTTGCTTACCTGTGGATAAGACAACTGCTCTGCTAATTTATGTTCATAATTTCTTAGCGGTGACTACTGCCTCAGCAGCTATGCATATTATATTTGTTAAACAGGTTTAAAATATAATCTAAAAAATGGTTCTATTTTGTTTCCAAGGTTGGTTAATTAGCTCATGCTGTTGTCAGGGCTGAACTGTGAACTGCAACTCCCTTCCTGAAGGGAAGATATTAATTTTTCTGCAGACATGAAAACATTTGAGTGAACAGCATGATTTTAAAAATCAGGAAGTACTGCTTAGTGGTCAAATAGTCAAAATAATGCTTGGTGGCCTGGACGGCCGATCCACATGATTTGTGTTGGCCCAGAAAGAACTTGATACAATCATTCCATGACTCTTGAGAGAGATGAGGGCTTCGGCAAAGTGAGGACTTCTCCCTTGGCTTTATATCACTGACAGAAATAGGGGTTTTGTCTGGGAGCAAAGGTGTGGATTGATGTATTCTGCTTTAATTTTAGCTCTATAAAGGTCTGGCTATATGGGCACTGTTGACTAATAGGGTTGTGTGATGGTCATGCTTGCATTTAGTTTACAGAATTAACCACAAGAATTTAGGGGGGAGACATAGAAAGACTTTTGGGGATGTGGGAAGGATATGAACTTTGGCGAGGTAGAAGGTGGGCTGTTATGGGTTGAATTGTGTCCCTCCTAAAGATATGTTGATGTCTTAACCCTCAAAACCTGTGAACATAGCCTTATTTGAAAATAGGGTGTTTGCAGATGGACTCAAGTAAAGACAAGGTCATATTGGATTAGAATGGACCCTAATCCAATGACATGTCATCATAAGAAGAGAGTAATTTGGACACAGACACAGGAAAGAGAGCCATGTAAAGATGCAGAGATTGGAGTGATATGTCTACAAGCCAAGGAATGCCAAGGCTTGCTGGCAACCATTGGAAGCTAGGAGAGGGAAGGATAATCCTTCCCTAGAGCCTTCAGAGGTAGTGTGGCCCTGCTGAAACCTGGATTTCAGACTTCTGGCCTCTAGAATTATGAGAATAAATTTATGTTGTTTTAAGACACCAAGTTTGTGATACTTTGTTATGGCAGCCCAGGAAATGCATACATATTGTAAATGAGGGGAAAAGACACAATGAAAGGGAAAATTGCTTTACCCATCCTATAAGTATGAATCTAAAAGATAGTGCATCTTAGGTTTGTCTTTTTCCATCTGATTATGCTTATTGTAGAAAATCTGGGAAAAAGGAAGTACAGTCCTTTTACACATATATGAAAAGTACTTTGATACATCTACACAAAACATATTGTTATATATGTACTTCCCACCTATTCTGTCTCCCCTACTATCTCCAAAAATAATATTAAGTGAAATATACAGTTTTGGAAGATGTCTATTGAACTTAATATGCTAGCATGAGGATTTGCAATGTCATGAAATGTTCTTTGAAATATCTCTTATATACATTGAATAGATTCTTTTGTATAGATATATCAGTTTCCTCTATATAGATGTACCATAACTTATTTAACAATTGCTATATTTTTAGACATTTAAGTTAAATTTCTTTCATGGTTTTTTAAAAACCAGTTTTTGGCTAGGGTGCTGATTTTTCCATCTATGGAAAAGAAAATTTTAATTAATTTTTAAAAATTTGTTTTGTCTTGCTTTGCTTCCCGCCCCCCCCCTTTGTTTTGTTTTTTGTTCTATTATCAAGATTTTCTTGATATTCTGTGGTTTATTGCTGGGATATTATCATTATAACCAATGAGTTTACTGCTTCTCTCTATTGTTTCCCCCATATCTCTTATTGACCTCCTTCCTTGCCCTTGCTTTACCTCTCTCTGTCTTTCTGTTCCATTGGCATAACTTTTTCTTTCTTTTCTTTTTCTCCCCTTTTATTGTCTGTCTTCATGTCTTTTTGTTTCTTTGTGTTTGTCTATTTTCTTTTTATTTTTTCTTTTTCAACCATGTTCCTAGTCCTACTCTCTACCCTTAATTTTTTGCTCATCCTTCTTTCTTTTCAGAATCTTTTATCTGCCCCTTTTATCTCCCAGTAGCTTCTCTACTTTTTACTTTTCTATTTTATTATTATTTTATTTATTATTAGCAATAATATGCCCCCCCCCTTTTTGCTTTACCATTTGTGTTCTCACTTCACTCTCTCAATTCTACTTTCTCTTGTGATGTTTTCATTGTGATTCTCAGGATATTTTGTAAGTTATTGTTTGTTTCCTGGCAGCGTGGTTATGTTTTGTGTTGCCCTCTCAGTACCTGTACAATAGCTCACAGGATGTGGTTGTGGCTGAGCACCACAGTTAGCCAACTTGAGAGGAGAGTCCTCCCAAGAATGGGTCAACAACAATCTAGACCCAATCACAACAGGACAGCCCAAAGAACCCACAAAAGGGTCACCCACAAAAGGGACATGCCTAGAGCAAATAGCTCAGAAGTATAAGGAGGCAAGAGCATACAATGGAGTAAAGACGGTCTCTTCAATAAATGGTGTTGCAAAAATTGGACAGTTACACACACAAAAAAATGAAACTAGACCACCAACTTACTCCATACACAAGAATAAATTCAAAATGGATAAAAGACTTAAACGTAAGTCATGAAACCATAAAAATCCTGGAAGAAAACATAGGCAGTAAAGTCACAGACATTTCACATAGTGGAATTTTCACTGAAACATCACCTACGGCAAGAGAAACAAAAGAAAAAAGTAAATAAATGGGACTACATCAAACTAAAAAGATTCTGCCCAGCAAAAGAAAGCAGCCTCAAAATGCAAAGTGAACCCAGGGTACGGGAGAGCATATTTGCCAAGGATGCATCTGATAAGGGGCTAATTTCCAAAGTGTACAAAGAACTCATACAACTCAACAAGAGGAACACAAACCACCCAATTAAAAAATGGGCAAACGACCTGAATTGACACTTCTCCAAAGAGGACATACAGATGCCAAGAGACATATGAGAAAATGCTCGACATCGCTAATCATCAGAGATGCAAATTAAAACCACAATGAGGTGTCACTTCACACCTGTCAGAATGGCTCCATCAGCAAATCAACAAACGACATGTGCTGGCGAGGGTGTGGGGAAAGGGGAAACCTAGTGCACTGCTGGTGGGAATGCAGACTGGGGCAGCCACTATGGAAAACAGTATGGAGGTTCCTCAAATAATTAGAACTGGAGCTGCCTTTTGACCCTGTGATCCCAGTCCTAGGAATGTATCCTAAGAATCCTGAAACAAGACAGGGTCAATGGGGAAAAAAAGGGACATCTTTAATATTTAGAACAATAAAAAAAAAAAAAAGAAAAAAAAGAAAAAAAATTTCTAAATGGAAAAATGTATAATAAAATACCAAAAGACAAGAAATTGATTGACTCAAATAAATAGAAGTATATGACAGGCAAAAACTTAATACTTCCAGTTTTCAAAGAGCTCCCACAAATTGAATGGAAAAACAACATAACAAAAAAGTCTGTTTATATTTATAGAAACTAAAATGAAATGATTAGTAAACCAATGAAAGTTTTAACATCATTAGCATTCAAGGGAGGGAAGATTTCAAGTACAATTTTCACTTGTCCAACTGCACAAAATAAAAGGTTGATAACATTCAGTACTGCTGACAATCTGGGAAAAGAGACATTTACGTATTGCTGTGGGAAGGTGAATGTAGAGCCTTTATGGAAAGCTATATTTTAATATTTGTTAAAAATATAAAAATGGATATTCCTTCGACCCAGCAATACCAGCTACAGGATTAAAAATACCATAATGTAAGATATAGCTATATCCAGGCAGTTATTTCTTGTAGTGGTAAAACTGGAAATAACTTGGATGTTCCTCAGTAGAAAAATGACTGGATTAATCATGCAAATTTTTACTTTGAATGATTACTAGAAAAATGAATTATAGCTATATGTTGACTTACAGAAATGCAGTGATATGTTATTAAGTAACGGGGAAAAACAGTCTTCAGGGTAAAAGATACAGTATGGTGTAATTTTGGTAAAATAAATAGATGCTCTCGCTCATGTTCATGTGTTTGTATACAGCATAGTGAGAGATATAGCAGGATATTCCCTGAATTATTATTATTGGATGTCTTGGGGATGGGACTGACTGCATTGGGAAACAGTATAAAGGATTTAGCACTATATCTATTATAGTAAATATTTTAAATGAATGGAACATGTTATTATTGTTTTTTTATTACAAATTTACAAATGATTATTTGGTATAAAGCAATAATAACAGCATTACATTTTTTTAAAAAAGCAAAACCTGATTATATCAATTTTAAAATATATCCCTCTGTCATCTTTGTATATATTTAAGATCCTCAGTATTACATATATTTTGTTTATAGTTTCAAATGGTGAATGGTATTTAATTTAATCAAAGTATCATGATTTTCTTAACTATTCCCCTAATATTAGGCATATGTTATTTTTAGTTTTCTGCTATTATGGTTCTTACTGCATGAGCACCTTTATGCTTATTGTTTTTATTCTGTTGATCTGTTCATTAATTTTTAAAAATATATTTTCTAGCGTGTGATTACTATTGAAACCATATAGGAATATTTATTGATCTTGTTACACACTGCCTTAGCTATAGAATTTTTTATCAGATATTTGCATTGAGATTCACTGTAATTCCTTTTTGTCTGTGGGCAAACCTTCTAAAGCAGATCTGAAAATAGTTTGCAAAGTGCTGCTTTTCTCTGGATTTTACCGATATCCCAATATAAAGATACACATTACTAGTTGTTCATTACAAGAAATTGTAAATATAGCAAAATGTCTATAATACCTGAAAATATCTTTTAAGAAGAATTTGACAGCCTTTTGGAAAATAATAACAGTAATTTGCATTCATCTGATACTCAACTGGATGACTCCACTTTTTTTTTTTTTGGAAAATGGATTGATACATACTTTCTTATGCTGCTTTGCTACCATGTCTGTACACATAATTTAAGGAACTGTATTAAGTTGCCTGAGTTACAACAGCTTATTAGTGCAAATAGATGTTTCCATAAATCACACTCCCTGTTTCTGATGTATCCCTTTATAGTAGGTTCTCTTTGGTATTTAGGGGGAGATTTCACAAATACCAGTAGGCTCTGAGACACCTCTTCCCTTTACCTCTGTTTTCTGTTGACATTCATGGGATTGAGAATTCAGGCATGTCACCCTGATCTTTTTGTCTCTTGTAAATGACTCAACTATACTCATGAGTCATGAACAAGCATCACTTGACTGTTCTCTATTACATTTGGGGCTGACTGAATGGGTTTTGACCTCGTTCTTCTTTCTCTCAAAATAGAATTCCTACCATGGATATCTAATAATACTACAGATATTTTTACCTCCTTTTTAAAAGCAATCTCAGGCAGCCCAGGCAAGACACTTTGCATTTTTACGGTTTGTTGGTCATGAACTAAGAGCTCTAAGTGATCATTTTCGTTTAATTAGGCCTCACTTTTTTATTATTATTATTTTTAAAAAGCATATCTTTACTGATTTCAGAGAGAGGAAGAGAGAGAGATAGAAACATCAGTGATGAGAGAGAAACATCAATCGGCTGCCTCCTGCACGCCCCCGACTGGGGATGGAGCCCACAACCCAGGCATGTGCCCTGACCGGGAATCGAACTGCTGTCTCCTGGATCCCAGGTCCACGCTCAATCGCTGAGCCACACCCGGCTGTGCAGGCCTTGTTTTTAGGATAAAGGGGTCATAGGCTTTCATGTTTTATTACTTCTCAAGCAACCTCAAAATGTTGTTAGTATAATACCTGCTACACTTCCTTCCCTCTTCTGATATAGAACATAAGACACTCGTGGTGGCGAAGATATCTGTTTTAAACTCATACAATAGCTGGTACCACAGAAGTGGAGAAGAAATGGAATGCAAGCTACTTGCACAGTTAGACACTAACTAGTGTTCTATATACTTGGATGGTGCAGAATGCTTCGGAAATGATATACCATGAATTGAAATGCTCTAAGATATTTACCATTTCACTTTCTGCTTATTTCTTTTTCTGCACTAAAAGCAAGTTTTTCTTATTTAATCAGTAGCTACCCTCTGCCCTCCTCTCTTTTTGTCGACCTCACTAGTAATTTGCAAAGGGATTGGTATTATGTTAAACAAATTAAACAGATGTAGCTCCTACCCCTGTGACTTACATTCTAAAAACAGTGTTTCACAGAGCTACCGGAGTTGAAGGAAAATAAAAACACGTGGAACAATGTCATAAAAAAAGTTACACTAGCTGTTCCTCTAGCCTTGTTTTCTTTGTGTGTGTAGAGTATAATTACAGATAGGAAAATGCTCTTATCTTCTGTGTAGAATTAGATGAGTTTAGACAATATGTAAAACTATGTAAGCAACACCCCAAACCACATAAAAAATCTTCAATCACTTCAGAAAGTTCCTTTTTCACCTTCCTAATAATTCCCTGCCAGGCAACCTCTGTTCTGATTTCTATCACCATAGATTAGTGTTGCCTGTTCTAAAAATTCGTATACATGGGATTATAGTGTACAAACTCTTTAGTGTCTGGTTTCTTTCACTCAGCCTAATGATTTTAGGATTCACCCATGTTGTTGCATGTGTTAGCAGTTCATTTTTTATTGCCGAGTTAGTTGTACTCCATAGTATAGACAGACCACAATTTGTTTTTCATTCTCCTATTGATGGTCACCTGGAGTGTTTGTAGCTTTGGGTTATCATGAATAAAGCTGCAATGAACACTATTGATACAGTATTTTTAAGGACATATGTTTTGCTTTCTCTTTGTTCTGTCCCTGAGAATGGAATTACTGGATCAGAAGTAGTTCTATGTTTATCTTTATTAAGAAACTGCCATAGAGAAACAAGATGGCGGCGCAGGTCACAGCCGCACCCGCCGCCTCCCGCAACCACATCAAAATCACAACTAAAACCCAGAACCACCGTCCCTCAGAGCCTCTGAGATCTGGCTGCACAGAAGCCAACAACCAGGGAGCTGAGGCAGCACCGAGACCGGTAGGAGGGGGAGACGCGGGCGGGGCGGGGCTGAATCCCGGAGACAAGTCCGGGCCCACACCCGGGGCCGCGGGGAAACCCGGGAGGGAATCTTGGCGGCGGGGGTTTCCCGGAGGAGCAGGGGTCCCAGCCCCACAGCAGCCCCCAGCCCAGGGCTCCAGGCCGGGAAGAGACGTCCCCACAACTCCGGGCTGTGAAACCAGCGGGGACTGTCCCTGAGGGTCGCGGAGGCCGCGGGAGCCCCAGCAGCTCCTCTCAAGGGCCCAGCGCGGACTCACTCGGACGCTCCCTCTGAGCCCAGCGCCGGGCAGCGGCCTGAAAGGACCCGGGACACTCGGGGAGGGACTGACCTGCCTGAGATCCGGGCGACAGGCGGAGGGCGGCTTCCTCCCGGGCAGAAGGGCTGGCGGAGGCCATGGCTCCTGTGGCGAGTCCTCCCCGCACAGCCCGCAGGCAGGCGCCATGTTTGAGTCGCCAGCACCTGACTCACCGTTGGCCCCGCCCCGTGATTCCTGGAGGCCCCGCCCTCCCCACCTGCAGCTCATCCGGGCCCTTTCCAGGGGCTTTTCTGTGCACGTGGCCTCTCCAGCCTCATGCTTAGGACTTTCCTGAAATCTCTCAGACAAGCAGCAGCTGCCCCATGCGGCTTGATAAGCGGCCCCAGGCCTGGCACTAGCGGCAGCTGCACTGGCTCATAGCTGGGCCTCTCCTGGGCACCTCCAGGCCCAGCACAAGGAGCAGCCAACTACGGTTTGCTGTGTAGCTCATGCTGGGGGGCCCTGGGCAAGGCACTGGCACAGGCTGACTGTGCACCTCCCCGGAGGCCCCAGAGACAGTGCACCTGGTGGTCAGACTCGACCAGGCTGGGTTACAACCCTACCACATCCATGAGTGACACTCAAGGGGCGCCCTTGGTGAACACCAAAGCCCCACTGAAGTAAATCCTGCTCCATGGGGGTGTCTCCAGCACAGCAGCTCTCTGGCTGTAGCTGCAGCGGGTCCTCACAGCCGATTGGCCTGGGGGTCAGTTCCTCCCAGGGACACCAACAGCAACCAAGGCTCAACGACAACAGGACAGTGCACACAGCCCACACAGGGGAGCACCTAGAGGGCCCAGCTCAGGGGACTGGGGAGGCTGAGCCACTGCACCCTACAGGACACCTACTACACAAAGCCACTCTACAAATTCCAGGAGACAGAGCAGCTTTACCTAATACATAGAAACAAACACCTGGAAGCAGCCAAAATGGGGAGTCAAAGAAACATGTCACAGAGGAAACAACAGAAGCAATCTCTAGAAGAGGAACTAAATGAAATAGATCCAAGCAAGCTAACAGATACAGAGTTCAGAATTTTGGTTATAAGGATGCTCAAGGATATTAGTAAGAGTATGATAAAAATAACTGAGAAAATCGATGATATAATAAAGCACCAATTTGAAATGAAGGCTACACGAACTGAAATGAAGAATAATTTACAGGGAGTCAACAGTAGAGTAGAGGACGCTGAGAATCAAATCAGCAATTTGGAACATGAGGAAACAAAAAACACCCAACCAGAAGAGCAAAAAGAAAAAAGAATCCAGAAATATGAAGATAGCATAAGGAGCCTCTGGGAAAACTTCAAGAGGCCAACATTCATATTATTGGGGTGCCAGAAGGAGAGGAAAGAGCAAGAAATTGAAAACCTATTTGAAAAAATAATTACAGAAAACTTCCCCTACCTGGGGAAAGAAACAGACTTACAAGTCCAGGAAGCACAGAGGGTCCCAAACAAGAGGAACCCAAAGAGGCCCACAGCAAGACACATCATCATTAAAATGACGAAGGTTAGAGACAGAATCTTAAAAGCAGCAAGAGAAAAGCAGTTAATTACATACAAGGGAGCACCCATGCGACTGTCAGCTGATTTCTCAACAGAAACCTTGCAGGCCAGAAGGGAGTGGCAAGAAATATTCAAAGTGATGAAAAACATGGAACTACAACCAAGACTGCTCTTCCCAGCAAAGCTATCATTTAGAATTGAAGGTCAGATAAAGAGCTTCTCAGACAAGAAAAAGCTAAAGGAGTTCATCACCACCAGACCAGCACTACAGGAAAAGTTGAAGGGTCTTCTTTAAGAAGAAGCTAATGAACAAAAGAATCTGATGAACTAAATAGATCCAGAGACATTGACACAGGCAACAGACGATCATATTTCAGAGGAAAGAGGGAAGTGGGGTGGAGGGTGGGAAGAGATTAACCAAAGAAGTTATATGCATAACCTATGGACACAGTAAATAACGGGGTGAAGGCCTAGGGAGTGGGTGGGAGCAAGGTGGAGGGGGTCAATTGGGGGGAAAAATGGGACACCTGTAATACTTTCAATAAAGATAAATTAAAAAAAAAAAAAAAGAAACTCCCATATGCACATATCATTTTACATTCCCACCAGCAATATATGAGAGTTCCCTTTGCTGTGAATTCTTGCAAACGTTTGTTTTGGTATTGATATTTTTTAATGCTTAAATTTAAGTTTTATATTTAAATTTAAACTTTTAGCTATTCTAGTGACTATGTAGTGGTATCCCAATGCAGTTTTCATTTGACTAACAATGCTGAGCATTCTTTCATGCTTTCTTTGGCCATTCATATATCTTCTTTTTAGACATGTCTGTTCAAATTTTTTGTACATTTTTATTCAATTGTCTTTTTGTAATTGATTTGTAGGCATTCTTTACACAGTTTGGATTTAATTTTTTCCTTAATCTGTGGTTTGAATTTTCATTTTCTTAATGGTGTCTTTTGATAAGTAAAAGTTTTAAATTTGTGTGAAGTGTCATTTATCATTTTTTCTGTTAATCGTAGAGGTTTTTGGATTCTAAGAAATATTTGCCCAATTTATTTTCTAGTAGCTTTATTGTTAAGCTTTGACATTTAGATCTGAAATCCACCTTGAGATAAGTTTATATATGGTGTGAAGTGAGTCAAAATGCACCTTTTAAAAAATATGGATCTCCACTTGTTTCAGGGGCATCTGTTGAAAATACTTTCCTTTTTCCACTTGAGTGTCGTGGAATCTTTGTCAGAAATGATTTGTGTCTTTCTTCTCTCTATGGTGTTTCATCGATATATTTGTGGAACAGATGCCAATACTACCGTGTATTGATTGCTGTAACTTTATAGTAATTCCTGAAAGCAGGAATGTAAGTCCTCTAGTTTTGTCTTTGTTTTTCAGGATTTTGGTCCTTTGCATTTCTATATAAAGTTTAGAATTAGCTTTCAATTTCTACAAAAAGCTGGCTGAACTTTTTCCTGTATTCATATTAATCCTTGACAATTAACCTAATACTTTATTCCATTATGCTATGAAGATTTCATTATGTTAAATTAAGTCCTGATTTCTGAAAAACAATTTAAAAATGAAAGTCTTTTCCTATGAACATGTCTTTCAAGCCCAAATTATTACTGAAAAGTCAAATTTTGCCTTTATACCTAGTACAAGAATTCAGGATGACTTCAAAGGCAGATGTGGACTGATTGCTGTCATTTGAACATTAGGAAATGCCAACCTAGAGGAAGCCAGATGTGCTTATTAACATACTGTTAGTCAAACACTGTCACTCTGAGAAATCGCTTGGAGGCCAAAGTGACTGTAAGGAAAACAAAGGAAGAAACATATTTGAAATAAAGAGAGTTTCTGGTTTAAAGAGGACACTCTGATGATCTAGAATGTGGCATACTAAAACTTTTTAGACTATTATTTAAATGAAAATTCAAAATTCAAAAAATTTCCCAGTCTTTGTAGACCTTTAATAATATGTCAAAGGGGGTCCTAAGCTGCTAGTTTGAGAACCTCAGACACAATGCATTCATTTACTCATTTACTTGTGTGAGGTGTTGGATATAGAGTGGTGGCAAAACAGGGTTTCTCTTTCATGGAACTTATAATATATTTGGGAGGGGCATATAACAAGAAAGAATATAAACAGAAATACACAGTTATGAATTGTGATACATGCAAGAAAGGAAATGATCAAAATGCAATGGGAGACAAAATCCTTTAGATTGGTGTTAGTGAAGGCCTCTGTGAGGAGGGAATATTTTACCCAGTGTAAAGTAGGATCTTGAAAATTAAAAGTTCGCAGAGGACTTCAAAGTAATAGATTGAGCACACAAAGTGGAATTAAGTTGGGAACCTTTGGGAGAGGTAATTGTCAAAATAGACCTTTGAGTGTTAGGGGTGGTTTTGTGGAAGACAGTGGGAGAGAAGGAAGAGGTGTGTCGAGCATTAAGATTAGAAAAATGTAGGTAAAAGGCAGGGAGATATGATCAGCATACAACTTTTATAGAATGGACAGAAGATGGAGATAGCTTGCAAGGCAAAAGTACCGGGTAGTGCTTGGTGCATAGGAGGTTATTCAGATGGATGGAAAAATTTCCAAGCTAATAAAAAAGTATAATGATAGATGTTTTTTCTTTTTCCTTAGCATCACCTCCCTGAAGCCTCATTGCTAGCAATGCTTTTTAAAAAATCCACTCAAGCCCTAGCCAGTGTGTAGCTCAGTTGGTTGGAGCATTGTACCATACACTAAAAGGTCTAGGGTTCGATTCCCAGTCAGGGCACATACCCAGGTTGTGGGCTTAATCCCCAGTAAGGTGCGTATGGAGGCAGCTGATCAATGTTTTTCTCACACTGATGTTTCTCCCTCTCTCTCTCTCTCTCTCTCTCTCTCTCTCTTCCTTTCCCTTTCTCTCTCTAAACATCAATTTAAAAAATCCACTCCAGTTCCCCTCTAATATATTAATGCTACATGCTCTGTGGGATTTATTTATAAATGAGAAGTTATTTTACAATATCATTTTACAATATCAGTTTAGAAATAAATTCCTTTGGGAGGAGACCAAGATATGTCCCATGGGATGCCAACTTCTTCAATATAGTATAGTGGTGGTCACGTTTTAAGAGAAAAGCAATTTCCTATGTGCATTATTTTCACTTGGAGTTACTGTTTTGTGGGTCAATGTTTCATCTGTGAAAATGAGACTAATTATACATAGCAATTAAAATATGGTGACCTCTTGAAAATATGACAGAGTATTTCCAATCTTTCCCAAACCATAAACATCATTCATTATTAATTCAGCCATGAAACTAAATGTAATTGAAACAGTAAAATAGCCCATGGGTCTTGTAAAATCAGTTTTATAAGCTGGTTATCTTAGGGACAAATGTAGTGACCCAATAAACTTAATGTGTAGGATTTTCTTGGACTGCATACACCATCTGCATCATTTTGTCTTTTAGGTTCTTCCATGTTATCTGTTTAGCTACTACTGAATAAAGAGATTGTATCATAGCACCTGGATTTTCACATCTCACAGACACCAGGAGTATAAGTTTTCATTCAAGAACATTTTGCTCCCCCCATGGGTCTGATATATTTCCCTCCAGATATAGTTAATATTCTTACAAACTCTGTGCTGTGGAATATGAATTGTTGATATTTTTAACTGCACTCAGGATGATCTAAAAGGCATGAATATTAGTCTGAATAATTAATCACAATGTAGATGAAGTTCTTTAGCAATAAAAACCACAACATGGAGAGATCAAATGTCAACAAGCTATTTGGTGGACTTGGAACTCTCCAGGGTACCACAGACTTTCTGATTCCAAACCTGCCCAAAGTCAAAACTAATATGCCTTAGATGACGGGGTGGTGCTGGTGGGGATAGGCATGTTGGCTGAATGAGACCCCTTAGTTCCTATGCAAACTACAAGTTTGCTTCAGGCAAACTTTGCAAAGCCACGTCTTCAACCCAATTACTCTTACTTGAAAACAAGACAAGACAGAAAAAACTGTGACCTAAAATTTAGGTGTGGTTTCAATGAATGTCTCCAAAGCTACCTGTAGTAGCTCCTATTTCTAAAAATTTTACATTTGTCACATCTATTTCCTTTCTCATCTGAGTGAACTGTTAGAACCTATTTTTCCAAAGAGATAAAGTTTGGAATGAAGGCAGCATATCCCATACTTTGGCTAATTCACTATAAAACTCTTTCAATGGAGCCATTATAGAGGCTGTGGTTTTCTTGCTGACCCGAAGTGAGGGTTTGAACAGAACTATTATCATCAGATAATTTATCATCTTTAAAAGGTGGACTCTTCCTAAGACCTTTGGATGACCCTATCATTTATCACTTATTCTAAAATGAAGTGAAATACTTGATAAATAGCTCAGCCTGGCTTCAGAGAGCTTGGGTGCCCTGTGCTTTTCAGGTGGAAAACAGCTTCCTTGAGATAACTGCCTGGCTTTCTCTACCTCATTGCCTGAACCATTTTAAGACTTTTGTTCTACAAGTTCTTGCTGCACCCATTTTAGAGTTTCCAAATGTAGAACTATCTCTCACAGTGCGTTTACTGTTCCTAAAACCACTCAATAAAAACGCAAATGTCAATTTTTAAAAATGTGATTTTAGAAGCTCTGAGGCGTGTGGTGTAATTGAACTGTAGGGGGCATGAAAGAATTAGACAACTGTGATTCCTCCTGCTGTGTGTTTTGGCCAAGGCAGCCTTTTCTTGATAAAAGAAAGATTTTATTCAAGTCTCTGCAACATGATGTAGTTTGTAGTGGAATTTAGGAGACACTGATAGAGTAAAATACTTTCAAATAATGTCATAGATTCTTCCAGACAACGCTAAGTCTAGAAAGTATTCCTTTGTCAGCTAAAGCCACAAACATCACTATGTCACCTCCAATCTGAATAGCACAGAACAGAAGGAATACATGAATCTTCTGAGTTAATGGCAAGGAAGATGTAGTTCCTTCTATCCTTTACGTGGTACCCCAAATTTGTCATGGAAGAGCAGATCCATGGCTAAGAAATTTTAAATGGCAGTGTGAAGGGACCTTGACTTCAAAACACCTAGGAGAGCAGAGTGTGGAAGTCACCTCTCTACTACTTACAGTGGGTTTAGTGGATCCTTTTTTGTGCCTGCTCAGTATATAGTCCAAATGGGGCTGACCCCACACCTAGATTCCAGGTATGGTCATTGGCCCAGATCTGGCCCATGAGAGCCTCGTGCAGAACTCTGGGTGATCTCTTAGGAGAGAAGTTTTCTTCTCACTGGTCTCATTACACCAGTAGATGGAAGATCTGGAGCTGCCAGTGGCCACCATTGTTACCATGTCAGGAAAGGCCACTTACAGGAAAGCAGAGCCTAGTGATGATGACCTTCCAATATTTGTGTACTTGGAACAAGCAGCATAGCTCATATATACCTTTAGAATGCCTGAGAAGCATGGAGGAAAGACAACTGGAGAAAGAAAAAAAAGAAAAGAGAAGCAAAGGGTAGAAGAAAGCTTACTATTCGCTGCGAGACCTGGAGCAAGTTCTTTGGGGAACAATAATACCCACCTTGCAGGGCTGTTATGAGGGTTTAGAGGAAGTGTATAAAATTGCCCAAGCTGGAACTTGCCCACCTATTGTAATTTGGGAGGTTTCCACCTGAAGAGCTGAAGGGTTTGAAGTTATTTAAGGTTTAAGATCAGCCTCTGAAACACTCTGTTCTGCAAAATTTCATTTTTCTTTTCTGTAAAATGAGGGGCTCACACTTGATCATCTCTAAGCTGTTGTCCAGTTCTGATCTTTGCAGAACGCTTCTTCCCTTGGCAAACTCCACTGTATGCGTGAAAAATTCAAGTGCAATGACCACAGACTTCTGCCAGAGGTCACTGTCGGATGCGGTTGACTCCTCAATTCACCCCGCTGGTTAGGAATGTAAGTAGATACCACAAGGAGCAGTTGAAAACCACACACAGCCATCACTGCGTGCCCCAGGGCAGGTCACCTGCGACACCTTCGCTTTCTTGGTAATAAGTGAACAATACCTTTTGCTTCCTTGCTTTCCAGTCATCCACCATGTAAAATATAGAATATTTAGTTCAGTATAGGCTCTCCCCACCAAGTAGGCATTTTCTGACTCTGAAAAACAGTATTGTGCCTAATTACTGGACACTGAAAATCGTGTGCCTCTGATGAAAAGGTGAGCTTTAATGCAAGCATTTCAGCAGGAGTTTGGCTTGTTTCTCTTTCCTTCTCTATTCTGCTATGTGTCACCTCAAAGCCACTACTGACAAGAAGATGCCCTGCCTTGCTGAGAATCTTACGGTTCTGCTCAGAGGCTGTTCTAGAAGCAGTAGGGGTTTCCCCATAACTTGTAATTTCACTGGCCACATGAGTTCTAGCCTTAGGCAGGAGGGTCTGGGGAAGGTGGTGAGTATATGAGTCTGAATATGCACATATCTATGTTGGTCCTCTCCCCACTGGGCATCAATTTTATTCTTATTCAAATAGTTTATTTTATTTGTAGGTATGGAAGAGACTGTAAGGCTCACTAAATCACCATGTCCACCCTACATTTCCCATACTCCCCTGAAGCTAGGTTTGAATACATGATTAGCTCAGGCCAATAAACTCTGATTGCAAATGACATGCGCCATCCTGGCTAAAGCAATTAACGTCTGTGTGCCGTATCCATCTCTCTGTTCTATGCTGCTTTGACCTAGAAAGCCACATGTTCCAGCTGGCAGAGCCACAAAACAGAGGATAAACTGAATATGATTAAGAAATAAACCTTTTGGCATGAAATCACTGAGATTCCATGGTTTATTTGTTACTGCAGCATAGCCTATCCTGTCCTGAGTAAGACAGCAGGAATGTGAACACATATAGGAGAAAGAAATAGGCTTTATTCAGAAGCCAACTGCATTCCCTGACATTTTAATTCTTAATTATTACTAATTTTTGTTATCGATAAATTTGTAAGCATCGGTGAAAGGAACAGTCCTGTAGGCCAAGCACTATGTCTGGGAAAGTGGCAATATCTGGAAAGCAGATTTTGGGGTTCTAGCAGAACGTGGAATTATCATATGCACATTCTAATGCACCCAAGTGAGATACATGTGAATAATACATGTGGATGAATCTTGAACCAATGGTCCTATGGAGAAATATCCATGAAGGTTCATAAAGGACCCAGCTCCTAGGTGAAAGAAACCTGACCACTCCTAAAATTCATGGAGGTGCCATGACTTCTTGCCATGCTTGGGAGAGCAAGATTTCAGTGTCTTCAAAAACACAGAGAATTCTTTTTCTACCCAGGCCCAAATTGCATGTTATCCTAATTTTACCAAGATGAAAAGAACTTCAAATAACTTTTTCCCAAGCAGATTTATTTTTGTTTTCTTTGATTTCAAATTCTAAACCAAAAGAAGAGGATTTTTAGTTTGATGGCTATAACCCTAATGGAATCCTCCCCCCCCCCCCAAAGATACTGATAAGGAAATATTAAATGAAAAACTCATCATAAAACTTCCAGTGCATCATTTTAAAGCTCACCAGTGAATAAGGATTTCTATGGTGAGTCACTGGTAAGAAAATTTACTTTCTGCACAATACAGCTGGGTTCAGCTTTATTTACTGACAGGTTTAGTTTTAACTTGCTTCCTCCTCTCTGATTTTTATCTCCCCCATTTTATTAACTCAGATTCTAGACTGTTCTTCAGCAGCCCATGTCTTCTCACAGGCCCTTAGGCTTGCCTTTCTGTCTTAGGGTTCAGTTTGAAGGTAGTTTTTCCCCAATGGGTAGAAGATTCCTCAAGGATGCACAGCTGCTATTGTGTCAGACTATTAAAGTCTTCCTTAGAAGCCAGACATTCAGCTCTCAGCTTTCCAAGCGACAGCCCTTAGTAAACTGAGAGGGGTGCAATTCTACTGAGTCCCTTGGAGATGTTCCTTTCAGCTGTTATAGATATACTATCTCTGCCTCAGGGGACCTGCAGGCATTGTTTCTAGATGGTAGTCCTTTCCCATACATTATGTTGTATGAAACAACTACAAGAGTCTATATTCTTGTTCATTAACATTGTAATATTTTAACTTAGAATATTAGGATTAACTACTAAAATAAATTTTACAAACCAGGGAAAAGATATTAAACTTTATTTCTTAATTTAAATCATTTTTTATTTTTCAATTACAGTTGGCATACAATATTATTAGTTTTATGTGTACACCCCAGTGACTAGACATTATATAATTTACTAAGTGATCATCCTGATAAATCTTGTACCCATCTGACACCATACATAGTTATTACAATATTATTGACTATATTCCCTATGCTGTACTTTATGACCCCATGACTATTCTGTAACAACCAATTTGACCTAGATTGATGGATTACAATGAGCTGCAGAGAACAAGTGAAGGGGCCAACTGTTATCTGTGTTCACAATAGGCTTGGTACTTCTCCTCAGTTTTCCAGGCACTTCTCTCTATCTTCTGAGGTGATACTAACTGCCATATCATATCTTTTCCCTCAGGGTACTAGGGAGAGTTTACAAGGCCCCCAAAACCTTACCATGCTAGTGATATAGTGTTTTCTGACCTCAGTTGCATTAGTTATCTATTGCTGCATAACACATTGCCCAGCCATTTAGCAGCTTAAACAGCAAACATTTGTTATGTCACATAGTTTTGAAGGTAGGAATCCAGTTGTGATTAGTCGGGTGGATCTGACTTAGGGTGTCTCATGACATTGAAGTTCAGCTGTTGGCCTGAGCTGCGTTTATCTCAAGGTTTTACTGGGGCTATAGAATATGCTTCTGTGCTCACTCATATGGCTGTTTGACAGGCCTCAGTTCCTTACTGACTGTTGGGCACAGGTGACTCTCCATAGTACTGCTCAAAACATAACAGCTTGCTTCCCTCAGAGTGAGCGATCCAAGAGAGAAGAGAGCAAGGTGCCCAAGACAGAAGCCCATGTTTTATAACCTAATCTTGAAAGTGCCATGTCATCACTTCTGTTGTATGCTATCGGTCACACAGACAAGCCCTGGTATGATGTGGGAGGGGACTACACAAGAGTGTGAATACCAAGAAATGGGGATCATTGGGGGCCATCTTGGAGGCCGATAACACAGGCTTTTTCTTCTCTGGCCAACCCTCCTTTCCAGGGCTCTAGGACCTCTGACCTTTTGGTTTCTAAAATGTGCCACGCACCTCCTGGCCACAGTGCCTGTGGGGGTGGTGCTCTCTACCTGTGAAACTCTGCTTACCCTCAGCTCAAATATTTATTTCCCAGAAAAGCCTCTGCTCTTAACATTGTTATAACTTTACATTGGTTGCTTACTTAATTACTCTCTCTATTCACCCTTTGGATGGTAAACTCCAAGTTTATGTTAGTTTTTGCTCATGAATGTGTCCTTGGCTCAGTGGCTGATGGAAGGCAGCTGTGTTGAATGGATAAATTAATAAATGAAGAAGGTCACGGTCAGTACATGGGGAAAGTATGTGAGAGGAAGGCCTTGTGTAAGGATAATAGGTGTGTGAACTGGTATATGAGGTGAGGAATTAGGCAATTATCTTTCTTCCAGTGCTCTCTGTTCCTTTCCTTTTATCTGTACCCCTCCTTTTCTTCTTTCCCCTCTTCTCTTCTATTTGTCATTCTACTGTTTGTCTATCCCACTTTACCCAGACTCTGTCATCTCCTCACTGGTAGCAATTGTAAAAGGGGAATTACAGGTTGGAACAGGAAAATGAGAAGTGAAGTGAGCTGTGTAAATGTTTTGTAACACACTCCTGGGCAGAGTACAGGAAGTTGAGGCAAAAACCTTCTAGATCAGGAAACATAATGCTAGCTTGCTATAGAAGTGGGTAATTGGGGCAAAGCGTCTGGTACGTTCTTTCAATCACATATTAATTTAACCAACATTTAGGGAGAAGGTTTTACATATTCGAGAATGGGCTAAGTGTTGGGGATACAGATGGGCTGGGTGTTAGGGAAACAAAGACTTAAGGAGACAGAATTCCTGATATCCAGGAACCCACTGTCACACCTGGCTAGGAAGTGCAGGCAAGTAAAAAGCCGAGTACAATAGGCGAAGTGTCAGAATGTATGTAAACACAGAGTCCTGTGGGGTTGCTTTGGAACACCATCTGGCTCTCATCTGCCAATGATAAGAAATGTGAGCAAGGAGGTCAGGAGATGACAAATGAATGGGAATTTGCAAAGGGAAGGGTTCCACAGGGTGTAGCATGCAGAGGAAGTAGAATATACAAAGGCCTATTATTGCTCACAAGTAGGGCCCATTCAATTAAATGTGAGTTATTCAACCGGGAAAGAACTAGAATTCAAGCTGAGAAGTGGGAAGAGATGAGGTTCAACACATGGATGGAAGTGGACTATGAAGGGTTAACTGTGCTCTCCTAACAAGGATTCACATGATTTTTAAGGCACTGGAGAGTCATTGATTATTCTACTTTGTGCTGTGGGAAGTCATTCTGAGAGGCACAGGAGCAGAATTTATAATACAATAATAGTAATATTTATTGAGCATGTATTACATGCTAGGTGCTTTACCAAGTACTTAAAATGCCTTATTTCACTTAGCCCTGCCACCAAGCCTATGGGGAAGGTACTATGACAATGTCTAGTGAATATGAATGCTGTGGTAGGGAGAAGGTTTCCTTGGCAATGCTCCAGAAAGGGACAGAATACAGTTGCTTTGTACTTGGAGCCTGAGTGCCCACATTACACTATTTTAGGGGTGAAAGATCCTGGAGAAGGGGAGAATGAGACTGAACATTTCTCTTATCGTCTTTTGTTTATCGCTTTCTGTTAAAATTCTGTTTTATTTGAAGAATGATCTCTTCTGCCTCCTGATGTGGGTTACGCGTTGTCAGCCAGCTTAACACAGAGGCCCCAGGCAATTGCCGGTGCTCTGTGGGGTTACTCTTAAAGCAAATTTCCTGAATAAACAGTTCAGTCAAAAAACACCAGGTACCCAATCTCACATCCCATAAAGTCAAACCTGAGTTTTGCATCCTGTAGAGAACCATTTTTGCCAAGGGTGGCAGTAGCCAGAATTGGGAGGCAGGATGCATTGTTTTAGGGCTCCCCCCCACCTCCCTCTTTCGGAAAACTGTCAGACTTGTTGGATTTCTCTTCCTCACCAAAATACACCTGGCTTGTGTCCATTTCCTTAGGGTCCTATTCTTCCCCAAGAAAATGTGTCACAATGTATCAATTAACTAGATATTAATCCTTTATAATAATGAGATAGCCCATCAGTATTATATTGCCCAGATAACAGATGCCTGGTATTTAGAGCGATGCTAATGGGAAGCAGGCAACAAGGTAGAGAAGGTTGTCTGCTTCTCTCCCTTTCCCATGCCCCCCTCCAGTCTGTTACATCAATGAAGATGGAAAGATGGAAAAGGAAAGAGGAAAATCTTTCTTTTTGTAGTCCAATTTTTGCACTTTGGCTAAAGTGCTTATTCACATTCAAATTATGTATGCATCACACAAAAGCCAAAAATAATCAAACAAACGATTAATGGCTTGAGTAAAATTTTTAGAAGTTCTATATGTCAAAACCTGATTTTAATAATGACAAACTGGAAAAGTATTTGTAATGTGTGTGCCAGAGAGAGATTGTGACTTTTAGCATATAAAAGCTGTTGCAAACCAATTAAAGAAAAGAGGTTACATTCCATTAGAAAGACATGGACAAGGGACACTAACAGGTAAGTAATAGAAAAAGGTTATAATGTTAAGAAAATAAGCAGTAAGAATCATATAAATGTGGCAAAGAGAATTAAAGGTGGGAAAATGATATGGAGCAAGGATCAACTTAATGCACCAAATACACGACACAACATTCAGCACACTAACACAGACAGGCCTTGCATTTAAGAAGCAATCTTCTCTCAACAGAATGAGAAGACAAGCCACAAACTGGGAGAATATATTTGCAAAAGACATCTCTGATAATGGACTGTTATCCAAAATACACAAAACCACTTATGACTCAACAAGAAGAAATCAAACAACCCAATTAATAAATGGGCAAAAGACCTGAATAGATACCCAACCAAAGAAGATATACAGATGGCAAATAAGCATATGAGAAGGTTCTCAACATCATATGTCATTAGGAATTCCAAATTAAATCAACAGTGACATGCCACTACACATTATTAGAATGGTCAAAATCCCAAAACACTCACAATACCAAATTCCTGTGAGGATGTAAAGGAACAGAAACTATCCTTTATTGCTAGTGAAGAAAAATGGTATAACCACTTTAAAAGAAAGCTTGGAGTTTTTTACAAAACTGACCATACTTTTACTATATGATCCAGCAATCGCAATCCTTGGTATTTACCCAAATGAATTGAAATTTTATGTCCACACAACCAACTGCACATGTTTATACCAGTTTTATTCATAATTGCCAAAACTTTGAAGTAACCAAGATGTTCTTCAGTAGGTGAGTAGATAAATAAACTGAAATATCTAGACAATGAAATATTATTCAGTGCTAAGAAGAAATGAGGTATGTAGCCATGAAAAGACACAGGGGAAACGTAAATGCATATTACTAAGTGAAGGACACCCTTCTGAAAAGTCTCCATACTATATGGTTCCAACAGTATGACACTTTTGAAAAGGCAAAAATTTAGTCACTAAAAAGATCAGTGGTTGCTAGGGATGGGTGGGGTGGGGTGGGGAGGGATGAAAAAGCAGAGCACAGAGGATTTTTAGGGCAGGGAAAATACCCTGTATGATTCTACAATAGTGGACTATGTCATTATACATTTGCCAAAGCCCACAGAATGTACAACACCAAGAGTGAACCCTAATGTAAACTTTGGACTCTGGGTGATGGTCATGTGTCAATGTAGGTTCATCCACTGTACAAATGTACTACTCTGGTAAGGGAGGCTGTGCATATGTAGAGGCAGGGGGTATATTGAAACTAGCTGCATTTTCTGCTCACTTTTGCTGTGAACTAAAATTGTTTCAAAAAATAAATTCCATTAAAAAAAGAGAGATGGGCCCCATATACCAACTCGAGCCAAAGTAAAGACACTTCTCAGTTTAGAGGGAGCATATGTAACAGACCCTGCTTCTGATGTGTTATAGAATTGTACACTTGAAACCTATAGATTTTTATTAACCAATTTCACCCCAATACATTTAATTAAAAAAAAAAAAAAAGAATTTTCTCCTCTGACTTATCCTAAAGAGGACAATGTGCTATGTGCCAGAAAATAAAAAATCCACAAACACCAAAAAAACAATTTGAGCCACTTTTTATTATGGCCTAATACTGAAGCTCACATTCACTTCCATAAAAGCAAGACTGCTAAGAGCCAAAGTAAAATGGATAAAGAGCAAAGTTCTCGGATTATCCGGTTTCTATAAGGATGACATTTAATGTACATGCAGTTGAAGAGAGTGGGCACCAGAGCATGCTGGGAACGACCTACAAATACTATTCCTACAGTTTTGCTTTGCTAAATGAATGGTTGTCCTCTTTGGCAAGTAGTCAGTGTGCAGAGATCCCATGTTATCAATACAGACAGATCCAGACGCTGTGAAATCAGCAAAGAAAAAGATAAGGTTGACTGTCGTGGAACTTGAGTATTTGTCTGAAAGGAAATCCATTCGGAGACAACAGAGGGGTAGGCAGACCCACCCGGCATCACCCCTGGGCTGGCTGAGGCTTCCTCAGAAAGTTCCTCCGGGCTGGCTTCCAGTACATGGTTGGTCAGGGATAGCATGGATGCTTTAGCTTTTCTCAAAGCCCATCTTTTCCCCTCCTTCCCCCACTTGCCTCCTCCACCTCGTCACTCCCGCCTTCCCCTTTGCTCTGTTCCCGTCTTGCCCCCCTGCTCTCCCTTTTTCTTTCATCTCCCACAGCCTTGAAGCTCACTCCCTCAGGCAGCACATGGCACTGTTCCTTCTCACACAGAGGGAGATTTTAATTATATAAGGAGACAAAAGCATATTGAGCAAAGATTAACTGCCTGGGCAGTGCAGATTAAAGAAAGAAATAGGGAAATTAATTATAAAGATGAGACTGTTTCCTTTCACTTCATTTTGACAGCCTGATAAGGGCTCACTGGGAAGTGACCTGCATCTGATGGGACAGAAAACCATGGCTTTTCTGCCCATGGGCAATGATTTCTGAGGTTCTCAGTTCCTTTTCTTTTGCAACTTTATCTTGAGTGAGCTTGTAGGACAGGACTGGGACTTAAAGTGTTCTTGAGCCCTGGCCAGTGTGGCTCAGTTGGTTGGGTGTCATCCTGTGTACAGGAGGTTGCTAGTTTGATTCCTGGTCAAGGGCACATGTCTGGGTTGCTGGCTTGATCCCTGTTGGGGGTGTGCAGGAGGGAGCTGATCAATACTGCACTTTCATATTGACTGATGTTTCTCTCCCTCTCCCTCTCCCTTCCTCTGTCTCTAAAAAAATAATAATAATAAAAAAAAATCAACAAACTATTCTTTTGGGGAAAAAAAAAAAGTTCTTGAGGTTGCCTGATGTTTTTCTTCTGGCATTTTCCGTCATCCAGCCAAACTCACACTACAAGGAGTTTTTACATGACTCCATAGCTGATAACACCCTTAAAGGAAGCAGTTCAGTGTTCTGCTCTCATTAATTACCACCAATTGAGCTACACCCTGAGAAGACCAAAACCTTTTTATGTATCTTTTAGAGTTCAATGATAAAAGTACCTGAAATATTTTTTAAATGAGATGTTAAAATAAAGGGAAAGTGGCACCATGCTGTGATTTTTAGTACGTTATCATGTGTTTGAATTTATAAATGAAAACGGGCAATGGTGCATATTTAATGGCTTCAAAAATCAAATTTATCTGTGGTTGGGCAATAGGTATTTAGTGCCGAGGTTAAAGATATCAAATCAGAAGCATAACTTTTCCCTTCTGTATGTGAGCCGATAAAGAACTCTCCAGAACTGTTTTGTGTTTCTCAGTAGATCTTTGGCTGCCTCTGTTGAGAACTAGATTTAAGAAAAAGATAAATATAAATAAAGAACCACAGGGCAAAATCTTTTGTGAGCAGTCATCTAGTTCATCAGTAGGTTTTGGACTACTTTTTCTGATGCCCCTGAGAGGACTGTATCATAAATACAATTTGAGGAGGAATTTGAAAAGAATAAAACAACAAGATGTGGTTTGCTCTACGTGACAGGAATGTTTGTGGTGAGTGAACGTGCTTATGTGATGTAAAACCAGAAGTCAACTTCTCTTTGTTTGTAACAGCTTCATTGAGGTATAATTTATACAACATAAAATTTACTCATCATAAGTGTACAATTCAATGACTTTTAGTAAATTGATAGAGTTGAGGAACCATCACCACAATCTAGTTTCAGAACATTTCCATCATCAGCAAACTACAGCCTGATTTTGTAAATAAAACTTGATTGGAACACAGCAATGCCCATTCATTCACATATTGTCGAGGGCTGCTTTCCTTCTACAACAAAGCTGGGTTCAATACTTTCAACAGAGGCCTGGTGGCCTGCCAAGCCTAAAATATTTACTAACTGGCCTTTTACAGGAAGTTTGATGACTCCTGCTTTAAAGGGAAACATGAAAAATTAAAAACACTGAAAACTTCCCAATTTGATGAAATGTGCCTTACTTAGAAAAAATCTGTTGTATTTTTAGACATCAATTCCACTATTCACTGGAACAATTTTCATGTGATATACCTCTGTTAGCCTGTTTTCTTCATCTGGAAAAGGCAGACAGTCTGTACTTCATAAGGCTATTATTGTAAATAAAAAGCTGAGATAGAGCAGGATACATGATATTCAGTAAATTACTCTCCACACCCCCAGATGTCAGAGTTCATTCTCTTGCTTAGCCAGAGAGAGAAAGTTAAATCATTCTGTAAAATTGACTCTCACAACAAAGCATGGATGTTTTTAGGAAAGCTTTAAGCTTTTGCAATACTTTGGGGAAGTAGCATAATCCTTTGCACATTCCTTTGTTGAGGAGGGCAGAAAGGGGGATGTTGCAAGAGGCTGTGCCTAGAAACCCTTGTGGCTCCTTGTTCAGGACTGGGGTCACTGCCTGTCCCCATGTGGGAAGCCTCAGATATAAACTCAGAAGAGCTGGCTGGTGTTCCCCAGTTACCTAGGGTTCAGTTTCTTAGGATGACCTTAGAATTTGTAATCAAATGGTCAGACAAAACTGTGAGAGAGATCTAGAGATCATCTGGTGGGGCTTTTAATTTCTGCAAGATTCACGTGGGCCTAGGAGGTAAGAATTAATGGGAAAAAACAAGTTCAAAGGTGTTTTTGAGTTAGAGGGAAAAATGCAGGCATATATCTAATGGGCCAAAGAAATGCAAAGTTAAGTCAAGTGAGGTAATTACCTTGGTGGAGGTGACAGAGTCTAATCTGGCTTGAAAATATGACTCACATCAAAAGGATACTATGTGCCACCCTGTTTGAAAGTTCTCTAGTTGCTGTTACAAAGAATAAATATGGCTTGGTACCTTCCATTAGTGCCACGGTCAAACATCCAGTCATGTTCCAGCCAAGCACCCAAATTACATGGGAAGTCAACCCCAAAATTGTGTGGAATGACATAAACTTCTTTAGTGGATTAGTAGCTTTTAACTCAAGAAACTGGGAATTCAGGGTAGACATGTTTCAGATAATCAGAGTAGTAATATTACTATATTTTTGTTTTAAAGTACTGATATATATTTAGAATTTTAAGTATTTGTACTGTTTGAAAGAATTTAATCTCTTTAGAGTGCTGGGTCAAGCTTTTAATTCCAATTTTGAACTATGTAATTGAGTAATTAATTTAGAAGTATGCTGTTAAGTTGAAATTTTACCAAATTTATAAGCTGAATTAGAATATTTAAAGTACTTAAGTATTGTCCTATTTATAAGTTTAATTTATTAGTTTTATAAATGTTACTTAAGAGCTTGAAAGTTTTATTTGTGCAGTGAGTTTTTTAAAAATGAATTTATTAAATTTGTAAATTTAGTTTAAAGTGCTTTAAGGCATTTAATTAAGTTTTAAACTGGATCAATGTTATTCAAGGGTTTTTCCTAAATTTTGCTACCCTTATACAAAGAATATTTTAAGCTTTAAAAAACTTAAGGAATTAGATTTTTGAATTTGTAACTTTAATAAACTGACTGTTGATTTTTAAAACATACATACAAACCCCCAGAATAATCTTTTTAATGCACCAACTGCCCCCCAACAACAAAACAAAAACAAAACAAAAAAACACCCTTAAGGACAGATACATACACAGAGTCCACAAAAATAGGTGACTGGATGCAGGCAGAGCGCTGCGGACAGTGATCTTTCTTTCCTTCTGTGAACTGTCCCCCCGAAGCCCCCACCTTGGGTAGATTAAAGATGGCGGCACATTCTCTGAAACTCCTTTCACGAGGTGGAGTCTGTGTCTCTTCCCTTGAATGTGCGCAGCTCTGTGACAGCTTGACCAACACTTACTAAGGCTGACGATGCTGCCACTCAGAGCCCAGCCGTGCCACCCCGGGTGGGCATCCGGGAGAAGCTCCCTCTTGCGGGGACAAGGAGACGCGCGGGCCCAGCCGAGCGGGTGCGTGATCCGTGATATGCACACGCACCAGGATGCTCCTCACACCGCCGGGGGCACAGGTCACACACCCAGCGTCCCGGCCGCATCCAACACGTACAACTGACGGGAAGGAGCACAGTGTTGAAGGGTTTCTCAACAGACTGCTCACTGTCGCCTCCCAACAGCCTTTTTAGACACTTACTCCTAATTCCCTCTCATGAAACTGTAACACCTCAGGCACACTGTGTGTGTTTACATACCGTATGTATATCTGACTCATACATCAGAGGGCAAGAGTCTTCCCCTTAAAGACCCAGTTCTCATCCCGGTGGAGAATGTATGAGAGAAGAATGCAGAAAGTATGACAGCACTATTGAAAAGTATCATTTACTTACTATCACCTAAAAGCACAGGAAGCCAGGAGAAACAAGATGGCGGCGCAGGTCACGGCTGCCCCCGCCCCCGCCCCCGCCCCCGCCCGCCACCGCGTCTAAATCACAACTAAACACAGACCCAGCATCCCTCAGAGCCTCCTGAGATCCGGCTGCACAGAAGCCAACAACCAGGGAGCTGAGGCAGCACCTAGACGGGAGGAGGGGGAGACGCGGCCGGGCCCACACCCGGTGCCGCGGGGAAACCCGGGAGGGAATCTCGGCGGCGGGGGTTTCCCGGAGGAGCAGGGGTCCCAGCCCCACAGCAGGCCCCAGCCCAGGGCTCCAGGCCGGGAAGAGACGTCCCCACAACTCCGGGCTGTGAAACCAGCGGGGACTGTCCCTGAGGGTCGCGGAGGCCGCGGGAGCCCCGGCAGCTCCTCTCAAGGGCCCGGCGCGGACTCACTCGGACGCTCCCTCTGAGCCCAGCGCCGGGAGCAGCCTGAAAGGACCCGGGACACTCGGGGAGGGACTGACCTGCCTGAGATCCGGGCGACAGGCGGAGGGCGGCTTCCTCCCGGGCAGAAGGGCTGGCGGAGGCCATGGCTCCTGTGGCGAGTCCTCCCCGCACAGCCCGCAGGCAGGCGCCATGTTTGAGTCGCCAGCGCCTGACTCACCGTTGGCCCCGCCCCGTGATTCCCGGAGGCCCCGCCCTCCCCGCCTGCAGCTCATTCGGGCCCTTTCCAGGGGCTTTTCTGTGCAAGTGGCCTCTCGAGCCCCATGCTTAGGACTCTCCTAAAATCTCTCAGACAAGCAGCAGCTGCCCCATGCGGCTTGATAAGCGGCCCCAGGCCTGGCACGAGTGGCAGCTGCACTGGCTCATAGCTGGGCCTCTCCTGGGCACCTCCAGGCCCAGCACAAGCAGCAGCCAACTACGGTTTGCTGAGTAGCTCATGCTGGGGGGCCCTGGGCAAGGCACTGGCACAGGCTGACTGTGCCCTCCCGGGAGTCCCCAGGGACAGTGCACCTGGTGGTCAGACTGAACCACGCTGGATTACAACCCTGCCACAGCCACGAGTGACACTCAAGGGGCGCACTTGGTGAACACCAAAGCCCCACTGAAGTAAATCCTGCTCCATGGGGGTGTCTCCAGCACAGCAGCTCTCTGGCTGTAGCTGCAGCGGGTCCTCACAGCCGATTGGCCTGGGGGTCAGCTCCTCCCAGGGACACCAACAGCAACCAAGGCTCAACGACAACAGGATAGTGCACACAGCCCACACAGGGGAGCACCTAGAAGGCCCAGCTCAGGGGCCTGGTGAGGCTGAGCCACTGGAACCTACAGGACACCTACTACACAAAGCCACTCTACAAATTCCAGGAGACAGAGCAGCTCTACCTAATGCATAGAAACAAACACCTGGAAGCAGCCAAAATGTGGAGGCAAAGAAACATGTCACAAAGGGAAGAACAGAAGAAATCTCCAGAAAAGGAACTAAATGAAATAGATCCAAGCAAGTTAACACATACAGAGTTCAGAATAATGGTTATAAGGATGCTCAAGGATATTAGTAAGAATATGACGAAAATAATTGAGAAAATCAATGACCACATAAAGGACCAATTTGAAATGAAGGCTACATGAACTGAAATGAAGAATAATTTACAGGGAATCAACAGTAGAGTAGAGGACGCTGAGAATCAAATCAGCAATTTGGAACATGAGGAAACAAAAAACACCCAACCAGAAGAGCAAAAAGAAAAAAGAATCCAGAAATATGAAGATAGTATAAGGAGCCTCTGGGACAACTTCAAGATGCCCATCATTGGTATTATTGGGATCCAGAAGGAGACAAAAGAGACCAAGAAACTGAAAACCTATTTGAAAAAGTTATTACAGAAAACTTCCCCTACCTGGGGAAAGAAATAGACTTACAAGTCCAGGAAGCACAGAGGATTCTAAACAAGAGGAACCCAAAGAGGTCCACAGCAAAGACACATCATCATTAAAATGCCAAAGGTGAAAGACAAAGAGAGAATCTTAAAAGCAGCAAGAGAAAAGCAATTAGTTCCCTACAAGGGAGCCCCCATACGACTGTCAGCTGATTTCTCAGCAGAAACCTTGCAGGCCAGAAGGGAGTGGCAAGAAATATTCAAAGTGAGGAAAAACAAGGAACTACAACCAAGATTGCTCTTCCCAGCAAAGCTATCATTTAGAACTGAAGGTCAGATAAAGAGCTTCTCAGACAAGGAAAAGCTAAAGGAGTTCATCACCACCAGACCAGCACTACAAGAAATGTTGAAGGGTCTTCTTTAAGAAGAAGCTAATGAGGAAAAGAATCTGATGAACTAAATAGATCCAGAGACATTGACACAGGCAACAGACGATCATATTTCAGAGGGAAGAGAGAAGGGGGGTGGAGGGTGGGAAGAGATTAACCAAAGAAGTTATATGCATATATGCATAACCCATGGACACAGTCAATAATGGGTGAAGGCCTGGGGAGGGGGTGGGAACGAGGTGGAGGGGGTCAATTGGGGGGAAAAATGGGACACCTGTAATACTTTCAACAATAAAGATAAATTTAAAAAAATAAAAGCATGGGAAGCAATGACATTTTGCTTATAAATACATATATATGTGGTAAAGACATAAAGGGATGCATGGGAATAGGAAATGCTAATTCCAGGAGAGTGGTAGCTTTGTGGGAAGGGAGGGAGGAAAATGAAATCCAAGACGGCTACACAGAGGACATCAGGCGGGTTTATGGATACATGGTATTATTGATGTTTCAGATGGAGACTCAAGCGGGTGGAGCTGCAGCCCCTATACGTTAAACATATTGGTTTTTACCAGCTTACTCTACCTGAAAATTTCTCCCAAGCTTATATTTAAAAACTGTCTTAAAAGAAAATAAATTTAATGGACTGTATTCAACACATAATGTGATAAATGCAATCAGTAGTGACTAGCATATTTTTAAAAATTTGGCTGGATATGAACATAAAGTTTTATGTCACAAATGGAAACTACCTTTTCCCACAAACACATCAAAAGGTGTGTGAACTGTTGCAGTCACTGATGTATTTAGGGAGGGGCAGGAGTCAGTTAGCATGTATCATCTTAATAGAAATTTGTATTAGATAGCAATTTACATCATAAAAATCAAACCCCACAGGTTTGGAGCATAGAACACACACCATAGAGGTTGTAATTTCTTAATTAGGCTCATGAAGTAGCTTTCATGAAATATGCATTATGTTTAATTTTTCCTCTATGACATGAGACTAAAATACATATGCAACATTATCCTCGAAATGAACATTTTAGAGATCCATAGTTCAGTATTTTGGCACATAGCAATGGTGAAAATGAGCTCATTTGAAATACGTTGGCTACCCCTGTGACTGCCATGGCTTGAGCTCCCTTCATCTCATAATTATGTATTAGGACTTTGTCTGAAAGTGAGTCCTGTGCAATTCATAAGATCCCAAAAGTTCTAGCTCCACTTGTTATGTTAGGTATTTTAGGCTTTTCTATATATATATGCATACGTACACACCTGGATGTGTATATAATATTAATAGAAATATATGAACCCCCATTTCTACGGCATTTGTCTTCATATTAAGAACCAGCAGGAATAAGCAGTTTTGGTTCCTGCACGCTGATTGGATCAGATTTTACATATTTTATTCTATTGTGCAGCAAAGAAATGCATCATAACAGAGCAATGTAATTTCTTTCAGAAGTGGTGCAGGACTTCAATCTGTAGCCACAGAAAAGGATCCCTTTCCCAAGCTAGTAGGGAATGAATGGCTATAGCAATTCTTAAGAAAGAGATTAAGCTGGACGCCATGCAGCTATCATAACTTATTTCCAGAGGACTCCTTAGTTAGAGCTCCTGTGATTCTACAGTGGATAAGAAGGGGAGCTAGGGCAGTTTTTAAAGGAAACATTTAACAGGCAGTGTTTCAAGGAAAGAGGTGCCTTTCTATGGGCCAGGGACCACGGTGAGTTTTGTGCTCCTTCATCTTCCTTTCCAAGCTCTGGGTGATGGAGAACATGAAGCCTGGAAAGTCAAACGATGCCAGCATTATTATGTGAGCATAGTCTTCAAGGCAGCCTAACCACTATAACTAATAACCCCCAAATTTAGTGGTTTAACACAATGAAAGTTCTTTTTCATTCATGCAAATGTTCATCTTCAATGTTTGGGTTGAATAACTGTCCTGGAAGATCCTCTCAAAGTGGCAACTAGGGATCTGGTCTTGCACCTTGTGGCTCCCCTGTCCTCTGGCTCCTGGAGTCCACTCCATTCACTTGGGAAGTGGGGGGTCACCTGTGGGAGGGTTTCGTTACCCAGGCCTGGAAGTGGCACGCATCATTTCTGCTCATAGCTCACTGGTGCACCTGTCACATGGATGTGCCCGACCACAAGGAAGTCTGGAAATTCTGGTTGAACTGTGTCCCCAGGAAGGAAAGGAATATGGTTTGGAGAAGAACCAGCTAGTTTCTCCCATGGTGAGGGAGGAATGATTTTCTAATTTGTTCATGCCATTGTCATTCCTAGCCTCTGTTACCAATTGCAGTTACATCAATTTTAGTATTGAACAGGTAGGTCTTATGTAATATTGCCAAGAAATATACAAACAAGAATAAATGATATAAACAAAGAGAACATAATCTATACAACATTCAACATTCTATATGTTTATGGACCTACATGGGTTTGTAAAGGGAAAGACCATAGTCCAAGAGGACACACATCAAATTTCTAAATGTACTTACTTCCAGGAAGGGTAGTAATTTGAGATAGAACTTTTATTTTTTAACCCATATATTCCTATACTGTTTGATGTTTTTGTCCTCACTGTAGGATATGTTTATTGATTTTAGAGAGAGAGGAAGGGAGAGAGATTGAGAAAGACAAACATTGATGTGAGAGAGAAACATCAATGGGTTGCCTCTCTTAGATGTCCCAACCAGGGATCAAACCTGCAACCTACCTATGTGCCCTGACTGGGAATCGAACCCGCAACCTTTTTATGTATGGGACAACTCTCCAATCAACTGATCCACCTGGCCAGGGTCATACTGTCTGATTTTTTAACAAAAGGAATTTATTTGTGTCTATAATGAATAAATCTGAAATAAAAGAAAGCTTATATACACTCTTGGTTATGACCTTATAAAAATAACCTTTGCAATTCTGAACTCCAAAATTCATAAAGTTTAGGAACTTTAGAGAGTTCACAAGCAGCCCAGAAAATACCTAGTCTGTAGGAAAATAAGAATGGCAGTAAAATTGAGTGACTCAGAAAAGATAAAGGGAAATAAGAAAATGGATTTTAGGAAATGAAAGTCCCTCTATTTCTAGTAAAGACAATCAAAGGGAAAAGTGGTTTAAAGTGCAAGATCAAGAATTTAAGGTAGACATCAGGAAGACTTTTCTCATGGTCTTGCTTGTTAAAAAGTTGGACTGGAGTTGAGTGGATAAAAAAGCCGTGCGATATTTACACCGTGGAATACTACGCAGCTGTAAAGAAGAAGAATCCCGTACCCTTTGGGACAGCATGGAGGGACCTGGAGGATATTATGCTGAGTGAAAAAAGTCAGCAGAGAAAGACAAACATCACATGATCTCACTCATGTGTGGACTCTAAAGAACATAATAATCTGATGAACAAAATAGATCCAGGGACATGGAATCATGGATCAGACTGACGAATGTCAGGGGGAAGGTGGGGGGGGTGGGGAGAGAGTAACCAAAGATTTACATGCATAAATGCACAACCCATGGCCACGGACCATACTGTGGGGAAGGCCTGGGGCGGGGTGGAAGGGGTCAATGGGGAAGAAAGGGGACATCTGTAATATTTTGAACAATAAAAAACACAAGGAAAAAAACCTGAACTGGTCATAATAGGAGGGTGTAGAATCTCACTCCCCACAAGCTGCTGTGAGGAAAGAAGGGACTGGCTGTCGGGATGCTCCTCAAGTTGGATAGAACTTCATCACCTTTCACTCTCGGGGGCATGGGTATTCCAGGTGAAACGTACTTAAAGGATGTTCACGTTTCCTATTTATCTTGTAGTTTTTGTTTTTGCTTGCACTGTTACTAGAAAACTAGATGGTGTGTGTGTGGAAAGTATACAAGAGGGCAAGTTGGCCGATTGTTGTGCCCGGGTGGCTGCCATCACGTTAAGCAGGGTTAGGATACAGATTTCACCATTGATTACACCTTGTTCTGCATTCTTCTATGGCCACACATATTTTTCCACTGCTTTTCAGCTTTCTTAGGAGAAATATTTTGCTTATTAAGGATGGTATGAATAGATGTTTAATCATCATTCCTTGATTATACTGCACACAATGCTGGTATAGTATTTTCGAACGTGATAAATGTGTTAAATTTACTTGTAAATTAAGGATATTTGTATCACAGATGGCTGTGTCATGAAAGAAAAAAACCTATGCTTGATACCATAAAATCTTATAGGACATTCCTGGTGAATCTTCGTTTTTAAAAAAGTGTTTTATTTATTTTTTTTTTTGAAAATTTTTTTACTATGCAGCTGTAAAAAAGAAGGATCTCGTAGCCTTTGGGACAGCATGGAGGGACCTGGAGAACATTAGGCTAAGAGAAATAAGCCAGGCAGAGAAAGACAAATATCACATGATCTCACTCATATGTGGAATCTAATAAACTGATGAACAAAATAGACCCAGAGACATGGAAGCATGGAACAGACTAAGGGATCCCAGAGGGAAGGGGGAGGATGGGAAGAGTTTAGCCAAAGAACTTACAGGCATAAATGCATAACCCTCGGACACAGACAAAATAGTGTGGTGAAGGCCTGGGGTGGGGCGGGAGCAGGGGGGAGGGGGTCAGTGGGGAAAAAAAAGGGGACATCTGTAATACTGTCAATAATAATTTAAAAAGTGTTTTCAGTTTTTAGATTCAATGTTCACATTTTTACAGCACTGAAGGGAAAAAATAAAATAGGATAAATGAGCAAACTGATGTAAACTCATTTGCTGGCTCCTGTTCAATCTTTTCTCTTCTTTAAACCTCTTGAGGCACCCTTCCCCTCCCCCCGCCCCAATATGAGGGTAAGGTGGGGGGAGTGAAATCAGACTGAGGGATAAGATGGCAACAGGAATTTCAGATTCCTTAATAACACCCCATATCATATTATGAAATCTTATATATATTGATAAAATTTAGAAGAAAATTTTGGAATTCAATAATTTTCATTTTATAGGCTTTCCACTTTCATTTTACCTCTGATCTGCTTAAGCAGTACACTCTTCCAACAATTTATTGCCTTTTAAGGCCATGAATTCAGAGGGCTGACAGTAAATCTGGACAAGCTCTAATATGCCCTGTGCCAACTGTAATTTAGCTGGTCCTTTGAGAGCTCAAGTTTTTTATTACCATAAATATTCCTCTGCTTCCAGGCGTCTCTCTACTGACAACATTGTCCAATTTTGAATCCCGACATCTTCATTTCAAAAGCCTTCAAATGAAACTGCAAAGGTCAGGTTTCATTGTAATTACAGGCTATGGTGAAAAAAAAAAGACCACATTCCTTAGGACTGAGCTGCCACCCACTGCTTGCTTTGGTGAGCACAGGGCTTGGGCAAAATGTCACCGTGCAATTCATGTGAATGATCGCACCTGGCACTTGGATCATCAGGAAATATTTGGTCATATTTCAGGGTCTGACTTTGTCACCACACAAGGAGAGAAAAACTTTAAAGCGGACCCTGATTCAGCACACATGAGCACTGCACACTTCCTACTCCTGGAATGCCCTTTCCTCCTTCTTTATATAAGTGATGGCGCCCAACCTTCAGATGTGATCTCAGGCAACAAAAGTCGATGGGCTGACCTCTCGGTGCCGTGCATTTTCCAGCAAAACAGAGACAACGATGGCTCCTACCTCAGAGGGTCACTGGGATGGTTAAATGAGTCAGCGCGCCCCAACCACATCCTGGAAAGGGTGCCGGGCATGAAGACAGCTCTCAGCCGTGGCTGGCCCCCGCCGCTGCAATAGCTGAGTGTGCCTGGGCAGGGCACCCAAGCAACGCACTTGCCTTTTCCTGGTTTACCCTCACAGCAGCCCTCTGGGGTTGGCGCTACTGTCTACAGTGGAGGACACTGAGGTTAGAATGGTAACTTGCTCACGGTCACAGGGCATTAAGTGATGCACCCAGACTGCAGAGCCCATGCGCACAAGCAAAGGCACGGAGACAGAGCTGTGAAGGACACCTGTCACTGTCCTGCCCATATCCCATCGCTCTTACTACTTCAGGGCACCCTGCCTGGGCTTCCAACTCCAACTCCATTTTGTTGCTCAAGGACCCCCTCTGGCCTCCAAACCCTACTTCGCCACTCATGTGGACGACAGAAGGTGTGAGGGAATCCACGGCCCCGGAGGCTCTGGGCTACTGAGCGCTGTGGGTTGGGGGGTGGCGCCCCGGCTTCCCCGCCCCTGGAGAGGGTGGCTCTGAGACCCGCCCTCCCGGATCCTGGCTCCGGGTGCCCACCACGGCAGCTGATTCTGCATTCTTTCTCATCCGCCTTCTGCTCCCTGACTGACTTCTTCACTCCCCTATTGTCTTTGCAGTCTCGCAAATAACTTACATCCGAACCTTGTCTCGGAGGCTGCTCCTGGTGGAGACCAAACTAAGATGGTCTCTTTCAACACTAGGAGCCCCGGACTCTAGAGACGCTGGAAGCGGAGAACAAGGGAGTAGCTGGAGTCAGAAAGAAGGGGGTGCGCCACCACGTCATGTGTCCAGTATTTGCAAGGTTTCTTAACCTCAGCACTATTGACATTTGAGAACGGATTTTTGTTGTTGTTTTGAGGGACTGTCCTATGTTTTGTAGGAAGTTGAGCAGCATCTCTAGCCTCTACCCAGTAGAAACCAGTAGCAGCCCCCCATCGCCACTTATGGCAATGCAAAATGTCCCCTTGTGGGGGGAGGAAAGTCACTCACAGTTGAGAAACACTGAGTCAGAGAGGAGACTGTTCTTCGTGTTTGATTGACATACTGACTCGGCAGGTATTAATTCATTCAAGAGGATTATAATGATATTAACATTATTAAATGCCCATTGCAAGGCTTTCTACCTGCTGCTCTACATACTGTGTCTCATTTGGTCTTCACAGCATTTTATTTCCTCTACATCACATTAGGAAAATGAGGTTCATGGAGAGTAAGTGATTTTCACAGTGTCATAAAACAAGTAAAAGATGAACCCAGGGTCCATATCCAGGTGTGTCAAGCTGGAAGTTCATGCCCCTTCAACTAAAATTCATTTATTTCTTCATTAATACATCAATGTATGCAATATTTATTGACCATCTGGCTGTCAGGGATGGGGCATTAACAGTGACAGCTACAACCCTAATGCTTAGCTCAGTGCCTGGAAGAAAGGTGTGAGACAAGATATATTTCTTACACCAAAATAAACACAATCAAGCTACACTAAATTTGGAGGGTTAATCTGTAACATAATTTTCTTAGCAATTGTGTTCTAAATTTAAAAAACCTTACAAATAAACACTTGGAACACAACCTATGCAAAATCTGGAAACTACCTGTACATATTTTAGAAAATTTCTTTTTTTACTTATCCTTTGAATTTGAAAAAATAAAGACTTTGCTTTGGAAACAATACATGGTTATAATTTCAGTGGATGTAATGATTTTTATAGGGACTCATGGGAATATGAGTTCTGATGCTTTCAGAACAGTGTTTCATTTCTGTTTGACTTACACAATTAGCAAGAGGACCTTAGCTACTTATCAGATCATAGTTTCACATGATTAGAAATTAGAAAGTAGTTTCCAAGGTAACAGAAAAGCAAGATGTTTTGCCCTCCAGTGTATCAGAGTTTAAAATAGGACGCTACCTGTCTTAGTTTTTGCTAAGATCTCAAAGGCTAATAAAAAACAAAAAGGGTTCAGTACTCTCATATTCCAATGTGCCAACACGAGGTGCTAGTAACCCACACAGAATTTTGCCGGAATATTTTAAAATCTAAGAATAATGAGGAAAATCATGGACCCTGTTCTAGATTTCACTTATGTGGCTGGAAAGAACTCAGTCCTCAGAATGGGTAGTAATAGTATTGAATGGAGAGAGGGAAAGCAAAGTTTTCTGTTGCAGCACCCAGCGTCCTAATTGTTCAATATAAGAATTAGTATAGTTTACCAAATTTCAAGTCAAGTGTGCTTTACCCTCTGCCTGAGCTGGTGGCGAAAGCTGGGACCCAGAGAGAATTGGAATAATTGTGGAGGATGATTCTTTTTATCCTGAGAATCATTCTGTTTCTTGAACTTGCTTTTGAAGCAGGGGTTTGGATCATGGATAAGAATAGTGGTTCTTACAGTCTAGTCCCCTATTAGCAGCATCAGCATCCCCTGGGAACTTGCTAGAAATGCAGACTCCCAGGCTCCACTCCAGCCATACTTAGTCACAGTGGGGGTGTGGTACTGCAATCCATGTTTTCTCAGGCTTGCTAAAGTTTGAGTACCACTGATTTAAAGCTATCACTCTATCCACACTGACTGTGTGCTAGAATCAGCAGTACATTTGCCCAGGTTGAGTACCACAGACATAGCTCTATCTTAAGTCTTCTCAAAATGTAATGAGCATCCTGATCCCCTGGAATCTTGTTAAAATGCAGATACTGTCTTGGTAGGTCTGGGGTGGGGAATCAAGCATCTGCATTTCTTTGTAAAAAATATACATTTTTATTGATTTCACAGAGAGGAAGGGAGAGGGAGAGAGAGAGAAACTCAATGATGAGAGTCATTGATCGGCTGCCTCCTGCACGCCCCCTGCTGGGGATCGAGCCCGCAACCGGGCCTGTGCCCTGACCAGGAATTGAACCTCAATGTCCTGGATCATAGATCGATGCTCAACTGCTGAGCCACACCAGCTGGGCTGTATTTCTTTTTTCTTTTTCTCCAGCTTTACTGAGATATTACTGACATATATGTAAGTTTAAGGTATACGATGTGATGATCTGATACATGTACATACTGCACAGTAAAGTTAGTTTAAACCTCCACTTCTTCCATGCTCTTTTCCATAGTGCTCTACCAATTTACATTGCTACCAACAGTGCATAAGGGTCTCTTTTCTTCACAGCCTCACCAACACTTGTTGTCTCTTGTCTTTTAAATAGCCATTCGGACAGATGTGAACTGATATCTCACTGTGGTTTTGATTTGCATTTTCTTGATGATTAGTGATGTTGAGCATCTTTTCATGTACCTGTTGGCCATTTGTATGTCTTTTTTGGAAATATGTATATTCAAGTCCTCTGCCCATTTTTTAGTTAGATTATTTGTCTTTTTGCTACTGAGTTTGTATGGATTCCTTACATATTTTGGATATTGACCTCTTATCAGATAGATGGTTTGCAAATATTTTCTCCCATTCCATAGGTTGCCTTTTCATTTTGCTGATTGCTTCTTTTGCTGTGCAGGAGCTTTTTAGTTTGTCATACACTCACTTGTTTATTTTAGCTTTTGTTGCTGTGTTTCTGCTATCTTATCAAAAAAATTATTGCCAAGACCAATGTCAAGGAGCTTTCTTCCTAAGTTTTCCTCTAGGAGTTTATGGTTTCAGGTCTTATGTTTAAGTTTTTAAACCATTTTGAGTTAACATTTTTGAGTGGTGTGAGATAGGGGTCCAATTTCATTCTTTTTTATGTGAAGATCCAGTTTTCCCAACACCATTTATTGAAGAGAAAGTCCTTCCCCCATTGAGTATTCTTGCCCCCCATTATTGAATATTAATTGATCATATTTGTGTAGGTTTATTTCTTGGATCTCAATCCTGTTGCACTGATCAATGTCTGTTTTTATGTCAATACCATAGTATTTTGATTAGTATAGCTTTGTGATAAAGTTTGAAATCAGGAAGTGTGATGCTTCCAGTTTTGTTCTTTTTCATGATTGCTTTGGTTATTCAGGGCTTTTTGTGATTCCATACACATTTTAGGATTGTTTTCTATTTTTGTGAAAAAAGCGACTTGAATTTTGATAGAGATTGCATTGAATCTATGGATGACTTTGGGTATTATGAACATTTTAACAATGTAAAACTTTCTGGTCCATGAACATGGACTATCTTTCCATTTATTTGTGCCTTCTTCAATTGTTTTCATCAATATCATAATTTTCAGTGTGTAGATCTTTTATCTCCTTGATTAAATTTACTCCTAAGTATTTTATTCTCTTTGATGCTATGTAGATGGGATAGTTTTCTTTATTTCTTTTTCATATAATTCATTGTTAGTATGTAGATACACAACTGATTTTTGTATGTTGATGTTGTATCCTGAAACTTTACTGAATTCATTTATTAGTTCTAACAGCTTTTTAGGGATAGCTATATATCTATATAATCTATATCATCTATATCTATATATCTATCTATATCATCTATATCTATATCTAAAGGTCATATCATCTGCAGAGGCAATTTTGCTTCTTTTTTTCTGATATGAATGTTTTATTTCTTTGTCTCACCTAGTTTCTCTGGTTAGGGCGTCTAGTATGTTAAATAGGAGTAGTGAGAGTAGGCACCCTTGCCTTGTTCCTGATCTTAGCAGGAGAGCTTTCAAGCTTTCCTCATTGAGTATGAGGTTAGCTGTGGATCTGTCATATATGGCCTTTATTATATTGAGGTATGTTCTTTCCATACTCAATTTGTTGAGAGTTTTTATCATGAAGGGATACTGAATGTTGTAAAATGATTTTTCTGCATCTATTGAGAGTAGCATCCACATTTTTTCCCTCAGCTTTATTGAGATATAATTGACCTGTAACATTGTGTAAGTTTAAGATGTACAATGTAGTGATTTTATATATGTATATATTGCAAAATGATTACCACAGTAAGGTTAGTTAACACACCCATCACCTCACATAATTACAAATTTTTGTGTGAACATGTTTGAAATCTATTCTCTTAGTAACTTTCAAGTATATAATACTGTATTGTTAACTATAGCCACCATGCTTTACTTATTATAGAACTTATTCATTTTATAACTGAAAGTTTGTACCCTTTGACATCTTCCACCCATTTCCCCTACTCCACATCTCCCACCCCTGGCAACCACTAATCTCTGTTTCTATGAGTTTAGGTTTTTATTAGATTCCACATAAAAGTGAGATCATACAGTATTTGTCTTTCTCTGACTTATTTCACTTAACATAACACCCTTAAGTTTCATCCCTGTTGACACAAATGACATCTACATTTCATAAGCTCCCAGGTGAGGCTAATGCTCCTGGTGTAGGGACCACTTTTTAAGTCATAAGACTTGCAGCTATCTGCTAAATATTGTGTGCATATAGATTTTTGAGAGGAGAGCATTCATGGTGTCCTTCAGTCTCAGGCAGCTTATGATTTGAAAAAATCAAGAAAAATTGCTTTAAAAAGTTTAGGTATAATCGGCTGAGTTAAGAAATCTTTACAAGATATGAAAATGTAAATTTGAAAAGACACTAATAGAGGTATCCATGGTGGGGGCCCACGGGAATGTCTTAGTTTGTGGCAGGGAAGAAGGCAGTTCTCTTCAATGTTCCCTTTCTCTTGAGGGTAGGGGCATGAGGGAAGGGAGATGAGGTTTTCTTTATTTCCATGGCCCAATGCCTCAGTGTTGCTTCTTGGGCCCTTTAAGAGTTTCTGGTTCCTCTGCTGTTTGCCCAGTAGAGAACAGTATAAAGAGATGGAAATTACACAAAAGACAAAACTTTTAGGGACATAATGATGACATGAGGTGGCTTTAGATGTAGATTACCAGGCCTTATCTAGATCCTATGGATCAGCCAGGGAGGTGGGTGAGCCTAGGAACCTGCATATTTAAAAATACTTCAAATGACTAATGTGGCCCTCTTTAACCACATTGTGAGAAACCCTGATCTATTATTTTCCAAGCATTATGCTGGCCTGAAGAAAACAAATTAAATCTCTAGGTGCATCACAAATCTGATTTCTCAGCTACCCATGGTTATAAAAGCCAGACATCTCTCTTTTCTTATTACACTTCCAGCTAGGGTCATTTCCTCATAAGATTCCAGCTCCCCTCTGCCCTGAGGTTAAGCTGAAGCATTTCTTCTTACTTGCCTTCCTAATTGCTGGGAAGAGCTATTGTGCCAGGTTTTGCAGCCTCTTCACCATACCCTGGAGGGGCGCCATCTCAGTGGTGGGCCTAGTACTTTCTCTTTGCAAGATGCTTTGTAGAGTCGGTAAAGTTTATAAAGTGCTTCATGAGCTATTTGGACCTGAGGCATTGCATAAAGAGATTATGCAAACAGAATGGCATCCATATTGCAGGCGGGTGGTGAGAAATTTCCTCTCCTCTCTTACCTGCCCCAGCCCTGGGAAGAATTTGAGTGCAGATCTGCCGCGGAGCCTTTGAAGAGAAAGGCTGAGCTGTTAAGAGTCAAGTTGATAACATAAGCTGGTAACACCTGCAGGCTAGAGGGAGAGTTACCAGAGGAGATGGATTGAGATATTAGATATTATGCTTTGAGTAGAAAAATCTATCAGCTGAGGGTATAATAATATTACTGTTCACTGAGCATCCTCTATAGGTCAGGTACTGACTGAACCAGGCATCTGCTTATATACCTTTTCTTATTCCATTTTCATCACGATGTGGTGAGGAAAGGCCCTTTTATCCCCATACAACAAAAAGAGAAACTGAGGCTTAGGAAAATATGGCGAATTTGCTCCCTATAATACAATTACCAAGTAGAAAGTATTAGGATTCAAAACCATGTTTCTTAATGGCAACCATCTTCTTGCCACTATACAGCTGTTCATACATTAACATCCGGCAGGTGAATAGAAAGGAATGAGAGATGACAAGAGAGAAGATGTAAGACTGATGCTGTAACCAACAAAAATCCCTTTCTGCCTTATCTTTTATGCCAAGTAGATGGTGATAATATTTTGCAAATAATAACTCAATACAGTGTGTTTTTTTGGTTTGTTTCCTTGTAGGCATTGCTTCCCTTCCACTCTTTTGAGTCATAAAATTTATGGCCAAAGAAGAAATGGGAGGAATCAAAGATCATACATGAGAAAGGAAGAAATGGGGAGAGATGCTTCTGTTCCACCAGAACAGGAAGTTGTTTTGGCTCTGGGAGAAAGACCCAAGGAAAGAAAAAGAGGTTTAAGAGAATACACACCAGTGTCCTTACTTCTTCACATGCTAATGGCTGAATCACAAGAGGTAAATATGCATTAGTAAAAAAATTCCAGGTAGTTGAAAAGAGGGGGCTCATGTCCTATCTCTTATTTAGGGCTTTGGGGAGAAATCTCACAAGATACCCCCACAGGCACACGATACTCATGGAATGTTCCAGAAGATAACCTAGGTTTTATTGAGTCCATCTTTTGAAATCTGCCATAGTTCTGATGTAACTGCTTTAGACAGCTTTTAATTTAGTTTTGTTAGTTCAAAGAGCTATCTTCACCAATTGTATTTTGGAAACACATACATGGTTTCTTTTTTACTCTTTTTGCTCTAGTGTCATAACACAGTGTGTCAAATTTCATGAAAGGCCAGAAAAATCTGACATCCCTATAGATGCTGAAACTTGTGATTCTTCATATGCCAAGGGGTGGAATTGGCTCCCGGCTGTCTGCTCTCATTCCTGACAATACAGAATGGATACGAGCCATGCCGTTAACACTTTGTGTTCACAGTAATGACACCCAAATGTAGGGCAGACAGAGGTGGCAGTGACTCCTGTGTGTTAAGAGCTTTTTTATTTGAATTTATTTCATGCACATGGGTTGACCTTATGTTAAGGAAATGGTGTAGAATATTACAATTGTTAGATGTATTAAAATACACAATGACTCAGTGTCTGAAGCCGCCCCATTTTCACAATGGTGGTTCCTTGATGCCGTCACTGTGAACCAGCTATCAGCTTTGGGAGCCTGGTGAACTGATTGCAAGGATGATTAAATTTGTTCGTGGCTTCCAGGATCTGTGCCCTTTAGTAGTACCCCCGCACACTGACTCGGGGCTTAGCCTTGTGACTTGCTTTAGCCAATGTGACAATAGCATATGTGACATGAGCACAGACTTGAAAAGTGCTTGTGCACTGGGGCTTGTCCTCTTGGCGCTCTTAAATCTTGCCATCAAGCCCAGGCTAGCCTACTGGATGGAGAATGAGACACCACATGGAGGAGAGCCAGCCCCCAGCCAGCCCCCAGCCAGCCTAGCCGCTGATTACAGCTACTTGTGTGAGTCCCAACCAAGGTTGACCAGGGTAGCTCAAATCAGCAGAACTAGCCAGTTTAATTCAATCTGAACGCATGACTCATGGAATCATTAGCTCAATAAATAGTTGTGGCTTTAAGCCACTACATGTTTGGGTAGTTTGTTATTCAGCCAAATAAATACAGATATCAAGAACATGATTTCAGTCTACTCAGAACTGTTTGGTATTGGGGGGATGACCTCACGAAGGACAGATGAATAAATCAATGCAAATTTATTAATATATTAGGGAGCAAGACTGATAGGTGGACAGGTTGATTATCAGTACATTTTCTCCTTCAGGAAAATTTTCATGAGAATCCAAATTACACTCAAAAGGCAGCCTAGATAACAAGAAAATTGGCCTGACAAGACAACTGCTTGTTCTCAGTGCTTGTTTGCTGCATCCATTTACAAAGGAGGAAAAGAGGGAGGGAAGGGGAGAGAGATAGAGATAGAGATGATAGAGATAGAGATAATAGAGATAGAGATGATAGAGATAGAGATAATAGAGATAGAGATAGAGATGACAGAGGTAGCGAGGTAGATAGGATCTACCCTGTCCAGGTGTGGTCAGAGCTTCCTATTTTATGCCTCTCCAGGGTAACACCCAGGCTACTTTACTTATACCTAGAAATTATTACGTATTACAAATCAGCTTTTATTATAGGTTGCTTCTATGGCATTTTATGTTTAACATGTTTAATCATATATATTTTAATGTTAAACGAGAAATGAATTGGATTGAGATGGATGGTTCACGGAGACCAGTCAAGAGGCTACTGCAGTGGTCCAAGCAGGGAGAATGATGATTAAGATTAACTTGTTAGCCATACGAGCATAGGGAATGTAGTCAATAATATTGTAATAACTATGTATGGTGTCAGGTGGGTACTTGAAATATCGGGGGAATCACTTTGTAAAGTGTATGATTGTCTAACCACTATCGTATACACCTGAAACTGAAACAAAATAACATTGAATGCAAACTGTAATTGAAAAATAAAAATTTAAAAAGTAGTTGTCTATAGGGATGGAGAGAAGTAGATGAGCTTGAGAGAGTTTGGAGGTAGGGCAGTCAGGACTGGATGAAAGCGGGGAGAAAGGGGAAAATCAAGGGGACTGCTGGGTTTTAGGAAGGAGGAGTTTTGTGGTGCCATTTGCCATACAAGGTTAGTATCTTTATCTTGGTTTTTGTCCTATGGGGGAAAAAAAAACATTCACAGGTGCTCAGAGGTGTTATTGAATTTGAATGACTCGGGCACAGTGCTGGCATGACCAAACCCATAGTAAATGTCAAGTTTTATTTTCATTGCCTAGTCAGCCAGCTAGTCTGACTCCAAAGTCTATACTCTAAGCCAATGCTTCTCGAACTTTAATGTGCTTCTGAATCACCTGGATATCTTGTTAAAGTGCAGATTATGATTCAGCAGGTCTGGAGTGGGGCTTTAGATTCTCTATTTCTCCAAAGGCCCCAGGTAATGCTGACACTGCTGGTCCACAAACCATTCTTTGGGGAATAGGGAACTGGCACACTTACATGCACATGGAACGATCATAAGCACTTTAACAATAGTCATGATGTCATTTTGGCAGCAAACAGAGGTGAACAGTATTTTTCACACTTATAGAATGTGTGTAAAGTTTTAACACATATCTTTAACTATCTAAGTTTGTCTTTGGGGCTTCAATTTGATACTGTTAATGTAAATAGTTGGGATGGTTCTTGGAAAAGGGTAGGGTATGAAGCTCTGACATGGTAAGAGACGGATACCCCAAAAAGGTACTGAGTAATTTGTTTTATTATTTTTGTATCCAATGCCATGGCTTTAAAACTTTTTGGTGAAATTCAAATATTTAGACAAGAATTCACCTTAATTTTCTAGGAAGAAACATTAGAATAGTTTCCTTTGGAACAAGATATACCAGAACTTTTCTGTACATTGAACAAAGATCTAGGGCAGCCTTGCATAGAATGCCCTTGAAATGTAAGTGATTGAACCACATTTGACATTCTTTAATGGAGAAAGACTCACCCCTCCTTAAGAAGCTATCCCCAGAACATAAAGAGCTAAAGAAGCTATCGCAGGCTGTCAGAAAGTATTCAACTACATTAGTACAGGATCGGTTCGCTTGCTCAACAATTTAACCCAGGATGCTGTTGACAGATTTCTTAAGCATCTCCATCAAACTACACGCAACCTGACAGCATTTTTAAGTACCAAGACATACTTTTGCCAAAGAAAAACATTTTAAACTGATTTCTCTAGGGGGTGTCAAGGTATAAAACAGCTTTCATGGGCTGTCAGAGGAATTCTGTTGAGTTAGCATCAGAAGTGATTTTGATCACTAAACTTTAGGGCTGGAAAAAATTTAGAATTTTTAGAAAATTTAGAAGTCACAGAATCTTAGAGCTGGTAGGAACTGAACAAAACCTCTCATAATGCAATTGAGAAATGTGAGACTCAAAGAGGTGAAAGTCATACAACTAATGAATGATCATCCTAAATATAGTTTCTTGATGCTACTGGTTGTGCAAAATAATCATATTATTAAACACTAAGAATTAGACCTTTACAGGGCCCACATCTCCCATGGAGATTTATTAAAGCACTTGGTGAACAGGGAAAAATGGGACTCCCACATCCAGACGGAAGGCTTTGACCATCTTCTGTCCTTGATCCATACATGATATTTAGAAGCATTCCATGTTCCACAAATAGGAGATTCCTGACATAATCTAGTCCTTCACAGGAAAACTGAAATCAGATGAAAAATTTCTTTTCTCCTCTGGAGGTTAACATGAGCAAAAAGAGACTCATGAAAAAGAAGGGAACTGGTCCTTACTTGATAAGGGCTCCTACCTGAGTGTTTTTTAGGGATGACAAATATGTGTTCCATACATTAAGTATATAGCAAAAAATATTTAGTTTCTATGCCTTTGCTTTTCTTTGGTTTTAGTCCTATTTTTCCCCTCTCAGGTCTACAGTAAAATTCCTAGAGAAAAATATCAAATCCTCTTTTATGTGACCTAAAGGAAGAAGGGTATTGGTTTATAACTAGGCCACAACAGCTAGGACCCTCACTTGCAGGATTAAAGCGCAGCACCCAACATGGCACCCAAGGCCATTAATGACCTGGATCCTGCCCTGTCAGCACTTACCTACTGTTTAGTCATGGGAACCATATTTGTTTTCAAAATGCATCTTCCTTTTTGCTAACTCTTGTGTCTGTGCTTGCTCTTCAATCTGCCTGGAACATCCAAGCTCCCCCCACCCCATCCCTTTCTACCCTGTGAACATTTGCTTATCCAATTAGACTAGGTCAAGTGTCTGCTCCTCTGTGAAGGCCTCTGCAGGGTCCCTGGTCAGAAGCAGTGGCTCTGTCTTCCTGCTATTTATAGCACTCTGCTCTTACCCTAACAACAGGGCCTTATAATTAGCTGTTTACATGTGTGTCTCTCTGCAGTGATAAGCAAATTCCGTCAGCTTATTATATGAGTCACCAGGGGCAACTCCAGAAAAACTACCACTATCCTGGCCTCATCCCCAGAGATCCTCATTTAAATGGTCTTGGGGGGAAGTGAGGGCACTGGATTTATGCTAAAGCTCCCCCAGGCAATTGGAATGTACAGCCTGCGTTGAGAAATGCTGTGATTAGAATATCAGCGCTTTGCACAGACTGCTTATTTGTCTTTTCACTAGGCCTTCTTACTAAGTGCCCAGTACACTGCCTGGCAATGGGACTTGGGTAAGCCCAGAGAGTGAAGCCAGTCAAAGTAGGCTCCTCTCAATACATGATTGCTCACTTTGTTGAATGAACCATGTTCTCAGAAGGGATTTAAATCCAATGGGGGAAGACAAGTACACAAGCATTACAAAGGGGAAAATGTAGCCACCTTTTATGTTTTTTTTTTGAAAAAATGTTTTTATTGTTTTTTAGAGAGAGGAAGGGAGAGATAGAAACATCAGTGATGAGAAACATCATCTACTGACTGCCTCCTGCACGCCCCCTACTGGGGATCGACCCTGAAACCTTGGCATATGCCCTGACCAGGAATTGAACCTGTGACCTCTTGGTTCCTATGAAGTATATCGCTCCCATTTCAGCTTTTACAATCGTTACTTTGAAGATAAGCAGGAGCAACAAAATTTGGTAAACAATGACCTCTTCCCCTTCTCCTGGCCCTTTGTAAACTTTGTAAAATGTTCCCACTGTAAAAATTCCAGGGAGTAAATTCCAGGGAATAGTTAACCAAGAAAGTTAATGAACGCTTCCCTTAGCTTCTGTCCGCCGCTTCGCTAGCCCCCCACCTGCCCCCTCAGCCAAACAGAATGCGGATTTTGCCTTTATATTCTCCCTGCAGAGACTGTTCGGGGCTGCGAGTCTGTTTAGGGCAGGAGCCCCTCGCAGCCGCCGGCTAATAAATCTCCAAACGCTCAATTCGGTCTCTGTGCGAATTAATCTCGCGAAAACTGGGTAAACACCTAGGTCGATGCTCAACAACCAATGAGCCACACTGGCTAGGCTAACTTTCATGTTTTTAATTGATATAATTGATTTCTAAATATGCTATTTAAAAAATAAACCTACAAGGATGCTACCTAGAGAATTATTTGTTTGCTACTAAGGAGGACAGAAGTGGGAGGAGGTGAGTTGAGGTTTGCAGGTGGGGAGGTAACACAGTGCTTTGGTGAGGCATAAACATGAATAAATGCCAGACACACACTGACTGGGTCCAACCCCCAGCTCTGTCACTTACTAGCTCTGTGATCTTTTCCAGGTAACTCCACCTCTCTGTCCTCACTTTTCCTATCTGGCAAATGGGATGCTGATGTTAATACTGGCAATTAGCTTCCTAGGATTATTGTGATCTAATAAGTTAGTATACATAAGGCACCTAGAACAATGTCTGGTGCAGAGTAAGCTCTCAGTGAACGTTAGCTGCCATTATCGTTGTTATTATTATTATTAGACATGGAGGCTTTGTTGGAGTAGGGAACAGATGTAATGAAGTCAGTCACCCAGCACAGAAAGAGATCGATGCAGTCTTACTGTTGTTCCTTCTCTGTTTGTCCAGCATCCTTGATCTAAAGTGTCAGGAAGAGCTACTGCCTTTTATCTTTAAAGTATAAATGAAAGTGTTCGGAAGACGCCTTGGGGCACCTTGCCCATTCAACTAGAGAACGGCCAATGGTGGCACTCAGCTTTTCAAAGGGAAGCCTCAAGTGCATTGTTTAAGCAAATTGGCTCGGGGCCTTTGACCCAGAATACCATTGCTTCCTTACAGTCCCGCTGGGGCACTTTCAGGCTTAAAGATTTATATAAATACATGTAGAAAAACAATTGCTAGAAAAAATAATGGTTTTTTTCTCTATCATTTTTTTCCCCCTTAGGCAATGCTATGAGCATAGCACATATTTCTGTTAAAGTCTTTTCCTTTAAAAATGATATTCATAGAAAATGTATTTTATGGCATCTTTTGCAGACCTCTTACATGACTTTATAGGAGAATTATTCTTTGGCCACCATCTATTCTACCTAATGTAGAATACAGCCATTATCTACGTGCCAGACAGAACTCATGATTCCTCTGGGTTCAATTGACAAGACTGATTTAATTCATCAGAAAAACAAAGATATTTTATAATATATTGGCTTAGGGGTACCTCAAAATGTGACTGTATTTGGAGGTAGCGCCTCCAAAGTGGTGGTGAAGTTAAAATGAGGCTGTTAAAATGGGCCCTAACCCAACCTGACTGGTGTTCTTTTGAGAACAGGAGATGAAGAAACACAGAGACCTGAGGACGCACAGCCTCAGGGGGACGGCCAGTGAAAAGGCAGCAAGGGGTTGGCCATCTGCAGATCAAGCAGAGAGGCCTCAGGAGAAACCAACTCTGTCAGCACCTTCACCTGGGGTTTCCAGCAGCCAGAGCTGTGAGGGGAATACTTTTCTGTCGTTTAAGCCACCCGGTCTGTGGGCTTCTGCTATGACAGCCCGAGGGAGCTTACACACCCCCGTCTCCCAATTCTGACCGCAAAGTGCGGCACTATGGCTGGCAGCGGGCGTGATGGTGAGAACTCTTTTGTCTGCATCTGGGTGACACAGACTCAGTTTGCAAAGCATCATTTACACAAACAGGTTACATCCCACAGGTCACACCAAAAGCAGTCCCAGCCTCCAACAGGGGCTGACTTCTCAGGTGACGTGGCTCCTCTCCTAACCCAGCTCCTGGATCCAGTCCCCCGGAGCAGGCCAGGGTCTTCGGTGTTCAAACAGAATTGAGAGCCTACTGCTCATTGGTTCGCTTTTTGTAAAATTTATTTAAGAATCCTAGGGCTGTAATTACTTGTGCTTAACTGCTTTATCTTGCTTAAGAAGACAAATTTTAGCAATGCTGGGAAGTAAATCATTTTTGTGGCTACATTATGCTGACTAACGTGGCATAATCTCAAATTAATTTATTCAAAAGAAAACATTCCCAACCTAAGCATATTCAGCATGTTTGCAGTTTTCCTGTATCCAATGTAAGATCATTAAAACACCCATTAGGACTTTTCCATAATCCCTAAAGCTAAATATGCAACATATTTTTGAGAAGATTCCCCATATATTAGCTGATGCTTGTTTTCCTTTTCTCAACTTCCATAGAGAAATAACTTAAACTAATAGAAATTGTTAAAACAACACTTAGAATGATAGATAGTAAGTACTGAGCATTTCCATGGGTGGGGCATTTTGCTATGCACTTAATCTTGTAGTACTTCATTCAATAATTTAAAAAATAATTTTATGATTTAGTTGTTATTACTATCTCTATTTTGCAGATAAGGAAATGGAGATACAGAGAGGTTATCAAAACTGTCTTACTATATAACTTTACAGAATAAAAGACCAACTTATATAACATTTTATGTCTTGTCCATGTTACTGTCAGTTTTGAATATATTTTCTTTTCAATAACAAAAATTGCTTTAAAAATCTGTACATATCTGGAGAACAGTATAGTGAAATGAGTGAAAAAACACACTTTGGAATGAGACAGAACTGGCATAAAATATTAGCTCTGCTCTTGACTAACTCTATGACCTTGGAAAAATTACTGAACTTAGCCAAGCAATAGTTGATTCAACTATCAATGGGGCTCATAGTACAACCCTTACAGTATGTAAGTCTTTGTGTGGACATACATGGTGGGGCAAAAGTAGGCTTACAGTCCATCACATGGAAAATAATACAATAATTAATAAATGATAATACAAGAATAAATTCTGTGTTTCGTGTAGTCACAACTGCAAACCTACTTTTGCCCCGTCCTGTGTATTTTCACTTCTCTTGGGTAGATACTGAGGAGTGGAACTTTTGGGGTGTATGGTAGATTTATGTTTAGCTTTTTAAGATGCTACCAAACTAGTTTCCAAAGTGGGAGTATCATTTTACATTGCTTTCAGCGTGTATGAGAGTTCCTGTTTCTTCACACTTGTTACTGTCTGTTGTCTTGATTATAGCTGTTCCAAGCATTGTAGTGGGTAAGTGGTATGTCATTGTGGTTTGAATTTGCACTTCCCTAATGACTAATGAAGTTCAGCATCTTTTCATGTGCTTAGTAAGCATATGGATATCTTTTTTGGTAAACGATGTATTCAAATCTTTTGCCCATGTTTTAATTGACTTGTTTGCCTTATTAACTTGTAAGAGTTCTTTGTAGATTCTGGATAAAGGTCTGGTGGAATTCTTTTACACTAATTTTGCATTTTCCAATATCAAGTGTACCACACTATATAGAATACCTAATAAATATTTGACAAAAATTATTTTTATGATGCTTTCTAATTCAATTTAGTTCCACAGATTTTCACTGAGTAACAACTATGTGCTAGGCATATTCTTGACATTGGGAATTCAGTAGAGAACATAACAGACAAACTCTCTGCTCTCAGAGGAGTGAGGAATAACTGTTAATTGTTGCATGGCTATTGAATGGAAAAAGCCAGAATTTGAGTCAGGCAGTCCCCTCTGAAGCTCAGGCTCTCAGCCCCTACTCTACACAGCCCAGGACAAGTGTAATCAAATGTGCTGAACTTCTGTTTAAGAATCTGATTCCCGCCTGGCTGGGCATGGCTCAGCAGTTGAGCGTCGACCTACGATCCAGGCGATCGGGGTTCGATTCCTGGTCAGGGCACGTGCCCACTCCATCCTCAGCAGGGGGCGTGCAGGAAGCAGCCGATCAATGACTCTCATCACTGATGTTTCTTTCTTTTTCTTTTTTTTTAAAAATATATCTTTATTGATTTTAGAGAGAGGAAAAGAGAGGGAGAGAGAGAGAGATAGAAACATCAATGATGAGAGAGTCATTGATCGAGCCCACAACCTGGGCATGTGCCCTGACTGGGAATCGAACCCGGATTGCCTGGATCCCAGGTCGACGCTCAACCGCTGAGCCACGCCCGGCCGGGCTCATCACTGATGTTTGTATCTCTCTTTCCCTCTCCTTTCCTCTCTCTGAAATCAATAAAGATATATTAAAAAAGAATCTAATTCCCAATGTGACTGAAATCCTTTTGATCACCATTTGGTAATATGGAAACCCCAAATTCCAGAAGTTATATTTAAAAATAAAAACTGGCACTGAGTAAAATGCATTATTTTTTTGTTTATTATTTTACAGAATATATTATTTCTATACCTGCCATATATATTGAAAGGTAGCAGTTTCTGTGCCACCCCAAATTATGCCACTTTGGCACATGGAGCTGAAGCCAATCAAGACCCAACAGACTCAGGAAGAGCTCTTTACCTTCCCCTTAACTACCGAAAGTAATTTAGAAAGGGAGCCTGTCCCAGGAAGAGAGCTATTAGCAGAGATAACTTTTTGCATGTAAGAGACTTTTTGCAAGGCAGAGCAAACTTTCTTTACCACACATTTCCTCTTCCCATCTTCCTGGGAAATTCCGCCCTCCCTTTAAAATCCCCATCCCCTTGCCCCTTTCCTTAGCGCGGGAGGACATAGCCTTTTGAGTCTCATATGTGTTTGGAGCTCCCGTGTGTACATACGTGCGAGCAAAATTTGTTTTTCTCCTTTTAAACCGTCTTTGAATACAGGGAGGTGTCTCAGCCAATAACCTAGAAGGGTGAGACAAAATAGCATTTTCCTCCAAATGTTTAACCTCCACCAGAAACTTACTAGTTATATCTTATTTCGGCTCTCTTTATCTGACACAAGCATTCTCCTGTTCTCTTTTTCCATATTGTTGGCCTAAGAAACTCCTACTCAGAAGTTTTGGGGACTAATATGAGATTTAAAAGTAGGGAATTTTATTCCATATCATTTGGAATCAGATTACTGAAAGCTCAATGGAGTCAGTTGTTTGCCTTCTTGTCAAGAGAGTTTTGCCTCAAGATGGCAGAGAGGTCAGGAAATCTTTGATTACTTCTCTCCAGCCTGTCCTTTTAGCAGCAGCCTCAGTAGCCATCTCTAGTGATGCTGGTTTCCTGCATCTCTGGTCATAGCAGCTTCCAGGAACATCTGGTGGGGGCAACTTTTCCTTTGGCAGCTCCCAATGGCTTCTGTTGGCCACTGTGTGGCATTCTACCCCCCAGGACCATTTCTGGAAACTCTAAATATTTCCACAGAAAGTTTCCTGTTGAGCCTTCTGCTTTTTCAAAACATTCTTTACATAGAACTGTTTTGAGGATGAGAGCTGGCTGTCACATCCAGGTGGCCATAATTGGAGCTGCTCCCTCTGGCTGCGCTGTGACCTTTCTGCTTTTTTCTTGTTAAAGGCCTCCTGTGAGAGTGTAGACCAGGCAGGGAGGCAGCATCCTCATGGAGTCGAGAGCACAAAATTTGATATCAGGGAGACTGGTAATCCAAAGCAGGCTCTGCTGTTTTCTAATTGCATGATCTTGGGAAGCAACTTAATCTTTGTGGGCCTGTTTCCTCATATATAAAATGGGGGATAAGTTTTCCTATCTCATTGGGCTATTTTGAGGATTAAATGAAAAATACTTTGTGTATGGCACATTATATGAACAGTAAATTCTAACTACTATGGCATTATTAGATGCTGAATAAATATTGCTTGAATAACTAAACTGTGGAAGAGACTTGCAAAGAGAGCTAAATTCTTCTTCACATGGGTTCAAGGATATCCTGAAAAACTGGCAAAAGAAACAACTGTTTGTTCTTTCCAGAACACTGCTTGTTTTTACTCTCACTTGCCCCATTTGGACAGCTGGAGTGTTCTTCCTCCCTCCTTCACTGGGGGAACCGCTCAGCTTTCAGATACAGCTGAAATGTCCAATCATGTATGAAATATGCTTACAGCTTTTTTCCCATGTGTACACCTCTAATATTGTTCTTCCTAGATTGTATTATAGCACTTGTTTGTCTTCTTTATCAAACCTAGAATGCTTGAAATACAGGACTTTGCTTTATTTATCTAAACATTTCATTTCAACAGGTACTCAATATGGAACGTTATTTATGAGATATTTTACATTCCTTTTTTTGGTGTGTATTACGTCTTCAAAATCTTGTGTATATTTTATAGTTACAACACATCTCAATTTGAATTAGTCACATTTCAAGTGCTTAATAGTTATAGATAGCTAATAGATACTTTATTAGACAGAACAGTTCTAAATGCTCCATCTTCTATATTTTCATAGCAGTTTGTGCATATCTAAATTATGGCACTCAAATTAGATTATATTACAAATTATCTGTTCATGTATGTTTCCTATGAGCATTTCTAGGGTGAGGATTTTGTCTTTGCATTCCCATTCTGTGATGTAGTGCTTACCACATAGTAAGTTCTCAATAAATAATTATCAAATGGAATATTATAGCTGTCATTTATTGAGCAACTACTAAGTGCCTGGGACTTTATGCATGACATTTCATTTAATCATTACAAAACACTGATTGGTCTGTACTCATCTCTAGTTTACAGATAATACAATGATGCTCGGGAAGTTTAAATAACTTCCCCAAAGTTAATAAAGTTATAAGCAGAATTGTCATTGAACCCTTCTGACTCTAAAATCAAAACACGACTCTCATCAATACATGTGGGTTCTAATTGGCTGACCTTTGGCCCAGTATCAAACCCTTGAGTCTCAAGTTCCTATTTGTAAAAAGAAAGAATTGCAATAGCTAATGTGTAGGATCTCTTTTAGTTTAGGATGCTGCAGTTTTAACTTATAACATGTAATTGAGTCAATTTTTCTCCACATTTGTTTCCCAGAGTATAAAGTATATCCTAAATTAGGCATACTTGGTCACTTGGCTACCACAAAAGAGTATCTATACATTTCCCAGATTTTAATGTAAAATACATGGATAAAAAATAAATTCTGATAAGTGGAATTCTTTTTCTTTTCTACCCTGCATGAAAAAGTAAAGGTTGTTTTATTGGCATTCTTACTTGATCCTAATGCGTTAACACTGTTTTCCCCATTTAATTAATGAAGACCTTTAATGAACTTTGTGATGCTATACCTAATTTTAACAAGGAAAACATTCATTTCCTCCTGAATATTCTCTCCCTAATTCTCACAATCTTCCCTTCACTAGATAACATTTATAAACGAAGCTCAGGAGCACTAAAATACGCCTACATATTGAAATAAAATCAAGTGGGAATATCTTTCTCATTGGACTAGTACATCTTAAAGTCCCTTAGAGCTTTAACTTCATACAAGTTTTTTCCTACAAATTGTGTAATAATGGGTTTACATACTCAAAGATTTCAAGTGGAACTCAAGGTCAACTAATGATGGGGAATGTAATTGCAGTCTATCATTCTAGAGCAGGTGTTGGCAAACAGCCCGTGGGCAAAATCCAACCTACTGGTGTTTGTAAATAAAGTTTTATTGGTACACAGCCATGCCCAGTTTTTATGTGTTGTCTATTGGTGTTTTGGGGCTACATGGTGGCTGGTAAAGCTGAAAATATTTATAATCTGGTCCTTTACAGAGAGTTTGTTGACCTCTGTTTAGAGTATATTGTTTTGGTTTGTTATATATCTATTTGTAACAAGATTTGTAAACAGTCTCCACCATGAAGAACATCAAGATTGTAAAATGACCTATTTCTTGAGGGGAGTTCCCCAAAACCCAGCTGGAATCCAAATATAGTAAAAATTTGAGAAGAAGAAAGAAAAACTCATCTCTGGATTTACATTGCTGGATGATAAAAATATTTCATGCTAGTTGAGATGCAGATGGGAAACAATGTATTACAGTTGTTAGAAGGTGTTCAGTTCTAGAATGCTCTACGTATGATTTCTGTGGCCTTAGGTATGGAAAATAACTTTTATCTGCTTCCTTTAATTATAACATATAATATGACTTTAATTATATTATTGATGATAATACATACCTCTGGAGCTGTATGAAACTTTTTTTCTCTAACATTTATTATTATTTTTAATTGTTATTGAATTTATTGGGGTGACATTGGTTAATAAAATTATATAGGTTTCAGGTGTACAATTCTATAACACATCATCTGTATATTGTATTGTGTGTTCACCACCCAAAGTCAAGTCTCCCTCCATCACCATTTATCCCCCCTTTCCCCTCTTCTACCTCCCCACCCCCTTTCCCTCTTATAATCACCGTACTGTGGTCTGTGTCTATGAGTTGGGGCTGTATGAAACTTAAATGAATTAATACACATAAAGGACTTAGAACAGAGCCTGGCACTCAAAAGACATTAGCTATTTTTAGGTAGCTATTTCAAATGAAGCAAAGCATACCAGCAAAATACTTTTCCCCTGAAGCTCCTCTAGATTTCAATTTAGAGCACGAACTAAAGAACTAAAGCAGTCTCTACCAAGACTACATTTATTTTCCTTATTATGTAGATTCCTATGGTGACATCACACAAGAAAAAAATTTATATGAGAGAAAACTAATTATGTTTGGCAGGGCCTCTATTTGTTTATTATTAAAACATGTTCTGATGATGCTCTAGCTGCCATAGCCAGAGGGAAGTAATGTACAAACCAAAGCAAATCAGCAAATTTGAATGTCATTTCCTGAACACAACATATTAGGGAGCGTATGTTGCTTGACAGATACCAAGTCTTTGGGACTCCAAGAAAGGCATCCGTCATTCTGTAGAAAATGAAACTATAAAATGGGGGGGGGGGGAATGTCGCTATTTACTTTAAGTGTCACCAGAGTTAGTTATCATTTTGGCTTGTATAACAGCAGCTGCTGTTAGTGCCCACCCACATTCCCTCAGCACCAATACATGTGTGTGACAGCTTGGCTCTCAACTGCCAGCACTTGATCTTTTGGGGATCTTTCTGGCCACCAAATCCCTTCTATTTACCCACATACAGTAGTCCAGATATGCCAGAGAATGAGCACCCTCCGGGTGCAGCTCTAGACCAATATCTAATGGGAATTGGTGTCCTTTAGATGTGGCATTTCTTAGGTGTGTGTTTTACACTGGGTCCCAGAGCTCCAGTTTTTCAAAGTAGTAAATTGCTTCACTATAATCCAAGAGTTTTTGCTCTGTCCTATCTCACATCCCTGTCTCCTCCAAATGTTCCCTGAGATTTCCTCTGAAATACACTTTTTGTTGTTGTTAATCCTATCCAAGGATAATTTTTTCCTTTGGTTTTTAGAGAGACCGGAAGGGAGAGAGAGAGGGAAAGAGAGAAACATCGACATAAGGGAAACACATGGATCAGCACCCCAACAGGGGCTGGGGATTGAATCTGCAACCCTGGTACATGCCCTTAACTGGGAATCGAATCCACAGCCCTTTGGTGTGTGGGGCGATGCTCTAACCTCTGGGCAACGCCGGTCAGCGCTGAAATACACTTCTTATACTTATCTCAGAGTCAGCTTCTGGAGAAACCCATGTGAAGACAAGCTGAGATTCTGTTGTAGTTTTTAACTGTATCTTATAGGTGCATTTCCCTTTATTATTCACAGGAGAAATCATAAGCAAATCATTGACTAGGTTAACTATATAACAACCAATCATTTTTACCACAAAACAATTTATTTCCATACAACAATCATTGGATAAAATTTTGCACACAACATAAGTGGAAGTGAAGGCCCAGTATGGTGGATATAAAGTTGAGGTTCACTTAGGAAAAGATTTTGAAAGATCTGAAACCTTTCCTAAGTTCAGAAAGTGAATCATAAAGCTGTTGAGGTGTGCATAGAAATGTATTTGCTCAGGTGTCCAAAACTATTCACTCTCCATAAAATTTATCTAAACTTTCTATGTTGGAAAAAAGAAAAACAACTACATATTTATAGCTGTAGAAAGAGTATCAAGCAGGGTTTCTTAATTTTAGTCTGCTGATAGCAATAGTTAAGAGCTGGGCTTCAGGGATCAATTAAATCTCTGGAATTGCCTGTAAAATGGGATGATGTACATATTTCTGAAGAAAACTTCCTAAGCCTGCATTAGATTCTCAAAGGTGTCTATGACCCAAAATACGTGGGAGCAGGCAACCACATTAAAGATACCATAATTGATAGGCAAGGGACTTTAGATGTATCCTTAAGGAAATCTTTGAAAATATTAAAGCATAAAAGATGAAAGACTCTGGTTCTGATCATGGCAGAATTATGCTTATCAGATTCATCTTTTCATTGTAAATAACTATCAAACTGGCCAAAATATATAAAGAAAGTGGTTTCAAGCAGTAGACAAAACAGAGTTTAGATCCTTGAGAGGAGATACATGAGGTAAGCTCCATATTTGCTCTGCTTTCTGCTTGAGTGAACTTTCCAAGCTGTAACACAGGGAAGTAACCCAAACAGAGAAGAGCAGTCTTGCTGGGCTCAGGAAACATACACCAGATTGCTGAACTGCTACCTTGGCTGGTATCTACTGGGGAGAGGGGCCTGAGCAGGACAAGAATTTCAGAGATCTGCAGAGGTGATCTCTTGAGTCTTTGGTCAAATGCAAGCTTTACAGACATAGAGCAAGACTCTGCCAGGTCTAACAGAGAGCAGCTGCTGGGAATGTGGGAGGTGAAAGAGACACAAGAGGTCCAATTAGCCAAAGGGAAGAGATGCCGCTTACCACCTTGGTAACTCAGTTGAGAGCCTAGAAAGACCATGGGGATAGGGTGCTCTAGTCCTAGAGGAAGGGTAACTATAGACCCACCCTAAGCAAGTCTAAAATCAGGCCTGAACGGGTTTGTGCTGATCGAGCAGAAATTATCTGCCAGCAAAAATAAAGTCCAACAGTCTATGGGAAGACAATCAAGTCCAGACTTTAAAAGCACAGCATATATGATGCCAAGTATACAGTAAAGAGCTACAGTGTGTGCGAATAAACAGTGAGATGGGAAACACAACCAGGAGGGAAATACTACAAATATAAATATTAAGGAAAAAATGGACACGGTGAGAACATGTGGGGACTCTCAGCAGGAAAAGATCAAACAATAAGAAAGATCTAAGTAGGAAATGCAGAGTTAAGATGTAAAATACCTGAAATGAAAAATTTACTGGATGGGTTTAACTGCAGAAGAAGAAAATCAATGCTCCTGAAAAGAGGTCAATAGAAACTATTCAAACTAAAGTACCAAGAAAAAAATAAGACCAATAAATAAAATGCCTGTTGCCAGGAAATGTAACAATATGTAGTTTTAATTAAAAAAAGAGGAGCGTGAATGGGGCAGAACAAATATTTGAAGTAATAATTGCCCCTCAAATTTCAAACTTGTTGAAAAATACCAACTCATAGCTCCAAGGAGATAAAAAAATAAAAAATAAAAAAAATCTCAAGCAGGATAAACAATGAAAACCACATCCAGGAAAATTTTAATCAAATTTCTGAGACCCAAAGATAAGGAACAAATTTAAAAATCAGCCAGAGATAAAAGACACATTACACACATGGGAACAATAATAAAAGTAATGACTGATATCTTATCAGAGACCATTGAAGCCCGAAATAATGGAGTCACATTATAAAGCATTGGAAAAAACAAACTTTCTACTGAGAATTCAATATCCAGAGATGCTTTACCTCAGAAAAGAGAAAAAAACAAAGGCATTTTCAGATAAACAAAAGCTGCGAGAATTCATGAGAGCACACATGCACTGTAAAACTTCTTAAAGCTCTAGGGAACTTAAGCATAGATGAAAACAACTCTACCTAAAGTAATGAAGAGTGCCAGAAGTAATAAGGATGTGAGCAAATATGAAAGACTTTTAAAAACTTCTTAATGTATTTAAAAGGTAATTGATTATTTAAGGTGAAAATAATAATATTTTATGGATTGTAAGAATCAATGTTGCTAAGATTTTAATTCTCCCCCAAATTTATCTATATATTCAATGTAATTCCAATAAAAACCCTAGCAGGTTTCTAATTGCCAAGGCAAAAATTGCCAAGCTGACTCTAAAATATGTACGCAAATATAAAATAATTTTTAGATCATTTATATTAGTCAAAATGAACTTTAAAGAGAAGAACAAATTTGGAGTATCCACCCTCCCTGATTTTAAGTATTATTATAAATCAACAATCAAGAGTGTGTGGTATTGGCATAAAAATAGGCGAATCAATGGATCAGAATGGAGAGTTTACTAACAGACCCACACATTATAGTCAACTGACTGTTGACAAAGCTACCAGGTGTCTTGAAGGGGGAAAGAATAGTCTTTTATTTATTTATTTTAAAATATGTTTTTATTGAATTCAGAGAGAGGAAGGGAGAGGGAGAGAGAGAGAGAAACATCAATGATGAGAGTCATTGATCAGCTGCCTCCTGCACGCCCCTGCCTGGGGATCGAGCCCGCAACCCGGGCATGTGCCCTGACCGGGAATCGAACCATGACCTGCTGGTTCATGGGCTGATGCTCAAGCACTGAGCCACACCAGCTGGGCAAGAATAGTCTTTTAAATAAATGGTGCTGGGACAGCTGGTTATCCATATAGGAAGAAATTAAATTTGATTACAATCTCATATCTCGTTCATAAAATTAATTCAGATAGATCATGGACCCAAACATAAAAGTTAAAAGAGTAGAACTTCTAGAAGGAAACAACAGAAAAATATCTTTGCAATGTTTGGATTTTGTAGATAGGACACAGAAAATACTAAGCATAAAAAGTATGAACTGGACTTCATCAAAGTTAAAAACTTTTGCTTATAAAAAAATGAATTATTAGGGGCAGAGGGAAGCTCATCAGTGGGGCTACGAGCTGAGTGCACCTCGTCACTCTACCCCATGTCCCTTGGGAAGGTCTGAGACTAGAGCCATAAGCAGCTCTATCAGGGCCCTCCCTGATCCCCAGGGAGGTGAGTTCCCAGAGAATGGGTCTCCAGGTGAGGGGAGACTGGGCAGGAGATGCCATGGACCTCGCCCCTGGGAGGGACCTGGTGGATCCCTCCTCAACAGGAGCTTGGAACAGACTCACGGCCAGCTAAGTGAGTTCAGTGGCTGAGGTGAGGTACTCTGCAGGCCCCAATTCGGACTACTCCAGCCCCCCTCCTCAAAAAACGTATTTAGGAAGAATAGGCAAGACTGAGAAAACATATTTACAAAACATACCAGATAAAAAACCCTAACATCCAAGGTCTATAAAGAGCTCTTATAACTCAAAAATTAAAATTAAAAAAGCCACAATGAAATAAAAACGGGCTAAAGATTTAAAAAGACAATTCACAAAAAGAAGATAGATAGACATACAATTGGCCAATAAGCACATGAAATCTTGATCTACATCTTTAGTTATCAGGAAAATACAAATTACATCCCTGTTGAGCTACTACTACACAGTCATTAACATTTGAAGATGATGCTGAGCAAGTGGAACTTGCATTTAGTTGTTGTGGGAATGCAATATGACATGATCTTACAAAACTTTTTCACAGTTTCTTATAAAGTGAAGTGTACACCAGCCCTATGACCCAGCAATTCCTCTCCTAGGTATCTAGTAAAAAAAATAAAAATGAGTTCACAAAATGACTTGTTCAAAGAATGACCATGACAGTTTTATTTATTATAGCCTTAAACTGGAAACAACCAAATGTTCATCAACAAGCTAGTGGATAAAAAATTGCATTATATTTGTACAAAAGACTACTAATCAAGTATAAAGAGGAATAAATCACTGATATACACAATATTGATAGATATTAAAAGCATCATGTTTTATGACAGAGCCCTATGCAAAAGAAAGCACAGTGTATCATTCCATTCATATCAAAAAATTTCAAAATAGACCTAAATAATCTATGGGAATATTACAACAGAGGTTGCTTCTGGAAGGGGCACAAGGGAATATTCTGGGGTCATGCTAATGTTCTATATCTTGATAGGTGTTTGGGTTACACAGCTGTATGCATTTATCAAAACCCATCAAACTATAGTCCTAAAAATCTGTGCATTTCTCTGTATGTAAATCATACCTCAATTAACAAATAAAAAAATTAAAACTAAGCACATTTCTAGTTGATTGCATACTTCCCCTTCAGATAGCTTTTTTTTCCTGTAAGAAAGGTATCAAATGGGTAATATCTTGTCTCTGCTTTGTGCAGTTCAGTGTGCTAAGCCTAGGTAGACTATGAAGATAAATGAGACACAGTCTTCGTCCTCAAGTTACTTATATCCTTGTAACCTGGGAAGGGGAGAGCTGAGCAGACATTATGGAAGGAAAAATAATGCAGCAATATTTCCCCAACAGCTGTGGGTCTAGGCACCGCTACAGCCGGAACTCTGCTTGGCCATAGAGAGTATTAATTAGGTTTAGATTTTCACTAGCTCAGCGCTGAAAGGGCCATTGTGATTAACGGGACTAATTAGGCCAGCCCCAAGGGCAATATCTGCATGTACATATAATAGGATTATTCTTTATGCCTCTCTAGCATGTCACCTTATATTTCTATTGTGAACTGTTTGGGGGCACTTAACCTAATCACTTGTCTAGACTTGTCTTCAAGACAGACAGGCTTTTCAGATTTTATTGTTATTATTACCAAAAGCAGAAAAATCGGATTCATTCTAGGCGGAGGCAGAAGCAAAAGGAAAAATGTTCCTACAATTTGGTATCAAAAGAACCCAGGGAACATACTACATATACCACTGTTATGAATCCAAAGCCTGTCAGGAAAATCCACAAAGTAATGCCTTTCAATTCCCACTGTTCTGAAACCTTGTGCCATTGTTTTCAAAATCTCTATTAAACCAAGCCCCTATGTTTCTGCAGTGGAAACAGTTTACAAAAAAACTTTTAGATCCCATCAATAATTGAACATTATCAAACTTTCATGTAGGATAACTATACATCCTACCCTGAGGTTTCTACTGCTCTACTCTCTGGAAGCTGAGCAAGGCCTCCTGTTACTGGTGGACCTCCACAGTCATATAGATGTAAGTACGGGGGTGAATGGAGGTAGGTGAGAAGAAATGTAATGAAAATATGCCAAAATTGATAGTAATATGAGTATAAACACTACTTTTAAAATATTATTATTGTGAAAGGAAATACATATACAGAAAACCACACAAAACAAAACAAATGTGTATCTTAGTTCGTTATTATAAGTAAGGTAGACAAGATTCTAACTACTAACCAGATCAAGAACTAGAACTTTGCTAGTCATCCTCTGAAATTCACCCTCAACTCTTTCCCTTCAAAAATAACTACCATCATTGCTTTTTATAGTAATCACTTCCTTGCCTTTCTTCATGGTTTTATTATCCAAGTGGCCATGTCTAGAAACTATAGCTTAATCTTTCCCATTAAAAAAACTGATATGGCCCTGGCCGGTGTGCTCAGTGGTTAGAGCATCAGCGCTGGGACTGAAGGGTTGAGGGTTTGATTCCTGGTCAAGGACACATACCCTGAGTTTTGGGGTCGATCCCTAGCCCAGGTCAGGGCACATGTGGAAGGCAACCAACTGACGTGTGTCTCTCTCACATTGACGTTTCACTCTCTCTCTCCTTCTACCCTCCTCCCTCTCTTTCACTCTACAAATCAACGGAGCCCGGCCGGCGTGGCTCAGCGGTTGAGCGTCCACCTGGGATCCAGGCAATCGGGGTTCGATTCCCAGTCAGGGCACAGGCCCGGGTTGCGGGCTCGATCTCCAATGACTCTCTCATCATTGATGTTTCTATCTCTCTCCCTCTCCTTTCCTCTCTCTGAAGTCAATAAAGATATATAAAAAAAATCAATGGAAAAAAAAATATCCTCAGGTGAGGATAAAAAAAGTCCTGATGTGGTTTTGAAGTCTCTTGTATTATACAAGTCCCCCAACCCCCTTCTTTTTCTGCAATTTACCTCTTCTGACATACAGCATCTCACACATGCTGGGGTTTGCGGTTGGCTTATTGTGGTACAGGTGTTTCTGTTTACTCCATTCCCCACAAACTGGCTCCAGAAGTCTGATCACACTCAGATTGAACCCTTTGACAAAACCAAAAGGGACAGTGTGTTCTTTCTTCAGAAGACACACAGTTTTCTGTGTTTTCATTATGTTAACAGCTGTTGATTCTCAATGGCTAGATCCATTAATTTCAATAGGGCTGCAAAATGGTGCTCTTGTAATTTGTTATTTATTTGAATACTTTTACAAAGAGACACTTATCATCTACTATTTGGTTACCCAGAAAAGGTGGGATAAATGCTTGATTCCTTCCCTTCATTTACATGATTTCAAGGCAATGAATTGGCTCAATATCATACTCATCATTCAAAGGCAAAAAGTTAGATATTAAAAATATTGTATGGTCATGGATTTAAAGATATTTGATGGGTTTCAATTTGTTGCAATTATTATTCTTTTGAAACTCAAACTGTCCCATCTTTGACCATGGCAGATTCCTCAAGTTAGCTTCTGAGTCCTTTTGACTTGACCCTTGTAGTCTTTGATAGCTGCCTCAGAATCTGTCTGGTATAATAAGATATTCCTGAATCATCCTGAACATTGTTAGTCTCAGACCTGGAATCACCCACTTCTCCAGATGGCCCTGGTTTCTTTTAATGGGAAATGATATTTCCCATGAACCATAATGAACCATGGCTATTGAGTTGGTTATTGTTTCTTCAATGGACAGAGCTAGGAAATACACGCATCTATGCAGTATTTTTTTAAAGATTAAATACTTCATCTTATTGACACTTCCATCTCAAATTCAGGAACACAGTCTTTTTCTTTCTTTCTTAATCTGTTCCATATTACGTACTGTCTCCTTCATTCTACACAGAGAAACTTGGTTCTCAAGGACCCAGAAAATTATAGAAGAGAATGTCCCATAATTGTTCTTCTTAACTCACCTTTCATACACAAAATTCTCAGAATAACAATACAAATACTCACCCATCAACATAATTACCAAAAATAGTTGAACAATTTTTGCCTATGTTTTCTCCTTCGTCCCCCCTCCCCATTTTTCATAGTTTAACTATATGCTTATTATCCGAGCATACAGATGTGACGCACAATACTCTCTCCCATATAAACCTCACTTAGTCTTCATTGTAAAGTAATTATATACCTAAGGCTCACCAGCAGTCCTTATATCAACATCTTTCCAATTATTTTGATTATCTGAAGTTTATTGTTTAGAGATTGCTAGGCAGGCTCATGGGGACAGTATTCTGCGTTCTTGCATGAAGAACGCACCTTCTGTCCTTTATAATGGAAAGTCAATTTTGTTGGATATAAAATCCTTGCCTTACATCTTTCCTGGAGAATCTTAAATATGTCACTTTACTTTCTTCTGACTTAAAGCATTGATGTTGAATATATAATAATAAGCTAATTTTTTCATAATAATGTACAGGCTCTTTTTGCCTACATGACCAAAAGATTTTATTAAAATTATTTAATATCTAGTAATGCTATAAAAATGTTTTTGTGTTGGTTGTTTTGTGTCAATATTCTCAGATAAGTGGTTATTCTGCTCCTTGTTGTCTTTTTTTATTTAGTTTTATTTCTTCAGGAATTACTATTATCCATATGTTAAATTTTCTTTGCATAGTTTCAATATTTGACACTTTCTCTCAAATATATTTTATCCTTTATTCATTTTTAAAAAATTTCCTTCCTGTTCACCTTCTATGTTGCACTTATTCATTCTTGATTTTCTTCTGGCTTAGCCTTTATATTTGAAATAAAATTTTCTTTTATTTAAAATTTCTCATTGAATTATAACCTTACTTTTGTGTCTTTTCTAATTCTAATCTTTTTCATGTGTTTCATTTTAATGCCTATTTTGCCTTTTGACTTAGAAGGCTTTGATCTGTTCTGTAGGCATGTCTTTCTGGCATGATTACATTTCCTTTAGGGATGTTATTCTGCTCCTTGTTCTCTTTTTCCTTTTTTATGGCATTTGCCTTTGATAATTTGTGGTTGCTTATCTTTATGTGAAATTGTCTTGAACTTTTAGGGGAAGCTGGCTTTCAATACAGCATTTCTAGCTTCACAGCACTCCCTTGTGCATTGGTTCCACAGTGTTTGAGAACATGGTAGTTGCTTTTGGTGATTTCTTTTGCTCCTTTCCCCGCTTTTATCTGGGCCGTGTTTTTCCTGAATCTCTGTTGTCCCATTCCGCTTAATGTTTCTTTCACTTCCAGCAATTTTTCTAAGTTGTGGGGCCTTGTCCAGGAAGCGCCCCCTGGATGTCCATTCTGCCGCCCATAGGGTTTAGCCGCTCCAGCCCCTCAGGTGTTCCGACCTGGTCCCCATTTCCTATTGGAGTTTCCACTCCATCTCCCCTGCTTTCAGGGGAGCACCTTGGCTAGTTTGGCATTCTTTGGGTTTTCTGACAACAATACTTCTTCCTGCTTTTTCCCACAAGCTGATACCACGTAGGTCTCAGGTTTTTTGGTGATATTTCCCCACTTGCTTATATTTTTGGATTCCTGGGGATACCCTGTCAGCTATTTTGTTTGAAAATATTGTCTATGAACTTTTTTTTGTTTCTCTCTCTAATTATTCTGCCATTTTTATACAAGAATTTGAAAAAATTCAGAAATGTCACTGTCATGGTCACCATCTTCCAAGCTTTTTCTATTCTTTCAAAGATTAATTTTAAAAACTTTTTCTTGAAGTGTGAAAATGCTTTATATATATTTAAAAATACTACCAGCAAATATTTTTCTGGTGTCCGATAATAAGGCAATTTTACTTTTAGACCAATATTTATGTCTAGAGTTGATTATATAGTTGAATTTTGTCATATTATTCAACACACCATATGTGGAAAGTACAAGCTATGTAAGAGGGGCTTATGCTATATGATGGCTAGATACCAATTATAGACCCATTGGGTATATAATTTAATAGTAAGACCCAAGTAATGCCTTCAAGTGAAGTCTTTAGGGGCTATACTCAGTGGGTAAATGGTAGTGATTGTGAGGCTGTTGGTGGGGGACATGTAGTTTAAGAGGGTGCTCCTATACTGTGAATGCCTGAGTATTGACTATTCTCATTGAAATTGATTCCATATACAAAATTTGGATGAAAATCTGCTGAGGCCTTGGGAAGGGGATTTCCACAGTTTTTGAACATCCAGCTGAGTGGATCGCAGGGTTATAAAAATTGTCTCGTAGGCAATATTCTCTCTCTCAGCAGGGAGAAATAGCCCTGAATTTACAGAAAAACTGCATCCTCAGGCTCCCCTAGGTGTGCTATGCAGTTTGTTACTATGTTTTTTGCCCTTGGGTCTGTGTAATTACACTAATATATTGTATTCATCTCCCTTGCTTTTAAAATTGAAATAAGACATGATTTTATTCATTTATTGAGGAAAATGTGCAGGGAGGTATTAAGAGGTAACTCATATACCTTTATTTTTTGTTTATTATGGAGGTGTATTGAAAGGACTTTAGTGACTTGAAGGCTGCCAAGTGGCTAAGCAAATTTATAAAATTCCATGCAGAATGATTTTTAACACACGAAAACCTAAGTACGCAGACTTTTAGATTTTGCTTTTGCATTCATAATTCCTACCCGAAGACAAAACTAAAACCCTGTCTGTGACTTTAGGTAAGTCATTTGATGTCTTTGGGCTCATTTTTCTTTGTCAATTGGTATAAGATACGTTTAGATATTTTCCAAGTTCCCTCTCCCACTTGTAATCACCAATAACTTTTTTTATCTCTATTAAAAAGAAGCAATCAGCCTGGCCGGGAGTGGCTCAGTGGTTGAGCATCGACCTAGGATCTAGGAGATTGCAGTTCGAATCCTGGTCAGGGCACATGCCCGGGTTGCGGGCTCGATCCCCAGTCGGGGGTGTGCAGGAGGCAGCTGATCAATGACTCTCTCATCATGGATGCTTCTCTCTCTCTCTCTCCCTCTCCCTTCCTCTCTGAAATCAATAAAGACATATTAAAAAAAGGGAAGCAATCAGCGCTGGCCAGTGTGGTTCAGTGGGCTGGAGCATTGTCCCATGCACTGAAAGGTTGCAGGTTCTATTCCTGGTGAGGGCACATAACCAAATTGTGAGTTCGATCCCCCACTGGGGTGCACACAGAGGCAACTGATCAATGTTTTTCTCTCAAACTGATGTCTCTCTCTCTCCTTCCTCTCTCTCTGAAATCAATGACAAATATGTCCTCGGATTTAAAAAAAAAAAGAATCATAATGTCCTTGAATTTCAGATTAAGGGCTTTAGCCCATATGCCGTTTTGAATTATTCAACAAATGTTCAAGTTTTAGAGGTACAAATGGAGTTTGGATAGTTACAGAGAGATCCATTCTGGTTTAAGATATTTGAACTATAAAATTTAGTTGTGCTCATGTTTTCCTTAGAGGATCCTTTAAAAGCTTGTACTCCTCTTTCATGTCCGCAAATGTCTTCATGGTGTTCTTTGTTAAAAAGAATTTTAAAATTTTGCGATAGTCAAATTAATCATTTTTTTTGCATTATACTTTGTGCTGTTGTTTTGTTTTAGAAGCTCTTCACCTCACTCCAACACAAAGATATTCTCCTACATCATCTTTCTATTATGTAATAGCTTTAAGTTTTCATACTTGGATATTTCATTAAGTGTGAGCTCCCATTTGTATATGATACATTGTAGAAATACAGCATTATATTTCTCTGTATAATGAGCCAATTTCTCCTGAGACCATACAAAAAGCAGTCCTTCTTTCCCACATTAATTTGTAGTGCACTTTTAGATATTAAAGTTCATACATTTATGAGTCTGTCTCTTGAGTTTCTATTTGGTTCTATTGATCTATCTGCTAGATTTTTGGCCAACCTCTTAATGTACTTATTACTATAGGATTTATGGGTGTCTTAAATCTTGGGCCAAATCCCCCTCTTTGCTCTTCTTTTTCAAAGTTCAATAGCTATTTGTGCATATTTATTCTTACATATAAATTTCAAAATAATTTTATCAAGTTTCTTAAAAATCCAGCTGTAATTTAGAATGAAAATTAAATAGAGCATATAGATTAATTTGGGAAGAATTGACTTCTTCACAATATTAAGTTGACCCAGCCCAGAAATATCTCTCTGTAAATTAAAATCTTTCATATCATGCAATATACTTTAATAATTTCTCCACTGAGGTCTTGTGTATTCATTTTTACACATTTTATTGCCATTATGAATGGTATATTATTTTTATTAGATTTTCTATTTAGTTATTGCTGTATTATTGACTTTTCTAAATTGGTCTTTGATTGGTGGTTTTACTGAGACCTCATTTTTTCCAGCTTTGTTCAGATATGATTGACAAATAAAACTGTTTATATTTAATGTGTTCAATGTTGTGTCTTGATATAAGTATATCTTGTGTAATGATCACCACAGTCAAGCTAATTTTTATATCCATCATCTTAATAGTTACCTTTTTATGTGCTTAGAACACTTCAGATCTACTCTCCTAGCAAATTTCAAGTATATAATACATTTTTATTAACTATAGCTACCATGCTGTACATTAGATCTCTAAAACTTACTCATCTGATAATTGAAAGTTTGTACCCTTGACCAACATCTCCCCATCTTCCCCACCCTAGGCAATCATATAAGTGATATGCAATATTTGTATTCTGTGACTGGCTTATTTCACTTAGCATAATGTCCTCCAAGTTCACCCATGTTGTTTCAAATGGTAGGATTTCCTTTTTAAAAAGGGGTAAATAATATTCATATATACATAGCAATATTCATATATATATATATATATATATCTCACAATTTTTTTATCCATTCATCTTTTGACAGACACTTAGGTTGTCTCCATAGCTTGGCCATTGTGAATAATGCTGCAGTGAACACGGGAGTGCGGATATCTCTTTGACACAGTTATTCCATTTCCTTTGGATAAATACCCAGAAGCGAGACTGTCAGGTCACATGGTGGTATTGTTTCTAACTTTTTTGAAAAACGTCCACGTTGCTTTCCATAACGGCTGCACCACTAACAGTGCACAAGGTTCCCTTCTCTCCACACCCTCACCAACACTCGCCATTTCTTGTGTTTTTGATAACAGCCATTCTGACAGGTGTGAAGTGATGGCTCATTGTGGTTTTGATTCGCATTTCCCCGACGATTAGTGACGCTGAGCACCTTCTCATATACCAGTTGGCCACTTGTATGTCTTCTTTGGAGAAATTTCCCTGGGGTTCTGACTTTAGGAGGATTGATTTATTTCTGATTTTTCTTTACTAGTAGAGTGTAACTCTTTGTTGTCACAACTGCAAAACCTGTAGTGCCCATCAGAATCTCCGTCTTTCTTTTGGCAGGCCTTGAACTCCAATTTTTGTCTGCTTAATCCACAAGAGTCTTTTAAAATCTCTGCTCAGTTTCAAGCCTTTCAGCCACTACATTTTGAATTGAAAATTGGCCTGAGTAGAAATGAAGCCCCAAAGGCCAGGTTAATTTCTCTTGAGTTTTTCTTCTCTCTTGACTCTTCAACTTGTCATTTGTCCCTTCCTTTGTAGCTCTCAGTGACTTGAAGAGGACATTATAATACTTGTCCAATATTTTAGTTGTCCTCAGTGGGAGGGTAGGCTTCAGGCAACCTAGTCTATTATTGCTAAAAATGAACTTGACAAACCTCTTTCCATGAACCCCACATGCTGCTACTTTACCACACAATTCCTTTTGCTGAGAATTCAATAGTGAACCCTTAGAAAGAAACAGCACAAGAATGAGGCAATCTCCTCCACCCCAGGCGTGTGCAGGGCACAGGGGTGGAGGAGTGACTATTAAGGACAGCACAGTAACCTGTACCTGTTTTACTTACATTTTTTATTTGAAATAATTTCAGATTTCTAGAAAAGCTGCAAAGATAGTACAAAGGGTTCCCATATATCCTTCATCCAGCTTCCCCTAATGTTATCATGTAACATAACCATGGTACATTTGTCAAACCTAAGAAATCAATTGGCCCGATACTATTAACTAAACTACCATAGACTTTATTCACATTTCACCAGTTTACCCTCTACTGCCGTTTTTTCTGTTCTACTATCCAATCTAGGATGCCACATTGCAGTTACTGGTCATATCCTCTGATCCGTGAGAGTTTCTTGGATTTTCCTTTTTTCATGACTGACAGTTTTAAAGAATACTAGTCAGATATTTAGTAGAATGTCCCTCAATTTGTGTCTGATGTATTCTCAAATTAGAATGGGGTTATGGGTTTTGGGGAAAAAATACCACAGAGATAAATTTCCCTTCTCACGCTGTCATATCAGGGATATATGATGTAATTGTGACTTTCTTCTGATTATGCTGACCTTGATCACTTAGTTAAGGATGTGCTGACAGGTATTTCTACTGTACAGTTACTATTTTCCCCTTTCCAACCTATACCTGTTTTTACTAGCTGTTTACCACAGAAGGACTTCTTTGCTATCTGATATCACCCTCACAGACCCCTGGCAGCCTGTATTTCTCTAGTGGTGGGACAGGCAATGATAGCCTCAAGGTAATGTGGAGAAATAAAACCAATAGGAGAGCCCTGGCCAGTTTGCTCAGTGGTTACAACACTGGCCCGAGGAATGAAGGGTCCGGTGTTTGACTCCGGCCAAGGGCACATACCCCGGTTGCAGGCTCGCTCCCCGGCCCTGGTTGGGGCACGTTCAGGAGGCAACCAATTGATGTGTCTCTCTCACATCGATGTCTCTCTCTCTCTCTCTCTCTCTCCCCGTTCCCCTCTCTCTAAAAAGCAATGGAAAAAATATCCTCGGGTGAAGATTTAAAAAATAGGAGAACTTCAAATCTGTCTTTCCATTGCTGCAGTTGCTGCCTTCCAGCCCAGGAAGCTGTCCTCTCATTACCCGACTCATTTATGACAGAATTACCTTCAGCCCCTCAGGGCATCTTTAGGTTTTCATAATTTTCCTTCTTCAGTTCATGGTTTCTTCTTTTTATAGGAGATGTTTTGTCAACTTGTCAAAAACCAGAAACCATGCTTAGGTCATTTTCACAACCTATGGGATTCAGTAGTGATGACCAGATTTTACAGTCAAAGAAACGGAGGCTAAGGAACCTGCTCACTGTTACAGAGCCACTTGTCGCAGAGTTTGTCTCCGCACCCAAAGCCTTGGATTCTAACCATTGTCATCATCATACACTACCTGCCAGTCAGATACCAACTTGAGAGCACATACTCAAAACTGCGCTCTCCTTTTGTGCAGAACCAATGTCCTTGGGTGGAAGTTGTGTACCAAGCTCAACTTGTTTCCCTGGGATGAGCTATTTCACAGGAGACATTGCCTGTTGTGTGAGGAGCCCTCCCAAGCCAATCCACAGCCCTCCAGAAACCTGCGGCCTTAGCTGAATCCCCCGGGGCTGCGGGGCGAGGGCTCTCAAACTCCAGCCTGAGACGCTTGTTTAAACTGATGCCTCATCTCTGCTGCTTTGAGTATCTCTCTTGAGCAGAGTGCCAAGGTCTTTTTCAGATAAGTAGTCTCTGGCAGTAGTTCAAGAATGTCCAAGATGAAATTTATCCTGCAAATATTTATTGAATGCCTATTGGTGAAAACCTGTGTTAGATGCTGGCTGAGGAGAGTAATTTGGAAGAAATAAAGATGCCCCACACAACTCCCAACTTCATGGAGTTTAAACTAACTGGCATTATAGTGAAAAAGAAATTGTAATCTCCATCTCCATATCTACTTCTATCTCTACACACACACACACACACATAACTCGTTGATAGTTTTTCCCCCCTTTACCTTAGAAGTCAGAGAAATATTTTCTGTACTTGGATATAAAAAAAGACCAACCAATTTAACTCTGTGGCCAAAATAATATGCCTTGTCAGCCTTAGAGAAGTTTTCTGGGTTAGGAAGCTAGAGTTTTGTTTTTAAAAAACTTAATTATTTTTTCTACCTGCACACTTGGTGGCAGAACTTGTTTCACTTTCCTTATTTCCTTGATGACAATTTTCTCTTAGAAACATGTTTAATTTTTCCTGTCCGATATGCTACCCCTATGCAAAATCATCTTGTTGATTCATTCTGATACTATGTAGAAGGGGAACCTGGTCTTCAAAACATAATTAAAAGGAAATTCCTCTGAACCTCTTCCATACGAGAACATGAAGTTTGCTTAAAAAAACAAACTTAAAAGGATACATATCATTTCTTTTTAATTGTCAGTACAGTGAGTCTTCCAGATGCATACATTTTAATTTAGGTTTCTTATCATCTTCTGAAAAATAGCTATTTTCTTCCTCAGTTTGGTAGAACTAATGCTAGGGGCAATTTAGAAATAGACTGTGGCTCTTGTGACATTTACTCGCAATTTTTGGCCATAATGACTGTTCCCCTGTACCAGATTCTAACAAAGGATGAAATGTTGCTAGAGAAATGTTTTCTCTTCCCTTTATATATTCTTACCAATTCACTGGACTTCTCCTCCACAAATATATAGCTATTTTTTAGAAATTGGAGTTCACAATCGTATTGTTTAGCAAGTCCTTGAATCCTGGTGAACCGAAGCTCTATTTGAATAGTCTCTTTGTTTTTCTTCCCAAGAAACTGGTAGGTTTAAAGATGTGTTGTGCAGTGTTTCTTGAGTAATTTTCAAATATTTATGTTTTTAAAAATGATGTCTTAGGTTAATTAGAAATCTCTTTAGAAGTAGTTAGGAAGCAGATCAGTGGGTCAGGAAGTGGTTTGTTGAATGGTGATAAAATGCTGGGGGTAGAATGTATTAGAATTTATTTGTATGTATATGTATTATGTACATGTAGAACATATATGTGTATATATATACATTAGTATCAAAATTAGAAAATTCAAATAACTGGATTAAAAAAAACCATGTTCACCCTACTTTTATGTTAAACTATCCATATGAGTAAAGCCCTAACATCAGATTTTATGTGGTGACTTATGTTCTAGAGTCACATCAACTATGTATTCTGATAATTGAGGTCAGCTTTAACATTCATTTTATTTTAATGTAACTGAAGACAAATCACTATTTTAAAGCTATGGGACCATTTTAAAATATGTGTATAAACCTAATGGGATGACCATTTTCCCAGATGGACCAGATCAATCCAACAACCTGTCAATTAAATGGAATAGCTACATTGAGGCAGCCGTTGTTTGGATGGCTTCATCTCCTTATTGGTATATATCATAAATATGCAAAACAGTGACGGTGTGGTAGGTAAAATGAAAAGTGTACCAGATTAAGTTAGGAGATCTTGATTCTAATCCTGGGTCTGTCACCAACAGAAACAACGAAATATATACTCAGGTATCTTTTTACTATATTAAAGTACTACTACATACATTGTATCATTTGAGATAAACACCTAGGGAAGCAGATATTCTTATTATCAATTCTTTCTTTTTAAAGCACTTTGGCCGTGCTTCTGTGGATACTAAAACTCACGAGACAAAGGTCCTCAGCCAAGGCAGCCTCAGTGCCTGGGAAGGCTTGATATTGAAGTCTAAGCCTCTGTGTTTTAGAATTCTCACCTGTCAAATGAAAACTGGGTGCTCTCTAAGGCCCCATCAGTTAAAAAAATCAGCAAGGCCCTACAGAAGTTATGTTTCCTAGATGGAAACAGCATATTAACAAATTGCACATGTAGGACATACCCCGAAAGCACGCGGAGCTTTGTTTCCCAAGTTCCTTCTTATTCAGTGCACGCGTGGGGCGGGGGCGGGGGCGGGGGCGGGGGGGGGTGCCACCTCTGACCCTAGGAAAAAACCCAAGAGGTCTTGGGATTTTTTTGGGGGTCCACTCTTAGAGAAAGGAAAGCCCAATAGTCTTTTTAAGTTGCTAGCACATTCCCGATTCAGAATTTAGAGTGTCATAGCCTCATTATGTTAAACAGTTCTTACTTAAAGTTAAAACCCCTTTTCTCCTCAATCTGGGGACCCTCTATAGGAAGGAAGCCAGGGAAGCAAGGGGTACTTCTCTCCCCCCCCAGCTCTGACAAGAACAGGGTCTAGAGTGGAGGGGAGTCCAGAGGTAGGGGAGCAGGACAGTTCTTACTTAGCTGGCACTGTTTCAGGCTGTCTGTGCCAATTCTGGGTCAGAGTCCTTCTGGGCACTCACTGGGACTATTCAATGGCACTTCCTATGTGGCAGAGTGGGCAACGCTCTCACTGGCTGCTCCCCCTCAGCTGCTGACCCTTCAGGGGTCCGCTTCACATGGACTCCCTCGGTAGAGGTCCCAGCACCCCTACACACTGATTCAGGTAGGATTTTAAATGGTCCCAGGTCTCCCAGCTGGTCCATGGGAAAACACTCATTCGTTTGCTGCCTCGATACAGTGATAAGATGAATACGCCCCGGGGAGCTAGTGCACAGCGTGGTGACTATAGTTAACAGTCATGTCTTACATACTTGAAAGTTGCTAAGAGAGTAGCTCTTAAATGTTCTCACCACGTATAAAACAGTAATTATGTGAGGTGATGTAGATATTAACTAACCTTATTATGGTAATTTGCAGTATATACTTGTATTGTACATCTTAAACTTACATGTTGTATGTCAATTATATCTTAATAAAGCTGAAAAAAATACATAAAACTTTACCTCCCCGACTTTCTATTCCTAACCCATCGAGCAGGTAGCATTAGGTGGTCTAAGACTTTGAAGGTGGATCTGTCTGCTACAGGAGCTTCAGTTCTAATCTTGTGAAGAGTTTCTTCCATGTAGGGATTTCTAGTATCCCATGTGGCATGTTAAGGGCTATATAAATGCAAATTTAATTTCATTTAGAAAGGAAATGAGCCACACTAAATGGACAAGGGTACAAGCCTGGAATGAAAAGGAGGGGTAGATTCCTTCTGTATAAGCAGGGACAAAACAATGCTCTGTATCCAAATGCATCTTTTTAGAAGTCTTAGCAGTGAAAAGAAACATGAGAGTTTGAATGGGAACAAAAATAGGATGAATTCTCTGTTCCAATTTATTGATTTATCGCTCAGCAGGTATAAGGCAGAACTTACTGTGTTGGTTTTCTCTGGTGATTCCTGATTCTGCATTACCACTGGGCTCAAATAAACTTCTTTTTGACCTAATTATAATAATTCTAATAATGAGAGACAAACTGTTGCACCATTGTTGTACAGAGCCTTTCTATTGCTTAGCAGACAACGTACAACTTAGGAGCAATGTTTCCTAGATAGAAAAGAGAGAGATCACGCAAATTTTGTGTCTATGGTACCACTGGAACATGTACAAATGTTATATCTTTCTTCTCTGTGCCAGAAATTCCTCACTGGCAAAGCAGAAAAACCTTGCTGCTTTATGAAAAATAATAACAGCAAGCTGACTTTAACAAACATCTTAGTTTCCTTAACATTGGAGAACACGAAAGAAACACAGAGTTCTGGCAGGATAGCTGATAAGACTACCTTCAAATGAAAAACTTAGAAATGAGGGCTACTGTAAAATGAAAAAATAAGTACTCAATTGAATTCAAAAAGAAAAACAAGATTAATCTTCAGTTGCCCAAGTCAAAGAAGGAATGTAAATTCATTGTGGAATCCTATGAGTGGAAGATCAGAGGGATTTGAGGGAAATGGACCAGATATAGACCCTAGAGGGACAGAGTCAGAGGTGGATTAAAGACAGCCACAAATTCTTTGCTACCCTTTCCATCAAGAAACAGAAATTCCATTTGTACCTTGACAAATTCCATTTGCTTGACCAATAAAATGAGACAGAGAAAGAAATAATGCTGTGCAATATTCAAGATTATGACTTAAGAGATCTATAGCTTCCACCTTCCCCTCTTGGAGTGTTCCCTCCTGGAATCCAGCTGCCTTGCTGTGTAAAGCTCAAGCAAGCCTCTTTGAGTGGGCACATACGGACTTCCAACACATCCTGTCCAAAAGCCCCAGCTGAGGCCCTAGCCAACAGCTAGTATCAACTTCCAGCCATATGAGTGAGCCATGTTGAATGCTTCATCTCCAGTAAATGCTCCGGATGACTGCAGCCCAGCTGATAGATGGAGCAGGAAAATTGCCCAGCTGAGCTCGGTCAACCTTTCGACTAAGGAGGGATAATAATCGGTTGTTTTTGTTTTAAGCCAATAAGTTTCACAGTAGTTTGTAGCACAGCAATAGATAACCAAAACAGGGCCTGAGGTTTTAATGACAACATAATAACAGAATGTATGGCCTTAGGCCCACACAATGCAGAGGGGTGATGCTGGAACTAAGACCTCTGCATAAATCCAGGACATGGAAGTGTAGCTAAAAGAGGAACTAGAAACACCTGCCCACCATCCCACATATGCACAAGAATGTTTGCCTTTCTTGTCATCATTAGGGGGCTAGATTAAATAATATTCGTATAATGAAAGTAAAATCTTAAGCCAACATTATGCCTTGGGTGTGGGGGCTAAATTTACATTATTCACTTTGAGCAGGATTTCTCCAAGCTGCAAATTAACATAAAATTTGATCAAGAATGGATGAAACTCCTTGAGTACTTTAATAGAAACAAGTTTAAACTGTTAAGTTGCAACACTTCCACAATTTAAGGTGGCTGTGACACTTATCAGAATGGGGGAATCCTGCTGAAGACGACCTCAGGGTAAAAATTTGCAAACTATTTGAAGAAATTATTCACTTTAAGGAAGAGTCAAAAGACACAAAAGCGAGAAAGAATTACAACCATGGAACCTGAGACAACAAACCCAGCTGAAGAATCTATTTTTAAAAAGTGTATTTAAAAATTATTCAGAGGTTAAAGGAATAATAATAACTAAACTCAAAAGAATGAACAAGAATTTTTAAAAAGCACACACCCTTTGAAAAAAAGAACAAAATGGAGTGTCAAGAAATGAAAAATGTTATCGCTGAGTTAAAAATTATTGAAAGTTTTGCCCTGGTCGGTGTTGCTCAGTGGTTAGTGTCAGCCCAGCCACCAATGGGTCACAGGTTAGATTCCCAATGGGTCACGGGTTAGATTCCCGGTCAAGGGCATGTACCTGGGTTGTAGGCACGATCCCCAGCCCTGGGTGGGACTCGTGCAGGAGGCAACCAATCACTGTGTCTCTCTCACATCAATGTTTCTCTCTCTCTCTCTCTCTCTCTCCCTCCCTCCCTCACTTCCTCCTTTTAACTTTCTCTAAAAATCAATGGAAAATATGTCCTTCGGTGAGGATTAACAACAACAACAAAAATAATTGAAAGTTTTAAACCGCAGATTTGGCTCAATTGAAGAAGGAATTACTAAACTGGAAGACAGGGAAAATTAGCACTAAATATAGAGTGATAAAAAGTTAAAAATTTGAAAGCAATTAACACACATAAATGATAATAGGAAAAATTCTCACATATATCTAATAGAATTCCAGAACAAAAGGCCAGAAGTAATAGTACAGAAGGAATAATTAAAGGGAAAATATATGAAGTATCTTACTAAGGTTCTGCTAATCACACTTATATTTATCTCATTAATTATCAACAGAGGGGTGAAATTGACTGTTATCCTTAATTTCAGTTGAGAAAAATGAGACTTTTAAAAGCTATATGACTCAGCACTATCTTTCTTTTCCACCTACAACAGTGTCTGTGCAAGACCCTGTCCTCCATGCTTGGCTCTACTCATTTCTGCTCTTTAGTCAAAGTCACCAGTGACTTCTGTGTGGTCAAATCCAGTGGGCTGTAGCTTGCCAATCCCTGCTCTATATTAATATAGCAGTCCCTCAACCTTGTCCACTGCCACAAATGATGTTTTTAAACATAGAAATGGAAGATTTGAATGGAAAAACTTCCTGCGGGGAAGGAGACACTTGAGCATCATTAATGAATATTGTGATCCCTTTTGTAGAAGCCCCTTTCTTCTTAAAGCTAACTCTTTTGCTTTTGTACAGGTGAACAAATTCTTGATTTACCCCTTTCCCAGAGTAAATAAAAGATTTTTTAACCAGCCTGCTTAAGTTACGATTTTGTATTTTAAGAAATGTGATATTTCCTATGTGTGATTGGAAGCATAACATTATAAATGTAACTAGCATTTAGGCTATAAGGAAGATCTTACTTCTGCATCATTTTGAATTTATCAAAACTGTCAGGGAAGACTCAATCTAGTAAAGTAAGCAAGAGAAGTGGTGGATTGTGTCCAAATTTATTCTTTTCATTTTACAAGACAAGGATGAAAGTATGAGAAGCTAAGTTTCAGGGCATAATGAAGCATGAAGAGGAGAGCTTTCCAATCCTCAACAGAAATAGGTTTATATTTGGTACCAACCTCAGCCCTCATGGCAGAACTCCTGGGGGAACTGAGGCCTGCTAAAAAGTTATTACATTTTGTAATAACCAAGAGCTTGGCTAATATAAGCAAACTCCATTTTCTCTTGTACTGAACAGAACAACAGTGCTTCGAAGATGATCTAGGGAAGGCCAATCTCCTCCCACCTCTATGGCTGCCCTACCGCACCACCATCTCCAGCCTAAATATGGTAATGACTGAAGCTTACATATCTACAGCCTACATTTCTCTCTGATATGACCATTTTCCTGTTATTTTTGAGAGAGTAAAGTGGTTTGCTCTTTCCTTTACACTAAACAGTTGATGGTGCATTGGGAAAAGACAGATGCGTGATGACCTGAATATGGGCGTTCAGGAGGGGGAGGCTCATAGGCGAGAAGCAGTGGGCCAGAATAAGGAAGCGAGGAGAGTGCCTGCAGTGTAAAAATAATATCAATGAACACTTGTTGAGTGTGGTTTGTATTCTGTGCATCCTGCTAAGTACTTTATATGAATTTTCTCATTTAATCCTTTCAACAAACTTGCAGGGCACATTCTGTTATTAATATTGCTATGTTACAGATGAGAAATCTGAGACTCAAATAGATTGAAAAGTCTTGTTTAAGGTCCAGAGGTGGTAAGTGGGATTCAAATCTGGTTATCTTTGTCTTCACTAAAACACATATTACTTTTGATCCTGAGTTATCTCTGGAGATGCCTCTCCCACCAGAACCCAACTCATAGAAAACATCTGGGAACCCAGTCCACCTACCTTCCTGCAAGGTCTCTGCTTTGAGTTCATTTTAAAGGCTAATGAAATGTTAACCATAACATCCTATCAGTATCCAATTGGAATTTGTACCTTAGACAATAAAATGTAGAGCTAAAATCTTTTATATTACAGGTTACATTCCTGGGGAATGTTGGGGAGCATAATTTCCAAAGGAGGCTCTAGTTAAAAGATTTATTAAGCTGGATCTTTCATGGTCCAAAGGAAGCTTTATCTGTTGCTTGGCAACTGACTTTTGAGTTGGTGCAACTTGATCCAACTGACAAGCAAAAAAAAAAAAAAAAGAAAAAGAAAAAGAAAAAGCCAAAGCAACTTGTTTATCACATAAACTCATTTTTCTGTAATAGATGAATCTAGATTCTGGATCTTTTGCCCTCCAATAACTTCTGTATCTATCTACCAAAATTCTTAGTTCCCTAGGTAATAGCTATACCGTGGTTTATAGCAAAATGCTAACATAACACCTGTGATATTCTTTTTGTAAATAAATGTTTTGAGCTTTTTAAAACCCTTTGCTAAGTGTGGTCTCTGTTTGGAGAATATAAATCTTAACTCCTCTACCCTGAGAAATACAGAAAGAAGTTCACAGATGATGAGGGTGGAGGAGACAACTAGATTCTTAGTGATCTTTCATCCATGTCCGCCTTGACTCAGATAGAGTTTCAGTTGGTTTTTCAAAGACAAAACTCTCCCCTCCTCACCATGCACCATCATACATGCTCTTTGAATAGACCCAGAGAAAGCCCAGGTATTCTACTGAGGCTGGGCAGCATGCAAAGATTTTATTTACAAAGCGCTCCAGCAGTAGTAATTCTGAGGCACAGCAATATCAGGTCTGAGGGTCACACCCTTCTAAGAATATCTTTGGCTTTTACATCTTCTTCTATCTGAGATTTAAGAGCTTCTAAGTGGTAGAAACAAGATTTGAACCCAGGTTCATGAACTCAGGATCATAATGTTCCCACTTTACAATGATAGACTTTCCTCTCCCTTAACTGTCAAAAGCACTACTGTTATATTTTTGGTTTAAAACAACATAAATTTACTTTCCCACTGTTCTGGAGGTTAGAAGTCTGAATCGAGATGTCAGCAAGACCCATCCCTCCTCTGAAAGTTATAGGGAAGAATTCCTTGCCTACTCCTAGCTTCTGGTGGTTTGCTGGCAATCTGAGGACATTACTCTCATTTTGACGAAGTTTTATACACTGGGATCACCTCTACTGTCATGTGGGAAATCACAGTCTGATATCCACGTGCTGGCTCTACAGTACAGTCCAAAGAGTGTTGCTGGGAAGCTCATGTTTGGACTCAATCAGTTAAGGCCGTTCATAGCATCACACCAAATTTCGCTTCAAGAATGTTCCATTCAGTGACTCCTTAATTCACTATCATTACAATGCTGTGTCTGCATTCACTACCATGGGTGTATGTCTGTGTGTGTTTGAGTAACTGAGAAATTAGCAAACACGATTATGATTTTTGATTGTGAACCACAAACATAATTGTTATTATGGCATTAACTGGTTCCTCATTTTTTGTCCAGGGTCAGCTTATCAAACAAGTAATATATACACAATATATTAGATGGGCTTAGAGTTGGTTAATTCATCCCATTTAAATGGTCTAATAAAAATTCAAAATGATATATGCACATGGATAACTTTTGCAGTATTGTTTTTGTAGCAAAAGTCTAGAAACAACCGAAATGCCCATCAGTGGAAAACCAACTGAATAAACCATGGTGGGCGGCCCAATGGGGACTGCACCGCTGTACACGGAGCGAGGGCAGGTGTCACATCCCAAACCGTGCCCATCGCAGGCCGCTTTGTCAGCGAAAGGAGCACAGTACAGAAGAGGGTTTGCGCACCCTAACTTTGATCTGATAAAGGTAGGGATGTGACTATGCATATTGATACTTGCTTATGTTAAAGCCCCTACATATTGAAAAGCTGTGACCTACAGGCGGAGGGAAGAGAGAGGGCAGAAAAGACAGAGGCAAAGGAAGGGCTCTGAGAACGCTCCTTGTTACTCGCTTTCGTTTGGAATCATGCAATGTCTTACAAAATTTAAAAATAAAACTAAGTAAAAAGAAATTAATTGAAAATGAATTGCCATGGATAAACCTAATATATACCAAGATGATGCCATAACCACACAGAGAAAAGGGCATCTTCAAAGGACTTTAAAACACAGTGTATTGACTATATGTCTCTAGTGGGATACTTTCTGGGAAAAGGAAAGATCACAAAGGAATCTTACACTACATTAATGAGCTTATGGTTAGTAGTAACATTAATAATGGTGTTTTAGAATTAGTTTAGTTGTATTTTAGATAAAGCAAATAGGTGAGTATGTTATCGTCATTAGAAATCAAGATTTTCAGTGTTGGCGAGGGTGTGCAGACAAGGGAACCCTTGTATGTTGCTGGTGGGAATGTAAATGCGTACAGCCATACGGAAACCAGCATGGAGGCTGATAAAAAATTAAAACAGAACTACTACATATGATTCAGCAACCCCATGTATGGGTCCTTTGAGGGATGAATGAATAAAGAAAATGTGATGTGTATAGGTACATATGTATGTATTATATGTATATATCATATATATGTATTATATTATATTAATTATATTATTATATTATATTATTAACCAGGCTTAAAAAAGAAGGAAATTCTGCCATTTGTGACAACATGGATGACATCATGATGGAGGACATCATGTTAAGGAAAATAACCAAGACAGAAAAAGAAATACCACATGATTCTCTTATATGTAGAATTTTTGTCAAACCCATAGAAGCAGAGAGTAGAATGGTCTTTGCAGGGTCTGGGGAAAGGGGAAAAGGGGGCGATGGTGGTCAAAAGGTACAGAGTTTCACTTATGCAAGATGAATAAGCTCTAGAGACCTAATGTACAGCATTGTGGTAATAGTTAATGGCACTATACTGTATACTTGAAATTTGCTAAGAAGATAAATCTTAAATCCTCTCACCACATACACAATTGGTAATTACATAGGGGTGGTAGGTATGTTAATTAGCTTGCTTGTGGTGATCGTTACACAATGTATACATATTTCAAAACATCAAGTTGTACACTTTAGATATATAGGGTGGGGCAAAAGTAGCTTTGGAGTTGTTCGTAAGGAAAATAATACAACAATTAATAATAATACAAGAATAAACTATGTTTCGTGTACTCACAACTGGAAACCTACTTTTGCCCCACCCTGTATATAATTTTTATATGTCAAAAATTTCTCAATAAATATGGTCAAAATAAAGAAATCATATTTTCAGTGTAAAAGAAGAGATACAAGTATAAAATCAAAGAAGTAAAAAACCTTATAGTCAGATGTAAATAGGAAAATACAATATGAACTTATATTTTTTCTCATAAAATGTTTTCCTCAAATCTGCTCACTTTAAATATCTTGAATTAACAACAATCCAGTAGCAATAAGTTCTATTACAGCCCAGTTTATGTTGTAAAAAAAAAAAATCTTGATAAAAAGAGCCAAGGCCCCTTGGAAAATGACAGATTCTCTGCCTGAAGCAGGACTTGGGAAAGATGAATCTGGAGCTCACTTTGCACCAGAAGGTAATGGGCGCTATAGAAGACTGCTGACTGTGTCAAAAGGAGAATGAGGGCTACAAAATTACTGTCGCTGTAGGTTACACGTTAGGCTGAAAATGGATAAAGTGTCAGAATCAAGCTTTTATTCTGCCTTTCCTGTATGAATGGTATTGAGGGTAAACAATAATTCGTGAAGAGAAATTTCTCTTCATAAAAGGATTCTAGATAATAAATACAGAACAAATTAAAAATATCATTATTTTTGCAACCAGTAAAAATATTGAATGTAGCCAACAACCATTAGTAAATACCAACCATTAGTTGACAGGTTGATAACCGCATAATGAACAGATATAGCCCATGAAGCCAATGATCATTCTCACATCACTGAAAAAGAACCAACCAGACACTGAGTACCTCACCATGAGATACAGCTGGATGTTCACAGAACTACCTTTAAATTATTTTCACTGAAAATATTTGAACCTGAACTGAATCAAGCTTCATGGTCTATCTACCAGTTTATGGAAAATACTGGGGAAGAGAGGAAAAAATTCAATAATATCGTGAGGAAATGATTATAAAACCCCAACATACTATAATCTTCAAAACAAATAACCAAGTTTATCCAATAAATCTGTATCATGGGAACTAAAATATAATAAAGAAAGAAGATCAGTAATATAATTAATAGAGACTTAAGAGCCATAATCAAATGCAATGAGTAGACCTTATGAATCCTCATTCAAACAAAGTAACTCAAAAATGACGTTTTTAGACAAATGGAGAAAATTGTATGTAGACTAGTTGTGAAATGATATTAAAGAATGGTTAATTTTGTTAGGTGGGTTAGTGGCATGGTGGTCAGGTTACAAATAATGCCCTAGTCAAGATAGAGATGCAAACTGAAATATTTATAGTGAAATGACATGATGCCTATCATTTGATTTAAGATGCTCCAGCAAAAAGAAAAAAAGGATGTGTGTGTGTGAATAAATAAAATGAAGATGGAAAATGCTAATTCTTTGTTGAATTTAATGAGCACATGAGAGTTTATTTTATATACATGCATAAAATTTATTTATTTATATATTTACTTATTTATGTGGATGCTTGAAGTTTTCCATTATCAAAAGTTTTCAAAAAATTGCCCCATACTCGAATAAATTACTTTGCATCCTTTTTTTTTGAATTTTTTGTGTTTTTTTTTTTTTTTAAATATATCTTTATTGATTTCAGAGAGAGGAAGGGAGAGGGAGAGAGAGAGATGATGGAAACATCAAAGACGGGAGAGTTGTCATTGATGGGTTGCCTCTGGTGTGCCAACTGGGGATCAAACCCTCAACCCCAGCATGTGCCCTGCCTGGGAATCGAACCCCAATCTCTTGGATCCTAGGTCGATGCTCAACCTCTGAGCGGCGCCCAGCTGGGCTGGGTGAACTTTTTGTACCCAAATATTTGCACATATTCATAATTATTTCATCGGGAAAATTTCTTAGAAGTGGAATCCCTGGATTGAAAGGTACTACGTATTTTTAAGCCCCCCAAATTTGCCAGTTTGGCCTAATTTTGTTTCCAAGCAGTCTAAAAATATCTGAGCATTAGGTCTCATTGTTTTGTTAAAAGACCCCTGCTATTTCAACTCATGCCCAGGAATTCTATTGTTGGCTTAACAAGTTGCAACAGGGATGACTTAAATTTTCATTGCTCCCAGCAACCTTTTCAGCCTTTTCTTTCTGTTTTCCATATATGTCTTATAGGTAGCATGACCATGTATCCTGGCTTGCCTTAGACAGTCAGTGTATGTGTATTGTCACAGCATAATTATTCACAGTACCTCATTTCATCCTCAATATTGTCCTGGTGTAGATGGTCGTGATGGGAGTGTTAGAGAATTTATGCACTTGGAGCTTTTAGAAACAAGCATGAAAAGCACTTAGAGCTCACTAGTTGGAACATGAATAAAGAGCAAAAGAGTCATCATTATCCACCCAGGACACCACTTGAGAATTCTAATTTCCAAAGGGAAAGCAAGAAATGCTTGAAGTGGGTGAACCGTAACAGCGGGGTTACTGCTGTTGGTACGAGACGCTGCGTTCATCAAAGGGCTGAGAAGTCTTTGACTTGGAGGGTGCCTTGGGTCCCTGATTGATGGAAATTCATAGGGTATCCCTAGTCGTTGGCAGTTAGGCCATGGCTCCCCAAAAATGGTAGTCCTAAAGAAATTGAACTCTTTCAGCAGGGTGAGATAGCTCGAGAAGCTGGGAACAGAGGGTGGTGGCTCTGGGCTCTGCCTGCCTGCAGGCAGATTTTCCTAAAGCCCAATACTGTTCTTTATTTCATGTATATCAGTCTTACTTCCTGAATGATACATATACTCTGCCTTTGAGTTTCCAAGGATATGATTCTGGGCACATAGCAATTTGCTTATTAAATGGATGTATCATGAAAAAGGTGATAATAAATACTGTAGTAGAATATGTAAGCCATGAAATTTGATATCCAAATTCTTAATTTCAGGGTTCTTCTCACTAACTTTTACCCCCAAAGCAAATTATTTACTGTCCCCTACATCTGTTTCTTCTACAGAACTTTTTTGAGCAGAGTTTGAAAAAAATGCTTTGCTGAAGCCCTGGCATTTCTAGGGAGGTCCAATTCCTCCCACAGTGCTTTGCAGCTACACTATATCTCTTCTGTTTGGAGGAGTATGTTTTTATGAAGAAGTAGGTGGCAAGCAAAATTCTCCATCTTTACTGATGACAAAGACATTTCTAAACAGTTATGGTAGATAACTCAGTGGTGAAATGTCCCTAGTTAACCACCCAACCATCTGCTATTAACTTGTCACATCTCATGAACAGAGATTTGGTATTTTTGTAAATGCCATTCTTATTCTGGCTATGGTCAAATGATGATGTCGAACAATGATTGGCCTAGTGATTTTGGTTATCATGACACTTAATATTTTTAGTATAAGCCAACTGGATATAGATAAAGACACTAGTTAAAAATGGATGAAAAAAAATCTCTCTTAAAGTTTGTATTTTAAATTTTGCAATTTGAATTACAGCTCTTCATACCTTGCCTTTTAAAAAAATATAAATGTTTATTTCCCTTTTTATTTAAAGATTTTAGCCTAGAATAAAATGTCCTGGTAGTCAAAATTTCAACAAAAACTTGCTGGGTAAAAACTTCAGACTTCTTTAAATGAGCAAACGTCTATGGTGCATATCTAGAAAGACGGTGAGCCTCTCCTTCCACAATTGAGTTGGCATTTTAACCAGGTCCCCTGGAGCTCATCTTTAACTAGCTGTAGCCATAAGTTTAGATGCTTTATTCAAATCATGAGAGTAAGCTTTAGGAAAACATAGGCAGTGTTCCTGTTGTCAAAAGTTTTAACAACAGCCTGGCCGGGCGTGGCTCAGCGGTTGAGCATCGACCTAGGATCCAGGCGATCAGGGTTCGGTTCCCAGTCAGGGCAAAATGCCCGGGTTATGGGCTCGATCAATGACTCTCTCATCATTGATGTTTCTATCTCTCTCTCTCCCTCTCCTGTCCTCTCTCTGAAATCAGTAAAGATATATTAAAAAATAATAATAAAAAAAATAAAAAAATGTTTTAACAACAGATTATAACTATTCCATGGAATATTCTATAGATCTCAATCAGATATGTGCACAAAACAACTTTATCCTTTTAACTGCTCAGTGGACTATATTTTTCTCTGAAACGAAATCTCAGAGAAGGTCCCATGAAGTTTCCAGTCACTCTCGTATAATAAAAGTCCTCCAGTCATAACAATAGTCTTATTTTAGTTATTGATATTTCTATTCCAAACTTTACTGTTTCCTCTGGCCTACTTCAGATCTAAAATCTGGGGGGTGGGGTGGGCTGGAAGTGGGTAGAGACATGGCTCGGGAAAATTCAGGATTGTTTCTTGATTAGCTCCATCTTCTCCTTTCCGCTCAGATGGCTGGCCTTAGTTTTAGAACTCTAAAACTCATGGAATGGAACTAGGGGGCAGGAAAGGTCTTAAATGATTGGTACTGTCATGAACTCCTGTTTATGCTTGCCAGGCTTGGCAAGCAGTTAAAGCTGAGTTTTGGTGCACTTCAGAGTTTTTCAGAGATTTCCCAGTGGGAACATCTGATATCGGTAAATGTAGCATCTCCCCAAATTCTCTCCAAATTCTTCATCTAAGAATACACTTCCAACCTCTTTCTGCTCAGATCACTTTGCTTTGTAACAGAAAGACTTCTTAGATAATTTTTCTTTTAAAATAAAAACCAATCTGTCTCCCACTCTGAGCCCACGTCTTGTTGGAAGGGTGGAAAGAGGACCTTTGTCCTACAGTGTGTGGAGGTGCATAGTTCTCAGCACTGCCCTCTCCTCTGGTTGCATGGGCCGCTCCCATCAGCCTCTCCTTGGTGTGAATCAGTGTGAGTCACACCCTAGCCTACTGTGTCTTTGACTGCCAAGTGATACGGCTCTGGAGTCACCATTTTCATAGACTATAGCATGAACAGTGGCCCCTGCAGCTATGCAATACATATTAAGCCTTCTGAGCAGTCCTCTTAAAGAGTCTCTAACTAGGCTTGAAGAACTCCGGGAAACACCCCTCTCCCCCCACTGTAGGAGGTGGGTGGGAAAATACTACAGGGCTCCAACAATACTCTACAAAGATCATTTCCCTCTGGCTTCATTAATTCTAACCCTTTACATCATTGATATGCTGAAATGCTCTCACCTCCCAGATTGGTGTTTCCTTTTTGTACTTCTGATAGGGGAATGGGGATCAATTTTGGGATATTCACATAATGGACTGGCTACTTTTCAGCAATGAAACAAAACAAAAACAACATGTACAAAACAAAGCAATGAATACACACAAAATCATGGATGAATCTTAAAAGCATTATCTTGAATGACAGAAAGCGGGCAAAAAGTTTTCAAGTTAGAGTAAACTATATTTATGTGAGTTTCTAAGGCAAAATTGAGCTTTTACAATAGAAATCAGAACAGTATGGTTCAGTTGGTTGGAGCATCGTCCTGTGCACTGAAAGGTCCAAAAGGCTGCTGGTTTGATTCCTGGTCAGGGAACATAGCCAGATGGTGGGTTCAATTCCTGATCAGGGCATACGGGAGGCAACCAATTGATGTTTCTCTCTCACATCAATGTTTCTCTCTCTCTCTCCCCTTCTTCTCTCTCTAAAAAGCCAATAAAAACATATTTTTTAAAAAAGATACACTATATTCCCATGATTCCTCTGATTTGCCATATTATCAATGTTTTCAAGATGTATGTTCTTTATTAAACTAAAATATGTGCAATTAAGCCTACATTTCTTTCAAAGCCATTTCTGATATTTTCAATGCTACAGATTCCTTTTATGTTCTTTATCTTTTTCATCATATTTTATTTTTACATTCACAAGTACATAGTATAGAGAACACTTGTAGCCGCTTGCTCTTTATAGATATTAGATAAAATGGAAAATTCCTCAAAACTGATAAGGAAAAGCAAATAGGCAGAGATGCTGGACAAAATGTAGCAATCTTTTCAACACACCAGAACTTGAAAGAAAATAAAGAAAATTCCCCTATACTAGAAATGGAGGGGAAACTGAAAACCAGAGTCCTAGGCAAAAACAGATGCAATGAAGGCTCATGGGAGTATCAGATCCAGGGGTCTGGAGACTGGGTTTTGATGTCCACACAGGGACAGAAGGGGTGTGGTTGAGCTTGCACATTTAAGGAAGCTAGAACTGAGCTCCACAAACAAAGCAACAGAGCCCCCAAAGGCTGTCCCGATAATGCAAAGCGGATAACTCTTCATCTCCTCGAGGAAGATACACAGAATGTTGCTACCTGCGCACGGATGTTTTAATACCGCATGTCTTGGCAAGAGATGAGCTGGATTTTCCCATCTTACCCAGAATCACTGTATGTTCAAAAGTAAACCAGTTTTAGAACAACCATCTCTAAAGTTGACTTAAGAGTTTTAAAAATGATATAGTTCTATTATTGTTAGGTATAATTTCAATGGGCAACTATAGATGCATTTCCTGCGAAAAATGATCTAAGCAGGGGCTGAGCTCTGATGCACCAATTACACAGACTAGCGAACCATGCTGTGCACCCCCCTCTCTAACTGCCTGTATAGTTCTTGGCACCAGTAAAAATCAAGAAAAATATGGAGATCATGCTCTAAAATGATGAGGCAGGCAATAAACAAATATTTCAGTGCAGGGTAAGAATGAAGACAACAGAAGGGTGACTAAAGGTATGAATTCCTTTAGCTAGAAAAACCAGAGAAGCCTCAGAAAGCAGCAATAAAAAATCCTGAAGAAGAGAGTGTATGCTTCAGTAGGGCAGGGGTTTTTGTGTGTTTAGTTCAAATAAACTAGAACGGTGCCTGGCACATATAAGAAATATTTGTGAACTGAATTAATAAGGGTTTCAGGCAGGGGAACAGCAAGTACAAAGGCCCTGAGACAGAAAGAAGGTCAGTGTGACTGGAAAAGAGTGAATAAAGACAGAGTCAAAGGAGATGCCTTTGGAGAGATATGTAGAGGGTCAACTTTTGCATTTTGGCTTTTATTCTGTATGTAATGTAAAAATGTTGGTTTTATTCTATTTGCAATAAAACTCACTGGAGATTATTGAGCAGTAGAGTGATTTCACCAGGTTTTATTTTTAGGTTATCTACCCAATTACCAGGGGATGCAATGGGATGACTTGACATGGGGAAGGAGGATGGGAAGCTATGCCTTGGGGGCTCACTTGGGATCAGCCCTGTCATCCAAGATTCTTCACGAGGTAGGCATCCCAATTTAACTCCATCTTCCTCAGGACCACTGGGACTGGAGGATGCTCGAGTCATGAGCAGATCAGGAGTGAGGCTGGGACATGTAGGTGGCACCCAGCAGTGAATGCAGTGGGAAGGAATGAAAATGCAAGAATAGGGAGGGGCTGAGAAAAATGCATTGTCAGATGATCAGTTGCAAGAACAGCTAAAACAATCTATTGCTCTGGAAAACCAATTAATCAGAAGCACTGTGCTAGCATAGCCTTCCTCGTGATAGTTACTGAATCAAAATTTGCTTTCATCTAGACTCACATGATGCTTGGTTTGGGTCCTGCTTTGACCTTCTTAGAAAAAAACACACATTAGGGCTCATTATTCGAAATGAGTATATTTCAGGAAAAAATGTAATACAATGTTAAAAAGTTTCTTTAACATTTATATATAATATATAAACTTTTTCCACAAATGAATACGTGCTTGTAAAAAGCAGCTCTGCTATGCAATAAACAGAAAAATTCATCAAAACATGATTTTAAAAATATAGTTTCGTAAAGTGTTTGGATTTTCACTGCTTTCCAAATACTTATTTCTATTTATCTGTATTTTATTTTGCATTTTCTTCTAAGTCCAGGGTTTGCCTAGGCAGATTCTATTATTTTTGAATTTGTAGATGTGTAGAAAATGCTACATTTATAAATGGAGAAAATCCAGCTGGAAGCCACAAAAGTGTGATGACAGTCAAGCAGAAAACACCATCACCTTACCGAAAGTAGCCAAATAAACAAAGTTGATTCAGTTATATTATTCTCATTTACCTCATATTTTCTTCAGCTTTGATAAGCTCGTATAACAACCATCCAGCTCATTGTAGAATTGAAATCAATTCTATTTAACTAACATTTACTGTATTCTGTCCCTTACAACACAACTTCAGGTTAGTGCTATGCAAGCATGGAGTGGTGTGAGTTGGCTCAGAGCCCCTCATCTTTGACTCCCTAGCAGAGAATGGGGTGGGGTGGGGGTGGGCGTGGGAGACGGGGTAGGTTGCAGAAATGGCTCCATTTCTCTTCCCTGGATGCAGGCCCTTGGCCGTGAAACGCTGTGGTGCCTCCTGCCCTGACTCTGGGGCAGGCTGATGGAGCGAGGTGGCAGTGGCAGTGTGCTCACTCTGAGCCTACACCCTAAGGGGCACCAAGCGTTCATGCTTGCCCTCTGACACCAGTGCCAGGCGGAATAATGGCCACCCAAGGATGCTGACACCTAGTCCCTAGAACCTGTGACTATGGTACCTTACACAACATAGGAGACTCTGTACATATGATTATGTTAAGAATCTTGACACGGGGGGGGGCTATTCTGGATTTTTGGGATGGGCCCAATTTAATTACATGAATTCTTAAAAGCGAAGAACTTTTCTGAATGAGTCAGTGGGAGATATGACCATAGAAGAATGGTCAGAGATGCTGACTTTGAAGATGGAGGGAGGGGACCATAAACCAAGGAACAGGGGTGACCTCTAAACTCTAGAAAAAGGCAAGGAAATGGATTCTCTCTCAGAGCCTCTAGAAAGGAGTACAGCCCTGCTGACACCTTGATTTTAGCTCAGTGAGACCCATGTCAGATTCCTGACCTCCAGAACTGTAATATAAATCTGCACTGTTTAAGTCACTAAGCTGGTGATAATTTATTGCAGCAGTAATAGAAAAGTATACATGGCCATGGATAACTGATATAAGAAAAAAGTTAAAAGATTTTCTCTCTTCAGGTTTAAATAATTTTTTTCTGTATGGTTCAATCCATATTATGGACTAGTCAATCAACTTAAATGTCCACTCCTCAGCGAGGCTGTTTTCCTCCTTGCTCTCCCCCAGCCGTGGTGGGATGGAAAGGCCTGCAGCTCTTCCAGCCCCGGGAGCGGGTGCCGGGAGGCCCAGACGGTCTCCTCTGAGGGGCGGTTTGGTTCCCGAACGAGTACTGCTGTGTCCTCCGAGGGGCGCCTGCTGCAGCCCCGGCGCTGGCCGCCCTTTGCACCCCCTGCGGAAGCTCAGCTGGCCGGTCAGCAGTCTGTCTGTCTTTTCATTACAGTCGGCCACCTCTCCCTCTTCCTGGGCCTCACCTCGATTCTCTGGCTCTGTGCATCCTTCAAGATTCGACTTACTCTTCTGTTCACCAAGCTTTAGGGTGGCCTTGCCTGTATCCCTCAGATACTAGGCTACTCTGACCTCCACAGGGACCCTCCATGGAAGTTCCCAGTAGATTCTGGTCCTTCCCTGGGGCATGTGGAAACTTCCACATATGGGAAGTTGGGGATAACACAAGACTGTCCTATCAGAACTGCTCTATCCAGTGCCCTTCTTCCCTGCATGCCCGCCATCTCAGGAGCTCCCAATTAGTAGTGTACCCCCTAACCACCCAGCTTTCAACTTCTGTCTTAGCCCATGTAACACATCTCTCCACCGCAGGGTTTGACCCAGAGCAAGGACGCCAGGGCACATGTTCTCATGCTTTTGCTCCCCTTGTCCTCCGGACTCTTCCCCACATACCCTCGCAGCAAAGGAGGGGACTCCCTGTCTGGGGGGGGTTCCCAATGTACTCCAGCCTCCTCCTAAATAAGGTAGTATTTTCTCTGCCCTAATCGCTGACTTTGTAATTGCAAATGGGACCCAAGGAGTAAAACTGTTACTAATTATGCAAGATAAAAAAATGTTTCCTGTTACATGCCAGGCACTAAGGTAGGTACTTCAGTGTAAAGTATAGTACTAATCACTAAGACAACCCTGTTTAGAGAAGAATATGGTGTGTGTGTGTGTACATTTGCAAATGGCTGTGAAAGGAAATATAGACAGTTTTGTCTAGAGTAACAAGAAGAAAATTATTCGCTCGATGTTTTTGAGTAGATTAAAGAACAGGAGAGATTTTTTTAGAATAGTGTATAAAACTGGGTAATGGATCACTTGAATCTATAAAAAAAGTTCTATCAATAGATAACTGTGGTCAAGATTCTGAGCTTTTACAGCACTGTATTTGGTTCTAAACAATAAGACAAATAATTTGTACTAGAGTCCTGAGTGAGATGAAAGAACAAGTGTTTACTAAGTTGTGATTCTTATAAAAGTAGTCCTTTCTGTATCCAGTAACATCAGATCTAGCTAGGGCTTGAATTTGACAAGCTCATTCATAACTTCAGATTTGGTACAAATGGAGAGTGTTTTGACTTGTTAGACAAACTCCCAAATCAGATTCTCGGCTTCATCCTGGTACTTGTTTTTAAAGATTATCCATGAAAAATCTGATGTGGAAGAGAGGATAATAAAGGTCCACAATGAGTAACTGTCAACTTGGCACGTATGTGTAAGAGCACTTTACACATGGTAGCATCCTGTCTGGTTGGGTTCTCTGGAAAAGACCCGAGGCGAGGATTTCTGGACACACGATCTATTAAGGAAGCGCCCCTCGGGAAGCCTGGTAAGGGAGTGGGAGGAGCAGGGCAGGGGAGAGAGGGTGTCACAGAAGCCTGCAATCTCAGAAAATTCCCTGAAAGCCAGAGGCAGTCTGATTCTGGAGGGGAGATCTGAGAGGTAAGTTATGTTTTAGACTTTGTCTCAACTTGGAGGAAAGGAGCTAGGCTTCCATACTCTCGCATATATCAGTCATTGGTTCAAGGCTGCCAGGAAAAGAGGAAGCAGGGTGCACAGGGAACATCAACTCCGGACAATAATGGCTCCAGTTCTCCACGGGGCATCCTCCAAAGAGACCCGCAGGTGCAGGTATTAGAAACCCCAAAAGGGCATGTAATCAAATGGCAGAGGGGTCAGAGGGGACCTAAGTGGAGCGGTGTGTTCACTACACGTGTCAAGTAAACTAACATGAGGTCATATGATGAGGAAAAGACTAAGCTTCCCCCAAATATTCTTACTGTTCCCGGAGGATTGTGTGAGAATCATTAATATCTGTTTAGTAACAGTTGATATACAAGTATGACACTGCTTAAACTCCAAGTTACTTTTCCATAGTTCTCCATTCCAAGGTAAGAGACTCACTATGTCCAGAGGTAAGCTTTCATCATTGAGCTCAAATAATTTTCAATTCAGAAATATTGGTTTCCAAAGATGGCACCATCTGTCATGACAAAAGACCAAGGACATCCTTTTTACTGGCCATTCCAATTGCATAACATTTGGAAGAACCCTGAGGGATACTAATGCATAGCCAGAGTTGAGAATTTACTTTGAGATACAATGGAATAGAATCATCATTGTAAGCATTCCTGTCTAGAATGCAGATTGGCATATTGTCACCATGGAAAATACCTAACACTGGAAAGAGCTTTTCATTAGCATATGATGTCACTTGTGGCCACAGGACTCCCTACTCAGGATGACAAAATTGTCCTCAGGTTTCACAAGATGCCAAGATCAGCTAAACTTTTGCAGAGAACAGCATTCAGTCTGAGCCATTTTATGACCATCTTACATAAGCCCTGCATCATCCTTAGCTAAACACAGCCACAGAAAAGAAGGAGGGGACACCCATCTACCTCCATAACTTCAGTTCCCTGTGTTTGGTGTTTGAAGTCTCATTTTTGCCAAAAACAACTTATGGTGGCATTACAGATATGACTTCCTTCATGTTCCCTTGAAGAAACCTCTTTAAGAATTTGAAGCAGAAAGAAATCCAATACAAGGAATCAGTTACTACTGGAAGGGTTAAACAGATCAAAATCAGGAGGCCCTCTCTAGGCTGACTTCAAGTTCATATGCCAACTTGACTGTAATGCAAAGACCAGGAAACTATTGCAGTGACAGGGAAATCCAGTCACCATCATACCTGCTGGGTCATATTTTTATTCCCAAAGACCACAGAAAAGAATGGCCTCTACCCCCCTCCTGCTTTTTATATCTCCAGTGAGTATATGTAGTTTGTGTGTGGGTTATAAAGATGAAAAAGATCCAGATCTTGAGATAGTAAGTTCCTTTAGAGGCGTTCTTACATCTTAAGCTCCACGTGTGGCCCATAGCTCCTTGGAGGGTTTGCCATCTTATGTCAGTCACTCCTGAATGCTTTTTAAAAATTAGATGGACTCATGCTAGTTGTGTATGCTTGGGCTCATTGCTCAATCTTCTTGAGTAGGTAAAACTAATGCTTAAAAAATTGGCATCCCTGATGGCAGCAGTTAAGTGGTGCTTTTCCAAAGGCAACTCAAAATTTAGGACACATTTAAAATACTAAAATGGTTCATTATGAGGAGCTTTGAAAGTTTTCAGTTTGTAGTACATATGGAACACATAGTTAAATTTTTTATTGTTTAGACAAAAACAGTAGAATATAACAGTTCGAAATGTCAGTGCTAATATATAATAACATACACTGAGAAATTAAGGTTGGCCTTTATCTGCTTGTATTACATTTATTTCTGCTCAAGTTGAGTTTTAAACAACAATGGAAATTTTCTAATTAAGGGAGCTGTAACATTTTGGGCCTTAACCTCTACAAGTGTAAAGTAGGTAGCATCACACAGTTACTAGGATTAAAGAAAGAAATGTCTCTAAAATTTTTCCACTTGGCAGAGAAATTGTAAGGGCACCCACAAAAAATTGAAAAAATTTTAGTCTTTCATTTTATCATAAAATGTTGAGTAGATTATATATATAAATTCATATTATATTCATTACAGTTTTATTATAGAAATATCTTAGATCTTTTTCATCGAGTAAAATTGACATTTTAGGAGGATGTGCCAGCTTTATCCTATGGTTTCCAGTAGATTCTAGAATGCTCTCTTGAGAACCAAGGTTATAGTTGGAAGTGTTTCACCGGTGTCGATATATAGGAAGCCCCTAACAACTCTTAGTTGAATTCTGAAGAAGTTTTGAGGTATAGAGATTTCAGAATATAAATATATAAAAGAGTAGATAGCAATTTCTAAATTTTGAGGGTTACTATTTTTGTCTTGCTTTTGCAGCTTTGCCAGAGAATTTCATTCTTTTGCATATGCTGAGGTGTGCACGAGCCTACCTTTCCTGTCCCATCCAGTTACAGAGACTGAAAATTTTTACCCAGTTAAGTCTTCTCTGCCCAGCCACTTAATTAATCCAGATGAATACTGCTTTTATGCCTTTATATTAGGAGCCCTATCCTCACCAGCTGGTGGCATCTGGAAATGGTCCTGCTTCTAAGCTCGAAAGTCTCACAAACGCAGAGCGTAGCCAAAGTGCCCACGTACCACAAAGGTATGCAAGCTATTCCCCACCACGCTGCCAATAACCACTAGGACCGAACTGACTCCCTGTTGCCCTGAATGCATTCCAGGTCCTCCACTGTTGCAGGAGACCTTTCCCGATCAACAGGCTATTCTACTGGGCTGCATCATGTAGGCACAAAACACAAGCTTAATTTGGCTTGCAAACATGGCAGTCCTGTTCTGCTCTCCCCATGCAGATATAGGAGGTGTGTATACTTGTCAATTTTGGATAAATCTACTCAGAGTTTCTCAGTTTTTGCCTACTATGTGTCCATACCTTTTTGACTTATAGCTTGTGAGGTCCCCTCATCCTGCAAAATCTTATTCTCCCTTTGTACTTGAAAAAATCCTGTTCTTCATTTAGGACCAAATACAAATGGCAAGTGTCTTTTAAGTTTTCCCTTCCTAGATGCCTACTGCTTCATCTACCATCCATCCTTTCTCTTTCCCTCTGACCAAGGTGCTCTAAGATCTGATATACATATAATGTCTATTTTAGCATTTATCACATCGAATTGGTGGCTGTTACATGCTGTCTGTGTCCAATGCTGGCCTGTGAACTCTGTGAGGGAGGGGGCGCTATCTTGGCTATTACGGTATTCCCAACGCCTGCAGACTGCTGGGAACCAAATGATGACTGATGAATGAATGGCAGCCTACATCGAAAACAAAAGCCCAATCCAAAGGGCTGAAATGCATCGGCACCACTGAGTGTGCTTTCCTTCCTTGTGAAAACATTATGAAGGACTGAGAGAAGTCTTTACATGAAGGTATTTCATTTGCAGATGAAACAGAGAAAAGGCATTGGCTTCATACCTTAAATCTGCTTTACTAGGAGAGTTATTTCTGAATAAAATATACCAGAAAGGTAGCCGCAAGCCCTCCGGCTACCCCACACCTGTTATAAACTGCACAGACAGCGGTCTGCATACCTGAAAGTCACTCAAGGGCAGCTTGAGTTGATGAACCGGCGTTGCATCAATGCTGCCGATTGATTATTTTGAAGTTACTGGATTAATTAATGGGCAACGATTATGTGACAATGACACACATGCCTCTTTATCCAATATTAAAGTTAATATTTAATAACTATTTAGCAGATAGTGTATATGAGTAAAAGATGGTCTTATGGAACCTCCTTTTTCAAGAAAACATAAAACACTTCCATGTTTAATTTAGCACTGAGATTGCTGTTTCTTTGTCATAGTAATTATGGGATTTCCTGCCAGGGCCCATTTTTACTTCTACTTTACAACACAGTCATGGTTGAATAGCTTTAATCAGGCACCAATTAGTCCCAAATCTATAACTCATTTAAGTCTGGGTCTGTAGTGGTTGTGCTTTCTCCTTTCAAACTGGGAGGGAAATGTTAGAAAGGTTTGAACACATGATCTCAATCTCTGATGAGTAGTTTGTAGAAAGATATTTCTGTAACCTGCCCAATAAATTGGTTATCATATTAAACTCATTTTTTGCAGCTTATATTCACTTAAGCATTGCTCTAGTTGGTGGCTGTCAAAATGTTTCTTATAATTATCTTCAGTAAACTTCTCCTGGGCCTTTAAAATTCATTGCATATCACATGTTGTCTATAATCATAATAAGATCAGAAATGTTATTAATATCCTGCTCAGTATTCTGCTACACCAGTTTCTGTAAAACTACATGGATCAACAGATCCAATTCTTTTCTCCTGTGCTGTCTCAAAGGATGTCAAATGGTAAATGTGACTATATCTAGATATTGTTAAACTTAAATACAAAATGGAAACCAGACTTAGAATTTCCTGTGCAGACAGAACCATTTGAGCCATGTAAGCAAAATAAATCTAGCTTATTTCATGAATATAAGTGAAAATTACCTTAGGTTATTTCTTGTAAATGCCTCTGACAATCGTAAAACAACTTGAGTCATCAGCCTAAAAATGGTATGAGATAATCACTTTTAACTGATCCCCTGTCATCCGAAACCCCCATTGTAATAACCAATCATTGTAAAGTTAAACAACTTCCTCACTTTCACTTAATAAGCCATCTTATACTTTCATGCCCCTGAGCTTTATATCAGTTTTTATTCTTTGAGGCTCCTAGCTTGGAAAGTGTTTTTATATTAACAATAAACTGTTACTAAATACTATTTATTGGCTTAATGGTTTTAATTGTGTTATTTCTGGATTTTTGATAATATGCAGACTGACTTCATCATTTTCATGGAGTTGACTAATCAACTCTGAAATATAAAGACCCACGAAACCATTTGTTTAGTCAAGCACATAAACTGTTCTGTTCATATTAACATATTCTATAAAATAGTTATTTGGATCACGCCATATTCCATTGAACTGCTTGTTTCACTTGTTGAATTAATCAGGTCTCTTTTGGTTGCAAATGACAGAACCCCTATTTGAACCTGCTTTATGAAGAGGAAACAGGACCGAAAGGGCCTGGGCATCTTAGTAACCAAACTTTGGAGGTATACGGAACAGTCCCAGCAATAACTGGGACCAGTGACTCACCTAAGGCGTTTCTGGTCTTCCTGCTCTTTACAGAAACCAGGGAGGGCGCGGCAGGAGCAGGCGCGGGAAGGGGAGAAGCCAAGCAAGAGTGCTCTTCCAAGCCAAGTCCCAGCCTCAGCCTGGCCCTGCGGGGAGCTCCACACAGCCAAGCTCAGAGTGTGCTCCAAGCTGGAGGCAGGGAGCTTGGTTTTCATGCGCCTGAAGCAGTCAGCAATTGACTAGCCCCCCAAGTGCCACCCTGGGTAAATGTAACCCCAGGCGCTTCTGACTCCACACATCAAGGCAAAAGGATGATGCCTGAAAAGAGCCACAGGTGAGGACCGCTAGAAACCAAAGCAGAGGAGCTGCAGTTGACTTCATAGACTCACAGGAATAGACCATTAGAAGCAAAAACACACAGAAGCTGGGGATGGTGCACAGAAATAGTTAAAGGAATTCCCAGAGGGATCTGCATGGGATGCTGACAATGTCCGCTACAAACACTATTGAAATTATTTTTTCTTTTGTCGGCCTGTTGGCTTTACCTTTCCCCCAATACACCAGTTTCCTCCACCACTCAGGGAAAATGGCTGCCAACTGTTCATAAGTAGGACATCCTGTAGCTCTCATTACCAGTTGGCAGCTTTGTACTCAGTGCCAACTACAAAAGTTACGAGGAAGAACTTGCACTGCAGTGGTTTGGGTCCAGTGCCCATTTCTGGACCAATCAACTCTAGCCTTGGAATCAGGATAATATAAAAACATGGTGGCCCTACAAAAGCTACATTTGAAGGGGAAATGCAGTTCCTAAGAGAAGAAGGGCTGTGATGTTACTGGCAGAACGTAAATATGTTGGGGAGACTAAAGAACATTTGGTAGCAGAATGGGGTTGTCATCACCAGAGTTATGCGTCCATTCCCTGCAGGAATTATCAGTGCTCTACATAGCCAGATACTTAAGGTTACATCCTTATTATGGCACGGGGTGCAGGCGCCAGTTTCTGGCCACAAAAATAAAAATAGAAGAAGAGATTGTAGATTGTTTTGAAAAAAATCTTAAAAGAACATCCCATTGGGATATGAACATTTGTAATAATATAGAATAGATATTACATGAACATGAATTCAGTGTTCATTAACTTATTCTGTTGGATTCTTATGTGTGGACTTCCCTGTTAAATACAAAAGGGATTTCAAATGTAGGAAATATAGAGCTGCAGGGGAATTGGACCATTTAGACCATCTGAATTTATCTCTTAGCTGGATTTTCCTTCGTGAGGCTATAGCTGCTTACTAACTCTCCAATCTGACTAGTATTTCAGGGGTAAGACACCTGCTCTTATTTCTCCAGTTTAAAAAGATTTTATCTCAGCCCGGCCGGGCATGGCTCAGCGGTTGAGCGTCGGCCTAGGATCCAGGTGATCGGGGTTCGATTCCCGGTCAGGGCACATGCCTGGGTTGTGGGCTCCATCCCCAGTCGGGGGCGTGCAGGAGGCAGCTGATCAATGACTCTCTCATCATTGATGTTTCTATCTCTCTCTCCCTCTCCCTTCCTCTCTCTGAAATCAATAAAGATATATTTAAAAAAAATAAAAAGATGCCATCTTTGCTCACTTAACATCCCTTTCAACCTACATCCTCACTTCTGTTTATCAAGCCTTTTTAGGGTAACATGCTCTGCTATTAGCACAGCTTTGCATGAATATTTCAGTGTGCTAAGGGACAGAGTTGTTATCAAGCATCAGCAGCTGCTGTTTATTGGTGATAAATGAGTTCTGTTCCATTGAGAGCAATTTCCCTGGTTTTTACTCTATTATCTAGGTAGAGATGAAGAATATAATATAGCTTTAAAGCGGTATTCACACAGTTATCCAGTTAATGAGGCATTGAGGGGAGGGATTGTGAAGAGACAGTCACACAAAGAGGGAGAGGGAGAGGCAGGGAGAGGGAGAGAGAAAGAGTGGGGAGGGACAAAGAGAGGCACACAAATGGAGACAGAGACAGGAAGACAGGGACGGACAGAGAGAAAGAAAGAGGCAAGGAGAGACACAAACACACACATGCACAGAGAGGGGGAGGGAGAGAGATGGAGAGAGACGCAGAGAGAGGGAGAGAGAGGGAGAGAGCACAAAACAGGCAACATCTGAAAATACCATGGATCCTCCGCCATGTGTCTACTTTCAGGGTTTTGCTGTGCTATAATTTGTAAGGAAATATTATCTGACAGGGCCAGGTGATGAATCATTTGTATTTATGAAAGAGTTTCCAGGATTGTATTTTATATTAAGATTGGTTCTTCTGTTGCTGTTTGGAGTTAGTCTCCCCAGTATTGACAGCAGAGGCTTCATTCAATGAGTAAATTCATACCTACATGTTGGCAGAGGCACTGCTGTGTTTACCTCTGTGGAACATTGAATTGAGGGAATTAAGCAGAAACAGTTCATCAGCCTGGGCATTCAGATCCACTGTGTGCAGGGCAGGGAAGCTTAACCTGTTGGAATAAGTTTAGGGAAGATGGAGTTCTTTGAAAGCTAGCTGCTAGGAGTTGCTCCAGGATCTTAGGGCTCATTTAAGGAATAGCATTAATTCAGATCAATTCAACAAACATTTCTTAATCATATACCATATGCCAGACCTCATGCTACATACTAGGGATTCTAAGGCAAATTATAGTTCCTGCTCTGAGCAATGAATATAGATTATTTCAAGTCACTGTAGTGCATGCTGTGGTTGAACTGAACTCATGATTATATGGAAATACAAAAGAGAGTTACCTCATGCTTCCTGGGTGGTGAGCGTGGACCAGGAGCATTTGTAGTTCAAAATGTAGTAAAGATGGGGAGGTTGACTGGTCAAAACGGGCAACATGGAGACCACAAATCCACTATGTGAGTTGCCTGGCCTAAAGGATAGATAATGTATGATTATTTTTAGTTATGCTAAATGCTAGTCAACAATGGCTGTCCTAATGCAGTTAAGGTAATGCTTATCCTTACTGGTTATCCTAATGCTGGTTAACACAATGCTTATCCTGAATATACTGATCAACAGTAGTCGCCCTTAACACCAGTCAAAGTAGTGCTTATCCTTATCATTATCATAAATTCTGGTCCAAAATGGCTAACCCTAATGGTTACCTTAGCGGCAGTGAATAATGGTCATCATTAATTCTGGTCAACAATGGTTATCCTTAATGCCTATCCTTTTTTCCTCTTTTTGTGGGGCCTCGGGTGGTCAGGGAATGGGGAGGGGTTGAGGAAGCCAGGGCAGTGATGTCCTGGGTCTCCGTGGTGGGTGCCTCAGTCTGACAGGCATGAAGGTCTGGGCAGAGGTCTGGGAGCTGCGGCTCTGCCCAAGGTCCTGGGGGACAGGCCTGACAACCACAAAGCTCAGGTTCTGGGTGGTCATGTGGTTGGGGAGATGGGGTGTGAGGAGGACAGGCTCGGCTCCAGCCAGAGGTGGGAACACTTAATGCCTATCTTAATGATTATGTTTAATGCTGGTCAATAACTATTTATGGTTCCTCCATTTTCTGGTCACGACAGATATGCACTTCCTGGCCCCGTATAGATGGGTGGTCTTGTATGACTAGTTTGGGCTGAGGCATTATGATTAGCAGTTGTGTGTGTCACTTTCAGACCATAGGAACATTTAATCCCTGGAGTGGGAGCCTCCAGAGCTCTCTTTCCCTCTTGAATAGTGTCCAGCAACATCTGAGTTGGTAGTTGCTCTATTAGCATGAGTATTTTGAGCAGAACAGCCCTGTATCCCTGCAATACATATCTTTTGTAACACAAAAGATAATTTAATTTTAAGCCACTGAGGTTCAAGTGTTATTTGTTCCTACAGTAGAACACAATATATCTTGATTGATCTGGGGACAATGACTCTCAGACCCAGGTGCACACTGGACTCACCAAGGGAGCTTTGAAAAGATGTATCCATGTTTCATTGCAACTCAGTTGGAATAGAATCCATAGGTCTGAGACCTTATATCATTATTTTTAAAATTAAATTTTAATGGAATTTTTAAAAAGCTCAAGTAATGAGTGACTAGAATATAAACTTCACAAAGGCAAGGACATCGTCTTGATTACTGCTCTATATCCAGTACTTAAAACAGTGTCTAACACATATCAGACACTAAATAAATATTTATTAAATGAACAAATAACTGAATAAATGCAATCATGTCTAGTTTAATATTCCTACACCTGCTCCCTATGCCATCTACTCAAACCAAACCCATTACCTGGGGTCCTCTTCTAATAGGTTGCTTTGCCTACTTTCTGACACCTAAATTTCTGCATATGTGTCACCCCACATTGTTCGGAGCCTGCATTTGTTATAGCTCCTGGAACACAGATGTCCAGATATCAAAAGACATAGGGTAGCTGAATGGATTAGAAAACAAGACCCAAATATATGTTGTCTACAAGAGACCCACCTGAGAACGAAAGACTCACACAGACTGAAAAACCCCCCACAAACTTCTGGAGAATTTTAAAGGAGAGATCGACAGCAATATAGTCATAGTAGGGACTTTAATACCTACTGACTTTACTCGATAGATCTCCCAGACAAAAAAATCAACAAGGAAACAGTGACTCTAAATGACACACTAGGTCAGATGGATTTAATGGACATTTACAGAACATTTCACCCCAAACCTGCAGAACAGGCAGTCTCCTCAAGTGCACATGGGACATTCTCAAAGATAGGCCACATGTTAGGACACGAAATAAGTCTCTACAAGTTCAAGAAGATTGAAATCATATCAGGCATCTTCTTGGACATTTACACCATGGAATACTATGCAGCTGTAAAAAAGAAGGGTCCCTTACCCTCTGAGACAGCATGGAGGGAACTGGAGAGTATTATGCTAAATGAAATAAGCCAGTCAGAGAAAGACAAGTGTCACATGATGTCACTCATATGTGGAATCTAATGAACAAAATAAACCAATGAACAAAATAGATCCAGAGTCACAGAAGCATAGAACAGGCTGACGAATCTCAGAGGGAAGGTGGGGGTGGGGGAGTGGGTGGGGAGAGATTAACCTAAGAACTTATATGTATATATGCATAACCCATGGACACAGACAATAGTGTGGTGAAGGCCTGGGGGGAGGGGTACAGGGTGGAGGAGATCAATGGGGGGAAAGAGGATATTTCTAATACTTTCAACAATAAAGATAAATAATTAAAAAAAGATGTCCAGATGTCTCCACAAAGGCCATGGACCATTACTTTATTCCCATTACCTATATCCTGCTGGTTTCTGGGGTCTTCCCCTTCCTATAGACTAGGTTGTGCGTGATCCTTCTGAATGATGGGCACTTGCATGGCCATATTCTTGTCTTTAATAATCAATATTCTTACAACACTTTATATTACTTCAGTAATTAATCATTGTACATCGTTCTTTAAATCTCATTTAAAGCATTCAAGCCCTAGCAGATTTGGCCCAGTGGTTAGAGTCAGCCCTCGGACTGAAGAGTCCCGGGTTCAGTTCTGGCCAAGGGCACGGACCTCGGTTGCAGGCTCCATCCCTGCCCCGATTAGGGCGAGTTTGGGAAGCAACTGATCAATGTGTCTCACATCTCTCTCTCTCCCTCCCTTCCACTCTCTCTGAAAAGCAATGGAAAAATATCCTCAGGTGAGGATTAAAAAAAATAAAATAAAATAAAAAGCATTCAAAAAACCATTATCCTATTATATAAATGTGGAGTATAGATTGAAGATTCACAATAAACCTGACATTCCTTTGCCATTGAATTTCAGAATAATGTCCTTGGCATCTAAAAGGAAGTCATATTGAAACTTGTTTATATTGGGGGCTGAATTTTAAAAATGCTCTCTTTTATCCCATCATCTTAGTCACCTTGACTGCTATTTTATTTCTGATCACAGATGTGAGAAAGGAAAGTGATGCCTATAACAATCTGCAAGACCTAGCCGAGTACTTCTTCTTCTACCAAAACTTTCCTCAGGCTACACAAATCACAGTAAATTTTTAAGTCTCTGAGATTCTAAAGAATCATCTTGGCACTTGGGCTGTGTTTGATTATGTGTTTGGCTGTGTGGATATTAAGTTCATTGAAAAATTAAGAGTTCCCTAGTAATTATTATATATCCTCCATAGTGCTTAGCAGTAAAAGAGAGTTCATATTCAATACACTTATCCAGTAAATACTTGAATGAGTACATTTATTCAAGTATTACAGTAAATATCTCATACTTGACTGACAGATTGAATAAATAAGAGAATAAATTGTATATATGCATGTATATATACACATATGCCTTTATTAAATTTATCAATTGGAAATTTATGGTTTATATTAAGGCCATAATTAGAGTTAATGATTCTAAATCTTAAAGCTCATATTAGAGTATTTAATCACTTATAAAAATTAAGAGATAGCAAAAACAAATGGGACTACATCAAACTAAAGTTTTTGCACACTGAAGGAAACCACCACCATAACAAAAAAACAACCTACTAAATGGAAGGAAATAGTCGCCAATTGTACATTCAATATGGGATTAATGTCCAAAATACATAAGGAACTCATACAACTTAACACCAAAAAAAAAATCTGATTAAAAAATGGGTAGAGGACCTGAAGAAACATTTCTCCAAAAAGGACATACCAATGGCCAACAGACATGAAAAGATACTCAACATCACTAATCATCAGGGAAACGCAAATTAAAGCCACAATGAGATACCACCTCACACCTCTCAGAATGACTATCATCAATAAATCAACCAACAAGTATTGGCAAGGGTGTGGACGAAAGGGAGCCCTGGTGCACTGCTGGTGGGAATGCAGACTGGTGCAGCCACTGTGGAAAACAGTACGGAGGGTCCTCAAAAAATTAAAAATAAAACTACCATACAACCCAGCAATCCCACTTCTGGTTATTTATTTAAAAAAATTCAAAATACTAATTCGAAAAGATACATGCACTCCTATGATCATTGCAGCATTATTTACAGTAGCCAAGATATGGAAGCAACCTAAGTGCCCACTGATGAGTGGATAAAGACGGTACATGTATATCATGGAATATTACTCAGCTATAAAAAGAATAAAATCTTACCACTTGTGATAACATGCATGGACCTTGAGGGTATTATGCTAAGTGAAATAAGTCAGACAGAGAAAAACAAATACCATGTGATTTCAGTTATATGTGGAATTAAAAAGAACAAAACAAAACAGAAACAAATTCATAGATACAGAGAACAAATTGATAGTCACCAGATGGGAGGGGGTGCTGGGGAATGGGTGGAAAGGGTGAAAGGGACTCAGAAGTACAAATTGTGAGTTATAGCTATGGGGATGTAAAATACAGCATAGAAAATATAGTCAATAACATTGTATTAACTATGTTTGGTATCGGACGGGTACTAGATTTGTTGGGGTGATCACTTCATGAGGTGTATAAATGTCTAGTCACTATGTTGTACACCTGAAACTAATATAATATTGTATTCAACTGTAACTGAAAAATAAATTGAAAAATAAATTTAAAGTAAATAAATGAAGAAAGTTAAAAAAATTAAGTTTCTAAATTCTTACATCCATCATATTTTTGTAGCATCTCACCATCACTGTTGGTTATGAATTTTAAGCGATGCTCCTAGCAAGACTAATGCCTGAAGTATCAAACATAATCAAATATTGCCTAGTTGCACAACCTGCTAAACACAGGAAAAAGCTGCAGGTGCAGTTCGATTAGAGAATGGTTAGTATTCATGAATTTTCCAGTAGAAATATAAATGCATAAATCTGGCCCCCGGCCAATTATTTCTTTCATTCTAGCAAGGAATATTGTGCTTTAAACCAAGTTAGGGAATCTAAATAACATCATTGGTTTTAAGATTTTTATTAAAACCCTATTTTTAGCCATTTAATATCACAATTGTATTAATACATTTTTAATTTTTTACAATTATTTTTCTGAATCAAATGTAAACTTATTGAGAGAGTGAATAGTAAACTTTGTGTGAGCTAGAATAAAATTGTCTTTATCACCTAAAACAATGCTTTGAATAAGGATTATGTTCATTAACTCTGTGTTGATCTAATCATTTTAAATTTAACTAAATAATTGAAAACAGTTAAATGTTCATGCAACATAGATTATATATTACCTATCATATTTTTTTTATATCATGAACATCTTTAGCAGTGTGATGAAATCTATGTCCCCCTTTTCAGAGTTAATGTTTTTAAATGCATAAAATAAAATGCATAGAATTTGATGGTATCAAGTTCATGGATGCCTTGAATTCTGTCCATGGGTTCTCTATCCATGAACTCCAGGTTATAAATCCATGCACCAGGAGCATGAAAATCTAATAACATGTATAAATCACAATTGATAAATAACTGTTGCCACCATGTGCACACATTTCATGGAATATTCTATATAGAGTGGAATTGGCTTTTCTAAAGGTGTCAACAATTTTATTAAGTAGCTTTATGTAGTGAAATTTACATGTTTTTTAAAAAAATGTGTTTTTACTGATTTTTTAGAGAGAGAGGAAGGGAGTCAGAGGGAGGGAGAGAGAGAAGCCTGGATGAAAGGGAAATATGGATCAGCTGCCTCCTGTACGCCCTGTACTGGGGATCGAACCCCCAACCTGGGCATGTGCCCTGACCGGGAATCCAATCAGCAACCTCTAGGTGCATGGGACAACACTGAACCAACTGAGCCACACCGACCAGGGTGAAATATACATGTTTTGACATAAGTAAATGAGAGCATGACTAATGAATAAATGATTTGCATAGACTTTTATGGGAAAAGTAAAATTCACCATTAATATTCTTCCTCGAAGACACATTTAATCTATGTGTCACATGCAAAATAAACAGAAAACGTAAAGAGATATTTATAACTACTGATACATAGTTGATATTTTATTATATTGGGTTTCTATTTGTCTGTGTGTTTGAAAGATTTCTTGATAATACAATGGATATATGGTTATGACCTAAACTAAAAACTGATAACAAAAAAACAACAAAAACCTGATAACAACCAGTTATAATCCATGATTGCTAGATTATTTATAGTAAACATCTATTAACAGTATAGGGCACAACATATATATGGTTATACATGCATGCACACACACACACAGAGGCAGACACACACTAGAGGCATTGTTACATAAGGAAATGAAGTTGGGTTTTTAAAAAATTTATTTTATTGTGGAGAGTATTAGAGATGTCCCGTTTTCTCCCCTTTACCTCTCCCCCCGTCTCCCACCCCTCCCCAGGGCTTCACCTGTCTATCGTCTGTCCATGGGCTGTGAATATATGCTTATAAATTCTTTGGTCAGTCTCTTCCCACCCTCCTTTTCGCCTTCCCTCTGAGATCTGTCAGCCTGTCTCATGCTTCCGTGTCTGTGGACCTATCTTGTTGGTCAATTTATTTTGTTCCTTAGATTCCACTTATAAGTGAGACCATGTGATATTTGTCTTTCTCTGACCGGTGGGTTCCCTTTGCATTTTGATGCTGGTTTCTTTTGCTGTGTAGAAGCTTTTTATTTTGATGTAGTCCCATTTGTTTGTTTTTTTCTATGTTTCCCTTGCCCTAGGAGATGCATCGGTGAAAATTTCACTACGTGAGATGTCTGTGACTTTACTGCCTATGTTTTCTTCTAGGAAGTTGGGTTTGAAATGAGATGGATATGGCTTTGAATCCTGTCTCTTCCACTCAGTATTTGTGGCTAAAGGGGCTCCCCTTTCTCCCTTCTTTTCTCTTTTGCTTTATTCAGAAATATTCCTACTATGTTTACCTGGGTATGCTCTGAGTAAACAAATTGATGTGAAACCTTTCTTTCTAAGCCTCAATCTCTTCATATTTAAAAGAGAGAACTTCTCCCTAGCCAGCGTGTCTCAGTAGTTAGAGCATCGGGCCATGGGTTCGATCCTGGTCAAGGACACGTACCTGGGTTGCAGGTTTGATCCCCGACCCTGGTCGGGGCGCGTGCTGGGGACAACCAATCCATGTGTGTCTCTCACAATGATGTTTCTCTCTCTCTCTGTCTCTCTCCCCCTCACTCCTTCCCACTCTCTCAAAATCAGCGGACAATCTCTTCTTGCTCCCTCACCCTTCCCTCTGAGAATCGTCAGCCTGTTGCATGCTTCCATGTCTCTGAATCTATTTTTTAAGAAAGAAGTTTGGGTTTTCCATACCTGCCTGATTGTGGTCCTGAGTCTAAGGTTAGGGCTTGCAAAGCAGCTATAAGTCAGGTTTGAGTCAGAGAAGAGCTCTGAGAAATGGTCACCATGGTTTTCTTAACTGTAAAACATATTGAATACATGTAAATTGGCAGATTCTGCTTTTGGCATTGACAGCTATTAATTTCCAGTATTCTGACCACTGCTATAAACATAAACAAACAAACAAGCAAACAAAACAAAAAAACAAAAAAAGATAAATCAATGTCATTGATTCATTTTATCATGACTTGTTCAAGTGTGGGTGACAGTCTATGCTAATTGATTTAATATTCCCTATTTTGAGTCCCCTTCTAATGTAGCAGAGAGAAGAGTTCGCATTTGGTATTGTAAGGACGAGAAAAGAAAATTCACAGGCAAGTGGGTGATAGCCTTAATTTAGAGATAATGTTGATTTCACCATTACTTTAATTTGCCATTTATTTTTCTTGGAATAGTACTTTAGGCCAATAAATAATTTCCATTAAATGAATGTTTGTTAACATAATGGGTACCATAAAAACATATTTGATAGAACTATCTATCCACACACATATGTTCATTATGGATATGCGTCTGGCCTGAGGGGCTCATGAAGGCAAAGCTGTATTTGTGAATTTCAATTTTGAAAAATTCTATTTTGTTTGCCCATTTTCCTTTGAACCACTTCAGAATTTTTTCTCCTATTATATGAATGACATTTTTAAAAAGTTTCATTCCTCGGCCTTCTGTGTTGATGTGCCTGTCTCCTTTGCATGAGACCTGTATTTTCCTTCTATTCCTAAATGTTCTGTCTTTATTGGTAAACCTATTACAGATCCATCTGGCACAAAGGTCTTTACATTTTCCACTGTAATGTCAGCATAAACACCTAACTTAATGTCTCTTGGTTGTCAGATTTTTTTTTGAGAACCATAATTAACTAGCTGTGTGCATTGTTCATGTTTACATGCAACAGATGGCTTAGCTGGGAGAGGTAGATAAATTTAGCTGTGTTGAGCATGTATGAGTAACATCCTGGAAGAAAACATGTGTAGAAAAATATAACTTGAATTCTCCTATATTTGGAGAGTTTTATAAACTCAGCTTTGGGGAACTACATTTTTTTATAAAGTAGAAGTTCCTTGAAGGTAGAGATCTGGCGTATGTTTGCCTTGGTGAAGAAATGGCATAAACGAAGGTGAGTTCATGGCTTCAGATTCTAGAGTAGGACTCTCTGGGAATAAATATGTAACTAGCTGATCCTAAAAGGATAAAAAACTATTTATTATTCATTGTAGTTAGAGTAAGTGTTAGAGGTTCTCAATAAATAATGGCTGGTAGATAAACGAATGAGTGAATAAATGAATGAATGACTGCTAAGGCTAATTAGCAAGGGCTAGTAAAGTCAGTTTATAAAATCATTTCATATATATCTCACTTGAATTTCATCACAAATCCATGTGGTAGAAATTATCGTCCCCATTTTATAGCCAAGAAAGCCAGGTTCAGAAAAGTACAATGACTTGTCCAAAGTTCTTAGCTGGTTAATGATGAAGGCAGAATTTAACCAGAACTTCTGGCCCCAAAGTCCCTCCTCCTTTGGTTACACTGTGCCATGTCTAAGTATCTATGTTCAGTCTGAACTTGGGTGTCTAGGAGGATAATGGAAGGATTTCTAGTGGGCTGGATATTTGTGGGGCTGCAAATTTCCTCGAGGGCCTAACCTAGGTCTTCCTGTATTTATGACTTATGAGAGAGGAGGTTCAGTGGTCCTGACCTTGGAGAACTACATCTGATCCCTCCAGTGGCAGCAGCTTCCAACATAGAAACCAGAAGTTATTTATTTAGATTTATTGAGGTATATTTGACAAATAAAATTGCAAGATATTTAAAGTGTATAATGTATTTGATATATGTATATACTGTGAAAGGATTCCCCCCATCAAGTTAATTAATATGTCTATCACCTCACATATTTATCTTTTTTGGTGATGAGAACACTTAAATTCTATTCTCTTAGCAAATTTCTTTTTAAAACAATTATGTCTTTATTGATTTCAGAGAGAGGAAGGGAAAGGGAGAGAGAGAGAGAGAAACATCAATGATGAGAGAGTCACTGATCAGCTGCCTCCTGCACGGCCCCCACTGGGGACCGAGCCCGCAACCCGGGCCTGTGCCCTGACCAGGAATCGAACCTTAGTCTCCTGGATCCTAGGTCGATGCTCAACTGCTGAGCCACACTGGCCAGGCTTAGCAAATTTCAATAATATGAAACAGTGTTATCAGCTATAGTCATCGTATTATGTGTTAGATCCTCAGACCGTATTCATATTATGCCTGAAAGTATGCACACCCCTGTTACCTCCACCCCCTTTGAAAGGCTGAATAATATTCCATTACACCCTCCTCCACATTTCCTTTCTCTATTCATCTGTCAGCACACTTAGGTTGTCCCCACAGCTTGTCTATTGTGCATAATGCTGCAATGAGCATAGCAGTGCAGACATCTCAAGATATCGATTTCGTTTCCTTTGGCTAAGTACTCTGGATCATAGGTTAGTTTGATTTTGAACTTGTTGAGGAACCTCCATGCTTCTTCATAGCTGCTGCACTAATGCATATTTCCATCGACAGTATACAAGGCTTCTCTCTATTCTGCATCTCCGGCCAGCACTGTTATCTCTTGCTTTTGGATGACCGTTCTAACAGGTGTGAGTTAATATTTCACTGTGGTTTTGATTTGCATTTTTCTAATAGTGATGTTGAGCATCTTTTCATGAATCTGTTGGCCATTTGGGTGTCTTCTTTAGGAAAAAATGTCTGTTTGTTCTGTTCTTCTACTATATTTTGGTGCAAAAGTTTTCCATCACTTTTTCACATGCTACTACATTTTTATCCTGGAAATTTCAATCTGCTAAATTAGATTTAACCTACTGTAGTTTCCAGGTCCTCACTGACAACTGTGATCTGGAATTACATTGACTATTTCTTACTTTGTACTTCTAATATCTAGAAGAGAAAGAAAAATATTTTCTCATTACTTTCCCTCACCCTGTAGCAGAGCAAGTCTTTACAACCAGTGCACCTCAAGGTGTGGGCAATAAAGTTTAGTCCTCAGACCTCCCTGCTCATGGTCCTGGGGATGGTGTCACTGTCAAAGACCTCTGGATAGAAAATGGCTATATATATGGTTTATCAAAAAAACTTTATCACTGTCAAAATCTTTTAGGAATTTAGCATTTAGCAATATGAAGTGATGCCGAGGGTTATACAAAGTGACTCTGAGATTGTATAAAGAAAATCTGTACAGGAAAAGACCCTGGATATTGAAAAAATAACTGAACCAGGATATCTGTATTTTACACCCAGCTATGGATTAAGTTGCTCAGTAACTTCTAGCAATTCACTCCCCTTTTCCAAACCTCGGTTTCTTCAACCATAAAATAAGCAAGTTATAAATGAGGATTCCAAAGTCCCTTCTAGGACTGGAAAGATACATTAAATTATTTTCCTCATATTTTTCTGCTCCAAAAATGACTTCTTCCTTCCCCTACATGTTAATATTCTTTTACAATAATTACCCCTTCTCTCTTCTAGGAAGATTCCCTTCTTTCCAACACATGTATATTATTGAACTAATAATTGGCTAATACTATAGATCAACAAACTACAGCCTACAGGTCAAATATAGCAGCTATTTGATTTTGTAAATAAAGTTTTACTAGAACATAGACACATGCATTAATTTATGTATTGAATATGGCTGCTTTCGTGCTTACAATGGCAAGTGGAATAGTTGGTACAGAAACTGTACAGTTCAAAAAGCCTAAAATATTTACTATCTGACCCTTTACAGAAAATGATTATAGATCCCAGGTATAGACTAAAATATGAGCATGGGGAAAAGATTACTCTAACTCAATACCTTCCTGAGGGATGATGTCAGGCCATTCATCAGTATTGGATGGATGTATCTGTATTACCCTTTTACTGGAACTACCATTAAAGCTCATTATTTTCCATCCCTTCCACAAATATATGAATGATTGCCAAGGAGGTTTGTTTTTTTTTAATGTCAAAAGTCTCCCCCTGACTTCATCCAATATCCCTTTCCTACGAAACATAAGGTAGTTTTGGCAATTTCAATGAACTGCAGTTCATCCTTAATGACTCTCAGTGACCACACCTTCCTTTTCTTAAACCTAGGGATTAGCAAAAAGGCAAATATAAGCATATTAAGTGGCTTTGCCAGTCAAAGATACCAATCTGTGAAAGAGCTGATTTCGAAGCTGCCCATATCTGCCCAGGAAGGCAGTTTGGATGACACATGGCTGCTTGGTGAGAGCAATAATGGGCCAAAGGCGCAGTGGGAGGCAGCGTGTCTCCGCCCTTGCTGGGGCCGGGCCGCATTCCCGGCGCACAGCCCGGCAGCGCCGGCAGCTGGGGGCAGGGCAGGCCTCTCCTTCAGCGCTTCACAGCTGGGGCAGGCACTGGCGCTCAATCCCACGTCTCCGCCACCTCAGTGCGCATGTGGCCCTTTCCCCTTCTTGCTGTACCGCTGAGGGTGAGTCTGGGTGCTGGGACGTAAAGTGGGCTGCTTTGCAAATCCCTTTATGCGACCGTATCAGGACTGTAAAACCCTGGTGGCTCTAGGCTTTAAACTTCAAACAGGGGCTTCAAAGCAAGGGTTCTTTTTTGGAGGGTCAGGGCCATGGATCCGTAAAAGGTGCTGAATAAATTATAATTATTATGACTATTACACATTAAACAAGATTTTCTTAGGGGTGACTATGACTTTGGAAATATTAGAAGCTTCATTAACTCAGATTTCTAAGATAAATACCTGTTTCAGAAGACTATGCGGGCAGACTCTAATGGCTTTAAAGAATTCAGGCTCTTAGAGGGACACTTTACTCTGAATCTGGCTTTATGAATTCTCTAATTTGATGTTCAAATACTTTCAGGGAGTACAGGTCTTGACTAACTCTAGACAGGTGGAGCTGTATCTCCGGAAAATAAAAAATGACTTCCACCATCTTCCCAGCATGATTGTAAACACCAAGAGGACATGGGCCATACCAGTCTTTTCCATGAACTTTTCCTCAGGGCCTAGCACCATTTCTGAAACATAGGAGCTCCTTAATGAATATGCTTATCCATTACTTATTGACTTTAAATTGTACCTGAAAACCTGACTACAAAGTGAGAAGTATTTAAATGAATAATATTTGTATTAAGATTAATGCAAAAAATTATGCTGCACTCCATCACAACCTGAGACCCCCTAAATAATTTCAGACAGGAAATAAAATATTTCAATTGAACAATGAAAATAGGCTTTTGTAAAGTAATAAACAACTTGAAAGGAAATGAAATATAATAAAAGCTTATTACACTTAAAAAGGCAGAAGAAAAGTCTTGAGAATGGGTGGGTGTTGCAAAGGTGTATCAGGGAATCATTCTTTATAAGGTAGATTTTTCTTTCTGTCCAGTTTTACCTACTAATTTTTCAGCCTTTTGGGATATTATGGTTATTTTGCACTCAAACTGGCCTTAAAAATATTATAGCACAGAAAACCACTTATAGGTCAAAATAAAGGCTAATTTATGAGAGGAGTTCGAAACTTGTGGAAATACTGCATGTACCCAACAGCTTGAATGTCTATAAACAATTTCTGTACTGGGTATATGAACTCAAAGCAAACCATTTGCATTCATTCCAATAAATTACACAATTCAAATATGTTCCATATGATTTTCTCTGAATAGGAAACAATTTTTCAAGTAAATTGTGGGATATATCTTTTTCTGAAATGGTTATGTTGGTATATTATTACTTTAGTATATTTACTTAGTGCTTTTTGGGGTGAAAACAAAAAGAATCATCTCAAAAGTGTAATAATTTTCTAAGAACTCTTAGGAAGACAACTATTAACTGACAGTCACTATGTGAAATAAGTCTGTATTTAATGACTGATGGATCAATTTAATCCTGATTCTGAGCAAACTGGAAGCTGTAAATTGATTTGGATGGTGCTGACCTTTGTTGATAAACACACATAGCTCAGTCAAAAACTTACTAACTTTGCTTTTGCTGGAATGAAGCCCAAAACCAGTTGATCTGCTGCTTGAAGAGGGAAATGAGGGCACGGTAGGGAGAAGAGTTGGCTCCAAAGACCCCCACAGCCTAGTCTTTGCCCCCTCAGGTCCCATCTGTCTACCCAGATGCCATTTTCCTTACTTCCTTGCACCCCTGTGATTCATAGCATTTTTAGTTTTGAAAGTCTCAAAAATGGTTTGAAAAGGCAACTTTAATTTCAAACCTTAGTTTAGCAATATTTTTAAGAATCTTTCTAATGTTGGTAAAAAATGCACTCAACTCTTCAATTAGAATTTAAGAGTAGATAGATACTCTTGCACGACTTTTAGTCAATCTCTATTTTGACTTTACATAATAATTACTAGTTTAAGTATCTCTTCTCCCAGAATAAATGTAACTCCTCATGGGAAAGACCTTATTCTTTTTCATTGCATTATCTCCTATGCTTCACATATGCAAGGCAGTCGTGTGTCACCTAAAAAATATGAATGCAACAGAAGACACTCGGACAGACCGAAAGAAAGGCTATTTTAAAGACTTCCCACATATTCAGTCATTCACTTATATGCATGTTGATCTCCCAAAGAAGAATCTCAAGTATGTGGCCAGTATCCTAGATTATGTGGTCAAGGTACATGCTGAAATTAATGTTGATTCCAGTTTTAATCATAGCCCATTGTCTGAAGTATCATGACTCTAGGATATATTTCATAGTTGTGGTTATCTATATTCTGTCTCATGCAATGAGTTTGCAATCTCTGCATTCATTTCTGTATATATGTACTTTGAAACTCTCCCAGAAACTTCATGTACATACATTTGATTTTAGGATCCATTGTCTTTGCTTTGGGTGGTTGCAGCTCATTCTGGGATTCTGGGACATTTGTCATCTAAGATTATTCTTTAACATAGTATGTAATACACTGACCTTTAATTTTCAATTTTTTGTGGCATTGAGATTGACTCATTTATATCACTTGCTTCAACTCTTACCAACTTAGCTTTCATCCTGTAATGCAGGAATTAGACATTCAATATAGAAAGTTTTAGGAATCTGAAATTAGCAATATAATAACCCCAATATATGTATTCTTAAATGTTACTTGAATACTTAGAAGTTGTAGGACACATTCAATGTTCATGTCTGTTTTTCTTTAAATAAGAAAAAGTTATTTTTTACACAAATAGTAATGGATTATATGAAGAGACAAACCATGGAGAATTTGAATTTATAACAGTAGTCCTCAAAAAACAGAAAGATATGCTGATATCTAAATAAAAATGAAACAACCTTTGGAATTTGGGAAGAAGGTAGAATTCCAGAGATTGTTTTCCTCATCAGAGGAGAAATAATAAGAACTGATGACTGACACAGGCGGTAGAATTAACTAGGCTGACCATCCAATCATACAAGCTGACAGAAATCACTTGAATGTCCTTTTCAGGCTGAAAATATGGGCTCTGGAACCCATCAAGATAAATTTTACAGATGGTTTGACAAAATGTCATCATGTGGGATGCAAATCATTTTCTGTACTTTTTCAATACATGTGTTTTGTTTTGTTTTTAAATCGATCCTAGAGGTTTCTTTTAGCTCATAACTCTACTAACCAGAGTTACAAAAATAAATCTATTTTATGGATTTCATGATAGCACCTGAAAAACACACATGTACACCCCCCAAACTGTTTCCATCATTAGAAAGCATGTATATTCATGAAATCGCATTTTAAAGTATTTTGATACCGTAATGTTCAATGACAGGTTTTAGGGACGCTCTCTTGGGGCGAGGAGGTGAATGAGAGTATAATGGTTGTGCCTTAACGTTGCTGATCCGATCTAGGCCGTCATCCATCTCCGCAATTAAGCGTGATAACGTTCCTGACTGGTCTCATCTACCGGGGGGAAGGTTAAGTGGTGACCCTAAAAGGATCAAATGTCCCACCAAATTGCATAGCAGCTACAAGCCAGATGGGCCTGGGCTGCAGTAGGCACAGCCCGGTCCGCTGCCGCACCCAGACATAGCTGGACAGGCCGGTTCCCCAGACAACAGATGGAGGCGGGTGCTTAGGCGACTCTGGGTTTTCGACATCCATGAGCCTGGGACAGGGTGCTGATACAGTCCTTCACAGGGACTCAGGAGACACTTAGTGAGCTGCTCAAGGTTGCACTACCAGCCAGGAATGGAACTGGAACTCCGACCTAATGCCTTCATCCATGATATTTTGCTTTCCCATGACATTACACATGCCTAACAGCACTGGTGCACTGCTAGATGTTTAACAACTGGGTCTCCATGGGATAATTAAAAAGCTCTTATTTGTAATAAGTTCTCCCATGACGGCCTATTACAAGCTCCCAATATGATGCCATTGTGTGCAGGATTGGGAAGCGATGCACAGTAGCACACCATTGTATAGTATTTCCACCACACAGAAATAACAGACACAGATAGCTTCAGAGCACATAAATAGTAAAATAATTAGGAAGTGATGAGTTCAAGTATTACCTCTGTTTTTGATAATTTATTTCATTGCAAGTTTGTATAATTTAATTTTTAATAATAGCTATATTTAACCACTGGCTTGCGAAATTTCTGAAAATTTAACAATTAGCTCTCATGAGCCAGTACACACTGGCTCCAGCACACTATTTCCTGATATTTGCACGAAGGCAGGGATAACGCTTATCAGCACTGTAAACTTTTCATGTTAAGTCTACAACCATTCGTTACTTCTTACCTATGTCTGTGCCTGCAAGAAGAATACTTAGATGACAGAAAAAGGAGAATGTGAGCTTTCTTTTGAAACTCTATGAAGGGGAAAATCTGGAAAACTGAGCCAGACTTTGAAGCCAGGGCTGGAGAGAGGAACTAGGCAGAAACTTGGAGCTACCCCAAAATGAGGAAGGAGTTTTAGAGCATGAAGCACCAAGCAAGAAGGCCTTGTGCTCCTGGACAGATTCCCAGAAGAATTTTTCTCATTGCCAATCACCAACGTGTTTTTCCTAGACAACTCACAGATATATGTGCTGTTTTCGTTTTAGTGCTATAAATTGCTATGGGCCTATTACAACTTCGCTTCCACTTTTCCCACTTCCTTAGATGACTCAGAATTTTTAATTTCCATGATGTAAGACCACTTGAGTTTCATCTCTGGATGGCACCCAACTCTTCTCTCTAGCATACAACTCTTACTGGATACATGCTCTGTGTCCTCAGCTATCTGTAAGAACATCTCCATCAGGGCAACACTAAACTTGAATTTGGCCACAACCACCTCATCACACTCTCCCCAAACAAGCTGAGCCCACCTGACTTTCTGGCTTCTGTTAGTGGCCCCAGTGTTCACCTAGTCATCACACAACTTCTGAGTCATAATTTGACTTTTCTTCTTCACTTCGGTGGCCAAATCTAGTCAATTCTATGATTTAAAGGCCTTCATAATATGTCTCTTCCTAAAGAGCTTTCCTTTCTTTCTTTCATTTAATATTTTTCAAGCTTTATTGAGATATAATTGGCATGTAACACTGTATAAGTTTAAGGTGTACAACATGTTGGTTCGATACACATATATTGCAAAATGATTACCACCACAGCATTAGCTAACACCTCCATCACTTCACGTAATCTGTTTTGTTCCAAAGTGTGACACTAAAGGGTGCCCTTCAGGGGATTATTTACTAGATATTATACCATTGGATAAGCAGCTGCTGAGCTAGAAAAGGGAGTTGGGGCTCAAATGACAGCACTTCCCAATGTTGGCTACAGAGCAGCATGACTGAACTTTTATTTGAGGTGTTTTGTCATCACGTAGAAGGTAAAACACCAAATCTCCTATTTATTTATGTGCCTTTTACTTTATAAATAGTATACTATAGAAGAGAGGGGTTTTGAAGTTAGGCAGGATTTGATTCCTGGCTCTAACTCACTGCCAGCCAGGTGTTCTGGGGCAAGTCACGTAGCCTCTCTGAACCCGACTTTTTCATGAATAAAATGAAGTTAACACTACCTACCTCAAGGCTCCGTTACCAAAATTATGAAATACATAATCATTGCCTATGGGTGTGTAACTCGGTGGCTAAAAAACAATCATTGTTGTTATTCACAAGTCTAAGGTTAGCTGAGTGGTTCTATTGACCTGGGCCAGGCTTGGCCGATGTTGACTGGTTCACTCATACATTTCCCATAAGCCGGAGGGTCACCTGGGGCAGGCTGGTCCTGGGTGGCCGCGCTCACGTGTCAGCTGGCCGGCCAGCTGCTGGCTGGGATGAGGGCTGACCTGCCACATGCTCTCACCATCGAGCACGCTGGCGTGAGCTTACTTACGTGGCGAGCCAGAGCAAGTCACAGTGCCCGCTCAGACTCAAGGGCTGGAAAAACAGACTTGCCTTTTGACGGGGGAGCTGCAAAGTCACATCATAAAGAGATGGATACAGGATGCAGTGAAAATTGTGGTCATTTTTGCATTCTATCACATGACTGCTTTGAGAAATTATCAGTATTTTCAAAAACTGAGTATATGCATTTCTTCTGACCTAATAATAGCATTCATTCCTAGATATATAGCTAAAGGATACATTCACATATACTCAAAATATATGTACTGTAATGTCCATAGCAGCATCATTCATAATAACCCCAAACTGCAAAATGCCCAAATGCCCATTAGCTTGCCTATTTGGGATAGATAAATATATTTTGGTATTTTCATACCATGGAATAATATGTGCAGTCAAGATTAATAAACTGCAACTACCTACAACAATATGGGTGAATCCCACAAGCATAATGCTGAAAGAAAAAAGCCAGACACAGCAAAGCATACATATATTTTCTAGTTCCTTTTATGTAAACTTCAAAAACAATCAAAATCAATCTAGTATTAGAAATCAGGATAATGGTTACCTTTGGGATCAAAGGGATTGGGAATGGTCACAAGGTAGAAGGGGGTTCTCAAGGGTGCTGGTCATGTTCTGTTTCTTGATCTGGTGCTGTTTACACAGGTGTGTTCAGTTGTGAAAATTCATTGAGCTGTACTCTCATGAGTTAAGCACTGCTTTACATGCATGTTTTACATCAATTAAAACATTTATAAATGATAGTGTATTTGAAAGTACCTATTCACAGCAGGCTCTAAAATATTTATCTTTCCCTTCCACATTTCTAAAAGAAAGTATGTGTGTGGTAGCAATTTCCATCATTATATGTTTATAATGAAACAATCAATCATTTATGTGAATGTAAACAGGACACCCAAAGGTAATTAAAACAATAGGCACATTAAAATCTTGAGATGTGATGTTGGCATTCAAAGGGCTGAATCTGGCATAACGGCTGGGTTGTATACTGTCTGGACAGAGTGTCTCAGCTATCTTCAATCTTTTTTCCACCTGTTCAGATCAGTGAACTCAGGGTTATATCCAATTTTCAGGTCAATAGCCTTATTTCCATCCCATTTTTCCCCACTCAAAAAACATATTGGAATGTAAGAAATCAAGCATAACTCTATTGCAGAGATAACTGTGCATTCTGTCTAATTTATAGCAGAGGTGAAAATCGTTCCAAACAGATCCTTATTCTTAAGGAACATTACATCACTCATAGTGATAACATACTTGCAACATATCCACAGTTAATCAGGATAACCAGTGTATTATGACAGCAAATTAACAACTGCTAAATCAGAGCATGACCCTAATAAAGAGTGCTGATCTGGATATTGCTTTGTTGGAGCAAAAATTATCCCCCAAATTCAGAGCCATAAAACAATTAAGGTTTGTCTCTTGCTTTCTGCTGCAGGTTCACTGAGAGTTCGCTGGGAATTTTGCTCTACTTTATCCTCAAACTGGGACTAGTGTTGACCAGGAACATTAAATATCGTTATGGTATAGAGATAGAAAACATGACAAAGGACATACTTGCTCTTAAAGCTTTCACCTGAAAGTGATATATGTCATTGCTGCTCACATTTCACTGGCCAAAGCTAGTCATGTGGCCATACCTAACTTTAGGTGGGTAATAAAGTTCAAAACTATGATATATTCAGAAGGAGAGAAAACCAGCCTATTGGGGAACCTTAATGAATAACATACATTTGTCAATTTGCAGGTCTTAAAATAGCTTTCTTTCATTCTTGGTGACAGAGCATATCTTGACCCATACTCTTACTACCCAAAATATATCTTGGTAATCACAAGAAGGAATGACTGAGAAACTGAACATTAATTAGCATAAATCTATCCTTGTATTATTCATAAGATGTTAGAGCTGAAAGAGACCTCTCATAGCATCTAGTTCAACTGCTTTATATTAAAATTAAGGAAACTGTAACTCAGAGGTGACTTGCTTCAAGTCAAAGAGCTATTTAAAAGGTAAAATCAGAACTCAACCCAAATTTAATGCTTTTAATTCAAAGTGTCAGCTTTGTATATAAAGGAAATAAAATGTGTATTGCAATAATATTTCAAGCATTTATAATTCTGGCCAATATTCAGTCTTTGTTCACTCAATAAATATTTATACAGCACTTACATAGGCAATGAACTAGATACTATAGAAAATAAGAGATAAAAAAGTCTATACTCAAATTTATACTCAAAGAGACAGAGTCTGGTAAAACCAACCAAGTCATGGGATAAGTATAGTGAGAGTTACAAAGGAAAGAGCAAAGATCACTTTTGTCCTCTACAAAATTAACTGTTAATGATAGCCGGTCAAGAATTGATATGCAACAGTCAACTAATCTTTGACAAGGGTGCCAAGAACACACAATGGGGAAAGAACAACCTTTTTTGACAAATGGTGCTGGGAAAATTGGATATTCACATGCAAAAGAATGTAATTGGACCTTTATCTTACATCATAAAGAACAATCAACTCAAAATGGATTGAAGACAAATAAAAGTCCTGAAATGCAAAACTCCTAGAAGAAAACATAGGGAAAAGCTTCATGACATTAGTCTTGGTAATGATTTCATGAATATGATGCCAAAAGCACAGGCAACAAAGACAAAAATAAACAAACAGCACTACATCAAACTAAAAGCTTCTGCACAGCAAAGGAAACAGGGAAAAGGCAATTAAATCTAGAAATACTAGCTAATATTAGTTGATTCTCTTCTGTGCACCACACACTCTTTCGAAGACTGCCTAGTTTCATTTTTTCACACTGATTTAAATATAATAGGCATTTTATTTATTGATCTGTCCATTTACTCAAGTCTTCTCTTATGCCATTCTATGACATTTTGTAAATTTATTCAAAAAGGACTTCCACATGCACTGCTGAATTTATTCCTAGGAACCTTCCAGTATTTTGTTGTTATTGATCAAAACATTTATATACGCTCTCTAATTGGGTATTGCTGATATATAGGAGATATATTGATTTTGGTATGGTGATCTTGTACCAGAAATCTTGCTGAATTACTTTACTAGTTCTAATAATGGCTTGTTGATTTCTGGATTTTTGAAGATGATCATATTATCTACAAATTAGGATCAGTTATCTCTTCCTTTCTAATCTTCATACCTCCTTTATTCCCCTTTTGTAGTACTGTTTTATTGGCTAGGGCCACCATTAAATGTTCAGTGATAGTGGGGAGAAAAGGGTACATAGCCTTTTTCTTGATCTTAGTGGATAATTCTTAAGGTTTTACCATTAAATATGGTATAATATATAGGCTTTTAAAAATGATATTAATTTTATGTTAATTTTAATTTTTCTAAGAGTTTTATCTTGAATGGATTTTGAATTTTATCAAGTGTTTCTTTTTGTTTCTATTGAGATCGTCAAATGACTTGTCTTGTAAGCTATTTATGTGATAGATTATATCAATGCATTTTTTGATGTTTTATCAATCTTGCATTCCTGAATGTAAGCAGACTACTGAATTTGATGTATGAATTTAAAAAACCACTGTTGAATTTTATTTACTAATATTTTATTTAGAATTCTTTAAAAAAATTCTATGTGCATCTGTGAACTTGGTTAGAAAAGAACACAGATATTGATTAGTACTAGTAGTCTGTTACAGTAATTTATATTGTTCTAGAAAATTTCCATTGCATCTACATTTTTTTATTTATTGGCATAAGTTTATTCATTGAATTTTTATGATTTTTATAAATCTCTAGTATACCTTCGGTTGTGTGGTTATAATAGTGTTTATTGGCAGAGTCTCTATGTATTAGTTTTACTACAGGGTTGTTTGTTTTATTTCTTTTATAAAATTATGTTTTTGTTTTGTTGAATCTTTCTATTGTTTATTGTCTATTTTCTGAATTTCTGTGCTTTGTTATGTTTTTCCTTTAATTTTCTGTGATTTACTCTATTGTTTATTTTCTAGTTTCTTGAGCTCTTCTTTGATTTTGAATCGTTGATGTTTTAAAAAGCTCTCTTTTCTTTTCATAAATCCCACCACACTCTTTTCCCCATCTGTACCACCAGTGGTGCTAAAAAATACTTCCAATCTTCCATAATAGGATTTATCCCTGGCTAACACAGGCATATGCTAGCAGGTAATCTGTGGTAGCAACAACAGTAAGAGGCCTACAGACCCCAGACCAACTTATTGCACCCTAATCTCAGGAATTTATCACTACAGATGGCTAAAACAGTAAAATTAAACCAGAAATTAAAAGTAAGCCAAAGCTCACAATCATAGTTACATCACACGGTGTCTTTTACTATATTCAACAGGAACATTACCCAATGCACTCAATTCCAAGCTATTATTTCTTCTTGTTCTTCATTAACATAAAATAATCACACACTTGTATTTCAACTATACTTCAGTTCCTTTGTCTCTAAGTTGTGCATATAGTGTGTCCATATCCACAGATATTTAGAAGGGTTTAAATTATTTTGCCAAAAGCACAAAATACAAAAACAACACATTCAAGAACAACTCTAGTTGTATAGAAATAGGCAACAAATGTGCTAAATCATTACTTAGAGAGGAAGATAGGGCAGTTGAAAGATGTAGCACAAATGTGGAATTAGTCTTGAAGGAATTCATGAAGGAGGGAAGCTAGGAGACAAGAATGTGTATTTTGGCAAAGAGTATGTAGGAATGAATTCCTAGTTTGGAATGGGAGTAGAAACCATGGTCTCACACACATTTGCACTTATCCATTGTGGTCTTGGATTCTGTGGTTGATAAAAAATAATTAGATGTGAGGAATAGGAAGCATCTGTGTAGTCAACTGAAATAGCTTGTAAGGTTAACGTGATACATGGTCAGAACTTTGAGATTATAGAATTGGAGGGAGTTATACATGTTAGATTGAAAGAGAATCTAGGAGTAGTAGAGTCCAGTCCCTTATTTTACAAGTGATGAATCTGGCTTATAAATATAAAGCATGATTAAAATGAATAATTATAGGGGAATTCAGACCCTTTGCACCATTTTGTGGTTATAATAACTTCGTATACACCCAGATTTGATGTATTGTGGGCAAGCTTGCCCTAGGTCAGGAGTTAGCAAATGGTGGCCTACGGGCCAAATCCAGCTGGACACTTGTATTTGGAAATAAAGTTTCAGTGGCACACAGCCATGTCCATACATATTGTCTATGGCTGCTTTCACCTACAGTGGCAATTTAATAGTGGCAGAGATCGTATGGTCCACAAACAAAAATGGTCCTTTACAGAAAAGGCTTGCTGACTCTGCTCTAGTTGTATTATCTAAGAGTCTTCTACTCCACAGCTGATGTAGGGGGCTTGTATTTTTTGCTTTTCTGGAGCTAAAATTCATTTTACAATTGATCATCATTTAAACAGTGACACCACGTGCTCATTTTGAGACAGAAAGGCATTGATGTAAAGCTTAAGAGCCCCTGAAGTAACTCTTAGCAATAAAATAGGCTTTTATGGATTGGGGCTGGTGGGTTTTCCTCTGGGTGAGAGAGATGTGTGCTGGGAAATGGGCTGAACCAGTCAAAGTCATTATGAAAGTAATTTCCAGCGTTCCTGTAACATTTAGAGTTCATTTCCTCAAGAGCCGCGTTGCCTCAGTGCATCTTTGGCCGCTGCTCACTCGGCCAGATCGCCCTTTTGGAAGGCAGTGGAATTTGCCCTTCTTAACACAACCCTCAGCAACTGGGGAGGCAGAGCCGGCTGTGGGTGAGGGCTTGCTGCACGCTCACCATGGAGCCCACTGGCAGGAACCTGCTTGCAGGGAAGAAGACAGGGAGCTCAAGACCACAGCCAGTTTAAAACACTGCCTCATTAGTAGCAATTAGCACTCAGTCATGCCTGGGAGATTGTCCCCATAAAGCGGGTCAAGTCAATTACTGTCTGCCTCTTAGACAATAGAGGAGGCCATTGCAGATTGCTGTGGCTAGTTCTGGGCTTTTGTGTCTGAGACCAGGCACAGATTTGATTACACTTTAAAGCTTTCTCCCCTGAGGAGGGCGTCCCTCTTTTCTTATGCTCTGTGTGCACACAGAAATATAGCTCCTGTCAAAAAAGGCCCCTTAGTGTCTTTGAGGTTTTGGTTGCAGGAGAATTGGGGCAAACTTCAAGGATGCTGGAAACTCTGTGACTTTGTGAATGGATGCAGGGACCTGGAGGGGTTTGCTTATGGTGAGAGAGATTGAAAGAGAATGAAGTTCACACGTGACATGGATGCTAATTCCTCTCCCTGACATATATAAACCAGCTCCAAAGAAACTCAAAGAATTGATTGTGTCCCTGCTAATGGCTAAGCTGGTGACAGCATTTTTGTCTTTTTAGGAGGTGATGGAAAAGGGTCAGCCAAGGTGCTTTATGAGCTTCTGGGAAAAAAGAAACGTAAGGGCTGGACAGGGCCCTGGTGTGGATTCTTAAGAGCTGGTGAATGTGCCCAGAGGCACTTTCTGTCCTCCTGCACTGCTGGAACCCAGAAAATAGCAAAGCAGATTCTTCGGGAAAGAGCTGGAGATTTTGGATTTTTATGTCAATAACAGTCTGGATAATTTTCACTTGGTGTTTAGAATAAGGTGCTATCAATTAATATTACTTTGCATTTATGGTTCATTTTATCTGATGCTAAATATGCTTTACAAGTGCCAGGAGTTGCATTTCTGGAGTGTGACTGTGTCCTGAATAATATAAAGCTTCTCTTCACCTGCCCTTGGTCATCAATGGAGAAAATTCCCGAGGCCCCTCCCCCAACGTGCCCCTCAGAGGCGTCATCAACTCTAATCAGAGGGGCAGACTGCAGCGCAGTGGTAAGGGAAGAGACACTCAGAAGTGTGGCTGGGCCTCTGAATCTTCCTCTTCAGTTTCATCACCCCAAACTTCCTCCAAAAAAACCCCATACTGTCCCAGAACAAACCCAGTGTTCTTGCTATACTAACTGAGCTTTCTGACAAGTCCCTTTTTCTGGGCCAGACTGCTGTCCCTAATTCTCTTCAATATTGAAATCCATTCGCAAAAAGCTTAGAGTGACATTCCTCACAAAATCTGAAACTATCCACATGACAATCACTGAGGGTGTTTGTTAAAATGCAGATGACCAGGCTCCTCCAAATCCTGCTGAATTGGAATCTGAACATGGGGTATTCACATACTTCCTATGTCCACTAAAGTCTGAGAAGTGCGTGTTTGATTTCTAACAGCATGAAGTTTCACTTGTAGCTAGAAATATTGGGGATATGAGACTTGGCATGTGCTGTGTGTGTTCCCCTAATCCATGGTTTTCCAAATTACCACTATTAAGCATGAACTTTTCTCTGATTTAACCTTTCCTTAGTTTGTCCAGTGTTCCCAGGATGGAGGAACTGTTAGCTGAAGTCAGGTCTTGGGGCAGCAAAGAGACCAAAGGAGCTCCTAAGGCTCTAGTTCCATTAGAAGTTATGGAGATTTCAAGGGAAGGAGAACAGAAATTGAGACAGGCAAGGTTATGGAGCAACGGACTAGAAGCTGTGATCAGGAATCCAGTCAGTTTAGTCCAGACACCAGAGTCCAGAATACTTCGCTATGAAAATGACTGAGCTTTTCAACAAGGCTCCCTAAAGGAAGGCTTCATAGCACAGGCAGGTGGACATGCTTCATCAGCCACACACCCTGTGCTCACCCTTACCACTGTCCTGTTAGCATCCTCGACAACTTTAATACTTGAATTGTCACCCAGTTATCCACACAGCCTTTCATCCATTCACCTATCACATATTCTGAGGGTCCCACCACTTTCCTGGTACAGAGCTCCGAACAAAGGATTCAAAGATGAAGAGAAAGGGTTCCTGCACTTGAAGGACATTGGAAGAGAACAGATGGGTATATGACGAACCAAGGAAACACGGTAGTTGCTCTTTCAGCATCTTCCTGTCCTTGCATTACAGCCATTACTGAGTGCATTCCCAATGTGAATGCCACCATCGATCAGAACGGCCCATATTCATGACCTCACGTCTGCACCTTGCCTCCTTAGACCTGCTATCTTTATCAACCATCTCTCCAACGGTCTCTCACTTTTCCCTAACTTCCTGCTTGCATTGGTTCTCTCCTTGCTTTTTTTTATTTTTCATGACTGACTTGGACCTTGCTTGTCCTCTTACTCACTTTCATTCTGGGTGCACACTTTCAACACTTCCTTCTTTAGCTTTAGAATTTCTTTTCTCCTTGAACATATGTGGACTCTGTCAGGCCAATTCAAGCCCCTGGGTTCCATTTTTATTTGCTTTCTCCATTCACATGCAGTGGTCACTGGGTTGGAGAAAGTCATGAAAATGTATTGACTTAGACTGCCCCAGATCCTTGCTCTGCAGCTTCTGCTTGGCCCTTGCAGTGGCTCTGCTCTTATTTTATGTTTCCTTTTTGCTTTTGCAGACATTTTCTCCACCTCTCAAGGCCTCAGTATTATTCTTGTATCCCTCAATCTAAGTTGAGGAGCTTATCTCTTATGTTCTGTGGAATATTTAGAAGACTCAGCTGAACTTTCTAATTCCCTCTCCTCCACGTCCTTATATCCTCTCAGTGCTTCAAATTGGTATTTCAACTTAACTCGCCTCCTTTGTCTCAAGAACTTATCTCTTCCCCTCAAGGCTAACTCTTGCATCTGGGTTCAATGAAAGAAAATTTCATAACTAAATAATTTTTTGAAGTCCAGTATATTATACTTTTCCTTTTGGGGATTTACATGCCACATTAGCATGTTAAAAGCTTTGAGAAGTTCTGCAGTAATAAAAATATGTTTAACTTTGTTTAAACTAATGTTTCTCATTAACTGTAGAAACTTGTCATTGAGTAACACCTATTAATACTCTAGACAACTAATTTTGGAAAATGTTATCTGAACATCTACAAGTTTGAGAACTTGTTTTAATAATCTTTTCATCCTATCTCCCCCTTTCCCTATGGCCTGATGTATTTTGCAAATAATGGATTGTCAACAAATATTTTCTAAGTGAGAAATGAATGAGTTTATGTATTCAATAATGAGTATTTATTGAACAACTACTGTGTTCTAGACACTGGAGATAAAATGATGAATTGAGCTTCCTTTCTAGTGGAGGAGGCCAACTATAAAGAGGTAAATGAATATAGACTATAATGTCAGGTGATGATAGAATGCTTTGAAGAAAAGTAAAGCAAGAAAATAGTGCAGAGAGTGACTTAGATACTATTTTAGATGGGAAGGGGGTTAAGAAAGAACTCTTTCCAGTGGTGGTCATATTTGAGCCAAGGCTTGAATGAAGTGGAGGAATGAGATATTTGAATATTTATAGCAGGAGAAATTCATGTAGAAGGAAAAGCAAGTGTGTGGTGGTTTTAAAATATGTCCATAAATTTTTTGATATCTTCTCTTCGAGAGGTGAAACTTTACTTCCCTTTCTGATGATTATGAGCTGACCCAGAGACTTATTTCTTACAAAGAGCCTGTGGCAGAAGTGATGGTGAATGCTTTCTGAGACTAGGTCATAAATGGCATTGCAGCTTTCTCCTTGACTTTTCTCTTGGATCACTCTAGAGAAAGCCAACTGCCATGTTGTAAAGACACTCAAGCAGTCTAGTGGTCACATTTCTTCCATTCTCATCTGGCTTGACTTATGTATAACCCTGAGAAAACTGAGGCTATTCAGCCCTTCTAAACTCCACTTGGTGGACACAATCGCTCTCTCTCTTTTTAATATATCTTTATTGATTTCAGAGAGAGGAAGGGAGAGGGAGAGAGAGACAGAAACATCAACGATGAGAGAGATGTCATTGATCGGGCCACCACCCGCACGCCCGGACTGGGGATCGAGCTCGCAATCCCCGCATGTGCCTGGACAGGGAATCGAACCGCGGTGGACACAATCTCCTGTGTTGAGCCTACTTCAGCCTATGAAATAAAATCACCTCAAGTCTAAAATCCTTTCAAAGTGAAGGAGATAAATCTATGTGGTGTTGGCAGAATCTGAATTGAAGGGCAAGCAAATAGCAGCAAGGGATTATAAATCCCTGCTTGATTCAACTAGAAGCCAATCTATCCCCAGTGAGAGAGCATTTAATAAAGGGTTTCATTGTACTGGAGGAAATGGAAAATTATACTGTGAGAGTGACTGGTCTGCCAGCAACAGTCTGGAACCATCAGCATGAGCACCTTTTAATAGATTTTAAAAATCAATAACTTTAGTCTTTTTAATTAAATTGCTATAATTTGGAACAATATTTAATTTCAGCTTTTATTCCTTCATAAAGTGTTCTCCATGAAGAACATGTATAATCAGATTTGGATTCTTCCCAGCCAACACACATATACATTTTTTCATTATGTTAGTGAGCTGAATTCTGTGTTTTTGGTGGCCTAGAAATAAAAATAAGAATAAATGGGAAAACATAACAAAATGGAAGCCTACCTAGACAGCATCTGTGACATCATAAATCTTGACTTGGGCTCTACAGAAAGGATGAAAAAAAATCCAGACTTCAAATAGCAGACGCAGCACATCCTGTTCCTATTCTAAGCAAGAGCAAGCGAGCATTGGCCATTGTCCAATCCTGAGAAGACACCTGGAGATTTTTAATATATTGGTGAGAGCGGTGGCGTTTTCAGGGATAAAATGCTAGCATGGTGCTTCTAAAAATATCCATAATGCAATGGAAGTCATCTCTTTAGTTACTCTCTTTTAATTAGATTCTCTGCCCTGTTTATTTCTTATTTGTGCTGCTTTCTTTTGATTTGTCCCATCCTCCTATTGTCCTGGGGCTCTTTCAAGTTAACACGGGCAGTGGCGCTCAGTGGCACTGCCAGGCTTCCAGGCCTATGCTGCTTCTCCTCCCTGGAGCCTGGCTTACCCCAGCCCCCTGCCCTGATTCCTGATCCAGGAAATTCCCTGTGCTGAGGTAGGACACAAATGCTAACCACAGCTCAAACTCCCTCACCTTCCCTATTACTTGTCAATCATTTCCCAAAGATATGGAACTGAGATAAAGCAATATAAAAACTTCGAATTAAATAACAAATTTCTTTACCTTACACATGAGCAAGGTCAATTTAAAAGTCACATTGCCATGCTATAGGCAATGAAACAGTGTACATAGTGGAAAGCCATCCCTTTCTTTGTTTTCTATGTAAAGTGATGTGACTCTGATGTGTGTTGTGAGAAGCCCAGGAAACTAATACAGTTCAGCATGCTCAGTAAATAACTTTAGACACACTATAGCAGTTTTATATAAAATCAAATATGTCAAATGTGTCACAGATAAGTTCAGATACATGGATTAAATATAGTGTGTATATATATATTTATAAATACAGGGTGTGACAAAAGTAGATTAACAGTGTAGATTAACTGCTGCGGGTACGCAGAAGTTTATTCTTGTATTCTTGGATTAATTCTTGTATTATTTTCCATACAAACTGTTTCCTCCCGTGCGCGCGCGGAAAGCTGCAGCAGCACCAGCCGGAAACAGCACACAGAACATGGCCGCCAGCCCTTGCCGCTGCCTCAGCACTCTTCATCCCGGAAGATGTGCTTCATCTCACGAAAGGCAGGGCCAATCGTCTTCTCTCATTTTACTATTTTAGGTCTAGCCTTTGAGCCTAACAGCCCAAAGGCAGGCTCACAGGAGAAGCACCAAGATGAGCAGACCACGAACTGAGCCCGAGGAGTGAAGACCCGAGCTGGGGAGAGCCGCAGTGCAGCCCGAGGGGCGGCTCGCCTTTCCCGCCCCACAGGGAACGGTGGCGAAGCGCCGGCGCCTGCAACAGACGCCTCCTCGGGGTGTGACCACGCGTGGCGGCTGCCGGGCGGCCCTGTTTGCCAAGGAAGCTCACCTCTTGGCAAATGGTCAGAAGAGCCTGGCCTGGCCTGATACTTTCTTCTGTCCTCAACCTTCCACAGCCCCCATAGTTTTGCCATATTGGGGTTGACTTGGGATCAGACTCTTGCTTTTTTAAGTCCTTTGAAAGAATCATTATTTATAACATTAAAAAGGAGTATTTTCTGTGATGAGATTTGGATTTTCTTTACTGCCATTTCTGTTAGTCTCTCCTAGGAGATTCCCAGGGAGAGACCATGCACTCCTTATTTGATCACTTCTCCAAAAAGAGTGATCTAGGTGAGGGGTCTCTGTCATTTGTTAATTGCCCTTCAATTTGGATTACACAGACTTGTAAAGGAGTGATACGGTGGCATCTCTCTGATGGAAATATTGGCAACTATCAATTACCATTGACCCAATGGAAAGGAAAGGGCTCACTTTCCCAAACCACAGGTTAGTGGGAGGGAACATGCCATCTGACACAAATCTATTTCAGCCACCTTCTGTGATTCTGTGGTATGTAATCGGCGGTGTAGCCAACCTTGCTATTGCTAAAATGGCATGCCCTCATCAAACACACACTCTTAGAGCAGTGGTTAGGGTAACCAACTTGCTCTAGTCTGCCTTGGACTTTCTTGGTTTTAGCACTGAAAGTCTCACATCCTACAAACCCCCTCAGTCCTGGACAAACTGGGATGGTTGGTCCCCTGCTTGGCCACACAGAGGAGCCATCTGGGGAGCTCTGAAAAATCCCGATGCTCATGGTACACTCTGTACCAACTACATCAGAAGCTCTGGGTGTGGCACCAAGGTGTTTCCCATGTGCAGCCCATGGTGAGGACTAGAAACTGAGAACTCACGCTACTTTTCTGTGCTGGAGCCAGACCCCCAAGGGTAAAAATGACTATATTTATCTTTAATATCCTATTTGTGATAAATAGTGCCTGTATTTTAACTAGATTAAATTTATCAGAAGTATTTTCTTAGTCCCCAAGATTGAAGACCATTTGTGTGACAAAGCCATCCCTTGAAGAACACTGTGAAAAAGGACAGCTTTCTAACAGTGAGAAACATTTGTACAGAACTTTGAAATGCCCCTCTTCCTTCCTGGTCTCATTTTCTTTTAGCTCACTGAGACAGAAGACTAGAATTAGCCTTTTGGAACTTCTCATTTCAAGAGTTGGTTGCCATTCACGGGGATCTTAGCCCTCTGGTGCCTTTTCCTATCTTTGGAACTCTCACCAGTGAAAAATGTCACTCACCCCACTTGGGCCATCTTATTTTTTAGGGCTTGTCTACCTATACTTATTCTGAAAAATCTCCAGAAGGAGATAATGACATAGCTTTCATTAGTAGCAAGGAGGAGGAGAGGTGTGCAGGTGTCCTCAGCAACTATATACCTCTTTCCTTTTTTGGGTTTTAATGATGAGCAGATAGGTCTTTTAGGGATAAAGGTAATCCAAAGAACTCACTCATCCTGAAGGGCTAAGAATATCATGGGTTGACATCCCAAGGGCATTTACACGTAGAGGATAATGCTTCCCATTCATGTATACAACAAATAACTGAGTCCCTTTATACCAGGCACTGTGCCATTGACTGTGAATACACTGGTGAACAAGGTACTGTACGGTCCCTGACTTCATGGAAATGGCATTCTGATGGACCTAAGACTGAATTATCAATCTTAGAATTCCAGGCATTTATGGAGAAATTTTTTAGTCATCTTGGATTTCCCTATTCCATTGTACATAGGATACCAAATAATCTGCTGACAGTAAGCTTGGCCCTATAGCTTTCTTTAACACAACTTGAGTGCAATTTATAGAAATATATTTGTTTGTATGCACATGTACAACTGTGCTTGTAGGTGAAATACTTACAGAAAACTTATTTCAAACCAGGTGCTATTTGAACAGACATAGTAAAATTACTTTAAAGACAAAGAACATCTCATTTTAAAAATTACTACCAATACCTTCACCTCTCATTCTCTTGTTTTTCTATCACTCTGGTATTTAGTTGAGCCTGCCAAAAAAAAAAAAAATTAAAAAAAAAAATAGAACCATAGAGGCCCTTGCCTATATTTGTTTTCACAAGAGCCTTAAGGCATTGAACCTCTGGCAATTGGCACACTGCAGGCAGTTTGACTCAAGTGATGGTTAATAAGCTTTTGAGGAAAACAAATCTTAGTGGGCTACAGAAGGGAAAGAATGAGAGACAACAAAGGAAGCCTCAGTGGAGCGGCATCCACATTAAGGGCTGGTTGTGCTCCATTGTTCTGGTGGAGCTCCAGTCCCATGGATTAATACTTTAAAGAGCCACTCATGTTTATAATTTAGTAGGATTATTGCTTGGCATTTCAAGACTCTCTACTTACAAAATTGTATAAATTGTATTTTTTCCTTCTTTGCTCTATTGTTTCTCTTTTTTGTCTTTTGGATATTTTTGCCATTGCTTTTCAGAGAGAGTGGTAGGGAGACAGAGAAAGAGAGAGAGAAACATCAATGTGAGCCAGACACATTGATTGGTTGCCAACTGGGGCTGGAGATTGAGTCTGCAACTGAGGCACGTGCCCTTGGCCAGAATTGAACCAGGACCCTTCAGTCCACAGGCTGATGCTCTAACCACTAAGTAAACCCAGCTAGGGCTCTATTATATTTCTTAATCTTTGAGAAGATGAAGTTGTACTAAATAAATTTCTTGTATTGCTTCTTTTAACACACAGCATAAATACTATGTGAAATCATGAATACTATCTGAAACTATCTATCTTTACTTATCTATCTATCATCTATCTATCCAGTTTATTTCTTTCAGCATATATCCCTTTATGCTTAATATAGCCAGGAGTTATGTAGTAATACGAGGATTACAAAAGTGAATAACCTTTCTTATTCTTCAATTTTTTTTAGCCCAGTGTTTTTATCTAATAACTTCCAGATCTATTTTAGTGATGGTCACTTGAAGGCAGATACTGACATACAGTGTGCACACAATAGCAGTGATATAACTCAAGTGCTCTTTTTAAAAACTAAACACTTGTGCTGGTACCTGGGACAGCTCTTATGGATCCCTCTGGATAGTGTTGATCAATGAGGCCATAATTACTTATTAGTTGCTCCGTGCAGGGCCCTTTCCAAGTGTATTGAAAGAGATGAACAAATAATACTCCTCCCAATCTCTAAAGGAGCCTAAGATTCAGGTGGAGACAAATGAATAGTAGAGGGGGCAGGCATGACTCCAACCACAGTTACTCAGGGGACTCTGAATGACACAGAGACATGTACACAGGATATTAGAAGCTGAGTAGGGGATTGATAGGTGCAGAGGAGTTGACAGGCCATTCTAATTTGAGCACATAGATGCCATGGAGAGCTTGAGTACCAGATTTTCCCCTGGGCCTTGTGGCTGATGCCCTAATGACTGGCACTATGCCACACTGTAATGACAGACACCAGCCCCTCCTCTCTGTTAGGAGTCAGCAAACTTCTGTAAAAGGCCAGATCGTCAATATTTCTGCCTTTGTGGGCCATGCAGTCTCTGTTGCAACTAAGTACTCAACTCTGCTATTTTAGTGAAAGTAGCAATAGACAATATGTAATAAATGGGCATGGCTATATTCTAATAAAACTTTATTTACAAAAACAGGTGGCAAGCCAGATTTGGCTTGTGGACTGTCATTTGCTGACCCCTTCTCTAATCTATATATCTAGTGTTTAATTGCCCCTCTTTTCTCTTTGTATTACAAGGTAGTAAAGCAGACACTTTCTAAAAGGAAACTTAACTAAGAAATGAAAATAAACTAGCTCATATAAATCAGCTTAGAAGATAAATGTTAGAGACCAAACAGAAGCCACAGATGAAATTGTATCTACTTCATTTGCTCCCCTCCCCCCCCATCTTATCCAATTCCAGTTTTCAGCTTATTTACAAGGATAAAACAAGCTGTTACATTTTGGGTTCAGGGAATATATAGATGTTACTGATTTCCCCATGTTCTGTCTGACCCTCATCTTTTGGGGATAACCAGCCTAGGGTGGGATGTTCCCTAGTGTATGCTTGCATATTTTGAAGCATACGCTATTGTAATCATGCAGTGAATTGTTGTTCATTAATTCCCAGCAAGAGTAAAAGAGGCATTTTCTCAGAAGTCATGATCCATATTATACTCAGTGACAAAGCCCATTCTTTTGTGTGGAACATAAATAAGATATTATTAATGAACATGTAGGTAGATTATATTAGAGAGAGCATATCTTCAAATTTGACATTCCGTTTCCCACACTACAGTTTGATTCTATCAATCTTTATGGAATATAAGGTACAATGATAATTTATAATACCTAAGCCCTTCAGTAGATAATAGCTCTCTCACACACAGGAGATAGAAATTATAACAGTAATATTAAGAGAGAGAATTTAATATAAATAATATTCCTAGGCATAAGAAATCTAAAAAGGCAAAAAGGAATCATGTATTAGGGAGGTAGCAACTGTAGGAACTACTAGCACCTCTATGGTTCAGAGAAAGAAAAAAAGGAAGAGAAGGAGGAGCAGGATAAGAAGGCGACACTATTGAAAGTTAGTGGGACTCAGGCCTCGGGGAGGTGGCAATGCTGGGCTGGTGTTGGTGTCCCCGAGCTTGCGGAAGGTGCCCATGGGGCTGGGCCCCACATCTCTAGGAAGACTGATATTTCCGAGGCTACACAGTGAGGCTGGTTCTGAGAGTGTCAGCAAAATTCCCAAGTGGAATCAACTGTTGCTACTGGAACAGAGGGACGCTGCTGGGACAACGCGGCGTCGCTAGGCTGCTGGCGGAAGGAAAAACAAAGCAGCAAACTCCTTTCCGCCCGGCGGGAGTGTCCACCAGCGCCTCCTGCCGGCGGAGCCTGTGGGGGGCAGCGGGCGGCTGAAGCGTGGGCACCGCCCAGCTGAACATGAGGGTGGATCTGAAGCTGAGCCCAGGGCTCAGCAGCTGGCTCACACTTTAAGTGTGTGCTCCTGAAAAGCTGCATGTAAATAAAATTTTATTACATGGAATAAAAATTTTCACCAGCTCTTGGAATAATTACAATATACGCTTTATCTATATTCCTGGGGGGGGGGGGGGGGTGGCTACGGACAATTGATTGCTAGACATTTTAAGTTTTCCATGGCCCTCCTTTCTTTAGACAAGAGGTTGGAAAAACTTTTCTGTAAGGGGCCAGATAGTAAATATTTTCATCTCTGTGGGCCATATGATCTTTATCACACTACTCAACTCTGCCTTTGTTGTGTGAAAGCAGCCATGACAATATACATGGAAATGGCTGTTTTCCAATAAAACTTTATTAACAAAAACAAGGGAAGAGTAAGATTTGACTCACTCTTGCTCTATTACAGTGATTTTCAATCCTGGATGCACATTTAGATTAATCCTGGAAAGGTTTGATTAATCAAAGAACTTAGATGGATATATACATGACCTATGGACACAGACAATAATGTGGAGAAGACCTGGGGGTGGGGTGGGGGTGGATGCCTAGTGGAGGGGTCCAATGGGGGGAAAAAGAGGCACATCTGTAATACTTTCAACAATAAAGAACAAAAAGATTGATGTTCAATTCTAACTTCCAGAAATTGTTATTCAATTGGTTAGAAATGGGGCCTGGGCATTAGTTTGTTTTGCAGTCTCCCTAAGTGATTCAAATGTGTAACCAGAGTTGAGAAACACTATTGTGGACTCCCTGTGATCCCTTAATCAAGTGATCAATCATCAATAACTCTTAAATGCCCTGAGGGGATTCAGTATTTGAAAGAACCCAGAGGTGAATTATTTCATGAAAATACTTTGGAAATTAGAAACATCATTGCCTCATTTATCTTTCATAAGTTCTGATTTTCATATATTAATTTTTTAAAAGTAAGAAGCAAATGTACACATACAAATAAGGCCCTTGTGCATTTGTTGATTTGGAGTAACATGATCTATGACAAGACAGTGGTGTCTTATTCATCTTTGTGTGTCCAGCATCTAGTATATGTCTGGCATGCAATAATGGTCAAAAAATACCTGTTGAAGGAATAAATAAACAAGTGAATAAAGAAAGAAAGGAAGGGATTACCATAGAAATCTTAACCTTCATTCAATTGAGATTGTGCCAAGGCTTAGCTGACTATTACTCTAAGGCCACCACTGATAATTTGTCATGGATATAATAGCCTTTACTTCAATACATAGATTAATTTCTTTCAGGATATGGGGGAAAGCAAGTTATATGACACCCTTAAGTCAGGGTAAGACTTAATGGCCATTTCATTTCCTTAGGCCACACTTGTAAAATTCTATTTTTATTTACAGTCTCACATGCAGAGTCCTCAAAACCCAACAGTATTTTGGATGGCGCAATAGTTTCCATGGCAATCGTGTTTCTGGTATTCCTAGTGTTATGAGAAGGGGGAAGGGGGAAGGGGGAGATATAAATACTTAAGATGGTAATATTGTTTTATTGGACCGCTCCAGGCACCAAGACCAATGGCTTGGGGACAATGGGAAGCAGCAGCTGTGACTGCAGTGGGGTTATACCTGGATGTCCTTACTGGGAGAGCAGCACTGCCACAGCTTTATAGTGCAAGGCTTCCCTGTTGCCTTCCACTGTATGTCTTCATCACCAACAAGATCCCCTCCTCTTAAAAACACTCAGCTACTTAGTCCCACTTTTGAATAACAAGATTTGAAATATTTTGAACAGTTTAGATATTCTAAATTGAAGTCAAAGTAGAAAGAAATCATTGTAACTTCCTAAGGCAGTTTTCTCATTACAATGACTCTATAGGTATCATCAGACTGCAGAACAGCTGCCAAATCACATGCCAGTTTCTGTGAATGTTACATATTTTACACACATGTACACTGCACAACTAAGTAAGGGCTCCTGGTACTTACAGACATTTTTTAAATTTTCCTGTGGGAATTCCAGACCTATAGCCTCTAGGGCAGTCCTGACTTTGGTTAGAAAGACAAAAGATGTACAACTTATCATCTAGCTACTCATTTGTTTTCAGCTTTGATTTAAGATTGGAAATACCTGGAGAGCTTAAAAAAATCACTGTTGACTAGGTTCCAACCCCAGATGATTTAATTGGTCTAGAGGGGTCCTCTGGCAAGTCCCCCCAGATGATTATACTGTGTATCGGTGCTGGGTAGCCTATTTTTCTAATTCAAACCCTTTTGCTTTACTTCCTATTTCAAAGGTCTTTCTAGGACTGGAACCTTACCTTTTCTAAAGACTAAAAAGCCATCTTTGAGTGCTCTTGTAGCTGAGGCTGTTTACTTGCTTGTTAACCTTTATTCTATCTGCCTATAATTTGAGTTTGGGCTCTTTGTGGAGTCTTTGCTGGACTTACCTATTAAAGTGCACTCTGTGCTGGACCGCCAAGTGCTGCATGCTTGGCTGGGTGGCATCTATTATTTTTCCTATTATCACCACACACAGGCTATCACAGTCTGCATCCCAGCCCTTGCCTACCTTCCCAGCACCTTTTGGGTACCCCAGAAAACAGATCTCATTCATTCTAGGCACCTGCCTTTCTCAGTCCGTTTCATTATGTTGCAGTTTCCTGGGCTGAATCTAATTGTGTCTAAAGATACAAAAAACAATACAGAATTTACATAAGCCTATATATTTTATAGAGAAAAATACTTTTATTCAAAACCTCAGGTATGTGTAAATGATGTCCGAATTCTGACTTTTTTTCAAGTTACGCAGTTAGAGAAGGAAGTAAAAGTTTTCTTCAAGTTTTTTAGAAAAAAGGAAAGTCACTTGAAAGAAATATACAAGGTTCAGTTCTAAACCAAAGCCATCAGAATCTTACAAAGAAATTAATTGTATTTATATCTTTCTTTTCCTTACTGTCTACTCCTGCAACAGAGACAATGCTATTTGTTTATAAAACTGTTTTCTTTACCTCTCCCTGTGCCGAGAGGGAGACTCACTCCCCCGGCTTCTTCAGTGGAGACCACATAGAGGTTCTGTCCACGGGAATGCTGGTGGAGGCCAGCTCAGCCACTCCCAAACCAAGTCTTGAATGCACCCACCCGACTGCCGGTCTTCCCTCCTCCTGCTGCTGCACCCTTGGAGGCCATGTGCTCTAGATGATGCAGAGGCCGGACGGTGGAGTCTCTACCACCATGTATCCTTGACTATGAGGACAAGAGCCTCTCCAACCATCTATGTTGGATTTTTAATGAGGGAGAAATATATCTTGGTTAAGGTGAAGGTAACCAAAACAGTTATGTTTTGGTCACCATATAATAGCCTAGCCATCCAATTAATACATCTCATTTCTAGTTTTCCTTATACTTTGCTTCAAGATATAATTGAAAAAACAATATGAAGTTTGATGTAGAACCATTTGTTGAAGACAAATTACCAAAATCTTTTACCATAGCAGGACTATTTCATATCTGTGAAATATTCCTATTACCATAGGAATTTATTATGTTTATAATATCTCCACAGGAAATGAATAATTGACCTATTTCATGCCACACATACACATCACAAACTCTTACAATCACAAATTAACACAGAAGAGAGATCTAACTGCTCCATGTATGTTTCTATAAATTCATAGTGTCATGAGGCCCTGAGATGGAAGTTACCACAATATTAACATGAATCCCACCCTTCTCCTTGAAACTTTTTTTCACTTGGTTTCTAGGCTACTATATAGTTCTGATTTTCCTCCAATCTCAACAGCTGCTCATTCTAAGTCTCTTTTACTGTTTTTTTCCTTCTCATCTCCTTGAACTCTGAAGGTCTGGCTGTCCCAGGCCCCAATCATTAGATCTGTTCATTTTCCACACAAAATACTCACTTGATCATCTAAATTATTTTCATGGCTATAAATATTATATATATACCAGGAACTCCCAAATTTGCATCTCCAGTTTTGATTCTCCCCTCAGATTTTTACATCTGACTTCCTGACATCTCCATTTGGGTGTCTAACAAGCACGCCAAACTTCACACAAGGGAAACTGAATTCATGATTTCTCCTGTCAACGCATTCTTCCTACAGTCTTTCTTGTTTCAGTTGCTCAGGCTAAAATTCAGGGGTTCATCTTTAGCGTCTCTGTCATCTCACACGCTCCCAGACTGACTGTATGGAGTAGAGCCTTCATAAGCATCTATGGTGGAACCAGTTGCACTCTGTCGATGGACACAGAATCCAACTACTGATTTCCCCACTGCTTTCACTATATTCTCTCTTCAGACTAGTGTCTTCTAACTGCACTATCACAATCTATTCTCAACACAGAAGCTAGAGTAATCTTGTTAAAATATAAGTCAAATCATGTCATCCCCTTGCTAAAATCTTCCCACTAACTTCCTATCACATTCACAATAAAAGCCAAAGTCCTTATAATGGCATACAAAGCCCTATATGACAGTCCTTCACTGTCTCTCTAACATTCTCTCATACAGCTTGGTTGTCAAGTTTTTATCCCACCACATATGGATAATTGGACAAATCACCTGATTCCTGTCTCTGTTTTCCCATGTATGAATGGACAATAAAAACTAGCTCATGGGCCTGTTGTGAAAATTACATGAAATACATGAGGTAATATCTGTCAAAACACTTGCTGCTCAATAAATCTCATTTCCCACCCCCCAAATTCTTCCAGGTTGAATCTGTGATCACTTGTCCTGAGTATGGAATTACTCATCGCCTTTGAGGAATAGTTCTCAAGGGAAGTGGGTTTGCCCCTCCACCCCCAGGGTCACTTGGACATATCTGGAAACATTTTTGGTTGTCATAACTGGAGTGGGGCTGCTACTGGCACCTAGTGGGTAGAGGCCAGGGATGCTGCTAAATATCCTACATGTATAGCCTCCCTCACCGCCACAACAAAAATATCAGGCTCCAGACATCATTAGTACTGAGGTTGAAAAACAGTGTCCTATAGCCAGGGCCACTATAATTACTTATATGCTAAAGCTACTTTGTCAGATGGGGTGCCTCAAAACAAGTAACTATCAAAGTGGCTGTACAGAATTAACTGACTCTTTGCCACACTGCCTTGATTTAGCTCCAAGTCTTGCTCCCGAATGGGTTCATAATGGCACTTTTAGATGATATTGCAGTGGAATAGCACAAGAGCACTTACAGAGGACAAACAGCTGCCAAACTGGCCAGAGACCAGCTATCTTCCTTTCTAAACTTAAAGCACTCTGATCTTTTGCCTCATGGAGCAGGGAATGAGCCAACCACATATTCCCTTCCCCAGGTTAAACAATAGCTCTATCTATGACAGCTTCAGCAGCAGCAAGAAGAGCTAAATTTATGGGGTGATTGCTGTGTACCAGGCACTATGCTAAACACTTCCCATGCATTATCTCAATTTGTTTCTCCTTTCACATTCAGCCATCAAATCACATCAGATTGAAGTATTAACCCTTGAAATGAAACTGTGGGGACATTCACTGGGTGCAGGCATTTATTATCGAAAATGGAAAGTGCTATGTAGGTATTATGCTTTGTGTGTTTTCCTTCCCTGGAAAACAAACTATCTGAAGACAGAAATAAGTCACTGACTTTCAGACAATCAGTTTGATGCAAGTATTGTCTATGACTGAGTGAGAAACAACCACATCTCATAGTTTTCAATAGAGAAAATTATCTTGCACTTACTTGTCTTTCAGCTTCTATATTACAATAACCCAAAAGAAAATAACATCACAAATCTTGCAGAGGAAAGATCAAAGGCACTGATTTTATGGAAGATGAAGGAATTTTCCATAAATTTTGATCACTAAATATTTGACTTCGTTAATCAAGAACAAAAGTCTATTTCAGAAAATGTGACTCTACAGACCTCTGCCTCGAGGAAAACGAAACTGAGAATCAAATTCTAGAACAGTAGCAGCTTACACATACACATGCTCCGTTTGCTGCTAATGGTTTCCCATGTTGAAGAAATGCTTATCCTGAGTTGGGAATCCCTGGCTTTGGAATCAGACTTTTATGACTTTAGGTGAGCTACATAATTTTTAAGAGGCTCAATAAAATGGCACTAATGAGACTTACTTTACAGAGCCTTTAGGAGGATTACAGAACAAACAAAGGCAGTGTGCCTATAGTGGATGCTGTATAAATACTATATGCACTCCCCTTCTGCAGAGTTAAAATGTCATTTTCAAGAGATCAAGGTAAACAGCAGCAGTCAGAAGACATATCAACATCACGAAGCACCTTGACATGATGCCCTTTGGCCCCAAATGCACAACTTCACGCCAATTGTTAGAAACATCAGACAAACCCAAAATGAGGGATGCTTTACAAAATAATCAATCAATACTTTTCAAGTTTCAAGGTCATGAAAGACAGAAAAACTATGGAACTGTTATAGACAAGGGGAGACAAAGAGGAAATAATAACTGCATACAAAGGGGGGTCTTGGATAAGATCCTGGAATAGAAAAAGTACATTAGGGGACTAACTGGTGAAACTTGAATAAGTTCTTCAGTTTAGCTAACAATACTCCAATGTTAATTTCCTGTTCTTGATAATTGTGCTATGGTAAGATGTAAACTTTAGAAAAAGTGGGCAAGGGATATAAGGGGACTCTATGTCATTTTTGTAACTTTAATGCAGGTCTAAAATTAGTTTACAGTAAAAGAACGCAAATCCAATAATTTGTGAGAGCTAAATAACTATATTTATGATTTGTGCTGACTGCATTATCATATTAATTCTCCCAAATAGTGAAGAAGTTTCCACAAAGAAATATTTTTCTTCTCTGAAGAAAATACACACTCTCATACTCACATAAACACATATTAAAATACACATATATTTGCAGGACAATTTGTAAATATATATCAAATATTTTAAAATATACATACATTTTGACTGCTATTCTAGAAATTTATCTCAAGAATATCACAGTACTCTTTTATAATAGGTGCTCAATAAATATTATTAAGTAATTGAATGGATTGAAGTGTATTAAGATATTTTCTACAAGATCATTTATCATAATAGAAGAAACAGCCTCAATCTATGTCAAGAAAAAATTGATTAAATAATGGTAGCTTTCATACAATGCAATAGCTTTTAACTGTTAAAAATGTTGATGTAGAGATTTATTGACATGGAAAGATGCTCAGAAGTTATTGTTAATTGAGAAAAATTCAGGACACAAAATAATCTCATTTTTGTTGAGAGAAATAGACAATATATATCCAGTTTTCAGTGGTTGTCTCTGAATGATGGAATTTTGCATGTGTAACTATATTAAGATTGAAGTTCAGGCCAGACAAGAAATTACAATAAATACGAAAATCCAAAATGAGTCAGCCAAATCATCATAAGTGATTTTAAAGGAAATTAGTCCAAGTTCTTGTCCCAGGGCTCCCGGACCCATCAACCATATCAAAGCTATAAAAAGGCATCAGAGAGAAGACTTTGTAAAGGAGATTGTTGAAGAAATTTCTCTGAAGAGGACTGGTGCAGAGCTGTGGGTCCTCGCTCCCTTTGCAGGTGAGGCTGGAAGGGGCTCCAGTCTAGTCCCATCCAAGCTGGGAGATCATGCAGGAAAGCACTGATAGAGTTTGAAAGGGGGACTGGTGTCTGACTCTTGCCTGAGAAAGCTTCAAGTCAGACTCCTGCCCAAGAAATGAAAAAGAGGATTCAGGAAGACCTGAGAAACTACTTTGTTTCCAGAGTGAAGAGAGGGCTTCTGTATTTGGATGGCCTAAATTTTCCGTTTGTGGATGTGACACATGCAAGTTGGAGTGTTTCTTGTGGACCATTAGAGAGAGGGAGGGAGAGGAAGAGGGAGAAGGTGTACCATGAAATGCCCAAGGCCTAGGGAGAAATAAGATGTATCCTCTAGTCAAGGGAACTCAGTGGGGAGTAGACCAGCAGGGGAACAATGAAGGGTGCCTCGCATATCTCAGAAGATGGCTTTAAACATCTTTTAAGCTCAGAGAGCATAACAGTAAAGTGTTATAAGATCAACAGAGCATTCTTCCCTTCTCTTCTCTCTCCTCACATCCAGCTAATTTTAAAGGAGTCATAGGTTTTAGTATAGCTCATGGGTGTTATAATGTGCATTTATATAAAGAGCAACAGTAGGCCAAAGCTCAAACTGAAAATCAGAAGAATTTCCCAAAGGATCAAACTGGAATTGAGGCCCCAGTCAGAAGCTTGAGCGTTCAAGTATTGGTCCTTTTCGTGGTGACAATCTCAGGTTACATTAGTACTAAGGACAGTGTAAAATAGGATGATCGTTTCAGGTAAGAGTGAGCATAGCATCTATCAAAAAGCAGTTACGGTTCAGCAGAAATATCTGGCATACTGAAATGGAGGCCAATAGCCACCTGCACTTTTATTTCATGAGAATAAAGAAGGATTAATTACAGAGGAAGCTCATATTCTACTAGAGATCTTGGAAGATTTGTACAAATAATTCACATATATAAATTAGTTTTTCACCAATACCGTGCTCATTGGAGAAGATAAAAGCATTGGAATTTAATTGCTAAAGAGATGGCACGTTTATTTTGGGAAGTGTGGCCATTCTTTTGTTGGGGCTACCCTTGTTTCTCTTCTCTCCTAATTCCCTGTTGGCTCATTCCACTACATTTTGACTATCTTTTCACGACAATTATGCTCTAATCAGCTTGACAGTCCTTCAACAGCTGTACTAATTTCCAACCATAAAACTCACACCCACTGCTATTCCAAGCAGAGCGTGCCCATGACTGTGGCAGAGCACAGAGACCTCCTGGGAAGATTCAGTATGTACCACCTAGATCGTGGGCAAATGCATTCAAATTGATCTTTTATCTTTGTTAAGGACGAAAATGACAAGCACATTATTTTTGAAGGAGCTAGGCATGCTCTTGCTTTAAATACTGGGAAACACAATTCCACTAAATTCTTTCAATAAAAATATGCAAAATCCTTGTACTATTTTCCCTCCCACATCCAGTTCAAGCACTGGAAGAGCATGGTCAGAAAGCAGGATACTGCACTCAAATGACCGCTGGATCAAGGGACACTACCTTCCTTCTATGGAAGGCAGCATTTGATGCCCACTGAATGTTTGTGCATGACAAACTGGTCTCAATTACACACACACACACACACACACACACATGCAGAGAGAGAGAGAGAGAGAGAGAGAGAGAGAGAGAGGGCTGTCTCCCCATTGATTCTGTGCTTATTGAGTGTCCATTGCATTTGTTTTTACACTTATTTATGCCACTTTTCTTTGACATAGCAAGTATGCAATTTAATAAGGAAGAAAATTGCTGTTCTAAGAAACTGAGTTGGGTGCTTTGAAAAAACACTTGTAAAGGCAAGTTTCTCAAACATTGCTGTCAAAAAGTGGGGGGACACAACTATAAAAGATTGGGGAGGCACCTGGCTGGCATGGCTCAACTGTTAAGCATCGATCTAGGATCCAGGATACCAAGATTCAATTCCTGGTCAGGGCACATGCCCGGGTTTCGGGCTTGATCCCCAGCAGGGGGTGTGCAGGAGGCAGCTGATCAGTGACTTTCTCATCATTGATGTTTTTCTCTCTCTCCCTCTCCCTTCCTCTCTCTGATATCAATAAAAGTATATTTAAAAAAAAAAAAAAGACTGAGGAGGCTTGTAAAAATTAGAAGCTTTCTGCACCTTGAAAGAATTTGCAAGCAGCTTTAAATTCTCATTCTACTTGAGGCTAGCAGCTTTAGTGAGAGGACTAAGGAAGGCCATCTGAAATCTCATTGGCAGATTTCTGCTAAAATAAAAATTCATGGCCCTATATGGAAAAAATTGGTAAGTGCTTATATACAGCTGTATTGTTATTTAAAGTAGTTTATTAAAATAAATATTAGTTTTATGATTACTTACTTTAACTGTTCAATTTAACAACCAGCTTCCAGTCCTGAATGAATTCAAGAAAAGAATTCTACCCTCTGACTTAGAGCAGAGGTTGGCGAACCTCAGCCCATGGGCCAAATCTTGCCTACCCACTTTTTAGATGACCCATGAGCTAAAAATAGTTTTTCATTTCTAAATGGTTGAAATATATTAAAATTTTTATTTACATTTAAAAATATTTATTAAAATTTTAAATACATATTACACTTTTTAAAGTTTTTTGCTGTTGCTAATCCTCACCTGAGGATATTTGCCATTGCTTTTTACAGAGAGTGGAAGGGAGGGAGGCGAGAGAGAAAGAAAGAAACAGACAGACAGACAAAGGGAGAGAGAAACATCGATGTGAGAGAGACACAATGACTGGCTGCCTCCCCCACACGCCCCAACTGGGGCAGATCCAACGTGCAACCAGGTATGTGCCCTTGACTGGGAATTGAATCTCAGACCCTTTGGTCTGTGGGCCAATGCTCTAATATTAAATATTAAAATAAAAAAGAATATTTTGAGATACAGTGGTACCTTGGTTTTCGAATGTGATCCGTTCCAGGAGCCCGTTCGGGTTCTGAAACGTTGGAAAACCCAGGGATCCACAGCCGACAGCTGGGTCTCAGGATCCTGCCCTCAGTGGGAGCCGCGGGGCATGTTTGACTTCCGAGGCAAGTTCGAAAACCGAAGTATCGCCTTCCAGGTTTACGGCATTTGTAACCCGAAATGGTCGTCAACGAAGACGTTCGAAAACCGAGGTACCACTGTATATTAAAGTTACATAAAATTCAAACTTGTCTATTAATACAATTTTAATGAAACTCAGCCATGCCCAGGCTTTTAAGCATTGCCTAAAGTTGCTTTCAAGCTACAGTGGCAGAGTTGAGCAGTTGGGACAGAGATGGCCCACAAAGCCAAAAATATTTCCTGTGGTAGGTGGGAGGCATTTAAGGCTGCTCTCACCCCTCAAGGCTCTGTGGATTAATGTTGCCTTTCTAGGGGTTAGAATTCACACTTAGACAAAATGCTCTTTTTGGCAAACAGTTTTCTATGTCAGAACTGACTGAAAAGAATCGAGTGACCTTTTTAAAAAACACATTTTATTTTATTCTATTTGTTTTGTTTTCTTTTTAAATTTTTATGGAATGTATTGGGGTGACATTGGTTAATAAAATTATATAGGTTTCCGGTGTGCAATTCTATAATATATCATCTGTATACTGTATTGTGTGTTCGCCACCCGAGTCCAGTCTCCCACCATCACCATTTATCCCCCCTCTACCCATTACTACCCCCACCCCTTTCCGTCTGGTAATCACCACACTGTAGTCGGTGCTTAATCCCTTCCCCTATTTCCCCCCCAACCCCCTCCCCTCTGACAGCTGGCAGTCTGCTCTCTGTATCTATGAGCGATGCACATTATTTACTTGCAGAAAGGCTTTGCTTTGGTACAGACAACTCTGAGCTCATCTTTCCCCTTCTGTTTCCTTTTGGGCCAAGTTGTCTGCCAGCACAAAGCAGCTCCTTTCCTTTGTTTCTCTCTGAAGGAATGATGTAGGTGAGTGGCCTGGAGAAAATTGATTTTGTGTGTGTGTGCTTGTGCATCTTGCTTTGATTTTCCTTTTGGAGTTGACAGATAATCCTCCTTTCTGATTTACTAGAAAATACTGGTATTCAGAGTTAGGTATTGAACAGCTGAATGTATGACTTAAAAAGGGAGAAGAAAAAAATCAAAATCACATTGATCTCTCTCTCCTTTTTGGCAGGAAGAAGTCAGAGACAAAAGAGAAAATAGGAAGGATGTAGAATTGCAAGCTTTTCTGAGGCAAAGCAGTGCCTTATAGACTATTAGAGAGTGTTCAGGGGGACTTCACATTGCTCTGATGGAACAGGACCAGGGTGATACAGGATAATCAGCTTATGGTGTAACAGGTATTAATGGAAAGTGGTGACTGAGGAGCTGAGGTACAACATGCAGCTATCTTAGATTTCAGTCCCTACAAATAGAGCCCGAAACACAGATTTTGTATAGTTTATTAAGAGAGTGCTTAGAGAAACGGCCTGTAAAGGCGTGGAGAAAGCAAGATAGGGAAGGGGAGAGATTAAGCAAGAATTGGTTCCATGTAAAGTGTAGCCTTGGCTTGAACCCTTGGGGAGCACTGAAGCATGAATAGCACCACAGAGGTGGCCCTGCCCAGAGGCAAGGAATCAGGGCTTTAGCTCCCTCACACCACAGTCCTGAGGCAGCTTGGGTGAGGGAAACTCCCAAGCACCTCTAGCAAGGCTGATCCAATTGCCAAAGGCAATCCTCCCGAAGGGAAGTGAGCAGAGGCATTCGCAGCAACCAATACCAAAGGTTATGGGATTAGATTCCAAATGAGGTTGTGAGGCCAACCATCCCGCAACACTTGCAAAGAGTAAACAACTCTTAAGCTTCTCAGCCTCCACCAGAGGTTAAGGGTGTTGGGGCAAATCTTCACTGGCAGGATAGAGCCAGCAAGGCCCTGTCTTCTATTTTATTGTACAACAGACTAGACCCAGGGGAGCGGAACAAGATCCTTCAAATGAAGATTGAAGGGTTCATTATTATATGAGACTGACCACTCTGATTGGAGACTGTTCTGAGATTTAAATTGATCATGGACTTTGTACTGTCTAAGAATAAATAGAAAAGTCATTGCATCTCCCTGGGCAAGAGAAAAGCTAGCCCCAGCTGGAGGAATTTAAAGAGGGCAATGGGAAACAAAAACGTACTTGCTTTGTGAGAGCATCCCATTAGTCCTGCTGAACAGTGCATCACTCTCTGTAGAGACACTTGAATTGCTTACTTAAAACTTGTGGCCATTGCTTCTAGAACTGATCAGAACTCTCAAATCCAAGGAAAATAATTTTCATGTTTATATTCTAAAGTTTGTGTCTTGGAGTCTATTTTAAAACATCAAATTTAGAAATGCATATTTAGAGAGAGGCAGAAGAAAGAACTCAGAGACCCACCAGGTTGCTGATAGTTTTCCAGTTTCCAATGTTGATCTTCTGTGAGCTCTAAGAGATAAACTTGTATCTCTCTAATAAACCTTTGCTTAGCTGGTTTGAATGGACTTATGTAATTTACAACCAAAATATTTTAAGTAACACTTGTTAAATGGGAGGGTCTTAGAAGCAGTGGTCTAGTTCCATGTGGGTTGGATGCAGAAAATGAGAAGAAGGAATAGTTCAGGGACTTAGTTTGAAGCTTTGTTTTCAAGGCATTCATACTACTTTTACTTAGTTTATCTTTACCTGTGGTGGCTTTGGGGATGGGAGGCTAATGGAAATTATGGAGGTCCTCAGAGTATACTTCCCAAGCCATCTTTGGGAGGTTGCTTTTGGAAGACAGTATAATTTTCCTCCGTTTCACAGATGAGGAAAAACAGACCCAGAATTTCAAGTAAACTGCCACAGATCACAGTTGCCAAGTGGCCAGCCCTGGAAGCCTGCCCTGTCTGCCTCCAATGACCTGGTTTCCTCACTCCTCCCCAGAATGGTGGTAAAGATCCAGATTTGGGGAGACATCACTTCAAATGTGTCTGCTGTATGCATCATGGAACAAAGCTTTTGTTTGGAAAGATCTGAAAGGCTTTGGAGGAAGGGTACTTGTTTCTGCTCCTGTAATGCAATTAGCCTGTTGAATGTGAGGTGAGAATAAAATGTTTTTCCCTGTTCAGTCTACCCATTTTTAAGAGCACACAGAGAAGCAAGTCTACTGATGGTGACCCTAATGTGCGTGGGGAAGCCCCCAGAAATGAAAACATTAATTTATCTCAGTCCAGTTATTACTTTGGCTCCTTCCTTCCCTCTTAGTGTAAATTGCTAAGAATGTGAGACTATGTCCTAAGTGGAGGTTTGTTATCATTTTGCTTAATTAATAACATTCTCCGAGGCATGGAGCTGTAATTATTTCCTCCCTTTCTTATGCCCCTTAGTTCAAATCCTCACTTTTATTTACAAAACTACCCTCACTGCTGCTGCCAGGAGGGTAGATATTTCTTGTTCTTTGATTTTCACTGTATTGGAACAGATTTTCATTAAATTTTGTGGCAATTATTTGTACAACATTTACAGGACTCTCTAGATGGCAAGATTCTCATCTTGGGCAATTTTCCCTGAAAGAGATTTGGATCATGTAATTTTAAAATTCTATAAACTGCAAAGGGAATAAATTATTATAAAGTTTTTTTTTTTAAACCAAGCAGCCGGTTTCATTATCATTTTCCCCCTTGAGTGTATGTTGATATAAATAGTAAGCTTTTGCATTCAAGAAAATAATAGTTTTACATACAAGGTGCATCAGAGAAACTAAGGATAATAGTACCACTATCCCTGTAAGTTCACGAGAGGAGCAAAGGATCTGCATTTACCCTATGCAGATACTTTATTCTACTTGAGATGAATTTCTTTGGACAAATTCAACATCAAAATCTTGGGCAATGAAAGTCCTTCTATTAAGTTCCTTATAAAACAACAAAATTACTTTTCAAGGTAGAAAACACTAAAATAATACCTAATAATAATAGTAAATATTTATGTCTGACCCTGTGCCAAGTTTTTTATATGCACTATTAAATTTTTATTAATATTTTTAAAGCATTTAAATTGAGATATGATTGACATGTCAAAAACCATACATATTTAATGTATACAACTTGCTGAGTTTGGGGATAAGAATACACTTAGAAAACTATCATCAGTATCAAGGCCATAAGCATATCCATCACTTTCCAAACTTTCCTCCTGTTCCTATTATTATTATTTTGATGTATACTATTCTATTTAATTTTTATAAAAATCCCTATGATTTAGTTATTATTATTATCTCCATTTTATAGTTGAGGGAACTGAGGCTTGCAGATTTTTCAGTCTCATGCCTTTTAATAGGCAGAATTGGGATTTAAACCTTTACCTGTCCAATTTCAGATCTTAATTTCTTTCTTATGCCACCTCTCATCCCAGCATAAGAGAGGGGAATCTAGGGAGTCAATTAAGCTTGGAACAAGAAACCTTTACTATGGTGTTATCCATTTAGAGAGTGAGCTAAAAGAGGAAAGCCAAAGAGCCAGCTTGAGTTCCTTTATTTGGAAGAGGATCTAGAGGTGCTAGTAATTTCATAGATGCTCTCAAGGTTAAACTTTTCTAATCCAGAAATAGTTCACAAATGGTGACACCATACATATAGCTACCCCAGGGCCTTTGTATTAGCTGCTCTCTCTGCCTGAATATTCTTAACTAAGGTATCAATATGACAAACTCCTTTACCTCCTTGACATCTGTGCTCAAATGTCAACCTCTGAATGGGCCTAACCTGACTATCCCATTTAAGACTAGAAGTCCCAAGCCCCAGAACTTCTGATCCCCCTTTGCTTATTGATTTATTTTTATTAAATGCACTGGGGGGTAACATTGGCTAATAACATTAGATAATTTTCAGGTGTACAAGATTATAATTCAACATCGGTTAAAGGTGATATGTGTTTTATTTCTACTAGCACTTATCACCTTTTAACACACTATCTAATTGACTTTACTATCATCTATTGTTTATACATCCTTCCCCACTAGAATATAAACATTCCAAGGAAAGGGATCTCTGTCTATTTTGTTCACTGATGGACCCCAAGTTCCTAGAACTGTGCCTGGCACACAGTAGACATTCAATAAATTTGGCTTGATGAATAAATCAGGAAGATACATTCCCAGGAATTATAAACAAGTAATTGGGAAATCTGGGAGGTCGAGAGCTTCACCTGAGGTGAAGTTCAGAGCTTTCGTGTGTGTCACTGAATTATCTCTCTCTCTCTCAGACACAGACACAGATGCACACACACACACACACACACACACACACACACACACACACACACACCCCTACAGAAACACGCATACACACACACATTCCTTTCCTTGTGAGGCAAGGCCATTGGCATATTTTAGTGGTGGCAATTCATTTTGGAGAAATCACATTTACATTTCTCTGGCAAAATGAACATAAAGTCATTTTCTCTGCTCTATAATGCAATTGTAAGATGCCCAGTTGCTCTAGTAATCCATGTTGGCCAGCACACCAAATGATCAAAGTAGGGAGCAATGGGCAACAAAAAACTAGAAATGGTTTTCTTATTCAGAAAGCCTGCTCACTGTGAATTGACTGGATCTTCCAAAGCGAACTATAATCTATTCCACTCTCTATCACTTACAATGGCTCTCTCAGCCAGTACCAATGACTGTACCTTACCGCACAATGTAGATCAATTAATAAAGACATCTGGGAGGTAACTGGGTTATAAAGGTGTTAAGAGTTTGTAAGTAAAGTAAGCCCATGAGCTTTGGGGCAGAAAGTGAGAGACAGAGGAGAGGAAGGTTATTAAGTGAAACAGGGATCATCATTTCAACCAGACTCTGAGATGAACATGAAGAGAAAGCAGGTAGACTAGTTAAAATAGAGCACTCCCTACAGTGGGTCCTGCAAGGGTACCTGAAAAATCTTAGAGGTAATCTGAAACAGGTCTTCAAAAGTCAAACCCTAGAACAGGGGTGAACAAACTACAGCTCACTGGCTAAATCTTGCTTTACATCTGTTTTTGTATGGTCTGCAAGCTAAGAATGGTTTTTATATTTTTAAGTGGTTAAAAGAGCAGGGGAAGATTAATATTTGTAACACATGAAAATTATATGAAATTCAGATTTTAGTGTACGTAGGTAAAGTTTTATTAGGACATAACCACACTCATTTGTTTACATACTGTCTATGGCTGCTTTTGTGCTACATTAGTAGAATGCAGTATTTGTGACAGAGACTCTGTGGACAAAGTCTACAACATTTACTATGTGCCCCTTACAGAAAAGTTTGCCTACTCCTAACTTAGAACTTCAGTTACTTTTTTATGTTTTTGCATTAGAGATGCACAAGGTTTCTTTCCTACAGATACTTTTTCTTAATAAAATAAATCTTATAACAATATATATATGATATTATAATATCTCTTATACTCTTTCTAATTTTGCTGCTGCACAGCCTTGTTAAATGTCTCGTCTTACAAACAGCTCATCATCTGAGAGGTATATATCTGACAATAAGTAATAAGCATTATTCATTAATTGAAGTAAGATTCCAATCTTATTGAGTTTTCCTTCAAATTGTTTTCAATTTAATAAAGCTGAACTGTACCTAATAGAGAATTAAATGTCTAAATTTGACTCAAATGTCAAAGCCGCCCTTCTCTTTGAGACTTTTATTAGAATGTGCTGAATTTTTTTCTTAAGCCAGCAAGAGGTACATAGGCTATAAAACCTCTCCCAAATGAACTTGAACCTTTTGGATCACTGCTGTGGGTGCAGGAGAAGATGGAAATCATGAGCTCCATTCTGAGGGTGCAACAATCAAAAGAGTTTAGCCTTGTCTGGGGCTGTAAATACACCCACGTGTTTCCATCTCTACCAGCTGTGAGGACAAATATGGTTTTATTAATATTACTACAAATATGGCTCTATTAATATCAATACCAGATTTCCCTTAGCTCCCTGCTTCCATATGCTTATACAGAAATGTCAGTGCCTTGCAAATTTCCCCTCTCCAGGAATGTTGGGGGCCCTCATGGTTGCCTTGTAGGCATCTGTTTATGAGACTCAGTAGGGTCTCTGAAAGTACAGGTCCTAAATCTTCTAGAGGGCTGTGCAGTGGAGTCATCAGACCAGTTATAGCTGCCTCTGCCACCTCAGTGTTGCTGAGCTGGAGATTCGCTGCCTCTGTGGAACTTTCCACAACCCAGCTGGCCCTGAATGCCCTGCAGGGGTGTGTCACAGCTGCTCCCATGAGGCAGAGATACAGCTGCTGCTTCCAAAACCTCATTCCTATGGATCACTTAATGGCAGCATCCAAACAGGCCCCTTCAAGGCGAAAAGGAGACTCATTTGGGTCTGTCCCACTTCAAGGCTGCTTGGGAACTAAAGTGTCACAAGGTTTAGGAGACCCACAGTTCCCACTCACACTTATGGCTCTTCTGCCTTCCTGAGTACATCACACCCCAAGGGTGATGAGTTCCCAGAAAAGCTAAATGTACTATCTCCTCTCACCCTCACGTCTGGATGCTTGCTCTGGAGTTCATCCCATCATCATAAATTCACTCCCAAGGGACTGGTCAGCTCTGCCTGTCATCCATCCTTCTTTGGAGCCTCACGAGTGTGTTGAGCTTATTTATACAGATCTGAACTCAAGCTGTGGTCATGGTTAAATATACCTCACTTCACCTCCCAGTCCCCAAGAAAATACACTGATACAAATAAATGTGTGTGTGTGTGTGTGTGTGTGTGTGTGTGTGTGCTATCCATGAAACTTTGAAATCTGACCAAACCAGGGACCCCTGTTATAGAAAACCAATTTATTTTGTGTGAATGAAAGGCTAGATTATGGTCTACTATGAGAAAAAAGTATATACAATTTTTTACATAAGTCCTTTATTTTGAGAAAATTATATGAATAATAGGTGCTTTTATGATGATTTTAATAGATGTTTTGGAATGGGTGAAAAATGCTACATTTAATAAGGTTTTTAAAATTTTTTATTCATTTATTTAAAAATATTTGTTGTATATCTAAAATGTGTCAGGCACCGGGGATGCTGTGGAGATATAAAAGGTCCCTGCCCTGATGGATCTCACATACTAGTGGGGGAGTAATAAACAACTAAAAAAACATATAATTTTAAAGTTGTGGCAATTTTCATACAGCAAATTAAAGCAGGGTAAGGCGGTAGAGAGTGACAGCTGGGGAATGCTACTGTAGAGAGACAGGATGAAGAGAGAAGGCCTCTATGAGGATGGAACTTTACAGCCAAGACTTGAAGGAAGTGAGAAAATGAGCCTTGAGCTAGTTTGGAAGAAGACATGCAGAAGGAAAGCATGTGCAAAGGCACTGGGAGTAGGTTAGCACAGAGAATGGATGGAGCTCCTAGGCCAGCACAGATGAGCATTCCTTTAGGGAAATCTTCAACCTGAATCATACTCTCTTCCTGTTTCCCTTTCAGAAAGTTTAAGTATGCTGCCTGAAACTATTCCAAGAAACAGCCCCCAACAACAACAAATCATTTATGAAGAGCTGTATGTTCCAGAGATTTACATAAGTAATTTACAATATTTAAAATGATCCTGCCTAAGTGGACATATTTATCTTCATTTTAGATTAATCATGTGACGTGCCCAAGACCACACAACCAATAACTGGTAGAACTCAAGTCTTTTGAGGTCCGAAGCCTGGGCTATTTCCATTATTTAAAAAGTTTTCAGTCTTCTCCAACCTCAGCTTCTTTCTTCATATTAACTAGCCTGTACTAGATGAATTCTGTGGCTCAAATGAAGACCCAGTTGGCAGAAATAAGGAGAATGGAAAAAGAAGGCTGCTGGGGCAGGGATCTGGGTAAGGCACAGGTGACTGTATTGCTTACACCGACTTTGAATGCCTCTGTCCAGGCCCTGAGAGTGAGCACACAGTGGAAAGCCTTGAAGACAGAAATAGGGGAAGCTCATATGCCTCATTGGCCTGCCGTTATCTAGGTCCTAGGAGTTTAGGACCTAGAGGCTGGGAGTCTCACAGCCTACAAAGAGGATTTCCCTGGAGTGGGCAAATTATGATAGAGAAGGGCCTGTGCACTTACTGATCCAACAGGCTTTCTGCCTCTACAAATTAGGTTCTCTAGGTCATTTGTTCTGTCACCTTCAGTCTGTTTATGGTGGTCAATAGCTGAGAGTGTTCCATCTACTGCAGTGAGTCTACCAGGACCAGCAAACTCAATGCCATGACCTTGGGCCAAAAGTTCTCCCCTGCAAACAGAGGGGTGGTTCTCCGTGACAAAGTACCCTAGACACAGCTGGAGGAGGTGTTTTTTTCTTCCAGATTTTCTGTAGTGAGATTTTATGGTTGTGCAGGTCCTAACTCATCACGAATTGTGGTTGTATGGAATCTAGTTATTTTCTTTTGTAACTCCAGCTTAGAAGGGTAGGGAGCACTTTCCCTTCTGCCTTCCTGAGAATAGGGATCTGTTTTATGTTTGTGAAATACCAACCATGCTCTTAAAGTTTCTTAAGTCCTTTGCCTCCAAATGGGAGTCTTAATTAGTTATGTACTCATTATTCAATGAGTGTAATTGTTCACAAATCCAATCATTTATTCATAACTCCTTTCATTCTTTTGCCCTTTGGGCCATCCCACTCAATTATCTAATACAGAGAATGTAATTTAACAGTTCTTGGCATCTGCACATGGCTGTTCAGCATTATTCGAAAAAAAAATCACACACTTGTGAAGACTAGTACAAGAATGGAGTAACTGTTATGACAAACTATCCCTTTTTATCAGATTTATACAGTAAAAATGAATGTCTCACTTACATAAGAGGGCATCATGTGTATTCTCACTCAGATGGTTCTCCTGGGAGCCTCCTTTTCAACTGCTGTCTCAGGAACCCAGGCTCCTGCCCGGTTGTGGCTCCATCTTTTCTAAGTCCTTGGAATCTTTTCTATTCAACCATCTAATGGAAAAAGAAATGGAAAGGCCACATATATGAGGATTGTGGAGAGTCATGAAGGGGGCTTATATCCCTTCATCTCACATTCTTTTGGTTCAGACACAATTATTTGACTGTATCATAGGCTGGAAAATGCAGCCTCGCTGGCTACCCTAGAGGAAAGGGAAGTGAACTGGTGAATAACTGGCAATCCACTGTAAATTTACGGTCTTTAAAATCAATTAGGGTGCTGCCTGCCCAGCATCCTATGTCGCCCTAGCTAGTTCTTTCTCTTATATCAGTTATTTCAAATCTTAGTGTTCCCCCAATTTCTAACCCTACCATATTTCCCATTACTCTTTTTAAAAATAAAATATGTCAGACATATGGAAAAGTATAAAGAATGAACTTCACTTGCATATCCACCACCCACTCAGGAAATAAAATATTGCAAAGACAGTTTAAGCTTTCTATATATTTATCCCTGATTCTTTTTTAGGAGGTAATCTTGTTTGTTATTTAACAAAGAAAATAAAAGCCCACTGTATTTTAAGTCCCTCAGTGTTCTGCCTTCAATAATGCAAACACCCCTGCTTTCATCATAATTTCCTCCCATTTCTTGTTGCTACAGGAGAGCAATGTCTCTCCTCTCCTTAGCCTATTCCTTCTATTTGTTCTCTCTCTCTTCCCCATCACCAGATACCTCACTCTTTTCTTATCCCCTCTCCCTGTCCATCAGTTTCTTCCTTCTCATCAACATTTAATTACCTGCGGGTCTCTTCCAACTCACTTACAAATACAAAAGCAAAACCTCAAAACTCTATATGACTTCTTGTCTATCTCCAGGCTCACTCTCCTCTTCATGAAAATTCTTTGTGAAATGACTGCTGCTCATACTTCAATACACTGTAACCTGGATTCCATCCCACAGCTACAGGGAACCAACTCTATCCCAGCCCATTACAGCACTGACTCAAGCCAATGAACATTTCTCACTCCTTATCTTCTTTAAGCTCTCAGCACATTTGACCCCATGGATCTCCTTCTCCTTGAAATACTCTTTCCATGGCTTCTCTCTGCTCTTTCTCCAGATCTTAGTGCATTTGTTCTTTACACTCCTTTAAATGACAATAATTGTTAAATGATTTTTCCTAGATCATCTTCTCTTCTTTTATATATTTCTAAGTGATCTCATCCATTGATCCTTGTCAGCCCCAAGCCTAAATCTCTCCCACCAAAACCAACCAACCAAACAAACAAAATGAACAGCACTATCAACATCTATGTGGAATCTAATGAACAAAATAAACTGATGAACGAAACAGAAACAGAGACATAGAACTATTGAAGAGTCTGACAAATTTTAGAGGGAAGAACTATTGAAGAGTCTGACAAATTTTAGAGGGAAGGCAGGGGTGGGGGAGTGTGGGAGAGAGATTATTCAAAGAACTTATATGCAATATGCATAACCTATGGACACAGACAACAGTGTGGAGAAAGCCTGCGGGGGGAGGGCGAGGGTGGATGCTAGGTAGAGGGGATCAATGGGGGGAAAAAGGGGGACATCTGTGATACTTTCAACAATAAAGATAAAAAAGAGAAATAAAAAAATGATAATGCAAAAAAATAAAATAAATAACAATAAAAATAAAAACATGCCAGCCTAGCCAGGCATGGCTCAGCGGTTGAGCATCGACCTAGGATCCAGGCGATTGGGGTTCGATTCCCAGTCAGGGCACATGCCCGGGTTGTGGGCTTGATCAATGACTCTCTCATCATTGATGTTTCTCTCTCTTTCTCTCCCTCTCCTTTCCTCTCTCTAAAATCAATAAAGATATATTTTTTTAAAAAAGCAAAAAAAAACAAAACACCCATACCAAACAAAATTCGTCTCTCAAATCTTGCTGTGCCATCCACCTACTTTGCTGTTCCTTCTTAGTTGAAATTTTTAATAATGATCTACAAATGTCCCTCTACTTCCTTACCTTCCACTTTTTCCTCAGCCCATTCTAACACACTGGCTTCTACTTTCATGACTACCACGATGGCTCTGGAGAAGAAGGTTGTTGGTAATCCTCATATTGCTAAACCCAGTGGACATTTTTAGCCATCTTTTCCCTGACTTCTTAGTAAAATAAAGCCTATGGAGTGAATGCTTCTTAAATAGCCTTGAATTCTCTGACACCACACTTTCCCTCCCACCTCTCTGACTACTACATCCATGCCACTGTGGGATCATCTCAAAATATTTCTCTTAAATATTAGATCTTTCAAGGCTTGATCCTAAGAATCCTTTTATTCCCCCCTCAAAGTCTCCCTGCCCCCTCAAAGTCCCCTTGCCCTTGAATTCAGTTACTATTTATATCCTGATGATCCACAAGTTTATGAAATTTCTGGTCAGATCTCCCTTCTGAACTCTAAACCTGTATATTAAAATTCTCCCGCAACCTTACCACTTGCATATTTTAAAGGCTTCTCCAAGTCAATATTTCCAAAAACTTATATCTTGCATTTCTTTATCTAAATCTAGATCTAGTCCCCCACCATTTCCTGTTTCAATGAATACCATCATCACGCATTTAGATACACAAACCAATACTCCCCCCAAATTCACCCTGTTGTCTTGTTTTACTTTTCAAATATCTTCCAAATCTGTCCATTTCTCTCCATACCTACCAATACTCCTTTTTACATATATTGCAAGAGTTTTCTTCCCCTCCCTGTGATCCTGCCATACTGACTTTAGAGGCTTTTAAACTAGGCCCACTGCTTCTGTCCCTTTTCCTGGAACATTCTCTTTTCCTTCTCCATCTCTCCCTATGACTTTGGAAACCCCTATCATAATTGTGATCTCAGTTTAAACAACTTTTTTTCAGGGAATTGTTCCTTAATTCTTCAGGCTGGATCAAGTTTATTATATACTCTTATGGTTTACTGTATCTTTCTTTTGCAGTACTAAAGACAGTATATTTATATTTGTGTGATTATTTGACCAGTTGAATCTCTGTGAGATTACATAGCATATTCTGTATTGCTGAACTCCATGCTCCTGGCCTGTAGTACAGCACATGATACACATCAGGTGTCCAGTAAATGCTTAAGTGGTTCCAAATACCAACTGTAGGCTGACAATTGCCAAAACTATCTCCAACCCAAGTTGCTCTCCTGAGCTTCAGATCTACATAACCAACTCTTTACTGGAATCACTGATTGGGTGTTTCACTGGCATCTCAGACTTAACAAATCCCAAACTATGCTTACTACCTCCTCTACACCCAAACCTCATTCTCCTCTAATGTTTTAAGAGAATGATTCCCCTCAACCATTCACTTGCCAAAATTAGACACTGAACATTGGCTCTGGACTTTTTTTCCTCTCATCTCTCTCTTTTGATAAAGCAGTGAGTCCTATTGATTCTGTCTCTCAATTATGTTTCCAATCTGTCCAATTATACCCAACCTCATAGTCCCTATTCTAGTTCAGGATATTATCAGCTCTAGCCTGGATCACTATAAATGCCACTTTACTAGCCTCCATTCCTTCAAGCTTTGTGTTACTCCTAGTATTAACCTTAATAAACAGTAATTTGTCTAAAATAGAAATCTGATCATACATCTGCTTCAAAGACCTAGATAGTTTCTCCTCAGTCAATAAGGCTTATAAAATTCTGGAGGACCCAGTTCTTGCTTGGCTCTCTATCCTCACCTTTCACCCCTCTTCTTCCATATTCCATTCTTCACCCATCCTAGACCATTTCCCTTTTATTGAATGTGCCCTTCTCTCTTATTATACCTTCAGATTTTCTGTATTAGTAATTTACTACTGCATAACAAATCATTTCACAATTTAGTGTTTTATAACCGCAATCATTTATTACTTCCCATGAACCTATAGGTCAGCTGGGTAACTTTTCAGATTTGGCCAGATTCATCTGATCTCCATTGGAATAGCTCACTTTTTCTTTGCTCAGTAGGCCACTAGGCTAGTCGGAGGCTGGCTGGTCTAGAATGATATAGCGTGGCTTCATCTGGCTCTTCTCCATATGGTCTCTCATCCTCCAGTAGGGAAGCCCTGGTTTATTCTCATGATGGTGGCAGAGTTAAAAAGAAAGAGCAGAAGCATGTAAAGCCTCCTGACACTAGGCATGAAACTGACATACGATCATTTCTGTTGCATTCTGCCAGCCAAAGCAAGTCACAAGGTCATCTCAGATTCAACGGGTTGGAAATGGACTTCACCACTTGACGGGAGGAGCTACAAACCCACATTGCAAAGGAGTGTGTACATAAGTAGGTGGAGAATCTGGGCCATTTTTGTAATCAGTGTACCTACTCACATCATCTTTCACATTCCTTTTGCAGAGAATACCTGTACCCCAGCCCTTCTTTTTAATAACTCATAATTGTCTCTCTGGTCTCAACTTAGATATCACCTTTGGGAAGCTTTCAGATTCCTCTAGATGTTTCTCCTCTGGACCTCATCATTATAGCACACATATTAAATCCCTGACTACTTGTCTGATTCTCCAATTAGAACATGAGTCCTTGAGGACAGAAACTATGTGTTATTTGGTCATCTCCTGGCACAATGCCTGGTAACAGCAGGGGCTGTTATAGGTAAATTTAAATTTAAAATGTACAGTAAAAATCAATCAAGAGAGGTTTCAATAAGTAAATTTAAATGTAAAATGCACAATAAAATCAATCAATATCAACATGTGCTTCCACTGCTACTTAAATCTCTGATTAAAGATAAAATAGCAGGAAATATTTCCGGCAACTCACCTTTCTCCCTTTCTTTTCTTTTTTTCTTCTTCAGTAGAAGCAAGGGAGTAGGATTTGAACTTTACTGTGTGATTCTACTTATGCAGTGATCACAAAAATGCAATATAAACACAAGAATAATGGGCATGAATCTACTTTATTTTCTTAGTGGGGTAGAAGTATTTGTTTCAAGCCCCCTTTTCACTGCACTGCTCTCTACTCGTCACCCATCTGATAAGAAGTATTGCACTGCTTTATCTATAAATTACTTTTTCTCAGGGCTCAGTAATTTTCATCACTAGTCTTATATCTTCTGCAAATCCTCAATGTCTCACAACAGAGCTAATTCTGGTATTCATGGCACAGTCTCTAGAGCAGTGAGGTACAAAATGACTCCAAATTCTTTCACTCCGCTGGCTTCCCTTTTGCCATCTTATCACATTCATTACCAAGTTGTTATTGACTTTTCTTAATCACTACTCTCACTTTTTAATTTACTTTCCTCTTGCTGTAGCTGCTTCCTCAACCACACCTCACCTCATCCCACACAAGTACATGGGAACTGACAATTTTCTAGTCACATTATTTTGCTTTCCCATCTACATATTTTTTTCCTTGCAAATTATTATTTTAAGCATCTGTCAAACAGGAAAGGCTAATCCCCCATCCCCATATAATTCATTTTAATAGCATCTTTAAGCAAATCAAGGTTAATATCATTCTCTCCCACTATGTACCCACTTCTATGGTTCCCATCATTGCCACCGCCACACATTTTCACGACCCTTCACAAACTGCCCTGAGGTTAACTACCATTTATCACAAAAGAGAGTATTAGCAATTAGGACAACCCATACAAAAAGTATTCCTCAGAAACTCCCTACAAAGAACATTAGAGTTCATCAACTGGGGCTCTAATTCAGCAAGATAACTCTCAGCTTCTCAAAGTGATGGAACAAACTCTATGTGAGCCACTATTCCCAGCTCACTTAGAGCCACTATTCCCAGCTCACAATTCCAGAAGGTTCAGTATTCAGAAGTCATGCCAGAGTAGTCCTGCTTACCTTTTTGACAAGTTTCAACACCAGGACTTCAGTAAACTATTTGGCCAAATTTCCTTGGAGTCTTGAGAACCATAAGGAAGAATATAGACATGACTGTACTATGGCTACATTATTATGTGGGTGGCTAATCATTCCTACACATAGAAAGTTGATTAATGGGGCTGAAATCTTTTTTATAAAGGACCAGGTAGTACTTATTTTAGGTTTTGTAGGATGAACTACTCAAGTCTGCCACTGTAGCCCAAGATCAGACCTAGATAATACATGAAAGAATGAGTGTGGTCGTTTTCCAATAAAATTTCATTTACAAAACAGGCATGGGCTGGATTTGGCCCATGGCCATAGTTCACTGACCCTTGTCTTAGGGTCTAAGCTACCAGGGGGCATGACTATCTCATGCAGGATTTAGTGACCTGATCCTGAAACACTAATCAGAAAGAATATATGCACCCCTATGTTCATAGCAGCACTATTTACAACAGCTAAGATCTGGAAACAGCCCAGGTGCCAATCAGTAGATGAGTGGATAAAAAGCTGTGGTGCATTTACACCATGGAATACTATGCAGCTGTAAAGAAGAATCTCGTACCCTTTGGGACAGTATGGATGGACCTGGAGGATATTATGCTAAGTGAAATAAGCCAGGGAGAGAAAGACAAACATCACATGATCTCGCTTATACGTGGAATCTAAAGAACTTAATAAACTGATGAACAGAATAGATTCAGTGACATGGAAGCATGGAACAGACTGACGAATGTCAGAGGGATGGAGGAGGGCGGGTGGGTGGAGGGGGAGAGAGTAACCAAAGAATTTATACGCACATATGCACAACCCAAGGACACGGACAATGGTGGGGAGGGGGACTAGGGAGGGGGGTGGGACAGGGTGGAAGGGGTCATTGGGGAGAAAAAGGAACATCTGTAATATTTTAAACAAAAATAAAATTTAAAAAAAGTTAAAAAGTGATTACAACAAATTATAAGATTATATGCAACACCCACTCAAAAAATCAATACTGCTGAAACTCTAAATGCCTTTTTTTAATAAAAGGGAAAAAAAAAGATTTAGTGACCTGTATAGTATAAGAATTCAAAACCTTCAACTTGCAGCTGGACTGTTGTCTTTAATTACTGGACCCACAGCACTGTGTTAGTGATCACACCTGCTGACACACTCATGCTCACACTCAGTCACCACAGAGAGGTTTTCTTTTATTCTGATTAGTTTCATATATTCTTAGAAAGGAGAGAAACATGAAGTCCTTTTACTACAAAAATTAGTGCAGATTAAGAATTAATCTACACACAGATGAGTTCATAAAAACATAAGAAAACATTAGCAGTTAATTAGAGATTAATGCTAAAATGCTAAATGGAGTTCTCAGATTGAAGCAACTACATCACACTTGAATTGTTAATATGGCAATTAGCTCAGCCGCCTACAAAGTACTTGTTAATAAATACTTCATAAAGACTTCTGCTAAATGAGAGTACAGCAGGTTTATAAAATGTAACTTTATATGGTCTTGAAAAACATACTCAGTATGCTTTCTTTTTAGAATCTTTAGTAATGGCAGCTTCTTGAAAGACTTCATGCCACAGCTAAATTTCAAATATTTTTTTCTTTCTGTAACTACACATACAACAGTGGCTCTCAAAGTGTGGTTTGCAGACTAGCAGTGTCAGTATCTCCAGGGAAACTGTCAATTCCCGGGCTTCACCCCAGACTTTCTGAATCAGACACTCTGGGGTAGGGCCCAGAAATCTGCATTTGAGTAAGCTCTTCCAGTGATTCTGATGCAGCTCAAGCTTGAGAACTACTGCTTTACAACACTGAGGGTAAATTGCAAGTAAGGTTCAGATGTTTGTGTCCTACACTATGTAAACAAGGAGGTGGGTCCTACTATGTTTGCACACTGGAATCACCTGGGGTTGTTCATAAACACTGATGCCTGTGTCCCACACAGAGATTATGATTTAATTGATCTGGGGTATAGTCTAGGCTTTGGGATGTTTAAAAAATTCCTAGGTGATCCTTATCTGCAGATGTAGTTAGTAAATACTGGAGTAAAAGCAGTGTCCCAACCCAAATATGGCAGAAAAAACTATCTTTGATGGTATGGAGAAGAATTGTCTATTTTTCAGATTCCTTCCAGGTTAGCTCTATTTTGGTTGAAAAGTAGTTTATTTGCTGTATTTGTCTTTGGGAAAATCCTAGGGTCTTAATAGCATCAGTTTATACATGATCTTTGTGATACTGACTGGCATATAATTGTATAAATACATGTATTTTGTTTTGCATAAATTAAAATACAGTTTCTTATATCTATAAAATATCCACACACACACACATCTGTTATGCTGAAAGTCCATGGTGGCATGGACACCATGCCCTTGGCATTAGTAGGTGAAATCCTATGAATGGGGAAATGGTCTAGTTCCACACTTTGAAAGATAATGGGTATGAAATGAAACAAAAAAAGAACAAAACCATAAACAAAAACTTCAACAACTTAAAGATTTCAAACTATACCAAAATAACTAAATACTAAAATCAGCAAGTATTGAACATCTAAAAATAATAATAATGTTGATTTGACATATAGGATATGACCAACATTGTTTCCAGATTATAAACCATTTGCTAAACAAGCAAAAATGAAATAAATATGTTTATCAGTCAAATCAAGAAACAAATAAGAAGTATAAGCCAAAGGAAAGCATAGAAATTCACTAATAAATATAAAAAAATAGTAATAAATGAAAATGTAGAAAAAAATGACATTTTTCCCCTGTAAAATGAGAAAAAATAGATGAACTATTAACTAGTCTAAGAAAAAAAGATGAAATTCAGCAAACAAAATTAGGAATAAAATAAAAGTACCATATGTACAGAGGAAATAGAAACGAACAAAATACTCGACATAGTTCTAGGCTAATAATTTTAAAAATTTGGGTTAAATGAAAAAATTTCTAGAACTAGTTTTTCTACAAAGAGCCAAAAGAGTAAAATACTTAAATAGATCAATAAGTGTAGAAGAAATTGAAAAAAAAAGTTTTCACAGGCACATTTGTTCAAGTCTTAGGTTGAGATATTCCTAAACTTTTGAGACTATTCCAGGGAAGAGAGAAAAAGGGGAACATTTCATCTTTTTACAAAGCTAGTGTAGTACTGACAAGCATACTTGACAATCAAAAAGATTTTCACAGACTAAAGAGAGAAAAAGATGAGGGGTGGAGAGGGAGAAACAGGCGATTTCACAAGGACTTCACACAATGGATCTAAGGTAAACTCCATCTCACTAGGTGGGGTGTGAGGCCAGGGAAAGGCCTTGAGCCTTCTGGAGCTCCGCACAGTTCAGGGAGGAACGCATTGGAGGAATTAAGTATTTTTCTGATTCTCTTGAAGAAGTGCCCATTATGTCTTTTAAGATGATTGTTTTTAACTCTCAGACTATGCTCCAAGATATGGCAAATGACTGTAATTCTTTTTTCAATCTTAAAAAAAAAAAAAAGTAGAATAGGATAGTAGAGAGAGATGTTCCAAACATAAAGTTTGCACAATTGAAGTTGAAAATCTATGCAGTTCTTTTATAATAATATTTTCCTATTATATATGTATTTAAATAAAGTATTTTCCTGATTCTAAATCTCCATTGACTGCAAAACCATCAATTTAATTAAAGATATTTTAGGGCTAAAACAAACTATATTATTGTACCTAAAACAGGAATACACACATTTATATACTTATATACCACTTTCTTTTCAATATCACAAGACTGCATCTAAGCCTTCCTTACACTGCAGAATCTAAGAACTATAGGGACTCATTTTCGGCGGTTGCAGTGATGCACAACACACACCGATGGGCTGCTTTTCAAAATCTGAGCTGCTAGGCTTGACCTCTCTGATCATCTTTAGGATGACAGGATGTTTGGAGGACTATTCTTATTGGTTAGACCCTGGTTTTATTCTTTTCTTTAATCAAATTACATATCTGCTAGAAGAGATTCAGCTTCCTTTCAAAGTTAGCCAGACACTTTAGAGTTTACACCAATAGATCTTTGATGCCTGGGTAATAGTGTATGAGGCACACCAACCACTCGTAACTTTTAGAATGCTGTGCTATCGTCTGAGAATTTTTATTTCTACTGCCTTTGATTATATCTCCTACTATTTCACAAGAAATGTCTCTTGTGTATGTGAGTCTTTTTTTCAGTATTATTTTGTATTAGTTTCAGGTGTACAGTGTAGTGGTTAGACGATCATATATGTTACAAAGTGATCCCCTGATATTTCCAGCACCCACCCAGCACCATGCATAGTTATTACAATATTACTATGTTCCCTGTGCTGCGCTTCACATCCCGTGACTATTCTGTAACTTCCAGTCTGTGCTTCTCAGTCCCTTCACCACTTTCACCCAGTCTCCCACCCCCCTCCCCTCGGCAATCAGTAGCCCAGTCTCTGTGTCTATGAGTCTTTTCAATTTTGTTTGTTCATTAATTTTGTTCTTTAGATTCTACATATAAGTGAAATCATATGATACTTCTTCTTTTCTAATTTCACTTAGCATAATATCCTCTAGGTCCATCCATGCTGTCGCAAAAGGTAAGATTAAGATTTCATTGCTTTTATGGCCAAGTAATATTCCATTGTGTATATGTACCATCACTTTTTTATCCATTCATCTATTGATGGGCACTTGGGTTGCTTCCATACCTTGGCTATTGTAAATAACGCTGCAATGAACATAGGAGTACATATATTCTTTGAATCAGTGTTTTAGTTTTCTTTGTATATATTCCCAAAAGTGGAATTGCTGGGTCATAAGGTAGCTCTATTTTTAATTTTTGGAGGAGCCTTTATACTGTTTTCCATAGTGGCTGCACCAGTCTGTACTCCCACCAACAGTGTGTGAGGGTTCCCCTTTTCTCCACATCCTCACAGACACTTCTTGTTTGTGAGTTTATTGATAATAGCCATTCTGACAGCTGTGAAGTGATATCACATTGTGGCTTCAATTTGCATCTCTCTGATGATTAGTGACAATGAGCATCTTTTCATATGTCTATTGGCCATCTATATGTCCTCTTTGGAGAAGTGTCTATTCGGGTCCTCTGCCCATTTTTTTAACCAGATTGTTTGTTTTCTTGGCATTGAGTTCCATGAGTTCTTTATAAGTTTTGGATATTAACACTTTATCAGATGTATCACTGGCAAATATGTTCTCCCACTCAGTGGCTTGTCTTTTTGTTTTGTTACTGGTTTCCTTTGCTGTGAAAAAACTTTTTAGTTTGATATAGTCCCATTTGTTTATTTTTGGTGTTTGTTTTCATTGTCTGAGGAGATATATCAGAAAAAAATATTGCTAAGAGAAATGTCCAAGATTTTATTGCCTATGTTTTCTTCTGGGAGTTTTATGGTTTCAAGTGTTACATTTAAATCTTTAACCCATTTGGAGTTTGTTCTTTACAAGAAGTCTTATATTAGCACATTATCTTTTCTTTCTAATGCAGCATAAGCGCAGAATATTTTTAAGAAAACACTTTAAATTTTAAAAGACAATTAAAGTCCCTACTACCCAAATCTTGATTTGTAATGCCATTCTCCAATAAAAGGAACTAGGGCTCTTTGGACAAAGAGTTGACTATAAGGCTGGGTAGAATATATACAGGACAAGCCTGGAGCATCTTGTAGTATCAGAAAAATGAAACCCACAATGATGAGGATGTGCCAAGGGACACAGAGTCAACTGAAAGAGCTCCCAATGGGCAAAGATGGAACGATATGACAGATCAAATGAAGTAGTATAGGATTATAATCCAAAGCAGAGAATACATATCCATGAGTCCATATTGATATAAATAAATGACTGAGTGACTAAGTAAACAAAAAGTAGCAAATGGTCTGTGCAGAAAAATTTCAATTTATGTAGATACTCTGCACTCAGGGAAGTGGAACATTACTCTTCACTTCTTAAGTGTGGGATATGCAGTGACTTCCTTCCAAAAAGTACAATATGAAAAGAGAGAAAAAAGAGATACTCGACAAATGCTACCTCAGCCAGGTGATCAAGGTTAACCTCTATCATGTTAAGTCATTTTGGTAGCATGTATGATGTGATGAGAATGGCATTTTACCTCTGTGGTCCTCTTTCCTAAAACTCATAACCCTAATCTAATCATGAGACAAACATCAGATGAATCCCAATAGACAGACATTCCACAAAATAGCTGACTGGTCCTCCTCCAAACTGTCAAGAGTATCAAAACCAAGGTAATTCTGAGAAAATGCCACCACCAAGGAGAGTCTAAGAGGAAATGAAAACTAAATGAAATGTGGTATTCTAGATGGGATTCTGGAAAAGAAAAAGGGCATTGGGGAAAAACAAAGAAAGTCTGAATATGGACTTTTGTTGGAATAATGTATCAATACTGGTTCATTAATTGTGCAAAATGTACCATACCAATACAAGATGTTAATAATAGGGGAAACTAGGTCTGGGCTATATAAAAACTTTTCTATTATATTCCAACTTTTATGCAAATGTAAAAACTATCCTAAAATAATAAGTTTACTTAAAAAAACAAGTAAGTAAGTCCTGGCAGGGTAGCTTAGTTGGTTAGAACATCGTCCAGATACACCAAGGTTTTGGGTTCGATCTCTGGTCAGGGCACATACAAGAAGCAACCAATGACCAATGAATGCATAAGTAAGTGGAATAACAAATCAATGTTTCTCTCTCTCTCTCATTCTTTCTCTCTGTCCCTTCCTCTCTCTCTCCAAAATTAAAAAACAAAACCAAAAAATCAATTGCCCTGGCTGGTGTGGCTCAGCAGTTAGAGTGTCAGCCCAAAAGCCCAAGGGTCTCAGGTTCAGTTCCCAGTCAAGGGCATGCACCTGGTTTGCAGGTTTGATCCCTGGCCTGGTCGGGGCAGGCGGGAGGCAACCAATCGAGAGGCAACCAATTGATGTCTCTCTCTCATATCGATGTTTCTCTCTCTCTCTCTCTCTAACTCTCCTCCTGCCCTCCACTCCCCCTCCATTCTCTCTAAAGAGGGAAAAAATATCCTTAGACGAGGATTAACAAGAAAACACAACAATTAAGGATGTAAATATAAATTAAAATTCAACTGCATATAGCACTTTCAAAGCAAATATCTCAATGGAGGTGGCAATCAGATTAGTGGGTTCCTTTAATACAAGCCTAAATTCAAATACTGAGGCAATAACAACTCAGCATTTTATTTCTCTTCTGACATAATTTAAAAAATGCATATTGATTTCAGAAACCTTAAAATCTATAAAAAGCTAACTTAGTATTAAGGATAATTAATTTATTTTAGCACTTATTAGGTTAAATTGTAATTTACAACAGAAAAAAATATTTATTTTTATTGTTTCCAATGCTGGGAACTCCTCAAGAATAGGAATGGGTACCATTCATCTGTGTCTCTTCAGCACCCCACAACACAGGTCCTCAACTGTATTTAAAGTATGTGAGGTTGAATGCATAATGTCATTAATTTTTTGATTGATTAGTAAGACTGTCCAGCTCTGTCAACCAGGGCAATTACAAAAATGGAGAGGGTGTAGTAAAGAAAATACACCCAGGAACTCATTCACATACACAAGCAGAAATTCTGCTTTGTCCTATTCTTTTCTTAGGGCCCTATATTCATATAAGTGGTTTTGGTCTTTCCTTTACAGGTATGTTCCTTTAGATGAAACATCCTAATATCAAATTAATTTTCTTATAATTGTTCTTTTGAATTATTTTTTATGCTATACAAAATCATAATTTAGAACTATTTCACCAAAAGTATTTACATGTTATGTTTAAATAAGATAACAATGAACAGAACAAAACAAAATCCAGAAGCTTCAAATTTTGTTGAAGACTTATTTGGAGAACAGTTACCAAATATCTGCCATGCTTGCTGGAGGAATTGTAGTTTCTAAGGATGATGATTCTAAACCGTAAGATGAGTCAAAGAAGAGTTTAAATTTTGTGGTAAATTGAGTGTTAAATTATCAAAGAAGACTTTAATCTATTTCCGCAAATCTTCTCTTCAGTGAGCCTGTTTCCAGATATCCACCTTCACCCTCCCAGTTAGCCATTCCAGAAATTGCGGTCCATCTGGATACCTTCCTCTCTCTGTTTTAACAGTAAATTAATCGCATCTTGTACATTGTAAATCCACAGCAGCTCTTGGATTTTCCCACTTCTAAAGGTGGCTACTCTTTGGTCTGAGTTACCACCCTTCTCAAACAGTCCTCCCCGTTTTTTGACTCTTGTCCTTTCTGACCCAACGCCACCAATGCCACCCAGAAGCCAGAGAGATTGTTATCAAATGAAAATTTGGTGGTGTCATTCTGAATGACTTTCTGTTCTTCTTGGCATAAAGCTGAAAACCTTTATGCAGCCTCTCCTTTGTAGTGAGCACCGCAGTGCAGAGCCCAGGCCCCTCCCTTCAGGATCTGGGCATTCATCCCCCTGTTGGCTGCTGAGGGCTTACAGGACTCTCTCTCGGCCAGGGGCAATTATCTTTTATGAGTGGTCAATGGTGGGATGTACAAAGGTCTGGCTCCTTTTCTTTAATTTGAGACAACCCTGAAGGGCAATCCTAGCTTCCCCATGTTGTCTGCTGAGTCCTTTATTGCAGCCATATTGAAGTTCAAATTCTCCCTCTGCTCAATCCTGCTTCCCTTCACCTCCTTTAAAGATGTCGTTTCCTAGTTCACCCCCTACCAGCCCCCTGTACTGAAATGTCCATCTTCTCTGAACCCAGTTTAAGATGCCACCACCCCACCTGCTTCATCTCCCCCTCCCCACCCCATGAAATGCATGCTGCCCCATCTCTGTGACAACCTGGATTTCAGCCCTGCATCTGCACCAATTGATGGAGCCCAGGCTCATCATTTGACACGTTCACTCTTGTATAAAAGGAGAAGGCATCCTAGATCACAGTCTCAAACTTTAATATGCCAACAAATCACACTGATCTCACTAAAACACATGTTCGGATTTTCTGAGATTCTGCATTTCTAATATCAGCTCCCAGGTGATGCTGATGCTACCGGCCTGTGGACTACACTCTAGTATAAAGGTTCTAGAAATTCTCTTAGGTTCCTTGCCACTGTACTAGTTTGATAGATCGCAGCATAGAATTCTGGAGCAAAGATTCTGAAGTCACACAGAATTGCCTTCAGGTCCCTGCTCTGCCCTTCCCAGCTGTGTGGCCTTGACCAAGGTGTTCCATCCAGGTTTCATTATCCTCATTTATAAAATGAGAGGAAATTGTGCCAACTTGTGGGAATTACTGTGGAGACTAAATGATATAAAACAAGCAGAGTACTTAGCACGGTGCCTGGCACATAGCTCTGAAAAAGGCATCAGCTTCATGTTATAACTGCAAATCAGCATTCCATGTTGGGACATGAAGAGTGTTGTTATGGCTTAGTCACTTGGGTCACAGACAGTCCCTCAAGGGGCACTGCTAGTAGCATCACCTCTGAATTATAAGGGGTACATAGTTGCAGAGAGGGAACCAGAGCAAACTGACAAAGAGGGGCCTTTCTATCAAAGAGATGAGCAAAAGCTAGGAAGGGAGATGGCACTACTTTCTGGAATTTTCCATGCCATTTCACAGGTAAAGAAAGGCACAGAAATCGCAGCTGCTGGCTGTTCTCTGGTCTGTGAGTCAGATGGCCTGGAAATTGGGAAATGGAATCATCGCAGAAACAGAAAATAACTCATCATGTTATTCCTATTTTCTGCCCTTTGTGCTTATAACCCCTCCCAGAATACACGCTTAAGACTCATGCTGGATTTAATCTTAGCAAGGGTATGTACGATCAAAAGAACTCCAATGGTCCCAGAGACATTATTAAAAAGAACTCCACAGCCTTAACATGTCCCCTTTGATTCAGAGGAAAGGAGCTATATCCACAGGAAACACTGTTGTTTTCTCTCAGTAGGAATGGCTGAAAGTAGCAGCTGTTGTATAAGCCAGCATGCTGACAAAGGGATAAAGGGATACATCTTGGAGCTGTGTGATATAAACAGGCAAACAGCAAATGTCATAATTTCCATTTCAGCCAAGAACAAGTGCCAACGGGCTGGAGATGCAAGGCCATACTCAGGGCAGCAAAGTCACGGGTGGTGGTGGGAGGTGGGGAGAGGGTGGGTAGGAAGCCCCCTAGCAAAAATGCTGCACCTATAAGTCCTTTGTAGTCCTCAATACGAGTAAGCAAGCTGTCAGAGGAGGGGCAAAGCTAATGCAGGCCTGAGTCATATCATTCTGTCTTTAACTGGTGAAAAAAACATGACATAGAGAAGGACATGGTTTGTAAAAGACCTACAACAGCTCTCATGCACAAAGGGGAACAGAAAAGTGAAATTTAATTTAGCTGATTATAATTCAGTCCTGTTTGCTGTTTAACAAATTCAATTGATGTTAATGTTTTAGTCATCTACTAAGAGCAGTATGTGCACTATTCTATGAATGAAATTTTTCTATATTCACAATTCATTCATTCATTCACTTACTCAACTTCATTTCTAGTCTCCTTTGCTATTAAAAAGATGGAGTTCTCACCAATGGAACATGAGCAGAAGGGATGTGCTCCAAGCCTGGCCCATAAAACCCTCTCTTACTTTATTTGACTGCAGAACAAAGATCTGTAGGATCTTCTGGAAAACTGAGCCATAAGAGAAGAGACTGAATCCTTAAGTGATTGAATGGAGTAGAGCTCAAATGCTCAACTGATTACATGGCCCCATTAAATATGTAAGAAATAAACATTTACTGTGCCAAACCATTTAAATTTTAGTGCTGTGTGCTACAACAGCTAATCTACCCAGACTAACACGTGTGTAATGCAACGAGGGTATAGAGAATAAATTGCCCTATTCCCAGAGACTCTGGGAAGGCATTGCAAGTGTGAAAAACTCAATGGGGTAAGAGGACTAGAATTTGCTAATGTGAACAAATAACGGTTTTTACACTTTTAAATAGTTGAAAAAAATCAAAAGAATATTTTGTGACACATGAAAATTATATGAAATTCAAATTTCAGCCGGGCCAGTGCAGCTCAGTGGTTGAGGTCACTGTTCGATTCCCAGCCAGGGCACATGCCTGGGTTGCAGGCTCCATCCCCGGTGGAGGGGTGTAGGAGGCAGGTGATCAATGATTCACTCTCGTCATTGATGTTTCTGTCTCTCCCTCTCTCTCTCCCTTCCTCTCTCTGAAATCAATAAAAACATATTTTAAAAAATTTTCAGTGCAGATAAATTAAGTTTTATTGGAATACAGCCATTCTCATTTATTTATTTATATATTGTCTATGGCTGCTTCGGCACTACAATGGCACATGGTGGAGATGAATAGTTGTGACAGAGACCATATGGCTCACAAAGCCTAAAATATTCACTATCTTTCTCTACAAAAAAAAAAAAAAAGTTTGTCAATCTCTGCTTTAGAGTCTGTACTTTATCATGTGCGGCAAACTACATTATCCTTCCCATTCTTGACTTCTCCTTGAATCCATACTGTCATGTGACTTTGAATTTTATACGACTGGGTGGAGTGTATTTTTCTGCTTCATTATTGTTGGGCTTGGCTATGTGACTTGCATTGGTCAATGAAACATGGGAGAAAGTGATAGTGTACTTCTTCTAAGCCTTGGCAATATCGAAATCATATGTTTTTGCTTTTCCTTCTTGTATTTCTACTATTGTCACTAGAAGGACACACCCCTCATAGCACAAGAATGAAAGGAATGTGGAGCAGAGCCACTGCAAATGAGCCGCAGAGCCCTCCCAGGCACTTCTCAGCATATTTGTTAATATGTTTATTGCCATATGTTAATGAGCTTTGGAATTGTTCGTTTAACAGCAATAACTGATAGATGCATCATGTAGCTTCTGAGGATAGAAAATTACTAGGGGCAAGCCTAGACACACTTCCTTATAACTAAATGTTAAAGAATATTAGCAAGTTGAGGTTGCCAAAGTCTAATGCTAAAGGCATTTTATATTAATCATGTAGAAGCTTAGTGTGAAAGGAAATTATGGTGAATTTAGGCAGAAAACTCTTGGTTCTTTCTCCCTTTTTTTGAGATCTGAATAAGGCCTTTGACATTCCTTCCCCGAAGTTAAGTGGTCCTATGTTTGCAGAGCAATTTTCCTTTTCCTCCTTTTAGTGCAGCTGATATTTGTTTTAGCATAACTCTGCTATGTCTTCAATGGCTCTCTAATAGGGATATGCTCCTCCACACAATCTGACCTGTATAATTTTGGAGCTTGAGAATCTCTAATTCACCTATTAGAGGAAATTCTGGAATATGAATCATTCTATGAAATGTCTAAGAAAAGATATGAGGTAAAACACCAAAAGTACCCATTCTAGGTTTCTTGGTTAATGCCTATGTGGGTTATCATGGTGACTGAAGAAAAGATGGAGAACAGAGAAGAGATTGGAGAAGATATTATCATATTGGGACCTATATAAAGCCTTTGTGAACATTTGCTTCTTGGAAATTAACTCAGGAAATTACATAGTTCACTAATTTGGTTCCCTGTGTATCACAAGGTCAATGAAATCCCTTCAAGATCCTATAAATTGGGATTATTTCTTCTTCCTTTTATCCCAGAGTCCTAGGGGTCAAAGGTAGGAGAAACATCCTGTGTACATGGTAACATTAAAATTTAAACATTTGAAATTTGCTTGTTATGTTGAAGTCTCCCACTTCTTCCTTCCAGCTGCAGCCTACCATCTCACCACCAAAATTAAGCAAAGAAGACAGGCATATACAAAAAGCCCCAATCATACCCAAAACAATTAAATCACAGTCTCTGGGGAACAAGACACAGATTTAATATCTTTTTTCAAATCCTTATCTGAGGATATGTTTTCATATATTAGAGAGAGAGAGGTGGTGAGGTGAGGGAGAAACATTGATCGGCTGAACACGCCACAACTGGGGATCAAACCTACAACTTGGGTATGTGCCCTGACTGGGAATCGAACCTGCTACCTTTTGGTGTACAGGATGATGCTCCAACCAAATGAGCCACCCAGCCAGTGTGGCATCAATATCTTTTAAACTCCAGGGCAATTCCAATGTTCAGATAAGTTTGGGCCAGTATTTTAAGCCTTGTTATTGATAAAGCAGCATTCTGCTCATCACAGAGTCACAAAGAGGCAAGTAATCACACCATTGTAACAGCTGGGAACAATTATTCCAGATCAACACATATATCAGTTAAGATATTTTCAGTTTCAAAGTAACAGAAATCTAGACTCAAACTGATATCACTGTATTTAACCCAGTTATGAATTAACTGGAAAGGAATCGAGGGAAGGCCAAATACTATAGGCATGCCCAGTGAGGTCTGGGTGACATAGGGAAGATGATTATCTGTCAGTCACACCTGGGGAACGTCATTGGCAAGGATGGGCGAGGGCACTGCGAGAGCATGAAATGTGAGATACATAAGCTCTCCCTTGCTCTCTTGGGACTCCTGTTGCAGGGGTAGTGCTCCTATGCTCCTGCATTTGCTCACAGGGCTCATGGCCATGTGGACTCCACATAAAATGGACTAAAGGACTGCAACTAGTCTGATGCTGTGCTGGACCCAGCTCCACATGGAACAGAAACTCTGAACACTGGCTTTGCTTTTTTAGCTCTGCCAAATCCCTAGCTGTACCTCTTTCAGGACTGCTTTAAGGGGAATGGGACTTTACAAACCAAGGAACACAACTCCACACAAATAAAGCTTTCTATCACATCTCATTCTCCTGTGGGGGCCTCCAGAAATGCTTATTCCAACGGTACCCCAAGAACCTCACTCCCACTAGCAACGGAGAAAGGCAATCCACACAATTCTCCGATAACAGAACCACTTCACATGATAAAACCATTTGTAGTGTCATGCAAATGGCAAGTTCAATGGTAGGATTTTTTGTCTCTCCATTCTGCCATGCAAGGTGTCATTGCTGGTGCTTCTAGGAGAGCATCCTGGAAGCACCGGGGGCTATATACTTTCTCTTCAGGTTCAGCCCAAGACAGAAAGCTTTCTTTTTCTCAACTATTGAACAATGTCATGCCTTTGCTTTGATTGGATCAACTTAGGTGTGTGCCACTGCCCCCCATCCACATATTTACCAATTCTAACTGTCTTAGCTTCGGCTACTATATCAAAATACCACAGATTGGGTGACTTAAACAACAGACATTTATGTTTCACAGTTCTGGAGTGCCAACAGATTTGGTGTGTGGCAAGAGTCCATTTCCTGGGTTGTAGATGGCTTTTCCCTGTGTGCTCACATATCCTTTCTTTAGTGTGTGCATGTGGAGAGAGAAAGAGCTCTCATATCTCTTCCTCTTTTTATGAGGCCACTAATCCCATCATGATAGTATCACCCTCATGACCTACCCTAACCTAATTACCTAACACAGGCCTTACCTCCAAATACCATTACATTGGGGGTTAAGGCTTCAGCATCTGAATTTGGGTGGGGGGGACTCAAACAGTTAGCCCATAACACTAGCTAACTGGCCAGGAGATTCTTTTGTACTGATTGGCTTAGATCTAGGTTACAACTTATCTCTAAACCAATTACTGAGGCCTGTATTTGGTTTAGGCCAATTCAGACTCACCATTAGAACTGGCAGGGAGAATAATTTCACTCAGAAAGTATGGCTGCCCCATAATAAGTTATGACTGGGCCCTGTTAGAAAGGGAGAAGTATAGAATAGCTGCTGGCTAGGAAATAAACAAATATGCATTGAAGAGTAGAGATAAAGCAGAAGATGCTTTAGATTATTCTTTGGTATTAGAATAAAATAGTATTTCTCCTAAGAAGAGAAAGCCCTTCAATACTTTCTTTTCCAAGTCATGAGCCATGTAGACAAATGATAAGCATTACCAAAGTCTGGCCATTCCTGAAGTTTTGGATTTCTTCTGTCTTCTTAACCATTCTAGGAAGAGGGGAGCAACACCAGTGTTTTCTACACAATCAGCCAGAACTTACCAAAGAGTCAAGAAATCCTCTTTAGTGGACAAACTGAACTAACAAGCAAAAGACAGACAGACTCATAGATAGAGAGCAGGTTGACATGCGGGTTGGGGGCCGCAGGGGGCATGGAGGGATTGAGCAAAAAAGAAAAAAAAAAAAGAGAAAGAACTCATGGACATGAACAACAGTGGGGCGACTGCAGGGGAGAGGGGAGTGGGTGGAGGTGGAAGAGGGTATAGGGGGATAAATGGTAATGGAAAAAATAAAATTAAATTAAAAAAAGAACTCTCTTGTGAGCCTAAGAGAGCAGACTCTACTTCCTCATCTTAAAAGCACTGGCCACTCTTTACCCTACTGGGAGGATATCAAGTTGCCCTATGAATGTCCTCAGATATCCCCCAGTCTCAACAGACGATGCCAGCTACCTTTGTTTGAATGGAGTAGCCCTCCTCTGCCAAGGAGTATGAAATTCAAAAACACTAGAGATTATTCCCCAGTTAAAATGCAAATACTTTTTAGATTTATCAGGTAAATCATTAACATCTATAAACCCTTTAGTGTTAACTAGTATAGCAGAGAAAAATCAGTCTAGGTGTCTCCTAAGAAAGTTAAATAGGACAAGTGGAGTACTTTTCAACTTCAACTGCATATGAGAATTCCCATCAGATAAATTAAATCAGAATCTCTGAAAGTGAGACTCTGGTATCAATCTTTTCAAGCTTTAATAGTGATTCCAATGTACAGCTTAGTTGGAGACCTGGACTTGGTGAGGGCTTTTGAAAGACCTTGCCTGGGTGAAGCAGCTGGGTGGTTTTGGATGCTGGTGTATAGAGTAGGTGGGGTTGGGTTGGGATAGAATCAAAGAGAGGGGCATTGCTGGAAAAGGAGTTTGGTAGGGTACCAGAAACCATCTGTATCCGAAGAGCAAAAGTCTCCGTCTTCACAATCTAGCCTTGATCTATTCATAGTCTGTATCTGATAAAACGATGTGCCAAATCCTCTGGTATGCTCTTCTCAAACTTTAATGTTCTATAAATCCCTGAGGACCTTGTAAAAATTCAGATTCTGATTCACTAGGTCAAAAAACAGTCCTGAGATTCTGTATTTCTTACAATCACTGAGGTTATGCTGCTGCTGCTTTGCTGATGAAAGTTGAGTAATGATTATGCAGTATATCATAGGATGCTACTATTTTTCCTGATAGAGGGTACATGCCTAATTTCCCCCGTTAACTTATAAATCAAATACAATGTTGAAATGTGATAATTTCCTGTTTATTAAAGATTGAACATGACCAGATGACACATTTCCTTTGTAAAGGAGGAATATATTTTTCCTCTACTCATCTTAGGTTCTCAGCTGGGTGTCTGTATCAAAAGACATTACCAAGAGAAAAGCATTCAAATTCCTTTAATAGAAGTTTTATGTGACATGGGAGCTTTCCTAAGGAAGTGAAGACCTGAATAAACAGTTAAACCTGAGTGTTTTTATGCTAGGTTTGAAGAAGAGTGAAAAGTCATGGAAAAATGTGGTAGGACAAAGGTTATGAGCCAAGGGTAGTAAACTGGGGGAAATGCAGCAAGGCCTGTTTTTTCAAATTCCCCTCAGTAATCCTCCATCTGCAGAGGTAAGGATGCTCCTTTCCTATAGGTATAGGGAGAGTACATCTCAGAGTCCTTCCAGCACTCACCATTCCTCAAACTCCTTCAGCTTAAAATATTTAATACATCAAGATGCCATATTTTGAAGTAGCATGTCCTGATTCCCATCATATTCTGTCCCATTATCTGGCCAGACATTTCCACCTACCATAAAACCTCAGAGTTCCATTTACACCATCTAAGCCATACTCCACTTTTAACTCAGTTTTTCTAATCTACTAATGTGAAATTCCTGAATGTTTGTATATATTGAGACTGAGGATCTGAAGTTGAGAAAAAATAGCCAGGAAAACAATAAAATAAAAATCTTTTTTAGAAGGTTGTCACATGTCCCCTTGGAACAAATGATCCATGCACTAAAAAGAAATGTGGTGTGGGTGGGATAGATTGGGGTTAAGTATTTTAAGGAAGCCAGTGAAAGAAATATATATTGTAGAAAGCTGAATTGCCCAAAAAGTTAACAGCAGGATTTCCAGTTTACCTAGCAAAATGGACATTCTGAATTAAAAATTAACATCAAATTGATCTAGGGTTGGTGATATAATGCTTAAATAAATGAGCTTTATGCACTTCATATTCTTCTTTAGAATGTTGGGCTCCTCCTGCCATAGGCATTTTCGTCCAACTTGTCCTCTGTCTGGATCGAAAGGAACACTCACATTTTTAGGTAGCAGAACAGAAGCTTCAGATAACAACAGGTTAGCATCTCCTTCTTATTCAGGGAACATAATCTGAATGTGATTCGGATTTCAATAAAGTAGCATTTGTAATGCAAATGGAAAGTAAAAGTAACTAAGGTAACAAAAAAGGATTTAAAAGTATATGATTCTCTGAATGCATCCTAAAAACTCTTTGGTATGAACCCTCCTAGCTGGAGCCTGTGCAGAGTAAGATGTGCTAATACAGAAGCAATAAAGTGACTAGGATTTTAAAAAAATGCTTAAGTCCTTTAATGTTCTTTCAAATTAGCATGCTGATAACGCACAAATCTTTGCAATTAAAATGGAAGGATAAAGCAATGCACACATACTTATCCCAGAGAAACTTTTCCTGTGTGAATTAGCTCTCTTAGTCAATAAAAATGAATTGTGATAACACCATAACATAGTTAGCTGTAGGGTAGCTGATAACAGGATTTGGCTTTGCAATCTTTAAACACATAAAGAAGATGTAGTTTATTGTATTAGTGTTCACAACTATTCATTCTCTTGCTTACCTGTAAGCGTTTAGCATGTGGCTGAAGCTGAAAAAGATGATTTTAGGGACTGATGTATAGTTTAGAACAGGCCACCCCAAAATTTGCCACTTTGGCAATGTGGATTATTTTGAGCTGAAGGCAACTGAGAGAGACCCTGAGGGCTCAAGAGAAACTTCTGCCTGGAAGAATTTGAATTAGGGACCTTGACCACAATAAGACGTATCACTAGAAATAACATTTTATGAACTATCTATAGGGCAGGGCAAACTACTAATTACTGAACATCTGCACTTCTTACTGTCCTGCAAATGATCCCCCTGTCCTCTGGAGCCCCAGGTGCCTCAGCTCATTCCCTGGCACAAGATGTCATAAAAACACCATTTTAACTTTCTGTCCCTAAAGTCTCGTGTATGTGGGGTCTCTGAGTCTCTCATGTATATGGGATTCCCATACATACATATGTATTAAATGTGATTATTTTTTCTTGCAAAGCTGTCTCAGGTTGATTTAGTTATTAGACTAGCCAAATGAGCCTAGAAGGGTAGAGGAAAGTTTCTTCCCCCCCCCCCCCCACAGCTGGAAGACAGACAGTGCTACAGAGAGTGTTAGAACAGTGCATGCATATGTGTGTGTCCGTGTGTGTGTGTGTGTGTGTGTGAGGGGGGGGGGGGAGAGAGGGAGAGACAGAATCTTCAATGTATCTTCCCCTCCATAAAAAGAGCATGTGTACAATACTAAAAGGGGCTGATAGAGGAATAAGAGGTGGGAGGGGGAAGCCTGTTTCAGATGAAGAGTATCTGCCTCTCTTCTCCCTCTTTCCCGTTTCTCTCGCACACTCTGGCAGAGCTGATGCTCTTAAGGAGCTCGCATTTCAGGCAATTTTTCCAATTAGGGTTCATACTTTGAGATTCCATCTAGGTCCTCCCTTTGGGCTCAAAGAAAGGACAAAAATGCCTATCCAGCTTTTTACACACTTTTTTACCCCTATACAATTGCAATAAGAGGGTCTTGAGCTGAGAAATACATTATCCTAACTTTGAAAGTTTGGGAGCCTTAGAGAATACGCAGACTTTCTTTAGACTTTTTTCCCCCATCAGGGACATAGTTGCTCTTGAAACTACTTGGAGAAAGACTGTTAGGAGAAAATTTACTGAGGAAAATTACCCTGTCTATTGTCTCTGGAAAGTATTTACTGAGAGGAGCTTCTTAAATAGAAAAACCTGATTGCCTAACTTGTGTGTGTGTGTGTGCGTGTGTGGCTACTGAACAAAGCACAAGTGTTGTAGGAGCAAGAAGGAGGAAAGGGAACAAAGTGCTTATGGGCTGATAATCGCAGATCAAATACCACACAAAGGCAACACGGAGAGCTCGTGAGACATGCTGGGTAGGATGAAGCAATAGAAAAATCATTTCATTTTGCTTTGGAGAATAGTGCAAACTGTTCACATAGATGCAACTTCCATAATATGGGCTAAAGTTTAAATACACTATTACTTACAAGTGCAAAGAAAACATAGCACTTTTATTATTATTTATTTTAAAGTATTTATGTATATGTCATTATTTGGATATGACTTTGAGAGGAAACTTTCCCAACTCCATTGCCCCAACTAATGGCCACTGCTTCATTGTTTCCTGAAGATCTAGTACTGTTATTGGTGGGGTGCCCTCTGTGTTCCCACCTGTTACTAGTGGAAGTGGAGCTCTTGGGGTGCCACAGGGAAAGGAATTTCCTGAGGTCCCCACGGGAGGATGAGGTATTGTGGAAAGCTTTATTTCTGTGGACTTAAACCCCTGGGTTTCCAAGGTCCTATTTCCCACCAACCTGCCATGGAAAATGTCCAGCCTTGTCTTCAGCAGAGCCAGGATGAAAGACAATGCCTAGAGTTTCCACTCCATATTAAAGTATAGTCCTGTCCAGCATCTGGCTAGCACAGCTGTGTTCCAGCTGTAGCCCATTGCACATGGGGTTCACATGGCCCTGGGCCATGCAGCTGCTTAAGACCACATGGCAGGCTAGTGCAAGGGAGAGCGCAGGTCACAGAGCAAGCAAGAAACAGGAGTGCAAGAGAGCAAACAAGCAAGAGGGTGAGAACTCTTTGTCTCAGGATTACAACGAAGAGCTTAACTAATTAAGCCTTCAGTATTTCACGCGCTTGCAGTGGCTCTGCTCCCCTAGCCAATGATCTTTGCTCCCCAGGTTAGATGACAGACAAGGACCTTCCCTATGTCTCCCCAACTTCACTGCAATGCATCCATTTCCCCCTTTGTTGGATTTCTTCCCCCAGTGATTTGTGGGGAATGGGTAGATGGTTCTCTGGGGAGTTGAAACTGCAGCTTCCTAGAGAAGCTGCACAGATGACCATGCTTATAATGTCTGGTCTCTTACTATTATTAATATTAACTAGATAGTTACCATGGTAACAGAACTACATATCATATTACTACAAGTTGCCATGTCCTTCTTGTCAAGCTTTCAAAAATGTAAATAGCATGCCAACTAAATATCCTCTTGACTCTAACTTAATAAGAAGAACAAGTACAGTAATAGACTAGTTCTCTATAGGTAAACTGATATGGTCCACAGTGGTTGTCATAAGGAATATTTCAGATATCTAGAAGTGTAAAATTAATTAAAATTGGTGTGTGTGTGTGTGTGTATGGAAGATAGAGAAGTCATAAGTGTCTGTCCATTGAGGGCATGTGGCTGTGTGATTGGCTGGTGTCATGGTATAAATATTAATGCCAAGGCTAAGGCCCAAAATGGGGCTCCCTAACGCAAGGCCTCCTTCCTCCGTTACTTAACTACCTGTCTTCTCCAACCGAACTCCTCACCCCTAGGCAATTACACATGGCCAGTCCTTGGCTTTGTGCTCAGCGACCAGGTAACTCATGGCCATGTGACTGAAACCGCAAGCATATTTATCCCCCATTACATTGAGGTGTCAGGCTTATGTGGTAAGTTTGACATAAGCCCATCCCAACACCAGAATTCATATTACTATCCAGAAATCCTTCTAAGGGTGTAATAAATGATCAATATTCTGATTTATTTATAATAACAATTTTAGCCTTATTGATAGTAGCAGAAAAAAGGAAACTCTAACAATGGAGAAAGGGTTAACTAAATTATGGACTGTGTATATTCTGGGATATTATGCAGCTATTTAAATTCCTATTCTCAAAGTTCATTAAATGACAAAGAAATATATTATTACAATATATGTTAGGTTTTGTTATAAGATTACAGAATCACTTGCACAATATAATCCTCATTTTATGAAATTTTTTATATATGCATTGACACAGAGGTGAAAACCAAAAGAAAAATATCAAAAATTAATATTAATTATGTCTAGGTATTAGATTTATGGGTCACTTGTATTATCTTCTTACAGTTTTTGTAGATTCCAAATGTTCTTTTATACGTATATATTACCTTTATAAAAAGAACAAATACATTGTAGCTAAAACAATATTCATTTTTTTTGACAATTCATGTCAAAAACTGTTAGGTTAGGAAGTAGTGCTTTGGCCAAAATTTCAGAGTTCCAGGGTACAGTTCCCAAAGATGCAGAGCTGATCAGAGCTATAGCAACCAAAGCCAAAGCACAAATTATATTGTAAGCAAGAAAAAATGTTTCTGTAAGTCACTATAAATGAGGGGTTATTAGTTACTGTAAGAAAGCTAAAAGATAATGCTTGAAAGTTTCATGACCTTGTTTGTTCTCTTTAATATGAATCTTTCCTTAATAAGATTCATATAATGTTAGACTGAAACACTTTGAGATTGTCTTTCAGCTTCTCATTTTTCAGATGAGTAAACTGAGGCTCAAACATGTAAAGTAACTAACCTAAAGATAGTGATTTAATTACAAACTAGGAATGGAGTTCTCTTTGACTGGAGCTCCTTCACTATATTTCTAGTAGGTGGGACAACAGAGATGATTGGGAAGATCTTATATATTGGTGCTCAAGCATTTCACCTAGGTACAGATTTTTAAATCATAGTATTATTGAGCAGTACAATTTCTGGCCTCCCTGAGGTAGATTACAGATCTAGAATCAGAAGCATGTTATACGGTTGTGCAAAACCTGTATATGGAAAATTTTAGAAACTTATTAAAAGTCACTAAAGGACACAAATCAATGTTTGTGGTTAGAAAGTCAAAACAATGTAAATATACAACTTATCTCCAAATTGGTCTATAGGGTCAGTGCAAGTTCAATGAAAATCTCAACAGATATTTTTTAGGATTCAAAAATGTATATGGAAGAGAAAAGAGTCAAACTTTTCTATACATTCATGAAGAAAAATAGTGTTGACTTATTTATTATGGGAGATATCACTATATAATAAAGCCAAAGGTATAATAATTAGGACAGTGAAGAATTCATACAGGGGTAGACAAAAATAGATCAATGAAACAGGAGAGCCCAGAAACAGATACAAAGACAGCATTTCAAATCAGTGGAGAATAGATGGATTCTCAATAAACAGTGGTCTGACAATCTGTAAAGAGAACAAATTGGATCATCCACACAATCAGTTCTAGGTAGTTTAAAAACTTAAGTGAGGAAAGAAAAACTTAAAAATTTCTAGAAGAAAAATAAGAGACTATCTGCATAAATTTTGGGAAGGAAAAATTTTATAAACTACAAACAGGGTGGGGCAAAAGTAGGTTTACTGTCGTGAGTACATGAAATGCAGAGTTTATTACTGTACTACTATTTATTAATTATTGTATTCTTTTCCATATGAACAACTGGAAACCTACTTTTGCCCCACCCTGTATAAAAGTATAAACTATTAATGAAACAAATAATTTATAAATATGACTACATTTGTTTAAAAAGGAACTTTTGTTAATCAAAATAGTCTATAAAGGAATTAAAAATGTAAGCCAAAAACTGGGAGAAAATATTTGCAACTTATATGACCAACAAAGAATTAGTATCCAAAATACATTAGGAAATTATAAAAATCCACATAAAGGTCCATGTAAAGACATAAAAATCCATGGATGCCCATATAAAGAGAAGCAAATCAAGGGGAAATGATCAAGAGGCATTCACTAAAGGGAGAAACCTCAAAACCAATGCAGCTATAAAACATGCTTGGCCTCATCACACATCAGTGAAATTAAAGGAAAACTATAAGGAGATGTCCTTGCATTTGACCAGAGCTATGGACGGAATTGTGTCCCCCAGTCCAAAGTATATGTTGAAATCACCCAGTATGACTTAGCTGGAGTAAGAGATTAAGGTTACATAAGATCATAAAGGCAGGGCCCTAATCTGATAGGATTAGTGTCCTCCTAAGAAGAGACATGGAGAGCTCTTTCTCTCCCTGCCATGTGAGGACACAGTGAGAAGCCAAAAAGAGAGCTCTCACTAGAGCCCAAGCACCCTGCTATGCTTACCTTGGACTTTCAGCCTCCAGAATTGTGAGAAAATAATTTTTTGCCATTTAAGCCATCCAGTCTATGATATTTTTTAAATGGCATTTTGTTATGGAAGCCCAAACTGATTAAGACAACTAGATAGGCACAATATTTCAAAGTCTGACAATACCCTGTAGTGTGCATATGAGTGAGGGGAAATCTTATAGATTCCTAGTTATAAATCAGTACTTTGTAAAATGTTGGCATTACTCAGTAATTTTAAAGAAAGTCCAACCGATAAGCGAGATAGATATTCTACTTGCTATTACCCTAGGGAATCTCCGCTATGTGCACACAGGAAACAAACAAAAATGTTCTTATCCACATTTCTGTAATAGAAAAAACACACACAAACAAAACAAAAACCAAGAACAGCAACAACAACGTGGAAGCCTGTTATAGGAGAATGGTTAAGAAAATTCTGGAATAATAATGGAATGAAATACTACACAGCAGTAGAAACTAACAACCTAGTCCTTACTAAATTCAACATGGGTTAATCATAGAAACATACCACTTAATAAAAAAGCAAATTGCAAAAAAAAAAAAAGAAGCAAATTGCAGAAGAATATCATTTATAAGAATTTGAAAAATGAGTTTAAACCATTTGCATTTTAAGAATGCATAATGTCTGTCCACATGTGCCACAAAAATCTTAAAGAGAAACAATATAATAATACAAATGCTAAATTTGGATAGTGACTGCCCTGGAGGAACATGGGAGGAGTAATGAAATGGCAAATAGAAGGCTTCAAATTTTGGCAATGTTAAATTTCTTAGCTTGGTGCTTGGTGCATAGGAGCTTATTTTATTAATATTTTACATGGTACACATACTGATTTACATTTGCCAAATATTTTATAATAAATGACAAAATTAAAATTATTGAGAAGTGCATTTTGGCAATTAAATGTAATTTTCTTAATTAACTGGTGCATCTTCTTTTTAAAAAAAATATGTGTTTTTTTTTATTTCAGAGAGAGGAAGGGAGAGGGAGAGAGAGATAGAAACGTCAATGATGAGAGTCATTGATCGGCTGCCTCCTGCATGCCCCCTGCTGGGGATCGAGCCCACAACCAGGGCGTGTGCCCTGACTGGGAATCAAACCATGACCTCCTGGTTCACAGGTGGATGCTCAACCACTGAACAACACTGGCCAGGCAACCACACTGGAGGAATACAACTAAAGGAACAAGGTGCATGACTCATGACAGAATATGAATCTGACTAATTGAAGCTAATTGCTGAGAGGCACCATGTGAATGGCTCAATTTTATCATTAAATTCAGGGTGAGAGAAACCACCATGAAAAATCAATGAAACAACATCTCAAAATGTACTTTGCCCAATTATGAAATGATTATGTTGAGCTTCAATTAATTATGACAATTAAGTAGTTCTTACTCTACTGGTAGCATTAACTCATTACATTAATTTGTTAGCAAAAAAAATTAGCTTGTGACCTGAAAGGGGAATGGCTTTCTTGTGCTATATTAGCATTTGAAAAAAATAATTAATATGCCTCTTTTGAAGGGACAGATACAAATACTCCTTTCGTTAACATTTACTGTTAAGCGATTCATACTTTCATATCAGCTAATATTATACAATATTGAATTTTATATGTAAAATTAATATTAATCCTGGAGGGAAAAAAGTAATGATAAATTCTGTTTCAAAATTCTACACTAAACACATAGCCTCCTGTCCCTAATAAAATCTCTACAAATGACAGAAAAGATATAAGATAAATTAATGAATGCATTTTCAATCACAAAAGAAGCAGAGAAACCTTGGCAAACTAGAAACTCAGAGAGTTCTGAAAGATGGAAAACCAAGGAGATTGTATTGAAAAAGGAAACAGTAGACCCAAATGCCTAGAATTGAGTTCTATATCAAAAGGAGAGAACAACAGTAAGAATTCTTTTTTTAAACTTTATTTTCATTGTTGACACTATTACAGATGTCCCCCATTCTGCCTCCTCCACTTTGCCCACCTGCACCCAGTCCCCACCCCACCTCCCTCTGGCCATCACCACACTGCTGTCTGTCAGTGAGCTACGTATGAATGCTCTTTGGCTACCCCTGCACCTTCTTTCACTCATTCCCCTCCCCCCTCCCCTCTGATATCTGTCAGTCTGTTCCATGTATCCAAACCTCTGGTTCTATTTTGTTTGTCAGTTTATTTTGTGCATTAGATTCCACATAAAAGTGAGATCATATGGTATCTGTCTGTTTTCTTTTTTTAAATATATATGTCTTTATTGATTTCAGAGAGAGGAAGGAAGAGGGAGACAGAAAGATAGAAACATAAATGATGAGAGAGTCATCATTGATCGGCTGCCTCCTGCACACCCCCGACTGGGGATTGAGCCCGCAACCTGGGCATGTGCCCTGATGGAGAATCAAACCAAGATCTTCTGGATCCTAGGTTGATGCTCAACTGCTGAGCCACACCTGGCCAGGCTCTGTCATTTTGTGACTGGCTTATTTCACTTAGCATAATAATCTCCAGGTCCATCCATGCTATCATAAAAGGTAAGACTTCTTTTTTTTTTACAGCTGCATAGTATTCCATTGTGTAAATGTACCACATCTTTTTTATCCACTCATTTACTGATGGACACTTGGGGTATTTCCAGATCTTAACTATTGTAAATAATGCTGCTATGGACATAGATGGGCATATATTCTTTCTGACTGGTGTTTCTGGATCCTTAGGATATATTCCCAGAAGTGGGATCACTGGGTCAAAAGGCAGTTCCATTTTTAATTTTTTTGAGGACACTCCATGCTGTTTTCTACAGTGGCTGCACCAGTCTGCATTTCTACCAATAGTGCATTAGGGTTCCCTTTTCTCTACACCATCACCAACACTTGTTTGTGATATAGATGATCGCCATTCTGACAGGTGTGAGGCAATATCCCACTGTAGTGTTAATTTGCATCTTTCTGATGAGTAGTGACATTGAGCATTTTTTCATATGTCCATTGGCCGAGTGTGTGTCCTTTTGGAGAAGTGCCTAATCAGGTTCTTTCCCCATTTTTTAATTGGATTGTTTGTCTTCCTGGTGTTGAGTTCTATAAGTTCTTCATATATTTTGGAAATTAATCCCTTATGAGGTGTATCACTGGCAAATATGTTCTATACAGTGGGTTCTCTTTTAATTTTGTTGGTTTCTTTTGCTATGCAGAAGGTTTTTAGTTTGATGTAGTCCCATTTGTTTATTTTTTCCTTTGTTTCCCTTGTCCTAGGAGATATATCAGCAAAAATATTGCTAAGACAAATTTCTGAGATTTTACTGCCTATGGTTTTTTTTCAGGATTTTTATGGTTTCGCTACTTACATTTAAGCCTTTTATCCATTTTGAGTTTATTTATGTGTATGGTGTAAGTTGGTGGTCTGATTTCACTTTTTTGCATGTACCTGTCCAATTTTCTCAACATGATTTATTAAAGAGACTGTCTTTACTCCACTGTATGCTCTTGCCTCCTCTGTGAAATATTAATTGACCATAAAGGTGTGGGTTGATTTCTGGGCTCTCTGTTCTGTTTGATTGATCTATATGGCTGTTCTTATGCCAGTACCAGGCTGTTTTGATTACTATGGCCTTGTAATATAGTTTGATATCTGGTATTGTGATACTCCAACTTTATTCTTCTTTCTAAAGATTGCTGAGGCTATCTGAGGTCTTTTTTTGTTCCACATAAATTTTTGGAACATTTTTTCTAGATCTGTGAAATATGCCATTGACAATTTAATGGGAATTGCATTAAATCTATAGATTGCTTTTGGAAGTATGGACATTTTAAGGATGTTAATTCTTCTAATCCATGAACACGGTATATGCTTCCACTTATTTGTATCTTCCTCAATTTCTTTCTTCAATGTCCTATAATTTTCCAAGTATAGGTCTTTTACTTCCTTGGTAAATTTATTCCTTGGTACCTTATTTTTTTGTTGCAGTAGTAAATGAGACTGCTTTTTAAATTTCTCTTTCTGATAGTATATAAAAATGCCACCAATTTCAGGATATTAATTTTGTATCTCGTTACTTTGCCAAATTCATTTATTAGATCTAGTACTTTTTTTGGTGGAGACTTTAGGGTTTTCTTTGCGGTGAATGATGACAGTTTTACTTCTTCCTTTCCAATTTGGATGCCATTTTATTTCTTCTTTTTGTCTAATCACTGTGGCTAGGACTTCCAGTACTATGTTAAATAACAGTGGTGAAAGTGGACACCCCTGTCTTGTTCCTGATCTTAAGGGAAATACTTTTAGTTTTTGCCCATTGAGTATGATCTTGGCTGTAGGTTTGTCATATATGTCCTTAATATGTTGGGGTATGATCCCTCTATTCCCATTTTGCTGAGAGTTTTTTTTGTTGTTGTTGTTTTTTTATCATAGATGGGTGCTGGATTTTATTGAATGCTTTTTCTGCATCTATTGATATGATCATGTGATTTTTATCTTTTATTTTGTTCATGTGATGTATCACATTTATTGATTTGAGAATATAGTACCAACCTTGCATCCCTGGAATAAATCCCACTTGATCATGGTGTATGATCTTTTAAATGTATTGCTGGATTCAATTGGCTAATATTTTGTTGAGGATTTTAGCATCTATGTTCATCAGGGTTATTGACCTATAATTTTCTTTTTTGTGGTGTATTTATCTGGTTATGGAATTAGGATAATGCTGGCTTTATAAAAAGAGTTTAGAAGTCTTTTCTTCTTTTGAATTTTCTGGAATAATTTGAGGAGGATAGGTATTAGTTTTCTGAATGTTTGGTAAAACTCCCCTGTGAAGCCATCCAGTCCAGTTTGCTGGAGTTTTTGTGTGTGTTTGCTTTTGTGTTTTTTTATTTTATTACTGCTTCAATTTCATTAGTTGTCATCACTCTCTTCAGCTTTTCCGACTCTTCCTGATTCAGTTTTAGAAGACTGTATGTTTCTAAGAATTTGTCCATTTCATCCAGGTTGTCCAGCTTGTTGACATATATTGTTCACAGTATTTTCTTACAATCCTTTGTATTTCTGTTGGGTCAGTTGTTACTTCTCCTCTTTCATTTCTGATTTTATTTATTTAGGTCCTCTCTCTTTGTTTCTTGATCAGTATGGTTAAAGGTTCATTAATTTTGTTTATCTTTTCAAAGAAGCATCTCTTTGAAAGCATCTCATTGATCATTTATATTGTTTTTTAATCACTATGTCATTTATTTCTCTCTGATCTTTATTATTTCCTTCATTCTACTTACTCTGGGATTTTCTTGTTGTTCTTTCTCTAGTTCTTTTAGGTGTAGGGTTAGATTGCTTATTTGTGCTTTTTCTTGCTTTTTGAGGTAGGCCTATAATGGTATGAACTTCCCTCTTAGGACTGCTTTTACTGTGTCCCATAAATTTTGGGTAGTTGTATGTTCATTTTCATTTGTTTCCAGGTAATTTTTTATTTCTTCCTTGATTTGATTAATAACCCAGTCATTGTTTAATAACATGCTATTTAGCCTCCATGTATTTGAATGTTTTTGAGGGTTTTTTTAATTGTAGTTGATTTCTAGTTTCCTTTATTCCTGGATGTCCTTGATTCCAGGAGCAGAAAGGGGCTAACCCCTGCATGTTGGTTACTAAGGTACAGCAGCAAGACCATTATAGCTAGAGATATCCCTGAATAAAGTGAGCTACACATTAGCAAAGAGGAATGTCTTTCAGTCTCTTCAGTGAGCAATGAGCAAGGGAGCTTTGGAAGCAAAGAATAAAGTAATGCCCCAGAGAGGAACAGGGAAACCAATAATAGAAGACAAGCTGCTGAGGTTCAGTGCCTGGCAGTTACCTGTCCACCCTCTAGTATTACTTAAAATGCACTGAAAATATAATTCATTGTAGCATCTCTTGTCTATCAAGAGATGTTGATTACAAAGTTGGGTATACAAACCCAAATTTTTATACAGTTAATGAAAACCAATTATTAAGGAGACACAACAGACCCAGCAAGTGAAAGAATTTATATCCAAGGGAACAGAAAAAAAGAGCAATTTGGACTGGGTTCTAAAATAAGTTTAATTCATATCCTTAGAGAATAAAATGGATTTATACTTACGAAGTGAAACAGAGTGCTATTGAAAAGAACTAAATTGCAGTCTTAGATATTAAAAATAGTAATTATAAAATAAAAAACTGAACATAGCAACTACTAACTGATCTACAAATTTCAATATCCTTACATATTTCTGGAAAGAGACAATAGAGATAATTGAAGTATGATTCAATTGTGAGGATTTTCCCATGGTAAATAAAGAATAGTGTATAGGTTAAATGGCCTAACCAATTGCTGAGCAAAAGAAATAGAACAATACTCTCCACCCCTGCAAGCACACACACACACATACACACACACACACACTTAGACATGTCATAATTAATTTTTAGGGCATCAGAAGTGAAGAGAAAACTCTACAAGATTTAGTGGATAAAAATACATGAAAGAATAAAATTTATAATAATATCAGAATAAACATCAGAAACTATGGATTGATGATAGTTTAGTAGTATCTTTAAAGTGGAGAGCAAAAAAGTCACTTTAACATTAGAAATTTTCATCAAGTTAAAATATCAATCACGTGTAATAGCAAAAATGATATTGTGCCTCATATGTGCTACCAGCAACTAATCCGTTCTGAAACAATTAATTAAAAATGTACTCAAGTAAGAAGAAAAGATGAATATAGGAGATAGTGGGGTTCAAGAAGCAATGCTAAGCAAAGAAATTAGTGAAACTTCTTAAGTCAAATAAAGCATTAATTATAAAATTCAAAAACATATTCCATAATACATCTCCACATTAGGGGCATGACAGAGCAAAGGTAAATCTGAGCTTGCTAATTCTTTTGCTTTATTCAGGGAAGGATTTGTATATTGATTTACTTTAGTTCAGAGTAGAGCAAAAACCTCAAACCCTCAAAGAGCCAGAAAGAAGGAAAGAGTACCTACAGTGAAAAAAGGATAGTATATAATAGATTTACATATATTAGTATTAAAAATAAATGTGTGTATAAAATGAAATCTAGATAAATAATCACATGACTAAAATATATCAGGCAAAATGCCACAGATTAAATGATTCAAAAAGTGATTAAAAAATAAGTCAATGCAGTATTCTACTTAAAAATCCATTAAAAAAGAAGTTAACACCTTTACTGAGGCAAACCAACCTCATGTGCCTCCTGTTATCATACACTGAGAAGACCATTATACCACTTCTGTGGTATTCCTGCTGATAAAGAATAATCTGGAATTTAGTCATGAGGAAACACTATGAGGGACATTCTGAAAGATCATTGGCTTGTATTTGCAACAATGTCATGATTAAAAAGGAGAAAGACGCTCAAGATGTTGAGAGCTGGAGTGATGCTACTACCACCTTTTATCTCATTTTGTTACAATGACAAAAAGCTGGGAAAACTGAATGCACCACTTTCTTGAACTATTGAAAAGCCGACTTTTCAGAGTAACCACTGACCCAGTATCCACAGAGAGGCAGGCACCTTTAGGGACAGATGAGAGCACACACTTTTTTACCTGGGATAGACCCAACCAAACACCAGTAAAAAGAGATCGACAAATTTGCAGAGGTTTTGTGTGACGCATTTGGGGACTGCATAATTGGGCATGTCTGAACCCTCTACAAGATTTTCCTCACCCCCCCACCCCCAGGTGCACACAAAATAGATTTAAGAAAGTACTAAAAAAGTGCCCTTTGTGGAGCAGATGTAGGGACTGAACAGTGGCAGCTCAGGAAAGGGCACAGACTCTTCTCCATCTATCTTTCCCTACAAAATGAAATCCTGTCATAGATGTTATAGAACTGCCACTGAAGTTCAGTTAGTTCCTTTAAAATGAAATTTGCATCGAAATATAATATCATACCGAAAAGTGCTGAATAACAGTACAGCTTAATGTATCTCATAAGATAAACACACCTGTGTAACCAGCATCCACATAAGAAAAGCAGAACATTATTTTAAAAAACCCAGAATCCTGCGTCCTATTCTCTGTCTCAGTCTTTTCTTCCCAATTATAATAACTATCCTGAATTCTAATACTGTAGATTAGTTCTGCTCACTTTTGAACTTTATATAAATGGAATTATGAAGTATGGATGTACAGTTAGTTTTAACATACCAGGAAAATAAAGATAATAGATTATAAATAAACTCCAAATGCCAAATCCTCATTAACAATGTCTCTTGGGTCAGGTAGTATTAAACAGCCAAAGATACCCAGTGATTACCGGAGAAAAGTGGGTCATACCTGTGTTGACAGCTCTATTTTCAATCTTAATGGTTTAAGTTTATAGCTAGAATCCTCATTAGAGAGTACACACCCATTAAAAAGCAACTTGAAAAGCTTGGAAAAGTTATGAGGACTTGCTAATATTTAGCTGTTAAAAATGTTAAAGGAGAATCTGGGGACTTACTAAAAAGGCAAAAACGAAAAGAAGTTGGTAATTGCAAAATACCAGCATAGGAATGCCCAAAGCTGTCTGGTTGCAAAGAGTGGTCCTTTAGAGCAGCAATTTCCAGCCTCGACTTAGGAATATTCTATCTGTTGTATCTGTGGTAGTTACCAGTATTGTTTAGGAACATGACAATATTGAATTTTCCTATCTCCTTGAAGCAGCCATGTAACTTGATTCATGCAATAAAATGCATGTGTCCTTTCCAGTTTCTAGCTTTGAAAGCCAGTGATTTGCCATATTCCTACCTACCCCTCCGCTGTAGTGGTTACCAAGCAAGTGCTGAGTGAACAGCATGAGCAGAAACCCCTGCTGACCTGTGTTGCTCATATATCATAAGTGAGAAATAATTTTTACGTGATTAAGCTGCTGAGAGTTTGGGGCTCTTTGTTACTGCAGCATAACCAAGCCCAGCCTTACTGAAAGAATATTGGTTTCCATTTCTTTCTTGAAATGATTGAAAGATGAAATAATTACATGAATATTTTCTCTTGAAAGAGAAGTGTTTTAGATTATTAATTCACAATGATATTTTACTTGATATTTGTTATGTATGGCGATTAATGGAAATAATAAGAGCACACTCAATAATGACTCAAATTATCACTTATCTATAAAGCTCCCAAGGAGCTTATCAGCAATATGTTTCACACTGTTTCTATTCTGAGCCAATTACGATTTAATTTAAGAATGTACTGAAGGGTGAAGCAGACTTATAAAACACAGTGATGTTTTGAACACTAGTTAGTGAGGAGCATAGAAAGGACAATAGCTCTGTGAGTTAACCTAAAGATGACCTCCATCAGAACCATGAGTTGCATCCATTTGGTCCAAATTCTCAATTTGCACATCAAGATTACTCTAAGACTCCCAAAGACAGTGTGAAAAATTAAGTGGTGAAATTATATAACTGTGACTTTTCATCCATTGAAAATGAAGGCCATCCACACCTGCCAGGTGTTGTGTGCATACTTGAAATTGCAAAGAGCAGTGGCTATCTCTACTTATTGTCACTTAGCAACAAAACTCCAGAACATACAAATAAGCCAAGTGGGTGTTAAAATACAAAATGCAAGAATTCTAAATATTATGCCATCAAAATGATTCTTACCCAATTGAAATACCATAACACATTGTTCAATATTAATCTGGTTTGTCTACTCAATCACCAACTCAAATATTTATGTAACTTTGAGTTTAATATGTTAATACATTATACATTTTTCTTTAGAAATTAATTTAAAATAATCAAATTGCTATATCACACTTAAACAGTAAAAAGTAAAATTGCCTTTATGAATTATGATTATTACTATATTTTAATTAAACTTTATATTGAATTATTTAATAGTATAATGATCTTAAATAAAGCATACGTGCACATTTTTCTTTAAGACTATTTCTTTACCTCTTACCATGCAAAAATGCCTAAATGATTTACAAAATGTTCTAAGGAGGTTTAAAGTATTATTATATATTTTTATGAAAGATGACCACAAGTCAAGTAAGTTTTGCAAACAGTGTTTCAAGACAATAGACAGGTGAAGGCCTGGGGTGGGGTGGGGTGGGAGATCAGTGGATGGGGGCAAAGGGGGGGAGTTAATGGGGGACATCTGTAATACTCTCAACAATAAAATAAATTTTAAAAAAAGAATGAGAGATTTTAAAAAAAGAACTCATTATCTTCTTTATAGATATATTTTTAGAATTAAACATTCTATTAAATCAACTGATATTAATATAATATTAATCCCAAATAGTAATTATAGAGCCATTTTTTGGTAAACAAATAACTTTTACATAATTTTACATTTTATTTCTCTCTACAATTATCAACTTTAAAAAAAAAATAGATAAGAAGGTTAAAGAGTTAAAGAGACTTATCTAAAGTTAACACTGTATGTAGTGGGAGAGCCAGGATGAATCTTCTATAAACTACTCACTTCCACTATGCCAGGATCAGGAGTAAGTATACCCCAAAATATTAACAAGGATGTAAATTCGATGAGAAAAATTAAAGGAGCCAAACATGTTTGACCTGAAGAGAAAAAAAGAAAAATGAAGACTAAAGACTGCAGGGCATAGGACAATTGCTATATTATCTTCTAGGATTCTAAGGGGTGAATGAAGATTCTTTTTATAAATCCTTCTCTAGCAGAGGGAAAAAATCATAACCCCCATTTCTTGAACATCTTATATATGCTAGGAGTCACAAATATATGAACTCATTTCCTTTTCACAATAGTTATCAAATTAGGCTTTGCCATCTCCATGTTAAATAGCGAGAAATTATGATTTCAAATGTTTTATTGATTTTTAGAGAGAGAGGAAGGGAGAGGGAAAGAGAGATAGAAACATCGAGAAGGGAAAAACATCCATCAGCTGCCTCCTGCACGCCCCCTACTGGGGACTGAGCCTGCAACCCGGGCATGTGCCCTGACCTTGAACTGAACAGGGTGACCTCTTGGTGCATGGGATGACGCCCAACCGAGCCCCACAGGCGGGGCAAAAAACTATGATTTAGATGGGGCTTTGGGGAGACAGAGGAGGGGAGAAGAAAGAGAGAGAATGATTATGAATACAGGAGCCAGAGTGCAAAATTATTTTCTATCTCTACCCAAAGCCCAACACTAAGCCACTGTGACCTACTGGACAAATGAAAATTTGTTAAGTCGCAACAAGACACAAAAATGAAGGGGTTTGTTGCTGCTGCTGTTCTTGTTTTGTCTGTTTAAAAATTTCTAAGCTTCCTGACGAAAAATCTCAGGTTTGGGTATGCTCAGACCAGAGGCTGGCTTGGAAGTTTAACTGTAGCCTTGCTGATGTAGCAGCATTCAACCATGTCACAGAACATTTTGAGATCATGTGCCTCAATATTTCATATCCTAGACATCCTTGGAAACCCAGTTTTCTCTGGCCTGCATTTGGTCTTTTTACTGAGCTCACCCCGCACTAGGAAAGGAGCCTTCCTGAGAATGCATGGCTTGCATTTCAGATAGCATCACTACTTTGAAATCAAAACCTGAGGAACACTTTTTTTTCTCTGCTTCAGGCATTAAAAATGTTATTACTCAATCAATTCCTTAGAAATGGAAATGCACACATTGATAAAGCTTTTTGGCCCTCAGAAAATTCCCATGTGTATTAATACTCAGTCTGTATATTTTCCACACATACACATCTTTATTATTATGAAACTGTTCAGGCTTTACTTTCTCATCTGTGAAATGAGGGAGTTGGACTGGCTGACATTAAGAAATTTTTCTACTGCAAAATTTTCATTTTATGGGTTCTCATCTCCCCTTAGATATAATTTTATAAAGTACAAATCACTCTCTTTGTTCATCGAATCTACTCCAAGGCTGAAAGCAGGAATAGCAAGCCCTGTAGGAGCAGGGGAGGGCAGGAAATGGAAGGCTGGCCGTGCATTAGCAGTGAGCTGAGCACCTGATTATGTTTTCTCCTGGATTTTATATCTAATGAATAACTATTGGGGTTGGGCTAACCATGGGTTTGAATTATGGCATCCTTTCTTTTCTCCCTTAGCATCAAAATTAGCTTTATTGCCTGACTTATGTTATTTGACTTTTGGCCTAGACTGAAAATCTGGTGAACCAAGAACAAGGCTGAAGTCAGAGCAAAAGGAAATCCTCAAAACAATTTAAATTGTTAAAATTTTTGACATTTGCCAGAAGTCACAAAATAAAAGTCTATAGCTTCACAAATCACGTTCCAGTTTAGCAATTACTCATTCTGCATGGGGTTCTGGCTAGTGCCATAGTGGAGGCATGGGGAGTGAAATATAAGCCCTAATAGACTGCCATGAATAATGGAGATCCATATTTACATTTAAGGAGAAGTGAAGCAGCACTGGGTTGATAATGATCATCCTTCCATCATTTCTGCTGGAAAATTGGGGAGCCTTCCCTACTGTGTCTCTCTGGCACTTATATATTCAGGGCAAGGTAACTGCTTAATACCTCTTAGATCCTGTCTCTATGTGTTCTTTCTGGAACAAGGTCAGCTCTTATACCACTCTGAGACCTGAACCTCCATCTTAATTTGTTCAGTTAATTATCAGAACTGGGGTGAAATTCTGTATCATTAATCATCTGTGTTTTCATTCAGCTTCTCAATACAAACCTTCTAATTTTCAGTCACCTAAAACTTCATAAGTCATTTATTTTTCTTAATTTTCTCAGTTTTCAGATGAAAATATCTCAGAGAAGTGATTCCTGACTCTGGCTCAACTCCCCAGGACGTCTCCAATTATCTCAAGAGGTGTCACAACATTTTCCCCAAATAAAATCCTAATTAATTCATTAATGAAAAACAGAAAATTTGAAGACATTGTGTGTGTGTGTGTGTGTGTGTGTGTGTGTGTGTGTGTGAGACTTTGAGTTGTCACAAAATCTAGCAATGGCAAACTGTTCTATTCCCAGAAGGCTGGGAGCTGCTGGGAATGACAGAGCCTTACATCTAAAGCCCCATGGTGAAGCCCCATGACCGTCCTGTTTGTAGTGAATGCCTCTTCTCTAAGGATGAGTGGCAGCTATATGAGGAAAAAACAGCAACTGATTCTGAAGGGGCCGGATAATTTGAGATTTGAACTGAACTGCCTAATTAGGGATAATGTAGCTTAAAATCCAGGTAGTGCTGTATTTTCAAGTGAGGTGGGCATTGTTGTGAAGTATCCATAGAAACAATATTATAAATCACTTTATTTCTTGGGAGACCAAGGAGCCCCAGAAGCTGAACTAATGGTATTAGTGTGAATTCTGGAAGCTGGGTAGGGCAGAAAGAGTCTGTGGTATGCAGAGGGGAGGCGTAAGATAGGGATTTTAAAAGTTTTCTTTCAGAGAAATATTTAACATGGTTGAAGCTTATCTTCGATGCTCTTCTATCGTTGCTTCCTTGCCTTTCTCTCTAGGCCCTTGTGTCCTAGTGAAACTTTCAGCCCATCTTCAGCAACCTACTCAAGATTCTCATACCCTGTCCCTAAGTGCTCCATTTCCTACCGATTTGATAGTATATAAGGAAAACATCTTTGCCCGGGGTTTTCTGGCAATCTTGCAAATCTCTAAGATTGCACATAATTTTAGTTACTGTTGCTCTCATTTTCAACTCTCTTCTCACAATTTCCACTTGGATATCTACTGACATCTTAATCTCTACATGTACAAAACTGGACTCCTGATCTTTCCCACAATACCTTCTCCTACCTCATCTCAGATAGTAGTAAGTTAATGGTTCCAGTTTCTCAGGCCAGCAATCTTGGTGTTACTGTAGATTCTTTGTTTTCTTACAGCCCTCATCTGACCCTTAGGCAAATCTAACCACTTCAGCCTATGAAGTGCTACTTTGGTAGCACCACCAGCATCTCCTACCAGACCCTTGCAATTGCTTACAGTAGTCTAACTTATCCCTACCCTTGCCTCTGTAGAGTCATTTCCCAATTGAACCACCACAGTGATCCTGAAAAATGTAAGCAAGTTCACATCACTGTACTGCTCCAAATTCTCCAAAGTGTTACCATCTCACACAGGGAAAGAATGAAAATCCTTATAATACCTTACAAGACCACATGATCTACTCCTACCATTTCCAACTGACCTGTTCTCTTACTCTCTTCCCCTGGATCTCGTCATCCACACGACTCCATCCTGACCCTGGATCATGGCTGTTCCCCCAGCACACCAGGCTAGCTCCTGTCTTGTTCCCTCTGCCTGGAACATTCTGCCCAGTATTCACAAGCCTTACTCTCTACCAACTTAAAATATCATCTTGGTCATGTCTTTCTTGACTAGCCTATTCGAAAGAGCAAGTCTTACTTCCCCATAACCCTCACCCAGTACTCACTTACTATACCCTTTTCCTGCCCTCCTTGATGTCATAGAACTCTTCCCTTCTAACAAACATTCTTCCACCAAGTAGGAAGAATACTTTCCCTTGAATGAATCCACAGTAATTTTTATTTGATTAATACTCTAACATCCTAGACTGGGAAAGTAGCATTTTTAAAGAGGACCCTTGTTATTACAAGAAAATTTCCTAATGGCAAATCTTTAGAGAATAAACAGCTAAGTGAAAAATTTTGGCAACTTTCGAGGGTGCGGAGATTTATATGGAGAGGTGGTGTGTGTGACTGCAGGAGCTGTAGGTACGGCAAGAGACATCACAGGGGGCACCGTAGCCTATGAGTCTCTTCCTAATCAGGCCTAAACTCTCCCACCTACATTTTTTTATTCTTCTAAGTCTGAACTTGGAGAAAATTTACCATTTTCCCCCAGTGGCTTTCCTTCTACAGTAAGTGGCAATCCAGTGGCTTTGTGTGGGGTCCTGTGCACAGGGAATGAGGATTCCTCTATACGCTAATTATTTGCAAATCAGTCACTCCTTGTACTTTATGAGTTGATGCATTTGAAAGGCTTAATACAACAAATTATTATTGCCGTTAATATTTTTAGTGACTATTCAAGCAAAGGATAATTCAATCTGCAGAATATATGCATACATATATATTTTATATGTATTTATATATTACATATTATACATATATATTATATACATAAAATATATGTGTGTATGCACACACACACATGCACACACATATATATATTTTTTTCTTGGTGCATATTTACAATGACTTTTTCCAACACATATCGTCCCTGATCTCCATTCAAGGAACTATGAAAAGAATATAATTTAAAATGTAATGTCAGGGCTCAATCCTGGACCCTGTAATAATATTATTCAATGCTCCTATAAAATCTTCATTGGAGGACATGAAACTGTGAAAGGCCATTTCATGCCTTCATTAATAAATGTTGCAATTATGTTCTAAAAAGACAGCTATGTTTATCAATTAATTTTAATGGACCAGGTCACAGGAAAGCATTCACTATGCAATATGTTGCTGATTACAACCAGAACATTATTCACATATGGGGAAGTAAATCATCCGGTAGGTATTTATGGGCAAGAGCGTATTTTCACTCTTAATTTGTTAAATTTGGCATCAATCAGTTTTAGATGTCTGCTTCCCACAACTTAACTTGTACAGTCTGAAACCATAATGAGCACAATTTTACTGACAATGCATTTGGTCCCAAATACTTTCCATTCACAGATCTCTCCCATTTATTAAACCCACACCCCTTGCTTTATTTTATATAAGGAGCACTATAGCAGGTTAGTCACAAATTTGCTTCTAACTGGCCATGTGACTTTGGACAAACCCCTGTTGTTTCTGCATCAATTGCCTCAATTATAACAGAAGGACTACAATGATTCTCTCATTTCCTCCCTCTCAAGAAAGACAAGGACTCAAAGATGCTTCTTGTGTCCCTCTGCTGATTGATGGATTTTGATCTGTTTCACCCTTTCATTTTGGCTTGAAGATCTTAGTTCCAACTTCACACCTCGTTCATGCTCAGTATAACACCTTTGTCTCTAACGAGGCATTAAACCCCAAGCCTGCAAATGGCTGAGTCACATTAACTCCCCCAGGCAGGCTTACTTGCTGGCTTTTCTGGCATCTTAGCTCCTTCAGTTCTGTCATCTGTATTTCTTATGATCACACATACTTGCTTAAATCACTTAAATCTTTTTTTTTTTTTTCAGATTGTCTAGATTTTTAGGATTTTTTTTGGCTATCTTAGGCTACCATGTTGTTGGAATCAGAGATTTGTAATAACTTCACAACTAGATTCCATACATCCAATCTCACAATTCTCAGATACACTTTTATAATTACAGCCAGAGAGATATTTTTGAAATGCAAATGTTATTCCCCAACTTAAACTTCTTTCATGGCCCTGAGGAAAAAGATCAACTCCTTGGCATAACTAAAATGTTACCCACGCTATGAATCATCACACTTACCTATAAAATCTCACCCTTAGCACTCCTCACCTCAGTTCCCATGTATTGGAGGTAAAGAATGAACGGTTTTTTTGCTAATGAGTCATGTTCTCTTCCACCTCAGAGCATTCACATAAGCTTTTTTTCCCTGCATAACCCCTCCCCACTTTAGCATTTCAAATTTTACTGATCCTTTTTGTTTCTGCTTAAATGCCACTTCTTCCAAAAGGCCTATATTATGTACACCCTGATGGCAAGTGCACTTCCCACTTTATAACATCTTCAATCTTGTAATTATTGTCCAAGATCTGTCTGTCTTGGTGTAAAGCTTCTTTAGAAGTGAGGCTGTCTATCCTGTTCACTGCTTTCAGTCTAGCAATTAACCTAGGGCTTACTAAATCTTTGTGAACAAACAAATGAACAGATTAAGCCCTCCATTTGTGAGCGGAGTTCCCTTACTGAAGCTTTGCTTACCACCAGATTGCTGCCATCAGTTTTAAGCACAGAACAGCTCTGTAAGGAAGTTTCTCTTTAAAAAAAGAAATGGTGTGTTGGGAGAACTCTGATCCTTGAGAAGTGAAGACTAAAGTGAAGAAGAAACCCAAATTCCTCTTTCAATTTAGTTTAGTGCAAAGAAGGCTCTGAGCTGAACAGGCCAGAAGGGAGAAAGACAGGCATGGTTTATAAGACTTCAGCACAGGCATAGTAATAAGGTTCAATCAATGAGAACGCTTGGGTGAGACAAAGGAATCTTTAAAAGGTGAGCAAGAATAATTTTCTATTTCTTCTGGATCAGCGACCTCCCGCAGGACTTAGGAAAGGCTTAGGACACATGTCGCCTTGTTGTAAAACAGCAGGCCTTCTTCTCATCAAGTGCAGAGTGAGCACGGAATCACGGGACTATGTAATCAATAACACAATTTAGATTTCATAACCATCGTGTCACGGTACTCCTTACACTGCTATCTCCAAAACCATTTATTTCAAGAACCGGTATTCATTGGCTAGAAGATCAGAATTTGTAATTGTAGCCAATACATTTTTATGACCACATGGAGCTTGATTCTATTTTCTTTTAACTTTAAGTTTAGTATTTCACTGCTTTTGCAGCTAACATCCTTTCATGCTAATATTCATCTTTACTGCAGGACACAGAGGTAAGCCTCTTTTTAAAGCTTTCCTTCTATGTCACATCCAGGACGAATAATTACTTCTTCGTTTCCTTTCTTTAATCCTCCAATCGGCAGAGGCAGAATGAAAGGAAACATTAATTGAGTCGTTTCCTTTTCGAAGTCTACTATCTATCCTTTGCCATCAATTCGATCAGGAAGATAAAAAATCTCAAAAGACCAATTTCATAAGATAAAAACAAACAAAATACAAACTTTCCAAAGTGATTACAGTGGTGCCTCGGTTTTCGAATGGGATCCGTTCCGGGAGACCATTCGAGCTCTGAAACGTTGGAAAACCCAGGGATCCACAGCTGACAGCTGGGCCTCAGGATCCTGCCCTCAGCGGGAGCCGCGGGGCATGTTCGACTTCCGAGGCGGGTTCGAAAACCGAAGCATTGCCTTCGGGTTTACAGCGTTAGTAACCCGAAATGTTCATCCACGGAGACGTTCGAAAACTGAGGTACCACTGTATTTTTATCTTCCGAAAGAAGTTCTGACATACCAATCTTTGGTATAAAAACATAACTATTTAAAAAGCTCTCTGTAGATACAATTATTATTATAGGAAGTAGATGTTAGAGAATTTTAAAAGTCTCTATTAGTGGGAGAGAATAGATTATGAAAAGACATTCTGAAGGCAATGATGATGTCTAAATCATTACTTCAAATATTTCACCAAATATTGATTGAATTTTCTATTTACTTAATATGCTTGAAATTCTGATACTGGAGATTCAATTAGCTTATCAAAGTTATCTTTTAAGAATTCAAATTCCTTTGGAAGGTTCAGGAAATAATTTTCATGTTAGCGTGAAGTAGTCAATCAGGCTGCTTTAACATTATCTCAGTTTCACGGAATGACTCAGGCATTCAGAGCTTTGATGGGGAAGGGATGGAGGACTTGAGATATAGCATGAAGATACAATAACTGTATCTTAAGGATAATCCTTAAGACAGGGGCAAAAGCCATGGACAGTGTGGCTCAGTTGGTTGAGCATGGGCCTGTGAACCAAAAGGTAGCTGATTCGATTCTCAGTCAGGGCACATGCCTGGGCTGTGGGCTCTATCCCCAGGAGGGTGTGTGCAGGAGGCAGCTGATCAATGTTTCTCTCTTTCTCTCCCTCTCCCTTCCTCTCTCTCTAAAATAAAAACATATTTTAAAAGAGAGAGGTGCAAAAAAGGCAATATAAAACTCGTAAAGAGAGATGGGAAAGCATTAAAGGGCATTTTCTTCTTTTCCCTAACACCTGAACTAATCCAGCAGCCAGGCACATACTATTAATATTAGGGTCTGGGTAAATCATGGTTCATACAGTCTTTCAGAACTACCTGCATGACCTAGCTGTCATTTAATATATTTTATGGGTGGAAAAAGATATTCTGAAATTGGAAAGATATCCTGAGATTCAAACCTTGATGTATAATCATATTTTTGATATTATAGATTGTTCCTAAGTTGTTATATGCATTATATTACATCACTTTAGAACACAAATTTTGTGGCCATATAGAGTAAAAACTTAAATGCCTAATTATTAGCTATGCTTACTTTGAGTTTGTAAAAAAATAATTTTAATATATCCACTCCTTGGCTTGTTGGGGAGAACAAAACCTCTCTAGTACTTTTCCAGACTAGTACTTATTTTTGGAGAATAAGCTGTTATAGTCTACTAACATTTATAAGGAAAAGAGAAAAAATTCCTCATTTTATCAGTTCTCAAGTTGCCACCTGTCTGGAACATAGCCAAGATTAAAAAGTAAGTTGTAAAAATGTCTCTGACTGGCCAAAGTACCAATATCTTCTGCTCTTTACTCATAGGAAATCTACTCAGACTAACCTCAACACTTATTTCCTCTTACTTTACAAATACTTCTAGTAAGCTGGGTTGTCTGGTCTCTAAGTCCAGAATAGCCTGGAGGCAGTGAATTAAGGGGTACTATGGGAAGAGGTCCTTATGTAACCTTATGGAACATTGTGACATGTTACATTTTATTTTATTTTATTATTTTATATATATATATATTTTGTGTGTGTGACATGTTACTCTTAAGGTAAGTTATCCTTATTTTCCTTTAAAAAAATCTTTTGAAGCTTACCTTTTTTGAGTGAATACTCTTCCACCTTTAGGGCTGAGCACTTTATATATTAATTATATCTCACTCAGTTCGATGAGTTAGGAATTACTATCTGTATGCATTGTCTCCCATTTCCTTCCCACCAGTCTCATAGAACTAAGTGGTTGAGTAGGGATATCATATTTATTGAATTCTTATTATAGGTCACATTATATTTGAAGGATATATCTATAGTTCCAATAGCATCAAGGGGATCATCTTGGGAAATGTGCTCTCATGACTGCAGCTGAGAGGACATATATAACCTGACCACTGTCCCTCCCCTCCTGTGCCACCCTGCCATTCCCATGGCAGATGACTTTAGCCTCTCATTAGGGAAGGGTCCAGGACTGGGGCAGGTTTCCCGCCTATCTCACAGTAGCAGCCCACCACCACCTTGTGCTCATGCAGTTGGTTCTATCCTCAAACTTAGGCAAAACTTGCAAGCCTTCAAGCATATGTATGTAAATGTATAAAGTTTACTTGAATTCACTAGTAATCAAGGATACACATATTAAAACTTGCTCATATTACTTATAGTAAAATACACTGATACTAGGAGTATAAATTTGTGCAAAAATTTAGAGATTAACTTGGCAATACCTATCAATGTTATGTCTATCCTATAACCCTGAAATTCTACTCCGAGGTCTATATGCTGGATGAATTCATACATGCACACACAGACACAAATACAACATTAACTACTATTAGAAGCAATTTTATGACAGCAAAAACTGGAAGAACCCAAATATCAATAATTAAGAGAATGTTTCAATTACCGCTTATCTATCTCATATTCTATACAGCAATGAAAAACCCACTGGCCCAGAGCTACATGTATCCACATGGATGAAAATCTAAGTTTAATAGTGAATGAGGAAAGCAACTTTCAGAAGGATACAAAGACTATCTCATATATAAAGTTTAAAATATTAAATATTATTCAAGTAAATATACATACATAATAAAACTTCAAAGAAATCTACCACATCCTAGGCTGTGATGATCTATGGAAGAGTGTGAATTTTGATCAAAGACGCATTAACAGGGAGTTACCAATTCTTCTGGTAATATATCATTTATTTTGGTAATAAGTCATAAGTTGGGTGAGATGTACATATGTATCTGTAATATTATTTTAATAACTTTTTCTATGACTGAAATATTTCAAAATAAATTTAAAAATTATAAAACAATATGAAACATTGATTACCACACACCAAAGCCAAGATTCTCTCAAATGAATATCATCAAGATGACAATAGAGTTGCAGTTCCCAGAACTCAATTAGTTGCTAACCTTAACTAATAGAAATAAAACTGAATTTCAGGAAGTAGAAAAATGCATATATTCAGACACAAATGGACACACACACACATATGCATGGACACACACATACTTACTTGCACATTCATTAGTAGCTGAGATCAAAAAATTCATGCACAAAAGGCTTGTATATTACACTTTGAAAAATACTGAAAGTAGGCACTTTAACAGCTATAATAAGTAACGATCAACTTCAAGGAACAGAACAGTAACACATTATCCAGAAACAAACTGCAAAACTTCAGAAGCATGGAGTCATTTAATATAGCTCCCAATGTTTATGCTAATAACATGTTATTATTGTAGTCACTACTTTTACCATCAATAAATCTGTCAGTTTTCTATCCATCCATTTATTCCCCTAACACTACACTTTAACCAATCAAGCAAATGTTGTATTCTCCACTTAGTTCCAGGAGCTAAACCATCAATCACATGCCCCTCTTACTCATGCATATGGACTGATTAACCCTAGGTAGGCGATGAAAGAAGGGCGAGGAGGCAGTTCTACTCCTTGAACAGTATATTACATCTCATGTCCCTTTTGCCCCTCCAAGGGAGGAGAAATAGCTGAAAAGACAAAACCCACTGGCCTCACCATGTCATGGATCTACAGGAGCAGTTTCTATAGCAGGAAGTTAAGTTCTTCGCATTGTTTTTTTTCTTTTTTCTTTTCAGGGAAATATTTTTTAGGGAACTAAAATAACTCATTCTTTTCGCTCAGGATCATTAAGATTTGCCATTGTAGAATTCCCTAGTTGTTTACAACTGATGTTGCATTTTTTCTTACTCACATATAAATTCCTAGATTCAGCCCACTTAGTTTACATAAACAACTAGGTTAGATTCATTTAGAGACAAGTTTTTGTTTCTTTTCACTCCTGGAGGCTTTGATTCTAATTTTCAGTGGAAATGCACTCTAGGTTGGCAGGTGGGGGGTAGAATTATTTCTTGTTCATTGTCAATACTTGCCTTTTAGGTTGACATAATGAGTAAAGCTGGTGGTTAACTCCATCCAGACAGGGTCTATCTCAAGAAAGGCATGCTATGCAGATCTTTATCCTGAAATAAAGAGCAACGAGTCATACTGGTTAGAGTACTAGTTAAAGCCTTCTACTAACACCTACTTTATGATATACCACAGACAAAACTGGTGATTGCAAGTTTTCACTTGTATCCTTGAGCTTTATAAATGGCCCTGAGAATGCCATACTAGTGAATGTATTTCGTTAGTGAAAAGCTAGATATCAAAGGGAGAATCCCAGAGGGAAAGGTAGGAGTTGGATGAGAGAGTAGTGCTGTTTAGAATTTTAATGAAAACAGCCAATAGAATGTAAGTTGATTTCATCCATTACTTCTCAAGAAAGAAAACCACAAAGGCATATATGTAAATTTTTAGCACATCTTTACATTGTATGGGAAGACCATTTATTTATTTACAGAGTCAGGAATTACACTCACACAAATTAGATAGTGAGTTATTTTTGGAGGGAAGAGTGGGTCCACTGCTGTTGTGTCTGAGGCTCAGTCAGAAGCTGTCCCTTTTCGTAAGAAGGTGACTCATCAGGAAGTGAAATGCTGGAGAAGACAGTCTTTTCTGTGAGCCAAATATGGTACAGTCTGGTGATGGATTGGTTATTACCTTCCTCTGGTAGGCTTGGGCAGCCTTTGGACTTCCATAAATGTAATGCCTGCTCCACTCTGGAACTGTTTTTCTGATACTCCAGAAAATTCTACCTGCCCCCCCTATTTATTAACAGACCCAAACCTGGACACTCTTTACCTTTATTCAAATGATGATTAGATTTGTTGACTTTTCTTCCTGATGAAGACTCTACTTGTCCTCTTAATAACAGGCACTACCTTTTTTTCATCTTGCAAGTACCATGGGTAGGGTGAGACCCTATTCACCTAGTCATCTGAAAAGAGTAAAAAAAATCATTAATAAAATACTAATGACAAATTTAGGGGAAAGGGAGGAGGGGAGGGAGTGAGGGTGGAGGGGAGAGAGAAATGACTATTGGTAATAGAAGAGCAAAAGCATAGACTCTAGTCTACCTCCATCTTTCATCATTTGGGACATCATTACTGTACATGATGAATACTATTTCATCAGAAAAAAATATTTTTTAGTCTCTCTCCACTGTAGAGGTTTTGTTTGTATCCCCTCCTCAAATGGAAATATTCAGAGCATGGACATCCAAGACAATGCCTTATTGAATCCTCTTTTAATGATGGCAAAAGACTTTTACCCAAAATCAAAGGTTCAGAGAACCATTATGCTTTTCCTTGTCTAACAGGCCCAGCTAAGCTCTATGCTCTTTGTGGCCTTTGTGGCCAGGTTCTCTGGATGGCCTTGTTTCTTAAACAGTTTTAGGTTAGGGCTCTGTAGCAGACATCATATCCTCTTAATCCATCTCTGATTTCAGTCCCTGATGAATCAGGTAGACAGTTCTTTACAAGCTCAGTCACATTGCACTGATAGTGTCTCACCCAGGAGTACACATTACAGATATTCCTGATTTTTTCTAGAATCTTCTCTGATCCTATGGTTGCCAATGTAAACCATTAGTGCAAGAGAATCAACACCCCAGGGGGCAACCTTCCAAACAATTCTTGGAGACATTTATATGTTTTTCAGAAGATCCAGATGGATTAATGAACAAACTGAACTACCAAACAAAATAGAGACAGACTCATAGATAGAGAGCAGGCAGACAGCTCTGCTGGATGGGTAGAGGGTGGTGTTGGGGAAGGGGATGGGTGGAGGGATTGAGGAAAAAAGGAAAAAAGAAAAAAAGAACAGAGAGAACTCATGGACATGGACAACAGAGTGGCGACTGTGGGAGGTTGGGGTGAGGTGGAAGAGTGCATAGAGGGAATAAATGGTGATGGAAAAATAAACAAACAAACAAACAAAAAATACCATGTTGGAATCAAGCTTCATTGCCTACAGCAATATCTTGGCCAACTCATTCTTCAATCAGTTTTCTTATTTCCCTGTCTCACTCCCCTTTCCTTATTCTTGCTTCCTGGTATCATTTCCAAAATCAACTACCCACACCAAAATTCTTGCTTCAGACTCTACTTGGAGGAAACCTAAGCTACAACAAGACCCTGAAAAATGTACATTATGCACAGTGTGATTCAGGTATCTACTATAGGAAAATTAATAAATGAAACCAAGCCTTCCCTGCATGTCTACTGACATGATCATTATTGGTAGACATAAGATAGTAAATATCCCAGGTTTCAATGCATAGTCTGTCAAATGCACCAGGGAGCTCAATTAAACGGAGGCTAAGCTTAAAAATATCTGGATAGAGAGCCAATCTCCTTTTGGAAATAGGCTATATAAATGCCTTAGAGTTGCCAGGTAAGGTATAGTCAAGAGATAGGAAGGGGAACGATTAAAGACTGCAGGGCCTCAAAGATGTCATCTGCCTCTCTCTGGGCATAGCCAATGCATTGGCTTCAGAAGATGGCAGAAAGAAATCCACAAACCTAGAACCTGAGATCATTTCAAGTTGAAGAGAAACCTTAAGGCAGCCCCAGATCTAGAAGCTACTAAAGGAGCACCCATGGACAACCTACCTCACCTCTCTATAATGGAGGGTCCTTCTGAACGAAACGGGGATAATAAAAGTCCATATTTCATAGGGTTGTTTGTATGAGAGTTAAATGATATATGTAAAAGGTTTAGCACAATGTCTGAGATATAGTGAAATCTCAAATATTAAAGAGAGAATAAGCCAGGGTAAGTACACACAAGAGGAGGAGAGTCACAAGAAGTTCTGTTTTTTCCTTTATTGTTCTAAATCCAAAGTGTGAAGAATACCAGACAGGGAGGAGGAGTGAAGTGTAGAGACAACCCAAGCCATGTTCTCCTCTTGGGGTAGAATGAGGGAAAACAGAAGCAGCACCAAATGAGTGCAAGAGCAACTCAATGGGTACGAAATTCCCGAGGTTAAGCCATTGCTACAAGGAGAGGGGCTCTCACCTTTTGGGAGCTACATGGAAACTATGTGCTGTGGCTCAAGCAACAGCAAATGTTTGGTGTCCAAAGCTTCCCAGAGCGTGGACTTTGTGCCTAACTCGGTTTATAGGCCAACTGATGATACTGCACTCCTGCTGTGATGTTGGCACTGGTGACCTAAAGAACATTTAAAGGCTCAAGGTTTTGGATGGGGGAATGGGATGCAGCATACACGTAGCTGCAACTCGGGATAGGAGGAATGTGAATAAAGGGGAAGCAAGCCTTCAAGCAGTCATACGGAAAGTGCCAAATTTGGGCTGCAGACAGAAGACACCGCCAAGGCCACTGGAAGAGAGCTGCCTAGTGAAGGGTCGTTTAAGTTAGGTACTGAAGGCTGAGTAGGAGGTTAACTGAAGCAAGCTACTGCAGTGCATTATGATACAAAGACACTCATTCTTGCCTCAAGCAGGCTGGGGTTAGAAGCCAGGCTATGCCTCTCATCAGCTGCATTTACTAAATAATACATACTTTTGAGACTATTATGGGGAATATTTGTTAAGTATCTAGTACAGTGTCTGGCATATAGTAGAGCCTCAAAAATAATAACTATTATACCCATAGAATCTTGGAATACTTTTGTATCATGATGCTGCCCTGAACACTGGCAAGCACAGATGTTTCACTGTGACCCTGAGCGGCAGTGATAAATATCTGCAGGGGTTTCTACTCACCTCCCTGGAAATAACGTCAGGGAAGGACACAGGCCTAATTCAGAACATTCAGAAGCCCACAACGGAAGCAATGGAACAAGCTCAGGCTAGTAGCTCCAGCAAACTTCCAGGACAGACAAGGACCTTGGAAGGGCTGGTCTATTCCGAAAGATAAACCAGGGCCTCTCTGTCTTCAGCTTTCCTTCCTCCCCCTTCACTCCTTTCCCTCCTCCTTTGCCCTGAGTGGCCACATGGACCTCAAGGTGCTTTGCTCTGACCATCAAAGGCGAAGGAAGTGGTCTGCTCAAACTCCTAGATGCTAATTAAGTATTAATTAATTAATTAAGTTGGGACCTATTAAGTCACTCTTCCCACATATATTGGTGTTTAAAATATTTCAAGGGATGGACAGTGTTTAAATCATGCATGTCTGAGAGTAGGAGTTTGGGTGTCAGCAGTCAATCAGCAGGTGAGGTTGAGAGTGGGGTGGTTATGACCAGAAATACTGAACTCATTTTGTACGGAGAAAAACAAGGTGAAAGGGACAAGTGTCTGGCGTTTAGAACTAACCTAAAATCTCAAGTCTGGCACTTTTTAGTTACTGATCCTTGTGGAGTAATTTTACCTCCCTGTTTTCATTTTCTCAAATGCATAATGAGAATGCTAACCCTTACCTTATACACGATGTTTTTAAGGTTAGACAAGCACTTCCCGCATTGAATGTGCACACAAACCACTTGGGCATTTTGTTAAAATACAGGCTCTGATTCAGGAGATCTGGAATGGGGCCCGAGGTTCTGCATTTCCGATGAGCTATCAGATGGTGTCAATGCTGCTGATCCAAGGACCACATTTTGAGTAGCAAGAGGCTGTTAGATAATGTAATTAATGATAAAGTGGGTTTTCTTCCCAGACAGTTTGGTGGGAAGAGATCATTTCTTGCCCTTGACTTGCTACCAGTTACAAAAAAAATAATAAGTTGAGTTGAGGCTGGAGATACGAAGAGAAGAAAAATTGCCATCAGGGTTTGGGAGGGAGCTACTGCTTAAGCAGAAAGGCTGAAAACTGTATTTTTCACCTTGAAAGGAGCTTCTCGGGGAATCTCCTGGCCATGGCTGCTTCAGGAGAGATCAAATCGTGCTGTGAGTTTTCCTCCTCCGAGCACCAAGCAATGGCTGCTGTGTTTCCTGATGGAGGCTGCCTGGTTCTAGTGCTGTTGGTTGCTGTTCATTTGCTCCCTTTTCATTTGGTTGTAAACATGATTGATGTTTATTTTAAGGAAAGGAATCTCTTAGTTTAGTATTCTCACATTTTATTACACTTCTGTAAATACGAGTGAGCTAGATTTCTAAAGGTTTACTTCATAGTTGTGCTACTTTCTCTTCTCAGAATTGTTTCTCCCCTACACTTTACCCTTTCACTCTAGTCTTCCTCATTTTCTTCCTGCTAATGACCGTCAAATTTACATTCTTGAGGAACTTATTCTGTTATCAATTTCAGCCACATCACTCACATTCTCTCATTTACTGGCTCAATTATCCTGTAGCTGAAAAACATCGTTTCTATACATGGAATTAATGCCAGCCTCTCGACCTAGAGTTGGTTCATTTTAATCAGTTGGGAAAGCATAACCATTCCACCCAGGGCAATATTACCTCCCTGAGTCTATGCACGCATTGCCGATAAACACTGGTGAAGCACCATGTCAGGCACTAGTCATGCACAAGACATTGCGGAGAAGACAATGAGAGCACTCAAAAGGACAAGCCATATTCTCCTCTAGCAGGATGAAGAAGAGAATATGAAAGTGGGAAAGTGGGGGGGGGTAAGAAAAGTTGGCTCAGTGTTCCTTCGCCCAAGTGGATAGACAAGTGGGTGTCTCATGTGCAAAGTGAAGGTAGGCTTTAGTGAGTCTGTAAAATAAATTAAAAACTGTTTTAAAAGAGCCTTTTGTAATTTAAAAAGTTTACCACATGGTTTAAAAATTAAGGGGTATTTTAAAAACAGATTATGGAGAGAAAATTGGCATATAATATATACCATATATTTAAGGAGTATAATTTAAGTTTTGGCATGCGTGTACACCAGTAAAACCATTATCACTATCAAAATAATGAACATATCCATCACCCCCAAGCTTCCCTGTGGCCCTCTGTAGTCCTTCCTCCTGCCCTTCCTGTCACATCACTCATCTCCAGGAAATAACTGATTTGCTTTCTGTCACTATAGATTAACTTGCATTTTATACAGTCGAACAATATGTACTTTTATGATTGACTTTTTTCACTCAACATAATTATTTTGACATTCATCCAGGTTGTTGTTCATTTTTTATTGCTGAATGATATTCAATTTTATGAGTATATCATAGTTTGTTTATCTATGAACCTGTTGAAAGATAGTTGGAATGATTCCAATTTTTGGATATTACAAATAAAGCTTCTATGATAGTCTTTGTATGGGCATATGCTTTTTAAAAATTGGATAAGTACTTAGGAGTAGAATAGTTAAATCATATGGTGGGTGTTTAACTTTTTAACAAATTCTCACAAACTTTTCTCCAAGGTGTCTGTACCATTTTATATTCCCACAAGCAGGGTATGAAAATTTGTGTTCCTCCACATCCTTGCCAACACTTGATATGATTAGTCTTTGTTATTTTAGACATTTGAATATGTGTGGAAGTATCTCATTGTGGTTATAATTTTCATTTCCCTAATGATTAATGGTATTTGAGCATATTTTTATTGCTTATTTGTCATCTATATGTCTTCTTTGATTAAGTATCTGTTCAATCTCTTGCCTATTTTATATTAGAACTTTTGTTTACTTTTTATTGAGTTCGAGAGTTCTTTATATGTTCTGGGTACAACTCTTTTATCAGAAAAATGGTTTCCAAATATGGAGCTAGCATTTGAGTGGATTCAAAGGTGATTATAGGAGCTCACGGTTCAGTGAAGGGGTCAGGGCAGTAAAAAATAATCAGTGAAGACTTTGGGGATACAACTGAGACTCTTGCAGAGTGCCATGGGAGTGTAGAGGAGAACACAATAAATTTCACCTGGGAGAGCTTGGAAAGATTTCCCAGAGGATGGGAACCTAAAGCTTTGTTTTGAAGTGAGAAGGGTTGGGTAGGTGGTGAGCGTGTGCAAATGAACATGCTAGGCAAGGAGATCCTGTGAGAGGCGGGAGGTGGGTTTGGCGATCACGAGTTCTGGATGAGCAGAAGGGCTGGGAGGGTGAGAGGCTAGGTGAGGAAGCCCGAGCCTATGCAGTGCTGTCATATTGTGGGGGGCTTTGTAAATCAGGCTTAAGAACCTGGGTTTTTCTTCAAAGCAATAGGGAGTTTGATGAATGGTTTTAAGCATCCGAGTAAAATGGTCAGATATGCATTTTAAGAAAATGTCTTGCAGTGATGGTGAACGATTTGAAGATAGTGAGTTCTGAAAAAAATGACAAGACCCTAAACAAGACCCTGATAGCAGGAATAGAAAGGAGGGATGAATTCTCAAGATATTGAAGAGGAGTGGTAGAAGGAGCTCTAAAATGTTACAGGTGACGGAGGTGGCGGTATGCAGGGTGGCTCCTGGATTCTGCTTGAAATAATGGAATGATCTGGTGGCACATTCATTATGCCCAGGAATAGATGAATAGGAACAGAAGATGTAGAGAGCACTATGGGTTCATTTATATCACTGATCACATTTATTCAATTCTTTTTTTTTTTTTTTTTTTACTGAGTGTCCACTATATTCCAGGAACTGGGAATCTGATAGATATCAAAGCAGATACTGTGCTAGCCTCCAGAGAGTAAAAAGTCTAGCATGAAAGAGAGAAAATGGAATAAGCCCACAAATGTGTCATTTGAAACAATTAGCTCTGAACTGTTTAAGGGAAAATAATGGAGTGTTTGTAGAGCACACTCAGGTAGACCTCAGTCTCAAGAAACAAAACCTTGAAGTAAAGTTTAAGAAAAGATCTGAAGAAGTTAGGTTGGTGAAGATAAAATAATGTTTCTGATAGAAGGAACAAGACATGTTAAATATTGTAGGACATCGGTTTCCAATAGCAGATAGAAACATGCACTCAGAAACAAGGTCTGAGATGAAGTTATCAATCCATGGTGGCAGGTGAAGCGATGGCAGAAAATGAAAACTTCAAGGGAGGCTATGTAAGACGAGGAGGTAATAAGCCTGATGCTTGACCCCTGGAAACCAATATTAAAGTGCAGGAAGCGCGGGGCAGCAAGTCAGCTAAGGAACGAGGAGGAATAATCAAGCATCTAAGAAACAAAGAGAGGGGAGACGGAGCCAAGAAAGAGGAAATTCATGGTGGCTGGTGTCCAGTGTATGAAAACGACTGTCCTGGTACATTAAGCTCTCTTTCTCCTTACCCTGTACGGAAACCTCTGCACTGTATTAACTAAATCTTGCTGATTGTCTCTTCCCAGGCTGAACCAGGTTCCGACCTCATTAAGTCTCAAGGAAGGTATGCACATAAAGGAAAAATATATATTTCTTATTGACATTAAATGTTCTCAAGGAAATTTGTTTTGGCATTTCCCCCTCTGCCTGTCATTCTAAAGACTGATTGATAATTTTGAATTCATGAAATCACTTCCAAGAATACTTTAAATGTAATTACATTCCAAATTACGTATTCCTTGTTCCATGAAATGAGTTAAAATACTGTGGCCATTTCTTTTCTTCTGGGAAGAAAAATCAAGACCCCCATACTTCGTCCCACCCTGCAATAATGGCATGCACCCACACATTAACAAGAATGTTTGCTAGGCAGGCTTGCCGAGAGGCTCGCACTAACTACCCAAAGGAAAGCTATTACCCTCCTCTCTGCCTCCGTGCTTCTATGGGTCGGTCCTTCAAAGTCTAACTCACCATCGTCTGCATAAAGTCATGCCAATATTATAGTCCTCAACTCACTGACCTCCTAGTAATAACAATCATTTCTTAAGAACCTGCTGTGTATCATGTACTGTGCTAAGCACTATCGATCAATACATTGTGAGGTCATCTTATGACACCCATATATAGAGAGGAGGCTGAGGCTTAGGCATGCTAAATTATTTGCCAGATCTGTTCAACTCTAATATCTTAACAATTAAGCATCACACAAATCATAATAAAGATGATCACTCAGATATGCCCTGTTATGCTGCAGTAACAAACAACACTTTTGTTATTATCTCTTAATAATAAATGTTTCTTTCTCACTCATACAGCATGTACATCATAGGTCAGTTCTGTTGAATGCCCCCTTACCCCATGACCCATGCTATCAAACTGCTACTATCTTGAATGTTACTGGTCGTAAAGATAGAGGGAAAGAGCTCGATGGTCTTGTATCAGCAATTAAGTGCTTTGGCATGGAAGTGACAGGCACTGCTTCCATTCACAACTCATTGGCCAGAGCAAGTCACTTGGCCCAATGAAATCTGATTTAGGACGTGGAAAGCAGAAGAGCCCAAAGTGATCTGCATTAATGACCACACAAAGTTAAAGAGGTTCTAATTATTATATTTCTGCATCCATTTCAGCATCCTGCATTCTAGATTTTAACTGATAAGAACATTAAAATTGTATTGCAGAATCAAAACCACAATGATATACCACTTTCATACACACTAGGGCAGCTATAATCAAAAGGATAGAAAATAGTTAAGTGTTGACGAAGATGAAGAGAAACTGGAATCCTCATACATTGCTGGTGAGAACATAAAAGGACGCTTTGAAAAAGTTTGGAAGTGCCTTAAAATGCTAAATATAGAGTTACCACATGATTCAGTAGTTCTACTCTAGGGACATATCCAAGAGAAATGAAAACATATATCTACACAAAAACTTGTATATTAATGTTCATAGCAGTATTCATTATTCATAATAGCCCAAAGTGGAAACAACCCAAATGCCTATTACCAATTTAAAAATGGGTAAACAAATGCGGTATGTCTATACAATGGAATATTACTTAGCCAAAAAGGAATGCAGTATTGATACATGCTACAACTTGTATGAACCTTAAAAACATTCTGTGAGGGAAAGGATCCAGTCACAAAAGATCACATATTGTATTAATCCATTTATATGAAATGTCCACAACAGGGAAATTCATGGATACTGAAAGATTAGTGATTACCTAGTGCTGAGGTGCTGGGAGGAAATGGGGAAATGTAGCATGGATCAGTACTGCAGGGTCTGGTTGTTAAGGACAGCTGACACTGAAATCATGACACTGAACCCAGAATAACCCCATCAGGAACGCTAACATCTGGGATGGGGGAAGTACCTCCCAGCGAATCCTCCTACAGACAAATGATGAGCTGTTTATTAGGCAAAATTGGGTTTAAATGTGAGAGGGGAAGAAAGGAACTGACACTAACCCAATGAGGCAGATCTCAAAAGGAAAAAGTAACATTGAAAATCTTGCGGTTATTATGAGCTATGATGAAATTATGTGTAGAAATGAATCTGTATTATTTATTTATTATTATTTTTCACTTTTAATTAAAAAAAATCCTCTTCTGAAAAGGCATTATGAACTGGGAGCTCATTTTTAAAAAATATATCTTTATTGATTTCAGAGAGAGGAAGGGAGAGAGAGAGAGAGAGATACATCAATGATGAGAGAGTCATTGATCAGCTGCCTCTTGCATGCCCCCAACTGGGGATCGAGCCCGCAACCTGGGCATGTGCCCTGACCAGGAATTGAACCACGATCTCCTGGATCCTAGGCTGATGCTCAACCGCTGAGCCACGCCCAGCTGGAATGGAGCTCATTTTTTAATGGCATATAGAAATTTGGTTTTCAGAAATAATTTCCAACAATATACATATGATGTATTATAGAACTGTACTCCAGAAACCTATATAATTTTATTAACCAATGTCACCCCAATAAATTCAATAAAAAATGAAATAATTTTCAATGTGAACTAGACACATTCCAAATGAAAAATCAAAAACATTTAATTAAGACATGAACTACCAATGATAAAAATTAATAAAAACGAATCTCTTTTTGAAAATTCTGCTCAAGAGATGTGCATATAACCCAGTAAAATACAGTATTAAGAATGTCTGAGAAGTTGTAAACTATATTCATAATTATGTTCAGGGTGAGACATGGTTCCTAAGGATACTGATTTGAAACTTTCTCAAGAAATGCAACCAGTGTTAAATAACTGATACTTGAAGGCAACATTTTGTTTAAGAAAATATGTCCTTCTTGGGACAGAACCAACTGAGATAAAGAAGGAGACACTGGCACAAAGCCTAGATCTTCTCAATTCTTGGAAAAAGACCAACTATTTTTTTTCCCTGTCTGAAACATTTAGAATTTTGACTTGAAACTGTAAAAAGGTTCCTGTAGGGATGTGGAGTGGGAGTGGGGGTAAGGGCTTCCCACCCCACCCCCACCTTTTCAATGAAAGGTAATTCAAAATTGGGGAAGTTTCTCAATACATGTTTGGCTAAATGAAATTTGATTTTAAAATAGTCAGAAAGAAAAGAAGTTTTTTAGCTTTCTTAGGCAAATTAAAAAGGATCCTGAAAGAAGGGAAAGCAAACAGGGAGGAAATACAGCCCAAATAAGAAATTTTTAAAAACACTGGATCCTCCAAAGTGAAGGCAGATTAAGCCTTTCTGCAACATCGGTCAAAGATGGAGATGCTCCCCCCTGTCACCACTGGATGAAAGAAGGTGAAGGGACTAGTAAAAAAAACATATATACATAACACATAGACACAGACACAAGTGTAAGATAGCCAGAGGGCAAGGGGGATGGAGATTAGGTGGAGGTGGGCCAAAGGGGGGGGGAATGGGGATGAAAAGAAAGAAACTGCTTGGGGCGATGGGGGCACAATACAGTGTGCAGATGATGTTTTATTGAGTTGCACACTTAAAACCTGTATGGTTTTGCGAACCAATGCCACTCCAATAAATTCAATTAAAAAATAAAAAATAAAATGAAGTGCATGTTAAAAAAAAAAAATACCACAGGCAATCTATAAGTAAAATCACATGGCTGTCAGGTATTGGTGTTGCCCTTATCTGAATCCAGATGCTAATTAAACATGTAGGATGAGAGTACCTCACCACACCCCAAATCGGTTCAATTACTGGAGATCATATAGTTTGAACCACATAGACTACCAAACTATAAAAAATAAATTAATTGCTCCTGGCTTCTACTAGATTCAAGTGGAATTCCCAATATACAATAGGTCTGTTTAGATTTGGGCAAAGCAATATCTCACATTTGAAGATCTTATTATGCCCTATTCACCAAGGTCGCTAGAAGAAAGTGACTGACTCTTCCTTGTCTGTAGTAGTTTTACAAAGAATTAAAGGGGCTAAAATCCCTGCAAAATGTTGGATAATTTCATCAAAATATTCTATAGCTACAACTTGCTAAATTCTCATATTTATTTTATGTGGGGATAGGTCCAAAAATGTTGGGAGGATTTCCTGTACAGAGATGCTTGGGAATATTAAAATGTAATGTGGTTATAGAATTGCAAATGAAATGTGCCGTAATCCAAATGTGCTAGTGTTTTCTGAATTAGCTCTTGTAGCATTTAGATAATTCACAGAAATTATTTTACTTGAACTCTTAGGATTAAATTTTGGTTGTATTTTCTAACTCTTAATTGGTTTTTGAAAAGATGGACTCATAACAGTGAGATAAGTAATTTTAATATATTTTGTAGCAGTTACTTATTGCCACAATAATGCCACATGACAAGCAGAAGACCTCAGTAGCATAAAACAGTAAGTGTTTATGTTTACACATCTGGAGTGGTTGGTTAAGATGGTTCTGCCATTCTTGGCTAGGCTCAATCACGTGTGGCTATTGTTTGTGGTTATACTGCTTGATCTTGGTGGGCTGTGGTTTCAGTAAGTGGGGTAACTCAGATATGTTACACATATCTTTCATCTTCTTGGGTATGTTTTCACAGTTGGGTCACAGATGCAAGTGAGAGAGCAGAAAGATACAAGGACTCTTGAGAACTAGGCTCAGAACTGACATGCCATCACCTTCACCACATTCTGCTGGCTAAAGCATGTCACAAGGCCAATTCATAAAAAAGATGGGAAACACATTCTGCTTCTTTAGTGAGAGAAACTTCAAAGTTAATGGTAAAGGGTATAGACACAAGAGGGAGAGTGCGGGTGAAAAACTGGGACTATTGATACAATCAATCTATTAAATACATATAAACAGAAAGTCCTTTAAAAAGTTGCAGTTCAATATTAAGGTCCCCATGATAAATAAATTATGACACTATGACTCATAACAATAAAAAGTTAAAGAGCTTTGGGAAAAACCTTAAAGGTTTATAATTATCTATATTGACCTATTCCTTGCTTTTGCTGGTAAATTTATTTTATGGAATCTAGCTGAACTATTGGGCAGCTTGGGTCTCTGTATTCTTTAGGGTTCTCTTAGAAGGGTGTTGGATTTCTTTTGCTTTTGACACAATTGGTTATTAACAGTACAGACAAGGGAAATCATTCAGACTAAGAGATAGCAGATAGTAAACATTTCAGGTTTTGTGGGCTAGACAGTCTCTATGACAACTACTCTGCTTTACCCTTACGGTGCAAAAGTAGCCATAGACAGCATGTAAACAAATGGGCATGGCTGCATTCCAAATTGTACTTTAAAAATCAAGCAATGGGCCAGATTGGGGTGATGGGCTTTGGTTTGCTGACCCCAATCTAGATGTTCATACTTCGGTGCCAAATTCCCGATGCTTGAGCAAAAGAGGAAAAAGAAGAAAGAAAGAAAAGAAAGAAAAGAAAGAAAAGAAAGAAAAGAAAGAAAAGAAAGAAAGAAAGAAAAGAAAGAAAAGAAAGAAAGAAAGAAAGAAAGAAAGAAAGAAAGAAAGAAAGAAAGAAAGAAAGAAAGAAAGAAAGAAAGAAAGAAAGAAGACTTATAAATTTGAAGCAACAGGAGAAATCAAGAGCATTGCTTGTAGTGACAAAATATGGCATGGCATAGTACACCAGCAGTTACTGGAAGGAATAAGTAAAATGGATTAATAAGCTCTCATATCAGAGAAAGGTAAAAAAAGACACCAGAATACTCAGACTTTGAAGAAAATGATTAGTGTTATTTCATTCTAAGTACATTATAACTTTGAAATAAGACTTTAGATTATGGATATCTCTAATAATACTCATAACTTAAAATCAGTTTGTGTTTGGAAAAAAATGATTTAGTACCAAATGAAGAATCTAAGGATCATGGTTTCACATGGAGTGATTTCAAAGAATGAGGAAACATTGTTATAATTAACGTTAATGTAAAACTTTACATTTTAAACATTGCATATGCATTATCTTATTTAATTTTTGCAGTAATCTTTTGCATATAAATGGCATTATTTTCATTTCACAGATGAGGACTTCTGCCGAAGTTCACACATCTAGTCACAGCCCTTGCCCTTGAATCTGGATTTCCTGCCCCTAAATTGCTTGTCAATTAAATTATATCATTGCAATGAGTTAGGGCACAATATGAATTTAGAGGGCACAGTCTCCAAGACGGCCTTCACTTCTGACACCAACTGCGAGTTTGGGGGGGTTCCCAACAGTACCCTCATTTATATATGTCCTTAGCTATTATACTCATGGTATGGCTTATTATAGGGAAAGGGTACAGATTAAAACCAGTCAAGGGAAGAAGTACATAGGGCAGAGTCCAGGAGGGTTCCAAACATTTTTATGACACCCATTGTCTTTTCCCCATGAAGCCAGGACATGTTACTTTCCAGGTGTCAGTATGTGACAATACACATGGACTACTGACAACTAGGGAGGCTCGCTCAAGCCTCAATATTCAGAGTTTTCATTAGGCTCCATTATGTAAGCATGTTTGATTAACTGATTGACCACCTGGTTGATCTCAGTCTCCAGGCTGACTGATACCACATGACCCAAAGCCCATAGCCTGAGTCACAGTGTTGGTCTTTCTGGCATGGCCAGCCCCCCACTTTATGACTATATGAGTGTGGCCCTAAATTGCTTTGTTAGACTGTCCAGTACAACTCACGGCACTCAGGTAAACAAAGATACTCCTAGCAGGCATACCATTACAAGAGGCCAGACAGTACCTTCCAGAAAGAGTGCAAAGACCAGACCTTCTCTTTGGGCAAGGCCAAGTTCTTTACTATACAATCATGTCAGGAAAAGAGCTTTCACAGCATAGAAAGATGTAGAAAGTGAAGACAGCTGGTAAATGCATATGTCAATATGGCTTGTTGGAACCAAAATTTGAAACTTGATTTGGTTTTGTTGTTATATTCTCCTCTGCCTAGAAGAGACAAGAATTGGGAAATGTGAGAAGTCCTAGATAAAGGGGATTATATCATTGCCATGGTTCAGATATAGCCCTTATGGCTTATAAGAAGAGGTACAACTGTGAGAAGTGATAAAAGCATATAGCCCATTGTTTGAGGAGAAAAGTCTGCTTGGTTTATGGTTTTTTAAAGGAGCTCTTAGTTGTTTTCAGTTTAAAAAATTGATATCCATTATCAGACCAGCAACAGTCAACTCCTGGGGCTTTTTGCTAAAATTAGTTTTGATACCTTAAAGAATATTGATGACATTTTAGAGTAGAACAGCCTAAGAGATCCAAAATAAAAGCTTTGTAAAAGAGACTTTATCCTTTAGCTTTATCGAGGCCAAAAAATAAATAAAAATGAGTTCTGCTATTAAACATAAAGGCTCCAGTTATTTCTATTTATACAACTGCTCAGCTTTATCTAGCATAAAATAAATTAGAAGGAAGAAGTGCCATATATCTGAGTGAGCTGGGTATGTGCATAGTAATTCCTTTAGGCTTATGATTTATTTTCCTTTGGTATAATTTTTAACCATTGAAGTAGATGAGGACTGTCTCTGGTGTCCTGAAACCCCAAGCTACCACTTCCCATGCTTTCTTGCCAACCCTGTCCCCTCAGAGACCCCTTTTTCAATCTCCTAAAATTCTAAGACATCATTGTTTCTTGGATTTTTCTGGGAAAAAGGAAATTCTGTAATTTTCAGGGTGGATTTGTTTCATGTGATACTCCTCTTTCCATGAGCATTTAAAATTAAAAGAATATCATGGAGATGAACTTTTTCTAATTATATTTACCATACCGGTTTTATTAGTTAGGATAGGCAAAGCTCTACTGTAGTAACAAAACTCCAAATTTCAGTGGATTGACACTATAAAGGCAGGTACTTCATTTAGAGCACAGATTCACGTGTGTTGGGGGCTTCTCCTGCCAGCTGTTCTTTCAAATGTTGACTCAGGGACAAGTGACTTTTATTTTGCAGTTCTGACATCTTAGATAGTTTGCTTCTAGCTGTATGAACCTAAGAGTGAGAGAGAATGGAAGACATAGCCTGCTCTTAATATCCTGGAACTGGATGTGACACACCTTTACACAAGCTGTCTTGGTTAGGATTAGTCACAGAGAAGCATGACAACTAGGAAATGTAGAGAGCGAAATGAGATATGCTTGGGACAGAGGGAATTTCAGGAATGGACAAATCATACTAGCGGAGATTTATGTATGTACTCCACTAAAAGACCAGCTCAAGTTTGTATCAAGAGTTCAGCAGACCTATACTGTGATTCTATTGTAAGCCAAGAATTGTGCTAGATGCTGGGCACACAAAAAAGGAAAATGTGGTTGTTGTCCTCAAGAACATCACAGTTGAGTTTAGGGAGGTTGACAGGTAAAACCCTACCTATAATGTAGTATGACATTTAGAATAATAGACATATATACAAGTAACATTTAATTTGTATATATGTAACTCTTCAAGACTGCAATGTGAGGGTAGAATTAGGGAGAGCTTTACAAAGGAAGTGACCCCTACACAGATGTTGAAGGAGTTTTCCAGGCAGAAAAAAGAGGAAAAACCTGTGAGAAAGATAACAGTGTCAAAAGCAATTGAGAATATAGTGTGTTGAAAAAGCTAAAGTGGAATGCAGAAGATTAATTTCAAGGTGAGGCACAGTAGAGCAGGAGGCTGGAGAGCTGGGCCAGGGCCTTCTCTGTAGGTTCTTCCATTTAGCCATGTTGAGGTCTTTAGAGTCCTGTGGGCAAAGGGACACCACCTAAGGGTTCTTGGCAGGAAGATGATCAATGTCTAACCTATTCCTAAAAGCTTAAAATACTCCCAACCTTTACTGAGCTTTCATCATGGGCTAAGCAGAGTGAAGCCCTTTGTGGGCATGATCTTATTTCACCCTCCCAGAAACCTTATGAGGTATTATTACTGCTGTTACTATTATTATTATTATTATTATTATTATTATTATTACCACCTCCAGATGAGAAAACTTGAGGCACTGAGAAGGCCAGCAATTTACCCAAGGACATGCAGCTAGTATGTGGTGAAGCCAAGACTGAAACTCAGGCAATATGGTGTGGAGTCAGGTCCTTTTATAGACCATAGCTTCCAATAGAAATATAATGTGAAGCACCTAAACAAATTTAAATTTGGTAGCCACATTAAAAAAATATTAAAAAGAGGTGAAATTAATATTTTCATTTAACCCAATATCACCAAAATATTATTTCAGCCTGTAGCCAATATAAACATTATTCATGAGTTATTTTACATTATTTTTCATCCAAGGTCATAGAAATCTGGTGTTTTATCCTTGTAGCATACCTCCATTCAGACTAATCACATTTCAAATACTGAGCAATGGCATGTGGCAAGTGGCTACTGTATTAAAGGGTTATTTCTGCAGTTTTAGGGAAATTCAGGTGAAGTGTACTAAGAAGCCATAAAAGTAAATGTTTGCCCCCATTTTGAAGTGAATTGTTTATAATCACATACACATATTACACAAAGAGATTAAACAGCTCAATTTGAGATAGTTTTGTCCTCTCAAAACTTATTCTAGTCCCCCTTTCCTCCTTAGAGCAGTATTCAGTAGTAATTACACCTCAAATCCTAAATGAGCATACTTGGCACTGATAGGTGGCATGGTTCATTGTCATGACTATAAATGACAGATGGATTATTCAAACTCTACATGCAGAAGGTACCACAATCTGTCTGGTATCTAGTACATTTTCCCTTCCTAGTTTGCGTCCCTCAAAGTGATGGTAGGTGTTATACACACCCAACATGTTTTGAATGTCAATGTGGAAATTCTAGCAATTCCAATTAGGGTCAGCTTGTTACACTCCAGGGAGTAACATTAAACATAGGTAATTGAGTTTCCCAAACAGCGGATGACCTCACTGTTTACCCTTCACAAATACACATGGTCTCTTAGTCTATTTAACTAAGCTCCTATCTAAATATGTCCTGCGGGGAAAAGGAGTTTATATAAAACCATCAAATAGTCTCTCTCACTCCCCCTCCCCCGCCAGATTTCTTTGTGTCCACTATATGCCTTTACTGAAAATCTACCCATCTGCCAATCCCATGCCAGAGAACAGAATTCAGACTGTATTTTGAAGCACAAGACACACATGATAAGTTTGCCTGTGGGAAAAAGTTGTAGTTGTTTATATTGCCAATGGAGTAAATTTTTATCTTTCAAAATGTACATTCTAATAAACCTTTTGGAGTCTCTATGACTAAGGAACTATCCTGGATCTTGGGAGATGGCAAAGGTTAAACAAATGATTATATACTGCTCCTGACTACAAGCAGGATAGCACAGTGGCTAAAAGTTTAGACCCTGATCTGACATGAATCTGAGAGCAACAGCTTTACTTGCTTATTTAACCCTGAAGTGAGCTATTTAAACTCTCTAAGCTTCACTTTCTACATCTGTAAAGTGGAGTTAATGATAGAGTTGTTATCTGAATTAAAGTATGCGATATGGAAGGCACTTAGCTCAGAAGCTGGTAAAAAGTAAGTGGTCAATAAATACTCCTTTTCATTGTCTTTTTCTTTCTATTGTTATCATCTCCTAGTGGGGGAAGGCAGAAACATAAACACCTATAACAAAAATCATAGTGTGACACATGCTAATTGTGGTACAAAGCAACACTAGGAAGGTAGAAGAACTATTCCTTCTTATTAGGGTTAGAGATATTTTAATGGATGTGGTAGCATTTGTCTAGGGGCTTTGAAGCATGAAAACAGATAGAGAGGAAAGAAGAAAATTTGGGGCAAAGGCATGGACAGTAGAAGTGTAGTAAATAGTCCAGGAGTAAACAGAAGAGATTGGTGTGTTGGGCTGCTGGAATCTGGCTTGACAAATAGTTTGGTCCTCAATAAGAGTTTTGAATATGGGACTAAAAAAAAATGGCACCTTCTTAGTAAATGTACAAACATTACTCATTTGTGAAGAGGGCAATCATAGTACAGTGTGTGTTTTTTCAGAAGGTAACACTGAAGGCAATGTAGGAAACAAAATTAAGATGGAGGCCATCTGGGCAGCTTCAAGAAATGGCTAGTATTTTAAGATGGGTCATGAAAAAGCAAACTTCTTGATTTTCAGGACTCAGCCAGTATTAGCACAAAAACACTCTCGATAGAAAAGAGACTATGTCCATAGCTGTGAACTCCATCGCTCCTCTCCTTTCACCCTGTGTATTCTCAAGACTTGAAGAATTATGAAATAGATCTGGAAAATACTTCTATCCCTAGTTAAGATGATAAACACATTTAAGATCTCTTATTTTCAGTATCTGGTATAATCATAAAAACATTGCCTTATGGTAAGAAAAAAGCCTAGGGGTCTTTAAAAAATTCTGATGCCTATGTCCCACTCAAGTTCAATTACATCAGAATCTCTGGGTGTGAAAACCACTGATCTCTCTTAGGTATTTGGTATGAATTTGGACATTTAATAAGCAGTGACTTGTGACTTGTGATAATCTATACATGATGTTACACACAGATTATCCCAAAGAGCCCATCATGGCAAAAAATAAAAATTAAAAAAAATCTACTCTCTGTTAGGGAACTAACAGGCTTATTATCTTTTTGAACTAAGCCTTTTGTGAATACTACATTTGCACATATATTTATATTTGCTTAATTTAAAAAATAGTATCAAATGAAATTCCATCAAGTAAAATTAACATGCCAAAAAAATTCACCAGGATTTCCCTGTGGTTTCCCATCTGTCTGACATCTTCGAGAAGACACGCATAGCAGCTGAAGAAGCATAGAGAGCAGAATGGTTTGACTAAAAATTATCAGACTTGAGATTTAAACAGTTCTGCTACTAAACAGTTTTAAGTGGCTTTAGTAAATAACTCGACCTTTCTGGCTGTGGACCCTTAGTGCACGCACTCACACACACACACACACACACACACACACACACACAGAGTAAATGAGATTTGGGGCCCTTTTATACTAAAAATATTCAGTATGAAAATTTTGTATAATCTTATAAAGAACTGGAAGTCAGAGACTTGTATATAAGAGGTGAAACAGAAAAATCTCAAATGAGAGGGGTGAGCATGTTGGTTTACTACTAATTCATTGGGAATCCATTACACAAAGATATAAATTTATTCAAAGTTTGAATAGCTTACTTTTCTTTTCTAAGATGAACTTTAAATCTTAGATCTTCATTTATTTTCTGATTAGCTGCTTTTTAAAATGGACATAGTGTACAAGTTCCCTACATTGTGTTTCAAAGATCTATTGCTGCATAACAAGCTATCCCAAAATACAGTGGCTTGGAACAGCAACGATGTGTTATTCATTACTCATCACAATTCCTTGGGTTGACTGGCCAGTTCTGCTCTCAGTAGAGCTCACTGCACTCAACTGGTGGTTCTGCTTGGATGGCTGGGCCTCTCTCTTCAGATGATCTTTCATGTTAACTTCTCCACCATGGTTTCAGGGTTTCCGGAGGGGAAACCCCAATGCAGCATGTATCGAGCCTCTGCTTGAATCACATTTTTTGGTGTTCTATTAGCCAAAGCATGGGACACAGCCAAGTCCATAGTCCATGCGGGAGAGAATTACACAGGGCAAGATGTCCGGGAGGTGTGATTCACTGGGAGCCATTACCTACCTAACAATCTACAACAGCTCTGTGTCCATTTGATAAAAGTGTGGGCAACACTGTGTGATTTGAGGAATGCTAGGAAGACATTCTCTCTAAAAAAAATTCCCTTTGTTATATTATCAGGGAAATATTCAGTTTCATTTCATTGAATTAAGGCAGTGGCATTTTTTCAAAGGACAGATAGATGCCTCGTTCCCTGCACAGAGCAATTGAATCAAATCACTCTACAGTTGATTCCACTGTTTACACTTGGGTAAGGCCGACTGGGTTACAAATTCCATTTCCAGTAATGATGGATTAGCTTTTGGGGGACCAAATGAAAAGTAGAACACCAGTTTCTGAGGGGCACGAGACAGAAGAAAAGGAAACTCATTGAGGTTTTCAGATTCTTTTCAAGTCCCGCACAAGTTGTGCAGCTCCTCACTCCAGAATGTGGGGATTGTTGCCAGTGATTGTTTTGTTCTCCAGTCTCTAAACAAAAACTGAGTTTCATTTTAACATCCTGTTACAAGAAATTTAAACATTGAATCCTTAGGAAGTTACTTATTCCTCCGGACTGTATTTATTAGGTAAGTACCACCAGTCAAAGAAAAACAGTTCCTTGCTGATGCGGTTAGGGCTTACTCTTGTTAAAAATGACTGACATTAGTACATTATTTAATGTATACACTTCAGGTACATTAAATATTTTAAGGAATAAAACATACTAGTGAAATACTCATTGGTAATTGGGGAAAAACAATACCAAATTTAACTATGATCTTGCTTAATTTAACTCCAGTTTGTCTTCCAAAATTGAATGAAGAAATTCACCACGAGCCTTTTGCTTAGTGGCGCTGGGGCCCCCCGGGCCCTGAGGTTTTGGAGCAGCACCTTGGCTTTCTCGTCTCACTGCCTACAGTGCCTGATGCTTATGCTGCCCTGCTCGGGGGAGAGGGAGTGCTTGCCTCTCTAACTTCCTTGCATCTTCTCCAGCTGGCAGACAAGCGGGAAAACAGCAAGCCGCATTGTGACATTCCAGGTCTCAAGGTGAGACAGTAATTTACTCAAACCACCTCTTCTTTTCTCTAAAGATACTTCCTTTGGCAGGCATAATTGTTACAAACACTAACTTCAATCAGATGCTTGAGATTATCCATTAACCACTCACCCAGGCACCTGGCTCCTTTTGAAACAGTTCTATTTTTAAGTGCTACACCCCCTTTTTATTTTGGGACACTGCTTTTGAAATTCATTTGAAAAGAACTGTTTCTCAAGAAGCAGGTACAGGCGCTGTGGAATGTGCTGGATGACGCATTTGGAGACAGGAAAAGCTGCGGGCTCCGTGCGTTTGCAGGCCTCAGTCATCATGCAGATCACATCCAGGCATGTGGAGCAGGGCCACACTGATTTGATTCATAAGACTGGGCCTGCGTTTCTGGCTCCATCATCAATTATCTGTGAAGTCTTGAACATGTCATTTCACCATGTGGGGATTTGTTTTCTGTGTGGTAAAAGCAGGGTGGTGATGTGCTAGTTTATTTCTAAAGCTATTGCCAGGTCTTAATAGTTGACAATTCTGAGCACATTGCACTTTTCTTGGTACCGACTTGATTCAGTCTCCTGTTTGAGGTCATAAATATTTTGATAACCTAAAATTCTTTTAAGAAAATGCTACACAAATGTTTTAAGGAAACAAGGAGATTGAGGACTGTTCTTACTAGCAGGAATTTCATATTTTGATACACTAATAATTTGGAGCCTTTTCTTGTTGAAGCTATGAACCAATATGGGATTACATATTCTCCAGGGTTTCTCTTATAAATTACCATGATTGGACAGCTAGGAACCTACATGTTGATTCATGAACAGACCAGGTAGGTTAGCAAATTATTTATAGTTGTACTCCCTGAGGCAACTGCAACTCTTTTACTAGCCAGTAAAGTGTTCTAAAAGCAGAAGATTGGAACAACGCATCACTGAAAAGATGCCATTTAAAAATGTTCTGAGACTGGGTACTTCAGACTTTTATAAACATAGACCACCTGGGGATCTTGTTAAAATGCAGGTTCTGATTCAGCAGGTCTGACACAGGGTCTGGGATTCTGCATTTCTAGCAAGTTCCCAGCTGAGGCCAAGGCTGCTACACAGCCCTTTGAGTAGTGAGGCACTAAGGTACCGGATACAATGTGTGTGGATTTTTGATCAATCGCAAGTCAGTTTGCCCATCCTAAAGATAGATAGGCTGTGCCACTTCCAAAACACAAAACCTGAGCTAACAGGAGAAGGATCTCTTTTCAAACAGCACATCAATAGAATGGCATGTTGCAACTTTAAATATTCATGACCTGTCTTCCTCTGGTTTCTTTCAAGCATTTTGACATTTACTTAAGTAATTACTGTCACTTTCAAATGGCTGCCCATATTTTTGTCCTTTGTAAACCCCCTACCTTATTATTCATGCCTTTGTTCTGCTTCTACTCTTGGAAGCTGTCTTTATCAGGTTTGCCAGGCGGATTCTGCACATATCCAGAATTAATCTCCAGGGCCCATCACAGTGTAGCTAACTTCATTTAATCAAGGGAAGAAACAGGGAGGGAAACTGGGAGGGAGATTGGGAGCGTGATGACCACTGCAATTTATGCTGATGGGAAAAAACAAAAGAGCCATTTTCCGCTCATGTCTTCTTACAACTAGGATTGCCAGAATCTTAATGTGTTTTGCTAAATCCATTGCAAAGAGTTGCCTTCCAGACGATTGACATGTTAGTGTCATATAGTCTTTGCTTCTCAAGATTATCTTTATTGCAAAATATTTCAGAACTGACAAATTGTCTTCCTCCCTCTTTGAGTCCATTTGGGAGTTGAGTTGTGGGAGATGCTTAAAGGGAAAGGGAGGGAAAGGAAGGGAAAGAGGGGGTGATAGGTGCTTCTAATGTGCTAAGATCTCTAAATACGTTATTAATCCGCTAAGCCTATTTAGTGTTTTTAACACATAACCAGTTATGTATGAATCTCCTATGAATGGCTGATTTTTTGTTAAAGGGAAACATCATTTTCTGATTAAGCAACTTTTTAAAGTTCCTTTTTGATTAAGTTCCTTTTTTAATGAAAATTCTTTTGGTTCTGCTACACAGAAATAAATCATCAAAGCTCTCTCAGTAAAGGCCATAAATATTTTTGTACTTATACACTTTTAAAGTAATAGTTGAAGTCATTTTAAAGTTGATAAATTGGTCTTTACCAAGGTTAAGTACATTTGGGTATTAGCATGCTATTGCATAATACAGTGAGCTGGCAGAACAGAAAGTAATTGGCCAAGTTAAAAATGTTCATAGATTGTTTATTTTCTGGAGACCATGAGGCAGGCAGTTAACAAATACTTCACATTTTAATTTTTCAGGTAAAGTAATCCAGATGGACAGTTCAGAAGCTACTGTTTTTTGGTATCTGTCACTGTAGCATCTTAATTTTTTGGGGGGGATTATTTTTTAAAAAATTACCTCCTGACAATATATCTTTAATATTAATAATAAACATTGTTTTTATGCTCCTGGCAGGCATCATGCCTTCTTTTCTCCAAGAAACAAAACTGCAGTCCTCGTAGGCAGCTTTTTGTTATGTACTCTATACTATTAAGTCTGAGCCCCCCCACGCAATAGGCTGGAAGCCATTCCTCATCCCGTTAAGCGGCAGAATAACATGCGCACATTCACGCACATATATATCGTTTGCAATCAGAACTGTTAGATTCTGCCAGGCCCCACGTGGAAGCATCGAGGTCAGCTCTGTGACAGAGAGTGTGCCTTTTAGGGAGGGAAGGTTCTCTGTGGGGTGTGTTGACGTCTGGCTATACAATGACTTCAGTGCTGGTGCTCTGAGTGCTCCCTTTGGGACTACAAACCCATGCTGACACACATCTGCAGGGAAAAAAATAGCTCACAGTTTCATTCACGCAGGCACATTCTTTTTTGGCAGCCTCTGGGCCACTTCAGGTGAGGTCTGCCACCTGCGTGTTTCTGAACATCACAGAGCAGAGAGAGAACACAGGACTATGGCTCAGGCTGCCCTTTGCTCAGTTCATTTCCATGCTTCTTTGGAAGTTAATCTTTTGCATCCCCCTTTCCATATAACCTCTTAGCTCTTGAAATGCTTGAAATTGAATATGTTTACCTTATTTTATGTGATAGATGTTATTGAGAATTGGAAATATCAGGGGGAACACTTTGAAAAGTATATGATTGTCTAATCACTGTGCTGTACACCTGAAATGAATACAAAATAGTATTGAATGTAAACTGTAATTGAAAAGAATTAAAATATTATAAATATGTAAAAAGAAGAATTGCTTACATAGGGTTAAACTTCTATCCCCTGTACTCAGATCATCATGTGAGATGTTTTATTTTCATTTCAGAGTGATCTAACAGTTGAGATTTGGCACTGCCAATCAGTCAAATAGTCAATAATCTGTAGAACATCACAATGCACTACGGAAGCTTACTATTTACAGGGGCTTTTTATGCAGCACTGCAAGGGTTAGAGGGTGTGCGTCAAGGAAGCATGATTTCTTCACTCTGTGATGCCTCTCTGTGGTGAGCAAACTAATATTGGAGACAATTATATTGAAAGAAAATGACTTCTTTAGAATTGTTTCCTAACATTGAGTCTGATACCATTGAATAATATCTGATATTAGAAAGGAAACTCACTCATTCTATACCCACCATCCATATTGCTAGTGAGGAAATTTTTAATTTCTCAGAGATTGGGGATCTTACCAAGTGAGGCTTGACATGGGAATAATAAATTTAAGTATCTATTCTGTAAAAGGAAAAATTCACATTACACCCTTGAAATGGTACTGGTAATATCACTTCAAAACTGGATGATTAGAATTATAGTCCAAATTGTCATTTATTTTCTTTACAATCCTGTTTAAGAATTTTTGCCTACTCATAAGCCATGAAAATAGAATCCTTTGTTTTCTTCATTGCTCTTTATTTATATCCACATCATATCTGAAATTTATTTTTCTGTATGGTGTGGGGTAGTGGTCAAGATTCATTATTTTTTCCATTTGGACATTTAAATAATCCAGGACCATATGTTGAAAAGGTCCTTTTGCCCATTGCACTGCAGAGTCAACTTTGTCATAAAACATATGACTGAATATGGGTGAGTCTGTCTCTTGACTCTCTATTTTGTCCCAATGGTCTATTTGTTTCTCCCTGCACCAATACCACATGTAATTGCTTTAGCTTTATAATAAGTCCTGATATCTGGCGATGTCCTTCAGCTATGTGCTTCTTCAAGATTGTCATGGATGTTACTGGCCTTTGCATTCCCATATAAATTTTATAGTCAGTTTGTGCATTTTCACAGTGATTGAAATTGCCTCAAATCTATGCATCAATTTGGACAGAAATGGTATTTTTACAATATTGAGTCTTCCGATCTACGAATATAGTATATCTGGAGAAGCAGAATTAAAGCTTAAAAAGATCTGGAATAAATTCTGCTTCCCCCCAGACATTTAGTTGAGTGCCAGACAGATTCTGAAAAAAAAATGTAAGGAAAGTGAATATTAGCTTCAGTCTTGTTCTCCATTCTTTCTGTCTTCTCCTCTCCCTTTTCTACAACCAAAAGCCCAGGAACTTCATGAATTATTTTGGGTGTCTGGGAATTCATCTCAAACAAACTTCACATCACTTCTCTGCAATCAAATCTCATGGATCACCCAGTAACACAACGCAGAATTGTGATGAGTTGTAGTAACTTTAATCACAATACTGCTGCCTAACAAACAGCCACAGAATCTGAGAGGCAGACAGCAATAAGCTCACACATTTGAAGATCGGCTGGGGAATGGCTAATCTAGGAAGGCTGGGATGGTGAAGCTCCGCTCTCTGTGTCTTTCATTTCCTCCCAGAAACAGGTGGATAGCCAGAGCAAGTTATTATCATGGTGATAGCAGCGGTACAACTGACAAAGCCCAACCATTTAAGTGTTTTTGAGATTCAGGTATCCTGACATCCAACTGTCTAATGCAAGTAAATGGGCAAACTCAGAATCAAGGGACGGGCAAGTATATTCCACCCACAAAAATGGGAGAGGGGTGAGTGAATCACTATTAATATATACCATAGCTGGGAAATTTTACAAGTACTTAAGCCATATGAGCTTGTTAACTGCCAATGTATAAACAAATTCTGTTTCAATGAAATAACAGAAACTAATAGGTATGTTTATGCTGTCCCAAGAATTCCTTTTTGTCATATGTATCCACAGTCCACATTTCACCAATGACATGATCTCTTATAAACTATGACTCCAAAATCCATTCTATTAATCCTATCCTGTCCAAACTGGCTCCCTCTACGTTCTTCCTAATCTCTGAGAATGGTCCATCCAAATCTTGAAGCAGAAGTCTGGGAAACATTCTTGATTATTTCCTTCTTTTACTCACTCCTTATAGTCAACCAACCCCTAAGTGCTATGTATTATTTTTCCTAAAATTCTCTCAAATCAGACCACTTCTTTTTGTAGTCCAGACCACCCTCATTTTTTATCTATTCTACTGCACCAGCTTCCTAACTGGTCTCCATGCTTCTTGACTTGATTCCCTCTAATACAAGTTCCATGGCTTAACCTAAGTGATTTTTTAAAAATATAAATCTCATAATGCTATTTCACTTGCTTTCTGGCTAGATCCTACCATCCAACCACTTACCAACTGGATACTTGTGCCTGAAACTGCTAATTGCCATTGTTATCCATTATCCATTCTTCCCTTTGACCTCTAGTAATAGTATCCTTGAGTTTTTGCTGTACATATGACTGACTGCATTTTCTAGCCTCTCTTGCAATCATATTATTAGGTACTGGCCAAAAGGATGTGAGCAACCATGATCTCACTCATATGTTGACTCTAATGAACAAAATAAACTGATAAAATAGATCCAGAGACATGGAAACATGAAACATACTGAGGAATCTCAGAGGCAAGGAGGGAAAAGGGGTGGGAAGAGATTAACCAAAGAATTTATAAGCATATATGCATAACCCATGGACAGTAGTGTGGAAAAGGCCTGGGGAGGGGGCAGGAGCAAGGTTGAGAGGGTTGGAAATTATAGAACAACAAGATGAAAAGGGCCTGGGTATCCCACACTGTAGACCTGTCTTATGGCCCTGGATGATTTATGGTTGAAGTATTACCTGAGGGAAAATGAATGCCTATCTTGTTTAAAGCACTGATATTTTGGTGTTATTGTTAAAGCAGCTAAGCCTACATCCCAGTATCATTGATTTCGGCCTATCTTTACTGCCATATCATGTACCACTTCCCAACCTAGTCGGTGATCCTTGCATTGCCACATCTCTGTGCCCTTACATGTGTGCCCCACTCATCTACTAGGTTAACTTCCGATCCTTTCAAGATTCAGCAGGTCTTTCCTCCTCTGTAAGCCTCCCTAATGCCTCCCTCCTGTTGTGTGTTTTTTAAATGTCTGTTCCTGGTCTCCCATTGCATTCATACTGTGCATTAATCTATTAAAGCACTTAATACATTGCATTCAAATAGGGATTTGTTTGTCTGCCTTACTTTAACATGTGTTCTCTCTCAATTGTCCCATCTATTCGCTTACTGTGGCTTGCACAGGGGCAGGTTTGGTCTTTATCTCTTTATCCTAGGTAATTAACAGTGGGCAATATGTAAATTCATGTTAAATGAGTAAGTGAATGAACGATTTCTGTGCACATTCAGTGAGTGTATGTCTTCTTGGGATGTGTTTTGTGTATCCTAGAAAGAAGCAACATAATTGAGTCAGAGCATGTTAAATTACATGTTTTTGGTCTATTTAGATATTTTATGCATGCTGCAACTGAACTCTGGTTGGATACTCTCCTTTTTATTCAGATAAAAAATGGAAAACTTTTCAGAGGGGAAAATTACTTAAATGTGAAGTGTTATTTTTATTTAAATAAAAAAATCAGTTCCCTGATAAAAATCTCAGGTTTTGCTTGATCTCAGGAAGAGACCAAGTATTTCTACACGTATTATATTTACATCTTCTGCAACTTTGGTTTCTTTGAATATGCCTATTGAGACTAATAAAAAAAAATGGAAAAACTCCCATTGCCCCTGAACAGAAAATGTTTATGTTTGAACTTCCTTTGAGGACCTACCTCTCTAGCAGTCACACAGATGTGCCTTTCCACAGCTGGCAGTTGTTTGTCCTTCTGTGAGGGTCTGCCTTTCCTCCTTCTTCTTTGAAAGGCCAGTTCCTTCTTCTTCCACAGCCCAAAAACAAGTTCCTTCTGATTCATCGATTCACTGGCAAAAGGAAAGACCCAGTTCCAGAAGACAACAGGACCTATAATTGTAACCTCTCAGTTAGTGACATTTGAAACTACTTAACTTTCTATTGTATTGGAGTGATAGTTAAGTTGCTGGGTAGAATGCAAAATTAAAGCTGCTTAGTTACATATATTCCCTTTTAATGTACCTGAAACCTCAAGATTTGGTTTAAGAATTTTTTTAATATACATTTTCAGCTAATCGATTCCTTTTTCTCATAATAATTTTTTATGATGTTTTTTATTGATCTCAGAGAGAGGAAGGGAGAGGGAGAGAGAGAGAAAAACATCAATGATGGGAGAAAGTCAATGATGAGCTGCCTCCTACGTGCGCCCGACTGGGGATCAAGCCTGCAACCCAGGCATGTGCCCTGACCGGGAATCGAACCCCAATCTCCTGGATCATAGGTCAATGTTCAACCTCTAAGCCATGCCAGCCGGGCTTTTCTCATAATAATTTAATGTTTCTGAATAATGTATGGTCATTGTAGGAAATATAGACAAAATAAAAAAATAAAATTTAAATGATCCCTAATTTCAACAATATATACTCATTTTGGAAAATATAGAACATATAGTAAAATAAAAATAATAACATTTAAAGTATCCATAAGCTCAACATCTACACAGAACCACTATGAAAATCTTTCTTTCCCTCTCTGTGCATATCTATCTATCTATAGATATCTATATGTGTGTATGTTTGTATATATAATACACATATGTAAGCACACATTTTTAAACAAAAATATTGTATATGTTGTTTTTAACCTATTTTTCACTTTATACTATATAATGAACATTAACACTTTCCCAATTCTTAATTATTTTTCCACAATATTACTCTAATGGCTGGATTATATTCTATTGTGTTATATAATTAATTTACTCAGTCCCCACTTGGTGCATATTTAGACTGTTTCCAATTTCTTCCCTCATGTACATAATTTTAGCAAATACCCATGTAGCCATAGATTTTTCAAAGCCCTATGATTTTTCCTCCCTTAGGATAAATTCCTAGCAGTAGATTTGCTAGATCAAAGGATATGCAAAATACAAATTAAGTCTTTTCACATGCATTGCTAAATTGCCTTTTCTGGATTTATTTTAATACTTATATATTGCTTTTCAGTTATAAGCAGCATGCTTTTTAGTTATAAGCTTATTCTGTCTTTTGTTCACTTCCTATGATCTCTGGGAACCTTGAGGGACATGGGATATTATGAGCTGTGCTTGTGCTACCTGCTGACTGTGCTGGCAGAGCTGGATCCACATCAGACACACACTGGTGTCTGCCTTGCTAGGGTTCATCTTTATAGAGAAGCCCCTAAAACCACCCTTTAATCCGTCATAGTGGTCCCTTGGGAAATAGTCAGCCACAGTTTCAAATTTTACATCAGGTGCCATGTGAGAAATAGCCAAAAGGGCCAACTGCTGGTGTTTTATTTTTAAAGGCTGGTCAAAGAACATGCCAATTGCAGATTTCTTATTTATTCCTGAGAATCAGCTTTTCACTGAGTGTATTTCACAAATGGTAATATTCTCACCATACTTTCTACATAGATACTGCTAAAGAGAAGTTGCTGTGGGGGTGGGCATATAAAGGTTACTGTAAATTTGAAAGGGAGTGTGAATATATGACAGTCATGGCCATCTTCCCATTTATCTTCCTAGCACAGCACATTGCTAACAATGGGTAATCAGTAAACATTGGTTCAAGATTGAATGGGTAAGTAAATGAATGTTGTCTGTTATTCTTGATGTGTAAAAGAGTTTATGTATGGTTGTAGTACTTTAGACCCTAGGCATGGCTGAGGCATAACCACATTCTTCTTGAGTCTCACTTAAGTCTGCAGTAAGATATGTGTGGAGCTAGAAATGTGAGTTAGAATGCGTAAGACTAATTATTATTTCAAACACCATAGTTGTGACAGTTAGTTGTAAATAAGGTAAATGAGGTGGCTTGATTAGGACTGGAAAGTTTGAATAATAATGTTAATACTAATTAATCCTTAAATTTACGGTATTTAATTTTTTAGGGCATCAGATTAGCAACAAGTCTTGTGTAACAGGAAATACAGGAAATAAGACTATGCCCATTAGGGGTGGATCAAAAATCTCTTTGGAATCTTGCCTGATCTCTCCCTCCCTCTCTCTCTTTTCCTCCCTTCTTCCCTTTTCCTCCCTCCTTCCCTTTCTGTCTCTTTCTCAGGCACACTACTTCTTTGACACTATGAAGAATTATTTGGCATTAGAAAAGAATCTGTATTCATTATCTATTGCTGCATAGCAAATTACCTCAAAATTTAGTGGCTTAAAACAGTATACATTATTATCTCGCAGTTTCTGTGGGTCAGGAACCCACATATGGCTTAACCGAGTCCACTGTCTCAGGGTCTCTAACAAGTATTTCTGTTATTTCAAGGCTTAACTTAGAAGGATTTGCTTCCTAGCTGACTGAAGAGTTTGTTGGAACCATGTTGGGCTGATGGCCTCAGTTCTTCACTGTGTTAGTCGGAGGTTTCCCCCAGTTCTTTGCCATGTAGCTCTCCATAAGCATCTTTCAATATCACATCTGACTTTATTAGAGTGAGCACATGAAAAGGCACGCACAAGGGGAGGAGGGACATAAGATGGCCATAGTGATTTGGAAGTTTTGTAACTTCCTCTATTGGAAGTAACAACTCATCATTTTTGCTGTATTCAAGTTTTAGAACAAGTTGCTAAAAATGATCCAGGCCACACTCAAAGGTAGTAAATTAGATATGGGCATGAATACCAGTAGGTAGGTATTCTTGGGGCCATCTTAGAAGTTTGCCTGCCACAGAATCCATGAGGGGGAGTGGTCATATCGCTATATCTACCCATTTGTCTATCCATCTATATCTATCTATCATCTATCTGTCATCTATCTATCTATCATCTATCTATCTATCTATCTATCTATCTATCTATCTATCTATCTATCTATCATCTATCTATCTATCTATCTATCTATCATCTATCTATCTCTATCATCTATCTATCTATCTATCATCTATCTATCTATCATCTATCTATCTATCTATCTATCTATCTATCTATCTATCTATCTATCTATCATCATCATCATCATCCATCCATCCATCCATCCATCCATCCATCCATCCATCCATCCATCCACCTACCTACCTACCTACCTACCTACCTACCTAATTATGCATCTCTATCAAGATTCCACTAGTTAGACACCAAGTCCCTAGGTGGGCTCAGCTCCAGACCACCTAAAATTTGACTTGGAAATAACCCTTCCTTCCATTCTTTCAGCTGCCTGATGCTTCTCCATCTTCTCCCCTTATGTTTTCTATGTACCCTACTGAACCCTTGTATAGCTATTCTTGCTCTGGCCTTTAAGTCACTGCTAAATAAAATTCAAGAAGCTAGCCATCTTACTATGAGGATAGATGCACACATAATCAAAACATGGTCAGACTGATGTAAGTCCTAGTAATGATTAATGTGGAGATAAATGCTGACAGAATCCAGGAGAAGGATTATTGTGTTCCAGCTAGGAGGATTGGAGAAGGTCTTATAGAAGAGATAGCACTTGATCTGAGCTTTGGAGAATGAGAAGCATTTTAATAGACTGAGAAGTGGGGGGAATTAGCGTTTTGACATGTACCTGAAGTGATGTGTAGAGCAGTATGCTTAGAGGTAAAACTCTGCTGGTAGTGCCACTAGAATTATAGCTTTTCCCAACTTGTAGTATTATCTATTTTAACCTGCATTTGTTCTGATCTTCCTCAGTCCCCTTTATGAAAACATATTGTCTAGATTTTTCTCTCCTTTCTCATCTTGTAAATATTCTGAATTTTCTCCTTTATGGATCAGCATCTTATAAAAAGTTGGAGCAGATGCATCTGTAGCTAATGAAGACAATTTGAGAGTTCATAGCCTAGGCAACCCTTAATAGTTAATATTATATGAAAGCCATTTCACTTTGGTCTTAGACCAGTAAGTAATCATAGCTGGTTTATAATCTTATGGATATAGGAGATAAACTGAAGGGTTCAGTTGGAAAAGAGGACGTGAGTCGGTGGTAAAGAAAAGTTTTTAATTTCCAAATGTGGTGGGGGGAGAGTTTTTAAAAAAATCTTTTATTATCAGGGGAGATAAATGAGCATTACTGATCTTGTTTTCTTAGATTTAGAATGTCATGATAAATTACCATGATTCTCAAGAGGGGAAGATTTTGCCCCACAAGGGAACATTAAGTAATATCTTAAGATGTTTTTTGGTTGTCAATATGGAGTGGGGGTGCTACTGTCATTTAGTAGATAGAAGTCAGGGATGTGGCTAAATATCTTACAATGTATAGGACAGCCCTCCCCTCAACAACAAAGAATTATGCAATCCAAAATATCAGTAGTGAAACACCTATCAGATTTGTTGAGATAAAATGTAGTGACACACCAAGCACTGGCAAGGATAGACTCACTTATGCATTGCAAGTGGGAATGTAAAATGGTATAGCCACTCAGGAAAACAGTTTGGCATTTCTAATAAAACTAAACCTGCAACCAAAGGACCCAGCAATTGCACTCTTGGGCATTTAATCAAGAGAAATGGAAATGTATTTTCCTACAGAGACCTGTGCACAAATATTCAAAGCAGCTCTAATCATAATAGCCCTAAACTAGAAACAGCACAGATGCCCTTCAATAGATGAATGGTAAAGCAAACTATGCTTCATCCATACTGTAATATTACTTAGCAGTAAAAAGAATAGACTTTTGATACATACAACAACAATTCTCCTGAGAATTATGCTAAGTGAAAAAAGCAAATCCCAAAAGGTAGCATACTATATGATTCCATTTATATAATTTTTACTTTTGACATGAAAAACTACAGAAATGGAGAACAGATTAGTGGTTGCCATGAGTTAAGGACAGGGTAGAGGGAGAGAAGATGTAAGGTAGGGGTGCTTTTAAAAGGGCAATATAAAGGATTCTTGTGGTGATAGAACTGTTCAGGATCTTGGCTGTAGGGCTGGGTAGACAAACATACCCATGTGATAAATTTGAATGGAAATACACACAAACACACACACAAGTACCATTAAAACTAGGGAAATCTGAACAAGTTCAGTGAATTGTATCAATATCAACATCCTGGTTGTGATATTGTACTATGGTTTTGTCATATGTTATATTGAGTAATACTGAATAAAAGCTACATAGGATATCTGTATTATTTCTTACAACCGCAAGTGAATCTATTATTATCTCAAAATAACTATTCAGATCCACATACTTGAAAACATTAGTGGTTTGATTTGCTCAATATTTCAGTAGAATATAACTTTTCTTCCACCTTATCATTTTTGTTTGCAAATGCTACTGTCACTCCTAACTACACATGCTTCACTAGTCTGAGAAAACATAGCCTGTTGCCATCATTACAAATACAGCACTAGAAATAAGGCCAACCTTTATCAGACTCTAACTTATTTCCAATATATAATGATTCATAAAACTAAAGGAGAATAATGTAAAACATAATCTCATCAGATATTATAGATATGAGTGACATTATTTTCAAAAAATGAAGTTTTCAAAATAGCTCTTTCATTCCAAGCTTTATTTACTCAACATTCTTAATTAATATATTTCTAATTAGAATTCCATAGACATTGCCCATGTAAACGTTGAGTCTAGTATATTTGTTCTTTTGTTAATTTGTTACTGCTAAGAATATATCTTTATTTCTTCTGTTCAGGATGAACAGTGATTTACCAAACCAGCTCCCTGTCACAGTGGTGCTAGTAGCTTTGCTTCTAACTCAGAGCCACTATCATATTTCTAGTACTAATGAGAATTCAGAGTGATGGATCAAAGATATAAAACCTGCTTTGTAAAATGAGGGATACTGCTATTTCTGAAACTATGGAAGGTAGAAAGCAATAGGAGAGAGTGAGGTTAGGTCTTTCAACTCCTCTGTTTGATTTATTTGACAAATAGAAGATAATCATAGTCTATACATCACGACAAGATAGAATCAGAATGTCAGCATAATTTCAGAGGAACATCTGGAAAATCACACATAGGACAATGATATTGTATGCCTGTGAAAGGTGAGCAATATGGTACTTTAAAAAATTATCTGGCAAAAAATTTTGAGGATAAAATTGGGCTAATTAAGGCTCTATAATTTACTTGCTTGACTAAAAGTGTTGTTTTCTACAATGATTTTGATAACTGAATGAGTGTTTCTTATTGACCAGGAAGATGCTAAAAAATTGTATTATGATAGGGATGTCTTTATCTCATTTTTAATGGAAATGCTTCTACTATTTAGTAAGAAGTTTGTCCTTGGTCTTTGATAAATATGCTTGCTCAAGTTAAAGATACTTTTATATTCATCAGTTAATAATAATTTTTAATCATTAACTTCTGTTTAATTTTAGCACATAAATCTTTTAGATGATCATATTGCTTTTTCCTCTTTAATTGCATAAATTTTTTCCTGATGTCAAATTATTCTTGTATTTCTTCTGTGTGGTATATTATTCTTTTAAAATCCACTTTAATATTCAATTTGCTAATGTTTTCAGGATATTCATAATTGAGATTGGACGATAGTTTTCTTTTGGGGAACAGGGGTACCCTAATCTAATTAGTGTGTTAAAATTGCTTTGTCTCTTAGAAATACATTTGGACTTTTATCTTTTTCTTAGCTTTAAAATAGTTTAAATAGAATACATATTACATTTTCCTTAAAGATATGATAGTCCTGTTCCATAGAACTATGTGATTACAGGGTTCTTGTGGGGGAAGGAAATATTTTGACAATTAAAAAAAAATCTTTTACGGTCTATTCAGTCATTTTAACTCTACTTGGGTTAGATTTAATAATTGTTTTCCTTTGAAAAATGTTCCGATCATGTATATTTTCAAAATTATGGAATTCTCTTGCATACTTTTGAATAATTTGGGCAAAGCATGATTTGAAAATACTTACTTCTTTATACCACCAGCTATATATATTAAAAAATCTTGATTTAGGGAGACATATCCTGACCTATTTGTGGGGAAACACTAGGTCTCATTTCTTTTTTTTAAAATATGTCTTTATCGATTTCAGAGAGAGGAAGGGAGAGGGGGAGAGAGAAACATCAATGATGAGAGAGTCATTGGGGATGGAGCCCGCAACCCGGGCACGTGCTGTGATGGGAATTGAACCCCGATCGCCTGGATCCCAGGCCGCTGCTCAGTCGCTGAGCACCCCCCCTCCCCCCGGCTGGGCGAGGCCTCATTTCTTAAGTGTCCTGTGCTTTCAGTAAGCCCTGCACTAAACGCAGTCAGAATTGGCAGTCGCCTGGATGAAATGTATCGAAGAGAACCAAAAGACTTTTGCTGCAAATTCTTTACTATTTCTTGATCAAAATAAGGAGGAATTGCACCAAAGAGTTATTTCTCTATATTAAGACTTTGGAGACCCCACGTTAAGTAAAAATATGCTCCATTTTACCTTATCACAACTTCTGTTGTTGTTTCTAATCCTCACCGAGGACATTTTTTCCACTGCTTTTCAGAGAGAGTGGGGGGGGGATCAACTGGTTGCCTCGCTCAAGTGCCTGACCAGGGCTGGGGACTGAGCCTGCAACGGAGGTAAGAGGTACCTAACCTTGGCGAGAACCAAGCTGGGACCCTTCCGTCTGCAGACTGGCACTCTAACCACTGAGAAAACCATCCAGGGCACCTTATCACGATTTTGTTCAGCCTTAATGGCCCCCTGGACATCCTGGTGGCATGTACACTGATGGTTTTCAAATTGAAAGATAATGCTTGCCGTTGAGAAATATAGCAATGCTTATTGCTTTGTTCCAGACTTTGTATTCTAGATTTTATTCCATGCCAGGCAATCTAAATCTAATTTTTGCCTCAGATTTGCTTACGTGCTTGCTTTTGGATGTTTAACCCTGGGTTGTGATCTTTGGTTAACTAAGTCATAGTCATAATCCTTCAACAGGAAAATTCAGAATCCACACACTAGATGCATACTTGAGGGTGCATGCATGCCCGCTGACCACAGATGAGCTGGTGAAAAGTTAATTAACAATGAAGTAATTAACCAAATACAGGGCCATCAGCATGCATAGAACCAATGGCTGGGAAACTTATTCATTACCCTTGAGATTTATATTGACTAAGATGTATCTTCATGGCTTCTTGGCATTCATTTACCACCTTATTATAAACTCAGAGGATGGTTAGGACTACCTAATAGTAAACCTAATGAAACTAAGAAGTTTACTTTTCCTTAACTCTAAAAAACAGAGTCTGAGGACACCAGTACATAGGGTACTTAGCTAAGAGCTAGTAGTTTGGAATTGAGCTCACCGTGTTTAGCTCTCTCCATGCATTGTCTCCATCTGCTCTAAGATTGAGCATAATAAATATTGATCCCTTTACTTCATGGGGATTTTTTTTGCAGTGTAATGAGCTGCTCGAGTACAGCTCCTTAGAGAAAGCTACTGCTAAGATACAGCAGTTCAAAACGCATAAAAAAGAAATCAATCACAGCCTTATCAAATGAAAGTAGTGCACAGTCACACACACTACATCTTAGTATCCCCGAGGAAAGTCACATTTTTGGGGGGCTTTGTTTAAATCAAGGAAGTGTTAAAGACTGTATTCCCTTTTGCCATTAGTCCCAAGAAGATAGCTGTAGGGAAATTGGACTGGAAATGCCCAGATCGAATAAAGCCAGGGGCTGATTGCATCTCTGCTGTGCATTTCAATGGCTCCCCCAGACAGTTCCACAGGGAGAAGTGAGGGGGCTCCATTTATTCCATCCACGCCCCTCTATAGTTCTAGTTCATGCCGAGCTGTTATGCCCAGCTTCAGTTGTCAGTTCCTAGAGGAAAGAAGGCTGCCTATTAGCTTACTTTATATCAAAGTCAAATGGACTAAATTAGTTACATAAGCCATACTTGATACTCCTTTTCAAATGTTTCAGAAAGATTCTACATTTGTTTCTTTCTATTTCACAAAATTAAAAGTTCACACACCCAATTTTTAGCTTTGGCTTATATTTTCAGAACAAAAAAGAATGCTTGAATTCAGAAGGAGTTGGCAAGTAAATATAATCCTTTCCACCTTCTCCCTCACAAATTAAATCCTCACTTTGTAACACAGTCTAGACCAGTATGTCCTGATTTAAAGTGCACATATTTCCATGAGGATCATGTTAAAATGCAGAGTCTGACTCAGTAGGTCTTGGCAGGGCCTGAGATTCTGCATTTCTAAACAACTCCCAAAATAACGGCCAAACTGCTAGTCTACAGACCACAGTATGAGGAGTGGAGCTATACTGTTCTAAAGTGGTATTAACAATTCTTTAAATGTCTTAGAATATTAAAATAGAAAGAAAAGAAATGAGGAAGAGAAAGTAACCTGGTCAGAAAGAAAGTATGCAAAGGTCTGGATTTTCAGACAGTAAGGGAACAACAAGTAATTTACTACCACTGGGCAAAACACTCCAAATTGCAGGTGTGATGTGATGGGCCTGCATATGCCTAATCACTTAAGCTCTGCAAAAGCGGAAAACAGAGCTAGCAGAGGTAAGCAGCAACTGTTCCGAACATGTATTCCACTTCAGTCCCCAGATGCACAGAGTTTCAGTCTCTCATGATTCCTCAGGTAATGAGAAAAAACTCCTGAAGTGTGACATAAATGGCCTTCAAGAGGCATTAGTGTTCAAAGACACACAAAAATAAAATCTTTTACTTCAAGGCTACTGCGGGGTGGGGGGAAGGAGCATTTCAAATGAGCAGAAATGGGAACAGCAAGTGATGAGGCAGAATTTTCCTTCTTAAGTGGGTCAGTTAATGAACTATTCAAGTCTGTTTATAATCATCCAAACATTCTCAGGCAATGAGGGGGTATCATAGTGTTAGGTTGACTTGAATCTTGGGAGGAAATGTCAGAAGGGATCTTCCCCGCTCTGTTTCCTCTGTTGGATGGATATGGAAGGAGAAATTGGCACCTCTTCATCTTTGAGTAAAGGTGCTGAGCACTTAGGTATAATAAAAATGAGCTCTAGGCAGAGAGTCAGAATATCCCAATTCCAGCACCATGGCCACTGTTAACTACCTATTGGATCTTGAGCAACAACTTTCTGAATAAATTTCTTTCTTGAGAAGATTCATCTAAATTAGCACTCCCGAAAGTGGGACAGCATGCTAACTGTAGTCATGTGGAAAATGCTGTCTGTGTTCAAATGAGGCAGACAGATATTGGGTTAAATACACTTAAACAGGTTTCATTAGCACAAGCTTCTTGAATTCTTTATGTGGAGCCTCTGAATGTGGAGAGCAGTATTTCCCAAACTGATTTGATTGTGGAATCCTTTCTACAAGGAACATCTCACAAGATATTGTTGGAAATGTTTTTTGTAAGGATACTTCCTACTACCAAAGTTAAATCAGGAATATTCAGAAGTCTACCTACATGGAAAACTTAAAAAACAATGACGTTAATACTATTTTTAATTAGTTGCTGTTTTACCTTAATAAAATGTGTTTTTAAAAATAATCTTTTGATCTGATTTTAAAGGCAATGTACTTTTAATGTAAAATTTGATTTGAAAAATAGAGAAGTGCACAAAAATTAATAATTATTTAGTCACAACCATTAATATTTTCACAGAGATCCTTCTAAAATTCAAAGTATTTCTTAAATTAACTTTATTGTTTTCATCCTTAACTCAAGAATTTTCTCTCTCAATTAGCAGGTCTGGCCACTTTCCCATTTAACCCGTTTGGTTTTAATCCTCACCGGAGGGTATTTTTCAGTTGCTTTTCAGAGAGGGAGGGAGGGAAGAAGAGAGAGAGAAAGAGAGAGAGAGAGAGAGAGAGAGAGAGAGACATCGATGCGAGAGAGACACATCTACAGGCTGCCTCCCGCACTCGCTCTGTCCAGGGTGGGGAGCGAACCCACAACCCAGGTGCGTGCGTTTGTCCAGGAACCGCACACGTGACCCTGTGGTGTGAGGACCGATGCTGTAACCACCGACAAACTCCGCCATGGCTGACCCTTTTTAAAAAATAAAGTACCTTAATATACACAACTTTTCTGAAAGAAGGTGGAATACTGAAGTTTAAAAATATCCCCAGGAGGGAGAAGAAACAAGATGGCGGGGCAGGTCACAGCTGCCCCCGCCGCCTCCCGCAACCACATCAAAATCACAACCACAACTAAAACCCAGAACCACCATCCCTCAGAGCCTCCTGAGATCCGGCTGCACAGAAGCCCCGCAACCAGGGAGCTGAGGAAGCACCGAGACGGGAGGAGGGGGAGACGCGGGCGGGTCGGGGCTGATTCAGAGACACGGCCGGGCCCACACCCGGGGCCGCGGGGAAACCCGGGAGGGGATCTCGGCGGCGGGGGTTTCCCGGAGGAGCAGGGGTCCCAGCCCCACAGCAGCCCCCAGCCCAGGGCTCCAGGCCGGGAAGAGACGTCCCCACACTCCGGGCTGTGAAACCAGCGGGGACTGTCCCTGAGGGTCGCGGAGGCCGCGGGAGCCCCAGCAGCTCCTCTCAAGGGCCCGGCGCGGACTCACTCGGACGCTCCCTCTGAGCCCAGCGCCGGGCAGCAGCCTGAGAGGACCCGGGACACTCGGGGAGGGACTAACCTGCCTGAGATCCGGGCGACAGGCAGAGGGCGGCTTCCTCCCGGGCAGAAGGGCTGGCGGAGGCCGTGGCTCCTCTGGCGAGTCCTCCCCGCACACAGCCGGCGGGCAGGCGCCATGTTTGAATCGCCAGCACCTGACTCACCTTTGGCCCCGCCCCGTGATTCCCGGAGGCCCCGCCCCTCCCCACCTGCAGCTCATCCGGGCCCTTTCCAGGGGCTTTTCTGTGCAAGTGGCCTCTCGAGCCTCATGCTTAGGACTCTCCTAAAATCTCTCAGACAAGCAGCAGCTGCCCCATGCGGCTTGATAAGCGGCCCCAGGCCTGGCACTAGTGGCAGCTGCACTGGCTCATAGCTGGGCCTCTCCTGGGCTCCTCCAGGCCCAGCACAAGGAGCAGCCAACTACGGTTTGCTGTGTAGCTCATGCTGGGTGGCCCCGGGCAAGGCACTGGCACAGGCTGACTGTGCCCTCCCGGGAGGCCCCAGAGACAGTGCACCTGGGGGTCAGACTCGACCACCCTGGATTACAACCCTGCCACATCCACGAGTGACACTCAAGGGGCGCACTTGGTGAACACCAAAGCCCCACTGAAGTAAATCCTGCTCCATGGGGGTGTCTCCGGCACAGCAGCTCTCTGGCTGTAGCTGCAGTGGGTCCTCACAGCCTATTGGCCTGGGGGTCAGTTCCTCCCAGGGACGCCAACAGCAACCAAGGCTCAACGACAACAGGACAGTGCACACAGCCCACACAGGGGAGCACCTAGAAGGCCCAGCTCAGGGGACTGGGGAGGCTGAGCCACTGGGACCCACAGGACACCTACTACACAAAGCCACTCTACAAATTCCAGGAGACAGCAGCTCTACCTAATACATAGAAACAAACACCAGGAAGCAGCCAAAACGTGGAGGCAAAGAAAGATGTCACAGAGGAAAGAACAGAAGAAATCTCTAGGAAAGGAACTAAATGAAATAGATCCAAGCAAGCTAACAGATACAGAGTTCAGAATAATGGTTATAAAGATGCTCAAGGATATCAGTAAGAGTATGACGAAAATAACTGAGAAAATCGATGAAATAATAAAAGACCAATTTGAAATGAAGGCTACACAAACTGAAATGAAGAATAATTTACAGGGAATCAACAGTAGAGTAGAGGACACTGAGAATGAAATCAGCAATTTGGAACATGAGGAAACAAAAAACACCCAACCAGAAGAGCAAAAAGAAAAAAGAGTCCAGAAATATGAAGATAGCATAAGGAGCCTCTGGGACAACTTCAAGAGGCCCAACATGCATATTATTGTGGTGCCAGAAGGGGAAGAAAGAGACCAAGAAATTGAAAACCTATTTGAAAAAATAATGACAGAAAACTTCCCCTACCTGGGGAAAGAAAAAGACTTAGAAGTCCAGGAAGCACAGAGGGTCCCAAACAAGAGGAACCCAAAGAGGCCCACAGCAAGACACATCATCATTAAAATGCCAAAGGTTAAAGACAAAGAGGGAATCTTAAAAGCAGCAAGAGAAAAGCAGTTAACTACATACAAGGGAGCACCCATGCGACTGTCAGCTGATTTCTCAAGAGAAACCTTGCAGGCCAGAAGGGAGTGGCAAGAAATAGTCAAAGTGATGAAAAACATGGAACTAAAACCAAGACTGCTCTACCCAGTGAAGCTATCATTTAGAACTGAAGGTCAGATACAGAGCTTCTCAGACAAGGAAAAGCTGAAGGAGTTCATCACCACCAGACCAGCACTACAGGAAATGTTGAAGGGTCTTCTTTAAGAAGAAGCTAATGAACAAAAGAATCTGACGAATTAAATAGATCCAGAGACACTGACGCATGTAACAGACGATCATATTTCAGAAGGAAGGGGGTGGAGGGTGGGAAGAGATTAACCAAAGAGGTTATGTGCATATATGCATAACCCATGGGCACAGACAATAATGGGGTGAAGGCCTGGGGAGGGGGTGGGAGCGAAGTGGAGAGGGTCAATTGGGGGGAAAAATGGGACACCTGTAATACTTTCAACAATAAAGATAAATTTTTTAAAAAGGTGTATTTAGCCTCAATAAAGAACGAAACTAATATATATACATGTATATATATCCTCAGAATTAAAGATAGTAATAAATTGCAAAGTAGAAAATTAGCTTCATTATCAGATACACTATTCTCATTATACTATTCTAAGGCTCAATTCATGTTATATCTGAATATTTCCTGGCGGTGGCATATTTATAACCTATCTTGTTGCAAACAAAATTTACGATGACTGTCTAAGTATCTTTGAATTGGCTCCAAGAATTAAAACTCAGTGGCTTAAGATATTGAGAGCTCATATCCTCTTAAATATCTCCAAGAGTAGGAGATGATGACCTTCATTTTATAGGTTCATCAGAATAGCAGGATTCATCATAATACCTGACTAATAATCTTTATATTGGGTGCCTTTATTGAAAAGGCTAGAACAAATTCTAGGAGACTTTGTTTATAACCCTGCCTAGAAAAATGAGGGATACAAAAAATGACCTCTGAGGTTGCCTTCCAAGTTGTTATGAATCCCTCCATTAGAAAAATAAGTTATTCAAGGAAGAAATAATGGGAATTGTTTTCTGTTAAAATGTGTTTTCCCCCCTTAAAATTGTGCAGTCATTTTCCAAGAAGCCTATCTTACAAAGTCATATTACTGATATTTAAGGGACAAATCACAGGCTTTGACTGGAGAGGAGTTTTATTGACTTTCTATGATTAAGGGATAAAGAGAAGATTATGCAATGCTAGTCTTCCTTTGCCAGCTGCTGGCATTTTGATTGTAAATATCAAAATATATTTCTCTTTAGTACTCTTAGAAAAATAACAGTGAATCTGAGAATTAGAGGTAGTAATAGTTCAGAGGGTTTGCCATCAGCTGAGACCCCCAAATGCCTTAAGGATGAATGGTCAGGCTCTCATCCTAAGAACTTTTGTTTTTAATACTTGACACAAAGTATGTGTTGCCGCCACTGTTCCCCACTTAATTACTTTTTTTTTTTTTTATCAAACACATTAATGAAAAGAGACCTAATAAATCATGTGCCAAAACAGTAAAGCACTTAATTAACATGTGTTGCCCTGATTTATAGTGATGGAAAGCCACAGCAGTGCTGAGTGGGCTCACAGGGGCACCTTCAAATGACCTGCTATCTTGAACAAACAGAAGGCTGAGAGCGAAATGCATGAAGTCCATTGTCATTTAAGAAGGAGCCATGACAACTACAGATCACAATGTGATTACAGTCCTCTTTGTTCTCTTGGACTCAGGGGTTCTGTGCTCCTGGCCCAGGAGATGTAAACAGTGTGTGGGAAACATAAACCAATGCTGGGGTACGCTATTTCTCATACTAACAGCCAGTATTTATTGAATACTTAACTATGTTCCAGATACTCTGCTATGTGTTTTCAAGGATTGCCTTTAGCAATAGGCCCACGGATGCAGAGAAGAGGCTGACAGCTGTCAGAGGGGAGGGGGCAGAGGGGCTGGGTGAAAAACACACACACAAAACACCTCCTAGACACAGACAACAGGATGGTGACCACCAGAGGGAAGGGGGTGGGGGAGGTGGAAGAGTGTGAAGGGGGGATAAATGGGGATGAAGGGAGACTTGACTTGGGGTGATGAACCCACAAGACAATATACAGATGATGTGTTATAGGTTATATACCTGAAACCTATATATTTATTAACTAATGTCACCCCAATAAATTCAATAGAAATTAAAATAATAAAAGATTGTGTTATTCAACTTCAACAATGCACTTAGTGATCATTACTATCTTCATTTTATAAGGAAAAAACTGATGCATATAGACGGTAAGCACCAGTCCAAGTTGCACAGCTGCAAAGAGAGGTAGCCCAGTCCTCTGAGTGAGAACCTTCACTCTGGTGCATCATTTGCGTATTAGGGGATGTGAGGAAAAGGCTAATATACTGTGCATCTCAGCTCTGCTAAATACTCATGAGTAAGAAGACAGAGAGCAGAGCTCTGGCTAGAAAAGTGAGCCAGGGAATCACAAAGGATGCTCAGGATCCAGAACAATTCCTTTGGATCATGGAAAGAGGCAAAGAGCATCCAGTATGTCCTGGCGTAAGAAAAAAATGTTCAAATAGGTGAAAGGACCAAAGAAGAAATAAAAAGAAAGCTGTAGGGAAACTATGGGGGAAATTGGGGAAGAGAATTACCCTTCCTTGCTTTACCCTATTTTGGCCAAGAGATTCCAAAGTAACAATTGGAAGATATTTTTTTCTTGGGTATACACACACCTAATTTCATTATACAAGGGAAAGAAAAGATTCACATTACATACGCAGTGCAAAGTACATCTGTGTAAAGGACAACCAGGTTTTGGTTTAAAAAGAGAAACAATTGAACAGCAGCTCCCCATAAGGCGTGTTCGAGGGTGCGTGAGGCGCTGCGCTTGGGCTGTGGGCGTCTGTGTCTCGTCCTCTTCTCTGCACCGCGATCATCTTCCATTCAGCCGCCGTCTGCTCCCACTGCAGGGTGAGCCGGCCCGCTCGGACTGTTTGTGCTCAGGGGCTGCAGCGGCGTGACTGTCCTGTGATCAATGCAGGTACTTGATATCATGAAAAGAAACTGTTTCAGATTTTACAAGGAAAAGAAAAACTTCCAAGATTGAAGAAAATATGGGAGATGGGCTCCAATTTCATCCCTTCACATTTGATGGCGTGATAATTAGTAAAGAACAGGGGTAAATTCTCACTGGGGCTTATCCGGCTGTTTCCCGCTGCTCTGACACATAGGAACACATTTCAAGGATGGCTTTGCACACAATCCAGATTGATAATGAAATACTGAAGTCTTTATATCTTCTCGACATGTATGATTTTCTAATAAAAATGGCTGAAATCAATCCTTAGGCCTAAGAGACTGCGTGTGTAAATGACTCCCTTAATTACAGCAGTCGGTCTGGAATTTCTCTGGTGCTGTCCAATCCACCACGCATTGAATGAGTCTGATCTTATCATTACACCATCCAATTTCCCAGCTCACCAGGCTCCTCTCAGATCACTCCAGTCTCTCGTGTATGACCAGAGAATCAAAACTGAACCACTCTACCAGGCAGAGACTTATTGGTGGTTAACCTGAAGCCTATACAGCTTAGTGTGGCCTGAGATGCTTCGCACCTCAGGCTGCCTTGTGTAACGTGCAGCTTGTGCCTGGCACAAACTGTTGGGCTTAGGGGGCTTGAGTAAAGACTAAACTCCAATCAGAGCTTACTGGGTAAGTGTCTCACTCGCCTTCACTAAATACCCAAATACCTCAAACTTTAGTGGCTTAAAACAATTAACTTTTTTTTTTTTAATCCTGAGTGTTATAGGTTGGCAATCTGGGCAGGGCTCAGCTGGGTGGTTCTTCTAGGCCTGGCTGATCTTGGCCGGCTTGCTTTCTTACCTGTAGTCAGCTGGCGGGTGGCCTCAGCTGGGTTGGCTTGGATGACTGACATCTCTCCCCTTATAGACTCTCATTGTCCATCTGGCCACCCTCGGCTTGTTCGCATGGTAAGAAAGGTTACTAAGAACAGCAAGAGGGCAAACCCCAATGCATAAGGCTTTTTCAAGTCTGTACATCATGTTTGCTAACGTTCCATTGGTCAAATCAAGTCTTAATGACGGTCCAGAATTAGTGTGGGATGGCAATGCCAAAGAGCACGGATGAGAGGGAATACTTTGTGGCCCCTGTAGTCTATGACGCAAAGCCACGGCCCTAGCCCAAGCCTACATTAGTGTGGACGAAGGGGTAACTTTTCTAGATGGTCCAGCCATTAGTTGTGTGTTTTCCTAATTCATTTTCCCAGAGTGGGTAATTGTTTTTACTACTCACTATATGTGCTAGCAGAGACTCTGATTGCCCCAATATATGTTTTGTCTTCCTAACTAGATTGTAAGTGGCCAATAATATCCCCGGGGATATGTTACCTTTCTTCTGTTTTGCAGACATTCCAAATTAGGCAGTCCCAGTAATAGAAACTGCTACTCTAAATTTTTATGTCATTGAGGGAAGGATCCATTTTCCATTCAACTTTGTAAACCCCATAGTCTTTAGCCTAGCATTAATTTGGGCTTGAAAATATTTAATCTGAATTAATTTTTTTATATGAATATTAGTTACAATCTCTATGCTGGAAACATGTTAAAAGTGGATCTGTGGACCAGCAGATCTGCAGAATCACATGAAGTGCTTGTTAAAATGAAGATTCCTGGGTCCCTCTTCAGGTCTAGTGTACCAAAAACTCTGCTTTGGGCCTAAAAATCTATCTTTAACTCACTTGGGTACTTCTTGTGTACGTTAAAGTTTAAGAATCAATGTCTTAGAGAAGTGGGTTTTGCAACATTTTGAACTCTATCCAAGGTAATAAATAATTTTTACATCCCAATCAGACACACACACACATATACACACACACACAAAGACAAATGACTGAATAAAAGATTTTGAGGAGCAAATACCCTAAGAGCAATAAATATTTTCTAATCTATTTAGTTTTCTAAATGCTGATCAATGACTCAGATGTATTTCATGACCCAATAATGTGTCATGACCTGGCTTTTGGGGAAAAAAAAGCTCTAGGAAATATGCTCATAGTACATTTATTTAAACATAGTTTTTCTTCTCCCATATATACATGACAAATATATAATGCTTCTCCCCCTATAATTAATAAATGCCTCTTAATATTCATTCCCCAGTGCTGGTGGTTCGCACATTTTGGTCTGCATCAATACCTGTTAAATCACAACTTTCGGAGCCACCCACAGACTTTCTGATTCAGTGAGACTGTGGCAAGGCTGCAAATCTGCATTTCTAACAAATTCCCACATTGATGCTGTTCCTCTACTGACCAACTTTGAGAACCACTGCCATCTATATTCCAGTCTCTCTTATTCAGTCCACACACCCTAAGAAATTCCTATTTCCAGACTGCTTTTTATTACTCTTTTCTAACCACATCTGTACCATTTCCTGATTGTATTTTTATTATTGCTTTCCAACTCCATTTGCTTCAAGTGGGCTTCCACTCACTCACACTTAGCTTTGCGCTGTGGAATGAACATGCTGGATTCAGCTGGCATTTTCCTAACGCCTGCCAAGTGCATTCTAACCATTGTCTCACTGGCATGTTTCCTGTGACTCCAAAGCTGTTCTTTTAGTTTCTCCATTTCTTCAGAATGCACTAAGGTGGCTCAAGTCTCAGTCTAGCGGGGCTGTTTGCCCTGTGAAGTTAGATTACTGTCCTCTCAGAGATAGCCGATCAGTCCCTCAAGCATGGCATTCTGATACCATCAATCATTTCTTCCTCCAAGGCTCTGCTGGGTCTCAGCCTGAGTCTACTGGCCTGTGGTTACTATTGTGCTGCATGCTGTTGGAAATTCAACACAAAAAGCAGAGTGAAACATTTTTGGAAATTTTATATGTTTGCTGGGAATTGGACAAAGTAGCAAGCTATTACATTGCCTTCTCTTCTCCTAATGCATAAATGTGACTTTTGTTCCAGTCATTCTATCCAGTTTTTTTGGGTTGTGAAGAGGAAGGGGGACACAGGTAAGTCTAGACCTCCCTAGAAATTCGGGATTACCCATTGTTAGAACAGCTTTGAATATTTTCCTACAGGGGACAGGGGACTCAGTCCTGTCCTGAGAGCCCTGCACCTGGCCCCACATTCCTCTTGGTCATGATAAGCTGATTAATGCCTATGTCATGAATGCCTTCAAAGGAAAACTATTTTGGAATTTGATGTCAACATGTGTTTTCTCTCTTTCACTTGTGACCCAGACAATCCTCACGGCCAGGATGGTGTTATGGTGCTCACGGCAGTTGACCCTAAAATCTCCCTGTAAAATTTCCAAGATCAAAATGATCTCTCCTCCATCCTATGATCCCTTTATCTGGGGAGTGGAGTGGGATCCCTGAGTTCTCATGCAGGATTTTGAGCAGACTCTAAGTTCTTTTCTGAGAAAAATTAGGATTCTCTGCCCAGGTCCATCTGATGCCTTATTTCATTTAAATGTAGGATTGCTTTTTACCTAAGTGAAAATATAAGTCAGATTTTTAAATTTTCAATAAGGATGTTTATTTAACCTCGGCACACAGTCATCTGAAAGTAAAAGCATATGGGTTTCATTTCATTCAACAACACAAAACATACATGCCAGATTCTCACTGGAAAGCTTGTTTTTCAACTGACATGTGGTTTTGGCCAATATCATGGTTGGGAAGGGCTTTATATGCAAGAGATCATCTAGGTTACACAGCAGTGATTCTAGGATCTCTTACTTCTAGCCTTGTATTAAGTGCTAGGTCCTCTGAAAGCGATGCATTCAGTATTATCTTGGTTGCACTCGAATCCTTCAGGACATCACGCCTCTCGCACCCAAAGGTGAGAGCAGTCTCCCAGCAATCATGCTCTGGGATAGGGCCTTGGCTTTCTGTGCACAGTTGATTGGTCCAGACTTGGGTGTGTGACCCAGGCTAGACAAAATAGAGGACCTTCCCTGAAAATTTGGAATTGGGATCGAAATTCTATTTTCCATCAGGACCGCTTAGTTAAAAGGAGGCACTATCAGTCCATGAGTGGAAGTGGGATCCTGTCTTTCACCATGTGGACTGGAGATCAGAGAAGCCCAGGAGGAGAGACAGAAACTTATAGAAAGGAGAAAGAAAGGAAGACTTGTAGGGTGATGCAGAGATGAGAAATGGAGAGTGCAGACGTTGTGGTAAGCCCTCCTTCTAATCTATTGCCAAGGCCTTTAGAGTCCATGTTATTACATCTTAATAATAAATGGTGGCTTTTTTGCTTACACTAGTTTGGGTCTACTTGAGTCTATGTCTGTTACATGCAACTAAAGGAGTTTTAATAGGGACTTATTCCTTCTAACTCCTGTTATCTCTCAGTTTGTATTAGAATCCTTACAGAAAAAAACATCTGTGTTTTATATAGAGATGTGGTTGAAGTAGCCCCTTTTGCATTGTTAGTTGGGTAAAAAATACTTCTAGAGATTTATATCTTATTTGTGTTAGTGTGTTTCTGTGTGCATATGTTACATTTTCTCTATGAAAATGTTTACCTTCTTGTAGCCATTTGACAAATGTTTACTGAGAACCTACTATGTGTCAAGCATTATGATAAGGCCTGGTTTTAAAACAATGAATTTCTTCTATTAGGTGGGTGACAGTTTTATGATCTATAATGTTTCCCTAATTGTCTTGCCTGCCAGCAAGCTCCCAGCTAAACTTACATGCCTGCTATGGTGACTATTTCATTTCATTATTTTATTCCTGTTACACTTACAGTCTCACTTTCTTTATAAGATTCCTGACCACAATTTAAATTCATTTTGACTAGCCTTGGTTCACATGTCTACACATTTTTATTTTAGGTTGACTCCAATACTTTCGTGAGAAAGTAGGCACAAATTATTTGGAATTCATGCTAATGAAATTCGGTTTCATTTGGGTTGATCCTTGGAATGAAGATGATATTAACTCAGGAGTTGAGTCATGATATGGGCATGTTTTCTGTCACATGGATGAGGGAGGAAGGAATACCAGGAGAGAGAGAGAGAGAGAGAGAGAGAGAGAGAGAGAGAGAGAGGGAGGGAGGGAACACAAGAGTGAGAGAAGATACAAGTAGGCATGCAGAGAAGCAAAGTGAAGAATGCACCACTAAACTGGGCTTTCATCATTCACACAGTCTTTCTTTTATTCTCCAGAGCCTTGTTGGGTGCTTAGAAGAAAGTGTGCTGGGTGCTGAACATCAGAGAAAAAGTTTGCTCTCAGTTCTTACACCGTCACTGAGGGGTCATCCTTAAAACCCCCTGTAACTGAATCAGATTCCATATTTCTGACCCAGGATGTTTTTTTCTTTTTGTTTCCAGACTAGTTTTCAATGGGCCTTCTGGCTTTACTTCTAATCTCTGTTGCTGGATTCCACTTTTCACCTGCTGGCCTAATTAATACTCGGGTGGCCTATCCCAGCCTTCACTAAGCCCGTGGTATTCACCGCACACCCCACAGCCAGGGATAAGCCTGCATCGGGCCCGCACCCAGTGGGCTCTCGCACTAAGGTGAAGGGTGAGTCGTGCGATGGGGATGAGCGCCTGATACCGGCAAGCCGGCAACTTACAGTGAAACTCCAGCTGCTTGCCCCTTGAGCTCTTTCGCATTTTAACGATGGATGTTTACTGGCAGGGGAAGTGATGTCCGTGCAGAAGGAAAGATTGGAAGATAAAAAACCACCCAGTCTTCATTACTGAAATTAGAGCTTTGTTACTTCTCTTTACTAAATATTCTAATATGTTGATCTGGAGAGATTTTCCTTTGCTGTGTGATTAAATGAATTCCATGAGATTCACAAAAATACCCATATCACTTCAGAGTCTGAAGCGTGATTACAATGTATGGGTATTAAAACCATACATACACATATACACATGCTCTTAGTGGTGAAATCTTTTTCCAGTCCAATGAAATTTGGTCCTATTTATAAGCCTGTGTTTTAGCCCACTCTCACATCTAAGAATGCACTCTAAATATTGCTTTAGAAAGCCAAAAGATAAAATCACTGAAACACTTCTATTTTATAGAATTGAATACAATTAAAATGCTTATATATACACACAATAGCAAGTAGGACTAACCATTGGCTTAATTATACATTCCTGATCTTTTAAGATGTACTTTAACTTCCAATTGGTATTCTAAAATCAGAGAGTAAACTTCCGGTGATAGTAAATGGAAGGAATTGCAGAATCCAAAGAAGCCTTCCTTGATGTCTCATCATTAATCACAAAGAACTCATAGGCTTAGTGAACACAATTATAAATTAATTTAGAAGGTCCAAGGAATTATTTATTAAAATTCAGTGTGCCTGGTTGCAGTGGACTCCATTGGAAACAGATGTATATATAGCATGTATAATGAATTAGGTGAGATATTCCATTTACAGGCAACATTATTGCACTATTTCTTTCATCTCCGGGAATGCTCTAATCTGTTAACGAGATTGCTCAGAATCATGTTCTGCAAATCCTAATGCTTGAGCAATGTAGGGAGGCAGGGGAGGAGGAAGTTTTATGTAAGCAGAAGTCCTCACCAAATTTTATTCAAGTGAACTCTGGCTATAAGGCCATTGGTAAAATGTTTCTTTCAAATGCTCTCATAAGGCATCAGAGAGATGGCAAAGAGGGAGCATGTAAAAGTCAGTAATGAGCCACAGAAAAACTCACTGATAAAGAAATGTTTCTAATTCTATATATTATATTCATACACATAAAACATAGAATAGCCCTGCCGGCGTGGCTCAGCGGTTGAGTGTTGACCTGAGATCCAGGCGATCGGGGTTCGATTCCCGGTCAGGGCACAGGCCCGGGTTTCGGGCTCATCCCCAGCAGGGGGCGTGCAGGAGGCTGCTGATCAATGACTCTCATCATTGATATTTCTCTCTCTCTCTCTCTCTCTCTCCTTTCCTCTCTCTGAAATCAATAAAGAGATATTACAATAAATAAAACCATTAGCTCCTGACTCTGTCTCCCCATGACAATGAACCCTTCGTGATGGGGCCATTGGTTATCTCTTTACACTGTCTGGTGCTTAGGACAATTGCTTTTTCCCATGTAAGAACCCCATAGCATCTTACTCCATTATAAAAGTGTGGGTGACAAAGAAGACCTTTGATTTCGTACCCTGGCCTATCTTGACCCTAGTTTTACAGATTTGGAAAGCTGAAGCCATGACAATGTAAAAATAGCTGCTGTACTTGACTAATGACGCAAATGGGAAAGGACCTTCAAGTCACATTAAAGCATCTCTTACATACTTTGCATTACCTTGGAGAAAGGGTTTTGCTTCACCTAGTCAATGTTTACTGCTGGTTAGTGTCCTGTGTTTTCTTTGTTAACTTAAAAAAGAATACCAAGTGAGGAACATGTAACGTTGCTGGCCTTGTATTAGCAATAAGCCCAACTGGATGGATGGTAGGATGTGGCATAACTATGAGTCCTTAGGGCTATGAGTGACGTGAGGGACAGAAGCCATGAGAGTGGCACAGAGGGATGCGGTTCTTGGCAAAGCCTTCTGGTTAGACATCCGTTATAAACCCAAGGAAGGAAAAGCACGGCTTCTGTAGCGGCCACGCAGACTAATTTGGTGTTGGTAGTGTTAATCTGAAAGCCAGGTGCCTGGTACTGGCTTTGCACACTGAGATATACAGGGAGACACTGTGTCATGTCGATGATGGGGTCTGTCATCTCTGAAAGCCACAAAGTCAATAAGGTCATATCAATCCATCCATCATAAAGGGCTGAAGCAATTAGAAGAGCATGTGGAAAGCATTTCACCGGTCAGGAGCAGCAGAAAGTGATGGTCATCTTGATAAATGACTAAACTTTCTTCCAAGGGGCTCAAGTGTTCTATTCATACCCAGACAACACAGAAATCCCAAAGCTCTCTACTGTAAGCATTCACCCGTAGGCGCCTGTTAAAATAGCACTTGGTCTGAAAAAGAATTGTTCTCATGGAAGCGACATCATTACAGCTACTCTTGTTTACTCTGATTATTTCCCGGCCAGTGTTGTTAGTGCCTGTTAGTTGCCTAAGAATCGAGGTTTTCAGACATGACTCTTTCAGCTCCACTTCATTATCAGGCAAGGGTCACCACTTGAGTGGGAGGGTGTCTCTCCAGCTTGAAGGAACCATATAGGATATTAAAGCCTGAACTAGGTTGTCCTTGATATCCATGCCCCAGGATGGAGAAAAAAGGACTGTTTATTAAACATATATACATACCATATTCCAAACCTGTACTGGCTAGGCACTATGTGTGCATGTGTGCTTTACATATATTCTACCTGTGTTATATATATTATATACGTACTGTACACTACAAAATCCATCCTTACGGCTGCCCAGCAAAACACTTCATGTGTCATTCTTGATCCCTCTCCTTTTCTTTCGATGCCTCTCTTCTCTTATACCTCACAATGGATTATTAGCAAATACGATTATCTTGAACTTCATAATATACCTGCAATCTGACCACATGTCACTATCTCTTCTGCCACCACTCTGGCCCCGTCAGTCATCTTCTCTCACCTGGATTATTGCACTGGCCTCATAACTGGTATCCCTGCTTCCTCTCTTGCCTCACAAAGGTCTATTTTCAATTAGGCTCCAGAGTGATCCTTTGAAGACACGAGCCCGGTCATGTGGGTTCTCTGCCCTCTCACTCCATGATCTGTACCAGCTAGTACCTCTCTGACACCATCTCTTGCTCTTCTCCAAGCCTCATTGGAGAGAATGTGGAACGTTCTGCTTCGAGTTTTATGTAAATGGAAGCATAGATTAGTTATTCTTCTGTGTCTGGCTCCTTTCAACATTATAGTAATTAAGAGACTGCGGTATCATCTCAGGGTTAGATAAACAGAGGAATGGAACAAAAGGGAAGGTCTGGAATCATGCCCACATATACATGAGAGAGATGAAAAGATGAAAAGAGATGAAATGTACGTGAGAGCAGAGGGCCCAGAATTGGCCCCCACATACGAGAGTGGGCATGGGAGCTCAGTGAGTAAATAACTTATCTATTCAGTAATTAGAGCTGGAATAAATAGTTATCTCTATGAAAAGAGTGGACTTGTATCCCTATTTTATATCATAAATAAAAGTTAATTACGGATGGATAAATGACTTAAAGGAAAATGAAAAACTAAAACTAAAAGAAATATAGAGGCATAGTGCTACAGCCTCTGGGTGGGGAGGATTTCTTTAAAAAGATAACAAATGCACAAGCAAAGGAAATACATGCCAAATTGAAATATATTAAAATTAACAATTCCTGTTCAATAAATTGAGCACAAAAAGTAAAAGACAAGCCACAAATAGGAAGAAGATATTCGCAGTACATATGACTGGCAAAGGATTAATATCCAGAATATTTTTTAAACTCCCACAAATCAATGAAAAATAAAACAAGCAGGCATTTCAAAAGAAAATATGCAAATAAAAATACCGGCTAATATCAACAAGTCAAGCAACAACAAGTGTTGGAGAGGTTGTGGAGAAAAGGGAGCCCTCATTCACTGCGGGTGGGAATGTCGACGGGTACGGCCGCTACGGAGAGCAGCCTGGCGAGTCCTCCTAAAATTATGAATAGAGCTTCCATATGACCCAGCAATCCCTCCCCTGGGTATGTACCCGAAAAACTCGAAAACACGTATTCGCAAAGATTATGCACCCCTATGTTCATGGCAACATTATTCACTGTGGCCAAGCCATGGAGACAGCCCAAGTGTCCCGCGACAGAGGCCTGCACAGAGGAGATGTGGGACATGCACGCGGCGGACACTACTCGGCCACGAGGAAGGGCGAGATGCTCCCCCGCAAGAGCACGCACGCTCCTCGAGAGTAATAGTAATGCTAAGTGAAATAAGCCAGTCAGAAAAAGCGAAGAACCATATGATTTCACTCATGTGTGGGGTATAAAACTGAAACTTGTGGACACAAACAGCAGTGTGGTGGCTGCCAGAGGGAAGGGGTTGGGGGGGTCCGGGGGTCTTAATATATGGCGATGGGAGAAGGTATGACTTTGGGTGGTGCGCACACAGAACAATATACAGATCTTGTAACATAGAAACCCACACCTGAAACCTATATGTTCATATTGACCACTGTCACCCCAATACATTTAATTAAAAATATCCCTGAGCCCATTAATAACCTGGGGATGCTAATTAAGGCTACAGTGAGATGGCATTTTATGCCTACTAGATAACCAAAAATTAAAATTTCTGAAAAAGATTATTATTGCCAGAATGTGGAGAAGCAAACATCTCTTGAGCTATTGGTGGGTATATAAATTGGTGCAACAGCTTTGGAAAACCACTTGGCATTACCTCGTAAAGTAAAAATATGTGTACTCTTAATACTAGCAGTTTCACTCCCAGACATGTACCCTAGAGAGAATCTTTCTTATCTGACCCTAGAAACATGTGAAAAAAATTTTGAGTACTTGTAATAGCAAGAAAATAGAAACAACACTGTTATAATTGACTGGAGAATGGATTTAGAAAAGACATCACAGGAGAATACCTAATCTGTGCTTCCGTTTAAATAAGGTATGTCACTGTATTAAGATCAGTGAAAATGAAGTACAGCCATATCCATCAATAATGGGTGACTGTTATAATATTGAGTAAAAAAGCGAGTTGCCAAAGAATGGACACAGTACAATTCTGTTTTTCAAATGTCCAAAAACATGTGAAGTAAAATAAAATTTTGTTTAGTAATGAGTAAAAATTTTGTTAAAAACACACAGCAAAATAAGAGAATGGTAAGCACAAAATTCAGGATAGTAGTTACCTCTGGGGTGGGGTAGGATACAAAGGGATCAGGCAGGGGCACTTGGGGAACTTCAGAGGTTTAGGTAATATTCTTTTTCTTAAGAAGGGTTGAAGTGTATGTTGATTATTTTATTATTTAAAGTGTAGATCTTGTATACTCTTTTGTGCCTATGGCATATTTAATAAAATTATAGCACCCATGAGGGGAACAGTTCTTCTAGAACTCTGCTTTCCAGTATGGTAGTCCCTAGACACATGTGGCTATTTAAAATAAAATTACTTAAAATCATACAAGATTAAACATTCAATTCTTCAGTTATTCTACCACATTACAAATGCTCAATAATCACACATGTCTTCTGGCTACCACACTGGACAGTGCAGACTATTGGGTAGCACTGTTTTAGAACATTCTTACTCCTTAGAGATAGATACTGTTTTTATCCACTTTTTATAAAATCAAGAAATTCATTGGATTTCTGCAAAACAAAACAAACAAAAAACATGCCTCCAGAATTCTGTCAATAACAGCAGTGGGAGATGAAGCAAAGATTTGCTTCCTATGGATTTTGTTGATCCTCATGGTTAAAGGAAATTCCATTAACAAATTTGTCAGGCTTCATATTTCAGTTCACTTAACTCATCAAATGCCAGCATGAGCCTGATTACTCTCTTGCTTCAGTGAGTTGAAGACTGTTTCCATGCAGCTTCTTGTGCCAACAAGATTGTGAGCAGAATTTCATCTGCCAAAAAATTTCATTGTGTGATTTCCAAAGTTAATAATATCCCAAGGTAGAATTCAGAAGTGGACTTCCAGAAAGAGATCTATAGGCTCAACAGAGAAAGGAGAGCTCTGCCTCCTTCCCACCTGCTTTCTAGGCCCTCTCCATAGCAGGCGTTGCTAGTCTGAGTGCTCGGATTCTAGTATTTTGGTGTGTGACCCTGTGTCAGAGGGCCAAATACATGGGTTTAGTCCTATTTTCCCATGCCTCCATGGAGTAGAATCTGGCCATGGGCTCTGGCTTCTTTCCTTTTTTTCCCTATTTCACATACACTTGGATGCCCTAAAGCCTGGCCTCATATTCCTAATACATTTCCCATAAAGTTGTTAAAATGCTGAAGGTGGGGTTTGGGTTGAGGGGAGGGATGAACTCTCCCTCCTCGCATGAGTCTGAGGCACGGATTCTTGTCCAGTTGCCTAGAAAGCTCTACGTTGGAGTTTCGGGCATAGGCCCACTGAAGAGAAATGACGGTTCCCTTCCCTGCCATTGGCCACTGTGGGCACAGCGACTCGAAGCTTCCAGAAGAGAAGGGCTGCATCAGGGTAAGGTTCAGTTGATGCCTTGTGCCTTGCTCAGAACTTCATGTAATTGCGCTTGAAGTCGCAGCGTCACCCCCAGAGCTCCTAGGTGGGGATTGGTGAGTCAGGGTGGAATGGTCAGCTAGAGGAGCAGCGCGGCTCTGCTGGGAGCTCGCAGCCCTCTGTGGACAGGTGTTGCCCTCTGCTGTGGGTTGTGACCATCCCATTAACACGAGAGGAGCATGGTTCGGGGCATCTAGTTCCCGCCACCCTCTCCAGGGCACATGGGCATGCCTATCCGTCCTGGCAAAGTTATACCTCAAAGCCATGAATCTTTGCATGGTCTGCAGTCCTGAATCACTAAGAGAAAAAACATCACAGCTAAAAATTACCTCTAAGAAGACTTATTTCATCTGATTGCTTTACTGACACAGTTTTTTTGAGACAAAAGCAACAAGTGTTCCTAAATGCATCACAGCTGTTCATAGCAGTAACATGAATTATCACAAAATATTTTCGCATTTATCAACCAAAGTTATTGTAATTCCAGACTCAGCAGAGGTCTAGTTTCTTCTCTCTGACTAATAAGCCCAGGTTGTTTTTTCCCCCCATTTATTTATTTTTTATTTATTCGCCCATTTGTTTATTTGATAGCATTCATTGTCTAAGTCACTGGTTTCAAACCTGTGCATTGTGGACACTCAGGAACTCTAAGTGCTATGCAAAAGGACCCTTTAATCCCTCTGTTCACCTAGTACTGGCTGCACAATGAATAGAAACAAGTCTTTCTATATATGGACCGCTTTCCCCAGTGTCTACAGGTGTTATGATCAATCAAATGCAAAATCATTTAAAATTGTTCTTAAAACCTAGTCATTTTTTGTTCTAGTACAAATATTTTCTCAATGAACTAATACTAGAACCAAATATAATTATATGGTGATTTGGAGATTTTTCCTTTTTTTATTGAATTTATTGGGGTGACATTGGTCAATAAAATTCTATAGGTTTCAGGTGTACAATTCTATAACACATCATCTGAATGTTGTATTGTGTGTTCAACACCCCAAGGAGATTTTTCTGATGTTATAAATGGATCCTCAGAGTCATAAGGGTTAGAAAATTCTGGTCTAAGGCCTGCAGAGTTGGGTCCTCTCCCATTGTGAATTAATGTCAGCAAATGGACTTTCCAAATCCTTGGGCAACAGGAGCCACTGCTGATCAGTGACTACATAAGAATACTGCTGGAGCTGAGCCTGGGAAAGACACTTGGGATGCTAACGAAGGAAAACGAACGAAGCTCTCCCACAAGCGAGGAAAAAAACCCTTTGCTTATTGCAGGTGATTTTTCCCTTTCTCTTTCTGAAAAGTCCTGTAGCACCACAATTTCTTTCCAAACAAAAGGGGATGATCAGAGGAAGCATGAGAAGTCAGGGACCCTAGGCATGCAGCCACCCAGTCTTTCACCCAGGCCTCCCCCGGCCTTGCTTTTGAGGTCCCGGGTGTTCGTGGGCGGAGGCCGTGCCCAGCGATCCTCAGTCAGCGCCCCCCTTTCAGACAAGACGCGTCTCTCCTGAGGCGACTAAGCCGCCCGAGGGCCAAGCTGAGGGCCAAGCGGCAGGGAGCCGAGTGCGCCCGCAGCCCCTGCTACAGGGCCAGCGCTAGCTGTTCTCCCATTTAAGTCGGGGGGGGCGGGTACTAAAACTGGCAGTGCACCTGCGCCCCAGTCCCAAGATCAAGATAAGATTCAACAGCTAATTCACTTCTGATGAATTTTTCATAGAGAAATTAATTGGCAAAACAGTTAAAAGTATTACGTGATATGTATCTCTCGCTTAAAGTTTGAACAGCAGGGACAGACGACTTTCCAAAAACTCAGTTCCTCTGTACAGTAATCTCTCCCGGCTCAGTTGCATGCCCACCCTTCGCACCTCAGGTTTCAGCTCACCAGCCTGCGCCGTGCATGGTCTTGGTACTGACTGGGAGCGGGAGGCTGAAGCCGAGGCTCTTTAGAGCTGGCCGAAACGGAAACAATGGAGGTTCTGTGCCCCTGATGCTAGATCATTAGTTTCAGCTGCCTGCGGAAGGACACCCACCTTGACAAGTGTTGGGGGGACTGTGGAGAAGCGGAGGAGAGTGCGGAGGGAAAGCAGAAAACGTCATCGCCTCCTACTGCCCAGGGCTTAGTGGACATTTCCCAAAGCTGGCTCATCCCGCTTCCAGGCGGGCACCGTGCTGGGCAGCGTCAGCATGCGGCACACGCTCTGCACATGATCAGCGCCCAATACATGTTTATGAACAGCGTCTAACCCATTCGAGGCCAGTTTAGAAGACGCCTTCTGTCTTTCTGGCCAGTTTGCCAGTTTACTTTGATTTCAGCTCTCAGAATTCCTTTAACTAGCTTGAGACTGAGATTATAGTCAGAATTACTATTAAAGCTTACTTTACCTTAGTAGTATGCTCGGAAAACAGTATCTTTCCTGAGGGGAATGCACCACAAATAATTCTGCTTGCCTTTTCCTCATGTTTCCTGAATATTATTTTTTAAAACATTAATTATAAGGAAAATAAGAAATTGTCTTCATTTAAAAATGACTTTATTGTATGTGTTTCTTTCAAAATAGTTCAAAATAGAGTTGTGTCTTTTACCTACACTTCACAATACTATTTTATCACCTACAATTGTGAAAGGAGGGACGCATACTCTCCTGGAAGCTGGCAGTTTTGTTCACTGCTATTACTGAAGCCATGCTAGTCCTTTCTGGTTGAGGTTTAGATTTAGCTTTAGGGAAGTCTGTTCCTAAAAGAGTAATTAAGAGATAACACTCAGTAGAAATTTTCAAATATTGAGAAAGGCATCTCATTTCCTCTTCCCAACCTTTAAATTCAGTTTCATGATAAGTATAAGTTACTAGTCAGTGGTTCTTTTTTTAATCCAAAATTTATAAAGAACTCAGACAGCTCAACACCACAAGAACAAACAACGCAATTAAAAAATGGGCAGAAGACCTGAATAGACACTTCTCCAAAGGGGACATACAGATGCCAAGAGACACATGAGAAAATGCTCAATGTCGCTAATCATCAGAGGGATGCAAATTAAAACCATAATGAGATACTATCTCACACCTGTCAGAATGGCTCCATCAGCAAATCAACAAACGACAAGTATTGAGGAGGGTGCGGGGAAAGGGGAGCCCTGGTACACTGCTGGGGGGAATGCAGACTGGGGCAGCCACTGTGGAAAGCAGTATGGAGGCTCCTCAAAAAATTAAAAATGGAGCTGCCTTATGACCCACTGATTTTACTTATGGGAATATATCTGAAGAAACCCAAAACATTAATTCAAAAGAATATATGTACCCCCATGTTCATTGCAGCATTATTTAAAATAGCCAGGATATGAAAGCAGCCCAAGTGCCCATCCGTAGATGAGCGGATAGAAAAGCTGTGGGACATTCACACCATGGAATACTACGCAGCTGTAAAGGAGAGGGATCCCGTACCCTTTGAGACAGCATGGATGGACCTAGAGAGTATTATGCTAAGTGAAATAAGCCAGTCATACCATATGGTTTCACTTACATGTGGAATCTAAAGAACAAAATAAACTAACAAAAGAAACAGACTCACAAATACAGAGAACAGACTGGTGGTGGCCAGAGGGGAGAAGGCTCAGGGACTGGGTGAAAAGGTGAAGGGACTGAGAACTACACATTGGTAGTTAGGGTACAGTCACCGAGACGTAAATTACAGCAGAGGGAATACAGTGGGTGGCTCTTAAGCTTCAGAACACATGAGAAGGCCTTGTGAAGCTTGGCAAGATACAGATTCCTGGGCCCATCACTAGAGTCTGATTCAGAGTTGCCTGAGCACTGGGATTTCTAGCAGGCTCCCCAGTGATGCGGATGCTGCTGGTCTTCAGGCCACATTTTCAGTAGCCTATTCTAATGGCCTGGAGAAGTTAATGGAGTCATTCAAAATACTTGACATCCTGGGGATTATGTGTGGGTTCAAGTAATCCTTCCTAATATGTGAGGATAGATGTCAATACTTGGACATCTTAAGACTTAAGCTCTTGCTATACCAGAGATAGTATGTTTTGAGACCAGCTCCAGTTTGACAAGTGTATTGTCACAGCTGATCATCATGGCCTGTTGTTAAGGGAGCCTAAGTGAGAGTGTGTGTACTCTAGGGGAAGGCCCGTTTCCTTACCCTGAGAGCTACTGAGTCAAATCACTCCAGCAGGACTGTGCAAAGGGGAGAAAAGCACCATAGCAGATCCAGTGACTTTCTACGACAGCAGTTTAAAACACTGTAACCCACGAGGAACGGGTGAACTTGTATCTTTAGAAAGCAAAATGGGTTGACAGTCAGAAAACAAGCGTGGAGTGCATTTTCAATGAACTCACGCAAGTTCTTTTGCCCACTTGAATTTTCTAGGAGCCTATCATACAGAATAGCAGGCTCTCGACAAACTGGGAGACATGATTCAAAGCAGAAGAGGTGTCCTTGAGTGTCACTGAGATGCATTCATCTCATCTGGAGTCGTCATGCTGTTAATGTTCCACTTGTTTGCTGTGCCATCTAAACCATAGTCTCTGAGGAACATACTAAAATTTGATTACAAAGGTATTGAAGACTTCTGGACTTGGCCGAGATGAAATAAGCACGCTTACCCTATCCTCCCATGAATTACAACTAAAAACTCCGGGTAGAATACATAAAGCAGCTATCTGAGGATGGGAAATAAGCACATGAAAGTACATTCACCATCATTAGTCATTAGGAAATGTAAATTAAAACCACAACCAGATATCACTACCCAACTATCAGAATGGTTTATAAAATAATATGACATTACCAAGTGAGGACACAGAGCAACCAGAGCTGTCACACATTGCTGATGGGAACTTGAAATGGGACATTCTAGAAAACAATTTTACAGTTACTCATAAAGGTAAACAAAACACCAAATGCACCAACACCCTCAAGTGATTATCCTAGAGAAAGGAAAACTTACATTCACATGCAAACCTGTACATGAGTGTTTATAGAAGCCTTAAAGTGAAAAAAGAAATGTCTTTCACCTCCCATGCTAAGTGGAGGGACTTGGTTTCCTACATCACTTCCACTGAACGCACTTTCAGCAGCACTTTCAGGAAAGTGATGAAACGAATGTCTTTTGGAGTCCTTGCTGCTGGACAGATTTGGCGGCACAATCAGGTCTCTATCCAGTAGGGCCCGAATGCCCAGAGAGAAGACACACATGGCCCAGCAACCCTTGAGTTTTCGCTGTAAGGTGGTTTCTCACTCTAGGATTGTGGCTTTCATGTTTTTTTCTCTTATAATATGTGAACATCACTTAAAATATTCAATATAAAACAATTAAAACTTTTCTCCTTAAGAAAGGACCAAAGCATAATTTTTTTTAAAAAAAGAATGACTCTTTGCCTTATTTAATAATCATGCTGTTTGCACTTATAATTAGCAAATGATCTCAGCAAGGAGTGGAGAAACAAAGTGGCTGGATTATCTAAATGTTGCAGAAAATTATAATGCAGGCTAGTGGACAATGTGCTTGACTTTTAATCTGGTTTTCAGTGTCCTCCAAAGGAACCCAGCCACACCTCTACTTTGTTAGGTGATATAGGGTCCTACTGTAGCCTCTCAAAAAGCTGTCATGATTGGGATGAGAGCTAGAAGGGGGGTGGGGGGGAGAGAGAGCACAACACTACCAATAACAAGCTTATTGAGCACTAAGCACTTCATGAAATTTCTGGAGAGAGGTATCTATTTATCCTTATACATATATACACATATATCTATCACACACATATATATTTAATCCTCTCAACAGCCTTTGAGTGTAAAATTATCTGTTCTATAGACGAGAATCTAAGATCGAGAGAGATGAAATAATTTGCTTAAGTATACACAGAAAGCAGCAGAGAAAAAATGTCAGCCTTCTTTATGCCTGGTGATACCTCAGAGGCTTTATGATCACTGTGGGCCTGGGAAATAAAACAGCCCATTTTACAAAGAAGGACCTGAGCGGGAAGTTTTCAGGATAATTTTGTTTTAGATCATTCAAGAGAACTATGTAAACAAATGTAAGGCAGGTGTTCGTGAGCCTTCATGTCTGCAGGCGTGAGGAGTTCAGCGTGTTTGGGAAAGAAGAGATCAACCAGCCTGAGGGCAATGCGGGGCGCGCAGGGTGACGGCGAGGGAGCAAAAAGGAAGCTCGGATGGTTGGGGCTGGAGAGGGGCTTGGACCCCTGATACGGCTTGTTGGCTCAGGTGACCCAGATTTCCACCCTGGCATCAAGAGAGGTGACAGAAACCCAAATAAAGCCATTTTCATATTCTGTTCATGGCACTATATAAGTTGTATCTTCAGTTTCTACTCCTTGAGGTGACAGATTTCTCTAAGAAAGATTAGCCACACTAGTGCTGAGTCAATCACAAATGTTGGATTGGCGTCAGATAGAACTCAGATTGTTTTTCAATACCTCGATATGGTTTTCCTTAGTTTTCATTGCATTTATCACTACTTTATGTCCTTGAGATAATTATATAAACACAACTCACTCATCTATAACGCAAGTAGACAATCCGATATCACTGTATTTGCCTTAGGATTTTGGAAATTGGAGATTTAACTGATCCCACTTTTCAACGTCATCTTCGTGCTAGAACCAGATTATTATAAATGTAACATATTTCCCAAGTGCATTTGTTCTAAAGGATGCAAACTGTTTTCTAGGTTCATTAATCCTCACAGTATGGGCCAGAGGGGCCCACTGTCAAATTTCAGGCCCATTTTACAGATGGATATAAGCAGCTTAACAAAAGACATATTGGTCACATCCTCAGAGGAGTGAAGGTTCAGCCCAACCACGACCCTAGACCTACTGGCTCCTGGCTGTTGCTCTGTTTAGTAAAGAACGTAGCTCCTCTAGGCTCCCCTCTGTGCTGGTCTTCGTTTGGTTACTAGGCAACTTGAGCTGCCACAGCCAGGCCGGTTCAAAATATCAGAGCATCCAAGTCCTAGAAAAATGAGGCAAATCTCCCCATTGTACACACGTTAAATTTAGTCTAGCACAGCGCCATTCCAGCCAGGAAAAACAAGAGGGGGTCGATGGGGAAAATGGGGGACATCTGTAATGCTTTCAACAATAAAGATCAATTTGAAAATAAATACATAGTCATATTGAAAAAGAAAAAGGAAAAAAAAAGCTTTCAAGGGTGACCTAACACTGTGCATCTCATGGGTTTGTTTCGGTGTAATTTTAGGCTGACAATTATTACAGGTGCCTCAGAGTACAGAAGAGGGAAAGTAAAGTACAGCTGCTTGCTCTGCGGAGCTCAGAGCCCAAGGCCCCTGGACAAACACTTGCGCCACCTGGAGGGATGAGTCAAAGGGGGTGCTGGGATGACGTGGGGTCAAGAGAGAAGGGAGAGCCCACGTGATACGCAGGGTGACCTGCGCTTTGCTCCGCTGAGCTCCGGTCACTACGAAGCAGGAAAGCAAGGCGGCGGAGGCAGAGGGAGCGAACTCCCCCAGCGACTCGCTTCCACAGCACATAAAGGGAGCCCCCGAGGGGTCAGAGGGGAGCAAGCCATATGCAGTCATTTATAACCTTCGGAGGGTGACTGCACGTGCGCTGGTTACGCCGAGTGGGTTTTGTCACTGGGGACAGAGAAGGCTGTGGGATGTGGACCCGGGCTTTGCAAACAACAGCAGAGCCACAAACCTGCAGCCCTCTCCCTGGGCACAGGGAGGGAGCGGCAAAGCCTCCAGCTTCCCACTGGGCACAGGATATGTTGTGGGGAACATTTCACTTCACTTTGTTTAATGAGGGGGCATTTTGATCAGACCTAAAAAGTAAAAAAATCAATTTATCTTAGTTTTTAAAAATATCACTATAATTACTAAAAATTTGTGTTGGGCAATTAACCCCAGAAGTACTTGGCACCCTGCCCTGTGTGCTCCCTTCCCCTGCCCCCCATCAACCTCGCAGCAAGAAAGAACAACTCTGTCAAAACATGTCTCTTAAAATCCCTCTGATTTTTTTTATTTGTTCATTTGTTGCTTTCAGTTTTATATCCCACATATGAGTGAAATCATATGGTTTTTAACTTTTCCTGTTTGACTTATTTCACTTAGCATGATATTCTCAAGATCTTATATATTCTTATTAATTATTGTCACCCTAATAAATTTAATTAATTTTTTTTTTTTAAAACCCTCTGATTGCATGTGGTTCTGCTCAGGGAGTCACTCTGATCCAGCAATATTATCCTAAATAAGTCAGGGAGTAGGAGAGATCACGTGTAAAGTACCCCGTCCCAACTACAAATGTAACATAAACACTAGCCAACAGCATGCACTCTCTCAAGGTGTACCATTCTCATTCTTCAGGGTCCTAGCTAATGCAATAAGCCTTGAAATGTAAGACACATGTCAATATTGGAACACAGTCAGATTATCCTGATTTGCAAATGATATGATGGTTTCCTAGAAAACTTAACAGGCACGATTAAACGTACATTCGGGTAGGGCAGGGGTTGGGTGGAGGGGGGCAGAAGGGAGGGAAAATCTGTAACAGCATCAACAATTAAAGGGGAGGGAGAGAGAGAGAGAGAGGGAGGGAGAGGGAGAGGGAGAGGGAGAGGGAGAGGGAGAGAGAGAGAGAAACCCTGATTGGTTGCCTCCTGCGAGTCCTGAGCAGGGATGATGCTCCAGCCAACTGAGCCATAGTGGCCAGGGCGACAGAGCTATAAATTTTGAGGGACACAAAACAAGACCATAATAAATGTAGAGACATAACATGCTCCTGGATTTAAAGTCTTAATATAATAAAAATTTTCATCTTTTCCAAATAAGTATATAAATTTCAAGTAATTTCAATTAGAAACACAACAGGCTTTCTTTTTAAATTGAAAAGAATGATTTAAGAATATATAGAAGAAAACAAAGTATGCAGAATAGCGAAGAATGTTTTTGAAAAGGTAGAAAATAAGGAGAGGTTTATTCTCCCTGCTATTAAAATAAAAAAACACACACACGACTGTATTCCAAAATCTTCCTCTCAACACCTGTTTCTGGGGAACTCAATGTGACACAGTCATGATCAATCAGTTTGTCACTCAACCATATTTCCATGGGGTTGTCAGAATTTGATTCCAATGCTGTGGTTTTTATCCAGATAGAAGAGTATGAAAGGAAAGTGGGTTTAAGCTTCTTAAAACTGAACCTCACTGCCACTTGGGTCTCAGCTGGGCTATGGATTCAGAAAGCATCCTTCACGATCACTTTCCCTTCGGGCTTTGCTTTCTAAACCTTGGCCTTGGCGGCCTGGGCCTTCTTGCCTGGATCATTTGGCTTGTATCTCACCCAGTCCAACTCCTCCCTGTTTTGCTCGTAATTCTGCTGCTTGGCACCCCTCCTGGTGCTTTGTTCTGGCTTGGCCACCTTTATGCTCCACTTGGCTTTGGCCCAACAGCCAGCACATTTCCTCCCTCGCTCCGTCCTTGCAGGCAGCTCCAGAATTCCAGATTACACATAGCCCCGCTCACGATTACACTGCTCCCTCCCCGAAGAAAGCTGCCTCCAGAAGGTTATGACAAGTGGCCAGACCCTGAGTGGTTTGGAGTCTTGGGCCACATCTTATTTATCAGGCAGGCATTAATACTCCAGTTGTATTCGTTTGCTAGGGCTTCCACAACAAAGTACCACAATCTAAGCAGCTCACACAACAGAAATTTATTTCCTCACAGTTCTAAAAGCCACAAGTCCAAGATCAAGGTGTTGGCAGAATTGCTTTCTGAGGGCCTCTCTCCTTGGCTTATAAATAGTCATCTTCTCCCTGTGTCTTCACATGGCCTTTCCCCTGTGCATGTTAGTATGCTAATCTCTTTTTATAAGGATACCAGTCATATTAGACTATATCCAACCCCAATGATCTTATTTAACCCAATTGCCTCTTTAAAGACCCTATGTCTAAACAGTCAAATTTTGAAGTACCGGGGTGGGGGGGTGGGTAGGACTTCAACATATGAATTTTGGAAGGGACACAATTCAGCTCATAACAGTGGTCAAACTACCTAAGTTAAAATATATATTAACCTCTTTCTAGCTGAGAGACTTTGAGCAAGTTTCTTCATTTCTTTGGGCCTCAGTAGTAATCCTCTCTGTAGAATAAAGAAGATAAGTGTCTGCCTCCTAAGACTATTGTAAGGATTAAATTATATCTATCATCTATCATCTATCTATCTATCATCTATCTATCTATCTATCTATCTATCTATCTATCTATCTATCTATCATCTATCTATCTATCAATCATCTATCTATCTAATTTATCCATCTATCATCTATCTTGCCTGATTCATAGTCAGCACTCAATAAAGGTTAGCTATTTTTGGTATCTTTGAGGTTCCAGCACCAATACTGAATCCAATACAAATACACATAAAAATCTTTATATACATAAAATTATGCAAATATGAGATTTTTATTTAGCTTCTCATTTGCCTAACAAGTATTTATCGAGCACATATCCAGGCTATTCTCATTATTTGCAGCAGTTATGTTCTATAAAGTCACCATGAACACTGAATTAGTGAGTATTGAACCACTGCTCCTGGGGGAAATACAGGATTAGTATCCAGAGAGTCTCTGGTGACAACCTTTTCATCAAGCGATCAATACATAACCTTGCTTTATGTATGCTTATGTTTAAGGTACCGTATTTAATACACGTTGGTGGTTCATTAACATTGACCTCATGGCCAACATCATTCTAACTCAGGCCTGAACGAAGCTTGTGTAGCACATGTCTTTTCTCCGTAAGGCCCACCACAGAATTCTTGTGTTTGACAACACTAGACAGCACCTTAGCATTGTACTTGGGAGTCATTTTCAACAGTGAAGTCACCAACAAAACGCACAAAATTTTTCCAAAGATGGCACTGAAGTGAGCAGAAAAAGATACTTTTCCAGCATGAGAGCTAAAGTAAGCAGGCAGAGCTCTGCCTTGCTCAGCCCCAGCTGGGCGCGTGCATGCGTCTTAGAACGTTGCATTTTTGTTGTCCTGCAAATGCACACAGATGGCTTTGAAAGTCCTGCAAGTACCGATTTGGGGGTTACAAATAAATTTTAGTGAGTCGATGAATTTACAAATATGGATCCAGCGAATAAAAGGAACTGACTGGAAGTCAGGTACTGTACTAGGCTCCGGAGCACACTGTGGGAAAGGCGGTTTCTGTCTACCAGGGGACAGGGTGGTAGGGTGGCAAAAGTGGGGCTAATGAGTGACCTGCTGATGTGGACTTGGCAGGACTGCTCTGATTCCTTGAATCCTTCTAGGAAGGAAGATCATTCTAAGCATCTGCCTCCCAAGGGCACTCCAGCATCGCTCTGTTTGCTGAATGAACCGTATCTCTTTCAGAGGGTACCACGGTTGGGGAAAGGCCAAACTAAAGTCCCAGCTGAGGCACGGAGTATGTCAGCATGACCGCGAGTGTTCCGTGTCTCCTGGGAAATGCTTGTACCTGAATTTCATGGGACCTGCATTCCTCTTACTCAAATCGTCTCTGGCTGCGACACTTTCCCTTTCCAGTGTGGCCAGGGCTCATCTTTCAGTGCTCTCTGCAATGGCCACAGCCAGCATTCTGAAAGGTGGCAGCACGGGGCAGTGGACACGTCTCTGGTCTGGGACTCAATGGCATCGTCTGCTCCCAGCTCCGCCACTGAGCGTTCGAGCGCGGGTTCTGGGCTGTGGCCGTGTGAGAACCACCTGGGACGGTGGCTTTTTACAAACCGTCAATGCCAGGCTACATCGCTCACCAGTCATATTGGTTCTGCAAGGGGCCCGGGCATCTGTAGTTGCTAAAGCTCCCAGATAGATTTCATGTGCATCCAGAGTGGAGAACCACCTCTTTGATCTCCTTCAGTCTCACTTTACTCATCTAGAAAATGATGCTGGTCCCTGATGAGTCCCAAGACAATGTGCTATGAGCTAAAATCGTAAATTCTGTTTCAAACCTACCAGGGAACTTCCCCCTCCAGTCTTTCTTCCACTGATGTAGCTTCTATAGGAAATATGTTAATTAATAGATTTTCTTCCCTGCAGCATGTTTACAGCATAATTTATGTCTGTCTCCTTATTTATAACTTGGAAGGAAGTAAAGTGATTTTTTTTCTGCAAAACACGAAAATAGCAAAAATATGAATGGAAAGAAAAGCACCATGATCGTTCACATGTTAGCTGAACTTGAATGCTCTATGGCATGAATGTTGATGCCATTTCATGTCTCTAATGGCAACCCTTGAGCACTTAGGCCTGAGTGCCATCACTGGACCTGGAGGGAGCAGGAGAGATACAGAGCTGAGCCAAAGTATTTTTTTGTTTTGGAAAAAGAACATGTTTCAGACTCTGAAAAATAGTTCAGATCAGAATCGATGAGATAAGCCTAGAATAGATGTGAGTGGGCAGATGAACAGAGCAGAGGCCACAAGGCTCTCCCCACAGGCCAAATGCTGAGCGAAGCAACAGTCACACTTGGCAGGATTCTCATCAAGAGACACTAAAATTCCACACTTGAGTTACTTCGCAAAAACCCTCCTTGGATGATATGTAGCCAGTCTTCTTCAGCAAAACTAAATGGTGAGAATAATTTAGATATACCAATCAGCAGTGGTCCAAAGAGACTCTTTCTAAATGGAATAAAAAACAGTATCCCCTGCTAACCTGGTAGGCCTAGGCACTCAGTTCAGGGACGACACAGAGGAATAAAATATATAGTTGGCCTCCACCAGCCAAGACATAATGTCTTCCCAAACTGTCAGCAGTGAAGTAAAAAGGTGATGGAAAGAAGCTGTGCAGACGTCTGAACTGGTGTCTAGGAGACTCCAGAATGTCCCAGAAATTTGGCAGGACCGATTAAGAAAGCAGCGGTTACTGCAAATCACATGGACAGCAAGTGACAGTCAGTGACATCTTCTTCAATGACTACATGCAGTCAGGTCCTAGAGGGGAAAAATATCAAGGCTGGTAGAGGGTGTTGTCCATGACGGAGAGAAGCAAGCGGGCAGAACGCGTCCACACCGCTGTGAATCAGAAAGTGTGGGGTCGGGGAGCAGAAATGAGGAAGCCGAGCCTAAAGGTTGGCCCGAGAGCTTGAAGGGCTGTGAGGCTCTACGGTAAGGCAGAAATGCACTCAGGCTTTCATCAGCAAAACAGTGTGATGGTGAACACGCAACACAGCGCACAGATGATGGGTTATAGAATTGCACACCTGAAACCTATGTAGTTCTGTGAAGCAGTGTCACCACAATAAATTCAATAAAAAAGAAAAAAATAACAAATAACAACAACAACAAAATGATCTTGGAATGAGGGGTTTCCTGATAGGGTGACCAGCCATCCTGGTTTGTCTGGGACTTTCTCCGTCTTTGCACTCAGAGTCCTGAACCCAGGGCGACCTCGCAGACCTGGGGACGCAGGGACAGTGGGTTATCCTGCTGCTGTGGGATCCTCAGCCAGCAGCAAACATTTTCTGAGGAAGAGGGGGCCGACTGAGAAGAAGATCATAAAAGGATACAGCTGATTTGAGGGGAGATGTCAGAGATGGGCTAGGGAACCAAGAATGCTCCTTATAATAGTATTCTAATTGGTTAAGTAGCTTAATGATTAGACAAACTAGTTGAAAAGTTTAGGTGCTACTACACCGCAGAGATGATACGCATATAACCACACGTGTACGCACACAGTGGGGGGGTACACTGAACTTCAAAGCCCAAATGAATAGAAACACATTTTCTGGCTAGCAGAAAAGAAACTTGTTTATCTTTCCTGCTTTATTCAAGCACGTACAGTAAAAGGGATTTTTAAAAATTATTTTATATTATTTTAGTTTTAATTGTGCTGTCATTCATGAAACAGCTGCTCTGCTTCTCCGTCAGAGGTGACAAGGGCTTTCTCAGCATCTAATTTATGTGTGAAATTTAGAAGAGTCAAGTTTTACTCCATTTTGTGTGGGGAAAAAAGCTCCTTATAGCCATCATATACAGCCACGGGATCTTCTAAATGTCCTTTCATCCCCTGGGAATTCAATTTCCTTAACTGGTACTAGAACATGACTTCTAATCATTTTTATTTTCCTCTTTTAAAAGCGGCAGAATCCTCCCCCAGCCGGTGTGGCTCAGCGGTTGAGCATCGACCCATGAACCAGGAGATCACAGTTCGATTCCCGGTCGGGGCACCTGCCCGGGTTGCGGGCTCGATCCCCAGTAGGGGGCGCGCAGGAGGCAGCCGAGCAATGACTCTCTCATCATTGATGTCTCTCTCTCTCCCTCTCCTTTCCTCTCTCTGAAATCAATAAAAACATATTTAAAAAATAAAATAAAAATCAAAGCAGCAGAATCCTTCCTTCAAATGAAATCTGGAATCTATATGCATAACCCATGGCCACAGACAATGGTGTGGTGAAGGCCTGGGGAGGGGAATGGGTGTGGGGTGGAGGGGGTCAATGAGGGAAAAAGGGACACCGGTAATATTGTGAACAATAAAAAAAACAAACCAACTTGTTATAAAAAAAGGCACTTGGAAACTTTCTCCTGAAGCCACAGAAATATTAATGAACCTATATAGAAATGAAGGGGGGAGAAAGAAATCTTGCTCAGAAAGGAATATATACATGAGATACAGTAGAGCCGCCGTGCTGAGCCAGGTTGGGGGCCCATATAGCCTTGACCACTTTGCTGCACTCAGCCATTCCCAGGCAGCCCCTGCGGTATCTGTGCCAGACCTCCACAGCTCTGAGAAAGAGATTTTTAAAATTACCAACTGGATAACCTTCAAGCTGTCTCTGGGTCAGAAATCCCACAATACTTCAGCCATCTGCAACATTATCACTATTTTTCAGAAATGGATTAGCTGCCCCTGTTTTCAGAGCGCTGGCCTCAATATCTGGCCCTCTGTCCAACACACACACCGCTCAGAGTGCAGTCAGGGAGTCAGCTTGGCTGGGCTTTGCTTCCTCTCAGAGCCAAAGAATGTAAAGAAAACACTGACATGATCACTTCTGGGTCGTGGGAATATAGGTGACTGATTTTCCTGTAGTGTGTGTGTCTATTAGTGCTTTTCTATATTTTCTACAATGTGGATGACATATTTATTTGATCCTGTGCCAAACCCTGGGGCTTAGACATGGCCTCCTCTGCGACACCTGACCTGCCACCTCCTCTGCTCTGGCTCTTTTTTCTCGGCTCCACCCTTTCACCATTGCATACCTGCAATGCCCTTTTTTTTCATTTTTCATTTTCCACCTTGTATTTCTTCCTTCTACTTTAGCTTTCCACGTGAGTTTCTAATATTAGTTTTAATGTCACATGCTCCCAAGAGACTGATCTAGCCCTAAGACACCACCCTTTGTCTCCAGTGGGTCTGCCTCGGAGCTAATTCCCTGGTGAAGTCCTCTAATCTCCCTGCAAATAGCTGTAGTCACCCCGCGCCCACCTCCCAGCCTTAGGGGATGATCTTCTCCCGTCGGTTGGCCCCAAGGGATGGGCTTCCCTGTGAAGAAGATGTTGTGATAAAGAGGAGACAAGTCCTTGAATTTGATAACCCTGGATGATAAACCACTTGGTCTCTGAGGATAAAGACCCTCCAACTGAGCCTCAAACAGGGCCGAAGGCCATGTCCCTCCCTTTGCCATGTAAAAGTGAAGCTTTATGGACAGACATTGATGATCCTATCTCCTTGAAAGGATCAAGACAACTGAGTTCTAGTGAGACCCAGACAGTGCACTGGAAAGTGATAGAAGAATGAGGTCTTTGGTTGCTTTAGGAAAAAGGTTGATTAAGAAACGCAAAATCCTTTATTCCATTTTTTTTTCCACTGGAGTAGTTGCTTACAAGGAACACTCCACAGTCCAGCATCAAACCCAGCTTCAACCACTCATATCTTCAGTCACCTAGTACCTGACTCATGTCTGACCTGGCTCTCCTGATGTTTAGCTTCTAGCATTAATTTATGACCTTGGGTTACCACATCTGATCCTACCTGATTTCATTTTCTATCAATAACCCTGCTCATCACAAACTATTCAACCTTGCTACTTTCTGATCCATAAGAAAAGATGGTGGTGGATAGATTTGCGTCAAGAAGAAAAACATTTTCCACCACTGATTGATTTTGTGACTTTCAACGTATTATCTAAACTCTAAATCTCATTTTTCATGTATAAAACAGAAGAGAAGAGCTGCCTCACAGGATTGTTGTAAAGACTAAAGTATGATATTTATAAAATATTTGGCATAATATCTGTCCCTCAAAAGGTGATGACTTTTATTGATATAAACCAAGGCTGCTCAAAGTGCAGTTCATGGACCAGTGCTAGTTGTTCATTACTAGTCTATGATGAAAAAAATAAGTACAGAAGTTGAGGGTTTGCACCTAGAAACATTTAGACTGGAAATTTTCTTTAAAAAACTAGTCCTTTCCCAAACATACTTAGAGAAGCACTGATATAAATGGGACCTCAACTGAGGAAATGTGTGGGGTACAGCTTAGCATATATCACTTGGAAAGACATTCTTAACAAATATTCCAAATGGTTACCAGAGGGGAAGGGGCTGGAGGGCGAATGAAGAGGGAAAAGGGGGTCAAATACATGGTGACAGAAGGACAATAGACTTTGGGGGGTGAACACAAAATAGAGTATACAGATGCTGTATTATGAACTTGCACACCTGAAATTTATATAATGTTATTAACCAATGTTACCCCAATACATTTAATTAAAAAAGAAAAACAAACATTCCATGACCTCTCCCTTTCCTGCTGGCCAATTACCTTCCCGGTGTTGTCAATCCTTGAAGGTCGCCCAGTCACACCACAGCAGTCAGGAAGGGCCTCTTTCCCTGTTCTGTTCATCTGCTGGAGTCTGTTAAGAAACACAAATTAATGTTAACATTTATTCAAAACATAACTCTGAAAATCTGTTTCAAAAGCACGCAGGATGCATTCCAAAGCCAACTGGCATTTCTGGTTTGTGTTCCCCGTGCCATTTTCCAAAGCTGTCAGGGGATAATTAAAAGTCAGAGGGGAAAATTTAATTCTTTTCATGCTAAGGTATAGTGGCTGTAGTGGCAAGAAAGCATTAACATTTGGGGGGAGGGGAGTGCTTGATTAAATCTAAAGGAAACAGTCAACTGTGGGTATAAGCTGTGGTCACTTTATCCACTGTTTCAGGATGAGAGCGGCATTTGCAGCACAGTCTTTTCAAGGCCTTGGTGCCAGGCCATTCCTGAAGCACAGTCATTATGGAGACATTTAATTAGTGCATTTGCTTGACTGCCTATGGACACAGAAGGGGCAATGTGCCATCTAGCACTTTTAGGATTAAGTGATGGCTGGAGAGAAGGCCAGTCTGATAAGTCATGCTAAATTCTGTGAGGTTAGGGACTTCATATTACTTCCATTTTTAATATCCCCCATGCTCAGAATAGGGCCTGGAACATAGCAGGCACCCAATAAAAGATCTGTTGGCTGAATAAATGATTTCAAGGTCACCAAAGCTAGACTCCCTCTAGAAACCGCGTTCCATCACTGCTTCAGTCCAGTATGCTCTGGTCCCAGTACACGACAGACCGGGATTCAAACACAGACCCGCACAACTTCGGAGTTCAATGCTCATTCTCCAACAGCATGCTTCAGAGATGACACCAGAAGCAAACACCCTGCCCCCCATAACTGGGGAGGCCCCAGAATGGCTGATCTGGGCCAAGCCTCCCCAGACTCCATGGGGCTGAGTCACCCTCACTCATCTCTCCCCTCTCTCAAAAGGGACAGGGGTTCATAGTGGAACCTTAGGTAGATTATCAGGAAAATAAAAATGGACTCTTCTACTTGGGGCAAAGAAGTCCTCCCTCTCTCTGTCATCGTCTATGGAATGTGCTCGGGCCGTGTCCTGAAGAGCCCAAGCTGGCCTTGGGGGTACAAGAGGAGACCGTAATGGGTGGAAGCCCAGCTGGTCGCTGGCTCTAGAAGTCCACTCCAGCCTCACGTTTACTTACCCTGCCCGGTCCCGCGGCCTCGCCACAGCACACTACATAACCCTTCCGCATCCTTCACTTGATTTTTTAATACACTAAAAGAACTAACAACAGTGTTTAGTTTAAGTAAATATGATAGCGCTTTCCAAGGAAATTGACCTCCTTTCTCTGACCAGCCAACAAAAAAATTTAAGATGAGCTCTGTAGTGTGCCCTGAAGGCTGGAAAATTCAGATTTTGCTATACTGAGAGAGCAAAGGACTTCCAGATTCACAAGCTCAGAGTCCTTTGATTTGTCGTCAATAATCTAATTTAGTGGCTTTATAAGGGGGGCTCGGGAATGATAGGGTTATAAGAATTGGGTCCAGGAAAAAAATAGGGATGAAGGCATGGGCTAATATGGAAAGAAAATAAGAAAGATTAGAAAGAGAAACAAAGCAAGCAATAATGAATTACAACTTCAAACCCAGCTCCTACCCAGTGCCTCTCCCTGGACTAAAAGCTCTGAGAAGTACGAAGAATGGATTTCTGTGCCTTCTTTAGGTAAAATGTGTCTTACACTTAACTGAATGATCACATGTGAATTTAAAACAAAGTGCAAAGTCAAAACAAAGTATTGAAAACACGCTAGAGGTGATGTGGGAGAAGAGAAAGTACCGAATCGCAGCTGGCGAAACAGGGAGGCGAGGCAGAATGAAAGTGGCCACGCGTGTGCTCTTTGGCTCCTCCCTGCGCCTTTCATGCAGCCCCCGGCAGCCGTCGGTCTGTTCCATATATCCACGCCTCTGTTTCTATTTGTTCGTCGGCTGACTTTGTTCCTTAGATCCCACACATAGGTGCATATGCACTGACGGCAGTCACCACGCTGTACATTATATCCCCGGGACTTGTTTTATATCTGGAAGTTTGTGCCTTTTGACTCCCTTCACCCATTTCATTCGCCCCCACCTCTTGTCTCTGGCAGCTACCAATCTGTTCTCTGTATCTATGAGCTTGCTTTTTTTCTTTAATTCCACATATAAGTGAAATCATATGGTATTTTTCCTTCTCTGTCTGATTTAACTTAGCATAATGCCCTCAAAGTCCATCCGTGTTGTCACAACTGGTAATATTTCTTTTTTATGGTTGAATAGTATTCCATCGTATACACCCTATCCATTTTTAATTGAGATATTATTCACACATCATAAAATTCACCCATTTAATATGTACAAATAAATGGCCTTAGTGTTTTCACAAAGCTTTGCAACCATCACCACTGTCTAATTCAAGGACACTTTTATCACCCACCAAACCCCATATCCATTAACAATCACTCCCTATTTCCTTCTCTCTGCAAGTCGCTGGAAACCGTCAATCTATTTTCTGTCTTTGAATTTGCCTTTCAACAGAACAATAAAGCCTCTACCAAATTTCTGCTGAACCAGGAGGGAGCTGATGGAATGAATACTCCAGCTTCTCTGCGCTTCCCAGCCCGGCTCTCCCGCTGGTGCCCGCTGGCTGACACCATCTCCAGGCCCAAGCGGGGTCAGTGAGCCTGCCCTCAGCCCCCGGGGCACAGAGCGGGACGAACCTGCGGGGACTGGAAAACCGAGTGCCCACGGCCCGCAGGCCGGACGAGAAGGCGTCAGGGAGGGGGCGGACGGCAGGCCGGCCTGGAGAGTGGCCAGGGCGCGCAGGCGAAAGGGTGGCCCCGAGGAAAGCGGGGCTATTCCACAGAACGGAGTCCAGGGGTCTAGTGGCCACAGGAGGAGTGTTTTCAAGGTCCTTATGTAACGAGAGATTAATCATGGCATCCCTTCATCTTAATTTTAAGTGGATTCCGGGGACCAAAGAAAATGATTCATCATCCATTATTCATATTTCGTTTTCCTTCTTATCTGTATCAATGTGACTTTGTATACATGACATTGAGAATTGCATTTATCCTTTCTTTATGCCACCCTATCAATAAATTTTAAAAGCTTATTTTCTAATTATGTGATGGAAGCCAGTACAACTACATTTGTCTAATATATTTACTTTAAAAACTGATTTCTTTTTGCAATACAATTTGGTCTTATCTTCAAGGACTTGTAAATCATAATAGAAACTTAAAAAAAATCGATTATTCTAATTCCGTATTTATTATGAAAGCTTTCCAGGCAGCGTGTACCCAGTACACTTATATGGTGCTTGGCCTACATGGGTTACTTGGCAGCCGGGTAGCTATATTTTCACTCTGGTTTATATGTCAGGCTCTTAGGTATTATAGTTAGTATGTCATATCCCTGATTAGCAACATAGTTGGGACACTGACAAGATTAATTTTGTGAGCCTGCCAAGCTAAGAACCAGAGTTTAGACTGTGAATACATAGAATACATAGGCAAATGCCACATTTTGAAGCTCCTGGGTGTCGGTAAGCTGATCTCCCCAGATGATACCCTAACTTAGAGCCGCACTTCTATATTTATTTTTCTTATTATAATATGTAGACCATAAGTCATTAGAGGTAAGAAATAATGTTGTATTACTTTGCCTTATCTTCAGAGAAACACACATAGTAAATGCTCAATTAATATTTGAGTATATAGTGAATGCTCAATTAATATTTGTTGACTAGTTGATTGGCAGGACTGTTGATTACATATACACTACTCTGTTAGCATCTATACTATGCTTTAGAACAGTAATAAAAACATTGTCATTAAATATAAAGAATGGAACTCCAGTTCAAGTACCAAGTGCTAGTGTATGCTTGCATGTAATTTTTTGGTTTGCTCATGAAAGTAAGGAGCTTATGAAATACTTTTTTTTCCTGTGACTAAAATTTCCAGCTTGTAATTCCCAATAAGGACTGCTTCAACCTATTAATTAGTGCAAATGGAACCTGATTCACTAGGCTCAGAGGAAAATGCCAAATATCTTTATTTGCCAACCTCAGGCCATCCTCCTCTTTGAAGGCAGCTCTGAGATTAGTTTTGTGATGAAGACAGACTTGATTAAAGATGGGGTTAGGGCAGGATGACACTCGGCTGGGCAGGTGATGAAGTACAGAGGGTCCCGAAGGGCACTCACAATTATTGCTATTGTTCAAGTTAAACTAACTCCTTTTTTTTCAAAATCAGCTTCTTTTCAGCCTTCTGTGAACCAAGAAGAGGCATTTTATGGGAAAGGACAATAAACATTATTTAAATAAATAAATCAACTTTAATCTCTAAGAACTCTCCAGAAGAAATTTGCAGCAAGATATGATAATGAAGGCAGTTTTCATGTCAGTTGCAGAACCAAACCTAGGAGATTCTAAGAAGAGTGATACACAACAATCAATCACATTGTTATTCATTATTTTCATTTTTAGAACTGTAGCAGAGGAAGCTTTCTAATACTTTCAAGTGGTATTACATTTGCTTTACCCTCCAAATTAATGTTTAGCACTTGATGTTTATGAAAAGAAATGCTGCATTTCTCACTTAGTCAATAGAGAAGCAATCACTTGTATGAATCATCACTGGAAATAGAAATTCCTTCAAGTACTGGACACATATGTGGTCTGTGAACACTGAACACTAATAAGCAGAAGAGTTCCAATCCTAAAATGAGTTTTCTGACTTCTCAGTAATTTCATACGGAAATGCTTTGGACAGACATCCAATTGTCCGCATGGACCTGGAGGAGTAATGATTTCACAATTTAGACCTCATAGCTTTGAAGCTTGCTGCTCTGCATGCTGAGCATCTTTATTCATCCCACAAGCTAAAGAGGAGAGGAGCAAACTGGATTTCAGAAAAGGAAAGCCAATAAATGCGGGTGACATCAGCTCTTTAGGCATCCTTGCTCTGTGGACAATGCTGGACATTGAAAATAGCTTTAAATTCATTACTAGTAGCACTTGTAGCAGCCCGCACAAATCAACATGCAGGAACTATGCTTCATTTTCATTCTTTCATTTTAAATTCCTGTCATCCTGGCAACTTATTTAATGCAACAGAGTGTGCTCTATAGTGTGTCTTTCATTTCCAGTACAGCCATTGCAAGGAGGTAAAGGAGATATGGATCAGTGGGTGGCCATGAAAGATGAAAGCCATTTGTTGACTCTAGTGGTAGCTTAGAGATCTCAGATTTAAGAGATAGATTCTCTACCTGATCCCTGAGATATTATATATAGCCTAAAAATGGCAATCACTAATTATTAATCTCACAGGCCACATGTTTTAACAAATATAATGACCACATACCCTCATATCAGAGGGTTTTATCAACCAGAAATCTATTCTAACCTTGGGCCCAACAGTGAGAATAGCATCTCCTTGAGACAGGAGACTTTGTCCTAAAATTCAGAAGGTGCATTTTATCAAGATGAAATTGGCTCTACTGTTCCCTGTGAGGAAGCATCCTCAAGCAACCAAATATTTGGTAAAACAGTTTCTTGCCCTCTCCGATTTGCCTCAAAACACTGCTTCTTGGCTGGTGTCACTTATACATTAATAAGTCCCTTCTTAATCTCTACTTTATATGTGCAAGTGCTGAAATCCTGCCCATGTGTTAGGATGACCATGTCTGCAGGAAGGCCCGTAGCAGCTCGCGAGGAGGCCTGATGCAGTATGTTGATATATTGGGCACCTTTCAGCTCTTTCCCTGAGGAAACTGACTGAGCCTCTTAGTAATGGGCTTTCCGTTTGTCATTCGTGTGTATGTGGGACTCAACAGGATGGAGCCCAAAATGCCATCAAGAAAGGACCACTTGCTGCAAAGGAATCATAAACATAGCTATTGAAAAATAGTGAGCATATACTAGGTTTTCAGTGACTTGAAAAATAGTATCGATCATACATATGTCGAGGAATAAGTTTATTCACGTGGGTAATAAATATAAAAAGTATGACTCAGTCAGTTAATAAACATGAGGACTTGGGGAAATTGATCAACTTACAAGAATTTGAGATTCCTCATTGGGAAAATAATGAATTCCTCATTGGCAATTAATCATTGTCCTGCCTACCACATAGTGTGAGTATTTTGAAAACCGTAAAGCATTATGTATATATTAGAGGTTTATCACTGTCAGTAAATAATACTGATTTCAAATGATACTTTTGAACATAGAAAATGTCTGTATTTGTTTCTATTTATTTAGAATTTTTAAGTATTAGCATGATATAGACTAAATATTGTGTATTGATCCTTATGACATTATAGGATGGGTCAGAATATTCTCATTTCTCTAATAAGAGTACAAAAACAAGGGTTGTAATTTGGTGAATTGTAATTTGGTGAATTAGAAGCATAAGTGGATTCAACTTCAGGATTCTATTGCATTGCAAATAAGACCTTTCCAAGCTCTGAGACTTACTGTACTTGCAAGTATAATCGTCCAAGGGACAAAATCAAAACATGAATTTTAGTAGTCAATAGATGTTAAGAACTAAGATTAAGAACCTAAAACACATCCCCAGCTATGATTTAATATGACTTTCAAGAGTATTCCATATAGAAGCATTTTATGTAACAATATTACCACCTGCATTTTACATATTGCAAAAATGAGACTTGGTAGGATTAAATGACTTGCCTAATATCACATAATTGATTGGTGTAAAAGGTGGAATCTTAATCAATGACATCAGATTCATAGTCTCCTACTTGTATTTTCATCTCATGCTACAGACTCCTGAGTCACTGACTTTGATTTCCTTTCAAATAATCCTAGTTCTTAAGTTTCATAACAAGAAATTTTTAACCGAACACATATTTAAGTATATTGTTTTAAGTAGTACTTCTGGGTGCGTTTTAAATACCATATCCTAATCAGCATCAATACCATTATGATTATTGTCATTCTCATTGAATGTATGAGGATACGACGGTGGACCAAAATGAAAGCTGTCCCTGTCCATTACAAAACTCATTACTAAGCAATTAATCACGCATGCGTACACATGCAATGACAAGCTCTTGGAATCACAGTTGCTGCGTACTAAGGAAGCATGTCATGGGGAGAGTTAATAGAGTCATGCAGGTGATGTAAAGCCTTCTCGAAGAAATAACACTTGAGCAGAGGTTTGAAAAATAAGCTAAAGTTAACAAGACAAACTGGGAGGCATGAGCATTCCATGGGATTAAGCAACGTGGCAAGAATGAGAGACTGAAAAGAGACCAACATGGCCAGAGGGGAAGAAGTCAGATGAGTAGGGGATGAGATGAAAGACGATGGAGGCACCGGCAAGATCTTGTGGAACTTTTGGGTCATGCTAAGAAGTTTTCTTGTTCTATCCAAAGATCACTGGAGAGTCATGGTGGTAATCAGGGGGTGTGACATATCAGGTTTGGATTTTTGAAGTCATTCTGTGTAGAGAATGAGGCACAGGACGATCTGCTGTTGGCCCAGGTAGGTCAGTAAGGTAACTATCGCTGCAATATATGCAAGAAATAAAGATAGCTCAGCTGCGGTCATGGAGGTGGAGATGGAGAGAGCGGACAGATCTGGGAAATAGTTGAGAGATAAAATCAATGGGGCTTGGTGAAGAACTGAATATGGTGGGCAGTGGAAAGGAGTCTCAGAGATGACACCTTGGCTTTTGGTTGGCGACAATGAAACAGGCACAGTAGAAGAGAAACAGCATTTGGAGGAAGAATTAAAGGTTTGGTTTTGAAATGTGGAGTTTGAGGAGCCTTTGAAACATTCAACTGGAATTGTTTAGGAAGCAGTTAGATGTACAGGTCTGGAGAGAAATACATAATTGTGTGTCATCTGCATAAAAGGATATTGGAAGTTACGGATAGGCATGAAATTGTTTAAGTGGGTGCAGTGTAAGAAGAGAGGGCCTAGAATACAGCCTTCAGGAAACTCAACTTTCATAAGCCGGGCAGAGGATGATATGCCGGCCACTGAGACAGAACGGAGGCAAGCCGGGAGTGCACCGTGTCACAGGCGATGGAGGAAAGTGCTTTGAGAGCAGAATGGTGGTTGCTAGGCACAGAGCAGAGGGTGCCATGGGGAGCTATTAATCAATGTATAAAATTTCAGTGGTGCAAGATGAATAAGCTCTGGAGACCCACTGCATGATATTGTGCCCATAGTCACAATATTGTGACTTTGTTCATTTAAAAATCCGTTGAGAAAGTAGACCTCAAGTTAAGCGTTCTTACCACAATAAAATGAAAATAAAACCTTTTTTTAAAAAAGGGAAAAAAGACCGAGGTGTTCAGTGTCATGGAACTGTCAAGTAAGATGACAACAACAAAAATATCCTCTAGTTTTAGTGACATGGAATTCAGTGGCAGACTTAGCGAGAGCTCTTTCTGTGCATTGACAGAGCTGGAATCCAAACGGAGGAGAGCTGAGCAGTGAAATGAGGAGGCCAGTCTAGACCCTCTCTAAAGTCCTTCCAGCTCCAAAACAATAAACTTCATGCTGGTAGCCAGAGTACCCTTTGTCACAGGTTTCCCTACCCACCCTACTCCTGGTTAATAACAAGATTGCTGTTGAAAGAAGTTATTTGCAAAGACTATACTACTTTGAGCAACATTACAACCTCAAATAAATTTGGGACAACTAATTTTCTTCCACTTGTACACATACATATATTTTTTTCTTTTGGAAAGAATCTTGAGGACAAAAAAAAAAAAATATTGCATAATTTTCCCATAGCACCAATTGAAGAAATATATTTGTAGGAATTGATTTTATTTTGGGGTTCAGGACTGCAGGGATAAAATCAGGTCTAGAGTTTCCATGTGGGTGAATTTAGAAGTGAACAGATTTGAAGCTACAGTCCAGGTGTGTGTCACACTACACTACTCTGTCTTCTGTTTAAATGGAATCACTTTTTCTGGGCTCTGAGAGTTAAGAGAATACATCCAAAGAATTGATTTTGTATGTAAGCAGAATGCCTGGGCACTGCTGCTTTTCATTAAGGAGAAGTTCCTATAGTCTCACCGGCTTGGTGGGATAGAAATCCAATAAGAGGGTGTATGTATAGGCCATTGTTACTAAGAGTGTGATCAGTGGGCCACTAGCATCAACCTCAGCTAGGGACTTGTTAGAAATGCAGAATCTCAAGAACCACCTCAACCCCACTGATCAGAAACTGCAGTTCAACAAGATTCTCAGGTGATTTATATTGACATTAAAAGGTGAAAAGAACTCGCAACTGGTTTTCTCAGAATTTTTTTTCTACTTTTTAAAAACATAGAATTCTTTGTTACTCTGCTATGACATTTAAACTGATCAAGGGAAGATTCGTCATTTAGGGACTTAATCACATTTTATTTTACAATTAAGACCTGCCGTGGAGTGCGAAGGTGACTAACAAGATAGGCTTTGCAGGTAAAGAGGAGCTCACTCACCCTGCTCGCGGCTCAGTGCGCATTTTGCATGTCCCCTTACGAGGAGCTGCTACTTACTTGCACTGAACTATTTACCTCTCCCCTTTTATTATTAACAATATGAATAAATTTAACTCGAAACAGCGAGGCTGCCCGCCGTGCCGTCTCCTGTCTGGCGGCGGGTGCGGGACTGCCCCTGTGCAGGGCCCCGGGCTTAGCGCGGGCGGCGGAGGGGAGCCCGCCCACCGTCCCCGGCCCGCCGACCCGCGCCGGGCCGGAGCAGCTCGCTGCCGCCCCCTTGCGGCCGCCGCGCCCGCCCGCTGCAAACCGGCCGCGGGAGGCCCAGGGCTTGGAGCCCCCGGAGAAACTCGGCGGAAGGGGCTCCCTAGCAGAGGCAGGGGCCCTTTGGGGGCAGCGGCTGGAGTCAGACGAAACGCCCAGGGGCGAGGGGGCCCGGGGGGCTCCCCCATTCTTCAGTCCCCACGGCTCTCCCGCACGCGGGCTTCCCTGCCCGCGGACTGTCCCCTCGCCTCCAGCACAGGACCCCCTTCGTGTCCAGCGTCCTCCGATACGGAGTGGACTGCCCGCCGCCCCGGGGCCATCTCAGCACCCCGGCCCGTTTCCCGCCCCCCGTTTCGGTTTCCCACGCCTACACCCGGTTCCCCTCTTTCCGCTTCGAGCTCCTGTCCCGCCCACCCGCCGGCAGCCTCGCGGTCCCGGGGCGCGGCCCCCGCCCCCCCGCAGCCCCTGCGGAGCGCCCGGGCGCCGGGCGGGAACGACGGGCGCGCCCCTCTCGGCGGCCCCCGCCCCGCCCCGCCCCGCCGAGCGCCGGGGAAACATGCGCACTCCGGAGCCAGGCGCTGTCCTGGTGCTGAAATTTCCAGGCTGGGGAAGAGCACGTCGCCGGCGCGGCGGCCTCATTCCAGCACAGGATCGCAGCCTTCGCGCCCTCGTCCCCCGCCCCGCTCCCGCCCACACAGCCCTTTCTTCCCCCTCATTCACAACTTCTCTTAAACGGAGAACCTTTTCTAGAGAGAGGGGGTTTGCTGAACAGAAAGGACTCAAAAGCCACAGCAACCCGACTTCCAGCACAGCATTGTCACCAGCCCCTTTGCCTGCCGATGCGATTAAGGTGGCAGCATCTCTATCAGTTAGGGAAGGCAGCTGGGGGACCCACCCGTTCTAAGGCTTTGTCTTTCCTGGGCTAACTGATGGTCCCGAGCCCCAGTCTGACCTGACCATGATGCCTAGGACTGGCACTTTTTGTTTTTTCTCAGCAAACTATACAAACCCAAATTTCTTTCTGATTTTCAAGGAAACTAGATTCCTGCCAGGTTTCGAATCTGGACAATAGATAGATACTTTGTCCTAGCTTCTTTCTGGAATCATTTCGGGGATATTTTCCACAAGCATCACAGAAACAGGAATGAACCGGCAGCTAGTGAATATTTTGACAGCCTTGTTTGCATTTTTCTTAGAGACAAACCACTTCAGGTAGGTGAAAAGACTTTGCATGTTGATGTTTTCCACCTGCAAACTGTTTGAGAGATAACATGTCATGCGATTTTTATCAATTTTCTATGCCCCAGACCATGCTATTTTAATTTGATGGAGGAGAGTTAGATTTCTTTTGTTCTTTTAAAAAGCTTAATTATGGTGGGAGGGTGGTGAATTTTCACAAAGGCAAGTTTTATGATGCATAACCCCACTCTATGCATTTGAACACATTTTCACAGCCAATGTGACATTAAAGTAGTCTGACGAGTTGCATGATCTTTACATTTCTATATAACAGTAATTTTTTTTCCTTTCAAAGTCTCCTGTAAGTGATTTAAAGGGATTATTGAATGCGATACTTTTCATATGGTGGAAGTGATTGGATTAATTTGCTAAGATCATGCTCACTTTATACAGGATATAAAAAACCCTAATTCTTAGCCAACTTGGGACTTCTATTGTATTTCAGCAACTAGATGCATACTATGAGGAATACAATTTAGGAAATTTCTTGAAACATCAGAAACATTTCAAATCTCATTTTGCCACTATATTCTACTGTTCTGTATATTTGAAATTGATTGCCTACCAAAATGTAATTAAAATGACATCTTTGTATTTATGTATGCATGAAAAATAGACTATGAATAATTAAAATAAGTGAGAAATCATTACTTGTATGCTTACATTTTATGCCTAATTTACAAATTGTCAAATAAACTGATACTTCAAAATATCAGTTTATTACCAGTAAGTGAAACAACCAACCTAATGAAAGAGGTTCTAAGACAAGATAGATAAGAGATGTTCATACAACAAAGTGTAGAACTCTTTATTTAATTTTATGGTAAATTAAATTTTATGGTATTTTTTCACAGAACCAAGAGAAACGAAACATATAGCAGCAATGCTATGAGTACTGGGAAAACCCACTATGTTCCTTTCAGGTTCACACCTCCTACTATGATTAAGAAAAATTGTAGGCTGGGTTTTATAGAATCATCATCATCATCATCATCATCATCATCTTCACCTTCACCACCACCACCACCACCACCACCACCACCACCACCACCACCACCACCATCATCATAATCAAACAGTACTTGATTAATCAGATGATTCTGCATATGGAAATGTGAGTATTTCTAGATGATCATATCAGTTTTTTTAACTCCTACCAAATGTTTATATCATCTTTGCACTTATATTTAATACTACTTCTTTGAAAAAACTGGAAAGAATGTGATATTTTTTAGTTATAAAATTAACAAGATTATTAAACTATTGAAAACAAAGCTTGTAAAATATATACTTCAGGGTAGAAATCAACATTCAGTCACCACTATATATTGTGGAAGAATTCATTTTCACTACAAACTTAATATGCTCTTTTTATAAGCCCTTTAAGGAAAATAAAAATCTGAAAAATTTTCCAATCAACATTCAGTATTTTTGATAATTTAAAAGATAAAATAATTCAGAAGTTCTTTTCTGTGAATACTTTATTGGCATCAACAATTTAAATGCTAATGTATAAATAACTGATACAACAATAGAAGTACAAACATACTCATTGTTGACCTATTTTAGAATGAAGTTAAATTTCCAAGTGAAGATTTTCTTTTAGACATCACATTGAAAAGTATTAATGGTTGATAGTTGGAGTAGAATCTAGCAGGTGAGAAAATAAGCAATGGAATAATTAATTCATGCTTACTTTGTTCTGCCCATCTCATTACATATTTCTTATAAAAAGTAGAGGAGTTATTTTAAGAGCTAAAATGCTGCAAGAATTTTCTGAAATTCATGGGGAAATGATTTTGATAACCACCTATATTTTAGAAGTTATCATCTTCATTTCTCTAATGACTCTAGAAAGAAATAGCCTCAACTATACATCCATTAAATCTACAATCTAAAACTATGCATGTTGTTTCATCTTCAATATCTTATGTGTGGCTAAAGTTTGAAAACTTAGGAGATACGACTCAGGATTTGTACCTCTCATCATTTAAAGTTAACTCCAGACTATGAACAATTTCAGAAGTTGACCAAAGAGTTTGCAATTTTCTTTTTCTTCTTAGTAACATATCAAGTATATTTTGCAAAACATGTTAAACATTCTGTGAGCATTAGCACTCAAGCAATAAGAATGGAATTATTGCTAAAAGAATTAATGGTGTGTTTAGGGCAAGTTTCTGCAAAGACCATGACTCCAGGTCTGGAAAACAGCCTTCGCAGACCCTATCTCCTTCAGATTTCTTGGACAAATTAATGGGAAGGACATCAGGATACGATGCAAGAATCAGACCAAATTTTAAAGGTAGGTTTCACTTAAACTTATGTTAAGCCTATGGGAAATCTTCTAGACATTTAAATATTCTGAAAAAAGTTTTCAGGTCTTTTTATTATAAAATAGAAACAAGTATAGTATTAATTTCATGTTGGCATTCTTTTGAACTAGTCTACTCAATAGCTTAAATTTTACATGCTGTTTGCCACTTTTGAAAACTTTACTCATTTGTGTTCTATTCCACAAAGAAACTAATGTCAGAGATTATTGCCACATTCCCTAATTTATCTTAAGTAGGAGTGTGACTGGAAATGAAATCAAGAGCAAATGATGGGCTTCACTTGTATGAATGCCTACCAGGGCTCATGCAAGATTCAATGGCTATGCCAAAATCCTTGGTTTGGGCTTTAAATATTATTTTTATTCTGAATCAAAAAAATACTACAGTAAGATCCAACTATTAATAACTGAATTATTTTTAATGTTTTAATTTTTAAATGCATATTTTAAATGCTTTAATTTTTAAATACATATTTTAAATGACAATTGCATTTTATCTTGTCATTTAATGCATTGTGAAGTGTTTATAATATTTTATGAGGTGAAATCTATAATATTCCAGATGTTATGTCACAGTCTATGCATTGCTTTAGTTTTGCTTATTAGCAATTTTTTTTTTTGCTTTCCTTGAATTTTAATTTTTATTATTGGCAAATATGAGCATGAAAACTGAATTCTAAATTCATTTCTTCTTTAAATGCTATACCTCTGAATATACCCAGCTAAGGGCACATTTTATAAAGAAATATATCAGAATTCTGCAAAAACATGTTTTTGATTTATAGAGTATTTCCAAAAGAGACAACAGAACTAAGTTCAAAGCTTGATTTTCATGCAAACAATTTTCATATTCATCCCATTTCATATTAATTTTGTGATCATTGCTTTGGAAGTCAACATTTGAAACAAAATCCTATGAGTAACAAATCAAGAATCAGCTTTCAGTGGGATTGCTCATTCATACATTTATTCATTTAGCCATTCAATAACTCTGGAGTCTGAACTATATGCAAAATACTAATCACTGCATGCTTTGAAAAGTGCAAAGATGTCACAGGTTTTGGTGCTACCATCAAAAATTTCGGTAAGGAAGATGGATGTGACATGAATAGTTATAAGATATAATAATATAAAGCACATATTATTATATAGAAATAAAGTCATTAAGAGTTAAGTAACATTAAGAAGTATAGATAAAATACTACAGGATTCCAACAAATGAAGAGATAATTTCCTATTAAGCTATTCATGGAAAGCTTCATAGAGAAGGTCCAGAGATGAAAAATTGTTTTAAGTTCATGAGCATCCTGTTTAATAGCAGTTATTATTCATTATTTTCTAGGAATAATTCTTCAAAAGGAGATAAAAGTACAAAGAGTAATAAAACATCCATGTTGCCACTGCTACTCTAAGTGACCATATAGAATGAACAATCATTTCCATACACAGCTTTTTTCCCGGGTTCTTCGGGGGACGTCACCCTTTGGAAATGACATTTCTCATGATTCTAAAGAATAAATAAATGAGGAGAATATCAAGTATAGCAAAGTATGGCCATATTTTGAGATCTATTCACTACTTGAAGACCTGAGCAAAGGATATTTAAAGACTTATAAAGGGGAAATGGGGTGGATATTATTTCAGACTCTAATATTAATGGACTTCACTGAGTTTGTCTCCTTCTCCCTTTAACTCCCCACTTCAATGAATCCTGATACTCTTTCACAAATTTTATTTACACAGACCATTTATAAAAGATCAATTACCTAACAGCTCCCACAATTCTCTTTATCCTCAGGATCTTGGCTTTTCCTGGATATGAAACATTCTCCATTATTTTAGAAACAATTTTCTCTTCTTGGTGTTACCATAAAACTTTATATATTTAATATGGTCCTTCTGTATATTTATGTTTCATCAACCCACCCACATACCACATCTGAGAGGGCAGTGAGGTACCTTATTTTATTCATACACACACACACACACACATATACATACACACACACACCACACATATACTTGTATATATATAATTTATATATTTTATGTATATCATATAGGGAAAGGAAGCTATATTTTTCTCCAGAATGAGAAAATAAGAACTGAGAAAGGAAAATGCAGATCAGTTATCGAGATTAGTATGCCCAATTAGTTGCAGTAGAAATTGAGGATGGGAGCATTTGAGGGACCACCAGTAGTCGCAGTGGCTAGCAAAGACGATCTTGCTGAGCTGAGCAGAAAGAAATAAAGAGATAACAAGGAACTTGTAACAGCGACGAGGCTAGAAGAACACTATATTACTCACTATAGTTGATTAGCAATGTAGCAATGAGAAACTATATAGTAGGTAGAAATGAATGGTGGCTAGGAAATGTGACTGTGTCTGGAATAGCGACAGGCTCCCTGTAAATACCAAAAAACAAACTATGATAACAATAAACAAGATGATGATGATGATGATGATGATGATGATGATGATGAAAATGACAATGATAATGATTACTAAGAAGACAAAAGGGCAAGATTTGGCCACAAGAATAAAAGCAAGAGCCAGATATGGGCTGCTGAGGCAAGGGAATGGCTTTTCTAGAAGTCTTACTAAGTAATAGCACATTTCTGTTTCCTTGCTGCCATGCATTGGCAAGGGAGAAAGAAATGCATATGCATCATTTTTCTTATTGAAAGGCATTTTTCCTGCATACTTTCAAGTCAGTAAAATATTTCATGTCTATTCCATGTTCCTGATAGACTCTGAAAGATGTCATGATGGGGATATATACAAGGAGGAAGATGGAAGGAAGCTAGAAAAGGGAACCAGAAATGATTCAGACTTAGGTCTGTAATTGAGAGCCATTCTTAGAAGCTATAGGAAAAAATAGCTTTTCTGATGTGAAGCACAAGTGTATAAACAAAGTCATGAGTCAGAGTTGCCAATTGCATTACATCTATAAGATCCATAGAGACCTAGGCCAGATCTTGTTAAAACATAAATTTTCAAAATCTTCTGTTCAGATAAAAACATCAGCAATATTTATTCATGATTACCTGTTCGAAACTACGGTAAATGTCAATTTTATGTCAGCCGAGGAGTCTCTTTCCCCACTTGGGCGTATTGTCTCGTTGTCAGTTGATTTATCATGGTGTTATTCTATCATTCTATCAGCTACTCCTTTGTTAGTGTTACTGTATCTTGAAAATGCCACTTTAAACATTAGGCTTTTAAAGAAGCCAAATGAAATGCTCAAACTTGGGCAAAATGCATTAGTTCTAATTTTCTATCTTTGAAACAAAGCCTTTATCTATTGTACTAAAATTTGCTTTTAAAATAAAATTAACTTAGAGTGATATCCTAAGTTTCATCCCAATATGAATAAATACATTTCACTATAACATTCACTTTGGGATAGGATCTGGAAAAGATAATGCCAGGAGATAATTATTCACTCCACTTCTTTGTGCATGCCATGCACACTATTTTTTTCCCATGTCTGGAGACCTAAATTTGAAAGTGTGATGTGTGACATTAAAACCTAAATTTGCATGCAATATGGCTTCCTTCATTTCCCAAGGAGTTCTCAGCTCGAGAGGTGTTTCAGATATAAGTAGAAATAGATACCCTTCCAAAAACCTAGAGGTCTTGAGGTTTCTCCCCTTAGAAATTCTCGTCTGTAGCCATGCAAAGCTCAAGCTCAAATGTGTTTAGCAATCCCTGGAGGGTGTGGCTTGAGCACAAATGTCCATCTAGCAGGGACACTGGGAAAGGGTGATTTTCTCAGTGATAATGCAGCCCCAGCGTGAGCACTTCTTTGATCACCCTGGTGGGCGTGGGCATCACGTGTCACCATGAAGAGTAGAATGCTTGCAAGTATCACAAGTATGTGACCTGAGTACAGAAAGTAGCAGAAGCCTTCGGGCACCTGAAAGGGTAGACATTTTAGAGCAAGACAACAGGAGATAAAGGGGGGAAGGCAAATGAAAGGAAAGGCTGTGGGTAACGAAGGGAAATTTACACATCTATCCATATATATTTATGCCAGTTTTGTTCAGGGATGAGACTGATGGAGATTTTTGAAGACCTGAAATCCACTGTCACAATTTATTTTAGCTTTTGTGTGCTGTATGGACACCAACTAACACATTAGTACATACTAGGCTACTACTATGGGCCTACCCAGGACTGTCAAGGACCTGAGGTGGCATCGAGGAGGCAGCATCTACAGCCTTCTGCCACTCTGGTAAGGTATATTCCAATACGGTCACCTTCCTGGGACATGTCTTCATTCCACACTGACAGAGTCGTACAGTGGAAACAGTCCTGGACTTAGATCGCCAAAACCCAGGTTCATGCCCTGGTTCAGCCAGTTTTGAGAAAAGGTGTCTTCACCTCTCCAAGTCTCAGTTTTCTTCGGCCCTGGTTACCTCATTTGGGTTGTGCTGAGCATGAAAGGAGATCGTGCACCTGAATGATTTGTTTTGAACTAGGAAGATTATCAGAAATAATTTGAATTATTAGTCCTCCATTTCTCACTCATAACTGACACTGACTGTATTTTATCAAAGCTTACCCTTCGTGGCAATTGCGTCTTTATAACTGTTTGATTTTTAAAAAATACCTTTTTATGGGTTTTAGAGAGAGAGGAAGGGAGAGGGGGAGAGACAGAAACATCAATGAGAGAGAAGCATTGATCGCTGCTCTCCGTATGCCCCCTACTGGGGATCAAGCCCGAAACCCAGGCATGTGCCCTGACCGGGAATCGAACCGGCGACCATTCAGTGCACAAGACAATGCTCATCCAACGGAGCCACACCAGCCAGGGCATTGATTTTTTTTCCTATAACTGCATTACTTTTATTTTTGGGGGGCAGGGTATTTATTTAAATTTCTCTTTATTGTTGAAAGTATTACAAATGTCCCATTCTTTCCCCCATTGACCCCTCCCCCTGCACCCCTTCCCCCAGGCCTTCACCACACTATTGTCTGTGTCCATGGGTTATGCATATAAATCCTTAGGTTAATCTCTCCCCACCCACTCCCCCTCCCCGCCTTCCCTCTGAGATTCGTCAGTCAGTTCCATGCTTCTGTCTCTGGATCTATTTTGTTCATTGGTTTATTTTGTTCATTAGATTCCACATGAATGAGATCATATAGTACTTGTCTTTCTCTGACTGCCTTATTCCGCTTAGTATAATACTCTCCAGTTCCCTCCATGCTGTCTCAGAGGGTAAGGGACCCTTCTTTTTTACAGCTGCATAGTATTCCATGGTGTAAATGTCCAAGAAGATGCCTGATATGATTTCAATCTTGTTGAACTTGTAGAGACTTATTTCGTGTCCTAACATGTGGCCTATCTTTGAGACTGTCCCATGTGCACTTGAGGAGACTGCCTGTTCTGCAGGTTTGGGGTGAAATGTTCTGTAAATGTCCATTAAATCCATCTGACCTAGTGTGTCATTTAGAGTCACTGTTTCCTTGTTGATTTTTTGTCTGGAAGATCTATCCAGTGAAGTCAGTGGGGTGTTAAAGTCCCTACTGTGACTGTATTGCTGTCAATCTCTCCTTTAAAGTCCTCCGGAAGTTTTTGTGTGTGTGTGTTGTTTTTCCAGCCTGTGTGAGTTTTGTTCTGAGGTGGGTCTGTTGTAGACAGCATATATTTGAGTCTTGTTTTCTTATCCATTCAGCTACCCTACATTTTTTGATTGGGTGTTTGCTTTTTTAATGAAAAAAAGTAACATGTCAAAGAAGTTCTAGCCTCTTAGAGTTCAACTGCAGTAACAAGAATATAGGTAACAGGTGTCTCAGCTAGTTCTCCTTCTATTAGTCTGATGAGAAAGTTTTCAACCCGAAAGGGCTATTTCTGGTCCTAAATATGAAACAAAGAGGAAGCCATTTGTGGGAAGGAATTATCTTTGGTCATTCAAATTGTATCCCTGAATATTTTCTGGGACTCTTTTTAAATGAACAAAGTAAAAGACATGGAACTAATTTTACTTGGTCCTAGAAAGAACCCTAAATTTAACTTAAGATATATGACTGTCATTTCTGATGTATTTTCTTGTCGTTACCACAGTTGCAAGGGTCATTGCACAAATATGCTGAATTTATTTCCTATTTTAGAATAAGTATTTTTAAAAGAACATTTGGTCTCTACAACATGGCAGGTTAAGAGCACTGAAAATGGGAGCCCATAATTTAGTTCTTAAGAATGGATTGTATTGCTCCTTAGTTGATTCTGGGTGACTTCGCATCTTTAGTTTTCATTATTGAAAGAGCTTGAACATTTTATTCTGAATTCTATACTGCTTGCTGTTCCTCCCCATCCTGAAAGACAATTCAGCCCATTTAGCTGATAATCTGATACTTCATTTTTTTAAAAAAAGATAATGGCATAGATATCAGGATATCTTGGTCCTTAATGACTGCATATTATGATATATCCACCTGGGGAAATCCAGTTTAGAGTGACAAAAACTAGTCATTGGGTTTATTCTTGGTGGTGTTGGATAGTTTTCTTGGTGTGTTAGATCAGAAACATTTGGAATAGGGTATTAAAAATGAAAATAGAGTTGATTGAGCCTCAGAGCAACAAGGTCATCAGAAGCATTCTGGGTTCTCCCTGGAATTAACACCTCTTATAAGAGGCTGTCCTGACGGTGGTATTCAGCATTTGCTCATTGACTTTTTTGAGGGCTACTCTGGACACTTGTGACTGATTGCAGACACATTTAGCTACATAAAACCCACTAAAGGAAGAGCATGACCAAAAGGAATAGGTCTCCAAGCAGTGCTCTTAAGTGTGCGAGACCCTTAAGAATAAAGTCTTGGAGTCTAATCTGTCTAGCCAACCAATGTGGTCATGGGGCAAGTACAAGAGGGATGCTGGACACTCTCCCTGACTCCTGCCCTGGCTCATGTGCTTACCATTCCCTATGCACATCAATACACCAAATGGTGGCTGTGTTTTATTAACACATTCATCCAAAAGGGCAAAAGAGAATCCTGAATTGAGTCAAAATATGGAAACTCAATAGGCATTTATCCCGAATGTGACTGGATAAGTCTTGTTTTCTATTTCATCTTCTTCCCTGATGGGAGGGGGTTCACATTCTCTTGAGGAAAAATAATCTACTTGCCCATGCACTGTCAAAGCAATAGAATACATTTTTGTCACAGAGAACACATGTGGGCACAAAAAATTATATATAAATTTTTATATCTTTATATTTGAGTCTAAATACACAATTCATTGGTTATTCCTTTAATAATTAGTGAACAATTGCCACGTGTCAGGTGCCATGTTACTTGCTAAGTATACAATGCTAAACAGAAATTTAAGCTTTATTTATTTTAAGACAAGAACTCCCTTTATTATTTAGTGTTTCCATAAAACAAGCACTTTACAGAAATATGCTTTATTATTCATGAAACCAGAACTAAATTTACCAGATTTTAGAGACACAGAACCTAAAACTTGCCGTGATATGATTTGACTAATGTTATAATGCAGCTCTATCAAATTGGGAATTTAGAACATCAAGAACCTGAATAGTCATGACTTTTTTGTTTTCTTTTGTTGTTTTTTTTATGTCATTTTTCAGTTACAGTTGATATTCAATATTATTTTGTATTAGTTTCAGGTGTAAGATATACAGCATAGTGGTTAGACATTAATATACTTTACAAAGTGTTCTCCCTGATATTTCCAGTACCCACCTGGTTCCATACATAGTTAATATTATTGACTATATTCCCTATGCTGTACTTTACATTCCTGTGATTATTTTGAAACTACCAATTTGTACTTAATCCTTTCATCTTTTTCACCCAGTCCCCCAACGCCCCTCGCCTCTCGCAACTGTCAGTCTGTTCTCTGAATCTATGAGTCTATTTCTATTTTGTTTGCTCATTTACTCTGTTCTTTAGATTCCACATATAAGTGAAATCATATGGTATTTGTCTTCCTCTGACTTATTTCACTTAGCATAATACCCTCTAGGTCCACCGATAGTGTTGCAAATGGTAAGATTTCATTCTTTTTTATGGCTGAGTAATATTCCATTGTGTATATGTACAACCGCTTTTTTATCCACTGGTCTATTGATGGGCACTTGGGTTGCTTCCATATCTTAGCTATTGTAAATGAAGATGCAATGAACATAGGGGTGCATATATTCTTTTGAGCTAATGTTTTAGGTTTCTTTGGATATATACCCAGAAGTGGATTCACTGGCTCATAAAGCCATTTAGTTTTTAATTTTTTTAGCAACCTCCATATTGTTTTCCATAGTGGCTACACCAATCTGCATTCCTACCAACAGTGCATGAGGATTCCCCTTCCTCCACACCCTCGCCAACACTTGTTGATTTATTGATGGAGCCATTCTGACAGGTGTGTGGTAATATCTCACTGTGGTTTTAATTTGCATCTCTCTGATGATTAGTGACATTGAACATCTTTTCATATGTCTCTTGGCCATCTGTATGTCCTCTTTGGAGAACTGTCTACTCAAGTCCTCCACCCATTTTAATTGGATTATTTTGGGGGTTTTGGTGTTGAGTTGTATGAGTTTTTTATAAATATTATATATTAACCCCTTATAGGATGTGTCATTAGTGATTATGTTCTCCCACTTGGTAGGTTGTCTTTTCATTCTGTTGATGTTTCCTTTGCTGTGCAAAACCTTTTAGTTTGATGTAGTCCCATTTGTTTTTCTTTTGTTTCCCTTGCCCGAGCAGATAGATCAGAAAAAATATTACTAAGAGAAATAACAGAGACTTTACTGTCTATGTTTTCTTCTAGGATTTTTATGGTTTCGAATCTTATATTTAAGTCTTTAATCAATTTTGAGTTTGTTCTTATATATGGTATAAGAGGGTGGTCTAGTTTCATTTTTTTTTTGCATGTATCAGTCCAACTGTCCCAACATCATTTAGTGACTAGACTATCTTTACCCTATTGTATGTTCTTGCCTCCTTTGTCATATAGCAATTGACCATATAAGTGTAGGTTTATTTCTGGGCTCTCTATTTTGTTACATTGATCTATGAGTCTGTTTTTATGCCAGTATCATGCTGATTTTATTATTACAGCCTTATAGTATAGTTTGATATCAGGAAGCATGATAACTCCAACTTTGTTAATGTTTCTCAAGATTGCTGTGGCTATTCAGGGTCTTCTGTGGGTCCATATACATTTTTGGATTATTTGTTCTAGTTCTGTGAAAAACACCATTGGTATTTGCATTGAATCTATAGATTGCTTTGGGTAGTATTGACATTTTAATGATGTTAATTCTTCCTATCAATGAATATGGTATGTGCCTCCATTTACTTATCCTTTCAAAGAAATCTAAGCTTTTAAATGTCAGTTCTCACTTTACTAGAAACTGGAATATAATTTCTAAGTTGAATGCTATATCATCCAGGATCTTTGCAGGAAAGAAGTGGCGCACTCCAGTGGGGTATGGCAGGACTTGGAAAACCAGTCTCTAGAGGGAGAGTATAGTACTCTGGGATTATCAACAGTAGACCTGAGAGGCAAGGGAGAGAGTGGCTACCAGAACCTAGAGAAGGTGGCTATATAGAGAGGCCACCTAGTGAGATCTGTAGAGCAATGTAGTTAATCTGTGCCGTTTTAGCAGGGAAGAAGATAGGGAATAAATAGTCTGACCTCACTCTCCTCCTGCTTTCCATTTTCTTGTGGGAGCTTCTCATTGGCCAAATACAACTAGAAGTCAGAGGGCAAGCTCAGTGATGCAAACCCAGAAGGTCAGCTTCCCAAGGTACAACAAAGAATAGAACAGAAAAGAGAGTGTCTCAGGGAGTAAACGGAAGACAATCAGCACAAAGTCAACTTATGAGCAAAGTCACCCATCAGCCTTTGGGTGGTCAAGCAGATAGCTCCAAAACTCATGATCAGTTCAAAAAGCCTTCATTTACCAGACTTGAGAAAGGATGGAAGTGAGAAAGTCATATCATTTGGATATATTATCCAAATAGATACATGATACCTCCAAGAGCAGAGAAGAGAGAGGAAGATGATGTAACATGATAGTCTTGTATCCTAAACAGACAGCTGAAAGAGGTACAACCAATGGACTGCTGGTGGTGGGTGGTTCTTCCTGTGGAGTATATGAAAATAATTAATATAATTTCCTTTCTATCTGATTTAATGTGCTTATAAGCTTGCTAATATCATTGACCTTGCCCCACAGTAATCCCCTCCAGGATCCACATACTGGGATGTAGGGGCTTAGATTTGTGCACAAGACTTAACACCATCTCTTTGGAGCAGCACCACTGAGACACATTCTTTCCCTCCTTGCTTTTCTGTTCTACCCAGAGCTAAAGAAGGAGTGTTAGAAGAAGAAAAGACTGGGTGTGTGAGGGGGTGGTTAGAGGAGCATGAAGACTGGAGAAGAGTAGTGTGCATTTCAAGAAAATGGCGAGGCTGAGGAACAGTTGCTTGTTTTCCACTCCTTGGCTGCTTTGATTACTGCACCTGAAATACAGCTACTTATAATAATTCTGCTTCTTTAGGAAAATCTCAGAACTACTTCACCACATAATTTTCTTTCATTTTTAAAACCCAAGCATACATAGAAGATAATATAATTTATCTCCTTCTGATTTATTTACATTTAAGTATTTCAAGATGTTGATTCCTAAGAACCACTTCTTGTCCAAGAAGGCAGTTGAGATTTCTTTTATCAGGCTTCCTCTTAGAAAAAGCATTCTTTTCCCTAAAAAAGAATGTTTTCAGAAAACAAGGGGTCTATTTATTTAGCTTTGAACCTTGAAGTCTCTCAATAGTGAATGAATGATTCACACATTTGGAAAACCACACTGTAACAAGTTAAATGATGAGATTCAGAATAAGTTATAAATATACTGTACAATGTTCACAGATTTCTTATATTCTACTTTCCCTTTTAATTAACTTTGGTTTTAGTACTTGAGCATTGTATAGAGTATGCGAAATTAAAGGACTTAGGATTTAATAATAAATCAAATTAGCAACCAACCAGATGTGTTTCTCAAACAAGTTTTTCAGAACACTTGCTTCAGAACCATCTGAGAGTCCTGTTAAAAAGGCACATACCACCTGGCGGGCGTGGCTCAGTGGCTGAGCATCGACCTAGGATCCAGGGGATCGGGGTTCGATTCCCAGTCGGGGCACATGCCCGGGTTGCGGGCTCGATCCCCAGTCGGGGGCGTGCAGGAGGCAGTTGATCAATGACTCTCATCATTGATGTTTCTATCTCTCTCTCCCTCTCTCTCCCTTCCTCTCTCTGAAATCAATAAAGATATATTAAAAAAAAAAAAAAAAAAAGGCACATACCCGAGTACCACACTTCTCCAGCTCTACCTCTCCAGAATCACTGAATGGTGGGAGCTTGAAATAGTCACTATAATAAATCCATTAATCCGTGCGGTTTAAGAACGACAGGACTAGAATGAGAAAATTTCCCCCCTTTATCTGAAGGGTAATAAGTTCCTTATAGCATTTTCCCCAAGATACTGTGTGCTAGTATTGAGTTATCCAAAAAAGAGGAAAAAAAATCCCAAATGAGATAAATATACCTAACCTGAGACTCATGAGACATGGTTTTAACTCCAGTTTTGCCAGCTGCGATCTGGAGCATGCCACCATACCACTCTAGGATTCATTCTTGTCATCTCTAAAATAAAGGACTTGTACCAAGATGTCTCTCTATGTGACCTTCCACTTTGATAGCCCCTGACTTTATAGTGTATAACAATATCTTTGGCTACGTCCTTTTGTAAATTATTGATTCTCCCACAGAAAAGCTTGGATGCATCCAACATCCCTAGAGAATCGGCCTCTCCTTTGAGAAATTCTTAATTCTGTTCAGAATTTTTTTGTAGTTGCTCGTAATTTATTTCAACTCCCAGTATTTCAAGAATGATCATTATACTCTGGGGAGACTAGAAACTTATGAGGGGATTACTGAAGAAATCTGCCATTTAAAAATTTTGCCTTGCTTTTGGTCTGGAGGTAGCAAATCCATGTACACAGGGTGTCTGGGAAAAGCAGCTACCATGCTTTATTAGTTTAGCATCTGGCCAAAGATGTTTCTCAAAACACCAACCCCATGAAATGTTCTCAGATATAAGGTTGAAAAAGTGCAATAAGAATGGGAAATTCTACAAAGCATCCTCTGAGAGAGTCCCAATATTTATTAGCATATTAAAAGGTTTTGAGAAAACCTGCAGTAAAAATACACAAATATTTTAAAAACTTTTTTACACAGGGGCTTATCCTGTACTTATTTGATCATAGATTCTTTAAATCAGTAACATTAGGAGGAATTGGTGTTTTATGGAATACACTTTAGAAAATGTAGTCTTGGTGAACTCCATAAATCTAAAAATTTTTCCCATGAAAATATACAAAGATGATGGGAAACCTAACTATACATAATATACGATGATCTTCTAGCAAGATAATAATCGTAAGAGAGAGCAGGCCCACGCATTCAGTAAATGGGGCTTTCTTACTGATACATGGCGAACATTAGCATTCCAATGCCACAAGAGAATTACTCTACAAGTTAGATTATCATTGCAGGCGATTTATCTCCTGTTTCATTTGCATGAATAAATAAGCACACTGTGGCGCTGTGAAAAAAAAATATTGAAGACCAAAGAAAAGATATTAGTCAAACTTTGATCTGATAATCACCTTCTGTTTTAGTCTTTATAATTCTTGAAGAAGGCTGAGTGACAAAATCAAGTGACCTTTGACAAACTACAGACATTTCTTTAGCAGAACATGACAAAATTTTATGCCTATATGAAGAATTTCCTTTTAATTTAATTTTTTAATTTTTTTAAATTTTAGGTGATTTCATAGAGTAGTACATGCATTGCATCTCTTTGGCATATGTTTCAATCTTTGATGTAATACACATGTTTATTATGTAGAATGCTGATATCTTCTGTATTTTTTTTATTGTTCAAAATATTACAGATGCCCCTTTTTCTCCCCACTGACCCTTCCACACCACCCCTGCCCTCCTCCCCAGTCCCTCTCCACTACTGTCTGTGTCCTTGGGTTATACATATATGCACATAAATGATTTGGTTAATCTCCCCCGCACCTTCCTTCTGAGATTCACCAGTCTGATCCATGCTTCCATGTCACTGAAACTATTTTGTTCATCAGAATTTCCTTTTAGATTGCCATCTTCTCTTTCATGAATAAATCTTGTGGTTGTGTAATTTCCATTCAAGCATTTGTTAAAAAATTTTTCCCATGACTTCCTTGAAATGAAATTTAAAAAATCTGAATCTATACTAAAAAAACTCATTTAAAATTGAAATTATGCAATATTCATCTTAAGTAACTTATGTAGATTTAAGATTAGGTCTTTATTTATTAATATTAAAATATATTCTAAGTTGGTCTACTCAAAATTGATTGTTTCACATACTTAAATATATAAGTTCCTAGAAAAAATACAGATGGATACAGAAAGAGAAATATCTTTGAAATATCACTAAATGTCTTGGGAAAATGTTTTTTTTTGTGTGTGTGTGTGTGTGTGTGTATAAACTTCTTTATTACTAGTTCTTTCCCCATGCTTCCTCTGAAAGAGTTTGTCAAATAAGCAAGTATGACCTTTTCTTCCTGTTTCTTACTCCAGTGTCTTAGGAAAGAATACAAAACAAGGTAGGAGGTGAGGAAATATGAAAGCCATCGTAGACTTAATGAATGGCCCATGACCATGTCATTTGTTACATACAATAGATGAAGATGCAGTGACGGTGAAGCCACTGCACATTCTGCATCAGACTAGTCCTTTATTTGAAGCACTGCTTCATGGTACCCACAGTGATGCCACTAGAGTTGCCCACAGTCCACCGCATGACGTGCAGATGAACGAATACCAGCTTTTAAGCTTTTTTGGTGATTGAGGGTTGGCAGTCTTAGATATACCAGACCTTGAAGAAGAACCAAGTGAAGATTAACTCTAAAGAAGTTATTTAGCATGCACACAGTTTGCTTACTTTGTCTCTGAATTTTGTTTTATATAGTCTGGGTGCCTGATTCAGATTCCTTGTTATCACTTGCTTCTGATATCACTGCTGCTTCTCCATTTCTACAAGGCAGACAGTGACATTAGATATTGGGGGACAGGGAGATGGCTCTGCTGAATCCTTATAGAAGTCATGGAATACAACAAGAGGATAACAATTTTTCCAGGACTATAAGATTTGCTTTCAAAGTGAAGTATATAGTATCTTCTGAAAATATAAAAAATGTAAGGAGCTCATTCTTGTTTGAAATGAAGTGCTGCATAGGCTTAATGCCATGCCTTGTGAATAGGAAGCCTTGGCACCAAAAATTGCATTTTAGCAGGATTTTTTATAGATAAAATGCCATTATGCTTATTGACATAGCTAATTAGCAACCAAGTTGCTATACTATTCAGTATTTATTTTCTCTGGAATATCCCTATTTCATTTTCAGGAGTTAGTGACCACTCTGTGAGCAGTGGCATACTTCACGTGATCCTTACCAAATGAATTCTATATTATCAGACATCTTTTCTCTAGCTGTTCAAAAATAACAGGAATTACCCACCATCTTGGCTATGTGTTCCTTTTTTTATTTTCCCCAAGCACCTACATTTCCAATATTCACATTTGTTTATCATGCACATATGCCTCATTTAAGCTCATCCTTTATTCAAATTTTCTGAGCAAATATTCCCCCTTAAGACCCAGCAGGAGGTTTCCTGCACCATAGATTTCCTGGTGCCAAGCAAGTTTATAACTTGCAGGGCTTTCAGCAAAGTGTATAAATTTGTGACTTGGGGCAAATATCCCAAAGCCCATTAAAAAGCAGGATTTCCTCAGCAAGAGAACAGACTTATCTCAAGGAAAAAATTCCACACTTCTACCTGTCAACCAGACTCTGCAAATAGCATGCTTACATGCACATTTTTTTATTTCCTGCCTAATTTTGAAACTGGGTTTAAGTAGGGCCCCTGGGTAAAAAACCTTTCATAATGCCCACTCACCCCAATTGAGTTTATTTAAGAGGTGTCAATGTATAGTTAACAAAAATACCGCTCGGGTGAAGGAACGTTTGTGGAGCTCAGGGGAAATGGATTGTCATGTGAAGCTCCCATGATTGAGTTATGAGTGCTTTGCCATGGGAACTTTCTCGCCCCTTCACACATTGAAAGAAGAGAATTATTATATAAGAATCTGGAGCCAGGTGCTAACAATATGTGCCATAACAAACTGCATCGGTAAAGTCTCAAGTGAGGAGGTATCCCCTCAGCATTGAACTTTTCATATAAATGTCAGAATAAATTATGTACTTCAGAGATAGAGTAAATCAGTTGAGGGTGTTAACAAAAAGTGTCCATCAATGACATCGTGCGATATGCCACATAAATCACAGAATGACACCTTTGGAAAAAAAAGTAATTCACTTCTGAGGGGTGATGAGGCAGGTGCAAAGAAGGCAAAGAAATATAGAGTGGATAATAAATAGATCCCAAAGGAAAGCTAAGATCAGAAATAAACTCCTATACTTTTTTTAGAAAATCCATAGTGCAGCTGCTCTGGGGTGCCTGATTGGCTATATCTTTATTCAAATGCACAGGAAGAGCAAGCTGAGCTGTCACCCAAGGGAGTGCAGAGCTCAAAATACTAGTATCCTTGTCATTCTGGGCCTCTCAGGACTCTTGAAACTCTCCTAGGACTTCTTATCACTTTCTGATAAAGTTCATATACCTGCAAATAGCTTACAAGGGTGTTGGTGATTAGGTTTTTTACTATATCTATCTGAGGTTGGGTTTCTGAGAAGCAGACCCTGTGTGCAAGTGATTTATTAAGGATAAGAGAGAAGGGGAGGAGGCATATAAGAAAGTGATAAAATCAGACAAGGATGGGAAAGCCCAGTAAGGGGGTGGTCTCAGGACAAGTCCAACAGAGGGCGGGTTCGACCTAATCCCTCAGGGGAACTCTGGAGTGTAAGCTACATCCCAGAATTGTCCTGAATGGAGGCAAGAAAGTTTGCTTTTCAGATTCTCCTCTGTCAATTATTGGGTAAAGACTCCCCTCAGGGTGTGTGTGGCTGGGTGGGAGAGGGAATTCTGAGATGCTTCTATCTCTTCATGTGGGCAAAGTGAGCTCCAGTAGCCCTAGAACTGTCCTCTGTGAAAGACCACATGTGACGGCTATTGGAAGCAAAAGCACACTGAGGTGAGAGGCACAAGATGGTAAATGGTGTCCCAGGAATCGGGTGGAGCATCAGCATTGTCCACATTAACATCATCATTTCACATCTCTCGCCATGCCTTCCCACTCTGTTCCAGCCTCAATGCCCTGCTTCTTGTTTCTCAAACCGTAACACAGTGAACATCCATCTTCTAATAAAATACAATTAAAAGAAGGAAAAAATTTCTTTGTGATGAGAATTCTTACATTTATTCCTTTAACAAATTTTCTATATAGCATATATAGCATACGGCAGTGTTAACTATAGTCATCATGTTATATGTTACATCCCGAGTACTTATAACTGAAAGTCTGTACCTTTTGAGCACCTCCAACAATTCCTTTCACCACCCGTGTGTAGGCATGGGTTATTTCTGGGCTCTTGACCCTCTTCGATTGGTCTATTTGTCTGTTTTTATGCCAGTACCATACTGTTTTTATGACTACAGCTTTGTAGTATAAGTTGAAATTGGGAAGTGTGATGCCTCCAGCACTGTTTTTTTCTCAGGATTTCTTTGACTATTCATGGTCTTTTGTGGCTTCATTTAAATTTTAGAAGTGTTTTTTCTACTTCTGTATAAAATGCCATTTGAATCTTGATAGGGATTGCATTGAATCTATAGATAGATTTTTGGTAGTATTGACATTTTAACAATATTAATTCTTCTAATCCATGAACATGGGATAACTTTCCATTTATTTGTGTCTTCTTTGATCTCTTTCTCAATGTCTTATAGTTTGCAGAGTTTACCTCCTTAGTTAAATGTATTCCTAAGTGTTTTATTGTTTTTGACGCTATTTTAAATGGGATCAACTTCTTTACTTCTTATTCGAGAAATTCATTAGTGGATAGAAAAAATGCTGCTTTTTTATATGCTAATTTTGTACAAGACTATTATTTAAATCCCAGAATCTGTACTAATGTAAAATGGCATATGAGCAACTGAACTAAAAAAGTAAATTATTATCTGCTAATACTTGCTATTCTTTCAAAATACATGCTATCTCATTTGACTTCTTATGTATTTCTCAGAATGGAAAACAACTGCAATTTTGTTTACCATTCTTGTTATTTAGGGGGAAGAAAAAGTTATTTTTCTGACAGACACAGCTTAGACCAACACTACCTTTCCATCTAGAGAATGTTGACAAGGACACTCATTCTTGATCTCCAATACTTTAGTGACTGCATTTTTTCGCATAGCTATCCCACTTTTCTATGACAGGGTGAGGCCAATTTATCTTTGAAGTCCCAGGTTTTTGTGCACTTCCTGTCTTTGTAGAAGCTTAATGAATGTTTAATGCTCAGTGAGTGGATTCATTCATATGCAGATATCTATCAACCATTTAATATGCATATGGCACTGCAGTAGGCACCAAGTAGAGGAGAATTTTTAAAAATTCTTAACATACCAGCATTCTAAACTCCAACAATTCTATGCCCCTCCTTCTACTTTACCACTATTCTCAGGCCAGCATCACATATATAAAAAGTTTTATATTCAATAACCAATACTGAACAGATCCTGGGGGCAGGCAGTAGCTGAGGAAAGCAGAAGGGATACAGTGACTGCTGCCTTCATGGGTTACACAGTCTGTGATTTTGCCTCCAACTAATGGCATTTTGTAGTCATTCCTTTACAACTTCTTTCAGTACAAATTTGTGATACAGTTAAATATATTCCAGGAAAATGCTGACTATGACATACCAAAAGCATGCCCTTCCATCTGGCATTTTCTCGTCTTGTAGTCTGCTTCCTAGTGTGGTTTACTACCTGGGCTCTGGAATGTTTTCATTCAGTAATTTCAGTCATTTGGGCATAGTGGGAGAAAATGCCAAGTCTGAGGCCTGAAGTCTGTGATTTGATTCTCTTTATGATTACTTTACAATATATATGAAAAAGCCCAAGCTTGAAAAGTGAACAAGGGAGGGAAGGTTTTGAGTGCTGCTTGCTGGGGCAGGGTTCTTTAAGAGCCAAGGGGACTGCTCTCTGCAATAACATATGTGGATTTTTCTTAAGTAAAGGAAGCACTTGCTGCTTATGTACAAAGTCAAGTTTACTTTGTAGCAAGGTACAAATTAATCACAAAGTACTTCAAAGAAACACTTATGATGTGCCTAAGTTGCAGTGACTTAGGAAACTTACTGAATGCAGTAACAGATAACCCCTTTCTTCTAGCAATGTATTATGTTGCTGAACAAATGAAATAACACACTGAAAAGAAGTCTGAGCAACATAAGACAATTTCTGTCTATATAAACATGCAGCTATTTATGGAATTATGTCACAGAGGCTAGAAGTTCTGAGTATGGGGAGTTGATCATGGCTGGAGTAGAAGGAAAAGGTAGAAAATAAGTGAGGACTTGAAGTATGAGTGGGGTTTAGAGAGACAATGTGTGCCTCATGACATGCCAGGTAACATGTTAAGTGTGTTACATGTCTGATCTCATTTATTCCCTACAATATTGGTAAGTACTATTGTTACCAATTCCCTTTTTCACATCCAGAAACTAATATTCAGAATCCTTACAGCTGGCACAGTTGTGAGAGGCCAAGCAGCTGGTCAAATCCAGGCTATGTGGTGCTGGAGCTCACATACCCACAGCACTGCTCCTTGCGATGGCCTAGGCAGGCTATGAGTGCCCATGTTTGCAAATGCCCAGCACATCTCACTGGAAGGGGCCTTTCGGAGAGTCAGGCATCAACCCAGGCTAAACCCCAGAAAGAAGACTCTCTTGAGAAGACTGTTGTCTTATTTTAACTTGGGAGATTTTCTATTTCCATTACCTGAGAGTTTGGGAATGGGGCCATTTCTCATCAAAGGACTTTCTTTTCTCCAAAGCTGCTCTACTGTGTTTGGTACAACACACAAAATTAGAGCCTTCTTTACTCTTAGAGGAACAGCTCTACTCAGCTCAGCATCAGAGATCCTGTGACATTCATATGGAGGTGGTTATATATATTAAATCCAGACATAGGAAAGTTCCTCTACAACTTTAAAAAATCTCAAGCAATGGAAACTTTGGGGGCCTTTAAATTTCAGGGAGGATATGCAATAAAAAGTGCAATAATACCGTTTCAACCTTCAATTGCTGATTACACTTAGGCTAGTAATACATACTTTTTATAAAATAGAGTCATATCTTCCCCCTCCTCTGTACATAAAGAAATACATCAACCTCCCTACAAAGAATCTCTCCTATCTTTTCCTTTTCTCCTTTCCTATGCAAAATTTGTTGCCATATTTGTTATATTCCCTTAAAATGTTAGATTCCTATCACATTATATTATAGTTAGTTGAATTTGTCTTTCTGCCATGACAGACTATGAATTTATTGAATGCAAGGATCGAATACAGTTTGGTATTCCCAGCATCTTACAGGCTGGGCATCAGTGCCCAACCCACATCCCCAATTCTTTACCACATCAGTGAATCATCTGACTTTCTAATGCCAGCAGTTGCATTTCTTTGCTTGAGGGCTTTCTCTGATCCAAGCCACCTTATCCACCCTTGTGGCAAACCAGAAGTGAAGATGAATTAATGCCCCCTGAGAATACTCTCATCTAATGACCGATGGGAGGTGATGTAAAATACCCCAGCTCCTTCTGCCCTTGGGCAGAATAGCTCAGATGAGGGTGTCTTCCAGAGTTGCCCATGGGAAAAGCTTCATTTGCCCCCAGGAGATAATGAACTTGCTAAAGTACCTTTTCTTGGTTTCCTTCCCTACCCTGTCTCTGTTCCCCACTTCCCAACTAGGGTATTGTTCACTTCCCTAATAAACTACTTTCACTTGAATCCTTGACTCAAAGGTAACCCAAACTAAGCAACCAACCAATACAGAGAAGTCCAATAAATGTCCTTTTAATTAAACTGAGTTACAGAGATGCATAGTGTAGCATGAGACATGAGGCATGAAAACACAACAAGCATCATCATTTCAGGGTTTCCCTCTGCAGTAGGGAAGCAGCCGTCCTAGTTGTTAGAGAAGAGTGTATGTCAGGAACTCTAGCTTCTATTTTTAGATCTCTTGCTGACATAGAAAACCTGTTTCCTTACAGTGCAATAGTGACCTTCCTACCCTCACAGAAATGGTGCAGAATGGCTAATGAGGAAACAAGTCCCCATTTGCGGAAGCCACAGAGGAGCAGAGGAGGGAAATGAGAGCTTTGGTACTACTCATTGGCAGAGATGGTGCTCTAAGATCTCTTTTGTCAGCAAAACATCAAGTGCTGAGTTGCCCAGCAGTGCACTGGCCTTCAACAGGATTTAGGTCTCCAAGCTTCCAAAACCTGGCTCTGAGTCTAACTCTTCCAAAGGGTAATACTTTCTTTAAAAAAAAACAAAAAAACACACACACAAAAAAACTCACATTAAAAGATAATTTAAAAAAACCCCAAAATGTAAAATCATGACTCTCATGCAGATATAAAATGAATATGTGTTAAAGATTTTGTTGAACTCATTAATCAATAAGCAAATCAGACAGATGGTATAACCAGTTCAAAAGAAAGGCTGAAAAACAGGCACATTTATAGATCAAGAATATTGAAATAAATCCTCAAATGGAGGCAAAACTCGTCTCTTCTAGTGGGGGAGGGAAGTCACTTGAACCTCAACAGGACAGGACAGAATTGGCAAAAATAAGCAAGAGATATATTACAGTACTATCCACTATACAACTTATAAAGTTGGAAAATAGCTCTCATAGAACCACAATCAGATAATGTGGAAGGGTATACTATAGACAATGCATAGTTTTCCACTAAAGTACAATTATTCTCTATACTCATGATTGTGAGATTTAATAACACAATCCATTGCCATTTTTTCCCTAGAACCTATTTATACTTTCAAAATCCAGGTCTTTTTCTTAACACTGTGAGCAGAGGTGAGAGTAATAAAATGTAGGACAGAGATATGTGCTTGAGAAAAGTACATCTGATCATTAAATAAAGGGGAAAATCTCAAGGTTTAGGAGGGACATCCTTCCTTGGAAGGGGAAGGAGATCGAAAGAGAGAAGAAATAGATGTATTTCACACACATTATCACAGCCAGCCCTCCCAATGACCCTGAGAGTTAGTTGAATATATTTCTCCTTTTATAGATGGGGAAACTGGGGAAACTGGAGCCCAGAGTGATTAAATAACCTACAGAGGGTCACACAAATTGCACAAGTAGAACCAGGATTTAAATCCAGTACTTCTAGCTCTGAAGTTTATGACTTTTTCCATTATTCCATGCTTCACTGGTCAGGGGTAATGTCAGGAGGGAGGGAAACAGTCGAGAAGTTTCCCAATCGCCTCCTCGAAGAGGACAACTCAGTAGCAGTTTCAAACGGCCATGTTGCAATGCTGCTCATTGGTGATTGTCATGTTTTTGTCATAATTTTATTATTCTGTTGAGTGCTCTAGAAAGATAAACAGAATTCAATTCTAATTTCACAGGCTGAGATGAGACAATTGATTTAAATGAACAACCTTTTCAAAGAAACACCCTTTGAACCTGAAGGGAAGGAGGCTAACTGATGGGGCTAGAATGCCTTGTATTGCAAGTTGCTCTGAAATGAAATGGAAATGCACCGATTTCTTGGGATACCACTGGCATCCCCTTACCCGAGGAGGCTTATATTCTGATCAGTCAGATTCACTGGGTATTTACTGAATGTCTACTATGTGCTCAGTAGTATACTGAAATGCCTTGGGAAACATTACAGTGAATCAGATCTGAACCACACCCTGTCCAGAGCATTTGAAAAATTTACTGTAATATAACATGACAAGGGTTATGGGGCTATAAAAGTGCCAAAAAGATAATATTCAACTTAAAATCATAGAAAAATTCATTGAATAGGTATCATTTAAACTAGACTTTGAAAGATGAGAAGATTTTAACTTGGAAACATATGTATATATGTGTGGATTGCACCCAATTCCATTATTATAACCCCAAATGTAGCATAGTTCCTTCTTTTAAAATTATTAATGGAAAAAATCTATTTTCAGTTTGTCAGAACCTAACAAGTTGATGAACCTGCTATTCATTTAGCAATGTAGTGGAGGATTCAATTAACATGAGAAAAAGTCATGTTCAATTCTATTTTTGTTACTTCCTAAAATGAAAGGAAATATCATTTCAAAACTAATTCCAAAAGGCATTTAAAATTGTCTTCTTCTAAGGTCAAATGGACCTTTATATATTATCCACCCCAACCCCAAGGGAGCAAGAATCTCAAGTTTTCCAGCATTTCTCCATGTGATGACATTTTATTATGACATAAATAGAAATATATGTAGATTACACTTATAAATCACTCCAACATGAAGGTCTCCCTTTAGCCTGAGATCTTTAAAATGGGAAATGAACCTTGTCACCACAAGCAAAGGGCCCTAAATCTCCAAGAACATAAACTGCACACTTCAAGGTTCCTCTGATCCTGTAATGAACAAAAAAGCAGCAATTCACCTGTATTAGAAAGAGGCCTAACAAAATGTCCTCTCCATGAGTACACATTTTTTGTTTCATTTGACATTTCTTGCAGAATGACTGAAGGGCCTTTTAGAAAATTGTCCTTAATTCCTGATTTTCTTATATTTAGTCCCACAATTCACTATATCATTATAAATGATCATTAGAAGACCAAGCATATACTATATACATAATGGGTACTGAATAAATGTTTGCTGATTTAATGAATGGCTAAAGATTTATAAGATGAAAATGTATAGAATCCTGCAAATACTTTCTAAGAGAAAGCAAATTAAATTTTTAATGAACAAACCTAAGAAATGCATATAAGTTCAATAATGCTACCATGTTTTCACCCAAAGTATGTCTAAATATTTTTAAAATCTACATTATTTGTTGAAATATATGAGATAACTTTCTTATGAGAAAGTCATATGACAAATATTTTAATATAATATTTAATATTATATTAATAATCTTTTTGGCTGAGCGCAATAATCTAAAGCTATTTAATTATTACATAACATATAATCCATGTTGAATAACCTTTCTACTTATCCTGCCATTTTTATCTTCTTTTTACAATTTAATGGTTCTCAAACAGGGGTGATATTTTGTCCCCCAGGGGACATTTAGCTATGTCTAGATGCATTTTTAGTTGTCACAACAGAGGCCATGGGAGGTAGGGTGCTAATGGCATCTAGTGAGTGGAGACCAAAGAAACTGCTGAACATCCTATCATGCACAGGACAAGTTCCCACAACAAAGAATGATTTGGCCCAAAATACCAATAATCCTGAGGTTGAGAAACCCATTTTAAATAAAGATGCTAGTAGCAATGATCTCCAACCCATGATGCTACATGGTTGTTCAGACATGAAGGATGTTTATGCATCATTCCTGAAAGCAAGAAAGTTATAAAAGGTGGTTTGATCCTGCTAAAACATTTTACAGAGCTGAGAACAAAACAGAGTTTACAGAGAGAAGAGAAGAAAAATTGGATGAGATGGGCATTATTTCAGTAAAGATTAGTATAGAAAATGTTGGGAGATCTAAGTTATAATCTCAACATTTCAGTTAATCTTATATTAAAATGTGTTTAATGATGGACCTCCTACATAGGCTATTTTGATAATCCAATGAACTTGTAATAATGATAGTAATACTACTACTATTCCTATAAAGAAACTATAATTTATTGAGCAACTATTATGGGATTTCCATACACTAGTACTAATTATCACAATTAGCATCAAGGAAAGCATCATTATAGTCATTCTACATAAGAATTAACAGACTCAGAGAGTTTCTGTAATCTGTTTAAAGTTCACAGGTGGTAATAAGCAGAACTAGTGGCAAAAAACAGACAGACTAGTAGTTGCCCTACTTCAAATACATCTTTGAATAGTTTGACACATGTCCAGGTTTTCTCAGGATAGTCCTGGTTTATGCCTGGTGTTCCTGTGTAATTATTAACAGCACCCACTTTCTCTCATAAAAGTGATTCTCCTATATAAGATAATGGCCCCTGTCTTATTCCTTTTCTTTGAATCATGAAGAAATCCATAGCATGCAAAGATAGAAATTTGCCCGCATCCTCAAAGCCCTTTGATATGGATCTGAGCTGGGTACACCTGTCCATTCACTCATCCTTGTGTGAGAGCAGTTGATAACTGGTAGCTATTAGTAGGAAGGACTCACAGAGCAAAGGACTCACAGAGGCTGCCGTTTGGTTCTTTATATTTAAGCTGCCTTAGGTGCTAATTAATCTTTGTCTGGCATTTTCATCATTTTATCAACATGACTGGTCCAAAGCAAATGGTTTGCTGGACAATCTCACCAGGCTGTGAGAATCAGTAAATGTCCAATTTCTTTATTTCCCTGAATATTTTGCTCTTTGCACAGACCTGGATGTCAGCAACCACACTGAAAGTTGTAGGACTGGTGAAACCATTTTGACCTTGTGTTGGTCCAAAGAATCAATGACATATAATTCATTTGTGGTGAATTTTCAAGATTATTAAAATAATTTAATGGGTTAGTTTTTGTGACTATTTCTAATCACCATCATGACGTTTAAAAAAACTCTCCATTCTTTCAGATCGATGCCTCAAATCACCCCTCACAAACGGAGTATCACCATGAAAAGCCATTCCCTCCGCTTGCAGTCCTCCCAGCCTCCAAGGCTCTCTCTTTCATGGGCATCAAAGCACCACGCGACACAGAAAGCCGTCATAAGAAACAGTGCCCCCCACGTTCACGCAGCAAGGCTCTGACCCTCACTACACATCTTCTTGCTTCCTCTTTGTGCTTCATTTCCCCCCTTTATCTCTTGAGTTAATGGCAAGAATCTTTCCGCTGGACAAAAATCTCCTTATGCCAAAGGAGATTTAATTTCTATATAAATCAGGCACATATATTTAACACTCTATTCTCATCCAAGGGCCCCATACTAAAGCAATTGTGTTACTTGAGGACACATTAAATTATTTACGAGGAATAAAATACAAAATGAAAATGCCATTCTTGACTATTTGTGACAAGAGAGGAAAAAAATAACATTTTCATCTTGGAACTGAAAGAATGTCCTCTGCTCTTATCTTTTGCCTTAAAATGATGCTGGAAAATAACATTAACTGAGGCAAAACTAACAAATAGTGACTAACTGTTTTGGTATTATACAAGATCCCCTATTTTTTCCTAATGCTCATTTTTTTTCATCTTTGCTGCAGCCCTCATTTGAATTGTTTTACCGCTTTACTGAGATATAATTGACATATAACATTGTGTAAGTTTAAGGTGTACAATGTGCCGATTAATACACTTTTATGTTGCAAAATAATTACCACCATAACATTAATATTACAAATAATTACCACTGTAGTGTCAGCTAACACCTCCATCCATCGCGTAGTTACAATTTCTTTTTGTAGTGAGAACATTTAAGATCTACTCACTTAACAACTTTCAAGTATATAATACAATATTGTTAACTACTGTTACTATAACTTACTCATCAGATAACTGAAAGTCTTACCCTTTGACCAACATCTCCCCATTTCCTTCACCTCCCACTACTCTGCTCTCTGTTTCTACTAGTTCAGCTTTTTTAGAATATTGTATAACACAAATAAGTGTTATGCAATATTTGTCTCTGATGCTTATTTTTAAACTGAATCCATCCTGAAGCTTTTTAAAAATAATATTTACTGTTAACTTAGAAAGTTTTGGTATTTATATGCTTATTTTAATACAGTCACTAGGAACAATAGATAAATTTTTCATTACCATGGCAGAAGTTATAAAAATTGGTTCCAAGTTTTAAATATGCAAGAACCTGAATGCTCTTACCATTGATTCCTTTTATGAGCAATGTCTGAGACATATGAATTATAATGACTGAGTCCAATATGTTAAATATTTGTTGTCCATATTATCTGGCCTGGTCCCATTTAACTTATGTACTGCCTCCTAGTTCTTGTGATAACAACTGTCAAATTCACTCTTGATGGTTTCACCTGGGCCCACTATAGTGCAGCTGCCCCAAAGGACTTCATTTAACATCCAACCTTTCTACCAACGTGTATTTTGTTCGTTCCACAAAGCACAATATCAAACTCATTGTAGATAGTCTTACAGATAGTCCCTATGTTTCTCTATGTCCATGGCTAATCCTTGCTTCCAGGTATGGAAAGATTGTGGAATTCCAGAAAAATTTCGTTGTTCTCCTACCTCCTAATCTAAGAGTCAATAGCAGGGCTCAGCAAACTTGTCCATGGGACACACTCATTCATTTAGATACTGTCTATGGCTACTTTCACTACACAGATATAATTGGGTAGTTGTGACAGAGACTTTGTGGCCCACAAAGCCTAAAATATTTACTATATGGCACCTTTACGAAAAATATTGCTGACCCATCATTTAGAGCACTGAATTTTTAAAAGAACACATCCAGGAATCAATATATGTGTCAAATCTGATTACTAACAGAGTTTTTCATTTGTATCCAAGAGTTATATCTCTAGACTACAACTACATTTAGTCTTAGACAAATAAATTGGAAAGGTTAAACTGATCTTTACCAATTCTTTGCTCCTACCCTGCAGCCTCCAATTAAACATTCTTTCCTTGGCAGGACCACAGGGTTGTATAACGACCCTATAATTATCTGCAGTCTTATTCATAGTTCTATTATTATCATTTAATAAATTTATTGTCCAATAAGAATTTGTTAATTGAATTAATAATGTGGATCAGCATTTTCAAAATCTTTTTTTTTTGAAGAATGCTTACCATCTTTGTAATGTGCTTCCTGAAAAGGATGGTCTATTTAAAAAATCTCCTGTAGTCAAATAAGTTTAGAAAACAACACATTCTATGTTCTCCCCTTCAGGAGCACCATAACTCACATAAGTGAACTTAAGTTGTGGGGACAAGGTGGCTGATGTCAACAAAATAGCAGGGTAGCCAGCTCTAAGCTCGTTCCCCCCAGAAATACCAAAAGTAAGTATGAGCTGTCAGAACTAACTGGGTTAGAAATCTGGAAAACAGTCAAAAGCTCATAGCCACCGAGAGACCACTGAATCAAGAAAAAGCCAACCTTAAAATGGTACGCAAGTTCTGTGGTGTTTTGACTTGCCATTGTCCCATCCTCTGCCAGCAGGGGTTTTGGTTTTGAATTAGTGACAAGTCTACATTCTCAGTGTGGAACCCTGGTCGTTGGGCCTGAAGGGGGCAGAAAACAATTACTCACAAATTATTTTGTTTGTCTATTCTGACATATCTGTGTGCCACCAGAAGGACTGATGCAAGGTACTGTATTAGTTTGCTATGGCTGCCATAAGAAAATACCACAGACTTGCTGGCTTAAATAACAGAAATTTATTTTCTCACATTCTGAAGACTAGAAGCTCAAGATCCAGGTGTCAGATACAGTCCCCCTCATGACTCTCTCCCTGTCTTGCACATTGCCACCTTTTACTCTGTCCTCAAATGGTATTTCCTCTGTGCACATATATCCGTGGTATCTCTTTCCTCTTCTTCTTCTAAGGACGTCATTTGTATCAGATTAGAGCCTACTCTCATGACCTCATTTAATCCTAGTTACCTCTTTAAAGACATTATCTCCAAATATGATTACATTTTGAGTTGCCAGGGGTTAGGAATTCAACATATGAATTTAGAGGACACAATTCAACCCATAACAGTGCTCCCCTCTGTTCCACCTAACTTGGAACTCAGGATGGAAAAACAGAAGGTACTGGATCAAAACACTGCAAAAACACTAAAAACCTTCACATGCCTGAGGCAACAGATAACAGCTGAAATACACAGTAGACCATCTAAATCCTGCAAGCAAAAACTGAGGAGAGTTTCTTAGGGAAATTAGGCAATTCAAAATCAGCCATGTATGCAGGGGAATTTAGAAAGCCACATTCATTCTCAAGGCAAGATGAATGCTTAGAAAACATCTGAGCGGATCGTAGGATTTCACCTGAGGGTGATCCCTAGTTCAGTTCAAGACTGGCTAAGTATTGAAGGAATGCTCCCGCACAGAGACAATCTACAAACACTGGGAAAGGTGTGCTTTGTCTGCCTGTCTGTCAGTTTGGTTGGTTTGTTGGTTGATATTTTAGCCTTTGGTGTTCAAGAAAATCTCTGTCCAAACCCTAGTTCAACACAAGCTGAGGAATATAGACTACAATAGTCACACATAGGAAGAAATATAGTCTTTGAAAAAAATAGTTTGGGAAAGTCACTGAAGAGATCTCCTGTTATAGCCTTTAACAATCAAAACACATCCAGCAAACTCTGGGGAATGGGGAGAATCTGACTTCCAAAGTTATCATATTATAATATTCAAATACCCAATTATTAACAAAAGTTGCAAACATACAAAGAAACAGGAAAGTATGACCCATTCTGAGGAAGAAAATAAATGTAGAGAAATCATCCCTGAGGAAGCCTAGACATTGGACTTACTAGAGAAAATGTTGAAACAACTATCTTTTTAAAATATATATATATATATCTTTATTGACTTCAGAGAGAGGAAGGGAGAGGGAGAGAGAGAGAGAAACATCAATGACAAGAGAGTCATTGGTCGGCTGCCTCCTCCACACCCCGTACTGGGGACTGAGCCCAAAACCCGGGCATGTGCCCTGACCGGGAATCGAACTTCAGTCTCCTGGATCATAGGTTGATGTTCAACTGCTGAGCCATGCTGGCCAGGCAGAACAACTATCTTAAATACACTTAAAGATATAAAGGCAAGCGAGGACAAACAATGAAAGGAAATCAGGAAAGTAATGTATGAATAACATGAGAATATCAATAAAGAGACAGAAATTATCTAAAAGAACAAAAAGAAATTCTGGAGCTGAAAATTATAACAGAAATGGAAAACTAACTAGAAGAATTCAATGATAGATTTGAGTAGGCAGAAGAAAGAATTGGTGAACATGAAGATGGGACAATTGAATTTTTTGAATCTGAGGAGTATAAAGGAAACAGAATAAGTTTAGCTAAACAGAGCCTAAGGGATCAATGATACACCATCAAATGAATCATGATACACATTCTGGGAGTCCCAGAAAGAGAAGAAAGAAAAAAGTGCAAAGAATATTTGAATACAATATTTACAGAAATAACGGTTTCCCAAATTTGATGAAATTCATAAATCTTCAAATCCAAAAACATCAATGAAGTCCAATTAGGAAAATACAAAGAGATTCACACTGAGAAACTTTATAATGAAACTGTTGAAAGCCAAGGAAAATGGGATAATTTTTAAAACAGTAAGAGAAAAAAGACTTGTTACTTGTGTGGGATCCCCAATAAGATCATTAGCCAATTTCTCAGTAGAAACCTTGGAGAAAAGAAGACAGTGGGATATGTTTAAAGTGCTGAAAATGAAAAACAAAAAACAGAAAACTGTACCTGAGAGTTTATATCCAGCAAACTGTCTTTCACAAATGAAGGTGAAATTAAGACATTCCCATGTGAATAAAATCTGAGAGAGTTCATTACAACTAGACCTGCCCTACATGAAATTATAAAATGAGTCCTTGAGGTTGAGATAAAAGGATGCTAGACAGTAACTCAAAGCCTAATGAAGAAATAAAGATCTCTGGTAAAGGAAAATACATTGGCAAATATAAAATAGTATTATTGTATTTTTGGTTTGTAACTATAGTTTCTATCTCCTACAGGATATAAAAGACAATGTTTTTAAAAGTTATTAATCTATGCTATTAAGCACACAATGAAAAAATATATAATTTGTAACAACAACATAAAGGGGGAAGACTGTAGTTGTTTATGAGTGGAGTTTCCATATGTTATTTAAGTTAAGTTGGTATCAATTTGAAGTAGATTGTTATCAATTTAGGGTGTTAAATGTAATCCCCATGGTAGCCACAAAGAAAAAAGTATACTGAAAAGGAAATGAAAAAGAATAAAAATGGTTCACTGTGAAAAAAAAACACAAAAGAGGTGAATGATAGAAAAAATGAGAAACAAAAGAAACTGTAAGACACATAGAGATCAAGTACCAAATGGCAGAAATAAGTCATTCCTTATCAGCAATTAGTTTAAATGTAAATGGACTAAGCTCCCTAATCAAAAGACATAGATTAGAAGAATGGATAAAACAAACTGTGAGTTAACTATATGCTATCTACTAGAGACTCATTTAGATCCAAAGACACAAGTAGAGTGACAGTGAAAGGATGGAAAAATATATTCTATGCAAACAGTAACCAAAAGAGAGCTGAGGTGGCTATACTAATATCAGACAAAATATACTTAAAGTCAAAATCTCTTAAAAGATCATTAGCTGTCTCTAGTCAAGTACAATCATAGACCTTCCAGAGAGATGTGGTGGAACAATTATTTTGATAGATTTTGCTTTCTCTATTCTTTGCTATATCTGTGCCTGTCTTCCTATCTGTCCTCACCAAAAGTCAAGGCAGATGACTATATATTATGGGTTGTAATGCAAATGATCAAGGCCAGGGAGGTTCACACTGGATCCAGACAGTCCAAAGAAAAACTGTGGAGCCGAAGGAGGATGAGCTATATCTTCATTCAACTGATGGTGGGGCTGACCGTACACAAGAAACAGCCCGTCTCTTCCCAGTGGCAGCCAGCTGGGCATGCAGGGGGGACAAATCATACCCCGCACCTCAGAAAGTCTGGGCCGGTCTTACAGGGCCCAGAACAATAGTGGCTCTCAGCTAAGGATGGGTCAGACATTAGTCAACCAACAAAGCATCTGTTATGACTATGCTATATCATGTTTACATAACCGGGGCCTTCGCTGGGACATGGTGAGAAAGCCTGTGTTTTCAATTTCCCCATAGGGTCAATCACCCACAGTAACTGAAAAAGCAAACCAGGCAGTATGTGTCCACTTTTCAATAAAGGACAATATTTTAAAGGGAAAAAAATCTCTTAAAAGAGACAAAGAATGACATTATATATTGATAAAATGGTCAAATCACCAAGATGGTATAACAATTCTAAAAATATATACAACAAACTACAAACACCCAAAATACATGAAGCAAACATTGGCAGAGTTGATGGGAAAAATAACACTTCTACAACAATAGTTGAAAACTTTAATAAACCATTTTCAATAGTGAATAGGAACATCTATAGAGATCAGTAAGGAAAGACAGGATGTGAACAACACTATAAACCAACTAGATCTAACAAACACATATAGAATGTTCTGCCCCAAAACAGCAGAATACACATTCTTCTCAAGTACATGGAACATTTCCCAGGATAGACCATATATTGGGCTATAAGACAAATCTTAATAAATTTTAAAATATTAAAATCATTAAAAGTATCTTTTCCAACCATTGTGGAAAGAAGCTAAAAATCAACAATAAAAGGAAACCCAGAACATTCAAATATTTGGAAATTAACACACTCTTAAATAACCAGTGGGTCAAAGATGAAATTACAAGGGAAATTAGAGATGAATAAAAATCAAAATACAACATACCAAAACTTATTGGATGCAGAGGGAATTTAAAATGTAAATGCCTGCATTAAAAAAGAAGACAGACCTCAAACCAATAACCTAATTTTACAACTTGAGGCACTAGTAAAAGAAGAGAAAACTAAACCCAAAGTTCTTAGAGAAAGTAAATAATAAAGGTTAGAGTGAAGAAAAATAAAAAGAAAATAGAAAAGCAATTAGAGAATCAACAAATCCAAAAGTTGGTTCTTTTAAAAGATCAAAAATTACAAACCTTTAGCTAGACTGACAGAGAAAAAAAGAGAAGACTCATAACTAAAATCAGAATGAAAGTGAACACATTACTACTGATCTTACAGAAATAAAAAGGATTGCAAAAGAAGATGATAAACAAATTAGATAACCTAGATAAAAGGAACAAATATCCAGAAACACACAAATTACCTAAACTGACTAAAACTGAAATGGAACATTTTAACAGACCTGAAGCAAGTAAAGAGATTGAATGAGTAATCAAAAACCTTGCAAAAAGGAAAAATTCAGGACCAGATGGCTTCACTGGTGAATTCTTCCAAACATTTAAATGAGAATTACCACAAATCCTTTTCAAACTTTTCCAAGAAATAAAAGAGGGAAGAATACTTCCTAACTCATTCTATGAGGCCAGCATTACTCTGATATTAAAGCCAGATAAAGACATTACAAGTAAAGAAAATCACAGACCAATATCCTTTATAAATATAGATGCAAAAATCCTCAACAAAATGTTAGCAAAAGAAATCCAACAGCATAGTAGAAGAATTATACACCACGGCCAACTGGGATTTATCCCAGCAATACCAAGGTGGTTCAATATAGTAAAATCAAAGTAATACCCCACAATAATAGAATGAAGAAAAGAAAACATATGATAATCTCAATTGATTCAGAAAAAGCAGTTGACAATGTCCAATACCCTTTCACAATAGAAAAACTACTCAGAAAACTAGGAATAGGAGAAGACTTCTTCGACATGATAAAGAACATTTACGAAAAATTCTAAGCTAACAGCGTGACCCAACTATATGCTATCAACAGAAAGCATACTCAATGGTAAAAGACTAAAAGATTTCTTCCCAAGATCAGAAACAAGATAAGGATGCCTGCTTTCACTACTGCTATTCGACACTGTACTGCAACTTTTTAAAAAATAATTTATCTTTATTGTTGAAAGCACTACAGGTGTCCCATTTTCCCCCCCAAATGACCCCCTCCACCTCGCTCCCACCCCCTCCCCAGGCCTTCACCCCGTCATTGTCTGCATCCATGGGTTATGCATATATGCATATAACTTCTTTGGTTAATCTCTTCCCACCCTCCGCCCCCTTCCCTCTTCCCTCTGAGATATGACTGTCTGTTGCCTGCGTCAGTGTCTCTGGATCTATTTAGTTCATCAGATTCTTTTCCTCATTAGCTTCTTCTTAAAGAAGACCCTTCAACATTTCCTGTAGTGCTGGTCTGGTGGTGATGAACTCCTTTAGCTTTTCCTTGTCTGAGAAGCTCTTTATCTCACCTTCAGTTCTAAATGTATTGCAACTTTTATACAGAGCAATTAGACAAGAAAAAGGAATAAAAAGCATGCGAATTTGAAAGGAAGAAATAAAACTACATTTGCTGATGACATGGTCCTATATATTTAAAACCCCAAATAATTCCAAAGAAAACTAGTAGGGATAATAAATGAATTTAGAAAAATTGCAGCATTTCAGATCAATACACAAAAATGAGTTGTGTTTTTACACAATTACAATGAACAATCTGAAAAGGAGATTCAGAAAACAATTCCATTTACAATGGCATCCACAAGAATAAAATACCAAAGAATAAATTAAACCAAAGAGGTGAAAGATTTGTAGCTTCTATCATTATAATTCTATTGGCCTCAGACATTTTACTCCTGTAGTTAAAAAAAGGGTCTTTAAGGGTAGCCAGTTTCTGCCTCTTATAAATTCTATGACCTTGAAAAAAGCAGTTAACCACCTTTGTGCCTTCTTTTCCTTATCTATAGAATGGGGGACATGGTAGCACCTAACTACTGAAGAATGAAATAAGGCACTAAATGGCACACAACAAGGTTTTAATATGTGTCAGCTCTTATTATATGCATGTTCTAATCCCTCACAAAATACGTATTTTGTCTCTTGGTTTTATATCTAAATGCAAATGAACCTTGAGACCATGCCCAAGATTGAAGAGGCCAGATGTAAAGAATTGATTGGTGTTATTATTCTGGTTTCTAATTGCCATCTCAAATAAATGCATTATGAAGATTAAAAAAAGAATAAAGTTATCAAAGAAATGTACAAACCAATGGAAAATACCATGGTTGGTGTAGCAGAAGGGAGAGAAGATACTGTGTAATGAATGTAGTGAGCAAAGAGGTTCAGAGTTTAGGTTTGGGGGATCAGAATGATGACACACCAAGTCTCTGCTTTTCTAACTACTGGGGCATGACTTTAAGCAAGTTACTTAACCTCTCTAACCCCCAGTTTCCTCATTTGAAAACATTTACTGGAACAGTAAAACAATTCCTCTTTTGTAAGGATTAAACTAGATAATTTTTAATATGCTTAGTACAGTGTGTCAATACATAGTAGCTTTAAAAATATTTTTAGTTCCAGCAGTATACTCACACTGCCATTTACTAGGAAGATAAAAACAAAATGTATGATGCTATGACCCAGACCTCTAAATTCTTCCAAGTCAGTTGGAGAGGCCAGACAAACAGACACTGTGCAGTACAAGACAATCCTCCTGTTAGATGACATTTCTCTTTTCTTGTTTCGTTCCCCCATCATTTGTTTTCTATATATCTTGCATATAAAAATTCATGAAAGTTTTCCATCCCGAATTAGATTGTCTAAAAGAAAATATTTCATTGTAAAAATAACAAAAGAGCAAACATACACAATTTCTCATGACTTGCCTCCACCTTGTGTAATTTATTTCTTATTAGCAGAAAAAAATAGTGGTTATAGAAGAGAATTTTATGGTCAAAAAAGAGACTCATTTTTATTTTGTTTTGTTTTGAGTTATCAAAAATTAAAACCAAAATCAAGCAGAGTAGGGAGTGACCATGGAGAAGTCATCTTGGCAGATGCTGAAATAAGGGGAGGGGATGAACTACAAGACTTGGAGGCTGAGAAATGTTTTGGTAATATGGTGGTGCCTATGATTCCATGTCTACAAACTTATTTTTTAAAGAAACACTTTTTATCAGAAAAGTTAGTTATACTAAAAAGAAAAACAGCTTAACACATCTCTTTAACCGAAACTCCTTACTCCTTCTTTTACTCAAGGTCCTTGCCTGGGGATTTAAATTAGCTATTTAGCCCAAGTTTCCTTTCCTCATTTTGAGAAGCCAACGCAGATTTGTAGAGTTTAAGGACATGGTGCTCAAGTGCCACCCAGCTGGGTTTTCCTACTAGCCACTGAGGGAGGCCTCACGCCAGACTCCTCCTCATTCGGATCCTACCAGCTAACTGGGTAGAGAGCCAGCTGGGTGTCTCTTGCATCAGGCTGCTGAGCCTGTTTTGAGTGAAGACAGACAAATTTCCACCGGGAAAAGCAAAGAAAGTTCACAGCAATATGCTCTTATCTCAGAAAGCACCAGGGGGAAACTATACGAGGGCAATAAACATATTCCTCAGCAAAACATGAAACTGAAAACCATCAGGGAGTGATTTACCTATTGTCAAAAGCAAAGAGTCCGTGGCCATACCCCTCTGAACGCACGCGATCTGCTCTGATCCCTGAGCAGAGTCTGGCCAGGCTGGGGCCTGGATGGAAGTCAAAGGGCGAGGGCAAAGAGAGTAGCTAGTCCCTGGGTCTCTGGAGAAAAGACAGGCTGTTTGTTCAAAGTACGTCTACCATTAACTCTTGCTTTACATTGTATTTACTGAGGCAACAATCTGGAAATTAATTGACATCTCTCTGTGTGATTTTTTTTCTTAAAATGAGCTAATTTTCTTTGTTTTTATATTTCTGTACATCATTTTTCATTGTGAGGTTGTCAAAGGATTATAGAAAAATTGGGTAAATTCAGAGGCATCAAGAGAATCAAACTAGACCTACTGATTTAAAGGGTGTCATGCGAAAGGAGGTGACTCCTGACTCATGCACCGTTCAAACTGCAGCTCCATTTAAAATCATGACTCTGGCTTATTTCATCACATGGGGTGCCAACTATTGACACCTACAGTATTGTTGAGCCTAAGGTCAAAGAAATCCACCTACCCAAAAGGCTATTTTGATAGCAATTATTGAAAATGAATTCAGTTTAAGAGTCTTCAGCTTATATTTTTCAAGTCCAAAATTCTTCAGGGTAACTTATCATTGCTTAACTGTCATTATTTGAAATCCTAGTGGGAATGTTATCACTATAAACCTCTGGGTAAAACATTTTTTTGCAATCTCACCATCATTTTAATTTTGTTTCCATCTCTAGTCATTTGCACAGATGTTGATGGAGCTGTATTTTTGCTTCAATGTGTATTGCAATATTCTTATTGCGTTCTGCAGGTCCTCCAGTAAACGTTACTTGCAATATTTTTATCAACAGTTTTGGATCAGTCACAGAAACCACCATGGTAAGTGCTTCAATGCCACTGGCAAGAGAAAACTTGACTAGATTATGCCATGAACAAAACCTGTCAAATTTTCTATTTATTGTTCAACTTGCAGGGCCTCCTGTAAATGTTACCTGCAACATATTTATCAACAGCTTTGGGTCAGTAGCAGAAACTACAATGGTGAGTGGGACTGAACATTGAAGCCATGGTGTGAAGGAAGGGGATATGGGATCGGAGGGCACCGTTGTATATTTGTGGAACATTTACTGAATGCCAATTTCCAAGTTCTTTCACCTCTAGAAAGTAATTATTTATACTCTTCCACTTTAGAAAGTCATTACACATGTGTTCATTACTTAAGATTCAATAATCTTACCCATCATGCCAAAGAAATTTTGGAAACACTTGATGTTGAGTTATATTTAGGTAAAATAATCAGTAAAAAGCACGGTGTATAGTTAAGGATATTTAAATATTTGCATCTCTGGCATTTCAGAAATATAAGTTTCAAAGTTTGGGGAATATTTTTATAGCCATTCTTTTTCATAGAGTGTAAGTTTTAACATAGTCAAACCTTGTATATGCAACATGTAAGACATATGCCAAGGGGCTGACTTAACAATAAACACACACACACACACAATTTTGTTGGCAATAAGTCCTGAGTCCATAGCAATTGCATTACATGAATGGCTTTTTAAAAAACACACACATAAACATGCAAACATGTTTCACGTACATGAAAAATATTTTAGATACTATAAAATGTGCCGGATTCCTTACAGATGCTATGGTCATGGTGTTGCCTTGTCACAGCCTATTCAGTCAGTATACTTACAGTGCAGTGTGGAGACTGCCTTTTGAGTGAAATACTTTCTTGGTCCCCATACAATTTCTTTTATGTCCTAAGTGAATTGGCTGGTTTTAATTTCCATGACTACGTAAAGTATACAGCCATATTACTGGATGAGATCAAAATAAAATATAGTTGAGCTCGACCAAGTATTATGATAGCTGATATACTAGAAACACTCAAGAAGCCAGATAACCAAATTTCTGTACTTTTTGGTATCCTTGATACTAGAAAGAGATAATTTATCTTTTACCACTCCTTTCCACTGTCAAAATTAGGTTAGTCAACCCCACTATCTGTCCAGAAATAAGACGGCTTTGACAGGACGTAGTACAAAAATAATTTTACCCAAATAAGATAGTTTTGATAGGGTTATTGAATGACTCATAAGAAAAGCAGAACATGGAAAGAATAATGAAACTCTGAGCTTGGCATTCAGTTTTTGTCTCCCCCCCCCCCTTGGTTTTATCCTGATAAGTCTTCCAGCAGCCCAAATCACTGTCACCAGCTTTACACGATGGCATTCAATGACAATATTTGCACGACCTAATGCTAATTACATTAATTAGTCTCCTAAGTTGCTTTGATTAAATCTCCTCATTGCATTTTACCCTCAATCAGAAATGTAAATGTGCACCTTTTTGATGCTCATTAATGCAAGAAAAATCTTAATATTTAAGGAGATGAAAATGGAAGCTACGGATATCCTTGTTTTCCTGTGTCTCTAACAGCTACTGAAGGTGTTTAATCAGGGGGCTGCTTCGGCGCTTCCTGGTCACTTATTAAGGCGTTCTTTGTCATGTTTCCTATGAGAAAATTTGGAAATCGTTGCTCAAGTGTAATATCAATGGCCTGTCTATTCTGCTGTACGAGATATATTGAATCGCATGGTCAGAAGAGTGACATGTATTATACTTCTATTTATTTCTTAGCTTCTGATGTAATGACAAACTTCACTTGGTTTTTAAAAAGTTCCTTTATTTTCTTCAATATGGCTTTTGTGTGAAGCTAAAAAATAGTTTTAAAAATTCTATCATGCTGAAATCAAGAATAAATCCTCATGCCATGTAGGGTAGGGACCAGTAAAATTTTTTCTATAAAAGGCCATTCCATAGATATTTAAGACTTTGAGGGCCAGACAGTCTCTATAACAACCCAATTCTGCCCTTTTGGCATGAAAGTAGTCATAAACAATAGTAAGAAATAGGTGTGGCTGTACTCCAAAAAAATTTTTACTTACAAAAAACGGCTGTGGCTAAATTTGGCCCATAGGTCATAGGTTGCCCCCCCCCCATCTAAAGCATCAGTATTTAAATATTCAGATACTCATAAGAATGTGTGAATCGCTACACCCTGAAGGGTCTCATCTTCCCACATCCCAAAGGCCTGTCTGGGAACCTACCCGATGCACCTACAGAGTGTCATCACAGCCTCAACTTCCTTGCTCAAAACCCTGAGATTCTACCACCCATGAATTTACCCACACTTGCATAAAATTTGACTCTAAAAAACTGGTTTAAAATGTTAAGCAGAATCAGATTCTCCCCTGAACTGTCTTCAGTTGGAGGGAGAACATCAGACCCTTAACTTTCAAGCACAGTAATGGATGTGATCATTGAGGACACCGATTAGTGCTATTTGGGGGATAATAGTTTTGCTTTCTCTAAATTTCCTGGAATACAGTTTTACAAGAATATCTCAGAATTTTGAGTTTCTAAACAAGATTTTCCTCTCTCCTCATGTGCCACTCTCACCCCACAGCCCTGATAGCACCATTGTCGGATTTAGTTTAGGTGTTTGTTTGTTTCTAAATAAGAGGCAATGATTATTTTTAAGAACTCGACCTGACTTTCTTTTGGTGCTATCCAGTCTGCCCTCTTATGTTGGATGAAATCCCATAATCTGGTTGATGAAATGCCAAATAATTGTTGGCACTACCTGCCCACAAAGTATAGGCTTGCTTATAGACCCAATATGGCCTTTAACTCCTTTGATATGTTATTGTTGGGTATGTGTGCTCACAGGGCAACATATTTGTGTTATTCTAAGGAATATTTTCATGGGATCATTATGATGCCATACATTATACCAAAATACACAATTTTGTTCAGTAAGAGGCACAGGAGTCTGTTGACGGTCATTGCTAATGGACCCTGTGTTAAGAGTATTCAGTGGAACAATTTTTTGTGTGGTTTCAAATGACTAGTGAGGGATGCATAGAGAGACAGATTATACATTGTTTGTAGAATGTGAGTTTACCATTTCCTTTTCTTTCTTTCCCCCTTTTCTTTAGCAGCTGATGGCAAGTGAATTTATAGGACGGGGAGTGTATTTGCAAACCCCTCTTTACTGATTTAAAGGCATAGTTTGGAAATATTAATAATGTAGAAAAGGTCAAGAGTATCCGCATGCCATCTGCATGCAACTCCCTCCAGGGCTAGGCCACGAGCAAATGGAAAAGGACAGTCTCCTCCAAGCTTCCTAATGACGGCCCGCAAGGCTGTGGCTAGGCAGTGTGGCTTGGACCTGTGGGGCTGGCACACTACCCCTGCCACAGCATCAGATCCTCCCCTCCCCCCTAAACAGATTTGGGGAAGGGAAGGAGCAAGAGCTGAAAGTGTGCAAAATGTGTCCACCCAGCGAGCATCTTCACAGTATGATCCTGGCTCCCCAAACTCTGCCCCAGAGGATAAATTCCACATGCCCTGCTGATTACGGCTGCAGGGTAAAGAGCTGTTTTATCTCTGATCTGAAATCATGGTCCTGAGGAACTGGGTAAGAGGTAGACAGCTCCTTATAGGGACGCACGCTGTGTTGTAACTGCTAGGATGACACTGTGGGCTCCCTTTCATTCTATAGCTGCATAAGCGATTCATAAGGAGATGCTAACTTATCAGAAACAGCAGGTAACTACATTTCTTATTTCTGAGTTTTTAAGGAAGAACTAAGAACCTACCATGAGCCCGGCATTTTGTTAAACTGAGATACAAGGTGGCCTTAGTCTCTAAATTAACAACATGATGTTAAAGCCTGAATTCATCATAACGTAAGTGCTGCCTCATAATTTTAAATTCAAGGCTAACTTGCTATATCAAAGCCAGCACAGACTCAAGGTGATGAAAACTGTACTGCTGTGCAGCCAGAGGTTAAAACCAAAGTGCCACATAGGCACTGTGGGGAACCAACAAAGTCTACCCTTGTCTTTGATAATGTTATAACATAAATGATTTAAAAATGTATATGCATAAAAATAATAAGAGTAATGGTAAGGTTTAATAAGAGTTTGTATAAGGCAGAATGGCAATATCTACATACAAATGCCAGACTAAATATAATATTACCAAAATAATTCAATTTAAGGAAACAATCTTTGTGGCATGGGTATCGGATTAGAAGTTACCAGAAAAAGTGAAACTTTAGAAATTCTCAATTTTATATGAAATAACAGTATGGAATATAGGTACTTATATTACCTGTGTTAATAATATAATAAATATTGCCCGGCCGGGCGTGGCTCAGCGGTTGAGCGTCCACCTAGGATCCAGGCGATCAGGGTTCGATTCTTGGTCAGGGCACATGCCCGGGTTGCGGGCTGCAGCTGATCAATGACTCTCTCATCATTGATGTTTCTCTCTCTCTCTCTCCCTCTTCTTTCCTCTCTCTGAAATCAATAAAGATATATTAAAATATATATATAATAAATATTATGTGACTTACACATAGCTTTTGAAAAAAACAAAATATTTGTGTATGTATTTATATACACACACGTATATACATATATATTATTTTAATTTGAATGTTTTCATTACCTAATCCAATATCCAGATAATTATAGTAAGACAAAATTTTTTTTAATATGTCTTTATTGATTTCAGAGAGAGGAAGAGAGAGAGAAAGAGAGAGAGAGAGGGAGGGAGAGAGAGAGAGAGATAGAAACATCAATGATGAGTCATGGATCGGCTGCCTCCTGCAGGCCCCTGACTGGGGATGGAGCCCCCAACCTGGGGATGTGCCCTGACCAGGAATCGAACCCTGATCGCCTGGATCCCAGGTCAATGCTCAACCACTGAGCCATGCTGGCTGGGTAGAAGACAAATTTTAACACAAAGAGAGACTACAGAACAATATAAGTATCTCCTGTGGTTTGGAATATCATGAGAGAATAAACCTATCTGTAAATAAACAGAGATGATGCACAGATAAACCACACACGTCAAATGTCTACCCTACATTGATAATGATAGAGAACTGAAAAAATTACAGAGGCACAGCCCCAGAAAATCTTTTCTTTGGCTATCTACTTCTCTAGATCCTTAGGTGTCTTTTTCTATTCAGTAGGTTTAAGGGTTGCTATTTATTTTAGAATAGTGTATGTCATCATAAACAAAGTTATGGAAAATTTTAATACCTATATAACATAAGGAACAAATACTTACAAAAGATCTAATAAAGGCCTTATTTCACATAATTCCTGTAATTGTGGCATAAAATATATTTTCTCTTCTTAGTTTCCAATTATCCTTGTTTACAAATAGGAAGATCAATTTATTTTAAATTAACTGTTAGGTATTTAATGTTTCTACTGTGACATAATAGATTCAGTGATCTTTTAAAGTTCTAATATTGGGAGAATCTATTTTATTATCTTCCCCCTATATAAAATTCAAAATAAAAACCAGGAAACACTGGAGAATACTCGTGGGAAAGACTTTTTAAAAGGTACATTAGCTGTGAAAATTTATATTGAGATTTTTTTAAAGGTCAATGTTCTCATATTGTATGTCACTAATGTAATATTCTCTAGAGCCTCTCAATAAGCATCTTTAAATCGTTCTCAGGTTCAAGGGAGGATTGCAACAACTTCTCTTGGTGATTTTGTGCCCCATACTCTCTATCTGGCTTCTTATGTCCTCTCCCATCCTATGATTACTTCCTGGGGTCCCTTGTTGGCCTCTCGATGGCCTAAAATATTTAACCCATTCACTTCTGTTATCCCCAGCTGTCATTAACATCCCATAGTTAGGGTTTCTCTACCTCCAGAATTGGTTAAGGGATGAGATCTTCTTCCCTCCTGATTCCTATTGAAACAAGCTCAGACCCCATGCAAAAAAAACAGAAACAAAAACAAAAACAAAAAAAAAACAAAGAAAGAAATTGTTACGGATAACTGGTTTTCACTCTAAAGCAAATAAAAGGGGTGGATGTTAAACACTGGAGAAGTTTCATTTTTTCCCCTTCAGGAAACCTTAAAAAAATCTCATAGCTGATGTATCTGAGGGTACCTACATTGAATTATTACATTTTCAACACCCCCTTTTTTTTATTTTCCACAAATCACACCTTCCACTCTTTACTCACACAAAACTTTGAAGCTTTCAGTAACTCCTGTTCCCAATGAAACACAGACCTCGCCATCTCTTCCCAGTTATGACCATCTGGTCCCTTTAGACAATTCCAAAATACAGGATGAGGAACACATTGAGGTTCTGCCATTCCTTTGGTTCAGTCATTGAGGGGAGGGGGCGGTGCATACACAGTGAGCACAGGGGATGGGATGGAAGTATGGCTGGGCCCAGAAGACCATTCTCTTAGGTCTGAGAATTTGCTGCGCAAGCCTGGTATAATTTCAAATAAAAGTCAGCTGATACACTTTCCCAAGTGAGAAAGTCCTTAGTTTGTACAATTGAGAAGTTTAGGTTATTTCTTTTAATATTTCAGCCTTTCCAAATGAGCAGGGTTTTGATGACTGATTTTCAGAAGTTAGTTACTATTTCATTATTAGCATTCTTTAGGCTGACTACATTGGGCACTCACTCTAAAAACTGCCACCTTCCAAAGACTCTATCGACCTGATCATCAGGATAGCCATATTTGAAAAGAAGTCACGGGAATTTGGATAGTTTAGTAATAGGTAGAAGGAACTGGATTGAAACTCTTTTCTGTACACTCTGATCTTTATCACTTAGTCATTTTTTTTTCTTTTGGCCCTAAGGGTAATTAACCAAACTGACCAACCTGAGGTGGTCTCCATTATACCTGGTAGAGTAACTAATCATCCTAATTTTGCCTGGGATTGAGTGGGTTCTCTGAATGTGGGACTTTGGGGGCTAAAACTGGGAAGTTCTCAGGCAAATTAGGACAAGTTGGTTACCATCAGAGGGACGTAACCAATGACCCAAAGTCCAGGTGCCCAAGATATGGAAATAGAGCAAATGAGAGTAAAAAAGGTACAGGAAAGAAAGAAAGAATGAGTATATATCGCCCTAAATGGCCACAAGTGGCAGAAATGGGCAACTATCAGCTCTAAACCATAGCCCACTTGACTAGGGAATACTGTGGAGACCTCTATCAGGGTCCACTCTATCAAGCAAAGGACAAGTTTCCATGGCCCTAAACCTTTGAGTAGAAATCCCCAGGAGAGCAGTCACTGCCCCGAGCTGATCCGCTGTCACAGAAGGAAATTCCCAGACCACGTGGGAATAACAGGGTGTACAGGAGGCTCCCCCGGGGAGGAACACCTTAGTCAGAAGGTGCTCAGATGAGAATAACATGAAAAGATCTCTGTTCTAATGACGCATCAAGTTGACTACTATAGATACAACCCATTCATAGATATAAATTATTTAAGACTTTCAAAAGTAAGTTGCTGTGAGGGAATTATCTTGTCAACATGAAGCATCTTAAAAATATTTATGTTGATGAATTAAAAAAATGTTGCCCTGTATCTAAGAGTTTTATAATAAGATTTTCACTACCAAAAGTATGGAGTGGGTTTGTTTCTGCCCAGAGCATCTGAGCAGAATGAGGAAAGAGATCATGTCATTTCTGATTTGGAAAATGAATGTCTTACCTGACAATCTGCCATCACACACTGACTTCTATACTCATTGTTAACTTTTTCTATAGCAAAATCAGCTGGAGTTGGTATTATTTCCTCCTGGAATGAACAATTTAAACATAAAGAAATTCAGCCAAGTCTATCTGGTTTGGTTGAGTTTTCTTACTTTGCCCCCTCTGTTCCCACTCCTCACAGAGCTGAGTGGTTTATTTTTGACCAAGATATACGCAGCCTGCTTTCCTCAGACACCAACAGCGCACCACATCAGGGGGAAGAGTGAGGGGAAACGCAGATGGCCCCATGCGCCAGAGCGGGTGATAAGCGGCTCCTTTCCGTGCTGTTTCCGTAGGATTACCGAGTGAACATCTTTCTGAGACAACAGTGGAATGACTCGAGGCTGGCATACAGCGAGTACCCTGATGATTCCCTGGACTTGGACCCGTCGATGCTGGACTCCATTTGGAAACCAGATTTGTTCTTTGCCAATGAGAAGGGTGCCAACTTCCACGATGTCACCACTGACAACAAATTGCTTCGGATTTCAAAAAATGGCAAAGTGCTTTACAGTATTAGGTAAGCTGCTTTGGGCTGCACCTGTTCACGTCTCCATTTTTCTCCTGGCCTAGAGCTGCCTAATTCTGCATGGGGAGATGTATGTGAATATTGGACTTTTGAGGTTCTTGTTTATCATTTAAATCTTAAACTTGGTGAGAGTGCCAGAGGTTCTCATGGTCTCAGAAATGTGATTCTCTACAACAAAAATATATTTGGTAGGTGGATGGATGATGGTATTGGGTAAATACTTGCACAAATGTATTATTGACTGATTCAATAAAGGAAGTAGAGGCCCTTTAGTTCAATTACAATTGAACAAAATGTACAAAGACTCATTTCAAATAATTCTGTCATTCCATAACCCTAACCCTAACCCTACTCCCCTCCCCATACACACGCAGGAATTCAACTGCTCATCATGGTCACTGATAGCATACTTAAGGCTGGGTGAGTGGAAAACTGGTTCTAACCCCAGCTCTGCTTCTAACTAAACATGTAAACTTAATCTCTCAACTTTTGTTGAACTTGAGCTTGGGATAGACAATTCCTAAGATCCATTTTAGCTTTTATATTTGAACATAATCTCCAGAATCTTTATCACTCCAGGCTCAAAAAAATCTCTCTTTTCTGAATTATAGTAACAGTTTCCCTGTGAATCTGTAAAGCTCTTATTTCTTCCTACCTCACAGTTTGGCTATTTCTGTACATGGATATAGCATAAGAACATGGATTTTTGATACAACAAATCTAAAATCAAATCCAAGCTTTGCCACTTATTAACATAACCTATAACCCTCAGGTACCTTAACAATAAAATAGGAAACATTATATTTATTTCTGGGTATTCTTGTGAGACTGGATGATATAGGGCAAATATTCTTTGTAAAGGGCCAGATAGTAAGTATTTTAGTTTTGCAGGCCCGACTGTCTCAACTCTGTCACAACTAAACTGTGCCATTGTAGTGCAAAAGCAGCCATAGACAACACTCAACTGGGTGTGGCTGCATTTCAATAAAACTTTATGTACAAAAACAGGTGGAGGACTAGATCTGACCCCTTGGCCATAGTTTGCTGACCCCTGATACAGAATACATACACATGCTTGCCACTGCCCTGGTCAGTGTGGCTCAGTTGGTTGAGCACTCTCCTGTACTCTGAGAGGTCGGCAGTTCAATTACCAGTCAGGGCACATGCCCAGGTTGTGGGTTCAATCCCCAGTCAAGGTGTATATGGGAGATAACTGATCAATGTTTCACTCCCACATCAATGTTTCTCTCTCTCTGTCTCCCTCTCCCTTCCTCTCTCTCTAAAATCATTATAAAACATATTTTTAAAAAATACTTGCCACAATAAATGACAGAGAAGATGTGATCAATAAATAAAGTGATGGCTGTCTGTATTTTAAAGTTAACATTCTTTCTAATTAGTAAATTCTTTATAGCCAAGATATTTGGATTTTGCATCTTCTGAAAACCCTGCCAAAGGCCCTAGACAATGTATTGTATATTAGAGATATCTAATACTTTGAATAAATATTGACATTTTAAAGATCCTTTATAAAATTCTTCCTTTTTCTATAATATTATTATCCCCCAAAAGTAGACAGCTAGTGTCTTTGCAAATAATTTTCACAAGTTTACAGATTCACCACCATTAAAACCTCATTTCACAACTCTATATTCAATTTAGGTCTATATTGTACATTCCATTCTTATCCTGGTAATTTCACAGCTTACTGATAGCTGACAGCCCCGATGTCTTGTGGAACAAAAGAGACTACTCATTTGTAAAAAGTAGCAAAGTCACTGCTTACACAAAGAGCCAGGAAATTCCCTTATTTTATTTTTAAGGAACTTTACTTTTATTCTTATAAAATGTTTAAGGAAACAGAGTGTTTCACATGTGATGCATTTGGTGTAAAATGCAGTATTGGGCACAGCCTAAGTTGGTGTGACCTGATGAAATGGGACACATGCAGAGCGTGGTACAAGGAAGAAGAGTTATAAAAAGCAGCACAGGGCATCAGCTGCTCCGCCAGCCCTCTGGGCTCTGGGCGGCATTTGCTCTAGTAAATACCTGGCATCTTGCACCGCTGAAATACAACCGGGGAAGTTTTTCTTTTGTTCCATGAAATCCTTTCTATTCTAGAACCACAAAGCATGTAATGTTCCTCAGACCTAGATCTTGAGGCAATTCTTCTATCTCTGGTTCCAACTGTAGCATATTACAGGCCCTGAGAGGCCCTAACGATTGTTTTGGATAGAGTAGAGTTTGTCCTGTGGCAGGCTAGTTTAGCTTTTCCTTCACTGTTGGTATTTGTGAGATTAGAGGGAAAGATCCTTGGGGTAGGAGAACTGGACATGTCATTTTAGGGAAACACAGCTCTTGGCCGATTTGAACTGCAGGAATCTAATTATGTGCCTGGAAAGGTTTTTGATAAGCCAGACACTGCGCTGGGCCTAGAGATCCAGAGTTGAGTAAGATGTGCTACTTGCCCTGGAAGGGCTCCAGTCTAACAAGGCAGGCAAATGAGATAAATTAAATAATAGGAATAAATAGAAAACAAGGAAAAGAAAGGTGCCTCTAACTTTGCAAATGAATTGTGTTACTCAAATATTGTTAGAATGTGGGTGCTGGCACCCACACTCCTATTTACTTGAGTCACTGCACTCAGTTTAACTAGAGGGCATAGAGTAATTAGTGCTAATATATGCCAAGGTGCATATGCCCAGGTCCAACCCAAGTGTACGGTTAAGTGGGCTATAGTTTCTGGTGTCTTAAAGGTACTAGAAAGTCCCTGCTGACATTCCATTAGGAAACTTTCCCTCTCCCGTCAGGTTTACAATGCATATACCCCTATGAGAGGATATTCACTGGCCTAAATTCATACTAAGCTGTAAAGAGCTGATATGAAAATTTCTTTCTGGTAGTAGGTTTGATGTACATGAAGGACAGTGAGAATGAGCATGTTGGATACCTGAGAGGAGAAATCAGATAGGACAAAGAGAGTTAACAAAGATACAAGGAAAGGATACAACAGAAGTACCAAAGATCAACTCATGTAAACTCATGAAGTGCCTCCATCCTACACATTTAAATAATTTCTTGAACAATGGTCCACATTAAAAAATATTCTTTAGTGATGTTTTATATTTGCATATTCCTAAAACCTAAAGCAAATGGATGACAGCATTTCATCTGGGAATAATTTCTTGCTTTCTTAGCTTTGTAGGAGCAGAGGTAGAATTAACTGTGCATGGAAACCAGAGCCCAAGGATTTGATGGCCAAACAAAACACAAAGAGATCTGTGCAATCCATTGACTTCAAAACAAGAACACACTTCACAAGATTTTATACATCTTTTTCCCAAAAGGCATGAGTTTAAACAAAAGAGGGAACAGTAGACCAGAACTCCATAATTGTCCTCCAGATTCAAACTTGGGGTACCTTAGTAAAATTCAAACAAATCTTTTAAAAAGGAATCGAAGATCTTAGCTGTTACAAAGTTTCTAATCCAGTGATGCAGGACAGTCTTAATTGATGAAAAAGTATCAAATCTATTTCTGTGATTTCTATCTCTTCTGATTTTTCCTTTAATATGCATTTCATGAATATAACACATATTCACGTTTGATCTCACTCCATGTTTTTTGTAAGTTTTTGTTGACCCATCCTATTAAGTATTCATCATCCCTGATCAGAGTATAAACCAGGACACATATCTTGCTTTGTACACCCTCCTCAGAGACAAATTCTAAATTTATATTATTAAAAAAGGCCTGAATCCATAGTGGAATAGTGAGACTTGTGTCTTGTACATATTATTGCTCAAACAGTATTTGTTGAATTGAATATAATAAATTGCAGTAGAAGTCAGGGCATCGTGGCATATGGTGTGCAATATGAAAGAGAAAAGGAGAAGGTGAGCATTTTTGGAAAGCAGCAGCTTGTCTCACGTGTCCACAACGTCTGGTAATATTTGTTTTTTCCTTTATTTCTCACTTCTAAGAATTTTCTGCCGGACTCCTGACTTTTATAGAAGCATAAGATTCTTTTTAAAAAAATATGTATATTTATTGATTTCAGAGAGAGGAAGGGAGAGGGAGAGAAAAAGATAGAAACATCTTAAGATTTTAAAATTTGATATTACCTTGTAGAATACCTAATCTAACACCCTTGTTTTATGAATGAGGAAGTGACTTCTTTCAGAAATTAGGAGAGCTAAAGTAATGGAGCCTATAAATAGGAAAGTTAGGACAAGAAGCACAGTCTTTACTTCTATTTCAGTGCTATCATGTCCTCCACCACATTAATTTTTTATTTACTTCAACTCAACTCCAAAGACACAAACAAAGACATGTCATTTTGGAACCAGCCTTTTTGGGACTCATTTTTAAAATGACTATTGGAGGAAGAAGGTAACATTTAGGATGAGAATATAAAGTATCTTCAAATTTTGCAAATGTCTGAAAAGACTGTTTAAATTCAAGATGCAACAATTGATTTTCAAAATGGAAAATCTATTTGGTACTTTTATTTAGCACTTGTAGCTTACATAGTATATCCACTTTCTGAAATATTTTACTATCACAGGGATCAAAGGGCTGAAGAGACTCATTAAGCCAACTCCTTACCTTCAGGCAACCTGTTGAAAACTCATTCTATTTTCAAAGACCATCAGAGAAGGACATTTTATATTCTTTATATTCTTCCTTTGGATCCTATAGTAATAATGTTACTCTAACATGGTGCAGAAATTCTTCCTTATCTTAAATCACATTTGTTACAACTTAAATTAGTCACTTTTCCCTACATTTAACAAATGGCCCCTGTTTTTTGGAAAGAGGAGAGGTTATGTCATTGCTTCACTCTCACACATTCCCGTCCCATCAGAGTTAGGGAATGATGTTTGCCCCCCAACACTATGTTGCTGATCTAATTTTGCCGCATGTTCTGCTTCAGCACCAAGGGCTCTTCATCTAGCAATTTTCAGCTTGTAGTGCAGTTCAGGGCCTATTCTGAGCATTATGTTGAATGCTAGCCTGGTTACTTCTGACACTATAGTAGACATGGGTTTTAGAGTCAAATGCACTTGGGCTCTAGTTTCTGGCTTCAGAACTAGCTGTGTGACCCAGGGAAATTTATCATGTCTCTGAACCTCTATTTCCTGAGCTTTGAAAGAGAGATGATTGTTATATGGATAGTCAAAAGTGGCATTGCCATACACTCTAGGGCCCCTGGGTATTTTCTTGTAATTTGATGATTGTGCTTTCTGTGCCAGCCTCTAAGACAATGAATAAACTGACCAAGACAGATCCCTATAAACTCCAGACATTAAGGATGGCACTGACCCACTCCTGGAGGGGTGCTTAATCTGAGGACTAGGTGAAAACTCCAGGGGTCCTTAAATCCCCCTAAAACTGAATGCATCTTTCGTGTATTAGGTTAAACTCCTTTTTGTTTGTTTGTTTAGAGGAAAAGGCCATTATCTTTCTAAGGAAGCTATGACTTTCCAACTGTTAACAATTGCTTCAAGGTTTACTGCAGGCCTCCAGTATGGGTGTGGCCATAGCAATGTTGTTAAGGAAATACTATTTGCCTTCAGTGTCTTCTTATCTGACTGATAGGTACCTGGGGGCCTTTGTGACCCTCCAACTGCAGAAAGTCCTCCAAACCATAAATAATTATAGGATTGTTCCTCCACAACAGCACCTCGTATCATCAAGGTATCTGCTATACTCATCATGAAACTTTATCTGAACTAAAACATATTCATTTATGATGTTGGAGGTGATTTGCTTGTTAATCCCTTTTGATGCCATTCATAATTCCAGGTATTGATGACTCAGCCTTCCAAGCAGTACTTGAGTTGTATAGAGAACTTTTGGGGATTGACTTGCCTTCTCCCTCTAATGATAGGTTACAGGCACCACTGAGAGTGGGTGGAATGTAGATTTCTAGTCAGATATCCAATGGTGCTCTCCAAACAATCCTATCTAATGACCAACTCTACCTACACACATGACAGGACGTTTTTCACATAGCCTCCCATCCTTGACTCATTGTAAGATCTGATGCAAGAACTTCAAAAGATTCTAATGTTAGTTATAGAATGATTTTTAAGGTAAAGGAAAAAAGAACATTCCCTATTTAGATGTCAGAGCCGAAAATAAACTGCACAGTGAACTAAACCGTTTAAATGTTACCAACGGTGATACTTTGATTTTCTTACTCTCAGTTTTGATGATACACATAAGCCCATATTTTCTGTTAGAAAGCAGCTATAAAAAGCTGTGATTTCTTCTCTCTGTGCTTATTTGGACCATGTTTACCTTTATATTCTATAATCCAGGCAAAATGACATTCTCATTTTCTAAATCTATGTCCAAATGCTCATCAGTTTTGTGACTTAACTTAATGCAGTAATTAATGACTGTAACATAAGAGCCCACATCGGAATTAAGTAGTGAGGCTTCGGAGAAGTGCTGGGAAATGCCATGGAAACCACGATGATTCCATTCTTCCTAGAGGCAAGCAAGGCTGGGAAGGTGGGAGGCACTAGAATGCTCATACGCTGGTGGATTCAGCAGGAGCTGAGCTACATGGTGCAGAGGGAGGATTTTTGGAGAGTAGTTTTCAAAAAAGGCATGGCTGAGGGTAGAAGTATTAAAGTCTAGAAAGTGTGTTCTGTACACGATGGACTCAGCCCGGCCGGCGTGGCTCAGCGGTTGAGCGTCGACCTAGGATCCAGGCGATCGGGGTTCGATTCCCGGTCAGGGCACATGCCCGGGTTGTGGGCTCGATCCCCAGCAGGGGGCGTGCAGGAGGAAGCCGATCAGTGACTCTCATCATTGATGTTTCTCTCTCTCTCTCCCTCTCCTTTCCTCTCTCTGAAATCAATAAAGATATATTTTTTAAAAAAGTGGTGCAAAGAACAATACTGAGAAGGTAGTTCAAGGCATCAGGAGCTCCACATTTCCATCATATACTGTATCCTCCAGGCTTATAGAACAGCCTCTATAACCCCAGTAACTTATTCTGAGTCTCAGTTTTCTTATCTATAAAATGAGTTTGAACCAGGAGATCAGATGAAGTCTGAGGCTCCTTTAGCTGTATCATAAGTTTATAGCTCAAAATGATCTCTTCCTTCCCAAACCACAGAATTCCTTCTGAGGAATTAAGAGTGGGTTCCTCATGTCCCTCAGATCTGGGGAGTCATCAAAAGGAGGTTTTAAATTTAAGGTACCTATCTCAAAGTACTTCGAGATCTTTGAACCTTGCTCTCCCAAACTGAATATCCAATTCCTGAGGAGAGGAGCCTGATTTTGGCTTGGGGTAGCGAAAACTGGACTACCTATAGTTTAAGAGGCAGCCTAACATTCAACATGTAGTTTATACAACTACAAGTACTCAATACTGAACTCCCTAAGGAGAAATTTCCCAATTGCCAATTAGATCATTTATACCCTCTGATTCAATCAGCAGCAGTATCCATGAGATACTATTTTTGAATGTGTTAATGAATTATAGGCTTATATACTTTTACACAATTATACAAAAGTGGTTGGCTGAGACAATTATTATCTGGATATGTAGGCTAAAGGAAATCACATGGCAGATTTGAGCCAGCAGAGTTGAAGGGCTAATCTGCTATTACTCATTACCTGAATTTTCTTGTGGCAGGAAGCCAAAGGAAATTCAGAGGTCCTGGTGAGCCTGCTCAACTTATGTTGACAAGGGCTTCTCCCTGGCCCATAGTGCTGCTTTTGAAAGGCTCCCTGGATGGCATCAATCCCAAAATAAACACACATAATATCACTATGGTTCTCGTGAGACACATGAATTACTTTAGCACATTCTCATAGCACATAACCCAAAGGAAAGGTGTTCCATTTTAAAATGGGAAAAAATTGTCCATTCTCAAAGCTCAGATATCCTTGCTTGTGGCCTTTAAAATTATAAACCAGGATCTCGTACCCTTTGGGACAGCATGGAAGGGCCTGGAGATGATAATGCCAAGCGAAATAAGCCAGGCAGAGAAAGACAAATATCACAGGATCTCACTCATATGTGGAATCTAAAGAGCATAATAAATGGATGAACAAAATAGACTCAGTGACATAGAAGCATAGAACAGACTGACGGCTCTCGGAGGGAAGGTGGGGGTGGGGGAGTGGGTGGGGGGAGATTAACCAAAGAACTTACATGCATATATGCACAAGCCACGGACACAGGCAACAGTGTGCTGGAGGCCTGGGGGTGGGGTGGAGGGGTCAACGGGGAAAAAAGGGACATCTGCAATACTTTCAACAATAAAGATAAATTTTTTAAAAATTACAAACCAGCATCTATCCTGAAGACGATACAACATTTATCATTGGACAGTCACTGAAAGGCAGTTACGGACATAGATAATTATGGGAAGCTCCACACGTGACATACACTCCGAGCCAGCCCATCCAGTATCTGATTGGTCATTTCTTTCAAAGGACAATAAAACAGATGTTTTATTTGATGTTTCTCTTTACATAGTTCTCCCTAGTCTTCCTAACCCATACATAGGATGTTTCTTTTTCAGTATGTGTTACACTCGGGCTCCGCTCCCCTTCCATGCTTAGTCCCAAGCAGATGGGTGCCTTGCCTTGGGTTTCCTCCCTTTGGGAGGCATGCAGCTCATAGCAGAAGTGATAGTTGCATCTTCTTTTACATAATGGCTTGGGCCTCCTCTTTAGCTGCTTATTAAGAGTAAACTGAGGAATGGTGCCTAATTTCAATGTGTTATCTAACCAAGGATGGACCATCCTACCGTCTGACCAGGACGCTGTTTTCTCTCCAACCTTTGCCACCAGAAACACGGCCACAACTCTGCCAGTTACCACACTAGAAGTATTAATGCAGCCAAAGACCAGCAAAGTAACACAATCTTACCCTCAGCTGTCAGCAGACATAAAGTTACTTTAGTTTTCTTAAAACCATATTTTCAATGCACAAGTGCTTGTTCTCTTTCTGTTTTGCCGGTAAAATAATACCAAATAAAATGTTAAGAAAATTGCTGTACAGTGCTTTTCTCTCTTTCTTCACCTCAATGTCACCATTCAATACCTGTGAACTTAGACACATAGTGACCATGGGATGGACAAGTCAGTCCTCACTATTTTAATGTGCAGGTTAATGACATTTTAGTTTCATGAATGTTTGGGTGTATAAATAATACTAGAAATAAAATGACTTTGAAATTTTAAATGTAACTAAAATGTGGGCAGTATTGGTTATTTGAATCTTTGGTACTTTGAGCTCTTCATTCTGGTAGTGTTCAATTTAGCCCCCTCCAATTTAACACCTTCAAAAGATTTTGTTCAGGAAACATCAGAGCATTTGGAAAAGTTTTAGCTGCAGATTTATCAGTTGCGCTCCAAGTTGAATCCTATCCATATTTGGGCTTAATTAACATGGGCAAACCATATGTGTGCACATTTTCTGAAGGGACCAGGCACAGATGGGAAAAGATACTGTATTTCTGTCCTTCTCAGCTAGTATTTCTCAATGTATACGGATATTTTCTGCAGTAGCTTTATAATGTTTGGTAAACATGGGCCTTCCTAGTCAGCCACTGGCATTTTAGTCAGGGGAAAGGAGTAAAACAGCTGATGAATCAGCAGTGTTGCCATTCATGTTCTCCAAATCCCAAGGTCAATGGGGAAAAACAGGTCTTACACTTTCTTATTTGGAATTAACGAAGATGATAGAGTCTAACCATACAGCTTAGGACCAACTTAGGGCTTAGGTTCAGCCCTAGACAATAATGAAAAAAATAATTTATCTCTGGTTCCATTGCCACACTGTTCTGAACCCTGTTTTCCATCCAGTATCACCCTTCTGTTTGCTACTCTCAGTATCAAAGTGTGCTGTTGGGAATATCGGTAGGGAATCTGGGAATCTATTAACTCATATACACAAAGGAAGACATGACTAACAGTACTTGAAATAGAATTCTCTCCATAGATTTAACAGTCATGGGAGCTTTTAGCTAAATGTCTATTAGTTGATGATGTATAGAGCTAAGAGTTGAAAGGTGTTTGAGCAAGGACAGGCATTGGGATCTTCCTGGAACTCCTAAATAATTTACACAGCATGCATTTTCAACCATTACTTATGCGGAAAGCCTTCCCAGGTGCCGCCACATCTCTGCCTGTCTATGGGCCAGGTGAACAGCTCAGGGCTGGAGCGATCAGAACCTGCGCTATGCTCTATGATGAGTGGCTTCAAAGAAGTCATTTAACTACAGAGCTTTCAGAAGATGACAAAATTTTTCATTTCTTGCCTCTCTAGCTGAACTTGGTTTTTGCTCTCCACGGATCAAAACCTTCCCTGATAAACCCAAAGGGCTCTCTAAGGATCTAGGTCTGTAAGGGTAGATTATCTACTTACCCGATCACTGTCAGCACTTATGTAGGCACCAAGGGAGTAATTAAAAGTCTTTTTCTTGATTCAGTTCATGTGTGTCTTTTTTACATAATCAGGAAGGCTTCTTTAAATGGGGATTTAGAAACAATGCTAAAGAGTTGAAGAATAAATGTGCAACTACTGAGATACATTCCATTAAAATAATATATTAACATATATCTTAATAATATATTAATGATATTAAATTATGATCTCCTTCCTGAGAGAAATTGTTCTTTCAAGTATCTGATATGCATGGGGTCCAATAAATGCTTGCCAAAAATTGCTGAATGGATGTACTAGATTATAACTCAGGCAGAGTTCTGTTTAACACGAATTCCTCTCACTAAAGACCTAGAACTGGTCCTGCTGCAAATTCTGCCCTCGTCCCTGACCAGTACCATGAGCTTTCGTAAATTTTTAGTTGAGGCTAATCCAATGCATGTGGCAGCCACCTCCCCAACTTCCTCTCAAGTTTGTTCATAGCTGATTTTCCAGTCAGAGATCAGAGACAGTGTCCTGACACAGTGCCACCAGCCTAAGTAGAGTACCATTGCCTACCTTTGCACCTTCGCGTGTGTTAACGGGCATGCTGGTCTGGTTTCCTCTCGGTGGCACCTGGAAACTGTCCTCCCACCTCTCTTAGCAGCTATCCCAGTTTTCTAGCCACACCTACCATTTTCTTGGTTGCCAGTGGACTAACCTTGGTTTCACTGTCCTGACTTTACCTGCATGCCTCTCCGTTGTGACCAAGGCCCCTGATTAATCCCCTCTGTCATTAACCCTGGTCCAGTCACTTGAGCCTAATTGTCCTGCGCTGGTTTCGAGGAGAAAGTAGTATTTCCCAAGACAGTGCTAGTGCTACTGAAAAATTGCAGAGCCTTTTCTCAATCTTCTTTCCTATTTCCCTTTTAAGATTTTCTTCTTTTAGTCTGTCATGTAGACCAGCAATTCTCAACTGGTGTGACACAAGAAGTACATCATTGTGCCACGAGAATGTTTAAAACATGCAATACCTGACCATTCAGGCAGGGGCACCGACCTCTTTTCCCTGAGATTGTCAAGTGAAAAAATGACAACAGCCAACACAACAATAGCCATCTGGTATAAATGAATCAAAATTATACCTTTTTTTGTCAGATCAGTAAAAAATATAATTTTACTAATTAGTTTATGTGTGCATGAGATGAAAAAGTTGAAAATCGCTGATGTAGACAGTAATTAAAGTCATCCCTTAGAACATGCTGAAACAGTGCTTCTTAAAATGTGCTCCAGGACACCAGCATTGGTACTACCTGGGCTGCTAATCAAGAGGGCCAGAGAATCTGCATTCCCACCTCACCCCTCAGATGGCACTTATGTCCACAAGAGTTTGAAACCCACTGTGTTAAAGGATATGTTGATCAGACAACCAGCCTAGCAGTGTCTTTTAATCCATTGACTCCCTAACTCCCACCCCTCTTCCCACGTATGGGTTATATTAATGATGCACTTTTAACTTGACTTCTAACTTGCCCCCAGGCTAATTTCACTTAAGGTCTAGATGGATTAAGATGACACTCTTGTTCAATACTTGATGCATCCTGTCAAATCTCTCTGACGTTAGCATGTGACATGGTTCAGAAATTTTAAGTTACAACTGAGAGGAAAGATTCAACAGACCTACATTGCAGAGAAAGGCTGTCCTTATGTTCTTGGGGAAGGAGTAGAATGTGTTACAGGATGATGGATGCCAAAGCCATATCGGGACAATAAACATCTCACCTATATACCCAGAGTGCCAGAAAGTTCCTACTTTAAGAAGCATTATAACTTGCACTTAAGGCTTTCATCATACTCAAGCATGTAAATTCACCAGTAAGAGGAAATCCTTTAAGCTGGTCACCTTCACTCACAGTTTAGAATCAGAGAAATTTTGAACAGCATGGGGTTTTGGGTAGAGAATGAGGCCCAGGGATTTAGTCAAGGTTGAACAGCTATTTATGGGTAAGCTGGGTCAACCACCCAGTTCCCTGGATCCATAGTCAATGATGCTTCTACTCTGTGAGGCTGCTGGGGAAGGGTGGAGGGTTTTTTTAAAAGGACAGGTAATGAGAAGTCTAAATGTCTGAAGAAAAATGAAAGGGGTATCTCTGAGCAGGTACAAGGCAATTAAGGAGTCTACAACCCACTCTGCTGGCTTCACAGATAAAAGAGGATGATCAATTAGTAATAGATTATTTTTCTAAGGAGGAAATGTGGTAGAGTGGAACATAATAAATGAACTTTGACATCAGTTAAAGTTGAGTTCATATCTAACTTTGGTCACTTACTAGTTTTTTGACTTTGGGAAAATGGCTTAACCTCTTTAATTTTATCTCAAAAGCAGTGAGAATGCTATCTGCCTTTGTGATGGTACTCCATGATTGTAAAATAATGACAGTGCTTGGCCTATAGCAGGTATCATCATCATCATCATCACTTTTCAGAATCTTTTAATTTTTCCTTATTAAGTATTTTAATCCTAAAAAAGCACCATAGGTTCTACACCCTCTGATTTACCTGTAAACTGCTAAGGGTTTGTAGTATGCTGCATAGAATGTGTTAAATGTGGTCCTCAAACAAAGAAACAATAGCAATATACTTGAGACTCTCTTGCTTCTCCTGAAAAACACAGAAATATCCCCTTGTGCTCACTTTCCAAACAAGACAGACTACTTTAACCATTAGAATTAACTCTCCTAAAATAGTACACCGGCAATCTTTGCTTCAGGCAAGCAGATCATTCATTAAAATTTGTATTTCTATCTGAAAATTTGTTTTCTCTTCAGATGGTTTTCTTTTCCCCAATAATATTTCACGGGGAACAGACTCCCAATTCTAATACTACTGAGTTTCTTATGAACCAGTAGTTCCTTTATAAATCAAGGTGCCTTTGTACACCATAATGTTGTAAACTTAAGTAATTAATTTGACCCCTTCTGGCAATGTGAAAACAGTCCCAGCCATGGACCCAGCTACCTGACCAAGGCTCAAAGACAGGTGGCCCGAGCTCCCTGGCTTTCCTTCAGCATGATTTGCTTTATTTCTAGTGGGAATATGCTAGCGACATACAGAAGGGAACGGGCAAGTTTAGAGGGCTTCCTTTGCCTGCCTTGTAATCTGGCAACACCCTATGGGCTTTGATGCCCAGGCTCCACTCTTCTAAACCCCTTATCCTTTCCCGTTTCTGCAGGATAAAAGCCTGAGATTCTCCCACAGAGCTTTAGGACACTGATTAATTCATTTGTTCAACAAATATTTATTGACTACTTACTCTGTGCCAGCCACTGTTTTAGATGGTAAAGGACAGAGTCCCAGCCTTCGTGGGTCTTGCATTGTAATAGGGGAGAACCAATTTACAATGTCTGCATCTATTAGTCATCTAAACCTTAAGTGAGGCATAAACCCAAGAACTGGTCTTATACGCAAGGTGAACTGAATAGGAGAGTAGTACTGAAGGGAAGTGAGATTTGGGGAAACTCACTTCCTATGCTTTGTTTTATTCTCTTGCCTTTCGGATGGAAATGTCTGCTCAGCCTCTTCCTCTCAGTGAAGAAGCAGGGCCTCTCTGTAAGGAAACTTGATTCCTTCCCTTGTGCAAATGGGAGCTTGTACCGTGGCCACTATGACAGGGGGGGATGTGTGATAATGCTTCAGGAAATGAGTTCTTTAACAAAAATCAAGTGAGAGACGGGCAGCGTCAGCTCACTGCCCTCAGGTGCAATGGCCTTAATATTTTAAATTATGAAAAAGAGGAGAGAACAAACCTGACATGCTGTAGGCAGTGTCTGCCAGCAAACAGCCTGAATCTCAATTAAAATACTTTCTGTGAGACCCACCAAAATAGATGGAGATTCAGAGTAAAGGAGATAAAAATTGTTCACATTTTAGGGTGATGCCGTATGGGTCAGTCTTATTTGATGCCGTTTCTGCATCTGTACAAAATATTAGGCTCATGTTTCCCAAAAAGCATTTTTAAATAAAAAAAGCTTAAAAAAAAAGAAAAGCAGTGCTGGTTACCTTTGAAGGTTCTTGACTAGGAAGAGAGCACCAGCGAATGTTCTGGGAACATCCTAAATCTGGATCTGGGTGCTTGTTAAATGGGTGGATAGAGATATAAAAAGTCATCACGGTACAGCTTAATATGTGTGTAATTTCACTGTGTTTCATAGTAACTTCAATGAAAAAGGGAAAAAATAAGTAAAGGGCAAGCCTGCATTTCAGGCCTGCAGATGTGTAGTAAACTGAACGTCAAAAACTATGTGCTCGGCAGGACTGATTTCCATCTTTACAATTGCTTCCCATTTGCTCAGCTGACGACCTGATTTAGCAAACCGTGACGCTGTTAACTTTCCTCCTTGTTACTGGCACCCATTGGGCTCCAATACTAAGCCTACCTAGAAAGGAAATTAGAAAACAAATAAGGAAGGAGGGAAATACCTGCTGAGTTCTCAGCTGAGCCCAAATTCAGAGACAGTTTCATGCTTGTTGGGAATGTCTCTCAGTGGGGTTTTCCATGCTGATAATAGTTTTGACCCCAAGAATTCTGGACCCCAATAGGATTGTTAGATCTGCCACAAAGGTGGAAATAATTGTGTGTGAGGCTTCTGCTCCCTAAATAAATGTAAAAAGTTCGTCTCACAAAAGAGTCATATTCAGCAAACCTATGATTAAGAATATTAAAATTGGGTTGTTTCCAATAGCCAACAAAATACAGTTGAATTCCATGTTGCACACTTTTTAAACTCTACTTATTTCCACTCTTATTATTTTTAAATTTCTCATAAGTAAGAAATTTCTAGATTTCCTGGGTTTGATTCACTTAAATTATGTACATGCCTACTGATTATTTTTGTAGGATGAACATATTTTTATTTGATGAAAGTATTTCCTCTTTAAAAAATAGGAAAGAATAAATAGATTCTCCTTGTGTTAATAACAGTTTTAAACCCAGAGATTCTTTTGAGGTTTTCACTCCTTTATAAAGTGTCAGGTATTTTTTAATTGATTACTAGAGATCTTCATTTTGATCCTTTTACTCTGCTTTTATTTAAAAGAGTCCATGGCATTAATCTCAATAAAACTGTGTTTTAAAAAAAAAAAAGTCTATGCTGGGAAAAAATTTTAATGATCTATATCTCTAAATGAATTCCATAATTAACAAAAATTATTTTTCTTGTCTAAAATGTGATTAAGTCAGTTGTTAAGAACTCAAAAATCTAATTTTTTTTCATTTAGAAACATGGTATCTGTGTTCTTAGAATAGCCCACAGAAGCTAGGTAACTTATTTAGCAATGAAGGTAAAATATTGTATGTTTATGGCAAAATGTAAATAATAATAAAAATATTATAACAATAGCAGATTACTGAATAAAACAGAATTTTATAATTTCCCCTTTCAGTTGTTGTTTCAAGATGTATTTAATTACATGAAAGACATCTTCAAATAACCTACATTTGTCAATACAGATAATGCATAATAAAGAGTAAAAACAAAATATGAATCATCCTACTAACCAAAAATATCTACTCTTGATATAGTGTTGTGCTTATCTCCAAGAATGAGAATATATTTTTACAAAACTGAGATGGCACTGCACTGTTTTGTATCTTGCTTTTCCTAATCACTGTTGTATTTTAACTAGTTTGAAGATTGTCAGCATAGATTCTTTGTCTAATCTCACTTCAAATCCTAAAAGTCTTTAGGATTTGAATGTCACTAATTTTTTGTTTCATCTTATATAGAATGTATAAAATGAAGCAGAGAGGAAAAAAAGGGGGGGGGGAAGAGAACCAGTAGGGGAGAGTGAGAATGAGCATGCCAGCAAGGGAGAGTTTCGGTTACAGCGCCACAGTCACAAGGGTCTATGGATATAAAAGGTTTTTCGGAGAAAATAAACAGGAATTGGTGCAGTGAACTTGAGAATCACAGGGATGCTGGTATTGGAGATAAATGGGAATAAACATCATTTTATCCCATCCCATCGCTTGACAAGGAGATGAGTGTTTACCAAGTTTAAGGTCATGCTTAGGGGACAGAGACAGTCTGACGCATGACTGGGAAGGGCCCCCAGATATGCTGAGTCTCTTCCTTAATTTCCTTCTTGAGCTGGAGCCATAGGTGGCACCATCTCCTTGAGGACTAGAGGAGGAAATGGTGGGACAGATGGCGGCTCACACAATATCCGGATGATATAGGCTTGGTCAGAGCCCACGGGGGCTCAGAAAAGTTAAGGCAAAAGGGAGGGGGAGCAGAGTAGCCCTCTTGGATGCAGAGAGATGAAGACTACGTACAAGCCACTATCCTGAAATGTTTCTCTTTCAGCTCAAGGATTATGGGCTCCATATTTGTCAAAATTCTCGAATGAATGCTACAATATAGTGTTAACTCACCCACATAAGTTAGCAAATGGAAAGACACTGGAGTCAACATTTGCTCATCTGATGGAAGGAGAACTTATACTCCATCACAACCAAATATGCTTATCACATCCTTTATTGTCACCGAAGCAAAGTCCACCCGTCCAAAGTATAAATCTAAAACAGTATAAACTTTATGTATTTTGGACAGCATTATGGGTAAGAGCCCATTGTCTTCATTATGTTATTTTTCAATGCTCTTGTTGAATCTAGAATAAGCTTGTGGCCAGTACCACTGGGGAGGTAGGAGTCAGAGTTTGGAAGATGGGAAATAGAAAGTAGGGGGTTACAATGAAATTTATATTATTTTTAAAATTTACCTATGATGGTAAATTTACCTATGATGGTAAATTTTAAAAATAAAAAGCGTTGCCCTGCGTGACAGCTTTGATTTCATTATTTGAATCAATGTCACTTTGTTTTAATATCAAATGTATTTTTGGTTTGTTTCTCAAGAATCAGACCTCACAAATTTAAAATGTACTTTTTAAAAATATTTTTTTTGTTTTTGTTTTTGCTAAGGCTCACTTTGACCTTATCCTGTCCCATGGACTTGAAGAATTTTCCAATGGATGTCCAGACTTGTACAATGCAGCTGGAGAGTTGTAAGTCACCGCTGTTGAAATGACTGCCTGCTTGTTTTAATCAATAACCTAGTCTTCTTAGTGTGTCATTAAGGAGAAAACACCTATAAGTCTCATTCTCTACCTACTTACCAACTCCCAAGATCCTAATGAAAGGGCAAGCAGAAGTGTATGTGCATGTCTCATACCTAATAGACAATCTTTCAAAGTAAAATGCCAAATAACTCACCTTCCTCAAAAACATGCCTGATTGAATAAGCTATTCTTTGAAATGATCATGTCTCCTGGGAAAATTAAGATTATTAGTCATTCAAGCTCCATAATGAATTTCTCTCTAATCAGAAAATTGTATTTCTATCTTATGCTCATATAGACCATTACCCTAACGGAATTTTGGCGGGGGGGATAATTGATTTGAGGACAAGATACAGGAGCCTTAGTCAGAGGATGCAAAACTGAGGGGCCTAAGGTGATACGGGATAAGAGGCATCTCCCCCAGGTGGGCGGAGAATACATAAAGGCATGGTGACGAAGGAGAAATGCTATCTACTTTGTCCCCTTTGTGCCCTAGCCGTGATGCACTGAAATCTTTGACACATGCCATAAGCTGCCAAAGCCTCCAAGGTAATGGGATGCTCAGTCAAGAGACATGAAATTTTTTTCTGGCTTGCTCTGTCAGTGTCTCTGTTTGTAAAATGTCGAGAATAATAAGTCCTACTGACCCATGGGGATGTTAGGAGATTTAATGAGGCAAGAGCAAGGAAGTACTTTTAACTTCTTGGTTTAGAAAAATAATAAAAAATAAAAAAGATATCAACTATTATTAAAAAAAGAGGCAGTGCCAGGGTTTCCTCCTGATCATTTAAAATCACCACAAACTTCCCTTGAAACTTCCTACAGAAATAAACAAAATAATGAAATGTCTTTGTTTTAAGAAGTTGTCAGGGATAAAATGAGAATTTCTGATTGACAATAAAAGTTATGGATTCTTTTTCCCCCAATAGCCCCTTCTCTCTTTGTTTTTTTAAATATATATATATTTAAAATATATCTTTATTGACTTCAGAGAGAGGAAAGGAGAAGGAGAGAGAGACAGAAACATCAATGATGAGAGCGCCATTGATCGAGCCCGCAACCCGGGCCTGTGCCCTGACCGGGAGTCGAACCCCGATCGCCTGGATCCTAGGTCGATGCTCAACCGCTGAGCCACGCCCGGCCGGGCAATAGCCCCTTCTCTTGAGAAGAAATTAAGAAAAACTTTTTCTTACACAACAATTCCTTCTTTGTGTCTTCTCTACTGCTCCAAACTCATCCCCGCCTCAGCCCAACACTTACGTTCTCTATAAAACAGCGAACATAGGTGTCATCTGAGGCTCCTCCAAGGCTTAAAAAACTCCAATTAGTAAATATGGTTGGTCCTTGCAGGACCTAGAAGCAGTAAAATCAAAGAAGCGGTAATGTGTTTGCCACTAACTTTGAACGTGAAGGGTAGAAACTACCCTTTACTTTTCTACCCTCTCATTACCGCCTCCTTGCCCGCCTCTTTACCTGTTCTGCCTGCTCTGGGCTGGGTCTTCAGGAAAGACCAGAATATTGTGGCGGCCAACAGGAAGCTCACCAGGCAAGGATGTGGGGGTTTTATGAGCTGCTTCTGTTTGTTGGAAATGCCCAGCTTCTCATAGAGCATTGCAATAGGGCTGGCCATTCTCTCTGTAGACCATCAATGCTTGCACAGGGTCCTCTTTGTAATTTCTTGCTTTCCATATTATTTTTTGGCTTTGAATGGAAAAGGTGGTCCAAAGAAAGAGGAAAGGAGATTCCAATGCCAACTGACTTTGCCATTGATTCTGGGTAGCGTTGGTGAGTCACTAAGTTGTAGTAAACAATTATAAGAATCTATAAACTTAATAAACATGCTGAGGTTTTTGGCCAATCAAAACCTCACATAATATTCCTTGTACTCGTCACTCTCATTTTACAGTTCAATTATCACAAAGGGAGAGGAGAAATGACATCTGAAGGAAGAGTAGCCTTCATTTCTGGGGTGCATAAAGATCCAGAAGCACTTTATACTTAATGACCTAGTTAACAGGAGCTTGGAGGCTAAGAGCTAACTTTGGTTTAGTAAATTGATAACAATCTTACTTTGGATGGTTCAAGAGTCATATAACAATATGATCTTATATAGAGAGAATGTTTTACTTCATATTAATCATTGAGATGAGTGGACCCATTTAGTGAGACACAAGCACAAATGAATATGCTTGATTTGCATGTTCTGCAACTTCCTCTTAGGTCACCTGCCTCTAGCCTTCTCCACTTGCTAAAGTAACTAAGGATTGACCGTAAGGACTTTAACCTAAGCTTTCTGAAAACAAAGTTAATACACCTTAGGAGAGGGGCCAAGTTGCAATGGGAATGTTTTAGGCCTGTGGTGAATTCATTCTCACTTAAAAAAAATGTTTTTCATTTGGAATACTAAGGCTAGCACCATGAATTGTGTTGTCTTAATTGGTTTGCCACTGACAGAACTCTTTCAAGTAAAGACAGTCTCCAAATGGTTTTATGTTGGTTTACTTATTTGTTCTTCAGAAAGATTTAGTGAAGAAAGCAGAAGAAAATGGATTTTATAGATTCCATTCTGTCATTAAACAGAAAGAAATCATTCAGAAATAGCTTGCTGTGTTCAATTTCTTTGGCTCCAGTGACATGTAGTTGTCATGATGATTGCAGCTATTTTATTAAAAATGCTCTTCAACTTATTGAGCATGTGTCTGCTTTAGACGAGTTTCTTGTTTGTTTCTTTATATGGCTAGACTTTCAAGGTTTTTTGGAAAGATGCATTCAATTTTTCACTGTGATTTGTTTACTCCAGTTGGATACACAATGAATGACCTGATATTTGAGTGGTTAAGCGATGGTCCAGTTCAAGTTGCTGAAGGATTGACCCTGCCTCAGTTTATTTTAAAAGAAGAGAAGGAACTTGGCTACTGCACAAAGCACTACAACACTGGTAAGTTTTCTTTCAGTTGCTAAACCCAAGTAGGTTCCATCTGCAGCTCGGGTTATATATCCCATCACCTTAATTGCTGCATATTTACCAAGAAAATGGAGCTACAAGGCAAGGACCTGGACTTGGCTCCAAAGCCCCTCAAGATAAGATGCCCATACCCTCTGGAATAGGTCAGTGAGCAAAACAAATAATTTCTCCAAAACAGACAGAGAAGGAAGAGATTTGGGAATCTCCTGCTGTTTTCTTGCTGACCATCTGCTGTCAAATGAGTCTGAGAAGAGGTGTACAAGGCCTTTAAGTGATGCAGGAAACATATAATGTCTGGCCAGTTCCTGGCATCCACTTTTGACATGGGACCTGCAGGTCTGTATTAGTGGAAGTGAAGAACAATAACATAGGTCACTGTAAACCCAGAAACACAGCTGTTGTACTTTCCAGTGCTGGACAATAATAGGAGTTTGGATGAAAATCAGCTGGCGGGAATTCAACTGGCTCTAAAGATATGCATTGTCAGTAGTGCTGACAGACACATGGGGCAGAGGGAGAATCTGAGTCGGTAGTAACAGTAGGCATCTGCTGTTACCTGGAAGATTATGCCTGCCCAGTAAAGTTGATGGCTTTTCACATGAATGTCCCAGTTTTGATATCCCACAAGCTGACTGTAGGCAGGCAACTGAGACATGATGGTTTGTTCAGTGACTGCTCCAGGTCCCTTGCTGAGTAGAATGGTCCATAAACACTTGTTTTAGCTGTCAGCGGTGCTTCTATGAAGTAACTAAAACCTGATTCCAAGGCGTTCCTCCTGACCAAGGAGAATCCAACCCTATCTCTTATAATTTGTGTGGACTAAGCCAAATTACATTCTGGGGCTCTAACTTCAAGCCAATTAAAGAGGGGAAAAGTGGCAAGGGGAAGTAACATCTATTTCTTAGTAGTATATAAAAAGGTTTTTTAAAATTTATCTTTACTGTAGGAAGTATTACAGATGTCCCCTTTTTTGCCACCATTGACTCTCTCCACCCCACTTCCACCCCTCCCCCAGGCCTTCACAGCACTACTGTCTGCGTCCATGGGCAATGCATATATGCATATAAGGTCTAAGGTTATGAACTCTTTTTTATTGGCAGCGTAATGTTGTAAACCAATTCTAGGAATATTGTAAATGTCCTCAAGCAAATACGCAAAAGGCTAAGAAAGTTTTACAATGACTAGAATATATGCATGGCTGATACAAATATATATTTTTCTCTTGCTACTGAGAACTCAAAACTAAATACATGATTATTCAAATACTTTGGGAAGCCGATGTGAACTTTACTACTTTGGAGGGAATGGTTTCAAATATTACATAGTTCATGTGATATATTATATATTTTATGCTGTATACTATACGCTATACATATATGCTATAGGTTATATATTATAAGCCCACACAATATGAATATTTTATTTCCACTGGTCAGTTTATGACAGTCTTGCAAATTCTGAAGTTCTGTCTAAATAATCAAGCTGCAGAAAAGCACAGATTTGAAAATTAAATATCCCACATGGTTTTGGTCCAGTGACTCTTGAGATCACTCATTCTCATACTGTCATTTCTATTACTAGTTAATTTAGAAAAGAGCTCAATTGCTTATGTAGGGTGAGCATTTTGTGAAATCTTCCAAATCCATCTGTAATACTCTTATTTTTTAAATAAAGTGGGAGTCTGTAATAGGAAAGATAACTTCAAATTGGATTTTAAATCATCATTTCTTGCCTTCCAGGGAAGTTTACCTGCATTGAGGTGAAGTTTCACCTGGAACGCCAGATGGGATATTATTTGATCCAGATGTACATCCCAAGTCTCTTGATAGTCATTTTGTCCTGGGTCTCCTTTTGGATAAACATGGACGCAGCCCCTGCCAGGGTTGCACTGGGCATTACCACGGTTTTGACGATGACTACCCAGAGTTCAGGTTCCAGGGCATCTCTGCCAAAGGTAAGAGATCTCCTCACTTGACAACAAGTGATCCTGAGAAGTTTGTCAAAGGTTTCATAGGCTGGAGGATTAGGGGAAAACAGAAATGTTTGCCATCCTGTGACACTGTTGGAGATGCAAATGCAATAAGAGAATGAAGGAATGAGTTTGAGATTATTAGAGCTCTGAGGACATGGGGCAACTTCATAATCAGATCAGTTGGGGGAAAGGGGAATGAGCGATGAGAGAGAGGAGGAATGAGTGGAGGCAGAAACACTGCTCAGGAATTCTGTCTAAGAGGCCTTGAGTGCTTTTGGCGTCATGTTGTTTATGAGCCATGAAGCTTGCAGGAATTGAAGTAAGATTGATGCAACTTATGCTGTATCGTCAACTATTTATTGGTGACGTTATTACGATTCGTACGCTCAGTAAAGTCACTTACAGTAATAAAAGTATGAATTAAGCTCCTTGAAGTTTACACAGAAAAGTCATCTCAATGAGTATATGTGTGTGTGTATGTGTGTATATATATATATACATATATATATGTATGTATATATATATGTGTATATATATATATAAATAAAAGAATATATATATATATATTTATATGAAAATATATTATGGTGCAACAAATCAGATACATGAATCTCTGTTATGCCTTAATTTACCATAATGACTGATATACTACCATTTTCAAGTGACATAGTTGCCTAGAGAAGGATCAGTGGAATCCTCTAAGGTGGTGGAAATTCTGGCAACAGCAGGAGACTGACAGAGAAGTGTGGGGTGGATATTAGGGACACATAGACGTTTTGTGGCAAGTCAAGTAATAATCCATAATGGCTGCATAATCTATTTTTATGTAAGGCAGCCCCTCTGCATTTGTAAATATTGCTTAAGTAATGATATATACCCAGCTTGTGAAATGCCCCAGTCCTCTAGGAGTGTGCCTCTGTGTTTCCCCTTCATTGAGTACATTGAGGCACTGACTTCAATTTGGCAGGAGTGTGGGTTCAATTTAGTATTCAGTGTATAGTGCCTCATACTGGTTGAGCAGTCTCTCCAAAATGAAGTTCCAAAAAAGAACTGAGATGTAATCCCATATCTTTGCTGACTTGAGCTTATGTTTAGTTGTGCTGCATTTCACATGATGAGAAATATTACATCGTGTTCCACATTATCGCCTAAGTTGGAAGATACAGTGACATATGAAGGAGGTTTGTGGCTATAATGGAGATGAACTGGATACTGGGAAAATAGTTATATGAACTATTCAAGTGCCATGCCTCCAAAGATAAATATTAGATTTTGTATGCTAAAAGAGAAAGAAATAGATCTGTCTCTGAAAGTTTTATTTTCTAGAAAAGTACAAAGTACCTGTGCCGTATTTCTATTGGACTATAGATGTCAAAAATACTAACTCTTTTTTCAGCTACATAATCACAAATCAATTTTTCCTAATAGAAATTCTAATCCACACTGTGCCCCCTCCCAAACTGGTTCATTTGCTTATTTCTCTTTAGTTATTAGTTACTGCCATCACTTCATGCCATGCCATTAAAACCCAGGATGCACAACCATTTATCTTACAATTTAATAGACAACTAAAGTATTGGTGACAAATTGTAAGCAGATAATGTAAAAAAAAAAAGACATTTCGCTTCCAACCACTTATTGCTATGAAAACAGTAGCCATTTATTTTCAAAATGGGAGCTTGAGTCTTTATAAATGTGTTATTCATTCTTAAAAGCTATTATGATTCTACATCAATGGTCAAAACTATTGCTAAATAAATGGTCACTGATCAGTGATCTTCATATATAGAGACAATCAGGAACCAAAAGAGGGTATAATCGAAAATCATTTTATACTGGGCTCTGAACTCATAGTGGTTATCTTTTTGCCATCAGCAGGTTTATCTTCCTACGTGTATTTTTCTTAGGCTATTATTAAACATGGTTGGCTCTCAGCTGACTGTGGAGAGATATGACTCATATGGATGACAGTGAGAAAGGAAATGGGATCAAAAGTGAGTCATGGAAAATAAAAAACTGACCATACACTTACACACACACACACACACACACACACACACACACACACATTTTAATTTATAAATACTGCAGTCCCTGAGCAGATGCTCCACTATGCTGATTATAAAGATGCTCCTGGGCCTATGGCAACACCCTTTACAGAGTAGGCATGCATACTGCACTTTAAAAGTAAGAATACTTGTTACAGAAAAAAATAGAAAAGAGAAAATATCATTAGTGTTAACCATTCAGTAAATACCTATTGTTAAGATTCTGGTGTATTTCCTTCCAGCCTTTTTTTTTCTTTCTATTAAAACTTGTAGGCAAACCCACACAAGGGCACACACAGGAAATTGAGATCAAACTTTTGCACAGTTCTATACTATTTCCCATAGCATTAAAAACCTATCATGAACATAATTTGTGATTACTTAATAATCTATCTGATATATTAATCATCATTTATTTTACCATCTTGGATATTTAGGATTTTCTTTTTTGTTTTTGTAATTATGATCATTATAACATATATGTATATATGAGTATTTGTATCTTACTGTGTTCTAGAAGACATACGTAAATATTTTTAAAATCATATTTAGCAGTGTAAAAAAGAAGGAACTAAGGATGATTAGAGTGACTGAGGGATGATCTGTGGTAAGACGTCCAATGAGATGTATGTTCCATTCAGACAAAAACTGTCTAGTTCATCATATTAACTTCAGTACCTAAAACAATGCGTTACTTAGACTAGGTAATGAAACATCCTCACTGAACAGATAAATAAATTAATGAATAGCCATGATCTCCCATGTGAGACCATGTAGAAGATAAAATAGACTTCAAGCAGACTCTACGGGGAAAATTTTTACAGAAAAATATTAGAGTTTTAATATATGGAAGAATCTCATAATAATATAACATATACTATAGAGGAATGGAATTTCTCTAAGGAAGTATGTCTCTCTCTCCAGAAGTTCTGAAGTTCACTTTGGGAAGTTAAGAATATAGCCACAAAATATATTTTCAAACACAAAATATATGAACCTTCACTTCACTCACCTTCTGTAAGCCTATTTACTCATTTCTAAAATGAGAATAATATTATCTACCACTTTCAAAAATTAAATGAGGATGCGATGAGGCATTGCTAATATAAAGTGTTCAGCCCACTCAATTCATTCAGGTTATTTTTGCTGTTATTGTTCCCTGTCCGTAATGTGATAGCAAATCCTGCTCCATGTGCTGGGAGGTTATATTAGAAGACTCCTGAAGGGCCTTCTGAATGAAGACACCATGTTCTTCGGATGGCCCATTTGGGTGTCACCATTCTGCCAATGAGAGGAGCCGATGTTTATCACATGCACGTGTGCACACGCACGTGAGTGTTTTTCACAGGTAGGCAGTTTATTAAATGAGTTAACCTCCAGAGGGGCTGAATAAGCAATGGCTTTGCTTTTCCCCCCAACTACTGCCATTAAACATCCTCAGTTGGTTCTGTTTTCTCTGCCCCTGGAGGACACTTCAGGAAGATTCTATAGATTCTCATTTACTACATGGCAGGCCATTAGACCCAGAATGAACAACCGTGTATTTTACAATTTAATAGTCAGCTAAAGTATTGGTGATATTTTAGGACAGTCCGTATCAGATTTTTTAAAAAATCATTTATCCTGAAACAAAACTTCAGACTCACACCCAACTCAATGGTCTTCCCCTCCCTTGCCCCAGCTCAGGCCTGACCTTTGGCTTGAAAATGTGCAGGGAGGTGTACACATTGTCTGTTCCTTCACAGTTCCTCCCCTTGATTTTCCAATTCTCTTCCCAACCCTGTTACTGACTCCAATACTGTTGAGGGCTGAGGGTAAAAGAGTGGGTGGAAAAAGGTTGTATGTGACTGACACTGTTGTATTCTAAGTCTTGCTTTCTCTTAATGGCAGGCCTCCAAATTCTAACCTTCCTGTGAGTTGAACCTGTGTTCTTTAAAGATTCCTGGGGTCCCACACACCATACCATTCCTAGATGAATAATGTACTCTCTGGCTGATGTCTTACAATCCCTTCTAAGCTATTGCCTCCTAGCATCATATCCCATGTAACTCCTTACTCCCAGGGTCTCCTTACCCAAGTAGGCAGCCCTCCTGGTTGATATGTTTTAAAGATGATTTCTATCTGGCTATCTTCCACACAATTTAGCTTGCCCACCAAGAACATGCATTCTTGCCTTACTGGACTACTACTCAGCTGTGAAAAAGGAGGAAATTTTACCCTTTGTAACAATATGGGTGAACCTGGAGAGCATTATGCTAAGTGAAATAAGCCAGTCAGAGAAAGAAAGTACCATATGATTTCACTTATATGTGGAATATAATGAATAAAATAAACTAACAAACAAAACAGAAACAGACTCATAGATAGAGAACTGAGTTACAGCTGTCAGAGGGGAGGAGGTTTTGGGGCTCGGTTAAACAGGTGAAGGGATGAAGGGAAAAAAACCTCTTAGATACAGATAACAGTACGGTGATTACCAGAGGGAAAAGGGGGGTGTGGGTAAGTAGAAGAGGTAAAGGGGGGATAAATGGTGACTTGACTTTGGGTGTAAAATACATAATACAATATACAAACAATGTATTATAGAATTGTACACCTAAAACCTATATAATTTTATTAACCAATGTCACCCCAATAAATTCAATTAAAACAAAAAAAGAAATAGTGGAAATGCATCTTAAATAACTGTTAACCCTTCTACCTTCACCTCACCATCTTGGATCTTCAGCTAGCCTACTTCCTTCAGGATTTATCCAGGCAAGAAAAAGATATTGGTGCTCACGTTTTCATACAAAACTCAAACTACTGAGGACACATGACAGGTTGTCCCAAGAACTCTTTTACTCTCTGATCTAGAGGAACTTGTTGGAATTTCAGCAGCTCGGCAAATATATGACATGTGGAAGACATGCCAATTTCTTCTCTTACAGGGGTGGATGTAAATAAGTCACCTTCTCCCCAACTTTAGGAGAGTAGGGAAAATGCCACAGCACTGTCAACATGCACACATTCCAGTACTTCACTTAATTCTTTTCAAATGTCTAGTCTTTTCTAATAATACAGGGTTTGGGGGTATAATGGTCTCTAAATAGCTTTTTCTTTCTTCTAGAAAGTCCTGCATACTGCATGCAAATATGCAGAGTTACCCTTAAGAGTGAGGCTTTAGACAAAATTATGAGACAACAAGAATATCCCATTTCCATAATGTTAAAATTATAAACAAACATACTTAATTTTAGAGTTTTATCCCTATGATGGAAAAGACCCCATTGATTTTGTCCATGTTTACATACCCTCCACTGGCAGAACACCTGGCTCATAGTAGGTGCTCAGTAAAGAGTTGATTCATTGAATGAATAAACGATGGTGAATAGACTTGTAGTCAAATGGTATTCCACATGTAATTTAATTGGCAATTCATTCATCCATCCATTTATTCAACTAACATTTATTAAATATCTTCTCTGTGCCATACATTATGCTAGGGGCTGGGGAAATCAACTATAAATAAAACATAATCCTTGCCCTCGGGGGCTTGTAATCTTGAAGGCCAAAGACAAATACTTGGAATGGTGATTATTAAACAATGTGGAACACAGTCACGCACCACATAACGGTTCACTATGTGATGGACCGTATCTATGACGGTGCTCCCATAAGATTATGAGACAGCTCAATTTCCTGTAAAAAATGGAAGGATATGTGGTTCAGGAGAAACTTTTTTTCTTTAATGGGAGCAATACCTGTGGGGCTTGGCAATGTATTCTTACAGCACCTCAATTTTGAATCCATAGATTACATCCAAATCAATCAACCAATGACCTGTTTCAATCACAGAGGAGCCTGTCTGCCCAGATCTACATATTCAGAAGGCTCTACAGCCCTCCCGTATCTAGTTTGATGGTGTTTAGAGTGCATGGCTGTAAATTCTTTGTTGAGGACCTAAGATCCTGTACAAGGACACAGGCCCACAGGAGCTACCCAAACACGTATTAAGTGCCATTGTCACTTCAGTAAAAGCTACTGTGGTAATGTGGAACCAGCCTGTCCCTGTGCTTTGGAAATACTTTTAGGCTGTAATGATGTAAAGCATAGATAATTTTAATTTCTTCCATCAATTCAATGCCAGAGAGAGCCTTCTGTGCCAGATGGGGTCAATGGAACCGAAAACAAATTTCCAAAGTCCAAATATAGGGTCCTCAGTTCTACACTCTCTCCATGTTAAACACCCTCCCTTTTTTTAAGTTAATACCACAAAGTTCCTTAATCTGACCACTGTTCCAACATGCAATAGCCAAAACCACATGACCATGACTGTCCTATGTTCCTTTAATTTCTCCATTTTGATTTTCTTATTCCTATTGACCCTCGGGCCACCTTTCACTCCCTCCTGACAGTCACTGTTATGGTGATCTATGCCTTATTGATAACTTAAGATATGGAGAGGACGCCATCTTACTGGCAGAAAGTAGCAATGATTTGGAATGATTTCCAATGAAAGTGAAAAAAGAAAGTGCCAAAGCAGGACTGCATTTGAACATCAAGGAGACATGCATTACGACTACAAAAGAAATACACAACTTTAACACAGACCATGGAGACCTCTAAATTGTTAATTTTGTTTACCTTGGTTCAGTCATCAATTCAAATGGAGGCTGCAGCCCAGAAATAAGAAAGCTGAGACTTGGAAGGGCTGCAAAGGAAGAATTTGGAAAGATCACCAAGAGTAAAGATGTGTCATTAGAGACCAAGACAGATCTTCCACACGCTCATATCCCCAATTACTATGTACGGATGTGAAAGCTGGACAGTGAAGAAGGCTGATAGGAAAAAACTTGATTCATTTGAAATACGGTGTTGGAGGAGAACTCTAGAGATGCCCTGGACTGTCAGAAAGATGAAAAAGTGGGTCCTAGAGCAAATTAAACCTGAAACATCCCTGGAGGCAAAAATCACAAACCTAAAGCTGTCCTACTTTGGGCACATCATGAGAAGGCAGGATTCTTTGCAAAAGACAATAATGCTTGGAAAATGGAAGGCAGCAGGAAAAGAGGAAGACCAAATATGAGACGGATTGACTCCATAGAAGCAGACATAGGCAGGAGTCTGTAAGAGCTGGGCAGGGCTGGTGAGGACAGGACATTGTGGACATCACTCATTCCTACGCTCACCAGGAGTTGGAGCCAACTCGATGGCACATAAAAGCAATACGCCTTACCCAGCTAGTTTCTCCTCAATATTTCTAACCCATCCAGCCTACATCCCTGTTCATGGAGAAGCAGCGACAGCTTCAATATTCTATTAGCAACCCTGTCGGAAGGAAGCAGGCAGAAGGCTTGTGGGCCAGTGTTTATAAAGTCTATAGTAGTGCACAGTTATGTCCTACGCCGTCACATTCATTCACCACTCACTCACTGACTCACCCAGAGCAACTTTCCACCCTGCAAGCTCCATTTATGGTAAGTGCTCTCCATAGGCATACCATTTTTAAAAATCTCATATGCCATATTTTTACTGTACCTTTTCTATGTTTAGATACATAAATACTTACCATTGTTACACTTGCCTATAACATTCAATATACTAACATTTGTAGCCTAGGAGCAACAGACTATAGCACATAGCCCAGGTGTGTAGGAGGCTGTGTGAGTACACTGTGTGGTGTTCACATGACAAAATAGCCTAACATACATATCAGAATCTATCCCCGTCATTAAGCACACAGGACTGTATAAGTACATCAAGAAAGATGCCTAACCTATTAAATGGAGGGGAAGGGAGAGAGGAGGAGGGAGCAAGAGAGGGAGGGAGAGAAGGAGCAGTGTTAGGAAATAGGCCTGAAGGAGGTAGCCTGAGCTGGATCTGTAAAGCAGATTAAATAGTTGAAGTAGGAGGAGGTAAAGGTCATTCCAGGCAATGGGGACTTCTTACTCATATTTGGGCTACACTCATAAAATAAGCTTTCCTAGAAGACTACCTGGGCAGGTTTCCAACATGCTTCACAAATTTTAAACACATTTCAAGTAAGAAACCTGTGTTTATTGATTCCAAGTTAATATCCTGCCTTCCTGCCAACCAAAGGTTTTTGTGGATTTTGCTTTGTTTGGTTTGGTTTTGTTTGGTTTGGTTTTCAGAAGTTCAATCTCTTCCCTAAATACAGGAAAATGAAATACCAGCATGTCTGTTCCATAGATACCACCCCATTTGAAGCTATAAAACTAGTTTTTAAAATATACATCTCTACCGCCCTGGCCAGTGTGGCTCAGCTGGTTGAGCACTGCGCCGTGCACGAAAAGGTTGCTGGTTTGAGTCCGTCAGGGCACGTGCCCGGGTTGTGGGCTTGATCCCCAGGGACAGGGTGCGTGCAGAAGGCAGCTCATCTATGTTCCTCTCTCATCAATGTTTCTCTCTCCCTCTCCATTCCTTTCTCTCTAAAGAACAATAAAAACATCTTATATATATACACACACACACACACACACACACACACACACACACACACACATCTGCCAACCTCCAAGAAACTGTTCAGCTGACGATGTTCTAACCATGTGGAGCATAAAGCCCCTAGTGGCCGACTAAAGGCTGGGTGTACCGTTGTCTTCCTGCCACACAGGGCTACATATCAGGATGAATGGAACAGAAGGCTGTGAGATACCAGGCGGGCTTTGAATGTGGCCAGACAGGGTTAAAGAATTATTTTCCTTTACTCTGTTTGTTCTTATGGCTGAATGGGCCGTGGGCACTCCTAAGTGTGTCTTGAGTCCTCATTTGTGGCTGCAGCCCAGATACTGTGAAAGTGAGAGTGAGCATCGGTAGGAGACAGCTGGGATGACACAGTGCACAGGTGACTCTGACAGGTCCATAATCGTGTCACGGAGCAAGGATCCAGAGGCATCTTTAGCCATTATTAACTGAGATGCCCTATTTCCTATAGAAGAAAATGTCCCCTCACATCTCAGCCATCTGGTCAACTAAGACCAGCTGGACCATTTCAAGCAGCCACGAGACCCAGGACAGCGTGGAATTTAAAGCCGAAGAGGACACAGTTCTGCCGCATCTGATCTTCATTCCCCGTGAGAATGTTTCGATCTAGAGTCTGCAGCAGGAGAAACTATGAGAGCAGGAAGACTGAAAGCCACGGAAGTTCTGCAGTAAGGATCTGATGTCTGTTTTAACTCTAAAAAAGAGAGATAATTGCTCCTTGAATCAGCTACATCCCAGCTAATTAGAATGAATTTCCTAGGTCAGATTGGTGCTTCTGAAAGGGGTTGGCAAACTTTTTTGTACTGTAAAATCAGAATGCCACTAAGCTCTTGGATCAAAGATTAGAAAGTCAGAAAGCCCAAGCTTTGGCAAACTGATCTGCAGGCCAGCTTGCTTTATAGCCAGATGTCTGCATATGTGGGAGACTTCACAAACTTCCCTCTGACATTTCCCAAGCCACAGCAAATTGAAGAGTCATTGATGTAGTGAGTGTGTGAGAAAAATATGCAAAGAGATGACGTGGGTGAATTCTCTCGGGACAGAGCTGCAGCACTAGTGGCACTTTAGTTCAAGGATGTTGCTGACAGCCTTTACAGGGTAGCTGACAGTCACAGAACCTACTGAGGCTGTGCTTCTGCTCAAGTCCTGGTAAGGCTCATAAATTTGGGGGGGATAGCATTTGGAGGCTCAGGGTAATTTCAAACTCTCTTTCCATTTCATTACAGCCTAAGTGGCTTCAGTTCCTATAACTGCCACATGGTGAGAAAAAAATGAACTATTATGCGGCATGTATTACATACTCACAATATAGACACAAAGAAGCAAAACTTCTGTCCTTAAGAAGACTGATGCATAGATAAAAATAGAACATTTTAATTCAGTAAACTAAGGGCAATACAGTAGTTTGTGCGTGTGTGTGTTTACAAAAATGACTGTAAAGTTCTCTCTATATCCATACCCTTTGGGTAATAGCCCTCTCCCACATTGACTGTCAACTTGGCCGTATGATTTGCCTTGGCCAATGGGACAATGACAAATATGACATAAACAGAGACTTGAAAAAAGCTTGTATATTGTAGTTAGCTTTCTACTGTTGCTTTTGGGCTCCCAGGAACACAACCAAGTGAATACCGCCAGGCTAGCCTGTTCAACGATGAGAGACACATAGCCCAGTTATTTCAGTTTCCAAGATGACAGCCAGTTAACCACACTTCCTTACTCACTGCTCCACATACTGGTCTCCTTGCTGCTTCCTGAGTATGCCAGGCACATGCTGTCATTCCTGGGCCTTTGCAATGACTGCTCTCTGTACCTGGAAAGCTCTGCCCCAGATATTCACATGACCAACTTCTTCTCCTTTTCCAAGTCTTTATTGAAATCTCACCTTTTCAATAAAGCCTGCTCTGGCCATTATTACTTCACCATGACTCAGTAACACCTGGGCCCGAATCAACTTTTCAATGTTTTGTTTGTTTCACCACTGTACTTCATCACCTTATAGCAACACCATGATTTATATCAAACTCTACTATGGATTATGTTTATTGTACATTGTCTATTTACCTTAGCTTGACTTTGAGCTCCATGAAGGCAAACATCTTTACCTGGGTTGCTTCCTATAACAGCATCTAGCCTATAGTATATGCTCAATAAATGTTTGTTGAATGAATGAATGAATGAATGAATGAATATATCTCTAAAGTCTAGTCACTGAGAAAAATCCATCTAAGCTTTCTCTAGAATACCTTAACTAGCTGTTCTTTACCACAGAGAATCCTGGCTGCCTACATTATGTTACTCTAACATAATAACACTTTTATGAAGTTACACTTCTCTGACTGCATCAGGTAGTGTATTCATTTTTCTTTGATAGCTATCTTTATAGGCAACCTACCCAAAGAAATAAGAATAATAAGACAGCAATGGTTTAGATGAGAGGGTATCCAGACAGGCTATTTTATCTCCTTTCGGCTTCCTCAGCACTGTCACAACTCTTTTGGAGGTTTCTCAGTGTGCCAATGCAAGTGGCCATTTCCCCTTACTGCTCCTCCAGTTTGTTTGGATCCAGTCATACTTTTAAATTCTGATAAACGCATCCAGAGGTTTCCTCATCTGAGCTCTCTACAGTCACTCCAGGCCAGAGGTGTAGCCTCACACTCTTCCATGGGAGCCCAAGCATCAGAAAATGCCCCCTTTTCTTTACCTAACAAAAACCAAGTGCTTTTTCGTTTTTCTCTGATTTTAATGTGTTATCAAAGACTATCTGGGCATTTGAAGCTTAGAATCTCTTTGGACTTGAGAAGCCATGAGCTTCAATCTGAAGCAAATCATTTTCCATCCCTCACAGAAAAGGAGGGAGACCCCAGTTTGCTTTCCAACAAAACCAGAATGTCAAAATATTTTCCAAATTACACATGAACTGATCTTATAAAATCTAAAATTTTTGTGTTGTTAGCAGAAGAGGGGGCCTCAGCAATCCTGTTAGGGATGGAAAAACTGATGACTATGAAGGTTCATTTACTTCTCATTTTTGAAGATCTGCTTGAAGTAGACGCCACTTCTTACAGGAAGCCCTCATGAATCTCCATCAAATGTAAATGGCCCCTCTCCCTTCTTGGCATCCATGGCATTTTTTGGTCTTATATCGATCACTGTATTCCAATATGTGGCTTAATGATCAGGTCCCACGTGTACTTGCCCTAATATATTATAAACTCCTTGCAGAGAGGACCAAGTATTGCTCAATTCTGCATGACCCATGTCACTTACATAGAAGATACTGTTGAAGTACTATAAGGGGACCACATTCAATGGTTCCTGATGTTCCGTGATCAGCACAAGAATTACTGCTGGAGCTTACTTAGCCTCATAAGGAAATGTTACTAAAGCTGGGGAGGGGGGGGTGTCTCAACCTTTGCTGCACATTATAATCACGTGAGAAGATTTTAAAGTTTTTCTAGACCACAAATTAAATTGACTATCTGGCAGTAGGGTCCAGACACTGGAAGTTTTTAAAGTAGCCCGGGTGATTTAATGTGTAGCCATGGCAGAAAACTGTGGCTCTAAATTTTGTTGTTGCCTGGAGAATTGTTTTCATTGTATTTATAATGTACCTGAATATATATTCATTTAAACTTCAAAACAACACTATGAACTAGATACTATTATAATCCTCAGTTTGTAGATGAGGACACTAAGGCGCGGAGGTGTTAAGTGACTTGCTAAATTCACACAGAGCTAGACCTTGAGGCAGGCAGTCTGCTCTGAGCTGGCTGATCAATCACTATTCCACGCCAGCTTTCAGAGTTAACAGTTACTGAGTTCCTGCTACATCCCTGGCACTGTATGAAATAAATCTTTTTCATGGGTTATCTCACAGCAAACATATGAGGTAAGTACTACTCTGCATCACCAGTTTACAGGTAGGGAAACTGAACCCTATTTACGTTTCTATCGAGTGAAGAATCAAGATTCAAACCACTGGTCAATCCTTTTCATTTCCATCATTGCATGGCATTGTCCATACCATGCTAACTACAGGTTGAAGCTTTTGACTGTGAGATGCCCTTTCCCAGGCTCTGAAATCCCTGTCTTTTGTCCAGGCCTACAGCACGCACTGCGGATCATATGCAGTTGGCATGTCCGTTCATCATTTTGATGATGGCACAACGCGTGCCTGGCTCCCTTTCTCTCTCATATTAGGAATAACTGACAATGGCTCCCGAGGCTTCCATCACGCATCGGCCCTCCCCAGGCTTTCTATCGGAACGCCGTTGCTGTTTATTGCTTCTATCAGCTGTAGCCAATTTAACTATCATTTTCATCAACTCACATGTATGATTATGTTAAGAGCTCAGTCGGACGTACACCATTATGTATAATTTAATGGTAACTAAAAGGTTGAACAAGCGCAGATTGTGTGACGACCATTAACAATAAAATGGTTAACTGTGGTCTAGTCATACAATGAAATACGAGACGGAAACAAAAGTAACAACCGCAGTTACACATAACAGAGGTGACTCTCAAAGCAAATGCTGAGAAAAGTTAACAAGCACAAAAATATTCATAGACGAAATTAACCTATGGTATTCAAACTAGAATTACGGCTGGATTTGGGAAGTACAGAGGGACTGGTGACTGGGAGAAACCATTAGGTGTTGACCTTTGAGGGGCAAGTAATGCTTTATTTCTTGACCTAAGTTGTGGTTCTATGGGCATGTCCATTTTGTGGTGATTCACTGAACTATACAGTTGTGCTCCTGGTACTTTTTCCAATATGAATGGGACGTTGTTTATAAAAACATGGATAAAGGTTGTTTGGTAAAGCAAAGAAATATAGATTCCCCAATTAAGCTTACAGGAACATTTTGGTCCTGGTCATTTTGATCCAGAACTTTTAAACAATTTAATAAAGAAGTTTTTAAAAACCTAGATTACGCCAATAACGAATAAACAATAGAGAAAAGTCATACACTTAGGCAGTTTCCTCGTCTTACTTTTTCAGATAAAAATAACAAAAGCTGATATTTATTGACCGTAGGTTCAAGACCTGTTACTAAATGCTTTTCATTCATATTTTATTTAATCCTCTCCACAACCATATGAGCTTCTCATTATTGGTTCCATTTTCCAGATAAGTAAATTGAGACTCAAGATTATACAACCACTAAGTGCCAAAGCTAGAACTCAAACTTAACTGAACCCTAAATGCTACTCCTTGCTTACTATGCTCCCCTCCTTCTCATTATACAGTCATTAATGTCCCTTAAGCCTGCTTTTTAATTTCCTGAAGTCTACTGGCTCTTTCCAGCCTCAAATCCCTGCCCTGTGAGCTCTAGCTTCTGGGGACTCTGCAGACCCTCAGCTCCATCTCTGCAATTCTGGGGGTTTGTTGAGCTCTGCTTAGACTCCTCTTCTCTACATCATGACCTGAAAACTCTCTCAAGACAGTAAGCTGGAGCAATAGCAGGACTGACCTCATTTATTTTGTCTAGTGTTTAATACATTGAAAACCAGTTTTTCATGTTTTGTCCAGATTTTTCTAGTTAATTCAGGATGGAGGGTAAATCTGATCCCTAATACTCCATCTTGGCCTTAAGTGGAAGTTAATGCCATGGTTTTGAATCCTTGATTTCTTTTCAAAATTTGACATGGAGCCCTAGCTGGTTTGGCTCAGTGGTTAGAGCGCCGGCCTGCGGACTGAAGGGTCCTGGCTTCGAGTCCAGCCAAGGGCGCGCACCTCGGCTGCAGGCTCCATCCCCGGCCCTGGTCGGAGCACATGCGGGAGGCAACCAACCGATGTGTCTCTCTCACACTGATGTTTCTCCCTCCCTCCCTTCCACTCTCCCTAAAAAGCAATGGGAAAAATATCCTCAGGTGAGGATTTAAAAAAAATTTGACATGGAGCGTAAATAAATTGATTGTGACAATTTAGACAATTGAAATAATTATCAGAACCATCATTAGCTTGTAAATGCTAAGAGTATAGTTGTTCTAATCAATGAAGACCACATTTATTAAATAAATGGTCTATGAATTCTAAGACTGAGAACAAAAGTTTTGTAAAAATATTAATAATTGTATGTATGGGCACAAATAATATCCTAATGGGCAAATCACTTTTGCTCTACAAAATGTTTCATCAAAAGATTTGCTTCAAAGTGTCATATTCCAACATATTTAGGCTTATAATTGACTAAGTATTCTTAATTCTTTTTTTATAACACACTGGATTGTTTTGGGAAGACGGGACCGTATCTCCTGTGTGGCAACTCCTCTTCACATGCCAATTTCTCTTAAGGGTTCCTGTTTTTCTCCCTGGATGAACTCAGTTAAATCACTTAGTTATTTACTTTTAAATAGGTTTGATTCAACGCAATAAATATTCAAGGTGCACATATTACGTTAGACATTAAGTAGATCAAAAAGATAGTAAAATAGTCCCTGCCCCTGAAGAATTTATGATCTAATACAAGAGTAAGCACATATTGTCTACAAAGGGCCAGGTACTAAACATTTTAGGTGTTGTGGGCAATATGGTCTCTCTCACAACTACTCTACTCTGCAGTTGTAGCATAAAGGCAGCCATGGACAAATACATAAACACAGGAGCGTGGCCTGTGTTCCAATAAAACCCCTGATCTAATAGGAAGAAGTAGAGAAGTACACAGAGCAATAGAGGGTGGGCAAAAGCAGGTTTACAGTTGTGAGTATGCAAAACAGTTTATTCTTATATTCGTATTTATTACTGTTTTATTTTCCATATGAACAACTGTAAACCTACTTTCGCCCCACCCTGTACACATATTACAAAGATGACCAGAAGCAAGTGCTATGAGATGTCAATGAAGGGAGATTCATATCTTAATACCTGGTTTATACAAACAATGAATGATTTAATGGAGACAGCAATATTTGAGCTGATGTATTAAGATTTGATAGAATTACGATAAGCAGAAATGACAGGGAAAGACTTGAGAGATGTGGGCGATGAAATAGTCCTATTTAGCTGGAATGTTGATTATACACACAAGTGAGGTGGGAAATAAGGAAATGTAAGGCCTTTGGATTCCCCCCCACAGAAACAATGTCTTCCTTTTCTAGAGTGGTTAAGCTCTTTTCTTCCATCCTTTATCTCATTCTGCCTTATGTTATGGTTATTTTTGCACTTCTCTTTGTTCCTCTACTAGACAATCCTCACATTTAGGGCAATGATTATATATTGCTCAGTTTTGAATCTCCACTGTTTCCAGCACAGAGATGGAACCCAGCAGCAGAGCAAAATTATTTGTGGAATTAATAAATGAAACCATCCACTTCAACCCAAATCATTTGGGCTTACTAACTAGACCCTGAGGCTCTGCAGAAATAGTTTAAAGATTAGCTGACTGACAAGGAGTAGGAATGTTCACTCGTTACAACAGTAGCACCTTTATTTTTCAACAAGAGTTTTGGTGAGAGACCTTGCAAATCCTCATGGGTTAATTCCTTTAATTCCTTCATCGTGTAGATTTGACCATAATTAGTAGCCACTTGAAATACAGCTTCCAAATTGTAATTCTCCAGTCTATTTCAAGGGGAAAATCCATACAGATAAGTACTGGGGTTTTATTTTCTAATCAAAAGGTTAATTAAGTGAAATAATCTTTATGTTTGAATACATTTTTATAAGGAATTTTGAATAAATAATTTAAATGGGTTAAAATTAAATCAGTGTGGTATTAAAATGAATAATAAAGCTTAGGAAATGAGTAAAAATCTTATATGTTCTATTAATTATGTAACAGCAGACAAAATTGCCTATGGCAAGTTTAACCTGAGAAGACAGGAAAGCAGATAAAGATTCTAAAATGTTCCTGCAATTGCTGGTATCCATAGAAATCATTTTGTAAAATGTATAGTGTTCCATGAAGACATAGTTTTTGAGCAATTATTTAAAGAAAAGTACTAAGCAGTTAGCATTTAAATGAACCTTCTGAAGTGCAATGAGAGTAAATAACTGTAGAACCATAAATCAACTTTGTCATGTCCACTGAGAAAATTTAGACAGACAGCAAAAATGGAATCTGAGCACACAAGTGTGGCTGAGAGAAAAGGTCCAGAATCATTTAATGAAGATTTTCTAGGCACAAATAGTGACACCATCCATCAGCAGGATCTGTTTACATAATACCTGTGTGTCTGTGAGATTACGTAAGTGGTGGCTTATGAGTGGGAACTTTTCCTTTGTTAGTAAATGTCACCAATAAGCAAATAAGTTAAGAGAAATATGAGGGCCGGAGTTTGTGTTACTGTTCAGAAGAAAATGGACTATGAGAGGATAATGTACACTTCAAAATATGAGAATGCCAGACAAGTTCTGTCATGGTCTTTGACAGTCTCCAGAGAAGTGTTAATTTCTTCTTTATGTGAAATTAACCAGGTCATGAGAAATGAGTGTCGTGATTGGTTCATTAGGTGTGGCAAATGTACCATATCAAAGTAAGATGTTAACATTATGGAAAACCGGGTGTAGGGTGTATGGAGACTATCTTTGTTACCTTTGCAGCTTTCTATAAAACCTATATTATTCTAAATATTATTCTAAATATTTAAAAATATTAAAAATATTTTTAGCCCGGCTGGGCGTGGCTCAGCGGTTGAGCGTCCACCTAGGATCCAGGCGATCAGGGTTCAATTCCCGGTCAGGGCACATGCCCGGGTTGCGGGCTGCAGCCGATCAATGACTCTCTCATCATTGATGTTTCTCTCTCTCCCCCTCCCTCTCCTTTCCTCTCTCTGAAGTCAATAAAGATATATTTAAATATATATATATATATATTTAAAAGTGATATCTATTTTAGCCTGGCCAGGCATGGCTCAGGAGTTGAGCATCGACCTAGGATCCAGGCGACTGGGATTCGATTCCCAGTCAGGGCCCAGGCCCAGGTTGCGGGCTCGATCCCCAGTCAAAGGCGTGTAGGAGGCAGCCAATCAATGACTCTCATCATTGATGTTTCTCTCTCTCTCTCCCTCTCCTTTCCTCTCTCTGAAATCAATAAAGATATACTTTTAAAAAAGTGATATCTATTTTAAAGCAACAGAAATGTCTTATAGAATCTAAGAACTGGTGTGTGCTGGGGCATCCAACCTGGATTAGAGAGATGGAAAAAGACTATGGGAATCCTCCGTCTGTGTGTAAATAAGAGACCTAATTTGTTCTGTTCTCTCGTGCTCTTGTTTGTCTCATCCGCATGGTAAAAAAGCCTGGCCACAGACAGTGTCGGGATGTTCATATATAATTCCAGGTACCTGAAGAGGGACTGCTCTCTCTTTCTGACCTATTTCCAAATTCCCAGAGGAAAGGAATTTGGGACAGGAGTCCACCTCTCTTTCCATTAGTTTGATAGGTAGGGTCAGGGAAAGGCCTCTGATTACCCTAGCTTAGGCTTCCTGTTCACCCTGAACAAATCCATTTCCATCAAGGAAATCGAGTTACATGCCCAGAGACCCTCCCCTGTGGATGATGGGGAGTCGTGGGGAGGTGAGGGCAAAGAAGAGGAGGAGTTTCTCACAGGGTGCAGAGTGGAAAAGAGGGCAGGATAGCTCCCACCCAAGAAAGGAATGACCATAAAGCATCTAAGATTGGGGGGGGGCACAGCATTAATATGAAACATAAATATTTAGCACTTCAGAAAATACACAGGCCCAAAATCTCTTATCCACACTTGTGAAATCCCTAAAGCTCTGAAAACCAGAAGGTTTTCCATAGCTCATTTGGCAGCAAACCTGTCCTGAACTGATGGGAGGCTAATTATAGTCTCTACATATTTACTGTGAATATTCATACCATTTGCCAAAGAAATGTTAATGCGTTTGGTTATAGGGTCTTCCCTAAGCCCCACAAGGAGTAAGTGATATGTAATAAATTGTATATGTTACAGTATTAACTTAATAAAAAGTCTGAATTACAGTGCTTAATTGCTCCCTTGGGTTTTGTATAAGTGATACATATATAATAGTACATATATTGAAGAACATAAATAGCTATTGCTATGTAGCTCTGAAAACAAGGACCACAAAAATAAAAACCATGCAAGAAAGAAAAAAAATTTAAAACACTGAAAGGAAAATATACAATATCTATGCTATTTTTTGAGGATAGGCTAACTCTATTAATAATACCTTATTTTTACATAATGTTTACAGTCTTCAAATCTCTTTTATGTTATTTTTTAAATTATCAAAACAATTCTTGGACATAAGCCAGGCAAATAATATTACTGCCATTTATGGAAAAGAGAGGGGTACCCAGAAAAGATTTTACTAGATAAAGTGTAGGGTCTCAGTTGCATGTCTCCTAAGCACTAATCCAATGCCCTTGAACTTTGGCACTCTGGCAGATGGAAAGGAATTACTGAATTGGCATTTTCACCATGTGGGTAAAACCATACCACAGTAACTTAATATGTGGTTTCTCTGAAGTTTTGAGGACTATGAAAAAGGTTTGCCAAGGATCCTTGGGAAGGGTGGTGATGAGGCAGTCTTCTGCAGTAGGATAAAATAGCCAGTGTCCAGAATTCCTTGGATCTGAATCCCTCAAGCAAGTTATTATAATAGCTACCTCTTAAGGCTGCTGTGGGGACTTCATAACAGCCCTTAAGTAAAGTATTGCATGGCATATTCCATAAAAGGTAGTTTTCTCTTTTCCTTCAAACTCCTGTCTATCTTTCTCAGGTGACTCTTAATGGGAATCACATCTCCAACACTGAGAAACATGACACTGTAGACTGTATACCTCATGAAGGCAGAGACCCACTGTGTACCCAGCATAGACAGAGCTTGGCATGAAGCAGCTGTTCAATATGTACTCATCAAATGAATAACTAGAGGAAGATTGGGAACTTCCCATTGGAACAAGTCCCACATCAGAGTCAAGGAAATCAACATTTAATTAGTTAAATTGGGTGATTTAACATTCTTAGAAAAAAAATTCCCTCCTGCACTGCAATTATTAATGCTTTGTGCTATTCAGTGACAATGCTTTTTCTATTTCAGTGACAGTATGGGAACCCCAGGGACAATTGTTAAAACCAGCTTTTCAGTTATGAGTCCTGTGCCCCTTTGCTTTTCACTCCTCAATGCAATTCTGATAGTTGTGTTGCCTTTGTAAGATTCTAAATTCTTACAAGTGCCCTAAAACTCCACAGAAAGACTGAAATCTGTCTAAACTTGAGAGTTCAATTCTATTTAAATAAATCCCCATTTGCTTGTTTGCTCTATTTACTCTTTTTATCTTTAATGTGAATGTTACTACAGAGCTTTTAAAATGCTTGCATACAGAGTATTTGTAATAATAAAAAGCTGCTGATGCTGAAACAGATGTCAAAATTGTCATAGTAAAAACTTTTGTACAATGTATAAAACAAGTATATTTTATACGTGAATTTCACATATCTGGTGATCCTATCAGCATTTTAATAGTGAAATTCAATTTTAGCTCCTAATTGGAAGCATATTTGGCAGCTCTGTTTCCATGCCATTGCATGGTTTCTTCCTCCTTGCCTGGTCATAGTAGAGTAACACCCAACCCAAACCACAGCATGTAGATACACATTTTAAATGGATGTACATATCAATGCCTGCTTTCATTAAAGATTTGTGTTTGTGGTGAGGAGGGAGAAGAGGGGGCGGCAAGGAGAGGGAGCAGGAGGTCTCAAATGCCCCATTGCTCTACCGAGAGATACACAATATACAGCAAACATTTTTAAGGGAGGGAATGTGCAATGCCTCCACACATTGTTTGGAAGATGCCTAGAGTCATGTGGTGAACTCATAAGAAAAAAAATAACCGAGTGTATTGCTTGCATCGTAAGGGAAATAATATCATGCCAGTGAAAAGGAAATGAAAAAAAGCTAAAAGCTGATCTGTTTGATCAGAAATAAAAAAATTCCCAAGAATGAATCCTCCTTTCCTTTTCACTGGAGTAAAAATATATATATATATATTAAAATGCTTAAAATGACCTAATGTTAAGTATACTGCCCAGTGAATTCTTACATGTATACATACTTCATATCAAGATAGACAATATTTCCAGTGCCCCCAAATGTTTATTTTCCCTCCATAGTCAACACCTCCTCCCAAAAGTAACAACTCTTCTGACTTATTTATTGATTAGTTTTGCCTATTCTTGAATGTTATATAAGTGGAATTTTACATTATGTATTCTTTTATGACTGGCTTCCTACACAGAACCTAATTTCTGTGGGATGTAGTTATGTTGTTTGTGTAGCTGCAATTTGTTCTTTTTTGTTGTCCATTCTCTTGTTGATGGGCATCACTTTCAGGTCTTGGTCTGTTATGTGTTAAATCTGCTATGAACATTTCATACATTCTTTTATGGACATATAAACTCATTGATCTGGAGAATATATTGATGAGTGGAATTGCTGGGGCACAGGTATGAATATGCTTGGCTCCAGTACATACTGACAGTTTTCCCAATTGTTCGACCCAGTGTATGAGCGGTCCTGTCGCTCCGCATTGGTGTCAATGCCTGTTACTGTCAGTCTTTTTCATTTTGGCTATTCCGACGCTATTTAGTGCTCACTGTGGCTTTAACTTGCATGCTCCTAATGACTAAGGATGATGAACACCTTTTCATATGCTCATTGGCCATTTAGTTGTTTTCTCTTGTGAAGTGCTTGTTCCAAGGTTTTGTCCATTATATTATTGCCCAAGCACAACTTTTGATTTGAACTCTATTATCTGAGTACTCTATGTTGAGTTCTACATAATTTTAGAAAACCAATCTAATGAGGGTATTTTTAGCAGTAATTTTTACCTTTTTAGAAGTTCTCTGTGCTGTTTTCAAAAAGAGTGATTTCAAAATGACCTTTTTTTTCAAGTGCAGAATTCTACATGGTAGGATTCAAATCCTGTATATATTATCAGAAGTGAGAGAAAATCCCTTCCAGTTTAGCGGTTCAGAGCATGGACCGAGTTTAAGCCATATGGCCTTGCTTGTATTTACATGCCTCATACCTCATTTGTACAACGGAGATCATGACACAACTTGCCTCACAGTGCTGTGAAGATCATTGGGTTAACCTATATAAAGCTCTGAGAGTGATGTGTATTGGACACCAAGCCCTCAGTAAGTGCTGGTTATGGATAACATTACTTGGGGTGCCAGATTAAGCCCTCATTCTGTCTGTTCAATCAAGATAAGGTTATAACATCAGCCAATGAATTGGGGGAGGCATTCACATGTGGATCTGGACTGCTCAAACAAAAACTGGGAGATAGGGTGTGAATCTCCAGAACTCGCTGTGTGAAATGCCCACTGAAATGATCACTGAAGCCTGTTAAAATGTTCTTTCTGGTCCATTTGGCTTTGAGAACCCAGCATATGCCTAATGGCTCCTTTGGTGTATAAGTTAGGAGGGCCCAGGCCAATTTATACATATTCATGACTTGTAAATTGTTCAATCTGTCTCTGAATAGGAACTAAAATATTTAGGATAAAAAGAGCAGCTCCCTCCCAGGTAGCCCAGGACATAGGAACACTTTAATAAAATGGGAACGTGGGTTCCAAAACAATCGTTTTGTAAAATCTATAATGCACTCCCATAAAGGTTATATACTCAAGGGCATCCAAGAAGCCAGAGAGCACAAGTCAAATGTGACAGGGGAGAAACTGCCTAAGTTAGAGCATTTCCTCCCTGTCAATAACTTAAATGGGGCAATGGGCTTTCTCTCTCATTAAGTCCATCTGCCTAGGCTAGCTGCCTGGCAGTTCTTCTGCTAATGAGAACCTGTTCTTCCTAATACTGGAAGAAATAAGTCTTTATCTCTACCCCTTTGCATGTGCCAGTGCCATGTCAGAAACAATTTTTCAGGAAAGAGACATTTCAAGGTACAGCCAGGTATGATCATTCAGTCACCCAGCTCCTCAGTCTTTTGATGCAATGAGAACAGGAGACAGTGCTGACTGTCTGTCCCTGCTGACTCATTAGATTCAGAAGAGAATCACATCCTTTATTATCTAACACCATCAGGACGTTAGCTTCCAAAAATGTTCACATAACACTGTGCAATCATTTGCACTTGGTCATGATTATTTTGTACAATCCTTTAAGTTATGGCTACATGGATTTCTTATCCACTGAGCAGATAATCATTTTTATTTTGCTAAGGTGTTGTTGTTTTTTTAAACTTTGTCCTTCATGGACTTTAAGAAAATGATTCTTGAGAATTATCTGGCTCAAAGGAAAGATAGTCCTGGGATCCTTTTTCATATGCTTATTGACCTGTTGTGGTAGGCAAAATTCTAAAAATGCCCTTTCACATCAAACTGCCAACCTACAGAATGAACTAATAAAATGGATATTGTTTTAAGACACTAAATTCATGGTAATATGTTACAGGGCAATAGAAAGCTAATATGCCTGATTTCTTCTCTTTGCATTCTTTTAAATGGCCAAGCAATAGAGGTGGATTGGGTAAAGAAAATTAAAAGGTCTGAGAAACACCCAAGGATTAACTCAGGTTATTAGATATCATGGAGTCATCTCAAGAAGAAGAGGCTCCGAGTGACACCATCTTAATAGTAATTACCACAATTGGGGCAAGGAAAAGAATACTGAGTCTTCCAGTAGATGCATGAGAGACTTCGCCAGGTGCTGGGCTTGACCATCATTTTTCCTCAAATCGGAATCATACTAGGAATGCCATTTTGCTTTCTGTGCTTCCCTTTTCTCCTTGGCTTAAAAGATCTCTTTCTCATTCCTGTAGCAATATGGCCAAGGTCAGGAGTGCCATGACAGCTCCATGAATGAATTGGGATCATGCATCATTGTCACAAACCACAACATAGGCATCACAAGGTGTTAGGAAAGTGAAAGGTGGCAAGTGGTGATAAAAAAAATATTTTGAAATTTCCAGAATTATAAGAAAGTATAATATGTGGATTCAGGAATCTTGGAAGAGAAAGAAGATAGAAGTATGGGTCCCATTAAGGTAGGAGGCCACTAGCAGAGGGATATACTTCTCCGCTCTCTACAACACCTAGGAACGGCTCTGCAGGCCCTCTACTCTGGTGTCGACTACCCCATTGGGTTCTCCTTCCCCAGGTGCCCCACCAATCTTGCTGGATTTTGTCTATGCTCCTGACCTCCTTTGCCCCTCTCCTCTGTGGCCAGCAGGAGAGCCCTCCTACTTATTAGGACAGATTTTTTTTCAGAGAGATTCTCCATGATAATGCCTAAATGACACCCTTCTTTCTGATTACGAGAGTCCTCCCCTCACTAGAGCTCATATCTCTTGCTTTGTTTAATGGAAAACTGAAGTTTAGATAGACTAGTGAGATAACCAAAGAAATGAAGTAGATTTTTTTTAGGAATAGAGAAACTGAGGGTCATGAATTTTAATAAACTAAGGGGGTAATGAAGATATTTGGAAAATCTGTCTTTCAAATAATATTCCAAGATTTCTAAAAAATAGAGAATTCTTTATAGGAAAACAAAGTGTGAACTGAAACCCTGTTAGTTCCAGCAAGGTAAAGAAGTTGGCATTCCCTATAGCCAAAGTCTCAAAAAGAGAAGCACAGGGCACTGAACCGGTGTAACTTATTTTATTATCATAACTTACAGTATTTCTTTTGCTAATATAAGACTTCAGAGGATGGATTTTATTTTTTACTTACACTTAAAAAAACTAAAAGTCTCCTTGGTCTACCAAACAACCAATTTTATGTCCTACCAAAGTGAGTTGTTCTAAATTGTTTAACAGCCACATTCTAACTAGTCATGTTAAATGCTGGTTTGAAGGAAAGAATGAACAGAAGATAATTCAGTTCAATGTTGGCTTTTGGCTTTATAGTTTGATAAAAGCAATTTCTTTCTTGCTTGTTTGTCCCATACTTTTCTAGCGCTAACTTCTAGTACTAATCACATGTTAGCAAGTGTTGTAAACAGTGTTCATTGTTCAATCTCTGAGCGTATTAGTGCTTAAGCCTTCATCTTCATGTAAAGAATTTTGATGGTGGTATAAATAAAAGTGACCTAAACAACTTTCCTATATGGGCATTAATGAGAAATATTGATTTTATACAACTGTTATGGCTTCCGTGATCCATAGCAATAGCATAGGGAGGTAAAAGTGAAGAGCAAACTCCATGCTTGCTCTGCCCATGGTTTGATTACTTAAGTAGATACAAGATAATTGCAATGTGGAAGATGTATATTTTCCTTGATTTGAGCCATAGATCCTTTTCACCTACAGATCAAAGAGTCTAATTAATATTCTTCCTTTCCTTGTACTAGTAAAGATAAACAACTGATGTCTCAATTTTTCTCTTCTCCATTTCTAATGGTTATATGTGCTTCATATTCTTACTGGATTATATTTCCCAAACTCTTCCTCTGGGATAGGAATTAGGTTATACTTTTAGCAATAGAAAACTGAGAAAAGTATGGAGAAATGACTGTGAACTCTATTTTTTGTCTCTTCTTTGAGCCCATAATTAGACGCCTTGCACACATATGTGCGTAAATGGCAGAGTCATTTTTCAAAGCAAAATATTTTGAACATAGATCCAAACAGAACACAGCTCTCAATTCATTAACTTACCTCTTTGTAATTAACCTAAAGGAAAGACTAGAACAAGAACTCATCACAGCTTTTGGAACAAAGTCCACCTGGGGCTTGCCAGACTTGGTACAATATTAGGTGGCTGGTTTTCCCATAGAGTGAGATAGATATGCTTTGGAAAATAGCTTCTCTACCTTGCAACCTGACTCTAAGAATATACTATTAAAGTCATCCCTCTGGAATAAGTGGAGGCAATTGGACAGTGCTCCAGAAGATCATGATTAAAGAATTACGGAGGGGAATTCCAGTAACCTAAGAAATAAAAATAGCCAATTCAATTGCATGCTTTTATGTACCAAGCACTGTGCTAAAAATGATTTATACATATCATGTTATCTAATGCGAACACAACCATATATGGTGAAGGCACTATTATTACAGTTGAAGAAACTTGGCTTACAGAAATTATTCCTTGGACTTAGACTGCATGGCCAGTAAGTGGCAGAGACAAAATTAGAACCTAGACAGTTAAGAGTCTGAAGCTATGTGCTTTATGGCTCTGTGCTAGGTTCCTTTGATTCAATTAATTGGTATACTGTACTTGTATTGACTGCTTGCTTGGTACTGGGCAATGTAATAAATTCTTTATGTGATTAACTCATTAAGCCCTTCAATTAACTCATTTAATCAAACATCAAATGAGGTAAGAACCTTCAGTAGTCCATTTTACAGTTTTATAAACTGAGGCAAAAAGAAGTTCAATAACTTGGAATCCTCATAAAGGGAGTATGGCACAGCTGGAATTTGAATTCAGAAAACCTTGCACCAGAGGCTGTGCTTTTAACCATGGCATCTCCTTGTGTCATTAAATTACTAACTAGAACCTTCCCCATGAGAGGGAGTGGGGAAAGTAAACTGAATTTGGGGAGTCAGACTCAGTCTCAGACCAACTGGGATATGCAGGTGCACACGTGACCGAAAACACTGGAGGTGACAGAGTCCAGAGAGGAAGGTTTAAGGAAGGTGGGGAGGGTTCATTAGCAAATGAAGGTGGACAGCCATGTTGCAGTAGCCTCACAGTTTTGCCTCGGGAGGCAAGACCCTTTGATAGTTGAAAATAAGAATTGACTGCTTACTCAGCTTCAGCTTTCCTTTCTTGCCATCTGTATCCTGGAACTCATAAAAGACAGTGACAGCCACTTTTGGGCCAGGTTTTCACAACTGCAAAAACACAAGTAAACTGGGCAAAAAAAGTCATCATTCCCTTCACATTAGCTTTAGAAAGCCTGACATGAGGAAGCATGAACAGATGCTGCGCACTGCACACATGATTCCAAAATTATGTTCTAATTAAACAAAAAACAAAATGCAGGGAGGAACAAGAAGGTAGTGTTCAGGGCTTGCTTCGGTCATAAGGACACTCTTGTCAAGAGCCACTTAGGAAATGCCAAAAATACACCTGCCCTAAAACGTTCCTCCCAAACACATTTGTCTTCAGCAGAGGGGTTGAAAGATGCATGGATTCAAGCTAAAAGTTGATTTCAATAATGATCATAATAGTTTACACGTGCATGGCATGTTAAATTTACAAGTGGCTTTCCCACCCATTGTATTATTTAATTTCCAGAGAAGCTTTCAAAAGCAGGCAGGACTAGATCTACTTTGCAAAGGAGACAATTAAGGGCCCAAGCCCAGCTGCCAGTGCCTGACAGCTAAAGTTGAAATCCAGATCTTAAGAATCCTGCTCTGAGTTCATGTTAGGCTGAACAGGGCAATTTGGAGGGCGGGGGGTCAACAGGAGAACAAGGGTGAACCCACTACTAGAAGAGAGCATGCCACAGCCGGGAGATAGGTATCAAGAAAGAAATAGTAGAAAGCTAAGGGCAAAGCTGTGGTTGTGTAAATAAAGGAAAGCTGTCGTTGTGTAAAGAAAGGAACACTCACATTGACCTCGTTATTTATCTGGTCAGAGCATGAGAAGGTACATGAAAGTGTTGGCTTTTGAGGTGGGTAGGACATTCTCAAGCAGAAATGGGGTAGAGAGAATTGTAAGGTGGATGAGACAATTTGAATGAATGTGAAGAGGCAGAAATCAAGGACATAGATGAAGAACAATGCATTACCCAGTGCAACTGCTGCACTGGGTATGTTAAAGAGATAGCAGAAAATAGAACTGAAAGGGGGAGATGACATCATAGACATTTCTGAATAACAAGCTAAATAGTTTGATCTTAATTCATTAGGCTTTGAAGAACCAATAATAGTTTATAAACACAGAGGTAACACAACATCTGCTTCATGGGTTTCTTGTGAGATTTTAATAAAATGTTGATGCAAAAGTGCCTTGTAAAATGTAATTTAAGGAATTAATATTATATACAGTGGAACCTCAATTCTTGAACTTAATTAATTCCGGAAGGCTGTTTGAGAAGTGATTTGTTCAAAAACTGAATCATCCCCCCCACTAGAAAAAATGTAAATGGAATCAATCCATTCCAGACTCCCAAATGATTCCCTGGTTTAACCTTTCTCAATCGCTTGTGATAGTTGTTTTGCAAGCACTTCCACACTCTTAGCAACATCAGTACTCTTGATGGTATCTTTATGTTTTAAGATTGTGCTAATCATAGATTTCACCATGCGGCACTTGGTAGCCAGATCAGACATGCAAACACCTCTATCATATTTTGTAATTACTTCTTTCAAAGCTCTATCGTTGTTCCCACAACTTTCCTTTTCACTTTGCTCCTATAACTAACCTTCTTAGGACCCATGGTGACACACTGTATGTATTTAGTACTAATAATCAGCAACAAAAGCAAAAAACACGAAAATATTCACAGCACAATTTCCTGAGATGTTAGCAATGCAAGGTTTAGTGGTAAAATGACTCATAGTTGTGCATTCTCTCCTTTCTTTGACACCTGAGGGACATGAGACTGATCATACAGGTATCAGCATGAAAGGGTTGTTGGGTCAAGAACTGAAGTTTTGTTCTACAACTGAGACATTTTTTCCATGAACTACTTGGTGAAGAACTGAATTGTTTGAGATGGGAGATGTTCAAGAACCGAGGTTTGACTCTAATTGCATTCATTCATTCATTCATTCATTCATTCAATTCACAAGTATTATTTGAGGGCCTGTTACTTATCAGGCATGATCTGCCTAGGTATCTGGTATTTATAAATGAACAAGACTTATCACTATGCACTGAAGCTCGCAGTCTACTGGGGAAAATGAACATTTCAATAATTACAATTAAGTACTCCTAGGTAAAATGTACATATGGTGCCAGAAAAGTACAGAAGGAAGCTTTGATGAACATTTCCTGGCAGAGTCAGGGGAAATGATATTTGAATTAAATCTTAAATAACCATAGATATAAATGTAGGAGCTAAAACTATTAAACTTTGAGAAGAAAATATTTGAGATACCGGGTTAGACAAAGTTTTCTCAGACAAATCACAAAAAACACAAACCATAAAAGAAAAAAAACGCTAACATGACCTTATTAATTTTAAATTCACTTTAAGCAAATGAAAAAGCAAGCCATGGACTGGGAGAAAGTATTTGCAAGACATAACTAAACAGAACTCTTATATCCAAAATATAAAAAAAGCTCTTACAAGTTAATAATAAGAGAAACAACACAATAAAATGATGTGCCAAAAAGTTTCAATAGACACTACAAGAAGATATACAAATGGCCAATAACCACAAGAAAAGATGCTCAACATCTTTAGTCATTAGGGTAATGCAAAATAAAATCACAATAAGATACCACTGTACAGCCAAATGGTTAAAGTTAAAAAAGCTGATTATAACCTAATGTTGGTGAGAATGAATAGCAACTGAAATCCTCATGTATTGTGGGTAGGAATCCAAAATGTTAAAGCCCATTCAAAAAAAATAAAAAGAAAAAAAGAAAGTAATATGGAACTGCATGTTAAAGTTAAAAAGACACTTAGCATATAACACAATTCCACGCGTAGTTACCCAAGAGAAATTACAACATATGTCCACACAGAGACTTGTATATAATGTTGCTAGTAGTGTTACTCACAATATTATAAAACTGAACACAACCCAAATGTCCATCAATGCTTGAACAAATAAGCACATTGTAGTATATTTATACTATAAACTTTAAGAGTTTAAGGATTGGTAATACTTACTTATCTGTAGAATTAAAACTAAATTTAGGCTCTAAAGGAGGAAACTACATAATGACTTTATGCTTTGACAATGTAGATACAGCACAGCTAGCAAAATCAGAGAAGAATCAGAATAAATTCACTGCTTAATTACTTAAAAATAGTTAAGCAACTTTAAGTAAACTTTATTTTTAATGCTTAGAGATTAAAATAGCTTTAAAAAGAAATGTTTAAAGTAAATAAAGTCCAAGATGCAACATGTCATTTTTCTCCCTAGTATTTGTTTTCTCTGTCCTGCCTATTCTGATTCCAAATAAATATTCTTGCCTAAGTCTTCTCTCTCTCATCAGGATTATATGGATTTTGGTCATTTACCCTTAAAAAAAGTAGGACTAAAAAATATTAAGCATATATACTAAAACTCTTCATTGTTTTGAATAAGTTATTTGACAATTATGTAACAACTGTTCAATGCAAGATTTCTAAATATGCCAAATAAAACACCAAATACAGATTAATATGAAACATGATATTCCAACCCAGGTAAAGTTATACTGCATATGTTACAGCATAAGAATATTTTAGTTTCTGATCACCACAGGACTACTGCACTAATCACCTTCAAGAACTAGTAAAACATTGGTTCGAGGGAAACAAAATCTAAACACACCATAATTACTACAGGGAAATCTCTGGTGAAATATCATTATATATAATAAATGACAATTTTGAAAACTTTCTCAAACTGCGTTTTAATCATGTTTGTCTCCATTAAGCCTCTAAGTTAATTAAATGGGCAAGCCAACTTGAGACAAGGAAATTGATTTTCTGCATAGGACACTCTCAACAGAGTAGCAGACATAAAAAAAGATCAATTTTTCTTCATGGTGTGCAAATTAAGCTCTGTTCAGAAAAAAATTAACAAAATCCCTGTTCCCTTGGGTTCTTTTGTTCTTTCGGGACACGTTAATCAAGTAAATATGGCAAGAAGGAAAAATACATTTGAACGTTGCTTGTACCTTTCACCTTTGGGAAAACAAAGAAGTCTCGAGTCTCATTAGCGAAAACCTCTAGCCACTCCTTCCAGCCTCCTGCCTAATGGAGCATGGGCACTGAGACCTAAGGAGTGGATCCCGGCTCCTTTCTACCCATGAAGGAATTTTAGTGGCAATCTATTCAGCGTGGACCAAAAAATAGTAGTTTGTGCACTGCAATTTTTTATTAAAATAAAGACAGCCTATTCCTTTGCCTTCCATTTCATCACAATCTCCTCATTTCCACCCCGATGCCCCCAAGCACACAAGGATCTCATTTTCATTTGCTTCCCTAAAAGAGAAATCAGGAGGATTCATATTTGCCTATCTTTGCAAGGCTAGGCATCCCTAACTTGATCTCTTTGACATGGGACTTTATTGTTTTAGTGACTTATTCTAGAACTAGTGAGTGCAGGATTCTCCAGTATGTTACTTAACTAAAAATCAAAAGAATATCCTTTTGTGAATGTTGATGCTGAGAACTATGTTTTTGGATGGAAGGTGGAAGAAAGGAGTTTTCCTATACCCTTTTATCTATTATATTCATGATATCAGTAAAGCTCTCTATATTTCAGAAGACACGTGTTTATATATCATAGTGTAGTATTCACTGTAGAGCATGCCATCTCTGAGATAATTACATGCAAATGTGAATATATTCTTTATTCTTCTATTTAAATTCAGTAACACCAAGACCATCATTTGTGAAACAATGTAATATTGTTTCATGAGGGAAGAATTTGCTAATAAAGCTCAAGCAGGAGCTTTTAAATCATTCCAGAAAACTGCTTTTCTCACACTTTGTAATTCTAAACCTATAGATAGAGAGCAATGTGCTTTTTTAGATGTAAGATTTCAAAGTTATGCCTGATATTATAGTATAATTACTTTACATTGTAATATAAAATTATAATATATAGTTAAAAATATAATCATATATTAAAATATAAATTTACATTTTATATTATATGTAGCACTCAATTATAGCTTAATTCCATGTTACTGTATTCAGATATCCCATAGTAAAATCAGGCTGGTTCAAATGTAAAGCTCCAAAGAACATTACTTAACTTAGAACATATGTGACTAACTTTGTTTAGCATGCTTTCTCTCAAGGCTGTCACCTAGCCACTGCTTCGCTTGCCTGAGCAGAAATCAAATATGGATGACTGGACATAAATGAGGGTTGAGTCAACCTGATGTCCTTGAGGTAGAAGAAAAACAAACTCTGTTGTCTTTCTCCGAGTTTTCTCCCCACGCGTAGTCAGCATGTGGACATTTCTACCCCTAAGCCACTTGTAGTCTTTGGAATCAGCACCCACCTCTGGCAACCTTACATTCACACTCAGGACCCTAAGCATAATAGACAGTGGAAGTATTTGGGGACAAGGATATGGTACCCTGAATTTTCAAAGTATTCCAAAATGCAGGAGTGAGAAATGTTTGAACAGAAACAAATAAGCCAGGTGTGATACCTGCACTGAGCAGGGCCTACTTGAACATTGGGAATTCTCTAAAAATGAAAGTAAGGGCTTACTTGGGTAAAATCCAGAATCCTGAAGTTTAATTTTGGAAACAGGAGAAGTTGGGCAACAACAAGGCAAGCAGATCAGAGCCAGGCTGGGTTGTCAGGAGCATCTGTGGAGCCTGAGGGCCTGCCAAGGCTCTTACTCTTTTGGTCGTAGCTTCCCCTTCTCCCTCCGATACTCTGGAAATGGGCAGCTGGAGTGGGCCTCACTTCGTTTTTTTTCAGCCACCCCTGATTTTCTCCCTGCTATAGCCTGGAAAGGTGATGATCAGATTCCCATGAAAAGTCTGTTACTCTTTGTGAAAATCATTCAAACTGAGGGTTCCTGTACAAACCCTTCCTGACTTTTCAGTGACCACTATTCCTCAGAGCTGTACTTTTGGAATTGTTCCAGTCTCAGAATCAGTCCAGAAGGAGGTTTCTATAGCTTGGTACTTATTTTCAGTTTTTAGGATATTTGTTAATTGCTTTCTTCTGCATCCTTCCAGTACAGTACTTGGACTATGTTTTATACTCGTGGGCTCAGTTGCTTGCATTTGTATACTGTTGTTTTTCAATTATACTGTTGTTTTTCAATTTTTCCTCAAATATAATGAAACCTCACTATGAAACTTGGGGTCTATGCAATGGATCCAGCTGTGTTATGACATGGCGCTCTGCATATTTATAGCATAACTATACAAAGGTTTATTCTCTAACACAGATCACTTCTTACACTCGGGAACCTCCCTACTATCGTTGAGTACCAGTTGTATCAAAATCACCTAGGAGCTTTTTAGAGATGTAGGATTTCAGGCCCTGCCATAGCCCTACTGCATCACAACCTGCAATTTAACAGGATCTCCAGGTGATTCACGTGCACTTTACAATTTGAAACACACTGGGCCACAGCAACAGCTTCCGAAACAGGGGCTACATATTAGTCACACAGAGAAATTTTAAAAATACCAAAGTTGGGTCCCACTCCTAAGAGATTCTAATTTAATTGGTTTGTGGTGGTGCCCTGATATGGGTATTGTTTTTTAAGTTTCAGATTTGTTTTAAAGGGCAGCCATAGCTGAGAAACACTTCTCTAGAATAAGCAATATTAAGTAAAATTTGTATCCTTTTAGCTGTATATGTTGTATAGTCAACACTAAAGTAGAAAATCCTTGAGGGTCAAATCTACCTCTTCTATTTTTAATGTCTTCCAAATTGCTCTTTGCACAGTGCTTAGTATATGGTGGTCACTCAGATACATGTTCATACATGATAGAGTACTAAAGCAGGTGAGAGATAACTAGGGTTCATGTCCTGGCTCTGCAAGACATGACATCTTTGACCATGGGAAGATCACTGAACTTGTTGGGAAGTCAATTTCTTTGTCGGTCAAGTGGGAATGACTTCTGACTCTAGTAGTTATTCAGTCATTCATTCACTCAACAAATATTTATGAACATCTATTCTGTTCCAAGTACTATTTGGGGCAGCAGAAAAGTAACAAAAGCCAGAGCATCATCATCATTGGCTCAACTTCTCTACTTTTCAATACAGTAATATTTTACTTTGGAATCTGCAGGACTGTGCTTACAAACATGTAGAGATAGTATTTACTACTCTAGGCAGTGCCTTGAGTTCATCAGATTTACTCCTGCTCTCTGTTGTGATGAAAAGGTCCATTGAGGCACTCTTCTGCTTTTGTCTCTTCTGCTTTCATTTATCAAAGCTCTGTGAACTATTCATAAAACCAGGACCATAAGAAAGCCAGCCCCCTGGACCTGGCATCCAAGGTGCTGAAGCATGGCTCTGTTTCCAGGCTGTATGAGTCTCTAGTTTCAGCCAAGAAGCAGAACATCACTATTCTGTTGCTGTCTTCCTTCTTGAACCACTTTTTTCAGGTGTCATGGTCTTATTTATAACATTCAACTGCCGAAGTGCATCTAGGGTTCAGAGATTTGTGTCCTAATTATAAGAGTCCTAATTGCAGAATCTTGAAGTAAGAATATAAGCCCCCAAAGAAACAGTGCTTGATGATGATGATTGGTGATGGTGATGGCGGTGGCAATGATGATGATGATGATGATAAATGTGTCCATGACAGGTCTCCTCTTTTACAAATGCTATTTGGCTCCAGTAATGCAGGTTAAATACTCATTATAACAACATTGACTAACACAAGATAAACCTAATTACATTTCATCTCTCTTCTAAATACCTTACACATGCATAACCAAATTTGATTCCTATAATCCCCTTATACATTAGTTACTGTCATCTTCATTCCCAGGAACCCGAATCACATAGATTTCAGGCAATAGGAAGTGATCATGCCAGGCTTCAAAGTCTATATTTTCCAAAGCCTGAGCTCATAGTCATGTCACTTACCTGCTTGACAAACCCCCACTGATTTTATAAAATTCAACTTAGTTTACTCTCTATGCAGTTTTCCCTCATCAGATATATATATACCATAGCAAAAACTACACAATTACCACTTTAAGTTCTGTGTCAGGGTCTGTGCTTAGTGCTGTACTTATGTAACCCTTATAAAGTTAGATTGCCTCCAGGCCAGGCAATAAAATGGTTTTATTCCAAGTCCTACACTGTAAAATTAAATTGTAGTTTTGCTCTTTATTGCATTCTCTCTAAAAACTCCAGAAGGAGAATTACATTCATAACACAGAGCAACACGTCTTAGAATCCCTCTCTCCCCCTCCCTCCCCATCCCGCCATGCCCCCTCCAGTATCCCGCCAGTCTACAAAGCAGTGCATGAGAGCGGCCTCCAATTCTACTTCTTCCAAACTTCTAAAACTCTCTTCCTGAAACCCATCCCCGGATGGCTTTTGTGCTCTTTCTCCCTCCCTCTTCCTCCTTTCCAAATCTATTTTTTTCTCGCTAGAATAGATTTGTATCCTCTCCAATATAAATCAGACTACTATGTTTTAGGCTTCTTTTGCCTTGACCTTGGTTCTACATAGCCAACAGGGTGAATGCTGAATTAACTGACCTCATCATAGAATCAGCAGCCCTAACATCAAAGAAGGCTTCTTCTCAGAAGGAGAAAAGAGATATGTTTATATTTTGCCCTTGTCATATACACTTTCTCAATTTATTATCACTACTCTTATATGGGTTTAAATTTTTGCCATTTTAAGGTTTTGAAAAATGAGAGTTAACTCATTTACCCAATAGGACAGGATAAATTCATGCAGATCCAGAATTTTAATACAGATTGAATACATAAAAGCCCTTGAGTTTAGCCAGACCTGACATTGGATATGTGACCTAATCCCTTCAATATCCCTTAAGGGCTCCAGTGTCCTCTAGAGCAGGGGTCACACCAAGCTATGGCCCATGGACCAAATCCAGCCCATTATTTGTTTTTATAAATAAAGTTGTATTGGAATGTAGTCACAGTCATTCATTTACATGGTGTGTATGGCTGCTTTTGCACCACAAAAGCAGAACTGAGTAGTTGTGACAGAGAATGTATGGTCCAAACCTAAAATAATTACTATGTCGTCCTGTGCACCAAAAGGTTGCTGGTTCGATTCCAACTTAGGGCACATGCCCAAGTTGCCAGCTCAATCTCCGGTAGGGGGCATGCAGGAGGCAGCCGATCCATGTTATGCTCTCACATCGATGTTTCTCTCTTCTCTTCCTCTCTCTCTCTAAGCATGAATAAACTATTCTGGAAAAAAAAAGAAGAACAGAACTACCATATGACCCAGCAATCCCTGTTCTGGGTATCTACCCAAAGATTTTGAAAACATTTAACTGTAAAGGCATGCATGCCTCTATGTTCACTGCAGTATTATTCACAATAGCCAAGATATGGAAACAACTTAAATGCCCTTCAACAGATGACTAGGTAAAAAAGATGTCATAAATATATACAATGGAATACCACTGAGCCATTAAAAAGATAAAAAATTGCTATTTGTGACAATATGGATAGATCTTGAGAGTATTATGCTAAGTGAAATAAGTCAAACAGAAAAGGACAAGAACTGCATAATTCACTTAGATGTGGGATATAAAACCAAAAAACAAGAAATGAGCAAACCAAATAAATATACAAATAAAAAACAAACTTATAGACGTGTGCATAGGGGTAGTGCCTGATACACCAAGATAGCAGTTGACCTACCCTTATGTGAATGGGAACCAGAAAACCTTGAGAGCTTAGAACTAAGCAGTAGCTTCTTCCTCAACATGGATATGGCAAAGGAGAAAATGGTACTAGACATAGAGCTAAATGCCAAATTGAATTACCACATATGGAAACATCCTGAGAAGATCCAACAGCTCTCCTATGATCAATGAGCTTGGTGATAATTCACAGTGTTCCAAGCAGACACATTAAGAACTAGAAGAAACAGGACATTTATTATGATGTTAACACTGTCTGTTTTTGCCACCTTTTCCCATGCATACTTCTATCAGTTGCCTTCATCAAATAAAATTAGGAAGAAGACATGGATTTAATAAATAAAGAAGTAATGTATGAATGGGAAGTACAAACTATAATACAGATAAGTCTATCTTTGGAAGAAAGTTTGAACTTAAGTGACAACAGTTTAGAGAAAACATCTTCTCCAAATTGCACTGATTGAATTCCAGTATCCTCAGCAACTTCTCCATCGATACAAACCAGTTTGCTTGCAAGTCCTATTCCCACTCCTATGCAACAATTTACAATAAGAAGTCAAGGTTCCACCAATACTATTAGATCAATTATCCTTGGATAATTAAAAAGAAAAGGTGAAATGGTTTTTGAAGATCAGCCAAAGAGATTTTTCCAAGACACAATCAATGTGTTTTCTTCTGATATGAATGTGTGTCTATCATCTATTCAGATGTTCTTGATGGAAACAAAAGCAGTATAGGATCTCCTTATAATTCACCAGCTAAAATCAGCACTGTCACAAACTCTCCTGTGTTATCTGCTTTCAACTAAGAGATTCACCCATCCCAAGACTTTCTTGCCAATGGAGAAACACATGGGTATTATTTCGCTCATCTTCATTCTCTCTCTCTCTCTCTCTCTCTCTCTCTCACACACACATACACACACAAGTTGGAGCAAGAACAGAATTGTATGGTATAATTTAGATTATTTCCTATTTATTTTTTTCTAAAACACTGTTTATTTATAGAACTTGAATGTCTATTTCCTGTGTATGCCCTTAAAAGTAATGTAGTAATATTTTCAAAGATGTTTTGCAAATAAGAACTATGTTGAAGATACAATTATACACCTTCAAGCTGCTAATATATAGAAACATGATATACCTGGACTTTAAAAATAACAACAGAGAGCTCTATTTATTTATGTGAATAAATAAAGTTATAAGCTCTGGTGGAAAAAACAAACAAACTCATAGATACAGGCAACACAATGGTAGTTACCAAAGGGGAAGGGGGTGAGGAGGACGACGAAGGAGGTAAAGGGGGTCAAACACATGCTTACAGGAGACTAGACTTCAGATGAAAGCACACAATAGGGTACACAGGTGCCGTATCACAAAGCTGTACACCTGAAATTACTGTAATGTTATTAACCAATGTTACCCCAATAAATTTATTAATTTTAAAATCTGTTACCAATGATCAAAGACAAGTGAAAGTATGGGGAAGGGTATAAGAGATCATCTGGTCCAAACCCTTTCCATAGGCATAAGTTGCCTGGAAAGAGGTATTATAGGAACCATCCTGGTTAATCAAATATTCCAATTAACTGTAAGATCTAAAATGCTAGTAAATTTAATGTTGAAGGAGTTATAGTACAATTAAAATATTCCAAGTGTTAAAACTAGAATGAATATATGATGTCATAGTAGAAATAAAGTTGGACCAGGTATGGCTTTAATCTTAACTGGTTCTTTGCTTTAGGGAAATCTCTCAAGCTCTCTCACCTCAGTACCTGCACAAGTATAATATATGGAGATAGAATGAATTATATATTGAAATATTTTTGAAAGGTCAATGTACCCTACACAACATACATAATACTAATTGCTGATGGTTATAATATGCTTCAGAATGTTAGATAAAATTGGGCAAAATTATGCAAATTTAGTATTTTCATAATGTTACTCATAAACAGAATGCCATCAATACTACCACCATGAGTCATATTGGATAAAGTGCAACAAAAGTTTATGGAAAAGGTCAAATTCAATTATGAATTATAAAAGCATAAATAAATCTCTAAGTAGCATTTGAGAGAATATAGTTTGCATCCTGTTTATCTAAAATTCCACAGGAATAATTTTTCCCAGTTTTCTGAAATTAACATTTTTAGATTTAAAGATAAAACTGAGCCATTTTATGACAAAGGATAATTTTAAAACAAGAATAGTAGCAGGAAAACTAGCCCCTCACTGATAGCTTTGATTTCAAGTACAGCAGTTGCCTGAAATTTCTCAAGTGCTTCCATCTAGGAAAGTCACAAGAGACTGACTCCCACATTAAACTTTAATGAAGATCCTAAATTGGATGAAACCATTAATTAATCTAACTAATTTTCAGTGGTCAAGGCTTCAACTCTAATGGCAGGATGGGAATACAAGAGGTCAACTCTACTGTGATGACGAGACTTAATGTGTTTGAGCACTGACAAGTTACCAGACTCAGTTCTTATCACTACTCACTTATTATTTCATGCTTATCTCAATCCTTACCATAAATCTATGAGATGGGCTTCGTTACTGTGTCACTTTTTCAGCTGAGACACAGAGTCATGGAGTATGTCGCCCAAGGTGTAGAGCTCGGAAGAGGCAAGGCCTGGTTTGGATCTGCAACGTTGAATACTGGCGCCGATGGGTTCTACCGCCACACCAATCTAGCACTGACAGAGTGCTTCGCCATCACCTATTTTTTCTTTACTTTTATAAAATAGGTTTCTCAAGGGCAGGAACCAAGTATTATCTCTCAGCATCTCATACATGAGGAACAGTTTATGATGATTTGTTGACTAACTGCTAAAAACATACAATTCACTTTGGGACCATGTATCTGTATACACAATGACAGCAAGAAATTCAGATGAAAATTTAAGTGATTCCAACAGAGAGCCACAGACAATATGTAAATGAACGGGTATGGAGCAAGCCAGATTTAACCCATGGGCAGTAGTTCGTCGACCCAGGACTCCAGCATAAGTAAATTTATTTTTAATAGCTACTTTATACATATTTGAGCAGGGCACCTACTTGAATGAGTAGATTAAAAATGAATATATTATGGTTCTTATTCGCTTATACTGATTAATTATCCTCACAGATATTTTACCTATTATTTTTCTTACCTAAACTTTCCCCTTTAAAAAGTCCAAAAGTAGCCCTAGCCAGTGTGGCTCAGTTGGTTGGAGTGTCATCCCATATACCGACGGGTCACAGTTATTTCCCAGTCTAGGCACATACCCAGGAATCCTAGTCAGGGTGTGTATGAGAGGCAACAGATTGATGTTTCACTCTCTCTTCTCTCTTCCTCTCTCTAAAATCAATAAAAACATATCTTCAGGTGAATTTTTTAAAAAAATCCTTATTTAAAAAAGTCCAAAAGTAAACCATCAAGTCTTACCAAATTCTGGATTTGTGAGACCCAAAATAAACAACTTATCTCTCAGCTCTCTCCCTCCCTTTCCTAAAGATATCATATATTAGTTGTTTATTGCTGCATAACAAATCACCCCCCCCACACACACACACACACAACTTAGTGATTTAAACAACAACATTTTAAGCTCACAGTTTCTGTGGGTCAAGAACCTAGGCACAACTTAACTGGGACCTCTGTTCCAGGGGCTCTCTGGAGGCTAAAATCAAAGTGTCAGCAGGGACTGCAGTCTCGCATGAAGACCCAGCTAGAGAAGGATCCACTTCTGAACTCACTCATGTGCTTGTTGGAGGATTCAGCTACTCCTGAGCTGTTGGACTGAGGTCTCAGTTCCTCAGTGAGTGTTTGCTGAATGTGACCCTCAGTTCCTCAGTGACTGTTTATTCCCAGATAGCCCTCTCCATCAAGGCAGCCAGGGAAAAGCCAGAGAGAGAACACCAGCAAGAAAGAGAGTATACGGAAGAAGGAAAGTTGGTCTTTTATAACCTAATTGTGAAAGTAACATCCCATCACTTTTGCCATATTGTATTTGTTACAAGCAAGTTACTGGTCTAGGCCACAGTCAAGGGAAGGGGTTAGCCAGGGACATGAATACCAGGAGGCAAGAACCATTGGGGGCCGCTTTAGAAGGCTGCCTACCACACACTATTAACACCAAGTCTGCATTGATCTTTTAGTATAATGCTGTTAACAGTTTTAATCGATGTCCTGTCAACAGGAGTCATTTGTACTTTCATAATGTCTATATCTTTATAGGCTCAAAATATAACTAACTCAGTCTCCCTAACAAACTTCATACTTAGCATGGAACAGATTATTTATATGATATTTCCACAAATAAACTGCTCTCATTATCTCCCTGTCCCCGGGACGGTTGGTATATGCTAAATAATAATTCTTGCATCATATTAGATAGAAAAAAATAGCTTTTATTATAGTTACATAATTCTAATTTCATAAATTTAAAACTAGCTGTGCATAGCAAAAAAGGAGGTGGTGAGTGTTAAATTACAGGGGTAATATAGATCCCAAATTGATTTCATACTTACTTCTCCAGATTAGTTTTGAACCATGTCAACACTCCGTTCTTATTGATGATTTGTGCAAACCAGCCGAAGTGCTTTTGTCAATAAGAAAGGAATTTTCAGGAGGATGTCTGGTTTGTTTGCCATCTGGGTTCTAAATGGTGCATGATGTGGCGAGTATCTGAACCTGAGGCCCAGAAAGGTGAAATGATGTGGCCAAGTCTGCCAAGTCAGCCCGTGGCAAAGCCAAGACCCACATCCCTGTCATCTTTTCACAGCTCTCTCCATCAGAGCCCTGTTGTCTCCTCTTAGTTTATATAATCGTACAGGATTGATTTCCACCAAGAGCCTGAGATTGAGCACTCTGAAGCAGATATATGCAACTGATACATTATAAACTGATGTGCTCAATGACCCCAACCAAAATCTTTTCACATTTACAATTTATCTTTCTAGCAATCTGTATACTTCCATATTGAAATATCATAATGCCTCCATAATGCATGGCCTTTTATATTTCTTCAAAGAGCTTGCACATGTTTTGTGTAATTTTATTCAAGAGGCTGTAGGATTTCTTTTTAATTATAACAGACTCCTACAAGCTATAGAGCAAATAAGTCATTATTAGTGGGTGATTTGTGCTTCTGATTTTTGAGGTGAGGAGAAAGGCATGGAGCCGACTCTCATCAAAATGCTGCTCAGCTACAGGAAATGGACACAGTGGAGACCAGTTCTTTGGTAATTTACAGTAACAAAAAGTGAGATCACCAGCCCAGTCAGAGGCTTTTGTACCACATTAATTCCCAACCTCTGATTGACCTGTGGCTCCTTTTCTTGTTTTCTCCTCCCCACATGTAACCTGGAACATGATGGGGGCCTGGAATTTTTCTATTTCAGTTTCCCTTTGGAGGGTATGAACTAGTAGGTTAGCTGATTAGCTTCAAGAGCTTTAGCACACACCAGGCATGAGTACCCAGGGTCTCATGCCAAGAATGGAAGGTTTTTTCAAGGTGGCTCCCATGGAGACATCCTCACCAACCTGCTGCCTCCACTGTGAGCTCACATTAAAGTACAGAGATGATGCTAAACCAGGCCACAGGCCTGGGACTGGGCAGTACAACTCCTTGGCTACCACTGAGTCTGCAGCTCAGTGAAATTAATTTCGTGCTGCATTCTGTTATGAAATACACTTTGGACCTACACTGAACAAACACGTGACCTCACCCCCAAGACGTAGCATCCTAGTGCCTAGAGGCTTCAGGAGCAAAGTGGGGAAACTCACCACCTGGAGAAACTCTTTGCACCCTGCAGTCATCACAAGATTCTAGGTATTCTTGAAGAAAAGGCTCTAGCCCAGAATCTCCCATTCCCCACCTATCTTACCCACTGATAATCTCAGATCCAGGCTGGCATCAGGATACACCATCGTGATTGCTGTCTGACAACAAAAAGCCTGCACTTGGGCACTGGCCCTCACTCAGCACTGGCCTTCCCGCTCGCTCTGCTAAGGCTCTGGGTTTCAGAAATGGTTGGGGTGAGAGGTTTGGCCCCCTCATCCTACTCTAAGAGCACAGCCCACTTGAAAATCGTAAGACAGTAAGCCCAGTCCAGGAGGTGGGGTCTCTTCAGCTTTTCCATGCTCCTCCTCCCATCAAGTTCCCTCTCTGGGGAACCCAAGGTGGAAAACGAGAAAACCTTTGTCGTTGCTCTAAGTTTTATCCACCATTCCAAGGCCTTTCACTCGGCCTTAGTCCAAAGAACAAGACTGGACTGTTTGTATTAAACTTCCCGCCCTTCCTTCCTTGTTCACAAGTATGAAAATTGAACCTGGGGTGGGAGTGTAAATAAAGAAGCAGAAACAGCACTCATTGCTGACTGGGAAAGCAACTGAAGAACAGTGTGGTAATCTTTCATCTTTAAACATTTATTTTCATAGTATCTCTCTGGCTGCAGGTGTGATATGCTGCTGTTTCTTTACTCACTCACCCACCTCACTGCATGCACTCTCTCACCTCTCTTTCACATTATATGTTGTCAACCGGTGAAACCAGTCTGTGAGTAATTCTCTTGACTCACTCCCCAGAGAGGGAGGTTCCTGCAGGGGCCAGTAAGCCCGAAAAACAAGAGTGTGGCGTCAAGCCAAGGAGACATGAATAGCCTCTCAACCACTTTTGCTCTGTGTGATCTCGGCAAACTAAATGAGTAAAATCGGTTTTCTTATATTAATAGTGGAGATTACTCACAGAGCTGTGTTGTCCACAAGGTTTCTGTTTACGATGGCGGTGGTCGTTTGTTTTGTTTTTGTAACAGCATGTCTCAGCCCCCTGACATACAGGAGGGATCACTACGACTAGGTCCCATTTCATGTGAACTTAGCTTATGTGAATTTGAAACAGGGCAATTTAAAGATACTAATAAAGTCTTAATGTATGCGCAGAGCATGAAATACAGCAACTTCTACTTTACATTCTTTCCCTCTAGGGAACATTGCTTTGAATTATGCAAGTTTTGAATTATGCAATGTCTTTAAGAGATCATCCCTGGGAAACCAATGTGACTGAGTGTCTACAATCTGCAAAATGAGTGATAAGATTTACATAAAGTGTCTTATTCGATCCTTCAACAACACCATGACATTGGAATCTTTGGGCCCTACTTTAATATGAGGAGCCTGAGATTCCAAAAGGTTAAGTAATTTTCCCAAGTTCACTAGGACCATTCAGCTGGGATTCAAATCCAAGCTGGCCTGGTTCCAAAGCTGTTCATTTCCTTTCTTTCCCATCTTCATATTCTCCCCCATTTCTCACCCCACCCCCAACATGCATGCACTGACTACACAAATCTCTATTAAGTGGAGTGTCATCACATTATTCCCCAAAGCCCGTGGTTGTCTTTCCAAGACTCTTTTCTTTACTGGCATTGCTTTTCCACTAGTGGACAATTTGCTCCTGACTCCCACACCACCCTCATTCCTGCTCTTGTTTGAGAAATAATACACTGCACTTGTTTTGTCACTGGGGGTGCGGCCACAGGAAGTAGATTATGGAAGTATCAGTATCCCTCTCCATCAGCTGAGAATGTGGCAGACACAAACACAGGAAGATGGCCCTAGTCCTGCTTCCTCACCTTCCTCCTGCTGCCATTCCCTCCTCACCTTGGCTCCCTCCCCCAGATGCTTACATTTGCAGAAGGCTGACACTTGGGGGTACCTTTCTGTAGGTTATCCCTTTGGCACCTCTAACAGTGGATATCACCTAGTATTCCTTGGGTATTCTGGGGCTGGCAGTTCTACCCTTCTCTTACCTCTATACTCACAAAACTCATGTGAATGGTGTGCTTTGGTAAGCAACTTTGAAATTTTCTGACCAACATAATGGAGAGAAACTTATTCCTCTTCGGAAACAATATCAGTTAATTAGGCCTGTGTGCCACCCAACACCCAGCAAAGTGGTCCCTGAAGGTTAATTTCCTGTCCTGATGAAAGTTTTGTTAACCAGTACCATTTATAACTAGTTGGCTCCTACAAATACTGGGCTTGGAGGCACTGCCACCCAATGGCTGTTTCTGCAAACAGCACCTTTGTAAGAGTTTTGTTTACTCAATACTCTACCCAGAACCCAACTAGAGCATAAGACATAGAGAGAAAATGAAGTGGTGGTAGTGACACTGGGATAGGCCAGGTAGTTAGCACTGCCACTATCCCTCTCTGCCCACAAAATCTGATTTCCCTGGCATTAAACAGATGCAAGCTCTTTAATTAGGCAATAAAAATGACAACTTGGTAGTGAAACTATAAAGATAAAATTGTAGAACACTATGAATCTTTGGCACTAGGATTAACTCAACAGTCTACATTTTTTCTCATGATATTTTTACAGTGACTAAATGCAGGTAAGAGACAAAACCAAAAATCAGAGTCAGAATTTTCATTTCCACCTTTGTTGATTACTAGCTGTATACGATTTAACCATATATTTAATAAACTTATTTTTCTCTCCTATATGTGAGGGTGGAGAGGATGGTGATGTACTTCATAGCCCTCAATAAAAAAAGTTGACTGGAGCTACCAAAGGCTTGTTTCATGTAATGGAAGCACAAGTCAAGCTACTGTGACCAATAGGTATCTTTCATTTCAACAGCTGCATTAATCAGGGTTAATTACATTTTTTCTTCTAAATCAGATAAAAAGAAATTGTACTGTACAGAGCAGAAAAGCTTCTATTTAGGTTTAGCAATGGTTTACATGCATAGTTTACAAAAAATTAAACATTGATTCAAGCAGGTGACAGATCATTCCACTTAAAGAAGAATATCTCAGTATTTTGAGATTGCTCTATGAATCTCATTTTGTCTCTTTTCCATTAAAAATAATACTTGGTTGTATGTAGTCATTAGTAATTTTTCTCTACTGTAGAGAACTTTTCTATACATGTTCATAACCAATCCTCTGATTGGCTGCTGGAAGAATGTCATAACTCTCTGGGATCAGCCTAGGGGCTGGGAATGCGAACATATTTTAGTTGGTAAATTGCCACATGGGAGTGCCTTGTCCATGAGGGATGGACAGGCACCTGAGCTGTAAGAATAGTTAGGCAATCCTTATATAATAACCCACTCTTCTGTGCTGGGGATAAGCATAAGGTAGAAAATGGTCCAACCCATGAACAAGTGGCTTTATGACACAGGAAATGATGTAGTTTTTCAATAAATATAGGCAAAACAAATTATGTGACTAAAGTAAATAAATTCATGGCTTTACTTTCCACTTTGATACTGATATGAGTATATAATTAATAAAAAACTGACTCTAGAAAACTCGCCAAAGTTTTCAAAAAGCTAAGACAGTGATGAAAGAACAATACTGGAAATGTCAACACAATGCCCAAACTGAGCAAATAGCTAACCTCTACCATTTATCTGATCTGTTCAAGCGTCCACTGTTTATTTAGTGCCACAAAAGCCTAACCCCCTTGACTGGCTCTACTTTTTCACCAGATATGTTTGTAAACTACATGAATTGTAAAGTCATGAGAATAATAAGCAGTCTTCTTGCCCTTTAGTAAAAATAAATCAAGAGTGATTTGGACATCAGCAGGCATCAGCTTTTAAAGACCTCAGTCATTTTTTTCCTATTAGTTTTCTTTCTCTCTCTCTCTTTTTTGGTATCCAAGCCTTTATATATAGCAGTGACTATGAAAAGAATTTGAGTTTATATATGGCCTGAATACTGTGTTAATCAATAGAAACTATGGGGCACTTACTATATGCACAAAGACTTGTCATCAGTGGCATAGATACTGGGTCTTTATCTTCCAAGTATCCTATACTTCAGTGGGGTGGATAAAACATGCATATATGAAGCAAACACTAAATGGTATGATCTTAAATGTAACTGCATTACAAATTCTAAAGATGGGTAAGACCACTGTGGTCTAGAATAGACAGAGAAAGTATCACTGTGGAGATGGAAATTGAGCTACTCCTTGAAGAATTACCTGGAAATAAAGAAATAGAAAAGGCAGGAAGAATTTCTATGCTGAGAGAAGAGTATAAGGATTTTTCAACCTTAGTACAATTAACATTTGGGGCCTGAAGAATTCTTTGTCATGGGGGCTGTCTTATGCATTGTTAGACATTTAGCAGCATGCCTGGCTTCTACTCACTAGAAGCCAGAGGCAAAACCCCACCTCTAAATTAGGACAACAAAAAACATCTTCAGATATTGGAAATGCCCTCTCAGGGCAACATCACCCTCAATTGAGAACCACTGGAGTAGACAGTGATACCTGGATTTGGGAGGATTTCTTTCTCAATCTCAGTATTTAACAAACTCAGAACTATTGACATTTGTGGCTGGAAAACACCATTGTTGGCACTGTCCTGTACATTATCGGATGTTAGCAACATTCCTGACCTCAGCCTACTAGATGCCAGTAGCACCTCCTCCTGACTGTGACAACCAAAAATATCTCCAGACAATGCCAAATGTTCCCTGGAGTACAAAATCACACCTATTTGAGAACCACTGGGATTCTCAGTAGGAATGGACTTGGCTTCCTCCAGGACAAGTAGAATTGCTTAAAGAAAGTACAAGGTTTGTGTTAGGAAAGAATGAAATAAGATTGAATAACTGGGGTGGACACATGCTGTGTGAGATCTTGGATACTAGGGCCTGTAATAGGCAGTCAGAGTAGTTCTTAGGCAGGTGTGTTGCAAAATAAAATTGGTGTTTTAAATTTAATCTTGCAGAAGCAAAAGGATAAAGTACCACTGGGAGGAACTGAATACAGGGGGATCAGTTAGGATGCTGTTATAATAGCCAGGTGTAAGTGTTGATGGCCAGAGTCGTAGTGACATCTTTGGAATGGAGACAAAAGAGTAAACCCAAGAGTACTATGCAGAAAGAAATGGTGAGCTTCTGCAATAGGTTGAATATTAGATACAAAGGCAAGGAAAGAACCAATGATGAAACTAGGGTTGCTAGTGGGAAGAAAGATTCAAATGAGATAAGTGGGAAGGAGGGGCATTAATGAGTTTGATTTTGCAAATGCTAATTGCAGGCATTTTAGAATTAACACAGGAATACTAGTGAGGGTCACAACTGAGTGATGAATTTGGGAGTGTTGAAAATACAAAATCCTGAAATCTCTGTGGCTTAATACAATAAAATTTTATTTCTCATTCACATTAGACTCAACCATGCAGTGGATGGCCCTGGGTCTTTTAGCGATCCCAACTTCTTCCATTTTATGGCACTGCCATCTTAAATGGGTGGCATCCAAGGTGGCTGCAGAAGGGTTAACTCCTAGGGCCTCATGGGAGATTTTAGAGGCCTTGAATTGCTGTATATTACTTCTGCCCACATTCCACTGGAAAGCCGAGTTTACTGATGTCTCAGGAAGAGGAAATGGGATTCATGAGTACTTGGCCATTCTCTGCTATGGGAAACACACACACAAACACACGAGGAAGAAGGAAACTACAGTAGTGGATGAATTCATTAAGGACATGAAGATAAGAGTGAAAACTAAAGAGGAAAGAGTTCAAGGAACACAATAATAGAAGAAGATCCAGCAAAGGATTCAGAGATGTTGTTAGAAAGCTTGGAAGAGAACCAGACCTGAGTAGAGTGGAAAGTGGCAAGACAAGGGGAGGTAAATTTCTGTAGGGAGAGAAAGTGTCTGCTTTTGCTGAGACTCTTGCTTTTGGAGACAAAGAAATTCACAAATATTCAAAAAGGACTTACACATCAATACCCGACCTCAACACCATCATTAGCTTCTTTATAAGCAATCTGAAACTCCCAGTCCTCCGCCTGGCCTTCAGCGCGCCGGCCCAGCCTATCTGTCTGCCTCACCATGCACCTCCCGGGTACCCAGGATACCCTGATCCCTGGCTTGTTCCCATCCCCGAGCCTGCCTACTCTCTCCCATCCTCACGGCTTTGCTTCTACATCTTCCACCCATCCAAAGCCTGGCTTTCCTCAAGCCCTACATCAAATACCACACCATCAGGGAATGAAGTCTTTTCAGATCTTCCCTGTCAACATCAACCTCCTCCTAGTCCATCAGCCTTTTGAGCTTTCCCATACTTTCACAGGGGACCATCCATTTTGTATCTATTGGTTATATGTTCACTTGACTTTCCTCCTCAATAGCCCATGACCTCTCAAGTATCAAGCAGCGCCACTGGGATGTACAACCCCAGGACAAAGCAAACAACACTACAGTCTAGGTCAATGGGTGGCAAATGTTTTGTGTAAGAGGCCACATAGTAAGTATTTTAGGCTTTGTAGGCCATATGGTGTTTGTAACAACCACTCAACTGTGCCATTTTAGTTCAAAAGCAGCCACAGACAATATGTAAATGAATGAGTATGGCTGTGTTCCAATAAAATACATAGTGGGCCAGATTTGATCCATAAACCAAACTTTGCTGCTCCCTGACCTAAGTGAATGGCACTTTCTGGAGCACAGTGTGAATAGGGTTTCCTGGAGTGTAGTCTGGGAAGTATTAGGAAGAATCGATGTGCATCTTAATTATCCTTATATCTTCTGTCCCATCTCCCACCAGCACTTAGTACAGTGCCTTCCACAGAGTAGGCCTGCAGTGTTTATTTTCTAAATTAAATATTCCTGGAACTTGGTGAATCATATTAGCATTTTTAGAACTTAATTACCTTTGAAAACCATTTTGCAAGACTGTAGTAAAGACGTTCAGGAAGGGATCATGTAAGCCCAAGAATCATAAAAAGGAGTGTGACAGAGGAAGATGTAAGCTCAAAATATCTAAGGATTAACAGCCAAAGTGAGAGAATCTGACATCAGAGCTGGATAAAAGCAACAAAAAGGTATTTCAGTCCTGAGAGACTAGCACCAAGGGACATCACACCATAAGTAATAGATGTCTCACAACACCCACTAAATCCATGTGAATAATGTATTTAATACCAGCACCTCAATGCTGGAAAGATGTTCGTGATTTGGAGGAAACTCAGAGACCAACCACAGTGATTAAGAGACTGAAAGGATTCATTTATGAGCAGCTATAAAAGAAGCCAAATACGTGCTTGGCCTGCTGATGGCCAGAAAGAGATGGGAAAATGGTTTACAAATTACTGAATGTTGTAAACACCAGGAAGAGGAGGAATGATGGTCAGCTCTATTGGACTTAGCTCTTGGTATCTCAGGCAATGACAAATTCCTTTCATTATTGGATCTTAAAACATTTATGGGCCATCTGAATAATATATAACTGGGGATACTGTGATTGGTAATGTTCTATTATTACAAGAGAATAGGATTGCTCCAGAAGAGCAAATACAAGACAAATTATTGCTTATTAAGGAAAGAAACGTTCCAGGAATACTAGGTGTGCTGAGAGAATTGGAATGAGCTAATAGTTCACTCTTCAAAATATAAAACACGTGGAATTGTGGACAATGTTATATACTATAGAATTGTTGAAATTAAAGCACAAAAATGGAAAGGTGGCCAGATATTTCCCCGCCCTCCCACCCTCCCTTCCTTCCTTCCTTCTGTCATTCAATCATTTATTTATCAATCTATCACACATAGTTAGTTAATTCTTACTCACTATTTGCCATATCCTATGCTGGTGATACGAAGAGTAATACTTCACAGGGCCTGTCAAAAAAAAAACAACAAAAAATGCATACAGGTCTAGTGGTGGGGTCAGGGAATCTTATAGACTGAAGGAATAGCAGACAGGTTCAAAAGAAAGTGATGAGAGAGGGGGAAAAGTGGCCCCTAACGGAGATGGGAGAAAGCAAGGTTAGGGAGGCTTGGCAGGGGAGCTGGTATCTGCGCCAAGTCCTGAAAGATTCTGAGGAGTCTCTTAATCAGAAAGAATGAGAATAGCATCCCAGGTAAGGAGAGTGATCATTTACAGTGCTAAAAGTGACAAAGTGTTGGCCCACTTTGTCACAACTTATGTGAGACTAACAAGTAGTTCAGATTGACTGAGACAAATTGTGTAAAGAAGGTGGTAGCCTTAAAAATAATTGGAGTATATTAGGATTGTGAGTGATTTCTTTTTTTCTTGTTGATTTTTCTGTCTCTTCCAAAATTTCTTCATTAACAAAATCACACCTTTATGTAGACAAGTTGTAAATACTTATATAGCACTTATTCTGTGCCAGACACTATTCTAAGCACTTTGTATATATCGATTTTATACATAAATTCTCTAAGACAGGTAGTATTACTACATATACAAATGACGAAGGGTGCCAGAGATAGGTTAAACAACTTGGCAAAGTTATAGAGACCATCAGGGACAGAGCATTGTTTCTTATTGGGGTATCTCACTGTGGACTCTGCTTTTGCATTCTCTGTCCTGCTATTAACTTCCTAAGTCAAGGGTCTATTTTCATAGCATTTATTCCCATATTACTAGTGTAAAAATTGATCTAACAAATAAACATACAATCAAATATTTGGAAGGAAGAATTTTCATAGCCCCCAAATTTATAGTAGCAAAAAATAAAACTAAAAATCACCTAAACACCCTATAATACAGAATGATTAATCACACTATAGACCATTATGCAAGCATCAGAAATTATGATTTAGAATTAAGTTAAATGACATGGGAAATGCTCACTATAAAGGTCAAAGGGAAATGCAAGATACAAACTATATAATCCTACTAATGTGTTTGTGTGTGTCCAGAAAGGAAATTCACTAGTCAGACTGGGATCCAATTCCAATCTTAGCTCTGCCACTTATTAACTTTGTGATTTTGGATAATAGTTTAACCCCTCTGTACCCCAGTTTCCTCATCAGAAATGGGGGCATACAACTGTTGTGATCAGAAAATTAATAGACATAAAATATTTAAAATACTGGTTGGCAGGAACTCAGTGTCAGTTATAAAAAAAAAAAAATAGGAAAATCTATTTAAAAATTAGGACTAGATAGCAAACATTCAGCTGGCAGTTTGATAAGCGTTGTAGTCTGGGATCCAATATATTATACCTTTATCTAGTTATTTCCCCCCTTATATTTAAAAAAATAATTGGAAGTTAAGTGAGATGAGGCGCACTCTCCATTGCAAGTAAAAAGTTTTGCCTTGAAAATCTGCTTTATTAAATTATAAGATGTATTAAATACTCAAACTACCACTGAAGGGTTATAAAATCATCTTTTTTAACCAGGTAGCTTCCCCAAGGCTAGAGCTCTGATGTTTTATTTTGGTTCAATATTCTTAAATTGTGATAGTTTCAAACTATTTAAGAAATGTGTTTTCGTGTCAGATCAATGAAAATAAAAAAATGGTTTTTGAAGGGGCCAAGACCACACATAGTTTATTTCTCATCCAAGTTTTGGAACAATCTTAATTATATTCGTTTTTAAATGTTAAGAAAAAAGAAGAAAATGAGCAGTTCCAAGAGCAGTGTCCACTCTATCCTACCTCAAAGCTTTGTTTTTATTTTTTTCTTCATTAAGGATATTCTTGTAGTCATCTTCGGAGCTGTTCTTGGGGATGAGGCTACTTGAGCAGGCGGGCTACGCTGAGATGGGACAAGGGCTCAGGACATTGTGGGTGGGGTAACTTTCACTGCTCTGCCCAGCACCCGCAAATGAGGTGATTCTGCTGCTCACAGCATTAGGAAAAGGGTTCCCCACAAGTGTTCACGGCCCCTTTCTCTCTCTGTCTCTCTCAGGTCTCCTATGTCAAAGCGATTGACATCTGGATGGCAGTGTGCCTTCTGTTTGTGTTCGCCGCCTTACTGGAATACGCAGCAGTGAACTTTGTCTCCAGGCAACACAAGGAGTTCCTGCGGCTCCGAAAAAGACAGAAGAGGCAGAATAAGGTACAGTTGAGCCTCATGCAGGCAGTCAGGTAGCGCTTGAGGTGGTGAACCAGACAATGTAATTCAGAAAACAGAAGAACACATACTGAGCAAGAAGCTAAGGTTAATTTGTGTCCTGCTCTGTCCTACTATACTGAGTTACTGCTCAGGTTAGTCCTTTACAATTGGGGCAAGGTTGTCACAGTTAGCAAATAAAAATACAGGCACACAGATAAACTTGAATTTCAGATAAACAATAAACACTGTTTAATATATGCATGTCCCAAATATTGCATGGGGCATACTTATATTAATAAATTATTCATTGTTTATCTGAAATTCAAATATAACTGGGAGCCCTGTGTTTTATCTGATAACTCTAATTGGAGATATATACTCAATCTGACAAAATTACTTTAAAATCCTGTTGCTTTGAACACTGATAATTTGTGAGTGTATGTGTACCTTTGTGTACATAACTTCTTTAATTTTTTCATCAATTACTTTGGCTTTATGTAAATAAAGTTCCTACCAATGTTGATTGCAACGTGATAAATCCAATCAGATGGATTTCGCTGTCTCAACTTAAACTTTAATGCAGAAACCTGAACTTTAACCAGAGGATTAAGATTTGAAATACATGGCTCAAAATCTCCAGTTCAGTCATCCCCAAACAACTTGCCTGCACATTTGGTAACCCCGGGATCTTTCACAAGTCCCAAGCCTTGCCCATACCCCATACCAGTTAAATCCCAGTCTTGGGATGGAGCACAGCAGTCAGTATTTCTGAAGTGCACCACACCCCCAAGTAACTGCAGTGTGTGAACATCTTTGAAAAACACTGCTCTGGTTTATAAGCCAATTTTATATAGGACACCAGAAGGCTCACACTTGTTTTCAGTTTCAGATTCTGGGACAGAAACATGCCCTTTGGTCTGGAGAATGCTAGTGCCTGTAATAATATCACTAGAGAACTAAAGTTAAAATTTTATAGAGAGGAGATAAGAGATATTTTTCAACACTGCCCCCAAATTGATAAATTAAACCTGCTGATAAAGCCACAGATATATGCTACCCTGTAAGAGCAAAACCAAAAATGTTTCATTGTCAAGCTTAATGCTTCCATATCTAGATGTAGGACTGAGCATCTGCTGTGGCTGAGATGTTCCTTACACCGTGGAGCTTCCATGTGTATGAGTTCACTGAGCCTCACCTGCATCTACAAAATGTTTCCTGCACATACTCTGGACTGGCATCCTGCTGGCTGTCCTGTCTCTTTCTCTTCCCTACCTCTCAGGAATATTTTGCCCTGCCACAGCCTAAGGAAACACACACACACAAACCCCACACACTCTCATTGCTGTACACTGTTGAATGTCAAGCCTTTCTCAATTTTCTGCTGCCTGCCTCCCTGTTGGTAATAACCATTTCTTCCACCTCAACCACAGGAGTCTACCACAAAGTGACCCAAGTTTGGCATCACTTGTGCTAACCAAGAAATTTTACTAGAATGTGAGGGTATTACACCACATACACTGTATTCCCAGAATTCCCTGGCACGGCATAGTAGGTGGCCACCGACTTCACGCTTTCCTAGGCCAGATATAGAAAATGAGTTTCATTTTGCTTCTCAAGTAGGAATAATTGAAATGCTGTGGAGAGGAATCTTAGGCTGTATCTGTATCTAATCTTATCATAAGAATCACCTGGAGTGCTTGTTAAAAGTACAGATTCTTGTATACACCCCAAATCTTATGAGTCAGAGTCTACAGGAAGGTCACTGTGAATTACCGTAGTATTTTTCACACGAGTCTCAGTGAGTCTCATTACAATAAGGTAAGTTTGGGGAAAGCTGGGCAGTATTAGAGCAGGCAGTAGCAAATGAGAAAGACAAAGTAGTAGAAAGTGAGGTTGTCAGAATAGCTAATTGCAGGTTCATATAGGACTTTGCAACAAGTATAAAGGAGTGAATTTTATTCTAACTGATGAAAATCTACTGGTTAGTTTCAACAAAGGAAGTGTCAGGCTATCGCAGAGATAGTCTGTGGGGTCAAGAGTAGCAGCAGCAGATCAGTTAGGAGGCTACTGTAGAAATACAGGTGAGAGATGTAGGTGGCTTCGACTGTGGTATTGGTCATGAGAATAGAGCCAAGTGGTCAGATTCAATATTCATCAATTCATTCCACAAATATTTGCTTCCTGCTGTGTGCCAGGCACTGTCCTCAGCCTTAGAATACATTGTTGAACAGGACAAAGCGTAATCCTTTGATGAAACTTACATTCTAGTGGTTTATCCTTTGGAGGCAAAACCAACAGGTCATGCTGATGCATTTGATGTGGGAAGGTGAGGAAAAGAAGAACATGGCTCACATTTTTGGTTTAAGCAACTGGGTGGGCAGTTTATTTAAGATGGGGACTATTGTAAGAAGCAGATTTGGGGTAGAACTCAAAAGTCATATTTTGATGCTGTTAAATTTAGATGCCTATGAGATATGCCAGGAGAGATGGCAAGTAATTAGATATACGTGGCATCTCTCAGGAGTCTCCTCTTTAATGCCCACCACTATCAACCATCTCAAGTATCCTCCTTGCTCCTCACTGTGATGCCTGAACTATTGTCTCGCTTTCCTCCTTCCTCAAACCCAGCTCCATTGGAGCCTCTGAAGTTCAGGTCATTCAACTTCATCACTCATGTCCCCTCTCACTGCTGTTATCTACCACCCTCCAGCCACGTTCCTTATTAGTTAATGACTTTAGCACCTTTCTCACTATCAAACCAACACTCTTATTAACATTACCTCCCCTGGAGGGTCTTCGATAGCCATAAAAATAAATTACTCCATCCTCAGCTTCCCAATTCCTAGACTGCCTTGCTGACATTTTTTCCTCTATTCAACCTTAGCCATACACTCACATGTTGTAGTCACTGCTTTGTTTTCTTTAAAAAATATTTGAGAAACCCGAGCTTACATGTTTTATATGGAGATGTTCTTGAGTTTGACTCCGTATCTCAAAATGGCTATTCAAAATATGAAGTTTAATGAACAAAGTTAAGACTTGAGGGAGAGATGGAGAGCAAAACAAATCATTCGTGACCTTTGTAGTCAAGGCTGTTACTGTCAGTAATGATTAAATTTTGGGGGAAAGCAGAGCAGGAAACATTTCCAATTATTTGTCCCTTAGTAAATGGCATCTTTTTCTCTAAGGTAGCATATTTCAAGTTTTCTGAGTTTGATGCACGGTAAGAAAAAAAATGGTAACAAGGGCAAACACTGCTTGAGTGCTTACCATACACCAGGCAGTGTCCTAGGCACGTCCTATCACAGTAATTGATTCAATCCCCACAACAACTGTGTGAGTAGTGTGATCCTACAACATAGCTTACTGTGGAACATCCTGGTTTTGCCTATTTTCCTGATGCCTTGTGTGATTTAGCATTTGTCCTTGATTATTCATTTTAAAGAAAATACTTATTAATGCTTGCATTAAAATAAACCGAGATAGGTTTGGTTGACCTCCACTTTGTACATCTGTTTTCTTTCATGCTATGATCTTCTGGGTGTGGGCATACATGTGCACTTTAACATCTGGTGAAATCTGGAAAATAAGCATCATTTTCCCTGGCCTCTTTTCTCGGCTCTTTCCAGAAGCAATGTCATAACTGACACTATTTCCAGGATAGCTTGAAGGGGCTTGCTGATAAAATGCAGTGCACTCAGGCATAAGAGGCTGGGGATAAATAATTCTTTTTCTTGGTCTCTGTCAGTGGTGGTACTCTCCTGTACTGCTGGTCACCTGGGATACCAGTTTTGGTCCCTGACATGGCATGCAAAGTCCATGAAGCCACTAGGCCACCACTTGGTGGGGTCAGTGAAAAACATGGAAAATTCCATGAACATGAAACAAAATAAAGGCTGAACAGTCTTGCTGTTGAACTTCTAAATGTTCATGATTGGAAGGTTTTTGCAGGATATAAATCTGTAACTGTTTTATTGTTTGATAATGCTTTTTATTTTTGCAATAATCAACGTTATAAAACTGTATTCTTTTAGTGCCTGAAGGTAGTGTTCTTATCTCCATCTTACGGATGAAGAAACTAAAGCAAGGAGAGGTTGTCAAATGCCCAAAGCCACACATGCAGGCAGACTGGCTCCCGTGTCCCTGACTGTAACCGCTGGGCTCAGAGTTCACATTTTGTATCTTACATTATGATCCATTCTCTCATTCTCTCTTCCTCTCTGTTTCTCCCTCTATCACACACACACACACGCACGCACACACGCACTTGAAACACCTCTAATGCACTCTAATATTTTCTATTTTGTTTTTTAATGCTGGTCATCAGGGATGAGATTAGGGTAAGAAAAGTGAGGTAAATCACACAAGTGCAGAGTCAGATCCCGTTTTTATTTAAAATTGATATTTTCTTCACTGTGGATTTTTGCATTAACAGTAAATTATTTAAATATTGCATTAAAACATTTATTTGCAGTACTGGGGTTTTGGCATCTCCTTAAATTTTGCACTGTGTCCTAGTTCCAGCCCAGCTGGTCATGAACCACTAAATTTTCAAGGACCCTAATAGGTTGTGGCCTAAGTTAAAAAAAAAACAAACAACACAAACACACCACTACCACCATTTTAAAATATTTAATACTCCAAATGAGGATAGTCATCTCTTTAATATTCTACTGGGACACTGACCTCCACAATATAATACAGGTTGATTCTTTAGAACGTATTAGTAAGACCAAGAGCAGATTATTTCCACAAGTGACATTGGCATTAAGATTTATTCAAGGAAGGTATCTATTGAGAAAACACATGAGATTACAATTACATGCATGGGAAGAGTGCCTGGTGTTTACTGAACAATTAAGTTATGAAATGGGGTCACTTTCAAGGAGGGGCCAGGCAATTTGTGACTAGGTGTATTTGCTTTGATTACCTTTTCTACATCTCAAAAAGCAGTCACTGTCAATTTTATCAAAGCAGAGTTTCTCAGAAATAATCAAGCCTAGATCCTCACTAATAGAACTTGCAAATCCCTATGGCTGGGCCAACCCCACTGTATTAGAAGCTGATGCCCCAGATCTATGCGGTAAAATCTTATTTTTGTGTTATCTCCTCAGCTCCAATAAGAAGTTTTCACACTGTGCGATGTTATAACAACTTCCCCACAAGAACTTTAAAGCCTCACATGCCTTTCTCCCTTTCTTTTATATCTGGCCACACCCTGTCTTCTGGCATTGTGTCTGATTTCAGGTGTTTCCAGCTGCCCTCATAGCCCTTCATTGTTTTCAGTGACTAAAACAGACATTGTGGCTTCTTGAGAACATGGTTATGACTTTGAGGCCATCTAATGATAAGCCACCTTTTAAAAGAAATGGTGTTAACACACTGTTTGAACTTCAACCTTCCTAGGAAGAAATTATGGGCCTCAACCTGATTAGAAAGTAGGTAGGGTAAGAAAGGGAGGCCCTGAACAAAATGTCTCAGGTAATGGTAACTTGGAAAAGTAAGAATTCAGTACTCTTCTGTTTTTCATGATTTTATCTCCCCTCCCCATCCTTTTCTATCCTTCAAATCTTAGCTAACTTGTTAATTTCTCAAAAGATAATTTCCTGATCCTACACAAGGCTGAAATGATCCCACTCTGTCAAGCACCCATAGTACCTAATTGGTTCCTTTTTATAACATGTATCACGTCTACCCATTTGTTGTATGTGAATATAAAACTGAAATGGTATTGAAAGATATTATTTAGGATACTTTACCTATTAATACCCGAATCCTGCTTTCAACCAATCACTTTCCCATTGACCTATTGGAGGGAAATAAACTTACAAGGACAATGAACTACCTTATTTTTGTCCAGGTGTCAGCTTCAAACTCCAATGCAATATCCCAGGAGGGGACCAACTTAGAAGAAGCCCTTGTCCCTCCACTTGGTAGGTCCAAAAACCCTATACTATCTATTTCCTTCCCAACATTTCAAATTTCTTAGATCTTCCCATTCCAAGGGAACACCAGGCCCCACTGATGAAGAGCAAAGGACAAGGACCCAGGGTAAATGGTCATGTAGGAGTGGCTTATTTAAGCCCATGGGGTCCTGAAATGTCCCCAGCTAGACTAGCATTTCTCCTCCTTAGGGGTAAAAATCTCCTCTCTTCCTGGAGACATACCCCCAAACATTGCAGGATGGTGAAGTGGCAGGTCTTCTCAAATCTTCTGAGATAAATAGATCTAGTCCTTCTTATGATATGGTTTACAGCCCCTCAGCACATTGGTCACCCTACCCTTTCTCTAGTTTGCTAGTGAGCATCTTGAGGTATGAGTCACAGAATCTGAAAGATAGTTGCATGATCAACATGTAACACAGCAGAGCAGTAATAGCCTCTGTCTTTATGTGCACTTTTTAATAGAGCATTAAATTACAGTATTGCTTCTAAGTACTCAGATTCTACTATAGACTCCTTTTGACCTTGCTAATGCTGGTTAATTTCCCAAGTCCTCTTGTCCTATTATTAATATGAATAGCTATCAAGTTATCTCCTCTTGATTACATGGTTGGGTTTTTTCTAACCTACATAAAGACCTATATTTATTCCTGTAAAATTCCCCTCATTGTATTTGGCCCATTTTCTAGATTGTATTCATCTTTTTGAATACAATTTAGAAAATTACTAGCTCTGTAACATTGACAAATAGGTGTCAACATCCTTCAGCCAAAGGTCACAAGAAACAAGCTTGTATATAGTTAAACAAGTTGGATTTACTACTCTTTGCAGGGTGAGAGAATGCTCACCATGGGGAGCCATGGAGAGGGTGCCTTTGTAAATTGGGTGATTTGAGAGGAAAGTCTAAAGAAGCAGGACTTTGCTCTAGATTGGATGCTGTCAGAAAGCAGGGGAAATTCTATAACTGGGTTTCTCAATAAATCTTATCTATAAAAGGGCAGACTAGGTAGACTGAGGAGAAAACTATAGTTGGTAAACAAGCAGCACTCATTTTGACCGAAAGGAACATGTTTAGTATTCTGTGGATGGCGTAGTGACCTTGTTTTTGCCTGTACTTAGGCAAAATTATGAGGTGGCTTTGTTGTGTTTCAGTTTATCATGGTCTCAGATTAACCTTGTCTGAGGTTGGTATTCCACGAGATGGCTTGAAACTTTGGAACTGTGGTTTTCACCTCTTAAAATGAGGGGCTAAGCTATAAAAACTCAAGTGGAGGCTCTATAATTTACCAGTTCTGTGACCTTGGCAGGTTACATTAAAAAAAAACACCAAAAACCTCTCTGTGCCTCAGTTTTCTCATCTGTAAAATGGAGTTAACAGTATTCATGTTATACGATTGTGGTGAGAATAAAATAAGTCCCATGGATAAAGTTCATAAAATAGGTCCTGGAGCATGCAAAGTTCTATGTTTAGAGATTGCTCATTTTAGTATGCACTTTTGCCACCACAAAGGTATGTAGCACAGTCTGGGTCATAAAGCTTTTGTTCAATGTATTGGGGAACATGTTCTACAAATTAAAATCAAGTATCTTAGAATATCTGCAATAGGCTGCCTACATACTCCCTCCCCTATTTTACTTCTCTTTCTTCCACAAAGAGAAATTAGATTGCACAGCAAGATATGACCCATGTACAGCTATTTTTATAATCATAGGATTGAAATAATGAGTTCGTGCTTTTACTCTACAGTGTCTAAACAAGAGAAGTGGGAAGAATTAGGGGCAAACTGAAATCTCATTTTACCTCCCACTGATTCTGGCTTTGGCTGATCTACATCTTAAGTACAAGGGCGCTTTTCCCAAAAGTAGAAAACCCTTTAAGACCCTTCCAACTCAATTAGAATGTAAACTGACTTTGAAAGAAGGCTGTTGAAATGCAGATGTCACTACCACAAGGCCTAATCAACCAAACAAATCTAAGCAAATGAGGAACCCACTGAACTATAATGAAAGGAGGGTCAACCTTTGAGAGTGTTGTTTAAGGTCTCTCATCTTCTTCTCTGCTTCTCCAGAGGCTTAGAGCACCTTGGGTGATTCTTCCCAACAAGGGACTCCGTGTTTGGTTGTCATATATAAGGGGGTGCTACTGGCATCCAGTGGATAGAGGCCAGGGATGCTGCTAACATCCTATAATGCACAGGACAGCCCCCACCACAAAGAATTATACAGTGCTAACTGTTGATAGTGCTACTGTGAAGAAAACCCTGGTTTATAACATTGTTAGGCTACACCTCTCAATATGAAATTGTCTTATTTTGTTTCTTGTATGCAAATTGTGTCTCGCTTGCAAACATCTGCCAACTAAGCCAGGAGAGCACTTTCAGTTCTGCTAACCCCAGTCAGAGTCAATTCCTGCATGATTCATTTGTATATAGGTAGGGCCCGTTGGGTGATGGCCAGTTGTCTTTTCCTTACATTAGAAAAAAGCAAATTCTATCCAGCAGCCTATCTTTGAAATTTTTATTTATTTATTCAAATTCACATTCAACTGAGTGCAAACAAAAACTAAATCTGATTGGCTTCATTCATTAAGTAAAGACATAAATAATGTGGATGCACACACCACATGCCCTACCTATGATCTCTGATGCTATGCATAGCTTCGTGCATGAAGTAAGGCAGAGCCCAAATCTGGAAAATATTAGGTTCAGACTCTGAATTAATATCCAGATTCTGGGAGATGAATATGTTCGTATGTGTGTAGGAAAAAATTAAGTTCTTTATCACACCTATTTAGGGAATATACTGTGGTGTGAAGAGTCATTATGAAAGCTTATTTTTAGTATTAACACCTAAACATGTGTGGTTGAACAGGCACACTCAATGATGCTTAGTGTTAAAGAAAAAGGAAAGGCAATAGGACAGTGTTAAACAGAGAACAACAATTTCATCCATTCCAGAAAGAACCCAGTAGGAATTTTATACTGGGTTTGTTACTAATACTGGGAGAATGCATATAAGAATCTTCATTAGTTAGATTAGCTATAAGCACCGGAACTGAGAAGACCAATAAGAAATGCACTTGTCCAATTGCAGACTGCGACAGTCTACAGACTGGCACTGCCGTGTGGACTACATCTTAATCTTTCTACTCTAGATAAGTACTTCCCAAACTGGTACACATGAGAATCACCTGGAAGACTAGGTAAAACACAGATTCATAGGCCCCAGCCCAAGAAAGACTCACTTAGTAGGTCAGAGCTTGAGACTTTACTTTTCCAACAAGCAGGTGCTAGGTGATGCTGATGTTACTAGTCCAGAGAACCACACTTTGATTAGCAAGGGGACTCCTAAAATGGCTTTCAGTAAAGCAGTGCTATGATTACTTCATACCTTTGCTGCTGATGTGTCCATAGTCACGTCGAGGACATTAGCCACAGCGATTCCATGGTGGGAAACTAGCCATGGCAAGATTAACAAACAGGAAAGGGGGGCTCTGTGAAGACATTTTTATAGACTGGGAATCCCTACAGATCTTTTCCCTTGTCCTTGCAAAGGAAACTCCATATTCTTAGCTTTCTTTGCTCTTTCAAGAATACAGTGAAATGGTATGTGTTCTCTTTTGTCATTTAGCATTTTTCATCTTCTGCCACATGTTTGCACAAGGAGTTTAAAGAGGATTTCATAGATCATTAATTAAGGTAACAACTGCTTCCTTAGCAAGCAAGATGTTGAAGAGGTTGTAACTCCTTCCCCAGGGATGCAAAGGCATGTCTGTGTTTTGTCTTAAAGGTTGAGGGATTTAGACAAGGCTTTAACAGACCTGTGTGGCTTAGGAATTTGGACTTAGTTGTGAAAGCTAGCAAGAGTAAATAAATGTCATGGTACTTTGTAATTTCCCTATACCACCAGGGTACAGAGCTGGTGCTTGTAAGGAACATTGAGGCCTGAAATATTTTTAAGGTGTTTTTCTTCCAAGCTTGTTCCATTTTGCTAGGTATTATGACAGACTGTTATTTTAAGGCTTGCAATACAGAATTCTCTTTTGCAAGATGCAAAGTGATTTGCAGAAGCAGCCTTGCAAATGGAATCCCTGTCTTTTTAGTGTGTCTTTCCAATTTTTCCTTTCATCTCAGGCTATTTCCCACTATCTCTATTTTCTTTACTACCTTCCTTCCTACTAGATCATCCTTTTCTGTCTCTAATTTTCATCTTTTCATAATTTTCTCTTTCCCTTACCCTCAATCTTATCACTTCAGACTATCTCATTTCATTCATTCACTCATTCATTCATTCATTCATTCATTCATTCATATACTCAGTGTAAATGTACAGCACACCTACTACATGCCATCCACAATAGATATGGCTCTCGGGATGTTCCCAGTTCAGGGAGACATAGACTAATAAGCAGACACATTTTCTATGTACATATGACATGCATTGTGATAGAAGCCATAGGAGTTCTATGGGAACACACTGGAGGGACCCTGTGGTAAACACTGGTGATGCCCTACCTATATCCCTGTGGCACTCATTGTTTCCACATACAGTGATGGCTTCCTACTTCAAGCTCTGCTCTGCCTTGGTGTGTGGAGAAACAGGGTGTCTTGAGCAGACCCCTGAAGCATGCTCAGGTTTTATAGGGCAAGCTGGAAATACTAAGGATTGCTCCAAGAACAGCCAAGTGCCAATAACAGTTGGGGGCTAGGGATAAATATTCCAGCTTCCCTGTCCCTCTGAGGTATGTTTTGTATTGACTCCCAGTGATTACCAGTGGGACTGGGATTGAGCCCCCAGTCGCCCACACTGTAACCTGTTTACTAATGCACCTTGAATTGATGTTCTTTCCTTACCTCACTTTCCTACTCCTCTGGTGCCACCTGAAATCACCTCCCAAATAGACTATTTGCACTCAAATCCTTGTCTTGGAGCCTTCTAGAAAAAGCCAACTAATATAAGAACCAGGCCAATACCTGGGCTCCCTGAGAATTGAGTAACCAGACAGGAGGCTGGTGAGCTAGGCAAGGAAAGGCTTCACACCAATGCTAAGAAGGCTGGACTTCCTTCTCAAGGTAATGGGGAGACAGCAAAGGGTTTCTAAATAGGGGGTAGCATGGTCAAATTTGCATTATGGACCAAAAAATCAATCCAGTTGGGCACTTCAAATAATGATTCAAACAGAGCAGGGCAGTAGGCAGGAAGAACAAGAGAAGGTTCTTATTGTAATCAAAGCAAGAGATGATGAGGGCCTGAGTGGTACCAAGAAATTAAATGATTTCTCAAAAATTAAGAAAGCGAAATCAATAGGGTATGTACTAACTGAATATAGGGAGTGTAAAGAAAAAGAAGCTTAAGACAGCTTCCGGGAGTACAGCTTTATCAAGGAGGGGAATGTGGTGTTATGGGATAGAGACTGGCTGGGAGAGGTGCAGATATTAAGTTCAGTGTGGAATAAACTGAGGTGTGAGACGGAGGTGAAGATGTCCACGAGGTAGCCTAGAGATCAGAAGGGAAGACTGGCTAGACAGACAGACTGAGGGCTCATCAGGACACAGGGAGAGGTTAAAGCTATGTATGTGGAGGAGCTTACCCTGGAGAAATACCAAGAGTGAGAAGAGAAAGAAGAGGTGGGGTGGGGCGGGGAGGGGAGGGGCTGAAGACAAAGCCCTGTGAGCACCAGCACATCAGCGAGGGGCAGGGGCAGGAGCCCACAAGGACAGAGAAGAAGGAACATTCGAGGAGGCTGGAAGAAAACCAGGAGTGTGTGATCACCCAGAAGCCAGAAGACTGGTAACCAAAGCTCCTAGTGTCCAAAGACGCAGAGTTTGAATAAAGTCAAAGCTAAGAGGCTGCCATAGCTTTTCAAAATGCAGAGGATGTTGGCAACCTCAACAAAACGGAGTTAATGAAGACATGCAGGCAGAAAAGAGATTTCGGGAAGTACAGTGGTGGAAGGGGAGTGAGAAAGTGAGGGGACCGAGTACAGCCACCTTTTCCAAGGAAAAGTGAGATAAGTGGCTGAAGAGGTGCATAGACCATGAGTTTGGTTTACACTGGTTTTTCATGACAGATGAGGAGCACTTAAATGCTGATGAGAGAGGAGAAAGGAAGAAATAAGGAGAGTACATTTTGGGATGGGCGAGCAAGATGTGGAAGGAATCCATACCTGATGGCATCGAATTGTTTTCTGTGACAAAGGACACACATTCATTTTCAGAAAGTAAATAAGGAAGTGTCAGAGCAGGAGTAAGAAAACAGTGGGAAAGTTTTGAAATATTGGTGAATCAGGAAACGCAACACCAGGAACCCACAGATGTTTTCCTAACAAACTAAGGGTTCAGCTGAGGCAGAGGTTTAACCTGTTAGGGGTGTCAATGTGTCAGATTGAGTGAGGTTTTCCAAAGGGGCTCAGCAGCTTAAAACAAGAACCAAATGGTGGGTTCTAGAACTGATCCAGCAGGACCAAGTGAAATGAAAATATGGGGCCCCTTGTTCAAAAAATCAAGAATTTCAAGATGACAACAGTAGAGAACTACACCGAGAATAGGACCCTTCTGAGCATGAGCTCCCATGTGTTTGCAAAGGTCAGGTGCCCATGAAGGGTGAAGATGTCACCAGACAGGGGTAAATGGACATAAGTATGGCTCTTGTGATAGTCCAGGGGTGGGATTAGAGAAATGGATATGATTTAAAAAGGAGAAAAATGAGAATGCAAGGAGAACATTTTATATATAAATGAAAATGTGACCAATAATATACAGTAGTTACCCCACACCCCACCTATTTTTTCCAATAGAACAGTGATCTCAGGCCTTTAACATCAATGATACTTTATGTTTCTATAATTATCAAAATTAGCTGAAGTTCTAGTTTTGTACACAGACCATTTTTGGGATACAAAATGTTTTAAAGGAAATTCAACATTAAAGTGAAAAGAAAACCCTGTATCAACTAGTGAGTTTTTGTGTTATGTTTTTGGGTTTTTTCTTGACCACAAAAGACTCACAGACAAATGATTTCAATACAGAATGCTGTGTGCTGAGAGGTTTAAGTGCAAGCTTCAGTGATGACCAAGGATACAGCATCTCCTCCACTTAGTAGCACCTGGGTCTTGACACAGGACTAGGAATTTGACAGATGAAAAAGGGGTAAGAAGGATGTTCAGGCTGAGGTAACAGTTATGCAAAGGCTCAGAGGCAAGAAACAACATGGTGCTCTCAGGTGATCATAACGAGTTGGGTCTGGCAAGGTGCTGAGGACATGTGGCAATGGGGCCTGAGAGAAAGAAGGCTTCAATTGCTCATGAAGTGGGAGCCACAAAAAGGGCTTAAAGATTGCTATAATCAGAATGGAACTATGGAAATATTACTCTGTGTAGGAAGGGTCAGATTGAAATGAGGCACAAGATCAGAAAAGCGCTGCCTCAACATTTCTATTAAACACACTTTTAATTGTATAATTAGTCTACACTTACCTGAAAGCCAACCTCGGCCCCCAGAACAAACACACGCTAGTTCACCTTTTTGTAATTTTGCTGGAATTACCTTTCCAAATCTGGGATACATACTGTGACCTTAGCAAAGTTTGTCAAACAATCAGAAATACAAAAATGCCTTTGTGGTTTTAATTCATTTGCAATAACAAACGCTCTTATCACTGCTGTAACATCACCACAACTTTAGTGCCTTAAAAGAAGACACAATTATTATCTACAATTCTGGAGGTCAGAAATCCAATACGGACCTCACTGGGCAAAAATCAAGGTTTCAGCAAGGCCACATTGCTTCTGGAGACTATGGGAGTTCCTGGGATTGGGGGGCTGACAGAGGCAAAGATATACTCACCAGCGGCATACCACACAAGCTGTGTGGGACGGGCCTGCGCAGAGTTGCAGGAGAAGGAAGTCCCTCACAGCGTGAGATGGTCCGGGGACTTACAAGGAGCCGCCGCCGGAAGGAAGAGCGCAGCGGAGGGGACTTACCTGTCTAGGTGATGTTGTTCAGCAGCAGGCAGGGGGCGTCTGTGTCAGAGCACCAAAGGGCAGCGGCGGCTTGGGGTCTTACAGCCACACGGCTTTATCTTATCACCGGCTAGCAGATGCTGACATAGCTTCATAAGGTATGCAAAGTAGGCAGGCTCTAGATGGCGAAAAGTCGGCTTGGTTGGGCCATTTTTAAAAATTATCCAGAGTGTAAAATTTGAGTTTGGTGCCAGCAGGCTTTTGAGCTAACAGGTTCTCAGCCTGCAGGGAAGAAATAAACAATCAATACATAGTGGTCACCTGTGGTCACCTGTGTCTCATTTCCGTAACAAAGTTCTAGGGGAGAATCTGATTTCTCACCTTTTCCAACTTCTAGAGGCCACACACCTTCCCCGGCTTACAGCCCACTTTCTCCCGCTTCAAAGAAGGCGATGTTGCCTCTCTGACCCTTCTTCCACAGTCGCGCCTCCCACTGACCACAGCCAAGAAAGGTCTCCGCTTACAGAGCCATAGGATTAAATTGGGGCTCACCTGGATAATCCAGGGCCCTTTCTCCATCTCTAGTGCCTTAACTTAATCACACCTGCAAGCTCCCTTTACCCTGTTAAATAACATATTCACAGGTTCCAGGGATTAGGACATGGACGTCTTTGGTAGCCGTTATTCTGATTACCACACAGAGCAGTGGTTTCCTGTGACCATCTCAGTGTCTGCAGGCCACCCTAGCATGCTCCATGCATACTTGAGCAAGCTGAAAGGGCCAGGAGGTGAATGCCCCAGGAGTGGCCCTCAACCAATGAGAGCTAGGCCCAGCACCCTCATACCCCTTGGGAGGTCAAGTCTGAGTCTCAGAGATTTGAGTCATATTTGCCAAGAGTGATCATCCATGCATTCTTTAGTCACTTTCCTCCTTTCCCTGTCCCACTTCCTCACCCCCTCACCTCACTTCTCATACTGCCTCCCAAATAAACTACTTGCACACCAATCCTTGTCTTGGGGTTGCTTTAGAGAGAACTAACGTGCAATGCCTCCTGGGCCAGGGGCCTGATGACAATCACAGTCCCATTAGACCCCATCCTCTGCCTCCTCACCAAATACCAAACATATCCTGGGGTTCTTTTAATTCCAAAGTGTGGAAAAACAGGGCTAAGGATCTAGAAGAAGCAGCAAGTGCCATCCTTGAAGGCAGAATAGTACCTTCTCCAAATTACATATAAACAATTGAATTTCATCTGTGGCAACTTCAGCTGGTATTGCTAAAATCTTTTTGTGCTACTGGGTTTTCCAAACAACTTGATAGGTTTAATAATACAATTCTATTTCTTTATGTCCCTGAGATCAAGCCTGGTCCTTCAGCTCTGTTACTATCTTAGGAAGTCTTTGATGGCAGATATCTTCAACCTTTTCCTTTAACTATCCAGCTCTTAATTGCTGTAGAATTCTTCATGGTGACACAAGCTGTGGTTATTTCAACATAAATGGACTCATAAAGAGATTAAACTGAGTAAGAGGGAAGTCTGATGCTTCCCTGACATTACATTATGGAGATATGGGTGGGCCTAATCACAGTATTAATTTGTCTTCTATCAATACCATTCTTGTATGCAACAAGCTCATCTGGGAACAAAACATTGAAGTGAAGCTAGAGTTATTTCTCACCTAATTGATGTATTATCATCATAAGCAAGTGTAACCATTTACAAAATAAATGATCCTGGCTCTGTTCAGAAGTAACTATAAAGAAGTGGCCACTATTTTCTTAGTTTTAACTCTAAGCTGCTGGACAACCCTAGAATTCATTTGTTCAACAAATATTTTGTGGAATGCTTGCTTTGTACAGAGTTCTGTTTTAGATAAGGGAGAGTGAAGGTATGAAAACTGCTTGAAACCTGTTTCCATGCAGCTTTAGAAATCAATGAGAGAAAAAATTAGGTGCAAAAATGTTTCTAATATTGGGTAGAGAATGTTAACCATAATAGTTATAGCTGGAGCCATGGCAATTTCTAGAAAGGGAAAGTACCTCTAGCTGATGAGGAGGAGCTATTCTCAAGGAGGAAGTGGCATTTGTAAACTTCATTTTATCTTGGAATATTAACTGTAAATCATTCTAACCTCATCTTGTTACTGTGAATAAATAAAATGGAATTAAATAGATAATGAAAATTCCACTCTTTAAGGTGGCATTCAATGCTCACCAGAATATGGCCTCATTCTACCTCACTGATTACCTGTCCTTTGCATCAGATAAACCTGCAGAGCTTCCCACACTTGAGACAGTCAAGATGAAAGTGAGAATCAGTGACATGGAAACCTCCCCCCCACCCCCCGATCTAAGGTCGTGGTTCTCAAGCAGGGGCTATTTCTCCCCTGTCCCAGGGGACATCTGGTGATGTCCTAAGGCATTCTTGGTTCTCACAACTTGGGTGGGACACTGTGTGTGCTACTGACATTGAGTGGGTGGAGCCTGGGGAATGGTGCTAAACATCCCACAATGCACAGAACACAACACCCTCAACAAACGGTACCCAGGTGAGAAACCCTGGTCTAAGGGACAGAGACATGCTATGCACACAGAGGACTGAGTTCTTTGAGAGAACATTTTTTTAAAGCCTAGCTTCATAATTACAAACTGCTATGAACAAAGATAACATTCCTGCCAGGAGTCATTAATTAGAGCTAGAATAACCCAAAAGATGATATAGACAGGAAAACCTTTAAATTAGAAATTTCCTTTTTAGCTAGTTAGCTTTTTACTCTATACAAGCTTCTTTTCTTTACACAGGAGAGTAAAAAAGGGATCCCAAGTCAGGTTCTTTGCACTGGTAGCACAGGTATGAGTTTTGTTGGGTGTATAGTTGCATTGCTTTTCAAGAAGTTGACATGGGTGTAAACATTAGTAGGCTAAGTTATTGAACGTTTCCACTTCATTTAACTCTGTCTGCTGCTGGATTTTTTCAAGAGCAAAAAGAGGCATACCAGAAATGAGCCCTCATATTTTCCAGAGACAAGGTAACCCACGAGAGCAAACTTCTCAATCCTGGCTGCGTGTTCTAGTCACCTGGGAACTTTTTAAGATCCCCATGTCCAGACCCCACCCAGACCAATTAAGTCAGAATATCTCTGGGGATAGGAAGAAACCAAGACAGCTTGATTTTTTAAGGCTTCCTGTTTGATTCCAATGTGCAGCCGAGTTTGAGAACCACTGTTCTAGATCCTGGCTTCTTTTTTTTTTTTTTTAGTTTATCTTTTTGTTGAAAATATTACAGATGTCCCCCATTTTCTTCCCATTGACCCCCTCTACCCCACTCCCACCCCCTCCCCAGGCCTTCACCACATTATTGTCGGTGTCCATGGATTTTGCACATTCACATATAAGTTCTTTGGTTAATCTCTTCCTGCCCCCCCTTCCCTGTGAAATATGTGAGTCTATTGCATGCTTCAATGTCTTTGGGTCTACTTTGTTCATCAGTTTATTTTGTTCATTAGCTTCTTGTTAAAGAAGACCCTTCAACTTTTCCTGTCGTGCTGCTTTGGTGCTGATGAACTCCTTTAGCTTTTTCTTGTCTGGGAAGCCTTTATCTGACCTTCAGTTCTAAATGATAGCTTTGCTGGGTAGAGCAATCTTGGTTGTCACTTGCTTTTCATCACTTTGAATATTTCTTGCCACTCCCTTCTGGCCTGCAAGGTTTCTGTTGAGAAATCAGCTGACAGTCGTATGGGTGCTCCCTTGTAGGTAACTAGCTGCTTTTCTCTTGCTGCTTTTAAGATTCTCTCTTTGTCTTTAACCTTTGGCATTTTAGTTATGATTGTCTCTTAGTGTGGGCCTCTTTGAGTTCATCTTGTTTCTTAAAGTGTTCCTTGGTGACCAGCAGGACCGGCAGCACCTGGAGCTTGTTAGAGATAGACTCTCAGGCCCCACTGCAGACCTAGGGAATCAGAATCCGCATTATAACAGGACCCTCCACCCAGGGGGATTCACAAGGACACTGAAGCTTGAGAAGTGCAGTACTAGACCATATTGAAAATAGTTCATTAAAAACGCACACATATTGCAATATGCACAGTCTAAAACAAGGCGCACTATTAACACATGAAAAAATACCCCATAGCCCTAAATAAAATTTTCATTTGATGAAAAATGTTAAGTTCATCAATATTGTTCCCTGTAGTTTTTCAGTAAATTTTATTTCTTTTTCATGATGAAAGATTTCAACCATACAGAATCATTTACTCCTATGGTGCTTGTTGTGTTGTTTTTCTTAAGAAGAGTAGCAGTATCATTCTGGTGTTTGGAGCCAAATGGGAAGCCCACACAACACATTTTCCTGTAACTGAGAAGGTGTCCTCTCAGCTCTGTGTTCACATACATAAGAGGGAGGCGATCTGAAAGGCCATCCAGGAGAATCCATGCCAGAGTGAGGTTTCACCTTAGTTAACAGGATTGAACTGTGTGCACACATGTATGATAGTAAAACAACTGTTCCAAATAGTCATACGTCTTTATTCTGGAAAGCACGAAATGCTTCAGATTAAGGTGGTTTGGCAGTGATATCCACACAGGGAGTTTACGAGGTTTGCTAAATGTCATGCAGCCAGTTTCTGGCGGCCAAGCCTTACTTAGATGCCTTAATTCATCATAGAATCATCGAATGCTTTTTCGCACTTACTGTGATTAAAAAAAAAAAAGTATAAAAATCGCTGTCATAAAGCCAGCTTTCTTCATCCCAGCCAAGTACCCTGTCAACATGTTTCATTATAGCACCCTTTTCTTGAATAATTCTGCCATGTGGATTCCTGTCCTCTTAAAAAAATATATGTCTTTTCTCTTCAAATCACACAAATAACGAGATGGGAGAGAAGCATGGTACAGTGAAATGCATTTCAGCCAGGAGTCTAGGTGACTGAATTCAAATCCTGGCTGGTACTATATTTGCTAGGTGATGTGCAGCCATGGTCTAATCACTGTGAGTCTTAGTTTCTGCATCTGTAAAGGAGTCTAATGAAGCCCTTTCTCTTGGGATTACTATTAAGCGTAAACAAGATTATGCATGTGAACAGTGGTACCTCGCACACAGCCAACACTCATCAAATATTTCCCTTCTCTTCTCTTCACCTGTTTTGTAAAAACCCTCAGGAAAATCTCAGAAATCGTCTCAACAGCAAAAGCTACTATTCATCTTTCAATAAGAAGAAACTGTAACATTGTCTGGTACATGCTAGGTATTATTTGCTGAATGAATTGCTGGTTTCTACTCAGGGCTCACAGCTCAGTGGTTTGAAAGTAGAAAACCAGCCAGCACTAAGACATCAGAGGTCATGCCATTTCTCATATGGGGCATTTTAAATATAGACAGCAGCCCGGCCGGGCGTGGCTCAGCGGTTGAGCATCAACCTAGGATCCCGGTGATCGGGGTTCGATTCCCGGTCAGGGCACATGCCCGGGTTGCGGGCTCGATCAATGACTCTCTCATCATTGATGTTTCTCTCTCTCTCTCTCCCTTTCCTCTCTTTGAAATCAATAAAGATATATTTTAAAAAATAAAAATAAATAAATAAATATAGACAGCAATGTCTTCTTATGAAGCCAGCCCACTGGCACCTAACTTCTAGCCCCACACACAAATTTGTGGGAAAATAAATGCACAGCTACCTGGAATAGTGTAATTGAGCTCTTTATGTAAAGTTATCTTCTAGTGCTCATATAAAATATCGACTGACTCTGTAAAATGATCCTATGTATTATTTGAGTAATTGCCCACTATTTAGTGCACGAGAGACTTGCAACTATATTGTTAAAATCCACCCTAATAAATTCAGGCATTTAGAATAGAAAAAAATGTGTGGTTACTATTAAACAGAGATGGCAGAAATGAGGAGGAAAGAGCATCCTAGAGGGAGATATATTTAAGTACGGATGCAGGAAGTCTCAGGGCCTAGCACAATGCCTGGTACACAGTAGGCCATTTCCCAGACTGTGAAATCCTAGCACCTTCTCAAGCACGATGGATGAGAGCTGCAATGGGTCTTAACAGAATATCTGACTCTTCATCAGGACTCTGCTGTGTATCTGAAAACCTCCCTCTCCAATTTCCCCATGACGGGCACATGCCTGTAATATGGTAAATGCTCAGTAAATATTTGATGAATGAATACTGACAGTGAAGAAATCAATCATGACCATTAAACACAATACATGTTAAACTGTGGGGTGTGATTGACTTGTGGGTCGTGAACTCAGTTCAGTGGCTCACCACCAGCTTTTTTGAAAAATAAAAATTAGGAAAGAATCAGAAAATATCAGAGTGCCTTCTGCTTTGGAAAAGTAAATACCACTTTGAGAAACTTTTGTATCTGCTAGAGATAGTCATGTGCGTGGGAGTGTATATATATGTGATCTGGTCAGTAATGGAAAATGTTTTCTACTTTGGGTCATGGCAAAAAAAAAAAAAGTGCTTTCACAGTGTGTTGGGCAAGTAAACAGGTTCATCTAAGCTTCTGTGGCTTAAACCTTCTCAGATACCCTTAAGAGTCAGTCACAGGTCCAGAAGCAGGAGGTCCTTATTTGGTTGCTATGATGACAGGGACAGGAGGCGTACCTTGTACCTCACTAAAACTCACTGAGCTCCTCGTCTGTTCTACCAGTCCAGGCCCACTCCTCCCTCTGCCCCAGGACTGGGATGCCAGTGAGCTGGACCCATCATGCAGTGGCCTGTGCTGGTGGTGTGGAAGCTGTCATTTTCAGCTGGGCATGACATCTGCCTTACAAGGAGGCACACACTGGGGGGGGGGGGGAGAGAAAGAAACACCTACTCAGAGCTTAAGTCTATTTTCTATGGAAATATATCTTCTTATAACCATATACAGTTTCCTCTTTGCCCTGATTATAACTATCGCAGTGACATCTTTGAGAAGGAAAAGGAGGCAGACTCCCCATTAAGTGCCAATGCTGCGTACCTTCATGCACTTTCTAAACTAGAAACTCAATTGGTCAACAATTAGATCAACAGAGAGTGATATTATTTTCAAGTTGTGCCCAATTTCTATCTTCTGTATTTATTGCAATCAATCTTCCCTCTGGATCTACAGACAAGTTTTTGTCTGAAATCTTAACTCTGGTAACCATAGTAATGAGGCAGAGAGAAGGTGAAATCTTGGAAATGTATTGCAGATACTCTAAAAAGAACACACACCCTCATTTTATCCATTATTCTCCATTTGCCTTTTTCTAATTATTTTTTTTGCAAGAGTTGCTTACAAGAAGCTATAGTTGAAGTGCTAGTGAACAAATGGTTGCAGGGAAGTTAGGATAGAGATAGGGCATAAATGATTGGCAAAGCTAAATAATAAGCCAGAATGACGAAGCATGGACTGTTTCTGGTTCACTTTGCTGCTTTGACATCCTTGGGAGGAGCAATAGGAAAGTGCCTCCTGATGGTTTATATGTTCATCTGCTTCGGTTATTACTAATTTTAAAACAGAACTAACAGTCCATAGTCATAAGACCTAGCTTACCAGGATCATCACATTCAGAAGGAAATAAGATTAGCCAGAGAAAGCAGGTTTATCATTTTTCACCTGGAGAAACCATGCTTGTTCTACAGCTGTGGAAAGCAATGAAGTGACAGCTTACAGCCATCTCTTTCCTCACTGTCCCTCTTCTATTTTATTTTATTTTATTTAATTTATTTTATTTAATTTTATTTTAAATATATCTTTATTGATTTCAGAGAGAGGAAAGGAGAGGGAGAGAGATAGAAACATCAATGAGGAGAGTCATTGATCGGCTGCCTCCTGCATGCCCCCGACTGGGGATCGAGCCCGCAACCGGGCATGTGCCCTGAACGGGAATCGAACCCTGATCGCCTGGATCCTGGTCAATGCTCAACCGCTGAGCCACACCTGGCGGGCACTGTCCCTCTTTTAAACCTCCTAATGTTTCTTCAAGTCACACCTGGTGATTTCATCATGACATTAACCTGTCTCTTCAAAGTGAACAGGAAGGGAACAGGGGCAAGAGCAAACATAGATCCAATCCTATTGAGTTCTCAGTTCTTGAGTTTATTGAAATAAATAGCTCACCAAAGTTAGATGGCCAAGAGCATTGAATCCTCTCCCTCTGAGGTCCTGTCAGCAGACAATGAGCAGTGGGAGGAAAGAGGAGAAAAAAAAGAAATGGCTATTTGGAAGGTTGCTATTATTGCTTGGAGCCTCTAGGCTGTCAAAACTAGATATAATAAAGACACCTCCATGAACATGGTGTCTTGACCTCTAAAACACATCCACCCATTCAGTGCCTAATTCTTTACACAGTGTGAGGTTACCAGTTACTCTTTTAGGGTTTTTATTATTCTATATTATATATTTTATATGCTCTATATTAGAATTTTCTTCAAAATTGTAACAGCAGAAAGGGACTTACTGCCCAAATGACACCCTTAAAAATAACGAAATAAAATATTTTGCAAGTCTAAGATCAATGAAAGAGAAAACACACCTGAAAAGTTCTTGCTGTGGGTTTCTCAAAATGGGATCAGAAGGATTAGAAATTTCTAGGAGGCCAAGGAGGATCATAGCAGGGCACAGCTTGTTAAATACATCTTTCTTGCATTTGGGTTGGCACCTTCAAAGTGGTTTGCCCTTCTGGACTTACCTTAGCAATTTTTATGCATAATCAGAGACTCCCACAATTAGAAGGTACATAAATCATCTACCTTGAAACCCAGATGTTGCATTAATAACCAACATCTCCAACAAATTATTAAACACTTGATTATCTACAGTAACAAGGAATTAATTACCTTCCAAGGTATTGTGCTCCATGTTCATTTTCAGAGTTGTTAAAAGTTCTTCCTCATATTGAGTTAAATTCTGTCTCCCTGTAATGTCAACCAATTGCTTCTGATTAGCAACTTTGAAGCCATTAATACAAACGTTCTTCACCCTTTTGAAAACACCTTAAATATGATCCAGGCTCATTTGTTTTCAAGGCCAGCCAGTCTTGTTTCTTCTATGCTTCCTCTTGTGGTGTGCTTTCAGGAACATTCACCACCCTGGGAGGAGGACCTTGCTCCACACCCTGTGCTCAGGCTGTCCTGATTGTGTATCTCCTACCCCTTTTTCTATCCAATGTCTCGAGGACAACTGTCTATAAACTGGGATATCAATGAGAATCCGTCTTTCAAGAATCTGAAGGAGGAGTTTCTGTTACTCTAATTAGATGACAGTAAACTTGAGTTGAACAGGTTCCCATAGGGTTGAGGCTGGGGTAGCCCAGTTGAGACATGAGTAAATAAAGGAATCTGAAAGGAGGAGTGCAGAACTAGAAGAGATTAACAGCTCTGAGAGATTGAGAAGAGTCTCATTTTCTGACTTGCACATTGGAGTTCCTGGGCTAGGTAGCCCTCCTTCCACCATCATCAATATCATGATCATTGCTAACATTTATTGAGTACCTACTATATACCAAACACTGTTATAAGCCCTTACTGTGCATTATCTCACTGAATCCTTTAAAAAACCCTATAAGGAATGGGTCATTTCCATTTTTACTGCAGAAGAGACTGAGACAGGTAGAGGTTTGATTGACTTACCCAGCTCCCACACTGGCTAGAGGCAGAGCCAAGATGTGAAAGGAGTTCTGGATCCAGAACCCTGGCTTCATACCTGTGCAGGGTACTGCTTCCCTATCCTTGGAGACTGAGATTGTCTTACAATAATTTTTATAGTAATTTTTATTTATTTTTTTAAAATATGTTTTTACTGATTTTAGACAGAGGAAGTGAGAGTGACAGAGAGATAGAAACGTCGATGTGAGAAAGAAACATCGATCAACTGCCTCCTGCACATCCCTCCCTAGGGATTAAGCCTGCAACCTGGGCATGTGCCCTGACTGGGAATCAAACAGGCAACCTCTTGGTTCATGGGTCTACCCTCAACTACTTGGCCATGCCGGCTGGGCAATTTTTATAGTAATTTTTAAAAGAATTTCTCTATCGCCCTGGCTGGTTTGGTTCAGGGGTTACAGCGTCGGTCCGAGAACTGAAGGGCTGCGGTCTCGATTCCTGTCCAGGGCATGCACCTCTGTTGCACGCTGGATCCCCACCCTGGTCAGGTGCATGTGGGAGGCAAACCAATCAATGTGCCTCTCTCACATCGATGTTTCTCTCTGTCTCTCCCCCTCCCTTCCACTCTCTCTAAAAAATCAATGGAAAAAATATCCTTGGGTGAGGATTAACAAAAAAAGAAAGAAATTCCTCATTTATTTAAGCTAATATGAGTAGGTTTCTGTCCTTTGTAACAATTCTCCCTGATTAAGATATAGAAAGAGTAAAATATATAACTCCTGGCCAAATGGCACAGGTAAGTACCTTTGAGCTGCTCTGTAGCTGCACCGAAAGGTAAGCTTGGATAACAAAATGAAGCTGCCTTTACATGGGTTGCTTTTTTGAACAGGTGTGTAATTAATCTTCAGGTATATCTTCCCGAGGCAGTCCATTCCATGATGTTATTACAGAAACAATGCCATCTAGATTTCTGCTAATTACTCTAGCATAACATGACCTCTAATCTGTCTATCCTGTGGCCTGGGCATTCCTTTATCACAGGAGATTGCACTGGAATCATTGTCTGTATTAGGGTTTCTCAACCTCAGTACTATTGACATATCCATGCTTTGTTGTGGGGGACTGTCCTGTGTATTGCAGGATATTTAGCAGTATCCTGGCTGCTACCCACTAGATGCCAATAGGACACTCTCCCCTGTTGTGACAACCAAAAATGTACTCTGACATTGCCTCAAGTCACCTTGGGGGCAAAATCGCTCTTGGTTGAGCAGCACTGCTCTACATGTTCTTAATCCCCTACCCCAGTTCCACACTGACTTCAGGGCAGGACTCTATCACCTTTATCCTTATTTCTCCCTAATCCTTGGTGCATTATGATCCCCAATAAATTTTAATTGAAGAAAACTACAGCAACTTGCATTAAAATGATGTTTTGTGGATAAAAGTCTGGAGTACCTGTATACCTGTATCATGTTGGGTTTAGTCAGGAAAACAGACACTAAACATACTGCCAGAATAAGGGGCTTAATATAGAAATTAGGGTTTATATGAATATGAGAGTAACTATAGTCAGTAGATGGGACTTCAACCTGAATCTCTGGGTGGAAAATCAGGTGTTCACTGGGAAATCTGAGAAGCCACCATGTCCAGCTGCTAAAGTGAGATCATAAAATGGGATTCCACAGAAAAGTCTGGAAAGCTGCTGTGTCTAACAAAGCAGCCTAATCTGACCCCCACATATTCCCCAAAATAAAGGCCCCTGCTTCCCTTTCACCTTCCAAGTCCCTCAAGTTCCTCTCACTGACAAACCCTAACCAAGAACCAATCAAGAAGATAATTCTGGAAAACGTAGTTCTTCCCAGCATTAGGCAGGCACTTCTACAGGGGTGGTGGTGCCAGGTAAACAACAGAGAATTTCACACAGTAACCACTTTGACACCAAGTGTGTGTGTGTGTCTGTGCATGCGTGCGTGCGTGTAACAGTAATGATCTGGAGAAATTGGCAGTCATGATCATCCAAGTTAGAAAGCAAGTAAGTGTTTGGTGTGATTTGTTGGTGGTGCTATCATTATTGTTTTGAGTTTGGCAGTGGGCTCATCTCCTGATCGCCTGTCTCCTTCAGTATGTGCTGTGTAGACACTCACAACATTCACTTTGAGCCCTGAACAGATGGCAAATGATGTTAATAATTGAACAGCTCATACTCCAGATGGAAGATGTTCACCTTCATGCTTCTCAGAATTTAGTGTGTCTTCCCAGCATTCTAGACAGACCAGAATTGACAGAGACTACTAGAAAAAAAATGTCCCTATGCAAGGCATTGCTTCCCTCTTGAGGAATCGAAACATCACAACCACATACTCTATTTCTAAACTACCCTCTATAACTACAGCTGACATTAAGTGAAAACATTTCAGCTTTATAGATTTTGAGCCCAAAGTCAAACAATTATTTTTAAATAATTACTTCCAGTCCATTAAAAATATGGTGCTATAGGCAAGGTGTGGTCCAAAGTACAGTAAAATAAGTATTTCACTTAAGAAAATTTGTTTCAAAATATACATTGCAAAGATATTCTTCAGAGACTGTATGGCCCATGAAATCTAAGATATTTACTATCTGGCCATTTAAGAAAAATGTTTGCTGACACCTGGGCTAGAAAGAGAACAGCACAAGGTGAGTTCTGAGAGGAAAATGGGACATTAAAACGACCTGCTTTTTACTGAGTGAGGTGAGAGCCATGGGAGAGTTTTGAGCTGTTGAAGATCTAACTTGATTCACAGTTTAACAAGATCCCTCTAGCTGCTGTATTGAGAATGGACATTATTGTTGGGAAAGAGGGTTTAGAAGCTAGGGGACCAGGTAGAAGACTATAATAATTCTGGTGAAAAAGACTTGATGAGTCACCATTGAGTGGCTCAGACCAGCATGTAGTGTTGGGGTGATAAAAAGTGACTAGATTCTCATTGTTGAGTTTAGGTTTGCCTTAATATTATTGGAGATTGAGCTGATTGGAAATCCTGACACTAGATGTGTTCCATAGCCCCACATAGGTGCAGGGAGGTTAGAAAATGCAGTCCTTCACGTGCACATGTGTGACCATCTAAAGTATGGCTTCTTTAGTAGCGATTTTGTGCCCTAGGAGACATCAGACACTGTCTGCAGACATTTTTCATTCTCACAACTGGGGGGGGGTGCTACTGGCATCTAGTGGGTAGATTGACCATTGGAAGAAGAAAGAAAGATGGGTTTCAGTGGAAAACTAGACATTTTAGCCAACTCGACTCCATATGCTGTGGCAACGTCAGCTCTGGAATCCCTGTTTATACTACAGCTGAATTCTGTTTCTCTGCCTTACCCACATATTTTCCCCCTGTTATTGGGGTGAGTTTTGTCCTGAATAAGAAGATCTGCTGGCCTTTTAACAGGAAAAAAAAAATTTAACTTCATTTAACATGTGTGGTCGAGGCAGTGAAGAAAATGTTGTGTAATGATAGCTGAATGGTGAACAGCACCACAGTACAGGTATTAATTTAAGAGATTTGTGAAGAAAAATGTTTCATTAATTAGAATTTTATTCTCTTCATCAAACCCAAATGGATGGCCTATGGTTCAAATACCCTCAATGTTATTCAAACACTCCTTGATCTTTTGTTATGGATAAGAACTGATAAGGGTCTAATTTATTTGGTGAAATTTTTGCATATTTCTATTGCATACTGGCTCCTCATTTACCTAGCTTTATTATTTTGATTTGCCAATAGATACACAAATGACAAAAATATTTCTTTGTATCCTGGAGTGTTTGTCTATTCCATTTATTTTCTTTGCAAAAAAGCCTTCATTTTTTACTAAGATTGTTAATAAGGTGGATCTAATTTTACATATTTTCACACTATCTGGGCTGCTCGTTAGCTTAACACTGGGCCAAAAAAAATGGACAGTGTTTCAAATATAGATGACAAATACCTCAGTTCCTGTGTGGCATTGTTGAGTTTAGGTTTGCCTTAATATTATATAAATTCAATGTGTAAAAATAAGCCACATAATAAACAAGCAAGGAAAAGATTTTTCTTATTACAAAACACTTTTTTTCTACCATTCATTTTAGAAGAATTTATATATATTCAACATAGGAAGCTTTAGCCAACTATTGTTCTAGGTACTGGGGCTACCAAGATATGCAAAACTGTGTCCCTGCACTTGAAGGTTACATAATAGAGGCTGACATGTAAATAGCTGATTTTAACAGAAGGTTCCATTATGGAGACATGTTCCAGGGACTACAGGAGTGGAGGAAGAACCCATGGCCCAGGCTCATGGGTCAAGAAAAGGCATCTTGAATGGGGTGATGGCAGAGTGGAGTCTTGCAGGACATGCAGGAGCTTGTCAGGTAAAGAGAGGGGAGGAGCATTCTATGCAAAGGGAAGCAGTTGACTAAAGTTAAAGATCATGAAACCTTAAAAGAGAAGTAGGTATAAGGTAGGACATAGGGGTCCTTGACTTTCACACAAAGGAGCTTGCGAACAGTCATTAAGGAGATGAGAAACTGTTGGTAAGTATTAAGGCTGGGAATGGAAGCAATGGGCAAATGGAATTCCATCAATTCTACTACAGTAGGAGTACGGCTGGCTTCATTTCAGTACAAAATGAAAATGTGGGGCCCTTTTCAAAAATTATTATGAATTTCAAGATGGCTACAACAGACCATTAAACCAGTTATAGGACCCTTCTAAGCACTGGGCCCTGTGTGACTGCACAGTATGCATGCCCTTGAAGCCAACCCTGGCAGAAGGTATCAGGGCAGGGGTAGAATGAAGACATTAAGACCCTTATTTGCAGAGCATTTGAGATCTTGCTCCCTGACATATGACATCAGTTTGGCTCAAATAAACCCTTGTAAAAATTTTTTAAGGCCCTTATTTGCATTCTGTCTACTCTCTGCTTGGGAAGAAAAGTCTAAAAACATATCAGCCAGCTAGAGATTAATCTCAAGGCAATATACTAGCCAGCATTATAGTCCTATATGCAAACTCAGAAAATGGCCAAATAGCTAATGTCTTCATTTTAAAGATAAGGAAATAGAAGAGCAAGAAAGTTAAGGGGCTGTCCTAAACTCATGAATCTAGGAGGAATAAAGATGTGAATTCAACCCAAGCCTTTTAGGCTCTACCCCAGTACTTTCCTCTGCTCCTTTACAATATCAAGGCTATTGAGTATGTAGTGAGAGCAATAGAATAGAACTTTGGGGAAGATTGATCCAGAGGCCATACAAAGGACTGCAATTGGCAAAAAGAAGGAAATGGGCTAGGAGATAATCGCTGTTGCCTCCTGTTCCACAGGGAGCACAATCTTTCTGAGCCCTTACTCAGAATCAAGAGGATCATTCCAAGCAGTTAGTGAATAACTATCATGGGTACAGCATTGTACTAGCAGATGGAGCTACAAAGATGACTTTGGCACACTCCCCACAGTTCACCTTCCAGTGAGTGAAGACAATAGTGGAAATCAGCTATCAAAATTCAGAGCACCTGACTACCTATTCTTCAATATGACTGGGAAGCAGACATTTAAAAATAATAATAATAAGCAAAAATAGAAACGGATACTGAAAACCAACAGGTAGCTACAGAGTCCTTTTCAGATTAGGGGAATCACAGATGATTTGTATATCTCAGCAGTATTACCTCACCAACTCTGGACACTGCAGGCTTATCTGAATGCCAATGAGCCTTTGTGCTTATCTCAAAATGTTTCTCATATTATACTCTATTTAGTTCTCTATGCCCCTTCCCTGCAAAAAACCCAAGGTCTTATTCATTTTTTCCTTCCCTTGGTTCTTAAAATAAAGCTCCAAATAGGCAGATGGTTTGCAAGGTCCTACATGATCTAGCCCATGGTCATTTCTGAAACTTGGTCTCACCCATCCTTCTGCCTGCATTTCAGGAGCCATCCTACCATCTCTCAATTGCAGCAAACCCTCCAATCTCACACATCCCCCAACTCCACTTTCACCTCTTTAATGCCTTTCATTATCTTTTTTTTTTTTTAAATTGATATCAGAGAGAGGAGGGGAGAGGGGGAGAGAGAGAGAGAAACATCAATGATGAGAGAGTCATTGATCAGCCGCCTCCTGCTCGGCTCCGACTGGGGATGGAGTCCGCAACCCGGGCATGTGCCCTGACTGGGAATCGAACCCCAATAGCCTGGATCCTAGATCGATGCTCAACCACTGAGCCACGTCAGCTGGGCCATTTTTCATTATCTTTAATGAAACATCACTTCCTCAGGGAAAAGCTTTTCCTATCTGCCAGATGAGATGAGGACCTCCATCAATAAGCTCTCACAGTGCCCTATAATTTTCCTTCAGAGCCCTTATCATAGTTAATAATTATGCATTCATGTGATAATTTTATTTTTGTCATCTCAAGGTTGAAAAAAAAACTCCTTGAAGTCAAGAATCTGATCTAGTTTGCTCACTACTGGATCCCCAGCACATGGCATAGTACCTGGCATCTCCTCGGGCCTTTTCTGACCACTCACTCTAAAACATCCATTTCCCTGCCACTCACCTCTTAAGTCTCTTATTTTGATTTTCTTCAAAGCACCCATAACTATCTCGTGTGTGTGTGTGTGTGTGCATGTAAGCGTGTGAAGTGTCTTGTGTATAGAGATACATATGTGTGTGTGTGCATGTAAGTGTGTGGAAGTGTCTTGTGTATAGATAAACATATGTGTGTGTGTATGTGTGTGTGTATAATTTCCTTACTTGTTACTCTCTATTCTCCTGACTAGAATGTAAGCTAGAAAAAAGCAGAGACTTTGTCTTCTTGTTCACTGCTGCATCCCTGCCACATACCTGGTACATAATAGCTGCCCGATGACTATTCGTTGGAAATATAAATACATGAATGGCAAGTGCTCAAGAAATACTTCCCAGAAGCTTCTTCTTAGAAACTCAATAATTATATCTTTCACTGAAAAAGAGATGATCTATTGATATGCATTTCTTTTAGAAAAATTGCCTTTCACTGTCTTCCCAAAATGACACTTTGACAGTTTTAATTCATTTACCACATCAGTAAGAAACCAATGCTTATATTTGGTTCACTTTACTTTAACTTTGTTATTCTGCAAAGTTCAGTCAGATTCTTCATCCATAATCTTCAATGGAAGCCATTTGGGGTTTTGTAGGACAAGTACATAAAAATCAAAGACTTCTAGAGTCTTTGAAATCTGACAGACCTGAATTTGAATATCAGCTTCAATATTTATTAGCGATATAACTTTGGAAAGCCACAAAGCTGGTCTCAGCCTCAATTTCAGCAGGAAGCATGAGATTGGAAGGGCTGACTTGGTGATAAGACTGACTGTAGTTTTAAGTACATGGTATACAGTGATAATCAATAATGATATCTATTCATTCTTCATATCTATTCTCAAGTCCCTGTGATGCAGAGGAGGAAATTGAGGCCACAAGAATTCTGTATTTCTCAAGGCCATCCATCTTCCCCAAGTCCAAGTGATAGAAATCAGCAGGCCTACAATTAAGCACCATTCAGCCTTCATTTTGCTCAGGGGACTTTTTTGGTGAAAACCTGCTGTGTTTGGACTCACACTATTTCCTAAGAAGGGCTGGAGATCCCATTATGTCCTTGCATTGATTGAAGCCCACTACAACCTCAGTTCCAACTGAGAAATTTCCTACTCCAACAAAAGGGAGACTCAATCCAATCAAAGAAACTGGGTGAGAAATGTGATGGAAAGATTTTTCCCCTATCTCAGTTTTTAGGAGTCCTTTTATTTCCTCCTCTCTAGGGCTTAAAAGAATAATTAAAACTATAGGCTCTGCTAAAATATTTCATTTTATAAATACTATGTTCTTTCATTATATTGAAATTATTTTTTTAAACAATTCACTACAATGCAGTTTTGGTGATGCTTTAGGTCTAATTTCACATCTAGACAAGAGTTATTCCAAACACAGGAATGAGTAAATTTTACAGTAAGTAGAATTGATGCATAAAATAAGTAAAATAAGATAATAAGTCTCAAACAAATTGTACAGTGCCATGGAAGTGCTTCATACAGCAGACAAGATTGACGATTTTTATCAAAGTGGGGTATAGAAAATTGTATGTATTGCTACTTGGGCTGGATGATTCATTTTCTGTGGGAATTTAATCAGCGAATAACAAAATGAATGAGCTTGAAGCGTTTTTTGCTCAAAGTTACCGATGATGGCTGGTTGGCAGCAATAATCAACTAATTGGTTTCCTGGCTAATTAGGAGAAATGGATAATATATGCCTAAAATTCTATTCTTACTGAGAAGATCTAACTGACTCTTCCTGTGAATACGTTAAACTAAGCTGTGCCTACAGATTGTTCTTTATTTTAGCTTCAGTTTATCTATGACTCAAGCTCATCTCCATTTGCCCTCATATAGGAATCTTTCCATATTACTGTAACATTTTATTCTGAAACTGCTATAAAGGCAATTAGTCATTCATTATAACACAAAAATTCAAATTGGTTTCAATTATATTTTCTGAAGTAAAACCATACCCCTTTATGTGGATAATTTAAGGTTCTATATTTAAAAGGTATTGAATGAGTCATAATAGTAAATAAGAAGACCCTTACACTAGTGTTCACATCTCCTGTATATGAAACATTAAATGGATAATTTCTACCCATGACAGATTTATTTTTATGGTGGAGAATTTTAAAGAATTGATTTAATTAGCTGTAACTACGCTAAGAACCATAATTTAAAACACTGTTGAATGACTGAGGAAAGTATTATCAAGCGTAGAGAGAACCATCTTCAAGTCTCCTTTTGTTCATTATTCAACAAACGTTCATTAGGCATCGACAGGCTGCGTGGCAATGCACAACCTAACCTACAATTATAAGCTAACTGGCATCACTGTATTCTAGCTCCAGTAGTGAACGGAGTAAGTTAACCTCTTCAGCTATTCATTCACAGTATGTGTGGAAAGACTATAGAAATTAATGGGTCAGTCTGAAAATATGGACATGTGTATTTAATTCCCTTCTGTTTTATGTGCTAAAAACAGGTTACCAGCTAACTACCCTTTCTATTTCTTCAGGGGCCCAAGAATTTTAAAATAATCCTATCTCACTCAGGCAGTAAATTCTATGCTTAATCATGAGTTTCTAAATGTTTACAGAGGTGGGAACAGCAATTTGCAGGTTTCTACAGACATGGAAAGAATCAACAGCATAGTAAATTTAGGCTGACAAGGGGAAATGTATTTTAAGAGATTGTTTCCATTTGAAAAGTCATTTTAGATTCAATAATACAGAATAGCTTCAGCATCATAGAAATGGACATTAGAGCTCATCTAGGCCACTGGTTTCCAACCTTTTGCATTAGAGTCACTGGATTTTTCAAAATACAGATTCTTAGTTCTTTCCCAGAGATTCTGATTCAGTTGGTCTGGAAGGAGATGAGAGGAGACGCAAGCAGACATATATTTATAAAACTTCCTCTCTGGATCTCTCTTTACGAAAGCAACTGGCACCATTTCTTCTTCTCTGATACACTGGTTGAGGTCTAATTACCAATCAGTACTAGGATGTCCAAGACAGCCTAAAACTCATGTGATAAGCAAGTCCCCTTCCCCTAATGACCTCTATGCTTCCTTTCTTGCTAAGTACTAAATAAGTTTTCCAATGACACTGCAATTATTAATATATCCATTTATTCCATATTTTGAAATACTATATACTTAATTGAAATTTTTGCATCCATAAAATATATCATAAAATACATCATTCAGATTTTAAAACAAAGAAAGAGTGCAGTGCCTCTGGTTACTCAAAAGGATTGCACAGTATTGTGGAAGGCAGTAATCCAGTTTCAGAATAAGATTCGATCAATGGCTATTTAGAACTAAATTTTATTAAGTAGGTCATTTCAATCCTGCCTTTTCAACCCCAGTATTTTGATCCACGTCACACTCAGATTCCATACATTTATCTCTACTAAGGCTATTTACTCTCTACCCTGAGGAATAAATACAATTTTTCAGTCTTTTATCTAAAGCATGTAGAAATAATCAATACAAGATACTACTGGAATCAGTTAAAAGGACACATGGTAGAAATAAATAAGTAGCCAAAGAATCAATGTTAAAAATTAACACTAGAAAAATTAGCCATGGTAGAAATACCCAATACCAAATAATGAATAATTAATCTCTGCCATATAACTGAAATGAACTAGAGGGCTGGAGGGGAAACGTGTACATGTAAAGGGTTAATCTTAGATCTACCATTAACATTAAAGTCAATGTCAATAGAAGGAACTGGGCTGTGAATAAGCCACAATACTAGAAGTTCCTAGCTCAGGAGGAGGTACACTGCAGGAATTAAGTAAATGCTTTTTGGAATGAATGAATGAGTGAATGGATGAAGGAGTAAATGAACAAATGGTCCTCTTCATAGATTTAGAGTATACTATTGGGATTTAGAAACTTCACCTTAAAACAATCTATTCAAAGCTATGGATTAATACACTAGATTTGGGGAAAGTTGGTGCTGAATATAATGTAGGTGTTTCTGTTTGTTAATTAATTAAAATGACCACAAAGTCATTATTCTTACCCTTAATTTCTCAGCCTGAAAAGTTAATGAGCTGTATCTGTTCCATGAATAATTGAGTTAAACTTGAAAAAGAACCACCCATTCCAAAAGCCTCCCACACTACCAGTTAACTGTGACTTATCCTTTTACTTCTGAAGAGTTTTAAGCACCTTCCATCTGATTTGACTGACAACCAAACTGCTTCCTCTGTCTTTATTCTCTCAGGAAGAAGATACTACTCGTGAAAGTCGTTTTAATTTCAGTGGTTATGGGATGGGTCACTGCCTCCAAGTGAAGGGTGGAACAGCTGTCAAGACCACACCCGCCAACCCGACCCCACAACCCCCAAAAGATGCAGAAGCCATCAAGAAGAAGTTTGTAGACCGGGCAAAAAGGATTGACACGATATCTCGAGCTGCCTTCCCATTGGCCTTCCTCATCTTCAACATCTTTTACTGGATCACATATAAGATCATTCGGCATGAAGATGTCCACAAGAAATAGATGTGCCCTTCAGACCCTGGGACCTTCTTGCCTAAGTGTTGTACTTGTAAATACACAGTGAAATTGTCTTTATATCGCTTTGACAAGAAGATTGGGGGAGGGGGGAGGGAGGACCATGGGGCGGGTTTCCTGGCACCTATGTGAATAAAGATAAGTTATATGGCAATGAAGGAAATGTTTGCACAAAATTAAGTTGTTGCAGAATCACGTGAGCATAATTCTCTTCATAGTCTTTAGCACTGTTCTTTCAGATGATGCATCAATTAGACATGATATGCAAGGTCAAGTTCTCGACGGAAATTTGTCTTTTGGTCTGGTTTTGACTAATTCTGGTATTGGAAAAGTTAGTTTAAAACACACACACAGACACACACATAGAAAATGCTTACCATCTGACCATAGTGACTAGCCTATAGTGAGTTGAGGACCAAACTTTTTTCAGGAAAATGCTGCCTCATTTTTAAAACAAGCCTCCTGAGCTACGTTCTTTACAATGTCTGTAATTAGTGTTTCACCTGAGAAATCCTTTTGTGGGTCATAAATGATTTCTACTTATCAAAAAAACAACAAAAAATAAGCACCAATCACAAAGAAAAGATTTCTACTGTCCGTGTGGGTGTGCATTTTAATATTATTTTTCTTTCCTAGATGTAATTTTGGGGTTTAAATTGTGTCTGGTGTAACTGATTTGATAGTATATCCTCTTAAAAATATATGCCCATTTTATTTTAGATCCAAGTTAGTGCACTATATTTTTTCGCTTTGGCTATATTTCTGTGTGAAGTGCTCAAGTGTGACTTAGCCATTGCAACCTCTGGGCCACAGTATTTATGGAGATGGTGTGTCCTGAATGGTGTAGCTCATATTAGCCTGAACTTCCCATTTCTGCTCTCATTGTAGGTGTAACTACTAGTCCTAATGTCAACTGACCCATGATTTCTACTGTCAATTCAAGTGAATATCGTTTTAAATGTCCTTAACTAACTTAAAGAATTTTAAAATTGTACTGTGATTTTCATAACCCGTTGCCTTTTTGGTACCAGAGCTACGTGGTTTGAATCCTGGCTACATGTTTTAAGTAAGAAAAAAAAAAAAAAAGACGTATTTTTGCTTACTCAGATAACAGACAACCTGTAAAAATATAAAAAATTGAATTTTACATGTGCTGTAAAAGGAGTTATTTAAGAGTATTTGTCCAATTTCAATAAAGCTAAGTGTGCCACAGAACTTCTCTAAGAGTCCTTCTGTTTTTGCACTACAATGTGGATAATTTAGATGACAATGGTAACTTGGATTTTTGTTTCTCGTCTACCTCATAAGCCTGAAGCACTTATATAGCTATTATATTATCCGTATAATATAATAGTAGCTTACAGTATCCCCATGAAGAAAAAAATATGTTATTCTCATTATAGATATAGGGAAATGCAGACAAGAAAATGTTAGTAGTCATTGTGAGCAGAATCTAAAACTGGATACTTTGTTTGAGATATGGAAATGTTCCAAGAACACTGAGGAATCATAAAATCTCAAAGTGAAAAGAAATATGAAAGACCAACCTGTCCACCTATCCATCCTTATTTTGTCAGGAATGGAGTTCCAAGATGGAAAAAAAAAAAAATTCTGAGAACACCAGTGAAGTAGAATTAACTCATCTTGACCCCAGAAGATTTTCCTTAATCAAAGATATACATCATAGCATTTTCAGGAAGATGTGAATTCATAAGTCAATGTGTATGCCCTCTTAAACCTATTCAAATAGTAGCTCATTTCCGTAGAGAGGAATGTTGAAGAATGGCTAAAAGCATGAATTTTGGTGACAGGAAGACTAGCTCAGCTACCTATCAACAGTGTAATCTTGGATAAACTACCGGAGTTTTCTGAGTTTCTGTTTCATAGAGTTTTAAGAGGATAAACTGAGAAAAATACAAGTAAAGCCATTAGTTTGGAGTCTGACACATAGTAAAATCTCAATAGCTAACAGATGATAAAATTATTATTATTACAAATAGTATTGGTTATATATAGGGCAAAAACCTTCACAGTGTCTAACCTTGGCAAGATTAATGCTAGGCTTTTTGCACCATTGTGAAATACTATTTCTTATTGCTCATTCCTTTCCAGATAAATAAAGCAAAGTCTTTGATTGGTCCTGATTCATTTCCTTCTACTGCAAACAGTAAAATCGAGACTAAAATGCCTCTCAAAATGGGCCTGATCCTATAAGTGACCTAGGAAGAGCCCTGATTCTGCATATGGTGGGATGAGGAGGCACCTTGTGGGAAAATCTTCAGCTAAATAATGTCTAATCAATGTGTATACCACATAATTTTTTGCAGGGACATGGTGCCTACATTAGAAAATTATAAAAATATTCACCTCTAAACATATCTGCCAGCCACTCAAGTAGGCAAAGGCATCCTGGATGGCAAGAGGGATTCTTGGCTTTTCTCTAATTCTAGTCCATCTACACTGGGAAGAACTCTTGAATGCACCAAATTAAGTTATATAAATAAGATAAAATCTTGGGGAAAGGATTTTGAGTGCTGCATATTCTGGTGAAATAGGTAATTCCTCTAAAATGTTACTGAAATTTTTATGTTGGACATAAAGCTAACACCACAACCTCAGCTTCATATAGTGCTTTCCACATATTAACATGTTTTGATGTCTACAACAGCACTCAGCTCTAACACAGTAATCATACAAGGTGGCCAGACCACAAAGAGTCAATATCCATCCTTTGATGACTAGGTAAACCGAAGCTCTATGAGTTAGAGGTCTCACTCAAAGTCCCTATCGTGTTGGATGTTGACATTCTATAGCCTTTCCTATAGCCTTTCACTATATCCACACCGTCTAGGAAAATAAAAGCCTAGGAAGTAAAATGTCACAGAACCACTAACCCACCCTCATGTATGACAAAACAAATTAGTAAAGGAGGACATATAATAGAATACTTCTGTTGAAAATGCCTAAGAGAAATCGTTCAAAATTATGCATACAGCATTAAGACCGTCTTCGCAGAGTCAATATCATATTTGACTGAATGGCCAAAAAGATACTGGGGTTGGAAAAAAGACCAACAGAATTCAATTTAGAAACTGTTTATTTCCATTTTTGAAGGAAAGAAAATGACCTTCACATTGTCACACATGCCCCCACATAGAAAAGATGCAATATTCCTGCTTTGGTACAAATGCACTTTAAAAATAAGTAACATCGTTTCCTTCAAGCTGAGGGTAGTGTGTATTAGATGGTTTTAGGCCAAAAGCCAGCATTTATCACTTTGCCACAAATGATTTATAAATAGGTGAATGCATCTTGAAAGAGGAGAGCAAAGTTCTGGGGTGCTCTTTGTGAATCGAGCAATCACACTGGCCTTCTCGTAGGACCCAGGGCTGGTCATAGAATGAGCAGCTTGGTCAGCCCTCATGCCAAACTGAAGTCTCATGAGAGGCTCCAGGTCCTCAAAAATGATAGAACCAAGTGGGCTAGGAGACCCTTCACGTACAAGTGTCAGAACTAACCAAGACTTCATCAAATTCAATGGCTAATCATTTCTTAAGCTACCCCTGCTTTCTATGGAGAAAGATTTGGGGGAGGGTAGTGATGAAGGGAGAGAGATTAAAATAAAAAGACAGTAGACATAAGGCGTAAGTCAGATCATGTCACTTTGCTTTAAACCTCCATTGGCTTCCCAACTTACTTAGAGAATAAGCCAGAGTCCTCATCGTGGCCACATGACCTTACCTCCTTTCCCCTCCCACCACCTTCTGTTGTCTCCTGTCTCTCCAGGCATACTGGCATGCTGACCACATTTCTACCTCAGGGCCTTTGTATTTGTTGTTTCCTCTACCTGGCTGGCATCTGTTTCCCTAGATCAGGAGTTGGCAAACATTTTAAGGCCAGTAAATTGTTTAGACTTTCCAGGCCATTAAGTCTCTACTAAACTATGTAAATCTGTTATTGTGGTACAAAAGCAGTCATAGATAATATGTAAACAAATAAATGTGGCTGTGTTCCAATAATACTTTATTTACAAAATCGAGCAGCACTCCAGATTTGGCCTGTGGGCATTACTTTGCCAACCCTTGCTCTAGGCTAGATACATACAGGGCTTACTCATTTAATTCAGGTCTCTGCTCAAATGTCTTCTTATCAGAGAAACCTTCTCTGACCACATCATATAAACTAGTACCCTCCAACCATTATAATCTATTTCCTAGTCCTGCCTTATATTTTTCATAGCATTTGTCACTATCCAACTGATACTTTTGTGTTATTCTCTCTCTCTCTCTCTCTCTCTCTCTCTCTCTCTCTCTCTCTCTCTCTCTCACACACACACACACACACACACACACACACACACCTTGAAGGACAGATTCATATGAGAAAGTAGAAAATAGGTTTCTTGTATTCTCAAGGTCTAGATGTGAGCATGGCATTTAGTAGGTATCTAATCAATATGGTATTTCTTCAATGAACACTGAATAACTAATACATATTAAGGAATTAATTGAATGTTTGCATGTGAGACTTAGGGATCTAATACTACCCAGTTAGATAAAAATTGCTGTCAAAACTTAAGCAGGTTTTGGGTCTATAACAATGAAGGAATTGCACTAGATTAGCATTTTCTAAAGAATGTTCTGAAAACCCTAATTCCTAGATCCTTAAGGGTCTGGGACATTAGCAGTCCTGCCTGGATTATATTTTTCTAGTTTCCCATTGACTTTTATTCAAAAATGTGGACCTTCTGAGACAGGGGTTTCTGAGAGGTACCTCAGGGTATCTCCTGCATTTTAGACATACTTCTTTTTACCCAGATTATGTAGTGGCAACTCAATTTCCCCCTGATAGTCAGGATCAATCACCCCACCTAATACAGTAACCCCTTCTTTTGCCTACTGACTGCCTGGCATGAGGAGCTCAAAATGCCAGGTAACAGTTTCAACTTCCAGTTCCATTTTGGTGTCACTTGGAGGAAGCCAAGACAGAGATTCCAGAATGGTTGAAGATTTCATGCTTTCTATCGAAATACTCTTAAAACAATTTTCAAAAAGATAAAAAGTTATGACTCTGATGCAAATATAAAATTAACATATGTCAAAAATTGTATTTAATTTATTGATTAAAAATAGTAAAATGCTAAAACCAATCCTTCTCAAAAAGTATTTGAGAAGCTAAGTATTATAAGCAACATTAGGATAACTTTCCTGGGTTAGATACAAAACTAGTTGATGTCAACAGGGCCATAAATAGTAACATTTAGGGTTATCTATCTCTCCTTTGGACAGAAATTATTTGAATTCCTACTGGATAAAATTCTCCAAGTTCTCCTCTGCCTCTATAGAGTGGTGAAGTAGCCCAGACAATACAATGTCAAGCCCAGCACTGCACTGAAAGAGCTCCTGTAAACTTTTTATGCCTATTTCCAAGTTTCAGATATTTTTTCTGGCAATTGCCATTAAAAGTTAATGCTTAATTAATATCTGAATATTAATATAATACCTGAACAGGATCAAGACCCAGAACATTAATATGACATGCCCTGTATCACACAGCATATTAATGCAACTTTAGGTTTAGAACAAAATCCCCTGAATTCTGACCTGGTTCCTTTATAGCTACCCCCATGAGCTTTTTCCATGTATCCCAGGTAGAGAAAGTTTAAAAGGGCAGTTTCTCTCCTTTAAATTATTCTACATCCACATGATTATTTGCCCATCCTTCTGGAAGGCAGGTGGCATGGTTATAATGGCAGTTTGTGGGGTCAAGTTCTCCCTCTGTCTCATATTTGCAGGGTGTCCTTGGGCAATGCTTCCATACCCAGGACTGAAATATAACATAATATCTACCACATACAATTGTAGGTGAGGACAAAGTTGATTAGTACTTTCCTCTTAATGGATACTGAATAAATACTAGTATTCATTTCCCTTCCTACCCACCTTCAATTAATAATAACACCATTTGGAGCCTATCACATATGAATAGTCAATTTCTGTGTAGTGTACTTTAAGTAATGTAATTTTAAATCATCATCTAGATATCAAAAAGGCTGAAAGTGAAAAGACCATATCTAGAGACAGCCTGAACCCACCTCTTTGGTAAAAGGGGATCACTCTCACCTAATACAGAAAGGAAAATATTTTTTTATTTAAATGTTGAAAAAGTTTAAGTTAGCATGGCTAGGGCCAGTGGAAAGAAGTGATTAGGAGGAGTTTTGCTATATAGAACTAATATTGGTACAGCACCAGTACAGTTTACAAACTACTCTCACATAAATTTGGCCAGATCATTCTGCAATCACAGGAATGATGGTGTTGGGCAAGTTTTTCTCACAATCTCACTTTATTCTCCTGTAAAGTGGAGAAAAATGATGGTTTCCCATCATAGAGCCTAGCATGAAGTAGGTCTTCAGTGCATGATAACCACCATCATCATCAACACCACCATCAGCAGCAAAAGCTCACCACCATTATCATCATCATCACCACCACCATCACCATCAGCAGCAAAAGCTTCAACATCACCACCATCATCATCTTCATCATCACCACCACCATCAGCAGCAACAGCAGCAGAACCACCACCATCATTATCATCAGCATTATGATCATTATTTTACCAGTAAGGAAAATGAAACAAAGCGCAATGAAGGCCACTATCACAGAGGCAGATCCACACATGGGGTACTAGCTGTGAAAACTAGGCAATGTTTGCAGAATGAGAATGATATTTGTCCCACCTACCTGCCTTTCAAGGCTGCTATGAGAATAAAATGAAACCACAAATGTCAAAGGTAGCTGAAAACTATTTTATGGATAAGGAAAGTAGGGCAAAGGAGGTAAAGTAAGTTGTCAAGGGCACACAGGCAAGATTCAAACTCAGGCTTTTTGTCCTTAGTCACCACATTATATTGCTTCTTCAGTCAATCTAAAAAGTTATCATGATGGACATATATTTATATATAATTGTATACATATAATTATCATGATCGATATACAAAATATATATTTTGTATATTTATTTGTTTAAACTTTATCGTATTATTTTAAATTATTCATTTCCTTATCCATTTCCCCTATGAGGACTGTCGAAGGCACTATATTAGTTTCCTAGGGCTGCTGAAACAAAGTATCACAAATTGGGTAGCTTAAAACAACAGAAATTTGCCTGGCCAGGCGTGGCTCAGCGGTTGAGCATCAACCTAGGATCCAGGCGATCGGGGTTCGATTCCCAGTCAGGGCACATGCCCGGGTTGTGGGCTCAATCAATGACTCTCTCATCACTGATGTTTCTATCTCTCTCTCTCCCTCTCCTTTCCTCTCTCTGAAATCAATAAAGATATATTTAAAAAAACAAACATAAATTTATTCTGTCACAGTTCTAGAGGTTATAAACACAAAAATCAAGGTGTCAACAGGGCCATGTTTTCACTGAGAATCCTTCCTTGCCTCCTTCTAGATTCTGATGGATGCTGATAGTCCTTGGCACTCTCCTTGGCTTGTAGCTGCATCACTCCAATTTCTGCCCCCATCTTCACATGGCCACCTTTCCTCTGTGTATGTGTCTGTTTCCAAATCGCCCTTTCCTTTTAAGGACACTTTATAGGGCATCCCTTAATCCAGCATGACCTCATCTTAACTAATTGCATCTGTAAAGATCCTCTTTCCAAATAAGGTCACATTCCTAGGTTCTGAGTGAACACGAATTTTTGGGGAACACTATTCAACCCAGTACAGGTACCAATTATGTCTAATTTTTCACAGCTCTCCAGGTATAAGGCACATACAGATTCAGGCAGCTATAGCTTATTAGTTAAATATGCAATTGCTGGTATGCGATTGCCTGGGAACAAATTTCAGTTCTACTTTACTAGTTGTGAGCCTACGGGCAAAGGTTCCAAACTCTCCATGCACTGGAGTCCTAATGTATAAATAGTACCTATTTCACAGAATTCTAATGAGATTTAAATTAGTCAATTCATATCAAGTGCTTAGAACAATTATAAGTCCATAACAAGTGTTTGATAAATATTATTAGCATTATATTATGTTAGCAAAATATTTTTTAGACAACAAACATAATGATATTTGTAAAATAAAATAATGAAAGCAAGAAGTGTCAGAAAGCACTGAAAACAGCTTATATTCAAGCCATATAATATTATAAAATATTTTTACATCTGCCTGTTCTCTGTGCATAGTCTTTTTAGGGCATCAATAAACATTCAATTTAAGAGAGAGAAAGGCAGTAGGAGCAAAGGAAGCGAAAAGGAAAAAGCTTGCCTTTCTTTCTCCCTCAGGGGAAAAATTTTAGAGCCATGGAGAAGCAGTATTATTTCTAAGAGACCATGCTAGGAAAATGGAATTGTTTCTCTGAAACAAAGCAGAAGATTAATACCTGGAGGGTCTAAAATATAATAATGGTATTGATCTCAAGAAAGCCTTGGATGAATCTACCTTTCTTTTTATTTTTTGCTCCCCAGTATCATTAAAAAGGGTTCATGTATAAAGGCCTGTAGACTTAAATATATGAACATCACACATCAAGAGTTAAGTACCCAAGCAGTAAGGTAGTATCACTCTGCAGTGAAGACCATAGGCTTTAGCAGTGGACAGGCCTGGGTTCAACTCTCAAATGCATTGTTTTGTGTTCCTGCTCCTTTGAGGTGTTGCTTAAACTCTCAAAGTCTCAGTTTCTCCATGTATAACGGCAATAATGATAGCAGGATGGGACTTGCATGAGAAAGGTGAGAAACTGCTTTACAGGGTGTACAGTGAAAGTCATGTCACCCAAACTCGAGATATTCCTTCTGGTCTCTCTCAGCCCCTCCTCAGAAAGGAAAAGTGACTGAATCTCATTGGAGAGCTCGGAGGTATTTTCCTGCCCCCTCCATTTTCCTTTCTCTTGGAGGATGGCCAATTCTCCAAAATTGCATGTTGTGTTCTGGTCTTGCCATATGTTTTCAACATGATGGAAATGTTTCCCATGGAGGAAAGTGTTTTCAACATTTCCCTTCAGGGAAAACCCACAGCTCTCCAGCACAATCTGTGCCTCAACAGCTAAATCTGGCTAATTCTAGAGCACAGAATTTTAGAGCCTGCTTGTCCACAAATGTTTTGTCATCCTGGACTAGAAAACAGACTTGTGACTCCAGTCTGTAAATCACATTTTTTAATATCAGCACTATTTACAATAAAAATGAAACAGGTATATCATATAGAATGTGTCCTCAGCTAATGTTTCCTCAGGAAAATTCTTCTTGGTTTTTAATACCCAAACTCCACCTAAGTACTTTTCAGGCAAATGAATGTTGTATTCAGAAATTACATTTATGCCTTAGAAAAATCAATACAACCTTTTTAAACAAAAGAGCATGTGGGAAACATCTCAAGTTTCACTCCTAATAGAATTGGCATTTGGAATAAATCAAGTATAGATGGATCAGAAGTACGCACAGATATTTTTTAGTGCTCCAGAGTGTCAACAGAGGCAAGGGTGCTGCTGGCACTAAGAAAGACTAGGATGAAGCAAGTGCTTGTTAACAACCATATTAATTATTTGGCATCAAGGAAGCAGAGTTTTAAACATCTTACCTCATGACATGACAGCCTGTTCTTTACATATTGGCATTTTAATGTGTTTTAGTTGGTTGGGGTTTTTGGATCGACTTGTAATGCACAGCAATTTTTCCCAATAAAATAATTAGAAAAGGGCTCCTTTAGCATTTTCCCATAGAAAAACTTATTTCATTAACAGAAACACAACACTAAGCTAGAGATGTCTGTATTTTGGGCCTCCCATCTGCCTCACCTATTTGTCTGATTTTTCAATTAGTTCAGAACTCAGTGGAAAAAATAGATAGCTATTTGTTGGCCTCCACTAATAAACAGAATATATCACAAAAGTGACAGGCTGTGACTTCTGAGATAAGGTTACAAAAGACTGTGACTTCAGTCTTGCTCTCTCATTCTTACTGCCTGCTTGCTCTAAAGAAGCAAACTGCAGTATTTTGAACTGCCCTATGGTGAGGTGTATGTGTCAACAATCTGAGTCCTGTGTCCAACACCCAGCAAGGAACTGAGGCCATCAGACCTACGAGGCCTATGAGGAACTGAATCTGCCAACAGTCACATAAATGAGCTTGGAACAAATTCTCTAGCAGTTAAGCCTTGAGTTGATTGCAGACCACAACAATACTTTGATTTCAGCCTAGTAAGATACTACTCTGATTCAGGGGACCCAGCTATGCCACGCACAGAATTCTTGACAACAGAAACTGTGTAATAATAAATATCTGTTATATTAAGTCACTAAATTCTAGCCCCAGTCAGTTTGGCTCAGTGGTTAGAGTGTCTGCCTGAGGACTGAAGGGTCTTGGGTTCGATTCTGGTCAAGAGCACATACCTCAGTTGCAGGCTCCATCTCAGGCCCTGGTCAGGGTGTGTGTGGGAGGCAATCAATGGATGTGTTTCTCTCACAATGATGTTTCTCTCTGACTCTCTCCCTCTCTCCCCCTTCCACTCCCTCTAAAAAGCAATAAAAATATATACTTTAGTGAGGATTAAAAAAAAATTCTAAGGCAATTTGTTGTGCAGCAACAAATATTCAGTAAATGTATGCTAATATATATGCTAAAATGTATGCTAATGAAAGAATAAAGGCATGACTTAATTATTCTCCAAATATTTCAATTGATTTGGATCCTTAGATACTTACTGCCAGGAAATGGACCAAGACTTTCTGAACATTCTCTGGTGTTTGTAGAAAACTAAATAGGGCATGTGCCAAATACTTGGTTGAATCTCATCAGTTTAAATCAAGCCAAAATGTAGAGAACTGCTGTCTGGAATGAAACTTTGAAGTCATTAGCCAAACCCTTTCATTTTGAAGAAACAGAGACTGAGGCTCAGAAAAGCTAAGTGACTCTCCCAGGGCCACAGGGTACATGGAAGTGTCATGCTAGAACCCAGGGCTTCTGATTCCTACTCCAGGGCTCTTCCACGGCATCCCATGGCAGTGTTAGAGGGAAGGAAGATGAGAAGGGCTGGAGGAACCCTGAATATAGAAAGTAAGGCTTAAGAAGGGCTCAGATGAGTGGATAAGGTCAGGAAGGCATTCCACAGGAGGGATCTCCGTGACAGAAAAGCACCGATGAGGTGCGGCTAGTGTGAAGAGTACTGAGAATCCAATCTCCACAATGCAGTCATCTTGAAGTTCATATGAAAGCTGAGAAGGGGAAGGCCTTGGAGGGAAATGGTGCCTACCAGGAAGAGAGATCAGCAGAGAAAGGAGGACAATCTTTGTCAGACAGGCAAACCAAGGAAAGCACATTTGCCTAAGACTTTATGGCAGGCACCCAGAGTGAATCTGGAAATAAGAAAAATGGGCATGCAAGAAGAAATGGTGGGTGTTGGAGTCTGGGAAACTTGTTAGCTTCGCAGTCTTGAAGCAGAAGGAAAGAGGAGGGGGCTTACACATATAGATGGGGCTCAGTTCTGCAAGAGTCGAGGATGTGCCAAAACCCTCACCTGGATCCTGTGGCATTGTATTACCTATTATATGACCACATGAGCTGCTGGATATGGTTAGGTAGTGTTCAGTCTACACAGCTGTACACCACAGCCCTGTAATAGAATAATAAAGCTTGGGGAGCTAACATGTAAAATTAGCCCACAAGAAGCCAACTTCAAAGAAATTATTGAGAAATGATTGACTTCTTTAAGTTACTGATTCCTCAGACCCAGACTGAAGAATCCCAAGTATAACAGCCTGTTATAATGTGGTTTGGTTAATTCTGTGATAATTCCCTGACTCCTAACACAGACACGGGGGCATCAAAGAGGAGCCAAAAGGACAGTAGACTGGAGTCACAAGTCTGGTTTCTAGTCCAGGATGACTAAACCTCTTTGCACTTCATTTTCTTCAACTGCCCAATTGAGATAATAAAACCGCCTGTCCTGTGTCACAAAGCTTCTTGAAGTTTGAAGTTTGAAAAAAGCATAGAAGAGTTTTGTACAAGTGTATTGTTTTATATAAAAAGAGGTTCCACTATGTTTTCCATTGTTGCCATGAAACGGCCTTTTTCCATTCTGTAATGGCTTCCTTCACAGGAACAAAGAAGTTCAAAAGCTAAATTACATAAAATTATATCACATTGTCATAGCACATGCAACAAATAATGGTGCTAAAGATGATTCACAAAGATAATCAGATCAAGGTCCTGCAAAGTAGAGAATTTAATTCCCATGATCCTGGCCACTAAGGAGAAGCAGCGAAGTAAGTCTTTAAGGTTTCAGCCATGGAAAAAGCACCAGAATCCAAATGATGGAAGCAGGTGGGAGAAGTGTGGAGACTTCCCTGGTGTATTAGTTAAGGTAATGCAAGCTGCTATAACAGATAAGCCCCCTAATCTCAGAAGCATAATGCAATAGAAGCTTATCATTCACTCATATGAAATCCCAATGGACGTTTCTGATCGGCAGGTAGCTCTCCACTCTTCCAAGCAGTGATCTGGGACCCAGGCTCCCTTGATGACTCCAGCATCACTATGGACTCAAAGGCCCATGCTGAATCCTCTGTATCTGTCTGGTGTGCAAAAAAGATAGGGAAAAGGAGAAACACCTGCCTTCAACTAGTTAGCCTGGAGATGACACACATCACTATCACTCACATTCCCATGGTGGGAACCTTCACATGGTTCCACTAGATGGAGGGGGAACAGTCCTGGTTTGCCAACGACAGCTCAACGCCATGAAAAGGGAGTTCAGATCTCAGGGGAAGAGGTAACCGTCTCCGCCTCACTGGGAAACAGAGAGAATAGAGATCTCTATCATTTTGCATCCTTTCCTTTTGCCAGCATTTCCAGGCAATACAAACATTAAAGGTTTTTATAGCTAGGAACATTATCAAGAAACAGACAACATGCTTGGAAAGTCACTGTTATTAAGCCTTAACTCACATGAAAATAGTCCAGCATGGTTCTAAATCAGAGATCAGAGGCTTATGGGAGGGCACCATAAAATAAATACATGAAATTAAATATAAAACAGGCTTTGAACTCAAGTCAGGCTAGGTTTTCATCTCTGGTCCTCCCCAAACAACAACAGACCTTGCACAATTTATTTAACCCTTCTAAATCTCAAAGTCTTCAGCAGCAGCATAAGCTCCATAAGATCCTTGAAGGATTATGTGAAGACTCATTGAGATGGCCTGGCAAGTACTTGGCCCATGAAAGGCACTCACAAAATAGTGCTCTCATGACATCTACTGAAGTTGAGCTGAGCATATACATCTCCCAGAGGCCAGCAATTCCACTTCCAGGTATACACCCAAGGAATATACATATTTACCAAAAGTCAGGTACCAGAATGTTCAGAGCAGCACTGTTCATAAGAGCTAAAATGTAAAAACAATACAGATGCCCACCAAGAACAAAATGGACAGACTGAGGTATATCTTACATGCAATACTACACAGCAATAAAAATGAACAAACTACAGCCATGTACACCAATATGGATGAAATTCACACATATTGAGCCAAAGATAAAGAGAATACCTACAGTGTGATTCCATTTATACAAAATTCCACATGAAAAAAATTAATCTAGGCTGTTAGAAGTCAGAATGGTGGTTACCCTTAGAGGGAACTACTGAATGGGAAGAGATGTAAGAATGGATTGTGGGATGCAGGTAACACTCTCTCTTGGAATGGGGTGCTGCTTACGGAGTGCATTCAGTTTGTGAAAATTCACTAAGCTGAATACTTAAAGCATTAAAAAGTTTTTCAAAATGGTGACTTTCCCTGAGTGACATTCCCAAAGTATTTAAATATTGACCATGATGGCTACCGGCCTTTGGAAAGGAAAAACAAGAGTAAAAGGAACAGGACGGGAGAAGTGTGAAAGTAAGCCATAGAGAGAAGGAGAGATGGTGAGTACATAGAATAAGTTTGCAGGGAATCTAGAGCCAGAGACATCTACCACTTTTCTAAAAAATGCCATTTTGTGATATATGCCCAAATATCTGACAATAACAAAAGGGTCCAGGGCACTTTTTCATGGTGACACTGGTATTCTTATCTGAACTAAATTTTAGTGCTTCTAAAAATACAAGTATTTCCTATGGGCAATCCAGTACACGTCTTCCAGATTATAATGTGTCTTTCTGTTCCATATGCCACCCTGTCATTTCTGTCATTGTGATTCTTTCCTGTGTCATTTTGGGAAGCTACAGTTATATGTATGGGTGTGCATGTGAAGGATACCAATCCCAATCCTTGCAATCTATATAGCTTACCCTAATCACCAAAAAGGGCTTCCAACACCATGATCACACAAAAATCATTCTTTGCTAATATCATCCCCAAATAACCTAGCTTCTACAGGGGCAACCAAGTAATAATTCAAGCCTATGCTCACTCTACTTCTACTATATTTCTATTTTACAAGGCACCCAATTCTAGTCATAAATATATGCCATGTAGTTTGCACATAATAACAAAGGGTCACTAAGATTACAACACTAGAAGTCATTTACCAAGACATTTGGTTTCGTTTTATGAGTATTTTACACGTTAGCGTCAGTAGAAACCTTAAGAGATCATCTTCCCATTTAATCTAGGAAGAAAATTGAGGCAAAGGGAGTAGAATTACTTGCTTTAATACATAAAGATAGTTGTGGCAGAACCAAGACATAAATCCAGATTTTTTGCTACTTACCCAGTACCCTCTCCACTACTCCATGCCTGTAAAGGGCTTCTGTTTATCTCCACATGTATTTGGCATGAAATGAACATGATTTCAGCATTCTCCATTTCCTATTTCAATCATAAGCCCCCAGGTCTGATGTCTACATTAATAACTGTCTTGGCTTTTGCCTAAAAAAAATGTATAGAGATAATGTTGTTAGGAAGTTCCTGAAGGAAACTATACAAGTTAATTTTTTTATTTCCGCAATTGTCAAGGATTTTCTTTTTCTTTTTGAAATATTTTTAAATTTTAAAAAAGATACAAGAAAAGGGTAAATAACCCCCACATAATTTTACCCAGATGGATCAATTTTTTAAATTTTGCCACAGTTGCTTTATCATTTTCTCTTCCTCTCATCTTTCTTCTCTCTCTCAATCTCTCTCCTATTATTATTATTTATTCTCTGAGAGAGAATATTACTATTGTTATTTTTCTCATAGAGCAGGTTGCATAAATCATGCCACTTTAGCTCATAACACTTCAGCGTGCATTTCCTAAGAACAAGGATATTTTCTTACATAACCAATATAATGATCAAATTCAAGAAAATTCATACTGTCACAATACTCCTATCTATTCTACAGTCCATACTCCAATTTTTCAATGGTCACACAATGTCTTTCAGAGCATTTCCCCACCCAGTCCAAGACCCAATCCAGTGTGACATATTGCATTTTATTTCCATGCCTCTTTACTGTCCTCTAATCTGGAATAGCTCTTTGGTCTTCCTTTATATTCATGATATTGACATTTTTGAAAAATATAGGTCTTTTTTTACTAGAATGTTCTTTAATTTAGGTTGTATCAGTTAACTTTTACTATATAATGTAATACCCCCAAACTTAATAGCTTGAAATGAAAATTTATTACAGCAAAAATGCGTCCTTTCCCACAATGCAGGGGGTCAGCTAAGTGATTCTTCCGTTTTGGGCCAGCTTGGTCTAGGATGGTCTAGGGTGACCTCACTCACATGTCTGGCAGTTGGCTGACTATGAGCTAGGGTCATAAGGATGACTTAGCCACGTGTGTCTCATAATCCAGCAGGCCGAGCCGGGTGCATTTACAGGGTGGTGGTCACAGCTCTGAAGCTCAGCAAGAGAGCAAGCCCCAATGCACATATGCTTTCCAAGCCTTTGCTTGCATCCTGTTTGTTAATGTCCATTGGCCAAAGAAAGTGACATGGCCAGTCCAGAGTCAATGTAGGAGAGTATGCCAACAGATCATGGAGAAAAGAAGTAGAAATTTTACAATCTACCACAGCAGCTAAAGGCAAGGGATAAAATATTTTTTCAAAGAAGAAAGAATATGCTATTAATGGAAGAAATGAGGAGAAAATACATTAGCATCCAAAAATAGTGAGGTAGGAACACTTAAATTTATAGAACATTTAAATTTATAGAATCTGAAATCAAGATGCCACACTAGTGAGGGAAAAGGGCTTATAACAAATCTCCCTAGTAAAGGGTTTGTTATCCTGTTTCTTTTTATTGGTCAAAGGGGTCCAATTTAAAGGCCCACAAATGACCTGTAATACTCACTCTCTGAAGCTATAATGCAATTAAACAACTGAATGACGGAGAATTCTGTGCAGAGTAATAGGTCCCTATTTTAAGAAAAACAACAAGAGAATAATGATAAAGATAAATTGATGATCTTTCTCCTTCTTGGGGAAACAAAAGGGAAACTGAGGCTGCAGTAAAGAAGTGAGCATACGCTCCCTTTACAGCAGCAGCAGCAGCTCTTTCATTACTGCTGAGTGCTGCTCTGCAGCAATGGAGGCCCTGTAATACCAAATTTACCATTTTTTCAAGAAAATCTGAAAGTCTAGATTTACATGTAGAATTTTCAGATTTCTAGATATTGTTCACTAAAGCCATGCAGAAAGATCTTTACAGCAGCACTATATATAATAGCTCCAAAGAGGAAAGAACCAAGATCACCCATATTAGAATGTATAAAAGTGGTATCTTCTAAAAACAGGATACCCTTCATCTATAAGACAAAAGTAACTTCAGCTTTATGCAACATGAATGAATCTCACAAACATAACAATGGGGACAAAAGGCGAGGTACAGAAGAGTGCATACTATATTAGTCCTAGTATATAAAGTACAAAAATAGTCTAAATTAACTATGGTCTTACAAGTCAGGACAGAGAAGGGTAGGTTTCTCTCTAGAATGGAGCACAGGGGTGCTTTTGGGAGGTAGGTAATATTGATCTGAGCATTAGTTGCATGGGTACTTGCTTTGTGAAAATTTGTCAAGCTACACACTTAGAATTTATGTACTTTTCTGTAAGTTATGCCATGACAGTTTATACTTTTTAAAAAATTCTCTGTTTAGCTCAGTAGGTGTGGCTTAGTGGTTGAGCATCAACCCATGAACCTGGAGGTTAAGGTTCGATTCCAGTCAGGGCACATGCCCGAGTTGCAGGCTTGATTCCCCAGTAGGGGGCATGCAGGAGGCAGCTGACTGATGATTCTCTCTCAACACTGATGTTTCTATCTTTCTCTCCCTCTCCTTTCCTCTCTCTGAAATCAATAAAATATATTTTTTTAAAATTCTCTGTTCATACTCTGCACCTCTCCTTCTTGCTAAATGACTCTTGCTCTTCCAACTTTCAAAATCACTTCCTCTAGAGGCTCTTTCCTGAATTCCTAGACTATTTTAGCTCATCCTGCTGTGTGCTTGAAGTCCCCTGTTGTTCACCTATCTGAACAACTCTCCACATTTAATTACAACTACTTGTTGAATCAAGTTTGGCAAATTGGCTTTATTTATCTTTATAGGCACATTGTGAAAGTGCACAAATTTTAATAGAGGGCATGTGAAAAGAGTAAGATTTAATAATACTCTCCCAAGGGTAGAATATCAGCCCCAGAGCAGTGCAAAATATAGAAGGGTAAACTAGTTATATATTGCTTTGTAACAAATTCACTAATTCAGCAGCTTAAAACAACACACATTCTCTCAAAGTTCCCATGCATCACAACTCCAGGTAAAGATTAGCTGGTTCTTCTGCTTTAGGGTCTCACGAGACTACACTCAATGTGTCACCAGGGTTGCATTCCTTTTGGGAGCCTCAAGGTCCTCTCCCAAGCTCACACGATTGTTGGCTGAATTTAGTTCCTTGCCACTATAGGACTGAGATCCCCACTTTCTTGTTGACTGTCAGTCAAGGGCAATTATCTATTCATTGAGTCCACCCACTTTCCTTGTCAAAGGCCCTCTAACAGGCCTCTCAAAATGGTAGCTTCTTCAAGGCCAGCAAGGGAGAGTCTCTTATCCAGTAGGCTACAAGGGACTCATATGATAGTCAATAATGTCGAGATAATGGGGTATGGAGTCAGGTGGGCGCTTGAGGCACTGGGGGGACCACTCTGTAAAGTGCGTCATTTTCCAACCACTTTGCTGTACATCTGAAATTTGTGCAGAATGGTACTGAATGCAAACTGTGGTTGAAAATAAAAGAATTATGAAAATGAAATCTTATCACCTCTGACATATAACATAACCTAATCAAGGTATTACACTATTGTGTGATCATCTCCCACACTGTATGAAAGTTAGTCTATGTGACCAATAGAAATTGGCTGAAATGATGAGATGTGACTCCTGACGTTAGACCATAAAAGACAACGCAGTTTCCACCTCTCTGTAACTTGTTTTCAGCCACTATGCCATGAGGACACAAAAACATCCCTTTGGAGAGGCCCACATGGCAGGGAACTGAGACTTGCTGCCAATAAGGTATATCAAAAAACAATAGAATGCCAGTTAAATTTGAATTTCAGATAAACAATGAATAAGTTTAGTGTAAGTATGACTTAAAATTTGCATGTGACATACTTATACTACAAAATCATTCATTGTTTTCTGAAATATAGTTCAACTGGGCATCCTGAGTTTTGTGTGTATCTGTCCAAAATCTGGTAACCCTACTTGTCAACTGCCATGTGAATGACATGGACTCCCTTACCCAGTTTCTTTTTTTTTTATTTTTAAGAGAGTATTTCAAATGTTTTTATTTAGAGAGAGGAAAGGAGAGGGACAGAGAGATAGAAACATTGATGAGAGAGAAATAGCAACTGGCTGCCTCCTGTACAACCCCCACCAGGGATTGAGCCCACAACCTGGGCTGTGCCCTGAATCGAACTGGTGACCTCCTGGTTCATGGGTTAATGCTCAACCACTGAGCAACACCAGCCAGGCTCCCAGACCCAGTTTCAATCAAATCTTCATCTCACTGCAGCTACAGGTAACATCTTGATTTCAACCTCAGAAGAGACCCTGAACCAGAACCTCCTGAATAAGCTGCTCCTCAATTCCTGACACAAAGAAACTGATCACATATGTTTGTTATTTAAAGCCACTAAGTTTGGGGAGTAATTTGTTACACAGTAAGTGATGACTAATACAATAGGAAACTGTCAACCCATTATCTTATCTCTTTTATGAGACACAATAATCAAAAATGGTTCCATCATTTAAGAAGCAAACCTCCTTCTCTAGTTGAAGAGTAAAAAAATAGCTCAGAAATGGCAGTTATTGTCATCATTTATTAATGAAATGCTTCAGTATCTATTGGATTGAACTAAATATGCCAAACAGGACTCTCTGTTAGGGAAGTCAGAAGTCATTTTTTGTTGTTCTTGTTTACTGAAGGTGGCAACAGCAGCTTTGACATAACAAAGCCTGGCAGCTTGATTCAGCCCGAAAATGCTGGTGACAAGCAAGTGATGTATGTTGTACATATAAGGTCCTGTAGTTCCTCAAGCAAAGAAGGGAAAGGCAAATGCATGTCAGACAACTGAGAGATCTGCCAGCGTCCACTCTGCTGTTGGAGGAGCAGAAAAGACGTTTTAAAATAATTTATACATTATTAAACATGTAGCTGGAGAGAAGGGAGGAAATGGGGAACCAAAGGATCTTAAGAGCTATGGTTCTCAACTTGGGGTGACTAATCCGCCCCCAGGGGACCCTTGGCAATGTCTGGAGACATTTTCGGTTGTCAAAAAAAGGCAGGGGGACTGGCTAATCTAGTGGGTAGAGGCCAGAGATGCTGGCAAACATCCTACAATGCAAAGGACAGCAGCACCCACACATCAAACAATTATCTGACCCAAAATATCATTAGTGCTAAGGCTGAGAAATCCTGCTGAAGACAGAGATAAATCAACTATTTGTTACACTGACAAATCAGATTGCTATAATTCTCTGGTATTTGGAAAATGTTTACTTTGAAAACACTTAGTTCATTTATCCATTCAACACTCTTTCATTTATTCTTTCTATATTAATTCATTTTTGTTTATTCAATAAATATTTATTGAGTCACTTATGCCAGATGCTTTGGGAAAAACTGACATGTATAAGAAATTCATTCAGCCATTAAACAAATTAGTAAGCACCTGGACGTGATACAGGAGATGAATCAAATGTTTTCTTCCCTCAAAAAACATAAAATCTTGAGTTAATACTAAATGCAAATGGGGGGAAAATGAAAAAAAGTGAAGCAACCCTGCTGACTTAACAATCACAGCTTTGAATAATTCTAATAATGGGTAATTTTCTTCAGGCAAACATTTAAAGAGCAGTTGTCATAAGCCCATTGGCTAGGCAAAGGTTGCATCATTGGGCTAATGTGTGGAACAAGCTGGTCATGTGTGTTTTCACTGAGTCACCTTCATTTTCCTTTAATCTAATACAGCATATAGAAATTTATGGAAAGATTTTTTAAAAGGGGTTTGTGAAAAAGAGTAATCAGCTCAGAAGAAATTCTAAACAAACACTTCAAGTTAGCAAAGGCGGGGTCTGTGAGGCTCTGAACATACCTCTTATGAATGGTGAAGTGTCATAACAGCGCTATTCAAATCAGAAAATGGGAGCATCTGGGAGTCTTGGGAGAGGTTTCAAAGGCATGAAAGGCAGAGGTGTAGTCAGAAAGCAGCCTGGCTGACATGCAGGATGCAAGGAGGAACAGGGAAAGAAACTGGTAGAAAGGCCATAACTACGTTTTAGAGGACACCCAGGACTCAATAAGACTCTCTCATCTAAACAAAGACATGCAAGGAAGGAAGGAGGGGAAAATGTTTTATCTTGTTAAGTACTACTTCAATTAAAATTATCTTTAGCCCAGCCATCATGGCTCAGTGGTTGAGCATTGACCCATGAACCTGGAGGTCACAGTTTGATTCCCAGTCAGGGCACATACCCGGGTTGTGGGCTTGATCCCCAGTATGGGGCATGTGGGAAGCAGCTGATCAATGACTCTCTCATCATTGATGTTTCTATCTCTCTTTCCCTCTCCCTTCCTTTCTCTGAAATCAACAAAAAAATATTTTTAAAAAAATCTATCTTTATATCACTTCACACCTCTTAGAATAGTTATCACCACAAAGATGAAATAACAAGTGTCGGTGAGGATGTGGAGGAAAGGGAACCCTCGGGCACTGTTGGTGGGAACGTAAATTGATGCAGCCACTATGGAAAACAGCAATACAACTACCATATGACCCAGAAATTCTATTTTTGGGTATTTACCCAAAGGAAAGGAAATAGGAACTCGAAGAGATATCTGCACTCCCATGTTCACTTCAGCATCATTCACGATAGTCAAGATATGGAGGCAATCTAAGTGTCCACTGGTGGATAAATGAATAAAGAACATGTGTTATACATACACAATGGAATATTATCTAGTCATAAAAAAGAAGAAAATTCTGCCACAACAAATTTGTGACAACATGGATGAAGCTGAAGGACATTATTTTAAATAAAGTAAGCCAGACACAGAAAGAGAAATACTGTATATTCTCACTTATATGTGGAATCTTAAAAAGTCATAGAAACAGAGAGTAGAATGGTAGTGCCGATGGCCAGGAGGTGGGGGACATGGGAAGATGTTGGTCAAAGGGTACAAATTTTTAGTTATAAGATGAATAAGTTCTGGTGATCTAATGCACAGCTAAGAGTCAGATTCCTAAATCCTGGGCCATGTCTCTTTTTTGTAAACTAGAACTTTCCTTTAGAACCTTCCTCTATTTCCACTGCGATCTGCTTTCCTCTAACCCAATCTTTTATTTTGGTATCATTATTATGACTTTTCTTTTTTTCAATATGGGGGACCCTTCCCTTTACCTCCCAGCTCCCCTTCCTCTCTTTTTTAAATTTATTTTCTCATGTGTCCTCTTTCAAAACATTTGAAGCAGATAATGAAAACGTAATATGCAATAAGCACCTGAGGCTGATGAAACAGAAATAGAAAATCCGAACATAAAAACGGAGAAAGCACACTAACTATAAAGACTGGTGCAATAGCTATAAATATTCATTAAAGTAGAACTTCTGGTTCCTAGAAGCCAGGGAATGAATGAAAAAATGAGGTTACATATATTTGGTTTTCATTAAAGAGAGTGAATACCAGTTCCTCTGAGGACATAAAGCATTTTCCTGACTGTATTTTCAAAGAAATTGAAATCTTATAAGGAAAACAATGCCCAACTCCCAGGGTTGTTATATCTATTAAGTATATATAAAATCCTTTATAAATTGCAAACTATTATTTAACACTAATATATATAACTGTCTTTCCTATACTTGGAGATTTTCCTACTGCCAATCCTTCCTCCACCCTCCCTACTTTATCTTTTAGTACAATCGGTGCTTGGCCAGTCAGTGTGGAACAAGCAACCTCAGAACTAGGCTGAATCAGAAGATGGTGTTGTGAGGACACTTGGGAACCCTGCTGCTGATAGTAAGCATCAAGGAAAGAAAGATATCTATTCCAGAACAGCTCAGTGGCAAGAGCCCAACTTGTAGACAAATCCTAGGCTGTGGGAATTCCTTTTTATAGCATAGTGAAGTCTCAGCTTGAGCTTCCACTGGGTCACCAAGGGGAATTGCGACTGTCTGGGCATATCTGTGGGTCCAGTGGGCTGAATCTGTCAGCAATCTTCTTCCTTTTATATTTAATTTGAGGAATTAAGGGGTCTCTTGGGCCAGAACTTATTAAAACAAAACAAAAATTTCCATACAACCAGCTTGATCCAGTTTGAGTACCTCATGGAATCAGTTATTCAGTTGTTCAGAGTTATCTCTCTAGCCAGCATCTACTTATCAGACAAATGTCTGTGCCTTATGGAGGGTCCCTGGTCACATGCACTAAAAACTCTGTAAAGCTCCATGGCATAAGATGCTGCTAAATAGAGGATGGGAGAGAAAAGATTCTCCATCCACTCCACACTAGACTTCCAAGCAAGAGCAGCAGTGCACAGCAGAAAGGTCACCAACGTCCAAAAACTCAGCTGGGAAAAGGCAGAGCCTCAGACCAGAGGGCCTGCTGGGGATCATCAGGAGAATGGGAATACATTTGGTGATTTGTTTGCGGGCATGTTTTATATCCCCTGATAGCTCTAAAAACCACTGGGGTTGGGCAGAGAGGTATCTAGGGCTCTGCAATTGCAGAAAAGGTGGAACTGAGGAAAAGAGAGGTTTCCCATTAGAAACAACACATCATAAGCTTGGATGCAGTATCTTTTTGGTTCATCAACAATGATAAAACAAGTAGTTTAGACTGGTCCTAGGGAAAATGTCTACCTGCTTCATGTTGTTGGACATCTGACCAGGATGGTTGGGAGGGCTACTGGGGAAAGAGCACTAGACCAGCTCAGACCTTGGTTTTGTTGAAAATGAGCAATGAAACTTTGAACTTGTTCCTGTACCTCTCCGTGCCTAAGTTCCTTGTTTGTAAAATAAGGAGGTTGGACTAGGCTAGTCATTTGCAAATAGTATTGAACTGAATGCTCAGGTCTGTGGAGCACCTGAGCTGAGAAGGGAGCCTTGAAGATGGGATGAGATAGTCCTGAACCACCCACCCCCCCCCCCAGCCCCACTTCTTCAGGAACAATGGCACATGTGTCTTTTAATGGCTGCTTCCCAACACTGGATGGAGCAAGGCAATCTGCATTCAAATCCTGGCTCCTTCAGAGACTGGAGATGGGAACTCTCTGCATCCCTGAGACTCACATGTTGCTAGAAGTATGACTCCTCAAATTCTTGCATTTGGAATATGTAAGGTTTCTCCCTTTCACCTTCCCCAATGTCCAAAACAACAAGGACCAAACAAACACAACACCACACATGAAAAATTCTATTATTTTTTAGAGTAGGAAATGAGGAAAATATTTCCAGCATTTAAAAGGTGCTGCTGTTGCCTGGCCGGGCATGGCTCAGCGGTTGAGCATCAACCTAGGATCCAGGGGATCGGGGTTCGATTCCCGGTCAGGGCACATGCCCGGGTTGTGGGCTCGATCCCCAGCCGGGGGTGTGCAGGAGGCGGCCGATCAATGACGCTCATCATGGATGTTTCTATCTCTCTCTCCCTCTCCTTCCCTCTCTCTGAAATCAATAAAGATATATTTTTAAAAAAATAAAAGCTGCTGCTGTCAATCAACCTAAATAGTTTCCAGGATTAAAATAAACTTTGCACAGCTCGTAGGAATTTCTTTAATCCAGTGGTTCTCAACCAAGAGTAATTTTGCTCCCTAGGGGACATTTGGCAATGTCTGGAAACAATTTTGCTTGTCACAACTTGGGGGAGTTCTGCTAGGATGTAGTGAGTAGAGGTCAAGGATGTTGCCAAACAACCTACAGTGCACAGGACAGCCTCCCATCACAAAGAATTATCCAGTCCAAAATGTCCATAGAGGTTGAGAAGTCCTGCTTAACCTACATAGGGCAGGATTCATCATTTCTAGTGGTGCTTAACTACTAAATAGAGAAGTTCATAATTCATTCCATTGTGTCATATAATAGAGACTATAGATTATGGCCAGGAGAGCAAGGTGTTTCCAGAGACTGGCAAAGTGGGACAGTTTCAGATTTGACACATTTGGAAGACCTATCCTGTGCTAGTTTCCCAGGCATCTTCTTTAATCTACAGAGTAATCCTCTGAAGGACACAGAACTATGCTCATTTAAAGAAGCACAACCTAAGAGACTAAGAAAGATTTAGACATATAACCGCGGTCCTTTGACTAGGTAGGGAGCCAAGATTCACTCCTAGGGCTCTTTCTTTCCAATGGCATTAGAAGTAGAAGGTGGCATATGCCACATGGCAAGCATATGCCAGAGGAAATGATGTGATAGAAATTGAGATCCCTCATACCACTTTTGTGCACCCTTCCCCAGCTTCAGTGTACTTCTGCTTGTGATGGCTTGTACCTATGACTTGGTTCAAAAGATGTCCTTAGACACCTAGAGCCACTTTGACTCCATGCACAGAAAGTCCACAGTGCCTAAGATTCTACTAGCCCCTGAGCAGCTAGTCAATGGCTCAGGGCTGTGAAACTATGAAAGTCCAGGTCCTGTTCCTCAAAGCAAGACAAAGGCTGAGAAGCAACTTACACTCCAGAGCTCTGCAGTCACACTCTTCTCTACCCTCTTGCAACTCCCTCACCACTTTCTCCTGAGAGCGCTTCCTTAAGAAATCACTTGCACAAAAAAGCCTTGTCACCAAGGCTGCTTCTGGAGAACCTAATATGTAAGAAAAATGGCTAGAGAAGTTGGGGATGCTTCTCAGAGTAAAAGTACATTTAAGTGGATGGTAGTGGGAGATAAAGTCAGAGAGAGGCAGTACCCAGTACGAGTTTAAGGGATTTGGATGTAGCCTGTAAGCAATAGAAAACTACTAATGATTCTTTTCAGCAAGGGAGAGAGTATTCTACATGAATAGAATTGGATACATTAATAAACCTTAGTTGAAACTAAACACAATTTATTGGACATTTTCCAAGTACATTACTGAATAAAGAGGAACTTGCAGGTATAGCAAAATGTAATAAACGAAAATGAAAAATTCTTAGGTGTTGATTGCTTTCTATTTGCAAAGGGCCTTCATGCTCTAGAAATACATGAATAGATCGAGTGACTTTGAACTGTGATTATAGCCAACCATAAAAAGGAGGCGCACTTCCCTGTGGCCCAGGACCACTTATTTTACAAAATGGAACACTTATCTCTATGACAAGCTAAGCTAATTTTCTGATTTAAAACAACAGAATTACTTGGGATCAGAAAAGTATGGTCAGTTTTTGTTTATTATTAAATATTCCCCACCTGCCTACTATGTGCCAAACACTAAATAGACTATTGAAGAAGTAAATATTAAAGTTAAATATTGAAAATGTTTTATGGGGCTTTTAAACTCTACATTCTGTACATATAACCATAAGGGAACTGATTACAACATTAAATCTTAGTCTGAGGTCTCAAAAGTTAATGATAATCAGGTAGGAATTCTTCTAAACTTTTTAAGTGTACAAAATATTCTGAAATGGTTTTGATGTAACATAGGTTTACTCTATATGTGATAGGTAGTGTTAAAATTCAATTTTAATGTAACATTTATTGCCTAGATCATAAGTAAGCAAGCTTTTGCAATAAAGAGTCAGATAGTAATTATTTTAGATTTAGGAGGCCAGGTGGTTTCTGTCTCAGCTACTCAACCCTGCATTGCAGTGCAAAAGCAGCCACAGATAATACATAAAATAATGGGTGTAGCTATGCTCCCATAAAACTTTATAGACATTAAAATTTGATTTTCATGTAATTCTCATATGTCACAAAATATTCTTCTTTGATTTTTTCAACCATTTTAAAATGTGAAAATCATTCTTAGCTCACAAGCAGGCTATATATAAAAACAGGTAGTGGGATGGACGTGGTCCAAGAACCTGGTGTCCCAGGGCTTGAGGGTGCAGGTAGTTTATTTGGGAGATGACTTCAGGAGGCAGGAGTGAAAAACAGCCAGAGGGGGGAAGGTTGATTGATTTTGATTAGAAAAGAGAAAAAGCCAACAAAGGGTGTGTTACTGTGTTGCTTATTGAGGGCAACTGAGCTCTATCCCACTGGGGAACCTCTGAGAAAATGGCAGAACATGCCTCAGAAATGCCCCTCTGAAGCATAGAAAGTTAGGGGAATTACCCACTATCATCTCTTTACTTCGATTTGCCCTGCCTGTGGGTCAATAAAGCCCTCCTCCACTTTGGCAAAAGCTCTGAGGCAGAAAAGTACAGGGTGGTACAAAAAGTCATGATGGGATGCTGCTGGCCAGCCTGAGGACTTTCTACCAGAGTGGCATAGACCATCATCACAGGTAGGCTGTGGGAATGTGGCATGGGTACTAAAAGGTGTTCGCTAAGATGGTAATAACCCTTATTTCTGTGATATTCTATTTCTCTGGTAGCCTAAAATCACAAATATGAGAGGATTAATATTTTGAAAGCTAGGTCACTCCTAGGCTGCAAAGTTAAAAACCCAGGAAAAAACCATCATCTCGCAGATCTTATTCATTTAACTGTACACCAGGAAAGAAATGTTGGCGATGAATTGGAAAGCAAACCCCTGATAGAAAATTTCGCAAATGTAGGTGTAAATAGACCAATGTAGCATGTTTCTGAGCAGTCCCTGCGTGTGTGTGAGTCTGCAGGTTTTCAGATGAGTTCACCAGCAGTGGAGAGGAGACTGTTCATGCAACAAAGGATGAGTCCCAACAGCACATTCTCGGAAGAGGGGAAATAAGATAGTGTCAGCCAGCCTCCACTCAGAAGAGGATGAGGAGAGACACCAGGGTCAGAATTAAGCTGGGCAGAAGAACATTCAATGATGGGGCAGAGCCCACTAGGAAAGAGAATTCACTCTCAGTGGGAGCCATCACAAAATCTCTCAAATGACCCACCCAATATGAGATTAATATCCAAAATTTATGAAGAACTTATATAACGTAACACCAAAAAAATAAATAATCCAATTAAAAATGGGCAGAACACCTAAATAGAAATTTCTCCCAAGAAGACATACAAATGGCCAACAGACATATGTAAAGATGCTCAATATCACTAATCATCAGGAAAAGGCAAATTAAAACCACAATGAGATATCACCTCACACCTGTCAGAATGACTATCATCACATCAACAAGCGCTGGCAAGGATGTGGAGGCAAGGGAACCCTCGTGCCCTGTTGGTTGGATTGTAAATTGGTGCAGCTACTATGGGTAATGGTGTGGAGATTACTCAGAAAATTAAAAATAGAACCACCATATGACCCAGCAATTCCACTTCTGGGTATTTATCCAAAGAAATCTGAAACACTAATTAGAAAATATATATGCACCCTTATGTTCACTGTAGCATTATTTACAATAGCCAAGATATGGGAGCAACCTAAGTGCCCATGGATAGATAACTGAATAAAAAAATGTAGTACATACATACAATGGAATATCACTTAGCAAAAAAGAATAAAATCTTGCCATTGGTGACAACATAAATGGATCTAGAGGGTATAGAGGGTATTAAGTGAAATAAGTCTGACAGAGAAAGACAAATACTGTATGATCTCACTTATATGTGGAATCTGAAAAAATAAAACAAATAAAGAAAACAAAACAGAAACAGACCCATAGATGTAAAGAACAAGCTGATGGTTGCCAAAGAGGTTGGGGTGGGGGGATGGGAGACATTTTTTTAATGCACAGTAAACAACTGCTGTTTTGTCAGCCCAGAGTTTATTTTCCTGTTTGGTAAAACAATACTGGTCAATTCCCCAAATACTCTCTTGGGGTAGCACATTAATTACTCCTGGACAATGTGTGCTGGTCATTTCTAACTGGACCTCACGCCTTGTTATAGTCTTGAAGCCTCATACCGTGGTCAGTATACCCATCTCATTTCTCTGGCCCCAGTGTTTGGTTCAGGAATAATGGGTGGTTCACTTGGAACTATTGAGAGACTATCTACTTTTTCTAGGGTCTAAATCTGAGAGGATATAGAATACGGTGAGGCTAGGGCCAACACTAGAAGCCACAAATTGAAAACCACAGGGAATGAAGAGCCAGGAGATGGTGAGAAGCAACACTCTGAATCCAGCCTTGTTCACCAGGCCAAGAGTGTGTCAAGTACTTCTCAGACTAATGGGCATATGGATCACTTGGGGGGGGGGGGTGTCTTGTTAAAATCCAAGTCTGATTGGCAGATCTAGGATAGAGCCTGAGATGCTGCATTTGTAACAAGCTCCTAGGGGATTTCCATGCTGCTGGTTTGCAGATCATACTCTGAGTAGCAAGGATGTAAAATGCACTGGTCCTGTGCTCATAATCTAATATAGGAAACCAGTAGTTCAAACTAAGCAGGGCTGAAATAGCTAATTAAGTTGGATAGCTGCTCCTGATGGCAGTGCTGAATTTAAAGCATGGAGAACAAAAACTTCATATGCCTAAGCTTTCGCCTCAAGGCACAGATTAAAATCAAAGATTTTTTTATAACATGCTTTAAATTTTTTTTTTCTCTTACAGTGGTAGGAACAGTAGGAATAAAATATCCAGAAATCTAACTCAGACTTTGAGTCTGATCAAATCTGAGTTTACTTGCTGAATTACAGTATCAGTAGGATTCATAGCCCTGCCAGGTCTTTGATGAGAGCAGAGGCAGTGACCTGGAAAGAGTGCATTTTCAGCTATTTGAGTGGAAATATCTGAAACACTTTTGAGGAGTACCCTAAATCCCCAACCCCCTATGAAGTGCCTCTCATGGGGCCTCCTGTGGTCTGCAGAAAAATTCTCCTACCCTTACTTAGAGAAATTGTTACTCCCTGGTCTAAGTGAGTGCCCTTGCAGAGCAAGTTAATATTCAGTACCCCAGCAGTCATTGTTGCTCAGTAGATAATCATAATCAGACTCCAGCATGCCCCGGGAGGGGGACTGAGTGTAGACTCAAACTCGGGAAGAGGAGGCTTATACAATGGAGGACCCTTAGGAACTTGTTAAATTATAAAAGCAAAAATCAGGGGGGTATTTGTGGGAACAGATCTTCAGGATTTTGAACCCAAAGGCAAGAAATATAAAGGAAGAATAAAAAATAATTTAATTGACAAAAAAGCAACACATATTTCAGTATGGAAATGCCGGGGCATAACTACTAGAGAAGATATTGAGTGGCTGGATAGTTGTCCCTATTACCATGAATGCAACAGCTATAAATGCCCCAATACTGATGGATGCAGATGTGCCATGTTAGCAATCCATGCCTGTATTAGTATTAGCTTCCTATTGATGCTGTAACAAATTATCACAAACTTAGTGTTTTTATAAAACAACACAAATATATTCTCTTACAATTCTGGAGGTCAGAAGTCTGAAATTGGTCTCACTGGGCTAAGATCAAGGTATCAGCAAAGCTGTGTTCCTTTCTAGAGGCTACTGGAGAGAATTCATTTCCTTGTCTTTTCTAGCTTCCAGAGGCTGCCACATTCCTCAGCTCCTGTTCCCGTTCTCCATCTTCAAAGCTGTCAATCGTATCACTTGAATCTCTGCTTCTGTCGTCACATCTCTTTCTTTAACTTTCCTGCATCCCTCTTTGCCTTGTGAATAAATTGGGCGCACCATGAAATCCAGGGTAATCACCCCATCTCAAAATTTTTAATCACATCTGCAAGGTCCCTTTGCCATAGAAGGTAAGATATTGATATGTTGTGGGGATTAGGAGTATGATCAACTGTTGGTTTTTCCAGTCTTACACAGTACCTCCAGGCTAGAATGACCATTTCTTGGAGCCTTTTGGAGCCTTCTCACACCATCTGTTATAGAAATTCTGTCACTTTTACTTGACTTGATACAGGCCACTGTTTTGTCCAAGCTTCCAAGAGCCATCATAATTGTGTGTCAGCATGGTCTCCTTGCATCCTTGCCAAAGTATCAAATCCTGCATTACACGAGGGTGCTCCAATTCAATACACTCTCTTTGACCCAATCTTTTGCTCCTTCCCCGTTGATCCAGCACCCTCAAGATCCAGGACCAGAGTTCTCTTTTGGACCCTAACAGTGTATGTTGGCTAGATCCTGCAGCAACTTTGGGATAAAGCTCCCTTTCTCCCTCGGACGGCCAGCAGTTCTCTGACAGAGTTATGTTGTGATAGGATCCCAGTTTATCTCCTAGTTGGCTGCCATATTTGAAAGTTTTAACAATCCCAGGGCTTCAATATACCAGAGATTGTCTGTGCTTCACCTTCTCCCAGCGATGGGGTCCTGATTACTAGCTAACTGGTGGATGATCCACCTCCCAAATCCCATTTAAGTTGAGCTTCCTCAGGTCACTCCTAGCACCCAATATCTTAAGGATGTGAGAAAAACAGGTTTGGGCACAGAGAAATTAACTGCAATGCATTCACAACAGTGGCCTTGGCTGAGCCCATGTGGAGAACCTCTGAAGCTGAGCTGGCCCTTTAAATTGTCCAGCCTTGAGGCAAAGGGGTGGGGCCTTTCTACTTCAGCATCAGCTAGTCAATGATTGTGGCAGTACCTGGGGAAGGGATGTGACCCTTGCCAGGTGGTTCTCTTAAGCCAAGGACAGTTCCTAAAGAAGGGTTCCACTGAGAGTTGTCAGCCACCAGCACCCAGAAGGTGGGAGGAAGGGTGCTTCAGTTCTCAAGGGAAACCTGGGTGATGCACAGAAGCACGTACTACACCGACAATAGTTAAAAGTTTTTAAAAGCCTTGCCCAGCAGCTTTGATATGCTGAGAGGTCTTTTCCTGACCCCCAGGTAGGGGTGGTGGCATTTTGGACCTATTATCTAAAAGTGGTGGAGTCTGGTCATTCTCCTTATCATTAGTTGCCAAGAATGAAACCTGACAAATCAAAGAACCTCTGCCAAAGGAAATAAACTAACTGTAAAGTCCTATTTGTGCTAATGCCTGTTTCACCCAGTATCTCTTTGGTCTTCATGGCAAGGAAAGGGAGCTGAAGAAAACTGTACCTCAAACAAGCATCCCCATGTCCCTGATAAGACGGTGAGGGGAAGGAGCCTCATAATTAGTAGGCAGGAAGGAGACTGGGGTAAAACTGTCCTAGAAGTGGCAACAGAATCTCTTATTGGGCCTGTGTTGGTATCGAGAAGTTCATTACCACCTGCGAGCACCATGCGGTCAGCCTTAACCTGGCTGCTACCTCTCTAACAACAAGCTCTCCAGGTTTGTAACATGAGAAGGATTTGTCTAGAATCCAATGATAAAATATTTCATAGACCATGGATTTAGAGCCCAGTGAGTTGAATGACATAAAATGTCAGCATGCAAAAATGTTGCAGTGAGAAAAATGGGTCAAAAGTATGATGGGGATTCGTACTCTGAGAAAAGGTAACATTCATATGGCCTCAGTCACTACATGATGAATTTCTTGGAAGAACATGCTTCACTAGACTGGGGGATCCATTTCAGTGAGTCAGAGAAGTAGATACAAGGGAGTGAGAAGGAAGAAAACCTCTGTTTTCCTCACCATTTAAAGTATTCTCTCATCGGTGCCTTTTGGGACTCATTCAGTTATAACTGTCATTATGAAAAGTCATTTAAAGCATATGATGCACACCTATGGTGACAGCAGCCTTATTCATAATAGCTAAAATGTGAAATCAAACTGAGTATCCATGGAGGATGAATGGATAAGCAAAATGTGGTATATACATACAAGGAAATGTAATTCAGCCTTAAAAAGGGAGAAAATTCTACAATATGTGACAACATGGATGAACCCTGTTGTAAAAGAAGCCAGTCACAAAAGAACAAATACTTATGATTCCACTCATATGACGTACCTAGAGTAGTCAAACTGATAGAGACAGAAAGTAGGATGGTGGTTGCTACGGGCTGGGGGGAAGGGAGAATGGGGAGTTGTTTAATGCGAACAGAGTGTCAGTTTTACAAGATAAAAAGAGATACACGGATGAATGGTAGTGATGGTTGCACAACAATGTGAATATATTTAATACCATTAAACTGTGCATTTAAAAATAGTTAAGTTGGTAAATTTTATGTTAAGTATTTTTACTACAATTTTAAAATAACTTTAAAGAGTATATGAAACAAAGAGAAAAAAGAAAAAGAAGCAAAGAGACTTAAATCTATAAATTAAAAAATTTTAAAGTTAATTTGTTCATTTTACATTTTTTATAATCCCACCCAGTATAAATACAGAAAGAAAAAAATAAATGAAACTTTAGCTGAGGAAATCAAGAAGAGAAAACCAAAAGATGAAACAAAAAGAGTAATAATCAAAACACAATTCAACATGAAATGAAAAAAATAATATAAAATTAAAAAACTAAAATCTAGTGAGAAAAGCAATGGAAACAAAAGTTGAGAGGTATGGTTAAAATAAAACTTAGACCTTTTTGGTTAAAGGGTGAGGTTAAGAATTAGAAGAAAGAAAGAAGAAATCTGGCTAGATTTTGTCAGAGGCAAAGTCCTAGATGAAGCTGTGGGGCTGGAGCTGCACTTGGCTGAAGCAGCGGGAGCATGGCCCACATGGACTGAGATCCCAGGAAGCCTGTATGGGGGTCCAGGCAGAAAAACAAACACCATGCCAGGCATTTTAAGAGAAAAGATTTAATATAGAGAATTGATTGAACTGTTGTCAAATAAAAGGCAAAAGGAGGAAACTGAAGCAGCAACCTACCCCCATGTAAGAGGTTAGGGTTATTGGAATTTAAAGGTTTGAAAGAAGAGCCCCACGGAATTGGGACCCAGACCAGGGGGTATTGGTGTGGGGGCACTACCCAGGTGTTCCGGGTATCTCTGAGGGGTACAATGGGGCTAGGTCTGGAAATGTGACAAGTTCTGAAACCAATTGCCACTGCCACAGTGAAGAACCATTGATGTCCTGACACTCACTGACAGGAATAGAAGAGGACTGGCAGGAACAAATGCCTTCCCCTCCCATCTTTGAAGTCTCCCTCTAGTGCCTCCTACTGTCAAAGCCAAACTGGGTGTGAGCAGGCAAAGATTTGCAGAGTCCCATCCCCAGCATGACAAAGCACAGTTCTGTCTGGGCTGGTTGTCACTAACTACACTGGCTATTTAAGTTTTGATTTAAACACATGAAAATTAAATCAAGAGCCATATGTGGCTAGTGGCTACCATGTTGAATAGTATAGCTGTAAGGGATGGTGAGGCCCTAAATCACATAACAAGGAACACAAATCACCTTGGTAAGATTTGCCTTCTATGTTGTGTCTGCAGGCCCAGAGCAACGATCCCTACCCCAGCAAAGGCAATCTTTTTTCAAACAAATAGCAGTATTATGACATTTTAAAAAGCACGCATTTAGATTCAGGTACTGTGCAAAGCTAAGTACTTCTTTGATCCCATCTTACAGATGTATAACATGGATTTTTTTAAAAAAATCCTCACCTGAGGATATTTTTTGCATTGCTTTTTCAGAAAGAGTAGAAGGGAGGGAGGGAGAGGAAAAAAAAACACATCGATGTGAGAGGGACATATTGATTGGTTGCCTTCCACACACGCCCCATGCCACAACATGCCCCAACCGGGGGTGAGGAACAAACCCGCAAACAAGGTATATGCCCTTGACTGGAAATCAAATCCACAACCCTTCAGTGCGCAGGCCTACACTCTAACCACTGAGCTACACTGGCCAGGGCTAGAACATGAAATCTAAAGTGGGTAAGAAACTTGTCAAAGTCACATAGTTGACTGCAGAGCCCTTTACTTAACTTCTGGAATATATTGTTTCTGACTATCAAAGGGAGCTGACATTTCACAAGGAAGAGATTTTATTTGCTTGTCAATGTTCAGTAGAACATTATTTTCTCATAAAGAATAAATTGGAGAAAGAACCAACAATTAATAATGGTACTTAATGACATAAGGAATTATGACAATGGAAGTCATTTCTGTTTAATAAAATTCATATCCAGCAGACTTGCACAATCCAACAGGGAGAAATAAAGAAGGTTCTTTCTGGTTTTATGATGAGTCATCACACTCTTTCAGATTCAATGTTTAGAAATACCTTGGATTGAGTACTTCACCTTTTGGTTTATGATGTTTTCAATATGACTGCTTAATTTATAGGTAGAGACTAGAGCTTTTTGAGCCCTCATTGTCTATAGCATTAACACTGCAGTTATCAAAGTTATGCTAATCAGAGGCAACGTGGGCGACACATGGTTGGGTCAATCATTAGCTTCGTGGCGCTGGAATAATTATAAAATTTCTCTAAGCCTCAGTTTCCTTAACTTATAGGGATATTGTGATAATTATATTAGATTGTGGATATATATAATCTAGAACATTCTTTGACATGTATAATTGTACTATTATTAACAGATTTTAGGTGGCCCTCTAATAGAAGGCAAAAGAGACAGAAACAAGTATTTCTTGTCTTTTAAGCATGTTTACATTCATTTATTCACTCAACAAGTGTTTGTTGAATGCCTACTATGTGCCAGGCACTATTCTAGGTTCTTGATATATACCAGTAAACACATCAGACAAAAATCTGTGCCATTATGGAGCTAACATTATATCTACTTAGCACCCATTCTATGAAAGACAACCCCATTTGTCAAACAAAATAAATGGGAATCTTCCCTGTCTTAAAGAATTTTCTATTCCATTATCTTAAAAGCATGTAAAACACCCTCTGAAAGGAATGATTAACATATGAAGTATTCCTGGCAATAGGAATTAAATGTGTAGTGGGGAAAAATGCTAATTCAGATATCAGAGAGTCCAGGTTCTAGCCCAATCTATGTTCTTCTTGTGTTATCAATTATACTCTGAGCTTCAGTTTTCCCACCTGTGAAAATGGGAGTAGGGTCTCAAAGGTATTTTCAGCAATAAAGCTATCTTTTCTATATGCCTACATTAATCATACTAGTAAGATAGGCCATGTTATGGAGACTAAAAATATACTTTTTCAGAGTTAATATCATAACCACAGGTACTACTATATGTATAACTTAAATTGAAATTCAAATTTATAGGGGATTACTTAGATTTCCTACTGAAGATAGCAAAAGCAGCTGTTTGGATTATCTCAGAAGCAGAGTCTGAGACAGGAGATAATCTCAGCAGTGTTGGAATCTGTCTGAGAGAAAAATCCCAAGAAGTTGTAGTATGAGAAAGGTACGGTGAGACGGGAGAAAGCCAATGTCAGGGTGCATTAGTGAACTTGCTATTATTGTAGCATTTAAGACCCAGTCCCATCAGGAATTCTGAGAAAAGACAAAATACCTTCCAGAATAATCCATCCAAAGGAGAGGAGTCTGGTTTATTTTTTCACTGGGCCCCATCTGTGAATGATTGAGGATGTCTTGGAGGGTGTCAACAGCCTAATCTTCTAAGCCCAGCAAACTTCCACAGCTTCAGCTTTGAGAAAGCATACCACAAAAGGCAAAGTGTGAGTTTAAGGTGTGACACTGTTATGGGTTGAATTGTGTCCCCTCACCCCACCCCCAAATTTCATACACTGTAGTCCTAAGCCCCCAGCACCCCAAATTGTGACCTTATTTGAAGATAGGGTCTTTATGGAGGTAAACAGATTAAAATGAGGTCATTAGGGCAGGTCTTAGTACAATACGGCTGGTATCCTTATAAAACGGGGGAAATTTAGACACATATAAACACACAAGGAGAATATCATGTGAAGATTGGCGTTATGCTGCTCCAGGCCAAGGAATTGCCAGAAACTAGGAAAGAAGCCTAGAACAGACCCTTCCCTAGCTCTTCAGAGGGAGCTGGGCCTGCCAACACCTCGACCTCAAATTTCTAGCCTCTAGCCTGGCCGGTGTGGCTCAGTGGTTGAGCATCAACCAATGAACCAGGAGGCCACTGTTAAATTCCTGGTCAGGGCATATGCCCCAGTTTGTGGACTCGATTCCCAGTAGGGGGGGTGAAGGAGGCAGCTGAGCAATGACTCTCATCATTGGTGTTTCTATCTCTCTCTCCCTCTCCCTTCCTCTCTCTGAAATCAATAAAAACATATAAAAAATGTCTAGCCTCCAGAACTGACACCATAAATTTCTGTTGTGTAAGACACTCAGTTCATGGTACTCTGTTACGTCAGCCTAGCAAACTGATGCACTGTTGTGATGAATTTGCCCATGTAAGGAACTGCTCAATACAGCTATGGCTGAAATTAGATGCACGCAAGGGAGATGACATGGGCATGAAAGCCATCTTTTACAGAGTCCATAGAAGGCAGACATGCTGCAGCCAAGAGATAATCCTGTAGTTTCTCAGCAACCCCTAAAGCAAGGGCGAGGAAGCTATAACCTACAGTGGCTGAAACTACACCCCAGACAGCCAAAAAGCACACTCTACACGTTCATTCTGTTTGAAGCAACAATTAATCCTCCTATTGGCTTCTCAAGTGCTAATATACCCTTCCTGCCTAAGGCAGCCATTGAGGTTTCCTGTCCTTCTACATGAACCAATCACATCTGTCAATACACTTGAAAAAGGGACATTTTAACAGCCTGATTTCTAGAGCAGCCTCCATTCCATCTAGGGTAGGAATGACAAAAAACAAAATATGGATGACAACTGTGTTATACTGAAAACTCTTACATTTATATTCATAATATTTTATATTGGAAAAGATTTTAAAATGGCTATAAATTCACTAAATAGGTGTCATAGAACTGCTGAGGAAATTGTGAGCATGGGTTTTTCCCTGAAACTTCAGATTCTTTAACTAGGTCAGGAAAATCTTGCTAAAAGCACTGATCTCAGACATTGTCATTTTGTACTTTCCTTCAAAAAGCATCACTCTCAAAAGAAATGTGTACACAAATTAGCAAGAGGACTTTTTCAAGGCACTGAATATGTTTGATCTGAAGAAAACACAATATCAAAGAATTTCATGTGAAGACTGGGGTTATCTGCTACAGGCCAAGGAATTGCCAGACACTAGGAAAGAAGCCTAGAACAGACCCTTCCACAAGGACAGTGACTGGTCCATGTAAGCCAGTGACTTTATCATGCCCTACTTTGGTTACAACCTGACTCTTCCTCCCCACCTGGTTTACCTGTCCTTCCCTGAAGCTAAGAAATATTCTGAGATGAGAGAGAGAGAGAGAGAGAGAGAGAGAGAGAGAGAGAGAGAGAGAGAGAGAGAGAGAGAGAGAGTGTGTGTGTGTGTGTGTGTGTGTGTGTGTGTGTGTGTGTGTGTGTGTGTGTGTGTATCGCTGCTGGCTAACAGAAATCAGGGAATCAGAGGCTGGGTTTCAATATCAATGCATTATATAAAAAATTTAAACATATGCCCTCATTATAAAAGGAGTTGTAATGTGTGAAGAGTTAAAAACACAAAAAGTAAGTTGGAAGTAACCGAGACACTTTGTCATAAATAATATTTCCATTTATAACACTATAAATTAAAAAAGGAAATGTGCCGTTTAGGTTCTATGTTGTTGGATAAGGAATTTAAAGTGCAGATTTTTTCTAACATGCATTCTCATTACTTCTTTTTTCAGCTTTATTGACATATAATTGATATATCACATTGTATAAATTTAAGGTGTACAATGTAATGATTTGATACACGTGTATATTGCAAAATTTTTTCCTACAGTTATGTTGCTTAACACATCCTTCACCTCACATAATTACCATTTTGTTGTCATTGTTGTTATGGTAAGAACATTAAAGCTCTATTCTCATAGCAACTTTCAAGTATACAGCACGGTAGTGTTGACTATAGTCAACATATAGCACATTACACCCCCAGAACTTCCTCATTTTGTAACTGAAAGTTTGAGCTTTTTGACCTACATCTCCCAATTTCCTCTACACCTCAGTGCCTGACAGCCACCATTCCATCTGTTCCCATTAAGTTTAATGTTTGCAGGTTCTATATAGAAGTGAGATCATACAGTATTTATCTGTCTGGCTTATATTTCACTTAGAATAATTCCCTCAGCTCATCCATGCTGTCACAAATGGCAGGATTTCCTTCTTCTTAACGGCTGGATAATCCTGCACTGTATACGTACAGGCCACATTTTCTTTACCCGCTGTGTACCGACGGACACGCAGGGCGTTTTGAGAGGGAGGTACTTAAGTTCCCCGCTCTGACTGTGTTGTTGTCTATACTCCCTTCAGATCTGTTGGTGTCTGCCTGACATATTTAGGCGCTCCAATACTGAGTGGATATATACTCACAATTGTTATATCCTCTTGATAAATTGATCCCTTCATTATATAATGACCTTCTTTGTCTCTTATTGCAGTATTTGTCTTAAAGTCTATTTTGTCTAATATAAGTATACCTACTCCTGCTCTCTTTTAGTTTCTATTTGCACGGAATATTATTTTCTAGTCCTCCCTTTCAACCTATCAGTGTCCTCAAAGTTGAAATAGTTTATTGCAGCAGAATATAGTTGGATCCTGTGTTTTTTAAATCCATCCAGCTACTCTGTGCCTTTATATGAAGTCCATGTTCTTTCCTCTGTGTCTTGCTGACCCTCTCTAAGTCATGGCAGTAGATGGACTCTTCTAGTAAAAGTCTGTAGAGTGAGGAGAGAATAGGTACAATATTGGGTGTGATGGAAAAATCTAATGTAATTGGTCTGTAGTTTATATTCCAAAATGAGAATGTAATAAAGAGTATGATTGAGAGGAACAGTAGCTACCTTGCTACAGTGATTCTCACATCTAATAATACCCTGCTACAGTGATTCTCTTCCTAGGGAAAACTTCATTAGGCTCTCTGAGTGTCCTCTTTTTTTTGCAAAATAAAGAGAAGTCAGAAACACTTAGGTAGCAATAAGAGAAAGGGTTCTTGGACCTCCAGCTTCTCAGTTTTAGTATGATGATTTAAATGCTGGCAAGTGGTCATTAGGTTGCCAAATTGATAGCTGACTACCAGCAAGATAAATCTCTCTTTTAAATATAATACATTTGTAGCTTCTTTTATTATAACTCTGGAGAAGAGGCTCTAACTTTCATCTAAGTTTTCCTTTTCAACAAAATGAAATGCAAATTTTGGGGTACACACTGAAAAATACTAACTCTACTGTCCATTAAATGTTTCAATATTTCCAAAATTAATGCATTGACTCATATATTCAATGAATCTTTATTAACAAGACACTGCCCTTGCCTTCTAGGAGACTACAGTTCAGCTGGGAAAAGAGTCCAATCTTTAAGGGTCTTAAATCATGAGTAGTTTCAATGAGAAGAAGCCAGAAGAGAGGGAGCAGAGAAGATGCAGACCAGCCCTTGAGGATAGGAGGAAATGTGGTGTAGAGCACAGATGGAAATATTAGCCTATGAACAAAGAACATCACTCTTCAGGAATAACAGCCGGAGGAGAGGAAAGATTAGACACAAAAGTAGTTTGATGACAAGAAAGTTGAGGGAATTTATGTCTAGTGTCTTCTAGTATTTTTCTTGTGGAATTTCCCTCTGAAAACCAAGAGTAAAGGTTCAAACCAGCAGACAAATTTAGAACAATATTATGTCTTTCAGAGGGCCTTTACCCTGTCCCAAACACAAAGATGCCTACACTCAAGTATGAGATAACAGAATCACTGGAGCTGAGAATTACTGGAATTCAGAGTGCACAGAGGAAAGGTCAATGTTAGATGGTTCAGGTGTGAAGCTCATTGATGGAGGGTTTGACTGGATGTAAAGATAAAACTGGAAAATATCAAGAAGTTCTAGCACTACAGTTCTGTTGCTTCAGTTAGACATTTGACAGGTCCCTTACAATATAAATAAGTGGTCAAGATACCTTTGATCTTCATGATTTTTACTGACAGAAGAGTAAGGCAGTATTCCTTAAGTTTGGCTGCATATTGAAAACACTTAGTGTGGTAATAGTCTATTGCTATATAACATATTACCACAAAACTTAGTATCTTAAAACAACGAACATTTATTATCCCACACAGTTTCCATGGATCAGGAATTTTGGAGTAGCTTAGTTTGGGGTTCTGGCTCAGCATCTCTCATGAGGTTGCAGTCAAGATGTCAGCACAGGCTACAGTCACCTAGGCTTCACTGAGGTTTCCAAGATGCCTTTCTCATGTGGCTATTGTCAGAAGGCTATATTAGCAAGAGTTCTCCAGAGAGGAACCAATAGAAAATAAATACATATATATAAGAAATTAGTTTACATGATTATGGAGGCTGAGAAGTCCCTAGGTCTGCAGTCAGCAAGCTTAAGATCCAAGAGAGTTGATGCCGTAGTTCCAATCCAAATTCAAAAGTATGAGAACCAGGAGAGCTGATGGTGTCTGTTCCAGTACAAAAGCCAGTAGGTTTGGGAACCAAGAAGAATAGATGTTTCAATTTAAGTAAAAAGGCAGGAAAACATTTATGTCCCAGCTCGAGCACTTAGACAACAGGAGTTCCCTCTTAGTCAGTCTTGTTTTGTTCTGGTCTTCAATTGACTGGATGAGGCCCGTTCACACTGGGGAGGGCAATGTGCTCTACTCTGTCAGTCTACCTATTCAAATGTTAATCTCATCAAGAAACACCTTCACAGACACACCCAGAATAACGTTGGACCAAAGGTCTGGACACCCTGCCGCCTAGTCAAGTTGACACATAAAGTTAACCATCACAAAGGCTTCAGATCCTTGCTAGCTATTGGTAGGAGGCCTCAGTTCCTTACAACATGGGACTCTCTATAGGACTGCTTCTGTGTCCTCATGGCCATAGTAGCTGGCATCTCCACAAATATGTGATTCAAGAGAGAAAGGATGGAAGAAGGCTCAAGTATTGTATGACCTAGCTTTGGAAGTCATAGCTGCCATAAGCTCTTGATAGAAACAAGTCACTAAGTCCAGCCCACTCTCAAGTAAAAAGGAAAATTTTACCTCTAGAGGAAAGGAATGACAAAGAATTTGTGGGTATATTTTTAAACCACAATATCTGGGGAACTTCAAAAAGACTGACACCTAGTTACCACCCCTAGACGTTCTGATTTAACTGGTCTGCAATTTTTAAAAGCTCTCCATGTAATTCCAATGAGTTGCCAAGCATTTCCTCTATCATCTGCCTCCACTCTTGTGTCTCTCAATACTTTAAGCCCTTAGCAAGGAAGCACATATCCCTGTGATTCAAATGATATGTTGCACCATTATCATTCAAGTGGGTGTGAAAACTTCCTCTGATAAAAGACTCAATTTCATTAAAGAAATTTTTAAATTCAAAATACTTTTCTTAATATAAAAAATAAGCAGCATGTTTTACATGAAGGTATAATACTCAAGAGAAGAACATTTTCAAAATCATATATATTACAAAGCAAGGATATAAAATAAAACAAATATAGTAAAGTCCTCTCTTAACATCACCAATAGGTCTGTGATGTTAAGCAAAGCAATGTATAATGAAACTAATTTTACCATAGGCTTATTGATAGAAACAAGAGTTAAGTTCCAATAGCATCTCATCAACATTATAATGGAATTGCATTATTCAAAGGCCTGCTGCACAAGAGACTTATGGCTAAGTATGAAGCTTAAAACTTATAAATAAAAGCATAAAGAAGCAATACTTTGAGCTTATAAAGAATCAGATACTTATTGATAATTTATGACAGAATGTGACCAAGTCTGCCTTTGGAAGTGCAATGGTTAGTTTTATTTATCAACTTGGCTACACTATAGTAACCAGTTATTTATTCAAAAACTAATTTAGATGTTGCCGTGAAGGTGTTTTGTAGGTGTGATTACCATCTACAATCAGTTGACTTTAAGCAAAAGAGACTACCTTATAATGTAGTTGGGTCTCATCTAATCAATTGAAGGCCTTAAGAGCAAAAACTAAGGCTTCTCGAAGATGACGAAATTCTGCCTTGAGACTGGAACATTAACTCCTACCTGAGTTTCCATATTGCCTGGCTGCCCTACAAATTTTGGACTTGCCAGCACCTAAAACATGTGAGCCAGTTCCTCAAAATAAATCTCTTCATATATATGAATATAAATATGAATATAGACAAATATACCTGTACATATTGTACTAGTTCTGTTTGTCAGGAGACCCCTGACTGATACAGATTTTGGTCCTTGGAAGTGGAGTACTGCTATAACAAATACCTGAAAATACGGTAATGTATTTGGAATTGGGGAATTTTGAGGAGCTTGACAGAAGAAGCCTAGATTGCCTTGAAGAGATAGATGGTTGGTAAGAATATGGGCATTGAAGGTGATTCTGCTAAAGGCCAAGATGGAAGTGAGGAACACAGGAGAGGAAACTTCTATTATCTCAGAGAATTCCATACACCGTCATGAATAGGATGTGGGTAGAAATACGAACATTAAAGGTGCTGCTGGTGAGGTCTCAGATGGAAATGAGGAAAATGTTACTGGACACTGGAGAAAGTGCAATATTTGTTATAAAGTGGCAAAGAATTTGGCTGAATTATGTTCTAGAGTTTTATGGAAAATGGAAGTTGGAAGTGACGAACTTGGATATTTGAGGAGATTCCCAAGGAAACTGTGGGAAGTATTGCAGGGTTTCTCCTTGCTGCTTACAATAAAACATTAAAGGAAAGGGATCAATCCAGAAACCAGCACTTGATTTGGAAAATCCTCAGCCTATTTACATACAATTTATGGATCTGATCGGCGACCTTGGCATAAGCCAGGAACAGAGATGGAGATACACAGGAAGGATCTGTGGAAGACCCTCATGCCTAATGGTCGGACTCCCATGAATTTTACCAGGAGGCTGACAAGTTTCTGAGAGGGTTTTATACCAGCGAAAACACCATCAGCCTGGACTAAAAGGCACAGAGATAAGAACACCATGTGAAGGAGAGATACATTAGGAAATTTTCCTTTAAAAACGGAGGCAGAAATTGGAGTGATGCATCTGCAAGCCGAGGACAGCTAGCAAACCATTAGAAGTTAGCAAGAGGAAAGGAAAGAGCTTCCCCTAGGGCCTTTGAGAGAGCACGGTGTTGCTGACACCTCGATTTCAGACTTCTAGCCTCCAGAACTGTGAGAGAATAAATTCCTATTGTTTTAAGCCACCCTGTTTGTGGCACTTTGTTACAACAGCACTAGGAAATGAACACAGGAAGTACCAAAATAGATAATGACTAGCTGAAATCTCCCCTTGCCTTGAACCTATAGATATACTGTATCTGCTTGGGGAGCAAGATATAAATGTTTTAATTTAGTAAACAATTAGATTAAATTAACTATATAAGCAAATAACTTCATTTAAATTTGGCTTAAGACATATTGGAAAGTTATAGTACTTGTCATTTTGGCCTGTCTGCATCCGCCTTGATCTTGATCTCTAATTTCCTCTTTTCTCCTCTTGCATGACTGGGAAAATACCAAATATTTTTGCAAGTGAAATCCAGTGCAATATAAACAACAGTGTTTTCTTGACAAACATCACTACACATTAGGAAGGGATTTAAATTCTACATGAGTTCTGTTTACACTCTCAGCCACTAATTGTCAGTCTGTTTGATATGTGCAGTGAACAACCACAGCAGTGGAAATTACCAGAGCAGAAGCACCACCCTGATTAGACTGATCGCTGGTGTGGCTGCTGGAAGCGGTCCCAAGTGGTGGAGCCATAGCACAGGCTTCCAAATTCCTATGACCAAAACTGCTAGAGCGACTCATAGGTTGTTCCCGTATATGAGTTTGTACTCTGTTAATCGGGCAGCTTTATTCAGCTCTTGAAAGAGTCAGAATTGAGCTGCATTGCCCGTTTTTATCTACATACAAGTATGCACAGCAGGTCCTCAAGTAACGTCTTTTTCATTCAACGTCGTTTTCTTCTAATGTTAATGAGGGGGGGAAATCAATCGCAGGCAGGGGCCACTGTCCGTGTGGAATTCGCACCTTCTCCTCATGTCTGCCTGGGTTTTCTCCCACATCCCAGAGATGTGAACATGAGGCGAACTGTCGTGTGCACACTCTCCCATCTGAGAGACTGTGGGTGTGGGTGTGGGTGTGGGTGTGGGTGTGGGTGTGGGTGTGGGTGTGGGTGAGTAGCTCTGAGATGGAAGGGCATCCTGTCCAGGGTGTGTCCCCATCTTGTGCCCTGTGCCGTCTTGAGAAGCTCTGGCCACCGCAACCCTGAACTAGAATAGAATAAGCTGGTTGAAAAAGAGTGATCTTCCCTGTTTTTATCCATCTTTCTTAAATGTATGTATAGCTCATATTTATTTCAATGTTTCATATTAGAAGTGTTTTGGGTCTTTACTCAGAAGTTTAGTGATGTTTTTGTGACCAGAACTACGTTGTAGGAATTCTACTGTCAAATTGGTTTTGCTTAAAGTTGCAGTTTCCAAAAGCCTATCCATTACTTTAAGCAAAGACTTACTGTACCCGAGTGAAAGGGAGGCAGTTTTGGCAACAGGATTCCTCAGACTACGGGTCATGACCCACTAATGAATTGTAAAATCATTTGATGCGCCATAACTGGAATTTTTTAAAACACAAAATAGAACAGGTTAGACTAATGAAAACAGAAAATATCAGAATGCCTGTCATGTAGTAAAGGTAGCTATTTCATGAACCTTTATTTCACTTGTTTTTTCGTCATATGTTTATATATGTGTTTAAGTATATTGGATCATAACAAAACAGTATATCATTCTGGAGGTCATGTTTTCAAAAGTTTGAAAAACATAGCTCTGGGACATGATCATGATTTCTAAATTACTTTCAATCTAAAAGTTACCACTGGCCTCTTGCACTTTTAATATAGCCATCCCTCCTGCTCTTTTTTATTAACACAATGTCTCTACACCAATAACCACTGGTACCTACTAGAAAAAAAATTCCAAAACTCTAGTTCCTAGGAAACACAAAGAAAAAGGCAAAATGGACAATGAGAAGAAGAGCCACCAGGGTTCAGGGGTGACAGGGAAACAGGCCATAGTGTGAACAAACAACAAGAAATCAGATGCACAGAACTGCCCAGACATCTTGGTCAGCATGTTAGATTTTCTACCACCTGAGGGACTGTGTTGCACTGCAGTTTACTTGACTTCAGAAGGAAAGGAGACACAACTCCCATAAGGTAGAAAGAGCTAGGAACTTCCAGGTAGGTGACCCTTAGGTTACAGTTGAAGCTCATTCAATGAGGTTATAGGATTGCTATAAAGTAAATAAATACTTTTGAGTAAGTAAATAAATGCAATAATAAATATGGTAGTTAAAATGGATATACATCAAGAAGGGGTTGGTAAAAATCACATTGGATTGTAGGTATAATGTTACAAGAGTACTAATGGCCACTTTAAAAGCTTGTTTTTTAGTCTCTGGACTTTAAAAGTTTGTTTTTTAGTCTCTGGATCCTTGACTTACCAAAAAAAGGTATATTGTTTCCAACAGATCACAGAAGTAATGATATGGTATTGATTCAAACTAGGGAGAAAGAGAGAGTAAAGTATGTAGAAGAGAACAGGGAGAGGTTGCTTACCATTGTCCTAGAATTTTCGCAATTTCTAATTTAGAAATTCAGGAAATGAAATAAAATTTACATTATATCTTTCATAATATAATTTCTATAATAAGAAGGCAAAAGTCATCAAGCTTGGGATGTCACCAATCAGGACAAGTTTTAATGCCAACAGAAATCATTTCAGACATAAAATATACTTCCAAGGCCTAAAAAACTATTCCTTCACAGACAGTCTCAACAAGTATATGGTAAGAACATTTGGTGCTCACTGCAGAGTGACTGGAGTTTTATAGAGATGAACATCTCTCTAGGACCTGAGCGCTAATCAGAATTTGAAAAAGCAGTGTGAATGAATATGTATATGAAATATTAATATATCCTGATTTCCAAGGCAGAAGCAACACCCCAGAAATTTGGGGGGGGGTTCAAGAATTCCAAAGTCCTTGCTAATTAGCTTGGATGTATTAGACAGGATAAGTTAGAGTGCACTACAGTAATAATCTAAAATTCTCAGTGGTGTAGCATGACAAAAGACGATTTCTTACTCATACAACGTCTTTAGTAGATCTGGGAGACTAGGCAGAATTGCTGACCTCTATGCATAGGCGCAGTGTCCATGTTGCTTAGATTTTCGGTTTCTCCATACCAACATACATTCCCACTGCTGCTGTGGCCTAGGAAGAAAGCATGGAAAATCACAAACTGGCTTTCCCCCATAACTCACATTTCAGTCACATGACTACTCTTAACCTCAAGAGGGCATGTGCCCCCATCTCCAAAAAAGAAGGATCAGAAATCTTGATGGCAAACATTAATAATATCTACTATAGGTATGTAGCAAGTCTTTAGATTTTACTTATATTCCCACAGGAAAGATAAAATGAAAAGGTTTCCAGGTATTTCCAAGCCTCAGGAGCTTTTTTTTCACCTTCCTCCCACTTGTTTCTTGCTTTAATATAGTGTGAGCAAGGAAAAAAATGGACTTCAAATAAATTATTTATTGTAATCCAACCTACATTACTAATGAAGTACTAAGAGCTTTATTTGGTCTATTAGAAGGTTTCTCAATCATGGCAATATTGACATTTACAGTCAGATCATTCTTGGGGGCCTATACTGTGTTGTAGGATATTAAGCAACATCCTTGGTCTCTACCCACTAGATGACAAAAACATCCCTCTCACCCCAGTTGTGAAAACCAAAAACATCTCCAGACATTTTACTCGGGAGGGTAAAATTATTGCTGGTTGAGAACCACCTTTTTATTTACTTCTTTTGACCACTAGGAAGGGTTCAGGTCATCTGAACATGAAATGACTCAGTATTGAGCACTGGTAGAAACAGACCAAAGATAATACATTTTCTCCCCCCAGATCTACCACTGACACTTTGGGCAGGTCTCTGACTCTTTTTTCACCTTATCTCTAGAATGGGGAGAATAATGTTATCTGTCTGACAAGCTAATAGTAAGCATTAAATGAGACACTAAATGATCCATCCTTTTCTCTCTGTTTTGAGAAACTACTTCTGTGTACAATCAGGTCCTACATATACATGGAGCCTATTTCTGGACTTTTTGTGCTGTTTGACTTGTCCCTTTGTATATTCCTGAGAGAATTCCTCACTGTGTTGATTGACCATTATTATTATTAAGCCCTCTATTATCTATAGATCACTTGTCTAGGAAACTCAGTCATCAGTAAAGGGACTGAAAACTGAGAAGTGAAAAAAAAAGACCTGCAGAAGCCCTACACTAAAGTTCACATGCTTTTTAAATTGTGACATTCCCCCAAGGTTATTAAGATGACTTATAAATTATTTCTTCTTCAGCCCTGCACCATCTTGTGCCTTGCACACAGGTACAGGAACCCAGTGAATGGCTCCTGAGGGACTAAATGACCAACTTCAGACATAAGGCAAACAAGCTTAACATTACTGGGCTTCCCCACATCACCTTAGGCTAGAAGCCTCAAACTAGGTGAGAAGAAGACATGGAAGCTATTAAAATAGGCAGGGCTGGCGTCAGCAATAAGTGACTGGGGACAGTCTAACATCAAAAGAGGAAATTAAAGGGCAGACATTAATTAAAAAATAAAAAGCAGATGATTTGAAAAGTAAGCCGTCACACACATCACACAATAAACCCTTAGCTGCATTACACTGTCGGTGCATAATAATTGACATCCCTAATAATGACTCTGACATTTTTAAAAATGCTAATTTCTGTGCAGCATGTTCTATTTTTAAAAATTTGTAGTACTGTGTAAGGCATTTGAGAAAGATTTCCGTCACAGACTTATAAAATATGTGATTTGCAATATAGCTTAGAGATTACCTAATCTGTTTTCTAGACGCAAAAAGTGAGTCCTGGAAAGGTGAAGTGTACTTGTTCAAGGTCAGGTGTGCAGAGAGGAAGAATTGGAACTAAAGCCCTAGTTTGCAGACTCTATAGCAAGTTCTTTTTCCACTATAGCACATCTACCAAAATGCAAACATATTTCTTTAATTAAAATCGCCAAATTGAATATTTGGCAACTCGATAAGGATACACTTCACATATATGGAATTTTCCTGCACTGAGCAATTACTCAGCTGGCCCTTACTGAGCCTTTGTGTTGCTCAAAAAGTAGTAGTTTAGATCTGGTAATTGTGTCAAAGGAGGAAGAAAGCATGATGCTTGATTCGAGTAACTGAACTTTCTTTGGAAAAGAAAACAAGGATGGCCCGGATGGGCGTGGCTCAGCGGTTGAGGATCAACCTAGGATCCAGGCGATCAGGGTTCAATTCCTGGTCAGGGCACATGTCCAGGTTGTGGGCTCTATCCCCAGCCAGGGGCATGCAGGAGGCAGCCCATCAATGACTCTCTCATCACTGATGTTTCTATCTCTCTCCCCCTCTCCTCTCCTCTCTTTAAAATCAATAAAGATATATTTAAAAAAAAAAAGAAATAAACTATTCCTAACTTTAAAAAAAAAAAAAACAAGAAGAAAAAAACAAGGATGTTCCAAATGTGAGGAACAACATTAGAAAACACTAGAAGGGGGAGTGGTGGAAGCCTGGATCACATTTTCTAAGCCATTCATTCAAACAGGTTATCTAACAAGTATGAGTTATTTATGAAGATTGGGGGGAGGGAATATTAAAAATTTAGCCTGCCCTGGAAAAATCTAAGTTGAAGGGAGGAGAGAATAGAAAAATGGCCCAATTGTTCTAGAATAGCAGTCTGATAGAAATATAATGTGTCATATATGTAATTTAAAATTTTCTAGTGGCCCCATTTAAAAAGCAGAAGCAACAGATTAAATTCATTTTAAAATACATTTTATCGCCCAGCTGGGCGTGGATCAGCAGTTGAGCGTCGACCTAGGATCCAGGTGATCGGGGTTCGATTCCAGGTCAGGGCACATGCCTGGGTAGTGGGCTCGATCAGTGGCTCTCTCATCATTGATGTTTCTATCTCTCTCTCTCCCTCTCCTTTCCTCTCTCTGAAATCAATAAAGACATATTTTTTAAAAAATACATTTTATCTTATTTGATATATCCATATGTTATTATTTCAATATATACTAAATACAAAAAAATTTATGGACAATTTTAATGAGATATTTTACATTCTTTTACTCATACTAAGTCTCTGAAAGCTAGTGTGCATTTCACATAGCATATCTTAATTTGGATGCTAAATTTATCAGAAATATTTGATCTGCACTTAGATTTATAAAAGTTACAACTGAAAAGATGAATTTACATACCTGAGTTGTTCCAAACATAACCTAAATGTCTTCCAGTAACTGAATCAAATGCCCAAAATCATTTTCTGTTAATATTCGCATCCACATTGACAAAACTTGAATTTTTAAATTTAAATGCCAATCAATTAAAATCACATAAATTAAAAATTCAATTCCTCAGGCCTTCAGGACAAATTTCAAGGGTTCAATCACATATGTGGCCAGTGGTTATGCATTAGGCTGCTGCAGAGGTGTAGAGGTCGGTTTTAGAGGTGGGAAGCAGGGTTGCCAGGTGACATAAGGCCCTTGGATGGCAGACTCAAGTGCCTGCAGGGAGATTCCACATGAGCTTTTACACAAAGTGGAACTACTCTATACTATCCGCCAAGAAAGAAGGAGATAGCAAGGCAAAAACAGATTTCTAGGAAGACTAATCTACAACAAAATAGAGAAAAACAAAAACACAAAATTAGGGAGACCAACGGACTGTTTTATTGTAGTAAATAAGATGTGAAATGACTAAAACTAGAGGGAAGGAGGAATGAGGGGAAGTCAATGATCCAAGAGGCTGTTTGTTGGATGGAAGAACTGACAAAACAAGAATAGATGGGACACCAAGGAAGAGTGCCTCGCTCAGGACCTCAGAGAAACCTGGTTTTTGTTTCCTTTGTTTTGCATTTTGTTTACGTTTGTATTTTGTGTTTGTTTTTTTCTCTATTCTCTCTTCTACATGCATTTAACAGGGAAAATTATATTCCATAGTGGTTTTCAGGAGTTCTAGGATTATTGAGGTAACCCTTGAAGTCTTCTTAGCAATGTTAAGGGTCTATTATTATGGAGCACAAGAGTAGAGGAGATAAGTGGAGGGGAGGGGAGGGGAGAAGAAAATGGAGAGAGAGGCTATAAATTTTAAACTTGAGATTTACAAATAAATAGATGATAGGTGAAACCATTTCAGTGAGTGAGCTCAGCCAGGAAGATATGTAGAGTGAGAAGACATGGGCCACCCCATGACAATACATTTCTAGAGACAGAGAAGCCTTCAAAGGAATGCCTCCAAGGTGCAAAGAGACTGAAGCAGACAGGTTAGGTGTTTGTTCCATGGCCTCAATCATTCAACTAACATTTACTGAGACAAAAACCTAGATGTTAGCATTCTAGATACAAGCAACATGGGCCGCCCTAGAAGACTGCACTGCTAGGGTCACAGCCAAGACAACTCCAGATAACCTTGGCCTGCAGCAAGGTCTCTGCCATGCACCACAATAGAAGAGTAGGCGTCATGCACAGTGCTACTCGCAGGGTTCTGGCCTTTGAGACAGATGGGTCTAAATTATATTCTACTCCTTTGAAGTTTCATTCACCATTTCTAAGAATGTTCTTCAAGGAAGATCTTACTTTTGACTAACAACAACAAAATAATGAGATTCATACCTTAAAGGGAAAAGAAAAGATAGGGCTGAGTAGAGTTGGAATGATGGACAAATCTTCCTGTCCATAGTAGTGACGGAGCAAGAGGAAGCACAGGACTTTGGAGCAGGAAGTTGGTGTTGGTCTGCCATCCATCAGCTGCTGCAATGAGATAGGTGTGGAGGCATAAAATATATAAATTAGGATGCAAGAAAATTCAGAGGACATTCAGTTCAATATAAATGGGTGACATATTATACTATGTAACTTCTAAAAGGAGCAGTGCTGGAGGACAGGGAAGATGGGGGCCCTGTGAGCAGCAGCAGAGGCCCCCGCTCCCAGCCACGGGCTCGATTTGCTCCTAAACCCTCCGTAGCCAGCTTGGAAACACCAGAGAAACATACCTGAGTGGACGGGGTGCGAGTGGGGAGCCCTGAGGAGACATCACGGAGGCCGGTGAGAGAGGGGGCGTAGGAAGGGGGGGACCCCCTGAAGCCTGTGCTGGGCTCCGAGCCCCGAGGCCTGGAGGCGGCAAAGCTCCCCCCCCTCGGGAGAGCGGACCCCCCTCCAAAAGCGGGGATCCCACACCCGGAGAGACGAGAGGGGAAGGAGCGCAGAGGGAACCAGGAGGGCCCGCAAGGAGGCGAGGGCGCCTTCCCAGCGAAACAAAGCTAATGGCGGCTGTCGCCTTCCCGGCGAAACAAAGCCTCTAATGGTGGCCAGCGCCTTCCTGGGAAACAAAGCCTCTGATGGCGGCCGGCGCCTTCCCGGGAAACAAAGCCTCTAATGGCGGCCGGCGCCTTCCCGGGAAACAAAGCCTCTAATGGCGGCCGGCGCCTTCCCGGGAAACAAAGCCTCTAATGGCGGCTGTCGCCTTCCCGGGAAACAAAGCCTCTAATGGCGGCCGGCGCCTTCCCGGGAAACAAAGCCTCTAATGGCAGCCGGGGCCTTCCCGGGAAACAAAGCTGATGGCGGCCGGCGCCTTCCCGGGAAACAAAGCCTCTAATGGCGGCCGGCGCCTTCCTGGGAAACAAAGCTGATGGCAGCTGGCGCCTTCCCGGGAAACAAAGCCTCTGATGGCGGCCGGCGCCTTCCTAGGAAACAAAGCTAATGGCAGCCGGCGCCTTCCCAGGGAAACAAAACTAATGGCAGCCAGTGCCTTCCTGGGAAACAAAGCCTCTAATGGAGACCACAGCCGGCATCTAATGCTCGGGGTGCCGACCATAGGGAAGGCTGTCCCAAGGTGTGTGGCACCCGAGTGGTGAGGGACCAGAGGACTGCGCTGAGCAGCCGCACACGGGGACCCTCTGCCTCCCTGTGGGCCACTGTGCTGAGCCCCAGAAAGCGCTGAATCTGGGGGGCACGGGGGAGGGGAGGAGCCCTCCCGCCCTGAGCTCTCGGTGCTGACAGGCTGGGATGGGGGACCCGCCCTGAGGGGCCCGTGGTGGTGCGTGGAGCCGCCCCAGCTTTGCTGAGACCAGCGGTGCGGGGAGATGCGTGGAGCTGACTTTGGGTCGCCTCCCGCTGGGGGCCCTGGTGCGTGGGCAGCAGGACCTTGAGGGGCGGACTCTCCGCTGTGTGTCCCTTTGTGCATCTGTGAGTCTGATCGCGGAACTGGCTCCCACCTTCCCGGCGTGCACTGTGCAGATGAGTGGAGGCTGGGATTGGCGTCTGCGCAGACTGAGGGGCGGGCCTGGAGCAACCAGCCAACCAGAGCTGAGCAGGGAGGGGTGGAGCCCGCCTGCCTCTCCTGCAGCCGGGAGCACCGCCCCCAACAGGAAGGGGCGGGTCCCGCTCACTGAGGTCCCGGACAGCCCCCCGCAGGGCACAGTCCTGCAGGGAAGGGGAGAGCAGCTCACAGGAGGACTTTACAAGAATAAGACTCTTAGGGACTATTGTTTGGGACCTGGAGGAAACGCTGAAAACCCTGCTGGGGGCTGGGCAGGCAAGGGGCTCAGGGGAATGTTCTTAATCGAGCCCACTGAGCCCAGGCTGCTGAAACGGCCGATACAGAAAAGGCAGCAGGCGGAAATCAATCTGAAGCTGCAACAGGCCAGGGCCCGGGGAACTAGAATCAGCGGACAGGGTGGGGACTGAGGAGCTGGCGGTGGAGCAGACACTAACTCCCGCAGAGTGAGCGCCTGACAGCGACACCTCTAAGGGGAGTGATACCCTGGGCTACACTAGCCACCCTGCACCCTAAAGACTCTACAGAAGACTCTGGAGTAAGACCAGGCAACTACAAGGCTGCAAAGTAGCTAACTATAGGAGGTGGCCCATGGAGAGCCTCAGAGCAACCATCTACCTGAGGACACCAGAGCCAAACCTAGACGGCTCCTCACATTGGGTGATACACAAGCACCTCCCAGGAAAACTGAAATCAGCACACAAAACAGTGACCCTCAGACAACATAAGTTGCCCAGAAGAAACTCACCTGATTGACTACTTTTTTTGTTTTGGGGTGTTTTTTTTTGTATTTGATTTTTCTGGATTTTTTGTTTTGTTTTTGTTTTGCTTTTTTGTCTGTGTGTTTGTTTGTTCTCTTTTTCCCTTAGGAAGAAGAGAAACAGAGGGAAAATGTATTTGTTTTTTCTTGTTTTTAAATTTTATAAGAATTCCATTTTTAAAAAATTTTTAACTATTTTTTTTATATAAAAGAACTTTATTTTGCTCAGCTTGTTTTTTGTTTTGTTTCTCTGTTTTGTTAATTTGTTTGCTTTGTTTTATCCTTCTACTCTCAAGACTTTCTTGATATTCATGCTTAATTGCTAGGACTTTATCATTATAACTAACAAGTTTACTGCTTTCCTCTATAGTTTCCCCCAAATCTCTTATTGGGCTCCCTCTCTACCCAGGCTTTATCTCTCTCTCTCATCTCAATCCATTGGCATAACTTTTTTTTCTCTTCTTTTCTTTCTTTTGTTTTCCTCCCTTCTGTCTTCCTGTCCTTTTGTTCGATTGTTAGTTTCTCTTATTCTCTTTATTGTATTTTTATTTTTTCCTTTTCAACTATTATCCTATTCCTATTCTCTCCCTTAATTTTTTACTGGCCCTTCTTTCAGAATCTTTTCTCTGCCTCTATTATCTCCCAGTAGCTTCTCTATTTTTTATATTTTAGTTTATTATTACTTTCTAAATTTTCATCACTATTAACAACAATATACTTCTCTCTCTCTAAGCTTTACTTTTCTTTCTCTCTTTTTCTTTAAGCTTTGTGTGTGTGTGTGTTTGTTCTCCCTTCACTCTCCCAGTTCTGTTTCTACTTGGGTTGTTTTCATTGTGACTGTCAAGATATTTTGTAAGATACCACTTGTTTCCTGGAAGTTTAGTTGTATATTGTCCTGCCTTGCCAGCACCTGTACAACAGCTTACACGATGAAGTTGTGGCTGAGACACACAGTTAACCAAGCTGAGGGAGAGTCCTTCCAAGGACTAGTCAACAACAATCTAGACCCAACCACAAAAGGAGAACCCAAAGAACCTACAAAACGGACACCCACAAAAGGGACACGACTAGAGCAAAGAGCTCAGAAGTATAAGGAAAACACACCTCTGGGCTCCACTGGACTCACAATACAAAATCCCACCCCACAAGATTGGGAGACAGCAAATATATCTAATATATAGATATAAACACTAAGACCTACCAAAATGGTGACAAAGAAACAACCCTCAAATTAAAGAAAAGGAAAAATCGCCAGAAAAAGACTTTGATGAGATGGAATTAAGCAAGCTATCAGAAACAGAGTTCAGAGTATTGATTATACAGAAGTTCAAGGAACTTAATGAGAAAAACAAGGCACTAGAGGATAAGATGGAGAACCGTAGTGGAAACATGAAAAAAGAGATACATAGCATAAACAAAAATCAGACAGAAATAAAGAATGCTGTATCTGATATCAAGAATACACTGGAAGGAATTAAAAGCACGCTCAATGAAGCAAAGGATAGAATAAGTGAATTAGAAAACATGGTAGAAAAAAAATTAATCAGAGCAGCAAAAAGAAAAAACACTTAAAAAGCATGAGAACAGTCTAAGGGAGCTTTGCGACAACATGAAGAAAAACAACACTCACATTATAGGAGTGCCAGAGGGGGAAGAAAGAGAACAAGGGATAGAGAACTTGGTGGAGGAAATAATGACAGAAAACTTCCCTAGGCTGGTGAATGAGAACATCACACAAGTTCAGGAAGCACAAAGGGTCCAAACAAGAGGGACCCAAAGAGACCCGCTCCAAGACACATCATAATTAAAATGGCAAATGGCAAGGAAAAAGAGAAAATATTAAGGGCTGCAAGAGAGAGACAAGCAGTGATCTACAAGGGAACCCCCATAAGGCTAACAGCTGATCTCTCAACAGAAACTCTTCAGGCCAGAAGGGAGTGGCATGAAGTTCTCAAAGTAATGAAAAGCAAGAACATGCAACCAAGATTGCTTTATCCAGCAAGGCTATCATTTAAAATTGAAGGTGAGTTAGGGCACAGGGCAAGATTCTACAAATACAAGAAGACTGAAATCATATCAAGCATCTTCTCAGATCACAATGCCATGAAACTAGAAATCAACCACTATAAAAAAACTCAAAAATATTCAAACACATGGAGGCTAAATAGCATGTTATTAAACAATGAATGGGTTACCAATGAGATCAAGAGAGAAATCAAACACTTCATGGAAAGTAACGAAAATGAAGACAACAACCCAAAATCTATGGGACACAGCAAAAGCAGTCCTGAGAGGAAAATTCATACCATTACAGGCCTATCTCAAGAAACAAGAAAAAGACCTAATGAACCATCTAACACAACAACCAAAAGAACTAGAATGAGAACAGCAAGAAAAGATCTAGAACAAACATTTCAAAAATTTATATGGAACCAAAAAGGACGCAGAATAGCTGCAGCCATCTTGAGAAAAAAGAACAGAGTGGGAGGGATCACATTACCGGACTTCAAACTGTACTACAAAGCCATTGTAATCAAAACAGCCTGGTATTGGTACAACACCAGGCATATAGATCAATGGAACAGAACAGAGACCCTAGAAATAGACCCATGCCATTATGGTCAGTTAATATTTGACAAAGGAGGCAAGAGCATCCAATGGAGTAAAGACAGTCTCTTCAATAAGTGGTGCTGGGAAAATTGGACAGATACATGTAAAAAAATGACATTAGACCACCAAGTAAAGTCACAGACAGCCCACACAGTGGAATTTTCACTGATACATCTCCTAGGGAAGAGAAACAAAAGAAAAAATAAACATATGGGACTACATCAAACTAAAAAGCTTCTGCACAGAAAAAAAAAAAAAAGCCTCAAAATACAAAGGAATCCCACGGTCTGGCAAAACATATTTGCCAAGGATGAATCTGATAAGGGGCTAATTTCCAAAGTGTACAAAGAACTCAGACTACTCAGCAAGAGGAAGACAACCCAATTAAGAAATGGGCAAAGGACCTGAATAGACACTTCTCCAAAGAGGACATACGGATGGCCAAGAGACACATGAGAAAATGCTCAACATCGCTAATCATCAGAGATGCAAATTAAAACCACAATGAGGTGTCACTTCACACCTGTCAGAATGGCTCCATCAACAAATCAACAAATGACATGTGCTGGCGAGGGTGTGGGGAAAGGGGAGCCCTGGTACACTGCTGGTGGGAATGCAGACTGGGGCAATTACTATGGAAAACAGGATGGAGGTTCCTCAAAAAATTAAAAATGGAGCTGCCTTTTGACCCAGTGATCCCACATCTAGGAATATATCCTAAGAACCCTGAAACACTAATCAGAAAGAATATATGCACCCCTATGTTCATAGCAGTGCAGTTTACAATAGCTAAGATCTGGAAACAGCCCAAGTGCCCATCAGTAGATGAGTGGATAAAAAGCTGTGGGACATTTACACCATGAAATACTACGCAGCTATAAATAAGAAGGATCTCATACCCTTTGGGACAGTAACAATGGACCTGGAGAATATTATGCTAAGTGAAATAAGCCAGGCAGAGGAAGACAAATACCATATGATCTCACTTATATATGGAATCTAATGAACAAAATAAACTGATGAACAGAATAGATTCAATGACATGGAAGCATAGATGAGACTGATGAATGTCAGAGGGATGGAGGAGGGCGGGTGGGTGGAGGGGGAGAGAGTAACCAAAGAATTTATATGCATATATGCACAACCCAAGGACATGGACAATGGTGGGGAGGGGAACTGGGGAAGGGGGTGGGACGGGGTGGAATGGGTAATTGGGGAGAAAAAGGGACATCTGTAATATTTTAAACAAAAATTAAATAAATAATAAATAAATAAATAAATAAATAAATAAATAAATAAATAAATAAATAAATATAAAAGGAGCAGTTCTCAAATTGAATTAGGACAGAAAGGTCTAACTTTGTAACTCTCCTTTCCATAGAAGTGTCATAATATTTTCCATTAATGATCAAAAGGACCACCATATTTTCACTTGCTCTAATGACAGATTTTTATGGCACCCTGGTGAACAATTATGATTTTACATTTGTTAGTTATGAAACTTCTATTTTCCCTGCTTTGCAATTCGAGGGAATGTTTAGTGTTCTCGGCTCAAACTGTGCAATACAATAGAGAAAAATTACCCATCTTAGAAGCACAATTCCTTTTATTGAATAGCTGACTTTTTAAAAAGTCCTTTAAAGGAAGAATTTATTGACTAAATCTAACCATTTGCATAAAACAATGCTCTCCCTCAATTTGGTCCTTATTTTTTCTTCCCAACTTTTTCATAAAAGGTAGAACTCGGTATCAATAACTTTGCATTTCTCTCAGTAACTTTCAGGATTCTGAAATCAGAGAACCATAGACATGCAATAGGAAAAAGTAGTTTCCTGGCGTGTCTTTCTTTCACACACTCCTGACGTCTTCTACACATCACCCATGCACCAGCTGAAAGTTCCCTATGCTCTTACAATACCTGTACACTCCTGGAGAAATCTGCTGGCTTTTTTTTTTAAGTTATTTTACTTTTTTGAATTTTCAATTACAGTCAACATTCAATATTATTTTATATTAGTTTCACGTGTACAGCATAGCAGTTAGACATTTATATAACTTACAAAGTGAGCCCCCTGGTAAGTCTAGTATCCACATGGCTCCATACATAGGTATTACAATATTATTGACTATATTTCCTATGCTGTACTTTACATCCCCGTGACTATTTTATAACTACCAATACGTACTTCCTAATCCCTTCACATTTTCCACCCAGATCCCCAACGCCCCTCTCATCTGGCAACTATCAGTTTGTTCTCTGTATCTATGAGTCTGTTTCTGTTTTGTTTATTTTTTTCTTTAGATTCCACAGATAAGTGAAATCATATGGTATTTGTTATTGTCTAATTGACTTATTTCACTTAGCATAATACCCCCTAGGTCCATCCATACTGTCACAAATTGTAAGATATACCACAGCTTTAGCCAACCGTCTATTGACAGGCACTTAGGTTGCTTCCATATCTTGGCTATTGTAAATAATGCTGCACTTAAAATAGGGGTGCATCTATCTTTCTAAATTAGTATTTTGGATTTTTTCGGATAAATATCCAGAAGTGAAATTGTGGGTCATAAAGTTGTTCTATTTTTAATTTCCTGAGGAATTTCCATACTGCTTTCCACAGTGGCTGCACCAATCTGCATTCCTATTAACAGTGCACGAGTGTTCCCTTTTCTCTACATACTCGCCAACATTTGTTGTTTGTTGAGCTATGATGGTCATTCTGACAGTGTGAGGTGATATCTCATTGTGGCTTTAATTTGCATTTCTCTGATTAGTGAGGTTGAGCATCTTTTCATATGTCTACTGTCCATCCATATGTCCTTTTTGGAGAAATGTCTATTCAGGTCCTCTCCTATCTTTTAATTAGATGAGGTTTTTCTGGCATTAAGTTGTAAGAGTTCTTTACAAATTTGGATATTAACCCCTTATCAGATGTATCATTGGTGAAAGATTATCTCTCCCAAATGGTAGGTTGTCTTTTTGTTTTGTTGACGCTTTCTTTTGCTGTACAAAAAGTTTTTAGTTTGATGTGGTTACATTTGTTTATTTTTTCTTTTGTTTCCCTTGCCTGAGGAGATATACCAGAAATATATTACTAAGAGCAATGTAATAGAGTTTATGACCTACGTTTTCTTCTAGGAGTTTTATGGTTTCAAGTCTGATATTTAAGGCTTTAACCTATTTTGAGTTTATTTGTATATGATGTAAGAAAGTGGTCTAGTTTCTTTTTTTTTTGCATGTCTCTCTCCAGTTTTCCCAATATCATTTATTGAAAGAACTGTCTTACTCCATTGTACATTCTTGCCTCCTTTGTCATAGGTTTAATTGAACATATAGGTGTGGGTTTATTTCTGGGATATTTTGTTCCATTGATCTATGTATATGTTTTTATGCCATTACTATGCTGTTTTGATTACCATAGCCTTGTAGTGTAGTTTGATATACTGCCAACTTTTTTCTTCTTTCTCAAAATTGCTCTGTCTATTGGGGTCTTTTGTGGTTTGATATAAATTTTAGAATCATTTTCTGTAGTTCTGTAAAAAATGTCATTGCTATTTTGATAGGGATTGCATTAAATCTATAGATTGCTTTTGGTAGTATGGATATTTTAACAATGTTAGTTCTTCCAATCCATGAGCACAGTATATGCCTCCATTTATTTGTATCTTCTTCTATTTCTTGCTTCAATGTCTTATAATTTTCCAAATAGAATTCTTTTACCTCCTTGGTTAAATTTATTCCTAGGTATGTTATTTTATTTTTTGATGCAATTGTAAATAGGGTTGTTTTCTTAATCTCTCTTCCTGATTACTGGCATTTTCCTTATATGTGTACACAGCTGTCTGTGCAGTCCTTCAGAGAAGGAACAATATCATGCACATCTTTTTATCTCCAGCGATTAGCCCAGTAACTGATGTAGGAAGTACCCAATAAATATTTGTGTAAGAAATAAAGAATAGATATATAAATGCACAAGCAAATGACTGAACTGGATTTAGAACTGGAATTCTTATTAGCTGTACTACTTTGAGCAACTCACTTCACCTCTCTGAGCTTCAATTTCCTTATAAGAAACAGTGGACTGCCTAGTGGACTTCAAAGGGCTTTGGAAAACATCACATATAATAACATGTGTAAAAGATCCTGATAAATGGTAAAGCACTACACAAATGTTAGTTATTGTCTGGTGTCTGGATAGAGACATAAAAGCCTAGCCAAGTGTAAGACAGGGATAGGAAGCTAATTCCACAAGTCTGTGAATAGGGTCATTGTTGACTCAGATCCCAAAACGAAATCCTGAGGAACATCCTTGACTTCTCCTAACACCCAATAAGAACCAGTATCACCTGTTTCACCAGAACCAAGGACAATACAAATATGAACAATTATATATTCAAGGCTCTACCCCTCCTGGTAGCAGCAAGTCGATGTCTGCCAAACATTTGATGCGGACTTTAGTTCCTTAAGGTGTAAAGTCGTTGTTTGATATCTTTGTTTTTTCTTAATTGCTATAAACTTCCCTCTTAGCACTACTTTTACTGCATCCCATAAATTTTGAAATGTTGTATTTCATTTGTCTCAAGTTATTTTCTGATTTCCCTTTTGATTTCTTCTTTGACCCACTGGTTGTTCAGGAGTGTGTTGTTCAAGCTCCACATATTTGTGAATTTTCCAGATTTCCTCCTGTTATTTATTTCTTGTCTCATACCGTTGTAGTTGGAAAAAAATACTTGATGTTATTTCAGTCTTATGAAATTTAAGACTTGTTTTGTGGCCTAACATATGGAGAATGTTTCATGAGCCCTTAAGAAGAATGTTTATTCTGCTCCTATTAGATGAAATGTTTTATATATACACACACATATTTATCTGTTAGGTCCATTTGAAATATAGTTCAGGCTCAATGCTCCTACTGATCTTGTCTGAATGATCTATTCCTTGTTGAAAGTGGGGTATTAAAGTCCTTGACTATTATTGTATTACTATTTCTCCCTTTAGATCTGTTAACAATTGCTTTATATATTTAGGTGCTCTGATGTTGAGTGCATATATATTTACTATTGTTATTTCCTCCTGATGCATTGACCCGTTTATCATTATATAATGACTTGCTTTGTCTATTACATTTTTTACTTAAATTCTATTTTGTCTGATATAATTGTTATCCCTTTTCTCTTTTGGTTTCCACTTGCATGAAATGTGTTTCTCATCCCTTTACTTTCAGCCAAGGTGTGTTCTTAGCTGAAGTGGGTCTTATAGGTATAGCTGGGTCTTTTTAAAAAAAAAAAAAAATCCATTCAGCCACTATTTTTTTGAATGGCAAATTTAGTCTATTTACATTTAGAGTACTTATTGATAGGTAAGGACTTACTATTGCTATTTTGCCCATTGTTTTCTGGGAGATCCTTTGTTCCTTTCTTCTTCTCTTGCTTTTTTCCTGTGTGATCTGATGATTTTCTATTGTGGTATGCTTTGATTCCTTTACCCTTTTCTTTACTACAGGTTTTTGCTTTTAGGTTAGCATGAGGCTTACATAAAACATCTTATATTTTGAACAGTCTGTTTTAAGCTAATAATAACTTTGCATACAAAAGCTCAACACTTTTACTCCCCCTCCCAATTTATATTTGTGGTGTCACAATTCAGATCTTATTATATTGTGTATTCATTAACAAATTTTAGCTATAGTTATTTTTCTTTTGTCATTTAATCTTCACACTAAAGATATAAGAGACTTATACACACCACACCACCATTACAATATTAGTGTATTCGAAATTTGACTATATATTTACCTTTACCAGTAAGGTTTATACTTTTTCTTAACTCTTATGCTTTCTTTTATTATTTCATGTTACTAGTTAGTGTCCTTTCTTTTCTTCTTGAAGAATTCCTTTAGCATTTCTTGTAAGGTAGGTCTAGTAGGGATGAACTCAATCCCCATTATGTGTATTTTGGGGGGAGTCCCTTGCATGTGATGAGTTTCTTTTCTCTTATTGCGTTCCAGATGCTCTGTCTTTAATATGTGAGTTTTATTATAATGTGTCACAGTGAAGTCTCCATTGGGTTGAACAAGAGTCATGTACCCGGCTGTCCGTATCTTTCTCCAGGCTTTCTTCATTCCTTGTCATTATTTTTTTCTTTTTTCTACTCTGACTGGATAATTTCAAATAACCTATCTTCTAGTTCACTGAATATTTATTCTGCTCAGTGGAGTCTGCTGTTGAAGCTATTACTTTTCATATTTAAGTTTTTGTATTCCTCAGTTCAAAAATTTGATTCTTTTTAATGTTTTCTCTGTTGAACTTCTCATTTTGTTCTTGTGCTGTATTCTTGATTTTGTTAAAATGTTCATCTGTGTTCTCTTGTAGTCTCTGAGTTTCTTTAGAACAATTATTTTTAATTCCTTGTCAGGCAATTATGGATCTCCATTTCTTTGGAGTCAGTTACTGGAAGTTCATTGTGTTCCTTCGGTGGTGTCATGTTTCCCTGACTCATCATGATCTGTGTGGCCTAGTCTGTGTCTGCACATTTCAGGAAGCAGTAGCCTCTTCCAGATTTATGGACTGACTTTAGTAAGAAAAGCCTTCACCTGTGGGTCATGGCATGCTGGAGCATGCTGCGGCCCTTGGTCTAGTGGTGTAGGGTGCCAAGTGTAAGGGCATTAGGTCTTGAGGGTGGGGACATGGTGTCTCATTGGCTCAGGAAGCTGTTATCCACATTGACAACTGAATGAACCTTTGTGGTGAGAGCTGTAGTGTGTCTGTGGTGGCTGCAATGGATGTTTGGGCCCTTAGTGGTAACTCCAGGTCCTGAGGTGAGGAAAAGGGGCTGGTGGTGTGCACATGCTCCGTTGTGGGCAGTAGATATAGGTGCCGGGACATGCAGATACATGGCTGTAGGCACTAACTGTGAGCATTTGTATGGCAGGGGAGTCCTGTGACAAGAGTCGGGCTGTATCCAGGCATATAAGCAGGTGCTGAACCTGGACCTGGACTTTGGTGGGCACTCAGGCATCTACAGGGGGTAGCTGTGGGTATATGCATGGTAGTGGGGAGTTGGCCACACAAACCTAAGCTGGCATTATGCACCCACAAAGCCACTGAGGCTGTCTGGCTGCCAGTGCAGATCCTGGGGGTCCTGCAGCAAGATGGCTGGGGAGAGAGAAAGGGGAACAGGGAGGGAGTCAGGCAGCAGGTGTCTGCAAATGCAAAACCTGTGGGGCCCTTAGTGTTAAGAGCTGGATGGGATCTACAGCGGCTGTCCTGGCCATTGGTTTCCTCAGTGGAAAAGCTGCTTAGATCCTCTGTAGAGCAGTCTGCTGGGGTTGGTGATAAGGTACTCAGTGATGAAAGCTGCAGGGTCCACAGCATTTACAAGGCCTATTGGGGTCCTCAGTGACAAAGGCTACTGGGGTCCTCTGCAGAGCAGGTCCTGGAAATATTCACTCCCACTGCATGGCTAACACTGGTGCTCCCTGGCCTTCCTTACTCCCAGCAATCTCGAGATGGCTCAGCCATGCCGGTTTCTAAGTGGGTGGGGTGAAGCCAAAGTGGGTCTTTCAGGCAGTGTCCTGAAAGCCTGGGGAAGCTGCTCGCTCACTCTGTTTTCCTTCTTCCAGCAAGGGGACCTTGGGTGAGGAAGCTCTGAGCAGTGCTGACCAGGCACTGGGATGATGCAGGCAAAATCAAACCATTATTCCTACCTTTTTTTGGTACAGATATTCTCAGTTTTTCTTGGTCCACAGTGTTGCTGAAGCTCCGTAAATGGATTCCTGAGTTCTCCCAGAGCTGTTCCCGTTTGTGGATAGCTAATTGCCATTCTTTGTTGGGGGCCAGAGGCCTGGGTCTCCTGCTCCACCATCTTGGTGATGCCAATTCTCATTTTCATGCATTTTGATTTCATAAATAATTTAAACTCAAGACATGACAACTATTGTTTTGTACAATATTTATTGACGTATATTTACTGACTGTATCTTTTCTTGTTCTTCACTCTCTCCTACATTTTCATGTTTCCATATAGTATCATTTTGTTCCTGCCTGAAGAAATCCCTTTAATATTTCTTTCAGAGCAGGCTTATGGGCAATGTCTGTACCTTTATTTTTTTATGTAAATTTTTTTTATTTACTGATGAGAGAGAGAGAGGGACATCAATTTGTTGTTCCATTATTTATGCATTCATTGGTTGATTCTTGTATGTGTTGTTACAGGAGATCAATCTGGCAACCTTGGAGTTTTCAGGACAATGCTCTAACCAATTGAGCTACTTGGCCAGGGCTTTACCTTCACATATTTTTGCTACACATAGAATTTTAGGATCAGTTATTTTTTATAAGCAGTTTAAAGATGTAATTCCACTGCTTTCTGGTTTGAATTGTTTCTGATAAAACTTGGCCATCAGTTATACTATTGCTCTGTTGAAGGTAATGTATCTTTCTTCTCTAACCAATTTTAGCTTTTCTAATTGGCTTTGGCTTTGTTTATCAGTGTTTTGCCATGATGTGTATAAGTGTGGTTTCCTACCTTTTTTTCTGCTTAAGAGTTTTCTGAGCTTCTTGAAACTTCTGGGTTGACATATTTGACCATTTTTGACAAATTCTCAACTATTACTTCTTCAAATATTGGTTTTGCCTCATTCCCATTCTCTTCCTCTTCTTCCAGGATTTCAATTACATAAATGTTAAACCATTTGAGTATGTCTCACACGTCTCTTTTTCTCAAATCTTTTTTCCACCTTTTCTCTCTCTGCTTGAGTCTGAGCATTTTGAATTGACCCCATGTCCCAAGTCACTAATCGTACATTCTGCTATGGCCCTCTGCTGATAAACTCATACACTGTTTTTCATTTCAGACATTACATTTTCAGCTCTAATCTTTCCGCTTGATCTAGATTCCAATTGTTTTGAATTTCCCACCTCATCTATGTTGTCCCTTTCCTCTATTATAGAACATACGTTAGAGTCCGTGTCAGCAACATCTGTGGATCCACCGGTAGTTTTCCTCTTCATTACCGGTCATACAGTCTTGCCTCTTTGCCTATCTAGAAATTATTTTATTGTGTGCCAGATAATGTGTATAGAAAAACCATACACAGGAAAAGAGGTTCATGGAAAAGAGAGTCTCTATTTCATTAGTCAGTTAGGGTGAGTAGCTAATCCACTCAACCCAAGCAGAAACTGAGCATCATCTATTGCAAGGTTAGGAAGACTCCATCTACTTCTGCTATGTTCCTGTTCCTAGATTCTGGAAGCACAGGTCTCCTTGGCCCTGGAAGCTAACAAAAGACAGTTCTGACCCTCAGAAGTTTTCATTTTATCCCTTTAGCCTCCTCCCTCCACCTTATTCAGCTTCAAAACTTTGCAAATGCCTTGAAGGAGAACCCAGCCATGTTGGAAGCAGAGCTCCTCCCTCGCAGCACTGTACAACTGAAAGAGATTTCAGTGTGCCTCTTAGAAGTTTCTGTGCTAGCTCCCCCATTTCTTGCGCAGCCACTGACTATAGTTTTACCCCAAGGTGAAACCTGTATGCATTTAAGGGCCCTTAATGTTTCAGTTTGTCACTACAGCACTATGCAACTGCTAAAAGGTTGCTGACGTCTGTCCGCAAGCAGACGACCTTTGCCTGAACCAAGCCTGATCCATAGCCTGGCCCCAGGTAACAAAGGGTTGGCAATTATCAAGTCAATATGGAATAATTATTCCTGTTTTGTAATTTTAGTCCATCCAGTCCTTGTTTCCACAGCTCTCTGAACCCTTTAAAATGTGATTTTTGTAATGTATTCAGTTTTGTCTAGTGGAAGAGTAGGTCTGTGGCAACCTATTTCACTTTACTGTGCCATTAAAGTCCAGCTTTTTCCATGGAATTTCATTTCATTTTGCATTTTTGAAGTTGCACATGTTGCTAAATGTTTATTTGCATTTTCTTTTTCATTAAATTTTATTCCAAAGAGAATCTATTGGTATTTTTATTGTGAGTAGGTTAAAGCTATAAACTAACAGAGAGAACTGACTTCTTAATGACACTGTCTTCCTATCTAAGAATATGATATATATTATTATTTTTTAGTCATTTGGGGGATCCTTTAGTAGTATTTAAATGTTTTCTTCATTCAGATCTTCCATATTTCTTGTTATGGATACTTTTTTGTTGTTACTGTAATATTTTCTTTCTTCTATGGTCTCATTTTGAAGACAATAAATTGGACTGAATTTTACAATACTTGAAAATGTGACTGCTCTTCTGTATCCAAAAGTACCAGAGGAGCTATAGGGGTGTACAGGAAATACTGTTTGAGTACAAAAAGAAGATTGCTTTCATTGAGTTCAGCCCATTCAATAAAAATGGGATAGATTCACCGAAGGAGTTCCAACTATTCACCTCCCTACATTTCCTATATAATTAACCCAAAATAAAACCCTGGGAGTCCTCCTTGACTACCTCCTCTCCTGCTACTGACCATCTACCCATGGTTTGTATGGCAAGCATCTAAATCACATTTAAAAAAATTAATATAGCCAGATTCTACCCTTGACCATTTGGTTCAGGTCTAGGGCAAATCTAGGCATAAATGTGAATGTCTATGTGCACACACACATTCAACTCCAGTGATTCTGATCTCCCACCTTTTAATAACAATTAATAAATTACAAATTAAGTCCTGTTGACCATACATCCTAAATATCTCTGCAACACATTTTTTCATTTTTACCCTTCCCAATTTAAATCAACACTTCATCATTTCTCACCTAGACCACTCTAGCAATCTCCTAATTGCTATTCCTGAATCTACTCTTTGTTCCTTACAATCCAGCGTCCAAACAGCTAACAAGGTCATCAATGTAAAATAAAAATCAGACTGTGCCACTAGCCAACATAAATTCCTTCAAAACTTCCTATCTATGATTCCTAAACATTGATCCACTGACTAATGCTGGTCCATAAGTTTCTAAATCGGCGTGCTGAGTGATGAGACTGAGAAAATAAAGCCAATGTGGTGAATTTTTTCACAAAATCAAATTTATTCAGTTTAAATTATCTGTATTCTATGATTATATATCTAGTATCAATATATTCTGTTTTATAAAATGATAGTGCCACTTTTAAACATCCTTACATGACAAAAAAAAAAAATCAAAATATCAAAATATCAAGCATTAAAAAACGTTGTTAAATCCATGCTGGCCTCCTCAAAAAATTTTTTTTTGCTGTTTCATAAGATTGAAAGGTTCTTTTTAATCTTTACTGTTGAGAGTATTACAGATATCCCCAACTTTTTCCCCCCATTGCCCCCCTCCACCTGGTTCCCATCCGCTCCCCAGGCCTTCACCACACTATTGTCTGACCATGGGCAATGCATACAAGTTCTTTGGTTAATCTCTTCCCGCTGCCCCTCCCCACCTTCCCTCTGAGATCCCTCAGGCTGTTCCATGTTTCCATGTCTCTGGATCTATTTTGTTCATCAGTTTATTTTGTTCATTAGACTCCACATATGAGTGAGATCACGTGATATTTGTCTTTCTCTGCCTGGCTTATTTCACTCAGCATAATTTTCTCCAGGTCCCTCCATGCTGTCTCAAGGGTAAAAGATCCCTCTCCTTTACAGCTGCATAGTATTCCATGGTGTGAATGTCCCACAGCTTTTTTATCCACTCATCTACAGATAGGCACTTGGGCTGTTTCCAGATCTTAGCTATTAAAAACTGCGCTGCTATGAACATAGGGGTACATAGATTCTTTCTGATTAGTGTTTCAGGATTCTTAGGATATATTACAAGAAGTGGGATCACAGGGTCAAAGGGCAGCTCCATTTTTTAATTTTTTGAGGACACTCCACAGTTTTCTATTGTGGCTGCACCAGTCTGCATTCCCCCCAGCAGTGCAACTAGGGCTCCCCTTTCCCCACACCCTCGCCAGCACATGTCATTTGTTGATTTGTTGATGGAGCCATTCTGACAGGTGTGAGGTGACACCTCATTGTAGTTCTAATTTGCATCTCTGATGATTAGTGACCTTGAGTATTTTTTCAAATGTCTCTTGGCATCTGTATGTCCTCTCTGGAGAAGTGTCTATTCAGGTCCTTTGCCCATTTTTTAATTGGGTTGTTTGTTTTCCTTTGTTGAGTTGTAGGAGTTCTTTATACATTTTGGAAATTAACCCCTTATCAAATGTATTCTTGGCAAATATGTTCTCCTATACAGTGGGTTCCCTTTTCATTTTAATGCTGGTTTCTTTTGCTGTGCAGAAGCTTATTAGTTTGATGTAGTCCCATTTGTTTATTTTTTCCTTTGATTTTCTTGCCCTAGGAGATTTTTCGGTGAAAATTCTGCTACTTGAGATATCTGAGATTTTGCTATGTTTTCTTCTAGGATTTTTATGGTTTCACGACTTACATTTAATTATTTTATCCATTTTGAGTTTATTCTTGTGTATAGTGTAAGTTGGTGGTCTAGTTTTGTTTGTTTTTTGCATGTACCTGTCTAATTTTCCCAAAACCATTTATTGAAGAAACACTGTCTTTACTCCACTGTATGCTCTTGCCTCCTCTGTGAAATATTAATGGAGAGTAATGGCTTGGGTCAATTTTTGGGTTCTCTGTTCTGGCCTCCTCAATTTTTAAAGCTATACCTGCCCACATGATCAAAGTCTTGGAACCACTGATTGAAGAATTAAGTATAAGCTTCTTAATATGGAAATTCTGTCTCCTCCCACACATACACATAAAGGTTAGCCCTTTAATTTCTTAAAACAACATGTCATTCATTAGTGTCCTCTTTTTAAAAAAATTACACTTATATTAGTCAAGCAGCAAGTATGTGCAAAGTACTATGCTAGGTAGTATACAAAGGTAATCAGGACAGATAATGAGCCCTAGTCATAAGGAAGTTAAGAGTTTTACATTTTGGAGACAACAGCCCTGACTTCAAATTGGAGTTAACTATAATACCTGCCTATAATTAGTTAGCTATTAAATTCTAATTATAGTTACTGGAATGTTATACTACAAAAGTGTATACCGGGGATCGGGTGGGGACTCTTGACTGGGTCTTGGAGGATCAGAGGTTTCCATGAGGAAGTAAATTAAGAAGTGAGATTTGAAGGATATGTGGGCATGAAACTAGGCGAAGAGAGTAGGATAGGAGAGAGAGCAGCTTGGATAATGGGAACAGCATGTGCAGATTCTGAGGTAGGAAGCAAAATGCTGTGCTTAAAGAAGAGGTGGGATGTCAGTGATTAGTGCCCACAGGGACAGGAGTAGAATCCTAGCTAGGCTCAAGAGGCAGGCTAGATGACACCATAGCTTACATGCCACATATGGATTTAGATCTTTATTCTAAAAGTAATGGGAAGACACTGAATGAACAATGACACTGAAATGATGATGAATGGCTTTTCAGTAGATCATATTGGTGCTTTGCCAACTGTAGCTGCAGTTTAAAGAACAGGCTTAGAAGAAAGCAAGAGTAAAAAACATGAAGACAAGTTAGGAAGCTGCTGAAATAGTCCAGGTGAGAAATAATGGTCGCATGGAACAGAGAGGTAGCCATGAAAATGGAAGAAAGCTTGATAAACTTAATAGATATTTAGGACGAATTGACAGAATCTTATACTTTAATACCAACAACCACCTGCTTTATAGTCCTATGCAAATATCACGCTGTTTTGTTTTTCATTAATTTACAATGACCTTTCCTCTTTCCTCCAAAATACCCTTGATCTTTTCATTTTTAAAACTAATGTCATCGATAAATGTTGTATTAGTTTCCTAGGGATGCTGAAACAAAAATGCCACAAATTGTGTAGCTTAAAACTACAGAAATGTATTGTTTCACAGTTCTGGAGTTTAGAAATCTGAAATCAAGATGTACGCAGGGTCATGCTACCTCTGAAATCTGTAGTGGATCCCCTCCTTGCCTCTTCCTAGCTTCTGGTGGTTTGCTGGCAATCTTTGGCATTCCTTAGCTTGCAGCTACATAACTCCAATCTCTGTCTACATTGTCACATTATATTCTCCCTGTCTCTGTCTTCACATCTTCTTATGAGGACACCGGTCATACTGCATTAGAGGCCCATACTACTACAGTATGATTTCATCTCAAGTTAACTAATCACATCTTAAATGACTCTATTTCCAAAGTCACAGTCTGAGGTATGGGGTTAGGACCTCAACATATCTTTTTTGGGGTACACAATCCAACCCATCACAAATGCCTACATCAAAAACATTTAAGTAGTAAACAGTAAAAAGTCTCCCTCTCATAACCCAGGCCTAAGCCAATCAACACAAGGTATTCAAAAAACAGCACCAACATCACCTATGAGCTTGTTAGACATGCAGTCTCAGGCCCCACCCTAGACCCGCTCAATTAGAATGGAGACCTGAACAAGATCCCCAGATGATTTGTATTTACATTAAAATTTGAGAAACCATGGCATATTACATTATTAAGAGAAAGATGCCATTGACAAAAAGAAATCAGTAAGTCATGCCCCCTGAAATGGTCAAGCTGATTTGCAGCTTGTTGTAAAGGGGTAGCTCTCAAGCCTAGCTGTACATCAGAATTACCCAGGGCCCTTTTAAACTGATGTAAAGGCCCAAGGCAGAACCTAGACCAATAGGATCAGTAGCTTTGCAGTGGGGCTTAAAATCAGCAAATCTCCTTAAGAAGTCCTCAGGTGATTCTTAGGTATAACCATGGCTGAGAATTATTAGGGTAGAGTAACGTCTAGAAGGAAATGAAGGGAAAATTGATGTTTAATGAGTATAGAGTTTCAGTTTTGCAAGATGAAAAAGTTCTAGAGATTTATTTCACGACCACTTAAATATACTTAACACTAAAGAACCGTACAGTTAAAAATAATATAAATTCAATGTTATGTGTTTACCACAATAAAACAGGCAAAATAATTCAAACAATCAACTTAAAGAAATCATTTACTTTAATGTACATGGATATGTTATTTAAATTTTTTAAACAAATTTTGTTTTCTAAAAGGGTTTTAAATATAATTATTTTATGGGTTCACCAATATAATAAAATACATTTTTTCAATCAATAAATATTGCAAAATCACATGATTTAAATATTTCAGACCCCTTTTTACTGTCCCAAGTGCTCTGGTCTGAACTTCCTTCTTTGTGTATACAGTTCTCCTTGGGCCTTTCTTCATGGGGCAACAATAGGTCTGGCAGATGATCCTTGAATCATTAGGCAAAATGCCATTATACTACACCACTAAATCCACAACCAGCCCCAACATGAATATCCTTAGCCTTTATCAGATCCCCAAAGGCCAAAATTAAGAACCCCTGCTCGCAGATGGAGTCCCTACTGGATATGGTGTCCTATAAGGGTATTCCCATGGAACCCTAGGAATACTTTTATGAATTACCTCCATGTACAATATAATTCTATACCACTGTCCCTCCCATTAAGACTGCAAGCTTTTTGAAAGCCAAGAATAGTCATAGGTATCTTTATGTCTCTAGCACCTACTTATACACCTGGGAATGACAATGTTTTCAATGAGACACCAATAAACACAACCAAATGAAAGAACTCTATATCCCCTTCCACTTGACACACCACTGATATCTTTAAAGAGATGAAATGTTTTTCTATCTGCACATCATTTGGGAGGATTAGAGCACACAAAGGGTGAAAAAAAGAATTCCACCCCTATTCTTCTCAAGTGATATAGTACTCATAGACTAAAGATGTAAGTTTTGTAGACTAGACAGCTCACAACTTTTCCTAGAATTCCAAGCTCTACCAGTTATTCCCAGGCAATGACAAACACTTCAGAGTATCTCCAGATCTCCCAGAGATGTCTCAAAGAGAAGTTACTTAAGGGTTCTATAAGGAACAGACACCACATTTCAGAAACCTCAAAATAAGAATGAGCAGTGGTAAATGCAATAATTCTGGAGAGCAATGGGTCTAACAAAGAAACCTAGAGGAAATAAGAGACTCAGGTATTTAGATATAGTTGGAGGTCAGTAGTCAAGACATAAAACTCAGCTGAAGCCATCAATCAACTCTAAGAACTTGCTTATTGCAAGATTTAATATAGCATGGCCCAGAGTTCTTACAATATTTCAATTACATTAACAAACTTATATTTTTATTTTTATTGAATTGTAGATTTCTCATAATCTTCTTTTGCAATAAGTGCATTTTGTTAATATAAAACAGTAAGGACATACACTGCTTTATTACAAACTGACTTTATAAGCCAAATAGCATAGTGGTGAAAGAGCAAAGGGACTGGAGCTATGCTGGACCTGAATCTTGGCTCTGCTCCTTACTATCCATGTGACCTTGGTTATGTTATTTAACCTGTGTGGGTCTCGGTTTCTTGATGTAAAAACCAGAGATTGTTAATAGTACACATCTTATAGAAGCATTATCTAAGAGAAGTTTCTGTGACTATGGAAATGTCGTACTGTCCAAATGGTAGCCACTGGCCACATGTGGCCACTGAGTATTTGAAATGTGGCTAGTATAACTAAAAAAACAAAGTTTTAATTTCATTATAATTAATTTAAATATAAGTTTAAATAGCCAGTGGCTAGTGGCTTTTTTCCTGGAAAGCACAGTTTGGTATGGTTGGAAAGATCATATGAGCTAATAAGCATTTAAATCAATGTCTGGCACACAATTATCAATAAATGTGAGCTATTGCTATTTCTCAGCAATGCCACATCATAAAAAACTGGTATGCAAGTGTGAATTGCAATTTCCAACTCTTTCCCTAAATTTTGTGGATAATTATTTTTCCTAATATTTATACTTCTAGCCTAATTCTTTCTCCTTCCAGTTGGCACTGGCTTCAGAAAACACCAGACCCGTCTGCACACCAAGTCCCACCTCCCCTTCTTGGGCCCAACACGCATACTGCATGTTCACTTTCTTGAAAGATTTTGCAGACTATCAAGAGCACATTTGGTCTTGGCTCCCTTCGGATGTTACACCCCACCACTCCCTAAGTATTTACTACATTTACCAGAATCTTGCAAATGTTAGAGCATATTCATTTCCTGTTTGGATAACTTTTAGGAGGACTTTATTATCACGCTTGACATACCCAATTTACTTGCTCATTCTAAACCTTAAAACATCTCATCAGGCTTACAAAAACTACACTAAAAATTCCCATAATCTTGTTTTTTAATGAGATTAGAATGAAGTTAAAAAGGGTTATCTTTTGCTTCCCTAGTATACATTAAAAGGCAACCAGTCATGTTCTAGCACGTACCTGTTACCTTTGAAAAGGTTATAAGCTCTGAATTAATAATGCTGTGCCCCTCTTTTGATACAGGAATACTACTCTATTTCCAAAACAGTCCCATTATATCAAATCAGCTTTTTCTAACACAAAGACTCCTAGAACAATCACGATTGATAAAGATTTCCCTTCCTATAGCATATAGCTGAGGATATGAGAACAGTTGTCAGAAGAGAACTGCAAGTCTGAATTCTCATATCTAAGAAACACTAAAAATAAGATCCTGACATTTATAATTTTATATTCTAACACAGGAAATATGGAGAAATAAGTTAAATAATCTGACATATACCTCTAACCCAGTGAGGAAGGCATAATTGAACAAGTAGCCTGGTGTAATAGCAGAGGGAAGCTAAGTGATAGAGAAAAGAAGATTAAAAAAAAAAACACTAAAAAAAGCTGATCGCAGACATAAAATACTATGAGATATGAACTAATTTGAGTTGTAAACTAAAAAACAAACAAAAACACCCAGGAAAGAAGCCTAGCAAGCCAATGAAAGGTACGTGTGAGGGCAGAGAGTGGGTGGCTCTTTCCTACTCTTCTTTTATGCGTATCCTGCCTCCGTACTAAACTGTTCCTGTCCGGGAACTCCACATGTCCAACAGTCAGCTTCATTCTCTGGGATTCTTTTCCCCATTTCTAGCAGTGAGAAATTATTTCACCTGCAATTAATAGAAACCTTGATTTCTGTCACTAGTTATTTTTTCCTGAAGCAATAGGCAGTCCTGGGAAAGGATGAGATTTAGGTTTGATCAGGGGCACAATAAAACAATTATTCAGTCTACACGGTCAGATTCATTCGAAAGCCTAATATCCTGTGGTTATAAGATAATTCTCAACATTTTAAATTAGGACCACATCAAGGTACACGCCAAGGTTTCGGGCTCAATCTCCAGTAGGGGGCGTGCAGGAGGCAGCAGATCAATGACTTCTCATCATTGATGTTTCTCTCTCTCTCTCTCCCTCTCCCTTCCTCTCTCTGAAATCAGTAACAATTTTTTTAAAATGAATAAATAAATAAATAAGTAAGTAAATAAATTAGGGCCACCTACTTCCAGATGGACAGGAAGAGAACCTCTTCCTCACCGAAGAACCAAGTCCTTCCCCTTGAGATGGTCTGTGTCCATCTCAAACCAGTAACAGTTCCCAGGGAAATGTCTTGCACTGACTGGCCTAGATGAGTCAGGACTAACTTTCGGAACTGGGAATGGAGCTCACTTCCCCATCACATGAACTACAGGAAAGGAAGTTTCTTGGATAAAATGAGAGTTCTGGTACAAGGAAAGAAAGAAATCAATGTGCAACAGGCCATCAATACAGTGCATCGCATTTCTCTCCCACTCTACACCGACTGGGTACCTAGTGCTAAACGCCTTGGTTCATTACTAATGGTATGCTTTACTGGCCTGTAACACTACTTATACTTTTGGGTAAGTAGGCTGCTGCTGTGAGGAAATGGATAATTAAAGATGAAGTTAATGATGCTAAAGGTATTTCCTAGCTGGACTCAGGACCATTATGTTGACCTACAGTTATGCACACAGGTACTTTGTCCAGTGTAGCTTCTCACAAGTGCAGCACAGGAAAAATCTCAACAGTGCAGGCTCAGAAGGTGTCTGATCTTCTGGCCTTATGAACATTCATTACCTGAATACTGCCTGCTACCCTATTGAATAAAAAGCCAACAGGATTATCGAAATAAGCTCCTAGAAAGTGGCCAGACCATTAGCACTGTGAAGATACTCAACACAACAAGATAGGGCTATTTGGTTAAGGCAGTAAGCAATTCAAGTTACAGATCAAGGGAACTCTAAAAGGGAAAACAGAACAAACCATTGAAGGATTCAATTAAGTACACTGTTTATGGATCAACATTCTTTCCTTTGCACCATACTGTCTTTAGCAGTAAAAGCCTAAAATTCTCTAGATGTGGTTATCCAAGAAAGAGCTTTCACTCATTCCATGAGAATGGAAACGGATGTTTTTACAAGTTTGAGTACAAGGAAGAAAAAGGATACCTCTCAATATCTGATACGGTTCAACTTTTAGGCAGAATAAAAGGAAGGAAAGGAAGGGGGAGGGAGGGAGGGAGGGAAAGGAGGGAAGACTGTTTTTGAGTGAAGCTTCCAATTCACGATGAGGGCAGTGGCCAGAGGAAAACGCTTACAGAGGCAAACAGACAACAGTCATGAGAGAGCAGTAGGCCATCATTTCCTCAAACTTTGGCTTTTCTAGTTTTTTGTAAGTAGAAAAATATATTTAAGTACCAAACTCACTTGTAAAGAAGTTATTTGGTATATCTACATTAATAACTTTAGGTAGCTTTCATAAATAAAAAATAAGCAAATGCCACTTTTATTATCCTAAGTTCCCTACGGATAAACTACTACAATTAAATTCTACTTAGTTTTTTGACAGCCTCCACCTTCCAATTTAGTTTCTATACTTTATACTTCATTGTTCTTTCAGAACATGCCATGGGCAGTTTTAATATATCTATTGACACATCCTGCTCCCTGATTTCCACAATTCATCCTGAAACTATTCCATTTCCACTTTCAGAAGGTCTGAAATAGTTTCCATTGACATTTCATAGAAAGAGAGCTGTCTCAATTTGCAATGGATTACTAAAAAAGAGCTAGCACATTATACGGACAATCATAAAGGCAGAGACAAGATAAGAACCTATATTCTCTAAAACCCATTTACATCATCAGATCATTAGGTACAAGCACTTCTAAGGCAGGGTGGGAATTAGCACTTCATAGCTGCAAGCACGAAATGGCACTTTCTACAATCATCTTTATTTCTTCCATCTCACTTAAGGATATTAGAGCAAAAAGGATCAGAAACATTCCTTTTGGCCCATATCCTTTTGAGTCTTTTTTTCCTCTCCTGACATTCTCTTATTACTCCAGAATTCTTTTTTTTTTTTCAAAAAAAAGGGAATAGGTTGAATTTTTACCCCTTTGAAATGTCTCACTGAACTCCTTAAAAATCACTTCCTGACTGAAGTGAATTTTCACTTATTTTTAAATTTTTCCATCCATGAGGAACATTAAATTATTTTAGTTAGAATATTATATTTTAGCTTTGCCTAGAGTTAAGAGTTTCAGATGGCTTAAAGGCATTTTTAATTTTTTAAAAAATATTGACCTGTGAGGTATGCTTAGCCTTTTGAAAGAGAGATGCTTTTCAGAGAAATGGCCTAAAATTTTCACATTCCTATAGACAAACAATTTCAGAGAAACTTTCTAATAAAATTTAAATTAACAAGGGTTCCAAACACTTTCATTTTAACAGTCTCACCCAGACAGTCTGCCGTTTAAATTTCCACAGGAGGTTGGTCTTTACATAAACTTGTGACTCCTGACAATCTTGTTTATCTGTTTGAAGTTAATTTTTATAAGCTAGATTTTAAATAAGCAGAATACAATAAAAAGTCTATTTAAGTTTTTGGTTTTTTTAAGATTTAGACCAGCCTGGCCAACGTGGCTCAGTGGCTGAGCATCCACCCATGAACCTAGAGGTCAGGGCACATGCCCGGATTTGGGCTCGATCCCCAGTAGGAGGCGTGCAGGAGGCAGCCGGTCCATGATGTTTCTCTATCGTTGATGTTTCTATCTCTCTATCCCTATTCCTTCCTCTCTCTAAAATCAGTAAAAACATAAAAAAATAAAAAAAAAAGATTTAGACCCAAATACTGATAGATCACTTCTGCCTTCACTCAAGTGGTAACTGTAAGGCAGGATTTCTCAACCTCAGCCTTTTGGGCTGGATCATTCTAGGTGGCTCATCTTACAGAGTAGGATATTTAACAGCATCCCTGGCGTCTACCCACCAGATGTGAATAGCACCCCTGCCTCACCCTCCCCACTTCCCACTCCTTCTGACAATCAAAAATATGTCTCCAAACAAGCCAAATGCCCCTGGTCTGGGGAGGGTGGTGGAAAGGTTGGAGGGAGGCAAAACGGCGCGAGTTGAGAACTGCTGCTCGAAGCCATGCTATCTTGTGCCTCATCAAAACCTAATATCCTACAAAAAGCCTCATTTTTTATTTTTACAAAGGAGTTATGTAATGTAAAATAAAAACCAGTGGAACCAAAATGTTCTAGCAGGGAAAAATATTTTAAAATATAATCAAATTGAGATTATAATTATTGGCCACTCAGTTTCTGTGCAGCAAGGTCTGATTTCAGCTGGACCTCAGCTAACTTCAAGGTCATTTCTCTATAAAGAGCACCACTCACTTTTAGGTCCGTCCCCAATGTTTGCTTTTCTCTCTGAAGTTCTTCTCTGTAGGGATGGATGTTTTCTTGTCTGTCTGATAAAGCAGCCAGACCACCACCACTCTTTTCTTTGCTTGCTTCACACCTCTGCTCCACGTTGTTTTCAATCTTAGCTAAGGCAGAAGAAAGAGAACCAAGGATAACCAATTCCTTCTCCAAAGTTAATGCCAAACAATCACTTAGGAAATCCTCACTTCCTGATTTTAGATTTTTGAAGAAACAGGTTACAGGGAGAACTCTGGTGAGATTATGAAGGCACTGGAATAAAACTGTTTGGTTCCTGGAATAAAAAAGACAAACACAATATTACAAAATTTGGGACAGCACAAAGCAGTTGTGCACAACATATTAATCAATTAATATTGATGTACAAATACTCTACAATGAATAGAACCAATGATGCATGTACATGATCATTGACAGTTTTTAGACTGTAGCAATCAAAAATACGTATCCTACCCCAAGTCAATTAATACTCATGAGGTTGCTTCCCAATTTTTTTCTCTGAGCAATAAGATCAATATTATATTTTTAAAATTTTATTGTGAGGGAGAGGTAAGAGAAAATCTTAATTATTAGGTCCTATCCAACCAAAAATTTAAAAAGCGAAAAACATAAAATTAAAAACAGCTTCCGTTTTTGCCCTAGCAGGTTTGGCTCAGTGGTTGAAGCGTTGACCCATAGACTGAAGACTCTTGGATTCGATTCCTGGTCAGCGGCATGTACCTAGGTTGCAGGCTCCATCCCTGGTCCCAGTCAGGGCCTGTGCAGAGGCAACCAATTGATGTCTCTCTCACATCGACGTTTCTCTTTCTCTTTCTCCTTTCCACTATCTTTGAAAAGCAATGGGAAAAAAATATCCTCGGGTGAACATTAAAAAAAAATTTTTTAAAGTTTATTAAAAGAAAAACAGCGTCAGTTTTTAAATGAGGCCACCTGTCCATTCATGCTACACCAGGCAATGGCTGGGACATGTCCCACAATGGCACAGCACTGTACCGTGGGGATTACTGTTGGGCCACACATTCAGCACACATTAACTCTGATGGAGCAATGCCAATTTGATGTGCCTTACCTGGAATAGACTATTAAGATCCCTTCAAATGATGTCCTTTGCTTCCAGTGGAAGAGTGTCCCATACAAACTTTCTAACCCTTTACAAAAGCAGATTTCTGGAAATTCTTTGATTACTTCACATTTCATGTGTTCTAAGAGCCATGCCTTCATTGAAGTCAGGGCGTATCTGGGTGATGTGATTTGGAAGCAAGTTTTGTGCAATGCTGCAAGAAGTGCAAAGAGATCTTCCATGTGCTCTGCAAGAAAAACATGCCACAAGCTCTGTCACTAAACTCTATTATCAAATAAAGAGAGTTCTTAAAATTTTCTGATTCAACTAGGTATATGATTAAAAAGTACCAACAAAAATTACCTATAGGTTTCTTTGGAAATGTCACTAGATATTTCCCATTTGAAAAATCTTCTAGACTTAAGAAAAGTCTGCCACACGGAACAAAACGATGTTGAGAACAGTTACCATTTTCTCTCTGTGTAATCTGTAGCAGCACAATGCAGCAAAACTGACTGAATACTAAAAGCGGCGAAAGAGATGTCACAGCAGCGATCACCTGGACGCGCTCTTCCTCAGGCGGCTGTCCACAAACAAAGCTCTCCTCTTCCTCTTCTTCCTCACCACCAGCCAACTTGATCCTTTTTGCCTCTGATCCCACTGCACAGGGCACTGAGCAGGGCGCGGGAAAAGAGCCCCTACTCAACCGGATCACCCTATTTTGACACTTAATAGGCCGAAAGCTACAGCTGCGGGGTTCATCCATTAACAACGATAGAGTCACCTGCTTCAGAGACCTGTAAAACATCCAGAGTTTGCTTTAGTCTAAAAGTTCATTCTTTAAAATCAAATAGATGATTAAATGTCATACAAAGAACAACAACAACAAAATGTATTCTCTCCTTTACTAGGGAACATCATTTCAAATGTAAAATGTATCAGAAAATTAAGTGTAAAAGCCAAACACATTTTTAAAAATCCTATAATAACACTTCTCTTAAAATAAGAAAGCAAAAACATTGCAAATATGCTGGACTTCAGGAAAGTAAGTTTTTTAATGGAAAGAAATGGTAAATTAATGACTGGATTTTATTTCTGAAGTAGGTCCCCCCATTTTTCTTTAAACAAGAAAAAAACTACTCATTTTTAAAAAGACTATTTTGGCAATAATTTAGAATGCAAATACTTCTAAAGTAAAAATTGCATTTTATACTCCCCTAAATAACTTAAATAAAATCAGCTTTTTAATACAGAATATTGTTTATCCCTCAACAATGATAATTTTGGGAATATAATATTATTAAACTTAATTTCACCTATTTCTATTTTCATTTTTAATATAGCTACTACAACGTTGAAAATTACATGTGTGGCTTACACTGTATTTCTGTTGGGCAAGTGCTATTCTAGAGCATCAAGACAATGGTATCATGTTAGAATTTACTTACAGGTTCAGAGATGTGGTTTTCACTCCAACAACCAAGTTGTCGTCTATTACACGATACCATATCTTCTCTACTAGCTGTTCTGAATCTTCAGAACTGCCTGATAAGCTTTCATCACAAGTATGAACAGGATTTTCTTCTCCACCACAAAGAGTAACAAGACATTTCTTAAAAGAAAAACATGTTTAAGTAACTAATTACAAAAAAAACTATCAAATGTAGCAAAACTAAAAGAAATTATGTAAATCAGCTTTTGGTCAGCCTTAAAGCTTACATATTTTAAAATAAATTACTTATATTATATTATAGATTATACATAATTCACTGAAATAAAACTTATAAAACATATATAATTAACTACGCAGATCAAGAAGCAGGGCGTGACTAGAAACAAGACAGGGTATCCAACACAACAGGATGTAAACCTGGAGTCCATTTTGAAAATAATGTGACAATATGTACCCCAGGCATGCTGAAAACAATCCAATCTTTATCTTATCAGTAACTTACACTAAACCCATAACTGTAAACTTTGTATGAATAAAAATGATTAAATTATCTTTGAACTGCTGATTGATTATTGCTAAAATTTTATTCTTAAAGTCTAAGCTGTACTCACTCATTTCCACACACATGGATTTTAGTAACAAGAGAAACAGTAGCAGGAGGAGGAAGAGTAGTAGTAGTAATGATAATAATATACAACACTTACTCAGTGCTTACTATAGGTCAGGCACTGTTCTAATGCCATTTCTGTATTAATTTGTTTAACCTTCACAATAACCCTAATACCCTAGGTCCATAGTATTATTATCTACGTTTTCCAGATTTTTAAAAAAATGAGGTTCAGAGAGTTAAGTACCTTGTCCCGGGTCAGACAGCTAGCAAGGGGCACAGCTGGGATTTGAACCAAAGCACAGTGGTTCCAGAGACCATGCTCTATCTCAACCATTAATCTCTATTACCCCTCTATGTGATAATAACTGAAACACAATATGGGCACTTACACTAGAGTGGACGACACACGGTCCTAGGAATCTGACAATTCTGCCAGTAGCGGTGAGATGTGAGACAGACTAGTCATCCCAAACCTGCAGAAATGATTACTACCTGCCAGGATTGCTGTTCAAATGAACCATGTAAAGGGCCAAAACGGTGTCTCGCACACAGAGCTTTCAATGCATTAATTTTTAAACACTGACTCCCCTTTTCTAATACTGGCAAAGTTGTTGGGGTGAGGTAAGGAAGGGACATGGGGAGACTTTTAACAATGACTTTCATGAGATTTCTCAGGAACTTACAAGAGTAATACAGAAATGTAATATGATGGGTTTTTGTTATGTTTCCTATACTCACAAAATCCTATTTTGGACCCAAATCCTCATATTGCTAGGACTGAAATACAGACACAAGGCACTGACCACTGTAAGAATGGTCAACCTTGAGAAGGGTCAGAGCAAAGCACTAAAGTTCCTCTCTGCTCAGCTTTTCTTGATTTATTTGTAACTTTGCTGTTCTGCCCTTCTCTGCCTGGAACTAATGTGCATAAATACTATTTTCATGAAGTCAAAGCAGTTTTTGCTAACTTTCTACATTACTTGCTGTACGGGCATAAAAGAGGTTCTTATGATGGTCAACCACAAAGAAAGAGACAGTAAAATTATAAAAAGCAGACATAAGGGCTAAAAAAATCAGAGCAATTTAGGGACATTACCTAGAGAAATATCCTTAAAAATGAACCATGCAAGAGACTAAAAGAACAACTATTATACTAATGATGAAACTGTGTCACTAATGCAAGATTAAATAATGTTCAGGAATTCTGTTTAAGAAGTCAGAAAATATATAATTCACTTCGGAGTAATTTCTATTCAAATTATACAAATTAAATAGTTAAATATTTTTTAAACAAAAGGACTTAATGCCCCAAGGTTCCTGATAACTGAGATTTTAATATCCTACCGAGAATAATTTGCAAATTGGTAAAATACTGGCTTCTTAATCACATATTTTTCAACGTCATAAAAGCCCACCATTAATAATCCCTGCCACTTTGCTTCTTGATCCATTGAGCATTTCTAATATATTCCAATTTCCTATTTAAATAACTTTTCTTCTGTAATAGTGTCAACAATAAAAATAAAGTTAAAAAATAAATAACTCTTCAATAGGTTTTAATTCATAAAATGATAAAATGTCACATGATGAATTGTACCTCCTCTGCAATTGATGTAGTATCTTCTTTTCCTTGAAGCAGGTTCATTAAAGCTTTGTAAGATTTTAAAATAACTTTTTCCTTAAGCAAAAGATGCTGCTGTACTTCCTGAATAGAAGCCAAACCAACCTGTAAAGTGGAAAGAAAAATCCTTGCCAGAGACATAGTTTCAAATGAAAACTGACATACAATTAATTCAGGAAGTGCTCTCTCCAAATCTGCTTATTAATTCATTTTTCTATAGAAAAGCAGAGAATATTTCTCAGAGCAAAACTATTTTACTTGTACATTTTAAGTCTCTAATTACAAAAGAAAACAGCAAGTAACTGCAATAGACTTTATGTGTCAAACTGAGAGAATGCCAATGTATTAGCATTCGTTTCACTACTGAGTTTAGTAGCCCATCAATATGAATATGACTAAGTCCAATTGATATGAATAAAAACCAGTCTACCAACACTCCTACCTCCACAGTGAAACTGTTTTTCTTGTTGAAATTATGTCTGTTTCAAAAAGCAAAAGACATAATTATAAACTGAAATAGTTACTTTTAATTTGATATTATTTGAAATTCTGTTCATACAACCTTTATAAAAAATTTAAAGATAACACATTAGCAGCTTCCAAACTGTCATGCGTTTATTTTTGTGCCAATAAACTCAGTACTAAGATTGACTGTTAACTACTGGGGGGGGGGGGACTGGCTCTGACCTGGGCATAGAGCAATCCATTCCTTGTATTGTCCTAGATAAACAGATCTCAGCAAAAAGCATAAAATATGCATGAAATACATTTTGTTACTGAAAATTTAGTCACATCATTGAACTGACAGAAGCTGTTTCATTTCAGATGGATATCTGAGACTGTTTCAGTATTAATGTAGTTTTTAATAAAAATGTTTTTCTAGATTGAAAAAACACAATGCACCCTGCTTTTGAATTCCTTTCTTTTAAATTACATTTTAAGACAGGTACATTCTTTTTCTTGGTATCAATGAATAGAAGTTGGAGAGTGAAGATTGAATCACATTTTACCTCATTGCACAAAGTATGTAAAGTGTCTCGCAAATATTTTAAAACTTCATCTGTTGACCTAGTTCTGTGGGCTCCACATCATTCACACTCCATCACTCATTTTCTGAGCAATTTGTAATTTAGGGGAAGAAAGATGTGCTCAGCAGAGGTGGAACAAATCTGAGACTGCTGGAGGGGAGGGAGTGAAGAAAGGACTATGTAGGCAGACTGAAAATAAGGCCCCCTTCAGAAATGATCCTGTTCTCTCTTCCCGACTCCCATCCACATGCCCCCTGCTCCAGGAATAAATGGTAAATCACTAGGCCGCTCAAATATTCTGTTATGATGTTTTGTTATAAAACTATGAAAACAAGCATATGGTAATAAATTTAAACAACATAAAAGTACATCTCACCTTCCCTTCCTACACCCTTAATCCCATTTGTGCAACCAATAGATTGCTTACTTTTCCAGAGTTTTTCCAAGTAGTATATGCTAAGGAATAGTTTCTTTGCCCCCCCAACAAACAAACGAAACCCACACAGAACCTAATATAGGAGCACGCTGTACTGCATGAGAGCAGAGCTTGCTTTTTGTTCTTTGCACTGTGATCTCTCTCACGCATGGAGAAGACTGCAGAATACGAAGAACAGTTTACAGACTAATCGTGAAGTCAACACCCATGTAACTACACCCAAGCCAAGCAGCAGCACTCCAGGAGCCACCCATGGGCCCTCCCAGCCACAAACCTCGCTTTCTCCACTGGAGGCAGCATTACCCTGATCTTTAATAACTCTCTTGTCTTCATACTTTTACCATCATTGTATGAATTTCTAAAGAACATGTAGCTTTTGTGTGTTCTGCTTCTGAACTTTTTGAGTATTAGGTTTTAGAGTCATCCACTTGTCCCTGGTGGCTGCAGTTCATGCCTTTCATTGCTCTCCAATATCCCATCATGTGACTACACCAGTTTACTTCTCTAGTCTGCTGTTGATGGACATCTGCGTTTCATCCAGTTGTGGAGTATTACGTGTTGCTGTGAACATTCCTGCACATGTGCACGAGTTTCTCCAAGGTCCTGCTCTCCCCAATTCCCCTCCAACAACTGGTTGGAAAGCAAATTTCACAGAGGAAAGAACAGTGAAATGGACTCTAGACTCTAGTTCATACTCTGTAAATTACTTAATCTTTCTGCCTCTCCATTTGTCACCTCAGATGGAAAATGGGGGACAGGGTAGACTTGTTAATCTCTATAACACTTGGAAATGTTTATAACCACACTTAGAGCTAGTGACAACATGTAGACTCCTGAGGAAAATGGAGCCCAACTATCTCATATTCCCCATCTCCATATGTCCCTGGCTTCCCTTTATGTTTCTTTCATATTTTCCTTCTTTTCCTTTGTGCTATCTTCTAAATAACTTTTCTAACATAGTCTGATTTGCTAATTTCCTCTGAATGTCTTTGAGTCAACTGTAAACTCATCTGTTAAGTTTTTTGTATTTCAGTGTATTTTTAGTTTACAGAAATGCTTTTGGTTCTTTTATGTGAATAAATGCTGGCTTGTTTCTTTACGGGCTTAGTTATTTTGTGGGTGGCTCACTTTCTTTGAAAAATTACTTGTGACACTGAGATTAATATGAGGACTAGAATAAATTTGTGCTTGGAGAGAGGATTTTTTTTTTTTTAATCCTCACCTGATATGTTTAGAGAGAGGAAGGGAGAGAGGGAAAGAGAGAGAGAAACATCAATGTGAGAGACAAATACTGATCAGTTGCCTCCCATACATGCCCCTACCAGGGATCAAGCCCAAAACCTAGATATGTGCCCTGACCGGGAACTGACCCTGCATCCTTTGGGTACAGGATGACGCTTGAACCAACTGAGCCACCCGGCCAGGGCTGGGGACAGGATTTTATGTTTGTCTCTGCCAGGTGCCGCGGGCACTGCTGCTTTAGGCTAAATACACATGTCCCTGGTGCAAAAGTAGGATCAGTGTTCTCTCTCTCTCTCTCTCTCTCTCTCTCCCCCTCTCTCTTCCTCTCCCTCCACCCCCCAAGCATGTCCTCGGTGAAGGTTTAAAAAGCAAATAAAAATAATAAAAAGCATTCTTTAAAAATAAAATAAAATAGCACTAATCCAAAAGAGCAAAAGCAAAAAGCAAACAGACACTAACTTTCACTCTTCTTTCTAGAGCTGGAATCACCAAATAACGATTATCTTGTTCGCCTTCAAATAAGTCATCTTCATTGCAATCCAATGTTTGACTCTAATAAATAAAAAAATACACCGAAACTGAAATTTTGAAATAAATTAAAAAAACATAATATTAACAATATACAATTAAAGTTTATCCAGTCAAAGGGCAGTTTTCTATGTTAGACACTATTATATAAAAGACAAAATATATATTCCCCCAGTCTTCTTATAACTATAAAAAATCACTATTACCATTACCACTCATGTAACAGTTGTATACTGCTTCAAAAAGTATCAGCTTACTAGATTTTTATAAAACCCTAAAATCCCATAACTAGAAAAAATAAGAATTACCCTCATTTCACTAATAAAAAAATTGAAGCTCAGAAGCATTTTATATAAATCTGAAACTTCAGGAGTATTATTTCCCTTATGCCCAAAATCTTAATGAACTGTTACTTGTTTTAATAAAGCAGTTTCACTTCACTTTATTCTTTAATTAATCCAATATTATTATGTTTATTGATATAAAAAGACTTTCAGAAGCAATGGTAAGTTAATTTACAGTATTTTTGTCACTTGATTGACCACTAGATATACTATATTCAAAAGCATAGTCGACTTGTATGACATCTGTTGAAAGGACATTCAAAGTTTGCAATTCCCTAGTGACCCTGGCCCCATCACAACACTGGAGGGCACCGCAGTACTCACGTGTCTGTGGTGATGCTGGTGGTGACAAACCTGTGCCGCCAGTCACATAAAAGTCTAGGCACATGCAATAGACATACAATTGCATGCAGCACATGATGCCTGATAACGATAAACGCAACCCCACTGGCGGATGCGTTTCCTGTCCTGGACGCTGCATCGCGCCCGTTCCACTGGGACAAGGCGGGCCGTAAGGCAGTGCAGCGCGCCCTCCGGCACCGGCACCGGCACCGGCGGCCTCGCGCGCCTCGCGGTCGCATCTTCCATGGCGTCACTTCATCCCGTGCTTCACGTCACCGCATGCTGTTCCATAAATGCGGTGTCGCCTCAGTGTGTGGTGTTCTAAAGTCTACAGCGGTGTCCCGGGCCTTCACATCACTCACTCATTCTCCCCGGGCAACTGCCAGTCCTGCAGGCTCCACTCACGGTAAGTGCCCTGTACAGGTGTACCCTTTTTTTATCTTTTACATTGTATTTTTTACTGTACCTTTTCTATGTTTTGATATTTTTAGATATGCAAATATTTACCATTGTGTTACAACTGCCTGTAGTATTCAGTACAGTAACATGCTATACAGATTTGTAGCCTAGGAGCAACAGGCTGTACCACATAGCCTAGGTGTGTAGCAGGCTAGCCCATCTAGGTCGGTGTAACTGCACCTATGGTGTTTGTACAACAAATTGCCTAACGACACATTCCTCAGAACCTATCCCCATCGTCAAGTGGCGCCCGACTGTATTTTTAAAAGATTCAATACATACATATCTTTTTTTTCTATTTAATTTAATTTTATTATTTTTTTAATTTTTAAATTTTATTTTTGTTTAAAATATTACAGATGTCCCTTTATATATATATATAAATATATATATTTTTTTAACTTATCTTTATCATTGAAGTATTACAGATGTCCCCTTTTTCTCCTCATTGACCCTTTCCAGCCTGCACCTGCCGCCCCTCCAGGCCTCCACCACACTATTGTCTGTGTCCATGGGTTATACATATATGCATATAAATTCTTTGGTTAATCTCTTCCCACCCACCCACCTCCACCTTCCCTCTGAGATTTGTTAGTCTGTTCCATGCTTCTATGTCTCTGGTCAAGCCATATAAAGTTCAAAAAGTTTACTTTAAGTATGAAATCACAAATACTTATATAGCTGGTCAAAAGCTTTAAAGCACTTAAATTTCCTAAAATGGTACCTAATGTATAAAAAGTAAACATAACTCACTGAATAGTTTATGCTGTCAAGATCCGTTATTTGAAATGAACTCAAGCAATCTGAAGTTAAAGAGTCCTTTAAAAGCAGTAGTACTTGCTCTGTTCCAGTTCCAATAAAGTCATCTACGAGCACCGAGCTAATTTCTTCCCACTTAGCAGCAACCTGAAAGAGTGGGAAAGAACAGAGAGGGGAAAAATCAAATGTGAAATGTCCTAAATCTTTTTGTCACATGTAGTTGTAATTTATCTTCCATCTTATAAATAAGTAATGAAAATGGGAGTATAAACACTAAAAACTAAAATAAATATATTAAGGGATCAGAAAACATAAGGAGCTATAACTTTATAAATATCAAGGTACTTAAATTTAATATTTTATCGTTTGTCCAAGGACTGTAACGTTGCTGATTTCTATATTAAAATTTTGTTATAATTTATAAATTCTAATACTTCTCAAGACTATTTTGGAAATTCTAACATTTCTCATGAGTAATTCTAGTGAAGGTTCTTTGTCTAACATGGTTAATTTAAGGATGACCCTCACTCCCATAGCCTTGGTGGATATATACAGGGTGGAGTGAAAGCAGGTTTACAGAATAAATTCTGTGTTTCGGTCCTCACAATTGTAAACCTACTATTGCCCCACCCTGTACTTATGATTAGACAAAGAAGTCAGTTGCAGTAGGTAACTAGAAGGTACCATTTGAGCGCTTTAAAAGTGCTCAAATCAAAATAACCTTTAAGAGTCAGGATGACAAAAGGAGATTTGACTTTGGGTGGTAAACAAACAAAGCAATATACAGCTGATGTATTATAGAACTGTACACTTGAAACTTATATAATTTTATTAAGCAAAGTTACCCCAATAAATTTAATTTTAAAAAAATTTAAAAGAGTCAGATGAACTTAATACTCTAAACTCTGGTTGGGGAGAACACAGCCATTATCAGAGCCACAAAAGGGGAGGGATTCCAATAGTGGGGCACCTAGAACCATCCTAGCCTAGTGGAATGATTTGACCAGTTTATACCAGAACATGAGACCACAAGTTTAAAATAGAATACAACTTCTTAAAGGTCCATAAAGCTAAAAGCCTCCAGATTAGTCCCCTGGAAAACTAACACCATGGGGATCAGGTACCCTTTCTCCCTCAGGCAGAAAAGCTAAAACTCCCACTCAGAATCCCAGGAGCAGTCACAATATCTAGGTGACACATGAGGGCGGCTTGCATTAGAGCAAGATAAATAAGAGTCTTCGATCTATATTACCAAATATCAACTTTTCCCCTATAAGACTAATTTCTAAAGCAATGATTTTTCACTATGCAGGAAGGAGCTTATTTGTAAACCCATGTCCTCTCATCCTCCCACCTCCCCATGAGTATAATGGAGTACAATAACTATATAAAAGACTATATATATATATATAGTCTTTTATATAGTTATATATATATATATATATTAGTAATAAGAATGTGCTCAGCATGCAAACATCATAGAGCTGTGCCCTTATACATGCACTCACACATCTGCAATCCACAGGCCTAGAACAGTCATCCAAAAGAAATACAGGCAAGCCACAAATGCAAGGCACATATATAATTTAAAATGTTCCAAGATCCAATAAAATTCTCCAGTAGCAGTGAAAAGAAAAAAGTAGAAGTAACTATTATATTTAATTTAACCCAAAATATCCAAAATACTATCATCTCAATTCAATCTAATCAATAAAAATTGAGATATTTGACTTTCATTTTTTACTAAGTCTCTGACAGCTGGTGTACATTTGACATTTCCAGCATATTCTAATTCAGACTAGCCACATTTGAAATGTTGAATAACCACATGTGGCTAGTGGCTGTAGCATCCGACAGAACACTTCTAGAACCAGGTATACTTGACAACGATCTCAATTTTGAAAAGCCTACTGCATAGATAATTGCCAAAACTTGCAGAGACAATTTCTACTCAAGGAGAAAGCCTAGGAAGAGAAAGGCTACTCATGTACTTCTCTAGGCTCAGCTCTCAGTTTCAAGTCCTGTCACTGGATAAAAATTTATACCTGGGAGAGCTGATCTGAGAACACACTAACCTTGACTTTCATTACTTATTCTACTTTATGCTTGTGTGTATTTAACCTATCTTTGTTAGCTGCCTTAATTCCTTTATGGAATGAAGTACCAGACGGATGGATGGATAAGGTAAGTCCATAGCCAACCCAAAGGAAGACTGTTCTGTTGTTTTCTCCCATTTGGGGAAAAAACTGCTATCACAGACACCATTTTAGTTTTTCAATAATGGATTTATTTTATTTTATTTTATTTTATTTTATTTTATTTTATTTTATTTTATTCTTTTAAATATATCTTTATTGATTTCAGAGAGAGGAAAGGAGAGGGAGAGAGAGAGAGATAGAAACATCAGTGATGAGAGAGTCAATTGAGCCCGCAACCCGGGCCTGTGCCCTGACCGGGAATCTAATCCCGATCGCCTGGATCCTAGGTCCGACACTCAACCGCTGAGCCACGCTTGGCCAGGCTGGATTTATTTTATTATTCGAAACCTCTTACAGAGTACCACAAACAGTAAATTCTTCTCAGAACTCAATTAGAAAATATTTTTCCCTTGAGAGTATATGCTCCATTCGAAGGTAAAACCTGCTGTATTTACTTTTTTTGTCTTAACTGCTAAACTAAGTGTAATTGCTCCCATGCAATTACTTCCCTTAACTGTCCTCTCCCTTTAGCTGTAGAGTCTTAGCATGCTATCTCCAAAACTCCCAAGTTACAGAGGCAATTTAAAAGCACTTAACTTGGCAGATATCAGGGAGTAAACCCTAGAGATTTCAATACACGGTATTTGCAAACAGTTTCAGAGTCCAGACTCCCTGGGGACATAGCCTAAGGAATATGGCAGTAGGGGCTCAGGTAAGTAACTTGTGGAAAGGATGGTGGTCCACTGTAGAAAAAGAATTCTAGAACACAATTTGAAGGCAATGAGGCCAGCAGTTACAGGGAGTGGCAATCTCCTGCTTTGGGTAACGTGTTAGTGCAGAGGTCTACAGTGTCCCAGCAGGGGGCCCACTTCAAGGGAGTTAGGACTATATTCCACTGAATTTATGAGGCACGAGGTAATTGTTTTTTCTTATCTAGGTGAATAAGGGACCTTAGGTAGGTCCAAGTCATTGAGGACAGCCCTGGCCCTTGCCTAACAATAACAGCTACCACTTACTGAGCTTCTCCTATGTGTCACGCATCATGCTAGACACTTTACAATGTCATTTAATGTAATTCTCCCCTCTCAGAGGCAGAATGATTTCAATTTCATACAGTCAGAAAACGGGTTCACAGAAATGAAATACTCTCCCTAAGGTAAGACTAGTAAGTGGCTCAGTTAGAGTTCAAACCCAGGTTAAGTGTGTTCTTTCCATTACCCTGACCCCAATAAGGATTATGGGCTATACCAGATGTTTTCCCCCCACCATTTCATGAAAGGAAAAGAAAAAGACAGAAAACGCTACCTTCCAAATAACCTTCAAATAAAAGTACAATGTGCTTTTAAAAGACTGCTTTCCAAATAAAACAGGGTAGCTTTCAAATTATTTTCCTTTTGAGGATTTAAGTCCTCTATGTATAACAGGGATTGAATATAGTTATAATAATCCCTATTACCATAAAGGTAATTTACAAGGCAAAGCCTGATGAAACACAATTTCAACCTGACATTTCCACATACACAAAATAAAATATGTCTCTCAAACTTTCTAAAATATTTATCAATATTCATCATCAACATGATAATATAGTGATAGAAATTGTAATTGAGCTTCTAATTGAATGGCTAGTGCACACAAAGTAAGGCATTATCTCCAACTTAAGAAGTTGTATAATGTACTAAAACTCACTTTTGGAAGAGACATTTCTGACAAGTAATGATTACTTATCTTGAACTATAAACACTCGCATCACATAACTGAAGATGACATGTATCTAAAGCCAGGAGGACGCAGTGTTACCCCCCCAAAAAAAATCAGGGTCAGAGAAATATTATTTGTTCAGATGCCGAGTTACAAACCTCCAATTTCCTTTTCAATTTCTGCACCTTTATACCTGTTATTGAACACTCAATACCAGAGGGTATTTTAAAAAGATTTCCAAACCTTACGTTAAAAGATACAACTACTGTAAATGTGAATAAAATATGAATGCTTGCTAAGGACAAAATATAAGATCATAAAATTCACCAAGCAAGTCTTTTTAAAAAATTAACACTTATCACTCCTCTCTGGAGAACAAATATTTGTCTCTTAAGGGACAATGACACATTTCCAGAAATTCCTCTAGATTTCAATTTAAGTTTAAACAGATAATTACCAGCTTTTCAAAAGTTGAACTTATTTGAATTTTCTAAGAAGGATTATGAAGTCGAATCACCTCTAATCTTATTCGAAGTAAAAATATACTTCCAATTATTATCACATTAATAAAAATTAGAGTCACAGTAAAAGACAAATAAATATGTAATAATTATAGTTATAGATTTATATATTTCCAAGCAACTCAAAGGTTTTATGACTCAAAATGGCAAGGCAAAACCTTTATCAGGTAGTATTCCGATAACTCTAAGAAAAAAGAGTAATGTACCATATATAATTTTCTTTTAAGTGCAGCACTGAAAATTGATTTGGATAATAAGACTCCAGGATAAACTCTATTAAGTGTAGGATGCTCACTAGGTCTAAGACTACACTGATTGAATAATTATGAGAATAACTACTGTACCTGAAAGTTCTTTTCCCAAACGGCACAAGCGCTGGACCTAAACGACACAATGAAAAGGCGGTCTCCTCCTGAATCCATAACTTGAACTGCACAAGGACCTTCGAAGGGAAGCTGGCACACGCTTTTAGGAGTCCCATTTTGGAATGAAATCAGCTGATTCTTTCGAGTAAGGGCAATCAGGGACATTCTTAGCTCGTTATTGACAAACTCAGTTGCACAGACATGCACACAAGTTATCACACTGCTATAAGCGGGAGGGATAATGTATGTATCACTTACGACTTCTTCCCTTTCAAGGAAGTACACACAAAATCTGCTGTTCCAAACTGCATAATCTGATTTTGAAGGCTTTGGGGCACCTTCTTCCTCAGATAAATAATATTTCTTTTGTCCTAATAAAACCATACCTAGATTTTCAATCTCCCCTGCCCACTCAATAGAGGAAAAGTTAACAGACACAGTAATAACTTTGCCAGTTTGGGGAGAAATATAGAAGAATGACTTAACATGTTTCCATATAATTAAAGGGCCATTAAAGACCCTTAGGCCATCCTTCAACTCATGGCCAAGTCTAAAACTCAAACGCTTTTCAAATTTATTGGTATTGTGAAGAAATAGTAGAAAATATTTGAAAACATTCTTCTTTTCGTTGCTTTGTATCATAATATAAGGGAGGTTTATTCCAGTTCTGAAATCTGACACACAGCTGCAACATATAATTTTTAAATAAGAGTTTTCTTCCTTTATGCTAAAGGATCCGGTGGACTTCTGAACAAATGCACTTGTTTCTCTGTCAAATACCATTCTTCTGACATGCAATATGGGTATTTCTGCAGGCCCTTTATCTGCAAAGTTTCCTTTAGACAACTGAAAAGCAAGGACTTCGCCATTATAACACAAGAGCTTTTGTGGTTTGTTAGATGTCATTGCCTGCTTGCTTGCTTATTCCACAGTATCGAGTCTTTGTGTCGGTCCAATTTTCAAATGCAAATTGATTCCATTCAATGTTTTTAAACCTAAAAATGAAATGAGAAAAACTGCCATTAAGTAAGCAGATTTGAAAACACATTTTTGTTAGAGAACTATTACCTTTGTTAAAGAACTATAAATTTTATGAAGTCAACATTTTAAAGCTTTTTCTGTTATCTTAATGTCACACATCAAAAAACATATCCCGAGTGTTATTTTTGTACAGCCCTTAAAAAGCACCATTTGCAAAGAATGCAAATAACCATATCACAAATAATAACAAAATGTGATAACAGCAACTATTAAAAGCTGTAGGGCTCTTTTAAAGTGACTGCAGACATTCTTTCTAGCTCAGCGAATTTCTTAAGGGTTCTACTCTGTCTCTCTTTCAAACCTACTGACCTAATGTGGTTTTCCCCATTTCCTTTACAATGACAATTCAGTCAGTGAGTTGTTCAAATTAGACTGCTCCCATAGCCCAGGCGCTTGGGTCCCTGCTTCTCTGAGACAGGAGCTCATATAGACTCTATGAAAGCCCAGAAAGAAAAACAGGAGACAGTATAAGATGGCTTTAAAAAAAATCTTCATAGGAGTAGTAGATCTTAAATCTTACTTTGAAAAAAAAAATGCAGTTTTAAGACGGAAGTCGCTATTCTTAGAGGATTAGTAATATTATAATGAACACAATAATTAAATAATAAGCTATCAATTATTCATGCTTATTATATGCCAGGTATAATAGAAACATGATTTCATTTAATGTTAATGTTATCATAATTAGCTAGTTAATATTAATAAAGGAGAGAGCAAAGGGGAGGCCAGACATTATAAGCATGGTCATCTGGGCAGTTTCACCAGGAAGCCACAGCTTCACACTCCCCCGGGAACCACTGGCCCGTTCCCTGCAGACCACTGGGGGAAGGGATCGAACAAGGGGGAGATGGGTGCATGCGCAGTGAAGTTGGGGTGAGGTAAGAAAGATGTCTGCCTGTCAGTCCAGCCTGGGGAACAATGGCTTGATTACAGGGTGGGCCCGTCAGAAGCCTGGAAGGTGCGAATCCCCAGAGTTCCTTCTCTCGTCCTCTTGCTCGCCTTGTTCTTCTCTTGCTCTGTGACCAGCACCGCCCACGTGCTCCTGTTCTCTCTCCATAGGCATGTGACCTTAAGCAGCCACATGGCCCGTGGCCCTGCGGACCCCACAGGCAATGGACTGCAGCTGGGAACGCAAGCTAAGCCAGCCGGATGCCGGACTGCACTGCACTGCGATATGGAGCAGAAATTCTGGGCAGTGGCCTTAATTCTGGCCCTGTGAAGACAAGATGGACTTCTTCCATGGCGAGGCAGGCAGAGATGGGACCTTGGAGGGGACCCCCCTTAATTTTACATCACCATAAAGCTTCCCACAAAACTCTACCCTCCCATGGGGACCTCAGGAAATCCTTTTCCTCAAGACACACCAGGAACTCCACTTCCACCCATAACACAGCTGTTCTTTTAAAGTAAGTATTCTTATTATCCCATCTTTTAAACAACAAAACCTTATTTTAATGAGGGTCAGAAAATTTTCCAAGGTTACAACACTAATCAGCAATGGCGCTAGATTTGGAAGAGGGGACCTCTAATTCTGGAATCTACACTTATAACCATCGCACTGTCCTGGCATGCCTCCCCTTATTCTAAAAGGCAACTTGAGAGAATTAGTCAAGTAGAAAAAAGAACAAAGGAACACTGCCCCACACTGAACACACACGTAAGAAAAAGACTGTTGTTCTCTCTCCATTCAGTTGCTCTATTTGCTGAGTCACTCCTGTAACAGTCACTGAAGGCTTAGCTCAGGCTAAGCAGAGCTGCACATGGTTAGAGACCCATGAATGCTGGGCCTGCCTTTCACTAGATGCATGACTTAAGGCGAGGTGCTCCACATCCACATCTACATAATGGAGTATTGTAACAGTATCTTCCTCACAAGCTACTGGAATTAACAACATAACCCACTTGAGATCAAATCTGGCACACAGAAAGTGCTCTGCAAAGGGGAGCTACTATCATCATTATCATCATCATGGCTGGCTCTGGTTTATATGGTACCTAACCTTAGAAACGTCAGAACAATAGTCAAATACTTTAACAGTTTATAAATACTGAAAGGTCTCTCTCCACTATAAATAATTCATACTCTCTCTTTTCTCCTACCTGTGGATCATTTACACCAGAGAATTCAACTATTTCAGAAATAAATAAAAACTAGTTTATTTAGAAGTAAATAATGTTTTCCTCTGTTGAATGAGACGCAAACTCCAAAGGCTTAAGTCTTGTTCTTTTATTATAAATATCTATCAATAGTCCAATTAAAAAAAAAATCACTGAAACATAATCTATAAGTTTAATGTGGCCTGCATTTTAGAGAAATGACTGATTTGGAGATTTTACTTAAAAGCAGACTAGTCAGCATTTACTTTCAAACCTTATTGTCTAATTTTCAAATACATCACTTGTGGTTTTAAAACATGTTCACAAATTCTTTGAAACTCATTTCATCAAAAAGTGGCATTTAATTCTCTCCTTGAGTGAGGGCTGATCATTATGATTCGCTCCTAACCAACAGAATGTGGCAGATGTGACAGTGTGTGGCTTACCAGATTGGGTCATAGAGCACTTCAGCTTCCTTAGTGATATCTTCCTTGGATCACCTGCACTGGGGAAAGCCACCTGCCATATCATTAACACACTCAAGAAACCCCATGGAGATGTGCACAGGGAAAGGAACTATGGCTTCCTGCCAAAAGACAGTGAAGAACTGAGGACTTCTGACAACAGCCATGTGAGTGAGCCTTCTTGGGGTCAGAGCCTCCAGCTTCAGTCACACCTTTAGTTAATTCAGCCCTTTGGAGAGATCCTGAGCCACAACCACCCAGCTAAGCAGCTTCCAAATTTCTGATTCTCAGAAATTTTGAGATCACAAAAGGTTGTGGCTTTAAGCTGCTAGATTTGGGAGTAACTTGTTATGCAGCAACAGACAAATACATTCCACTATGGCTTTTGTTTTAAATTCATGATATTGTTTTTGAGAATTTCATGGTATCTATGACATGAAGTAACTGAAGATATTGTATCATAATACAAACTAGCAGATGTCTCTGGCTTATTGGTGTGTTGTTAGGCAATTAATGTCAATGATGTGGGACAAACAAAGTAGTTTGAACTTCCATAGTAAGGAAGATAGCTAGGTACATCAAAAGTGTGACTTTTACTTATGAAACGACCTTTTACTTTATTTATTTATTTAAATATATCTTTATTGATTTCAGAGAGAGGAAAGAAGAGGAAGAGAGAGATAGAAACATCAATGATGTGAGAGTCATTGATCGGCTGCCTCCTGCACGTCCCCGACTGGGGAAGGAACCCGCAACCCGGGCATGTGCCCTGACCGGGAATCGAACCCCGATTGCCTGGATCCCAGGTCGATGCTCAACTGCTGAGCCACGCCTGGCCAGGCTAATTTTTTTTTTTATACCTTTTACTTTAAAGGAAATAAGCATGTTAGTTATATTATACCAAAATGTATGAATAGTAATTTCTGTATTTCAAATTTCCCACAGACATGTCAGGACTCTTAGAAGATATCTAAAAGGAAAAGCATAAAATGATATTGTCAAAGATAAAGACCTAAGAACACACTGTCTTTTACTACCTACTAAAAAAGTTTTTTAGATTTCTTAAAAAGAAAATTAACACTTATTCCATAGGTTTAAAGGTTTATTTTATGAACATACTCTAAGAGCTTTTACTCTTAAAAGAGATGTTGCCTTAGTATAAAATAAAATAAATATACACATATATGTTAATTTAATAAGTCTTGAGATTACAGAAAGTTTGAGAAAAATATTTATCTTCATAAATAAATTAATATATTAGTTAAAACAACCAAAAAGAACTCTGTATAGAAAAGGATTTTGTTATTCTAATATTAAATGTCACAAGTAATGTTTAATCAACACAGTGCTCTGATGCACTAATATCCGAGTGTGACAGGAAGGAGAATCTGCTCCTTTACTAAACTTAAGAGTATGTATTGTTGCACTCTGATAAAGTTATGACTTAGGAAAATCGGGCCCCTTACATTCCATTCCTTTTAGTGTGACTTATCACCAAGTTCCTTAACTTAGAAACCTCTATCTTCAAACTCTTTGTTCCAATTGCCACTAGGATAGTTCAGGCTTTCATCTCCTTAATAGATCTCCCTTACTCTAGTCTCTCCCCCTCCAATATATCAGTTTACTTATGTTATCTTATTTATTGTTCTAAAACACAACCTTTATCTGGTAACTGCCGCCTAATTTAAAAACCTTACATGCACACCCACAGCTTTCTCAGTAGATCCGTGACCCTTGAATTACTACCTGGAGAGATGCTAAACACTGTATTGAACATATGAATGATGCAGAGAGAAAATGTTGCAAACCACTCTTGTAAAGTTCAGCACGGTATTCAAAGCCCTGCTATAATCCTAACCCAACTCTCTTTTAGCATGAGCTCTAAGCAAAAAGCAAATTTACTCTCAAGGGCTTAGAGTCAAATAGATTTAAAAACATGAATGACTATTATATGAAAGGTTATTACTTTTTATTTTTAAATACTATTGCAAAAGCATGCATATTTTCAATGTTATTTAAATGGGCCACCTTCAGAGTTAAAAATTAGAAGCTACTAATATATTAATGTATTTATGAAGATAAATTTTTTCCTCAAACTTTCTGTAACTTCAAGGCCTATTAAAATTCCCTTATATGTGTATATCTATTTCATTTCACACTAATGCAACATCTGTTTTAAGAGTAAAAGCTCTTAGCATATGTTCATAAAATAAACCTTTAACCTATGGAATAAATGATAATTTTCTCCTCTTTTTAGATAGAAATAACCTGGAAACAAGCGAAATTAAGGTTCAATTTACAGGTTTTTAAAACAATGTAAACAAGCCCTGATTAATCAAACCCTGATATCATATTCCAGCCTAATGGTCGCTTGATTGTTTACTTAGTACCCTTAAAACAATGGCTGCAGAAAAAAGCAGGTAACTCAAACCGGTTAAATTTTACCTCCTGCTGTAACTATGGGGAGCAGAAGATTTGGAAACAGATTATTTATAAAACAGTATGTAATTAGTATGAACTTTTCCTGTCCTGTATTACTTTACACCAAAGTTAACAGTACAGTTAACCTCCACTTTACGGACTTCGATTTAATAGACTTCGGATTTAATGGACAAAATTTCCAGTCTGTATGTCATATGTGAAAATTAACACCCTGCTAATTTTAAAATGCTTTTCTGAAAAATTGTTGTTGTTGTTGTTGATTTTAGAGAGGAAGGGGGGCACGTCGATGTGAGAGAGATCGGGTTGCCTCCCATCTGGGGATTGAACCCCAACATTTCGGTGTACAGGATGATGCTCCAACTGAGCCACACCAGCCAGGGCTTACAATGGTTTTAAACGAGATTTGCTTACAATTAAATTAGCAGGTTATTTTTTTTTTGTTATTAATTCACAAACAAATTTGTTATTTTTAACAAATTTTAGCGAATAGGCCATAGGTTGAAAAAACACTATAGTAATTTCGCTTACATAAATAAATATTACATACCTACAACTATAGTCTACATATTTAAATCCAAGAGTCAGTGCTTGCTCGTTACAAATATTCAGCAACTGATTAGTACGTGATCACACCACATCACAAGCAGTAATTGGTTCTGTCGGGGCGTGACTTTCTGCAGCACTTTTAACTCCCAATGGCCAATGTCCCCACAGGCGCTAAGCCATGGGAAGCCGTGTGCATTTGTTTACTCACCGTGACTGGTGAATAAACACATTTACTAGACCTGTTCAGTATAAACTTAAAATTACAGTAATACATATAGAAAACTTTTTTGTGAAATTAAACTTTTCATACATACTTAGTTCTAGTTACACAAACATGTCTACATAAGTAAAAACAGGTAATTTGTCCATTTTTTAACATACACATTCGGCAAACCTACTTTATTACATAAGGGACTTTCCGCTTTAATGGACACCCCCTCACCCAAATTAGTCTGCTATATCGAGGTTTCATTGTATATAACTTATACATAAAATGTGTAAGTATGCTAGAAAAACAATCTATGATAACATAAATATAATAGGTTGGCAACAAATTACCATCCTCATCTGCTTTTCTCCACTGGTCTCCCAAACAAATACACAATGTTGCCTTTAAATGCTACTAAACTCATTTGGGCACTGAATTTCAGAACTGTTTAAGTTTCTACTACCCATCTGGTTCAGGAGGATCCAAAAAGAGCCCTATACTATCTATAGATGAAATCTAAAAAAAGTCTCCAAGAAACCATACCAATTGTGACCAATACAAAGTATCTTTGGGGGAAAAAAGGTAGAATTAAGACAACTAATTAAAAATTTCACCTAATCATATTAAACATAATCTTATGAGCATAATACTGACAGATGTCCTTTTTTCAACATACAGTGGTACCTCGGTTCTCCAACATCTCCATTGATGAGCATTTTGGTTTATGAACGCCGTAAACCTGGAAGGCAATGCTTCGGTTTTCGAACAGGCCTCTGAAGTCGAACATGCCACGTGGCTTCTGCTGAGGGCAACATCCTGAGGCCCAGCTGTCAGCTATTGATCCCTTGGTTTTCAAATGTTTCAGAACTCGAACGGTGTTCCAGAACAGATCACGTTCAAAAACCGAGGTACCACTGTATAGGGCATTGTTACCTAAGTAAATTAACTTGGCTACAGAACAGGTGCAGTGTTAAAGCTTTTTCCACCTATGTGACTAGAAGTCATTTGTTGAAACCTCACCAGAATCAATCTGCCCTTTCTCTTTCCCAACAATACTTAGTAGACCTTAAATACAGGTGAATATGGGGAATGGTGATCCACTAAGAGAGTTAGAAAAGATTAAGTTAAAGAAAGTTTTCTATGGCATACTAAGGACTTCTAACTTCCTCTAAGCAATGATAAACCACTGAAAGATTTTAAAAAATAAAAATCACAGTATTATACTTCTGAATTATAAAGATCCTGGTGGCTGTGTTGAGGACAGGCGTCAGGTGAGATTGAAGGCAGAGCCATCAATTAGGAGATAATTATGAGTACTTAATTAAAGGGAGAGGTGACTTTGGAAAGCAATATGGCAATAAATGGAAATTCATATTTCCAGCAATTTCATTTCTAGATAAGAACCAACAGAAGTAATCTTACATAATTCACAAAGACACTGCTCTAGAATGTCCACTGTGTTGTTATGTGTAATATAAAAAATAGTAAAAATTCCAATGACCACCAATAGTGGAACAAATATATTCAGATGCAATATCATACCATAGTTAAAAGAAATGAATTAGATCTATGTCTATCACCATGGCTAGATTTCAAAAATAAAATGAGAAAAATTAAGCTGCAGAAAAATGTAAATGGCAGTACATTCTTTACCTAAATCAAAATCCATAAAACAGCATTATATATTTTATGTTTACCTACAATGGCTATATTCTGAGCGTTTTCTCTGTACCAGGTACTGTTGGACTTTGGAGTCACTCATTTATTCCTCACAACATCCTGATGCCACAGGCACTATTACTCTATTTTATAGATAGGGAAACTGAGGCATGGAGTTTACGGATCTTCTCAAAGGCCTACAAATAGGAAGTGATTCAAATCCAGGCAACCTGGCCCAAAATAATTTAAAAACAAATTAAAATAGCAAAGTTGAAAAGATTCATGCCACATTCAGAATGACAGTTCATTCTGGAAAAAGGGATAGATTTCAGGGTGGGGGAATGGAGCCAGACGAAGACCTTAGCTATACAGGCATACATCAGAGATATTGGGGGTTAGGTTCCAGATCACAGTAATAAAGCGAGTAACGCAATAAAGAGAGTCATACTCTTTTGCTGGTGGAGGGTTTTGCCTTCAATATGTAAAAACGCAACACCTGTGAAGCACAATAAAGTGAAGTGCAATAAAATGAGGTGTGCCTGGATCTGAAACGTTATTAAGAATGTACCCAAATAATTTTAAAGCAATGTATTCGTTTTTTCTCTGTAACAATGTAAACAAAAAAAGTCTGGGATGTAAGATGCTAAAGTGTCAATCACGGCTGACTGTGGATGATGGAAGCATGAGGGCTGTTCTTACAATGTCTGTCGTTTTCAGTACCTTTAAATTTTTTCAAAGGCAGTATCATTGAATGCGGGGTGATTTCATTTCAATTTTTTAACCAACAACCATAAAATCTGCCCAAGTAACTTATGAATCAATCTTTCTCAACTTTGACACTTACTGATAACTTAAGGGGGTTGTCCTGTGCAGGGTAGGATTTAGCGCTGCCGTTGACTTCTACCCACCGAATGCCAGTAGCAGGCCCCCTCCCCGTTGTGACAACAAAAATGTCTCCAGACATTTCCAAATGTCGCCTGGGAGACAGAATTGACGCCCCCCGACCCCCGCTTTGAAATAAACTGTCGGAGGAGTTACATCTCTTAACTTTATGTAACTGTTTCAAAGATACATTCCCTGTTAAGTATCTCACACTCCAAGTGGAAAAGATGTAGCGGGGGTGAAGAAAGTTTCAATCGAAATACCCCCGAATGTCGCACGCGCTTAACATCTAGTTATCATCCCACGAGATGATGCACGTCGTTGGGATGATGGCACAGGCCCGGGACGTCCGCTTCCTCCCTGCTCCCCCGCAACGACCGGACGGGGAAGCAACGGCAGCCCGCCGCCCCGTCCAGGAAGGGGACACACGCCACCGGCCCTACCTCCACGAGCCGGTCCCGTGTCCCGCAGCCGCCAGGTTTCCGAAGCTCCACCCCCGCGCGGTGTCCGCGTCCCCGAGGCTCTAAACCTCCCGCGCGCGCGCGCGCTGCATCCTGGGAAGGCTGGGCGGGGGATGCTGAGCGCGGCTGAGGAGGCGGGGCCTCGGGGGACGTGGCGACAGCCAATGGCAGGCGCAGCTCGCTCGGGCGGAGTTCCGCGGGGGACGCGCCCTCAGGCCGCGGCGGGCGGGGGTGGGCCCGCAGTGCGGGGACTCGGGGGGCGGGGCGAGAAGGCGAAGCGAATGCGACGCAAGGTAGAGGGAGTGGTCCCGCCTCCAGGCCTAGGCGGCCCTCCTGGATTGGGCAGCGCGGCGACACCCCCGCCCGCCTTCCGGTGTCACGCGACCCCCCCCTCCCGTCCTTCGCTCTCCGCCTCCTGGCCAGCCTGGCCCGGGAGGCGATACCGGGACGGTCGCGGTGGAAGTGGGGACGGAGACTGCCATCGCGTCTACGCCCGCGACCATGGCCGAGGTGAGAGGCTGGTGGCGCGCGCTGCCGCCCGGTTCCTGGGACCCGGACCCTGCTCCGATCCCCTGGGAGGGGGGATGCTCCCAGGTGCAGGTGGGCTGAGCCCAGGGGCAGCGGGGGGGGAGGGGGGGTGCTTGCCGGCTAAGCTGCTCTCGTCTCCCTTCCAGTGTCACGCCCAGAATAAAGCCAAGCTCATCAGTGAGACCCGGCGGAGGTTCGAAGCCGAGTATGTGACAGGTGGGTACCGAGGCAGGTGTGCACCGAGTATCCCCAACTTTGCTGGAGTGTTTGCGGGTGTCTCTGTGGGAAGCGTTCGGGACCGTTTCGACTCTCACGGGAACGGTGCCCTGCGAGTTTCCAAGGGTTTCCTGCTGTAACATGTCATGCGCACCGCGCCAATGGGGCGGCTGATGCGCCCATTGCTTGCTAAAGGGTTAATGAAGTTGGAAATCAGTGTTTCTAGCATCTCCAGTTTATGCAACTTGCAGGACACTTTCCAGGTCCACGGCACCGGTGACACTGTCTGGTCCGTGGTTCCTCTGCTGACATTTCACCAGCAGCAAACGCGATAAGGAACGTAGAAACTGCCATAATCCTATTCCCGAGTACTTAATTGGGGATCCAAATTCCTTGGGTGTTTTGCCTAATTCCGCCTCCTACAACCTACCGTGCTGCCCACTCAGTAGGCCTTCCATTGCTGGAACGACTTACCTTTTCATCTCACACTGTACCTGGCAAAGCACCTGAGAGTCCAGAATTGATTTATTGGTTGAACATTCTGTGTCCAGATGTCACAGATACTTGAGTTGTCCAGTATTTAACTGAAGATTTAATCCTTGTAATTTTAAAAACACGCAGGATAATTTATAATAAATGTGATATAAATATTCTAACCCTAATTCTGCCACTTGATAGCTTACTTATCTTTTCTGAGCCCATTTAATAGCTTAATTGTCTTTCCTGTTTCCATTGCTGTGAAATGCAAATAATTAGGAGGGTTAAATGAAAAAGCATATATCAAACTGTCTAGGATGGGGTTACCATATAGTAGTCTGTCAATAAATATTTTGCATCAATAGTCATTTTGGTTACTGTGAAAGAAGCTAAGCTTCCACATCTTTACTTTAGTGCTAACAGGTTCCCTGCAACTTTGGACTGCTCTATATTATGGCAGTTGACCTAAAACAAATAAGTAAATCTATTCCAAAATAAACCTGGTTAGTAAATCCTTTCATCCCTTCCCATCCTAAACTTTGCACCAGGGAGTTGCAAAAGCACTTGCTTCACCTTTAGTCCAAAGATCTCATTTCCAATGACATAACTGGTTCCAGTGAAGAAATAAATATAAAATTTCTTTCTATAGAAATGTGTCTCTTACAGCTACATGGTTTATAATATTTTAAGAAGTAACCCAGAACCTGACCCAATGAGCTAGTGTCTCCCGAGTAGTCATTTACTTGTGCCCAAGAGAGGAAGCAAAATATAGTCATAGGAATGTAGCAATAGACAAGATCTCAAAGGTCATCTTGCTCCAACTTTCTTATTTGTAAAATGAAGCAAGTAAAGTTAGAGAGATTAAGTGATTTGCTCAAAATCTCTAATGTTAGTAGCTAGGCTAGGGCAGGTACTCAGGTCTCCTGAATTTCACTATAGTATCTTTTGGCAACACTGTCCTGTCAAATTAGATCATGTCACTCCCTGGCTTGAGTCCCTTCAGTGCCTTGCTACTTTGTTTAGAATAAAATCCCGGTTCTTTATGGCAGCCTACACTGCAAGGCCATGCAGGTGCTAGTTCTTGCCCACACCTCTATCCACTTGTGTTCCTACTCTCCTTGCTCAATACAGATTTCACCATTGCCTGCAGTAGGAAATTAAACATTGCAGTCCAGTACATGTGCACACACAAAACTGAAGCAAAGTTTCTTCACGAATACTTATTCTGAAAACCTATGACTCCCTGATACAATGACCTACAAAATTGTTAACACAACCTACAAATGGGCCCCACAGTTTGAAAAACATGACCAGCCATACTGTCTCTTCTATGTTCTTCAAACAAACTAAGCCTGTTTCCATCTAGAAACCTTTCCACCTCTCTGTGCCTGGAAGGCTCTTGTCCAGGTAGTGTGCATGGCTAGATCCTTCTTTTTTCTTTTCCATTTTGTTTAAATGTATCCGAGAGGCCTTTGATGGTGATTAAACAGCCTCCCTGTCTTGTTTATTTTGTCTCTTTTGCAGGTCTTACCCTAACGTGTAGTTAGCTCAGTCATTGGTTTAGTTGCTTATAATTCATTCCCTCCAGTAGAATGTATATAGGTCTGGGGCAACCTGTGCACATTGAAGGCAAGGTCATACTCAGTTTTCTGTACCTAGCACAGTTCTCAATACATACTCACTGAATGAATGAATATACAACAATGCTTAAATATAGACATAGGAAGATTAGCCTAAGTCAGTATTAAGAGCTGTCCTAACTGGCTTCCCTCCCCCACCGAAATCTGGCAAAGAGAAGCCCTCAGAGTATGTCTGATAAAGACAGCGTTCTTTCTAAGTAAAGCCCTGTGTGGCATTAAATATGGGAGGGTTTGTCAAATATACATGCCTGGGTATGTGTGAACTCATGTCTGTGGGTTATCTGCACAGCCTTTGTAAATATTAATTAAAGACTTTCATAGAAAAGGAAAATAAAAACCTTTGAAGACTTTCTCCTCTTAAAAGTTTCAGTTGTTTCCTGAAATACAGCATCAAATAAAGGTAGCTTGGAAAGTGATTAAAAGGGGTTTTTGATTTGCTTCTGTTCTCCCTTTCAAGTTTACTTTTTAGAAATTAACTCAGGTGTTTAGAACATTCAGTTTCCTTTTTCCTCTTTCATGTCACCCTTTCTATTGTCATTTCAGAAGAGGCTTACGGCAGATTTAAGCAAGCTCAATGTTTTCCCTAAAGGAACATTTTATCTGCAAGTGTATCACTTTAAGCATTGGATGTGCTCCAGAAACTCTTTGGAGGTAGATTCTTGGGAATTCAAGGCACATTTTTGTCTCCATAGAAATTAAGTTACCAATTGTGGATAGATTTGTAGCTGGCAAAAAGAATAAAATACAAGTCCATTATTGTTTTCTTCATTAATGATCCCTTTTTCTCATTGCCTCTGTGAGAAATTCCACGCCGAGTTTCAAATGAGTAACATTTCCTCTTCTCTCTTCCTTCTCCTTGTGGCCAAAGTAACAGATGAATCCATTGTGGCAATGACTTACCCAGCTCCTCAGATACTCACTATGTGCTTAGTTCTGGGAAACAGTGTGTCAATATTAGAGCAAGAGATGAAGAAGAACAGAGCTCGTTCCTGAACTGCTGGAATCTAGCAGGGGTGTTGAAACAGAGCTAGCTGTGAAAGTTAGGACGGATTGTAGGAAGACCGCTGCAATCATTCCTGTAAGTGTCAGACAAGGGAAAATCACAGCTGGTTGCGGTGGCTGAGTTAGAGTTAGAAAAAACCCTCACAGAAAAGGTGGTGTTGCTTCTAGGCTTGGGAAGAGGTGGCGCTCTGCCAGGTGGAGACTGTGACCCAGACTGATCCAATAGTGTGAGCTAAGTGGCCCGCACGGGAAGGTATGAGGGGATGTCCAGGAAGCAGAGGAAGTCCCTTTCGAGGGCCTGGGGACGGTAAGCACACGGCTGAGCACAGTGGCACTGTCGTGTGGAGAGCTTCGGGCACCTAAGCGATGCCTTTGTGCATTAGTGAGTTTGGAGAGCTACTGAGGGGGTTGTGAGCTTTATTATTTTAGGTTTGTTTTCTGACTTTGCAATATATGGATTCATTTAAACAAATTTGGATGATACCAAAAACATCTGAGGAATCCCCCATAAGCTCCCCATCCAGAGACAGCTCTGCTAACAGTGGACGCATTCTTTCCCTATCTTTTTTTCCCTATACATTCAAAAAATACATAATTAAAAAACCATCCTGCATGTAATTTTGTGTTGCACTTTTTTACTCACATGATTTTCTTCCCCCATACATACGAAGTAAGCAACATTTTACATTACCATTAATATTCAGTTCTATAAATTAACGATAATTTTCTTATTCTTTATCTTAAATAGTCCCTTTTTGGACATTTAGGTTCTAGTTTTTTCTTAACACAATTTTTTGTACAGTAGTTCAGGTTATTTCCTTAAAACTCATGTCCTGATTTTAGTAGTGTATTTTTAAGACACTTCATTTCATGTGTGCTAAACTTTCCTCTATGTAAGTTGCACCAAGATTCATTCCCACCAGCCCTTGAAAAAGTGTTAGTTTCATCATAGCCTTACCCATATTTAGTGTCATCATTTCTTAGCTGATGGTTCTGTTTTAGTTTGCATTTGATTACTAGTGAGATTAAACTTCTTTTCATATGTTTGCATCCATTTGTAATTTAATTTTCTTATTAGTATGGCTTTATAATTGGTTTGGTGTTTTCTTGTTTATGTTACTTTCATTTTTTTCATTTTTTGAATGTATTCAAAATTACCCATTCCTTTGTGGTTTCTTCCATTACTGTTAAGTTAAATAATTTTCTCTCATGCAGTAACTTTTCTAGTCTTTTCATTTTTGTTTTGTTTTGGTTTATTATTATTTTTTAATTTCAAAATATCTTATATGTACAGAGTGTATAAAACATGAATAAGATAAACACCCATGTACTCACCACCCTGCCAAAGAAATAAAACTTCCCACGTAGGCCATCCCTGCTCATCCCGCATCTGTCCATTATCCCTTCTTGTGCACCGTCCAGGCAGCTGTTTGTCCTGTAATGTATTCCTCACCAGTACTTTATTCAATTTACCTCTTTTTAAACTTTAAATAAAAGCTCAGTATGTTTTCCCTTGGCTTGCTTCTGTTGCTCAAGAGTCATTCATCTTGTCTAATAGAGCCATACTGCAATTTCTTTCTTTGTATAGCTGTGTCGTAGTTCATGGAATGAATACACTAGTTGTTGGATTTGGGGGTATTTCTAGGTTTTGCTACTATGTACAGTGTTGCTGTGAACATTCTTATGCTTATGTGGTGCTTAGACTTTCTCTAAGGCAGTGCTTCTCAAAGTTGGTCCAGGAGCTGTAGTTCCCTGAGACCACTGCAAGGTGTTTGAGAAGTCAAAACTATTTTCATAACAACACTAAAACAACATTTTCCTTTTTCATTGTCGTTCTCTTATAAGCAGACAGTGGTGTTTTCTAGAGGCTACACGGCATGTGATGATATTGCTCTGAGGGCTGATAGAATGAGTGCTTGTGTGTTGTCATGTGTAAATTTTTCGCAATTTTAATACCTAATATAGTAACTACCAATAAATGTGACCCATATAAACAAAAAAGCTCATTGAGTCTTCAGTTATTTTTAAGAGTATAAAAGGGGCCTGAGACCAAAAAGCTTGAGAACTGCTGTTCTAGAGTTTGTACCCAACAGTGAAATGGGTGTGTCATAGAATAGACACATGTTCAACTTTACTAGGTAACGCCAAGCTATTTCCCAAAGTGATTGTACCAATTTTCATTTTAACCAGCAGTATTTGAGTGTCCTTGTTTTTCCATACCCTGAAATTTGGCATTGTTAGGTTCTTTTTTCCCATCTGATGGGGATGTTGGGATATGTCATTGTGGTTTTAACAAATATTAACCAAAGTAATCCTGTGTAATCTGTACTTTCATTAGACAAAATATTATTTAGGGCAAAAAAAAATACACATAAAAAGGGATACTACTAGTGATAAAAGGAACCCTGGAAAGATATAACAATTAGGGACAACTTACAAAGCATCTAACAATATAGCCTTAAAATACATAAAGCAAAAGCTCCCAAAATTATAAGGGAAACTCAAGAAATCCACAGACATTGAATGATTTTAACAAAGCTGTTTCAGAAATACTCAGAACAAGCAAGCAAGAAATCCTTAAGATTTTAACAGCCCAGAACAAATGATGATAGATGTGTGTGTGTGTGTGTGTGTGTGTGTGTGTACATAGACTCTCCTACCCAACAAATAGAGAATATATTCTTTTGAATATTTATTTTTGCTCTTGGAGCTTTTGCAAACATTCACCACATATTAAGTCATAAAGGAAGTCTCAGAAATTCCAGGGCAGCTCAATCATACAGACCATGCTCTCACACCATTAAGCAACTATATTAGAAGTCACAATAAACAGGTACTTAAAAACAAATCCAATGCTAGGAAACTTAAATAACACCTCTAAATAACCCACAGGTGAACAACTTCCTAGCAATATCTGTCATTCACATTTCTGCTAAATAACCCGTGGGCTAATGGAAATTACAAATCCTTAAAGCTGAGCAACAACAAAACATCTTATGTGCACTCGTTAAAAAACAAGGCCCAAATACAAACCAGCTCAAGATTCAATTCAAAGAGCTACAAAGTGAACACGAGATAATACAGAGAAAGTAGAAGGAAGGAAAGATAAGAGCAGATATTAATGGTATAGGAGAAAAAGATAGTAGATATAATAAACAAGCTGGTTTTTTTTTAAGGACTTGTAAAATAGACAAACCTAGGATGGCCAATTAAGATGAAAGGGAGAAGGCAAAGAATACACTAGGAATTAAAGCAGATATAATTATATATACATGTGATATGGATTTTTTAAAGCATAAGAGGTAATACAATGTTCAGCTTTATCAGATTAAGTTAATAAAATTAGATTAAGTGTTAAACTTTATGGAGGAAAGAAAAATCACCTAAAGTTGTGTCTGAGAAGTAAAAAAAAGTCCTAAGGAGATGAGTGACTATTAAAGAAATTTGGCTGGTAGTCACAGATCTCTAATTCTCACCTCCCTGCCACCGTGAAGTCTCAGGTGTACACATAAGATGCAAGCAGGGTTGTTAGCCCCAGGAATGCAAGATGATTCATAAGCAGAAATTTCAGCAGAGGAATTTATCACATTAGCATAGTGCTTCTCAATGTAATTTTTGAATAGGTACAGTTCGGTAATCAAAGAAGATAAACATTGAAAAGTGTCTTTTGTCTCTTGTGTCTCTTCACTCCTTTTTCTTCCCTCTTTAGGTAACCGTATTTGTTTCTTTTTCTCTTTTCTATATTTGTTTAAGTCAATACAAACATAATATATTCATTAACAAAATTAAATGAGGGAAAATGTTTATTTCGACAGAGAGAAAGCACACTGGCTGTAATTCAACTTTATGAAAAACAAACAAAACTTTTAGCAAACATGGGAAACTTTCTCAACTTTAAGTGTACTTTCAAAAACCTACAGTAAATGTCATGTTTAATTGTGAAACTTCAAAGTAACTCCCATAAAGACAATGATCTCCACCATTATTTTATAATTCTACAGTGTATAAAATGGCCTAGTTATCAATATGGCTAGAAAAACAATAGGTATGAGGTTTTCCAGTCTGTCATTATTGTTTCAAGAAAGCAACACAAAAATCTCTGAACTGCATAATAATCTAACAGAAGAAATGTATGACTTTTTCTTTTATGGATAAAAATCAGAACATGTTATTAAAGAACGTTGAAAGAAGACCTGAAGAGATGAGCAGAGAGGTGTGCCACCTAAGACACCATCTCTGCATAGCCCGCGGGAGTCCCGCTCTTGAAGGACAGGCGCTGAAGCAGGAGAGCGTCTTCCCTCTCCGCACCAGACTGCCCGTCAGCGAAGTGCTGTTTTTGTACAGCCCTGGAGCTAAGAATGTTTTTTTGTACTTTTAAAGGATTGCCAAAAACAACAACAACAAAACAAGGAAGAATCCGCAACAGAGGCCATCTAGGGCCGCCGAAGTCCAGGATTTAGCTATTTACCACCTGGCTCTTCACAGAAAGTTTGCCAAGCCCTGAGACAGACCGGTGGTCCTCAGAGCCTGGTTCCCGGACCAGCGGCAGCTCAGCGTCCCGTGGGAACAGGTTACAGATGCAGGTCCTGGGACCCCACCCAGGAGTTGACAATCTGAGGGAGGGGCCCAGTAATCCCGGTTCTAACAAACTCCCGCTGATTCTGATACTTGCTGAACTCTGATGAGAATCACTGCTAGAGGCCAGCGGCTTAATCCCATCATAAAATATCACCAGCTTCTCAGTCCCTCACTGAGATTCAGAGTAGGTGTGCCAACTAAGGGAAAATTTTGTTATTTAACGGCCCCGATCACTCTCATTCACTCCCATTGTTGACATTTACACAGTCCAGCAAAGAAGAAAGAGAAATTAAGAGTTCTTAGAAGCCCCACCCTTGAGAAGAATGAGTCCTGCATTCTCAGCCCTAGAGTTGGTCCGCGATGGTTACCAGTCAGATGTCAGGCAATTGAATGGTGGATGCCAGGTGGTCCAGAAGATGCCCACCAGGAGGCCTGGTCACACCTGGTGGTCTGGAGAGTGAGTCCCTCAGAGGGTTATCTGGAGGTCCAGGCATTGGCACAGGACTGGGAAGTTCAAAAGTTTAAGTTCCCAGGCTAGTTAAAACAAGAATAGAATAATTTCCTCATACTTCAACCTACTTGATTTTAGTAATTTAGCAGCCTGACTATAGTGACTCCCACTTTATTTCTTTAATCTGTTCCTCAAAACCAATCTCTTCCTAATCTCTATGCTTTAATCATTGACAAGTAAGGTCTTTCAAAATGATGTCCTGGGTAGGTGCATGGGGCGGTGTGTGCATACACGTGTTCTGATGCCTTCAGATACCTTCCGAGCGCACATCTTTAGCTTCTTCCTCTAACGTCTGACTTACCAAAGGACTCGCTTTCTGAAGACCTCCTAGCGCCTGAGGGTTCAGTTGTCTGCTGGCTCTATTTGAAAGCAGCGCGTTGTTTCATCTAAGCACAGTTACTGTTACACTTGGCCCTGTGGTCCCAGGCCAAGTTTCCTTACCGTGGGTGCTCAGTTTACTTTGTTTCCCCCCCAGTCTCCTCCCCTCAGCCTTCCTCTGCCCCCACTTTTCTCCTGCCAGCCTCCTTTCTCTTCCACAAACTCCCTCGCTTATCCTCTCTGTCTTTTCTGCCCTGTTCTCCTTTCTTTTTGTCTATGGGTAAATGTTTAACAGGTATTTCATATGTAAGTACATGTTTTATTAATAATAATACTCATTTTATTATAAATAGAGATTTCTAATTTCAAAGATCTGTATTCCTAAAAGCTATCCAAGAACAATCAGCCTTACATTTCTTAGTAATGGGCACTGACTTGCTCACGTTATTCTCGGCGGAAATACCAGCAGTGGCAGTAATAATGAAAAGAACAATAATGTTTTGTTCTTATTATGACTAATATTTATTAAGATTTTACCACTTGCCACATACTGTTCTGGGTAAGTGGTTCTCAGAGTTTAGTCTGCAGACTCTGGGGGGGTGCCTGAGAGGAGCCTGTGAAGTCAAAGCCATTTTCATGATAATACTGAACAACCCCTTGCCTTTCCCATCCCGTTGACATTTTGTGTGGATTACACAGAAGCAGTGGCGGGCAAGACTGCTGCCTTCTCGGCCCGAATCGGGGCTAGTGGTCATTATAGTCTTACCAGCATTCTCAGGTGTTTTTTAAAGTCAACTTTACTTCAGAAAGGCCTTCATGAAGCAGTAAATTTTATTAAAGCTTGATCATTGAGTACATGTTTTCTAATATTCTGTGTGACAAAACCTGGAAGTATGCATTAAACACTTCCATATGCCTGAGTTGCCAGCTGAATTAGTCAGACTTTTTATAGACCCACCCTTTTATTTAAAAGAACAACTGGCAGGTAAACTGGTTATTCAGACCTGGGTATTTGGCAGAAATTTTCTTGAAAATGAATGAAATCAGCCTGTAATTTCAAGGAAAACACCATATTGGTCCAGTGCAGAGGGCTGTCCAGCAGCCAAACTGGATGGTGCTTCCTCGGGGGATAGGTGCTCCCAGGGGCTCTCTTGATGCAAAACAGCGTAAAGTCTTTTATATCCAACTCATGTTTGTAAATTATAATTCAAAAAAAGTTGTGTTTTGAATACTGATGAATTTTCAAATAACAGAGCTAGAAAACAATTTCTAAGGTTTACCTACTAGAGAACCACTCATTGCATAGATCAGAAAAATAGAGCCCAGTTATTGAAAGCCATTTCCAAGGTAACACTCGACAAATGCATGATTTATGGCCTCATCTTATATCTTATAGTGCTTTAAACTTTCAAGTACTTTCATATATACATTTTCTTCTGATCCTCGCACAACTCTGTGAGTATATAAAGCAGCTTAAAGATAAGAAAATTGAGTCTCAAAGAAGATAATTCTCTGAATGCACTTTGTGTTTTCCTGCCCTTTAAGCTATTATCTCCAAGGGTCTGAAATAAGGCCGAAAAAATGGAGAGGAGATAGAATCTATGAAACTTAGCAACTAATAGGTGCAGAAATAAAATGGAGAGATGAAGGAGCCAGAGAATTTTCTGAAACCTCTGGCTTGGGCCCTGGGAGGATACTCTTAACTGAGAAAATAAAAATAGAGAAGGAACAGAGACAGCCAGCAGATATTTCCTGAAGGCCTTTTCACCAGTGCGCCTCTAATCCGCTTTGGGGCTTCTGAGAAAGGAGGGACAGTGCTGTTGCAGTCTCTGTGCCGGAACTGAGCCAAGGGGAACGGTGGTGGGTGCCTTCAGAAAGGCTTAGTTCCAGGCCTGTAGCTGTTCACGGGGGGGAAGGCGTGACTTCTGGGCTCGGGGAAACTTGTACGGAAGAGGAAGCATTTGAAGGAGCCTTGCAGAATGTAGAATTAGTGCTGAGGTGGGTGCATGGAGACAAGGAAATTCCAGTTACAGAAAAACAGTGAGAGCAGGGTATGGAAGGAGGAATAGCAGATCTTCAGGTTGGTGAGAACACAGCATGTGTAAACAGATAATCAGAAATTATTATTGAAAACAGTTATTCCAATAAATTATAGGAAATGCTAACTGCTGCCTAAAGGTCAGTTTTCCGTTTTTAAATGACACTTGCCAAACATGTCTTTGTAAGTACAACTTAGTTCTTTACGTATAAATTTTCATTGACTAGGGTAAGGATTTCAAGTTCAGGTAACATAAGTCATCTTCTCAGATGTTGGTTTATAGTTTTAGAGACTGTTGTGCAAAAATATTTTACTATGGTCTTATTTTTTAAATCTTTGGAGGCTTATTGAAAGTAAACCTGTAGTCTTTGGATAACTTTATTCTCATCACACTTAGAAACTCATTAATCCTTTAAATTGCATTTTCATGTGAACTACATCCCTGTGTCTATCTTCAAATAGCTTAGCTTTGTCTTCCAGCTCTTTCTGTTCCTTTGGCAGCGTTTGTTATTATTCACTGCAGAATCTGTCTGACTTGGATATTTATTACTGGTTTTTCCCCTAGATAAGCCAGATAAATATGATCCACGTGATGTTGAAAGGCTACAACAAGATGATAACTGGGTTGAAAGCTACTTATTTTGGAGACATGATGTTGTAGATGAAACATTGAAGATGCTTGATGAGAGTTTTCAGTGGAGGAAAGAAATGGCTGTCAATGGTAAGCTGTTCAACTTAACCTTGACTGTATACCATCCCCTGCACAAATGTTACTGGTTTACTATTATCTAATAGTGTATTTGCAAATATCCTTGGCAGTCATCATCAACATCAGAATATAATGTTTTATACATGAACAGTCCCAATAACACTTTGAAAGGAGTGTCATATGACTAAGTCTAAGGTGGATCATTTGAAAGGCAATCAAATCACCAGGGAGCAGAATCACACTCAGATTCTTCACCCACAGCAGTCTCGTAGTCTGTACTTGTTTAGTTTGGTGACATTAAACGATAGCAAGACAGCATCTTCACTATCAGACCTAGACAGAAGGCGGTACTATTTGCCTATTTTTCTCTGTTGTTGACTTATGTCTTTCTCTATCCCCAGAATTCCTTGTGCTAATAGGGGTTCCATACAGAATTAATGAACAGGGGTCCCCGAAAAGCAACTTATCCCCAAGGATGCCTTTCGCAGCCTTCTTTTAACTGCTTAATTTCCAGGCCCACTTCAAGATTGAAATTTTCTCCACAAACAGGAGTTTTCAACTTTAGAGGGGATTTTATAATAGTCTTCAAGTATATAGAGAACTCTTCTCAGGAAAGGTTACCCATTATCTCTCTCCTCCTAAAAATTTACCAAGAAACTGGCAGAACTACTGACTTTGGTAGGGTATAAAGAAGGATTTCCTGACCTTGAGGATTATAAACTCTGCAGTGACTAGGTCTGGAGACATACAAAATAGTCAACAAATAAATCCAGAGCAGACATTCTCCCCAGTCTTCACACTTATAAAAGGAATCCATCAGAAGGGAAGTATTTAAAAAATAATTTGGCCCAGCCAGGCGTAGCTCAGTGGTTGAGCATCGACCTAGGATCCAGGCAATCGGGGTTCGATTCCCGGTTAGGGCGCAGGCCCGGGTTATGGGCTCGATCCCCAGTCGGGGCGTGCAGGAGGCAGCCGATCAATGACTCTCATCATTGATGTTTCTATTTCTCTCTCTCCCTCTCCTTTCCTCTGAAATCAATGAAGATACATTTAAAAAATAATAATAATAATTTGATTGGAAATGTCAAAACTGTAGATAATTTCAACGAACAGTGAAACATTTATTAATCAAGCAAAGAAATATAAATCTCATCTTTCTAAATCACTTAAGTACAGAATAAACTTTTAACCTTAATAGTTTTTCTTATATAGAATTGCTTGTTTCTAGCGGCAAACAGCAGATAGATGATAAAGGGGGGGGGGGTACAGAAATCTTTGAAAGTTCAAAGTGAACGTAACAAAAGCCTTGGCGCTTACTGCCTTGCGCCGTTGGTTATCAGCCTCACTAGCGACCGAGCAGCCCATTTTGTTCCCCTGCTAAAGGAGCTAGCATTTTTCTTGAAGTGTTTTCCACTTGCCCCAAGATTATAAAATATATTAAACTGCTGGGTATCAAACTTTGTAGAAAAATAGTATTTTGTGAAAAAAACTACAGATGTTTTCATTAATTTTGAAGCTGTCATGTGGATATTTACTGGCATGTTTCCTTGAAATTGTCCAGTAGTGATAATGTTTTGCAAGTACAACCAGAACACGGAAACGTGTCCATATAAATAATGACTGATGTGTCAAAGGGCAATGGATGGTTTTCATTTCTCTCATTTGTCTTTACTTAGTTTGTTTACTTAGTAAGAAACACCATTTTTTATTGCCATTCTGTCCAGATGTTTGAAAAAGCTTTATCTTTTTATTATATCAGAACTGCTATAGAATTTTAACCTTTAATTGTGTTTTCTTTTTGAAAAGTCCCCTAAGTTATGATTACTCATCAAAGTTTATCACTTTTTAGATCTGACTGAATCCTCTATTCCCAGATGGCTATTGGAAATTGGTGGTATTTATCTCCATGGTTATGACAAAGAAGGCAACAAGCTGTGTAAGTATATTTAACTTGTGTACTGGCTTTTCACGATTCTGAGATGTACTTACCTATCTCAACAGAATTAGTAAAAGCCAGCACTTTATTTGCACCACACAGCACATCGGCTGCAGTTGGGGGTGTCTAGGGCCATGGTGACTGGGCATCAGAGGCTCGCCAGCTGCACTGCTGCTTGTGTTACAGTGAAGCGGCCGGCGGCAAGTGCTGCACCCGCTAAGGCAGCCGAAATAATGTCATTCAGAGTCATTATCTTCGCAATTTGACTGTGATATTAAAATTCAGTCCAGTATTTTTACAGAAAACCTTTTTTGATAGCCCCTAATGGTGGATGAGTGGATCTGTTTCTTTTCCAGTTCCCCACTCTGCCCCCCTTAGCTTCTTCCTTGGTGTGTGTGGAAGCAGGAGGAACAGTGACACTCGTCCCTGCGGTCCTGGCGACTCTCTTCCCTCCCCTTCCCGAAGTCCAGCAGGGCTCGCAGCCAGGCTCGGACCCGCAGGGGTGCCAGAGCCCCGTCCCCCGGAGCCAGTGCGCCTTGCTGGCCCCTGTGGCGTGCGCTCTGCTCCTGTTTGAAGAGCACTCTCTGCATTTGCCTCTGTCGCTGGCTCCTCCTCAGTCTTCTTTCTCATTTCTCTTTCCACTGGTCCCCTAAATGTGCTTCCCTGGCTTCATTCCTTTCTTGGCCTCTCTTCCTTTTTTTACTTTCCAGCCGATACAGCCTCCTTGGGTGATGTCAAGTACCTTGACAGCTTCAGCTGCCTCCCTCCAAACAGTAGTGAGCCCACACCGCCCCCGGGTACATGCAAGTGTTTGCCCAGCTGCCCACTGACCGGTGCCACCAGATTGATTGCCAGCCGGCTGCCCTCGACACAACACGCAGCTGAACGCCCACATGCCACCCCCTGCTCTGCCCAGCCCAGGCCAGCAGTCACGGCTCTGCCCTCAGACGGGGCTTCGGCTAGCCCCTCTCCTTCCCCCAGCCCTGCTCGCCCCCTGCTCCCCAGGCCCTCCCGGGGCATCACCCGGCGGTGCCCTCTCTGCCTCCTCCAGTCTCCCCTCTGGGCTGCTGCCTGAGAGATGTTGTCAGCAGGGAAATCAAAACACCTTAGCCTTTCATTCAGGGTCCTATTTAGCTTCTCTTCTCACCACGCATCACATTTTGTCCCAGCGGCCGCCACTCTGAATACCTTGTCACACTCCGCCCACATGGAGGACACCAGCTCACCATCCATACTGCCTCCATCGGGCTTCTCCTCCAGATGGAGCATTTTTTCTAGTGCTTGATGGAAACAGTGGTAGTCTTTTTTTGTTGGTAAGCACACTGAAGAGTACTCTTAGGTTATTACCAAATATTGTTTGTTCACTTGTATTTTCTTTCCCCCTTACTTACTAATGAAGTTTATTTATTTCCTAAGGGGGTGGGAAAAAGTTTCCTTCTTCCTACTGTTTAAGGTTCCTAAGTACATAGTATTTCTTATTTTAAAGAAGGAAGAGATGTTTTTAATCTGAGAAACAAAGTGAATTATAAATGGAAAAAATGAAAAGGGAAAGAATGATATAAAACAATATTATAATGCCATAAACATTTTTCTTATTTTGATCTAATGTTCTGCTGAAAGTATGGATCAGGGTGAAGTATCATATAAAAGATCATAAAACCATACTGGACAAAAAGAAGCTTATCGCATTCTGGTTGGAACGTTACGCTAAAAGAGAAAATGGGAAACCTATCACAGTGATGTTCGACCTGTCAGAAACTGGAATCAACAGCATAGTAAGCATTTCTCAAAACTCTAAGTCATTGTTTATCATGGTGTGCTTCCTCTCTCCTGTCCTCCCTGCCATTCACCCCAACCAAATAATGCTATACAGTGAGCTAACCAGGTAATGTTTGGGATTTATTTTTCCCCTGCATTGTAAGTGAAATCAAACATACAGTGGAATTTGCAAAGAAATACATTTGCTTCAGTGCTTGGCACTGAAACTGTAGATTTCCTAGAAATGCTCCCTGTGAGACACACAGGATCTAGAGGTAGACCGTGGAGGCTGTCAGGGCACTGAGTAGATGCGGTAACGGTGGGCTTTTTGTCAGAGCTCACATGCTGAGCACCGAACCCCGTGCCTGGGGCAGGGTAGTGCTCGCAGTAAACGCTGGGCGAGTGCCATCTGCCCCGTGGTGTGCCATTGGACTCATCCCGCGGTTTACAGTTGCCAGATGCTCGCCTGAGTTTCGCACGTACAGCACGTTGTGATTTTGTTGGCATTGCTTGCTTGCTTGTTTGGATTTGTTTTTTGTTTGTTTGACTTGGGTAGCTTTGGAAACCAGTTTTCTCCAAGTGATTTTCCCAAGCTTAAAAAATAAGTAAAACGTACCAGTCCTTATTTTGGGCCCTTGTGACCTTAGTGGTAACTACAAACCCTTCAGCAGGGATGGGGATCCATTTAGCACACTTATTAGAACCGGTGTCTCTTACATTCAAACCTTGGCTGATTCTGGTGGCAGTGAAGTGTCATCTGCACACCTGCCTGGGGCAGTGTTAAAACCTTTTTGAAAATCCGCTTGACAAAGTATGTTAAGAATCTTAAAGTGTTCACATTCATACTCTTTGCCTGGTAACTAACTTCTGGAAATCTATTCTAAAGAAAGAATCCTGAGTACAGAAAAAGCATTATGCACCAAAATGCTTTTTCAGAGTGTCATTTAAAGTAGTGAAAAATTAGAAAAAAAAATGTATTTGTCAACACTGTGAAATGGTAAATTGTGTACTAACTGATGGAGTGTGTGTAATGATGTTTATAAAGAATTTGTAGTAATATTGGAAAATATTATAGTGAAACCTAGCCCCCAAAAGGAAACCTTAGACATTAAAAATAAAAACACAAGCAAAACACAGACTAGAGAGAACCACTAGAGAGAAGTAGATTTGGGTGGTGGAACCACAGATTATTTTTTCCATCTTTCTATATCTCTGTATTTTAAGAGTTCATTGCCTTGGATTTTTTGCAGTGTAGTTCTGTGTCAGTGAGTTTTAGATTACAGAGTAAATTGTTTTATGCCCCAAATCTAAATCTAAATGCCTAGATAAATATTTCATAAAAATAAATCATGATTGTGTTATCTTTTATGAATAATAATTTTCTGATGATTAATCCAGAATCATTAAAAATAAATGTTCATTTTTTTATTGCCAAATATAGAGGCAAAGAACTGTGATTTTTTTCAAGCTACTAAAGATAGGCTATTCTAATTATCTTTAATTTATAAATAAAGTTTATTTGCATGATTAAATATTTAAATCATTATTGTTTTAAAATGCTTGAATCTTACTGAATTATTTTTATATATGACCCTAAGAATTCGCAAAGGATTTAAGTTGGTTTACAAAGATGTATAGAGAATTACAAGGCAAGAAATTTAAAAAATAGAATTGGGCCACTACTTTGGCTCTAAGCTTTCAGCTGCTACCTGAGAGAAATGGAATCATTTAAAATTATTCAGAGGCCATACTTTAAAAACAGTGTCTTAGGAGAAGTGTATGCATTCCTGATACTTAAAATAGAGAGAAAAGTCTTTCATGGGTCCTCAAAGGGAGGACATGTTACAAGATAATGAATAACATCCTTGAAAACATTCTCACAGATGCACACCAATCGTTTCATGGAGCTTTTTGTAGTACCCACTAACATATATACACCAGTGACATCCTATCAAATGCACTTGAATTAACAGTAACTTGGGATTTTATAAGCAAGGCCATTCAATTACATCAAAGATGAAAACAAGAATATTGGATAAAGACTTTCTAGGCAAAGTCTCTGGGGGCCACAGGTCATATACCAGGTAACCAAATTTATATGTAAGTAGTTATTGAGATATTTCTTTGACTCTTACTTGACTACTAATTATTGAGCTCTGTGCACAGTGGCTATAGTGATTAGTTATAAAGGTATTATTACATAGTAGGATTTACCCCATAATAAATGCTTAAGATAGTTCAGGATGCTTACTTACAGTTTACTAGAGTTAAAGATGCTGCAACTCACATACGAGGAATGACTTTATAGACTCTCATCTCTAGGACAGCCCACCTTTCAATAACTGATGGCTTTAAGTTTGCCTGGTTATATGTATCTTGCATCCTGTAGTCCTTATAAGGTGGCTGATCAGGATTAGGAAGTCAGCCTTTGGCCATGGAATAACATGGAATGAAGTGATCCATATAAATAGTAACCCTACTAAACCTAAGTTCATGTTGCGGTGTTCAATGCGGTGGAGCCAACCAGACAGCTATGTTTATAAAGGCGTCCAGAAATTGAAGTTAATGAACAACACTTGAATATAAACAGAAATTCTAATTCTCATTCTAGGTCCCTAAAGAAGAGGAAAGAAGCTAGAAGTGAAATAGATACAGCAGGCCAATATGATCAGATTAACTGTGGAATAAAAGATTAATAAAATACATTTTATTGAAGCTATTATAAAGTATAGAAATTAGCTCTATAAAACAAATATAGCAGAATTTATAATACATATGTATTATCATCCCAAATGGTCAGGTTGTAAACTGCATACCTGTTTCAATAATTCTTAATTGTTCAGATTTTTAGAATTTCTCTATGGGGATTGCTTTTAGATCAATTTTATAATTTCATGCTACCTTAGCAGCCTGAGGTATCTAACTAGTTTGAGGTAACATGAATGATGTTTAAGCTTCTGATTTCTTTAACTCAATTTTAGGACTGATTATTATAAGTAGCTTAATGACTTAAAACCTTAATCCTTGGGAATCTGTATACCTATATATGAGCTTATTTTTAAGGAATTTAATAATTGTCTCATTTGTATTTAATAATTTATCACCTTTAGAAATGTGCAGTTTAAAATTCTCTAACGTGGACGGTCTTAAAGATTTAAATGTATAATCTGTTTTTAGGACATGGATTTTGTACGCTTTATCATCAACTGCTTTAAGGTTTATTACCCTAAATACCTCTGTAAGTAATTTATTCCTTTATAAAAATACAAAATGTAGAAACTGTAAACAATGTCTGACAATTGTGGAGCTTTATATTATCATAGACTTTAATAGCTAAAGATTTGTTTTCTGATGAAGAGCTTAAATATGTTCATAAGAGTTGAAGCTCATATTGTAGGTAAAGCGAGAATTTTTCGTAAATAATCATTGTCCTTTACAGTTAGTTTTAAGAGTTTAAGTTCTAAACTGTATACATGGCATCCTATAGCATACACATAACACACATATAGGGACATAAAAACATACATTTATTTCCAAGATTGTTCCATTTTTATTAATCTTTCAATCGATAAATTCCTTTAAAATACTTATTATACTTTAAAATATTTATTATATGGGCCCTGGTTGGGTAGCTCAGTTGGTTAGAGCATCACCCCGATACACCAAGGTTGCAGGTTCAATCCTCGGTCAGGGCACATACTAGAATCAACAATGAATGCATCAGTAAGTGGAACAACAGATCAGCATCTCTCTCTCTCTCTCTCTCCCCCTTCCTTCCTCTCTCTCTAAAATCAATAAAATAAAATATTTATTATATGGAACCTCCTACATACAAGAAACAGATAAGCAATATTGATAAAGTGGACTCTGTGATAAACAACACTCATACATAAAGTACATTGTTACTAATTGCTGTTTACAAATTGTCACTGAGAAAACACTTGACTACAGTGTACTGTGTTTGAATCTCACATTTGGAGTTTGTTTTTAATTGTGATTATTCCATTAATTACCTGAACAAAGAACTCCTAAATCTTGTCATTTTTGATTGATTGGATTTATATGATGGTTTCCCCCTAGAGAAATGAAGGTGACTTCCCACATAAACACTCAAATATTTTTAACCTCAGTGGGTTGAACATGAAAAGACAAAAGAGAAGCAACAGGGACATCAGAAAATGGAAACTCACAGGTCTGCCGGGGCACACCCCTGGCAAACACCACAAATAGGGTCTTTTAGGACTTGTGGCTCTGGTGATTTTAAAGCATAGAGTCCCTGACTCATCTTACTTTGGCATGCTTTTGCATTTTTATTAATGTCTAATGGAGTTTGTGAGGAGCCATTTATAAATAGTCCTATCATTACCTTATAAAACACATCTAAGATTTTGTTTTGGAAAAACTATTAAATTCATGGCTCAATATAAAGATAAATTGGAATACTATTCATTCCAATTAACTAGAGATCATGTATATATTCTGCCTATATAATGTAGCTTTGCAGGCACTGAATTTTGTAGAATCTTAAATTATGCTTCAAAATCTGTCGTGAAATGTAACTAGTAATTTCTTAATATCTTGAGTCCAAATCTTCTTAGACATATCCCAGATGAACACTGAAGTATTAAGTACCAGGTACCTCTTTGTGGATACCTTGTTCTTTACATGTTCTTTACTGTCCTATATTAATATAATCATTCTAGGAGGGTCTCTGCTCAGAGAAAAATGAAATTACATTTTTATTCTTCTGGAGTAGAAGAATAAATTGGATATCAAAAATCCTCTTTGTGGTTTCTGGTTCTTTCTCACAACTGTTAATAGTGCCATTTAACATCTTCATCTAAGAATGCAAATAATAATTCTGTATACTTTGGATTTATTGGCTTCCTGGAGCTGATAATATTAACAAAAGTAGAAATCATTTTGGCTTCCTAAAACACGATGATTTATTAAAATAGTGGGGGCAACTGTGAGAGTGGTTTAACAATATAATCTCTAGAAAATTATAATTGAAACCATAAATTAGACATTGAAATTGTTTTAAAGTTCAATAAACTTCAGCAGTAATATGACATGCCACATCCAAAGACTCCATTTACCCACTCAACAATTTTCTTTTGTACCTTTATGCAAACAACAAAAACAATAAACAAACAAAAGAATAGGCTACTTGCCAAAGGGTAGTGATAGTGCATCATTTATTTCCCACAGCCATCCTAGGTGGACTCCTCACCATTGTTAGAAGTTAGTTTAGTTCTGGCACCACTCACCCTTCACTGACTTAGAACTGAGTCAACCAGCTCCGTTTTTTGTTGTATTTAGATCATCATTTTTCTAGGTCAAGTATAAGTGATATTACTATAGTGGTACTAAGTCACATTCAATGAATTTTTTTTCATCTTTCAGCAAAAATAGTGATCTTTGATATGCCTTGGATAATGAACGGTGAGTATATTGCTTATACTCTAAAAAAAAAATGTCTGATTTACTATTTCCTTTGCCAATTTGGCCATGTTTCTGTGGTTATTTAGAAATGTTTATATTGTGCTTGTTTATATTGTGTCTTGAGAGGCTAAAGGTAGGACACTCAAAGGCTGTTACTAAGCAGATTAGGCCAACTTTCTGCCCCCTCGCGATGCCCACTAGTCTTGTCTAAAAACAGCCTTAGGATGTTCAACCATTCAGATAAAACTATAGTCAGAAGCCTCAATTTGTCACCCACTGGTTGGGTATTTCATAGCAAACAAGCCTTGGCTAAGTTTTCTCATGGGCTTCAGGTATTGAGGAAGAAGGTGGGATGAATCTGAAATTTACTCCGAATCTCTGTAGTCACATAGCCCTTTTGACAGTCCTAATATATATATTTTAAATTATTGAAAAACACTAGTAATCAAAAAACTTCTCACAAAGAAAAGCCCAGGTCCAAATGACTTCACTGGTAAATTCTACCAAACATATAAAGAAGAAACAACAACAATCCTTTGTAAACTCTTCCAAAAAAATAGAAACGGGAATAATTTCCAGTTCATTTTTTGAGCAAGTATATCCCTAAGAACAGACATCACGAGAAAACTACAGACCAGTATTCCTTATGAATATAGACATTTTCCCAAAGAAGATATGCAAATAGAGTGACACATGACAAAATGCTCAACATTAATTATTAAAGAAATTCAAGTCAAAACCAAATAAGATAGCACTTAACACCCACTAGGATGACTGTAATCAGAGACAGACAGTAGCAAGTGTTGCCAAGGCCGTGGGAGAATCGGAGCCCTCCTGCATTGCCGGCGGGAGTGTAGAATGGCAGGTCCTCAACGAGTTAATCATAAAATTAGCAAATGACCCAGCAGCTCCACTCCTGGCTATATCTTCAAGAGAAATGAAACCATATGTCCACACAAGAACTTGTACACAAATATTCGTAACAACATTATTCATAACAGTGAAAAGTGGAAACAGTTCAAACGTCCATCAGTTGATGAATGGGTAAACAAATGCTATATATCCATAAAATGGAAAATCATTCAGCCATAAAAAGGAATTAAATAATAAATGCTATATCATGGATGAACCTTAAAAACATGCTGAGCGAGTGAACAAAACCAGTAGGAAAAAAAACATCGTATGCTTCTATTGATGTGAAATGTCCAAAGTAGGCAAATCCACATAAAGAGAAAGTAGATTAGTGTTTACCATGGAATGGGAGAGGAGAGGGCAGGAGAGATTGCTGATAAGTGAGGGTTTCTTTTTGCTGTGATGAAAATGTTCTTAAATTAGGGAGCGATGATGGTTGTGCAACTCTGTGAATATACTAAAACCCAATGATGTGTATACTTTAAAGGGGTAAATTTTATAGTATGTAAATTATATCTCAATACTGTTCTGAAAAAACAGATATAGCACTTTAGATAATTCAAGTAGGGTAACTTCAAACATGTCAACTCAGACTTTTTAAATAGAAATTAATGAAAATGTAAATGTTATGTAAAAAATTTTAAGCATAATTAGCCAGAGTAAAAATGTAATTTTCTGAACTACTGTATTCAGTGTTTATTATGCTGGTATTTTTTTTCATTTTTATTGACTTTATTGGGGTGACATTAGTTAATAAAATTATATAGGCTTCAGGTGTCCAATTCTATAGTAGATCATCTATACATTGTATTGTGTATTCACCACCCCAAAACAAGTCTCCTTCCATTATTATGTGGTTTTATTTCTTAATTTTTTAACTGATCCTTTTGCAAATTTAATGCAGGGCTCCTCTTTTAGTTTCTTTAAAATGTGCTTAGAATGTCATGATGGGAACAAGGTTTAAAAAATTAAGTATAAATCAGAATGGCGTGACGGAACACATGTAGTTATGAAGCAGCTGGGTTTGATGAGTTTATTCTTGCAGATTCTGTAAACTCCTCGTTACCCAGGCCCGAGGGCCGGGGCGGAGCCTCCTCTTTGACTTAGTGCCTGGAAAGCTTAGTAGCTGGGATCATTGATGGATTTGTGGAGAGGCCAAAACTCTAACGAGTTTATTAGAGAACATTACGGGAACTGAATCTTCATGGACCACTGAAACCTGTAAGGGACAGTCACAGTGTAAATGCCTACAGGAATTAGAGAATGTTAAGTTAGTGTCCTGCCATGGAAAGATACACACTAACAAATTGTAGCCCAAACTAATTTCAGAAGACCTGAGTTAGCATCTACAGTAAATTAATTGAGAAAGAGAATGAAAAGAATTTAATAAAGTGACTTGTTTTTTCTTCAGCTGCTTTCAAAATTGTGAAATCCTGGCTTGGTCCAGAAGCAGTGAGTTTGTTGAAGTTTACAAGTAAAAATGAAGTCCAGGAATATGTCAGCGTAGAATACCTGCCTCCCCACATGGGTGGAACGGTAAGTATAGTACTTGAAACTTGTTTCTAAAATAAGACTGGGTCATGGCACACTAGGTGTATTCTTTCCTCAAGGAAAAAGGACAAGCAATGTCATAACATCCAAAGAAAGATCATAGATTCCCCAAAACAGCAAGCAGTGTTACATTTTCTTAAGTTTTCAAGTTGTTACATTGCTATTTTTCAATGGTTCTGAACTGAAAAGTATTCAATAAGGAAGTATTCAGTATTCAGAAACAAGTATTCAGTAAAAAGTCTTTTTACTGCTATCTCAACCACCCTGTTCCCCTCCCCAGTTTCATTTCTTGTATTTCCAGGGACCTGTATGCCTATATAAACAACTGTAGTATATATGTAATGTATGTATAAGCAAATATAGTATTTATGTAATTCTTCCTTCTTCCCCTCCCTTTTAAACAAGTAGCATATTTATCCACTATTGTGCATCCTGCCTTTTTCTTTACATGTCTTAGAGATCATTTCAAAACAGTGGGACAAGCTGTCTTACTCTTATTCCTGGCTGCATAATATTCTAATGTCTAGAGATGAACCATAAATTATTTAATGAATAACCATTAGGTATTTAGTTTCCTTTTGATGTATCTTTAGTTTTCTTTTAATTGTTTACTATTGAACAATTTTTTAAGTTAAAAGATAATATATACGGTCAAGATTTTTTTGAAATGATTTTACTCCTTTAAAATAAGGGAGCAGGAGTAAGTAGGTGTGTGTTAAATTCTTAATACTGTATAACAATGAAATGTATTGTGATAATGACTTTATTTATAAACTGTGAACCTGTAGAATTGGTATGCCTTGGGTTAACTTGATTGATAATATCTGTATTTGATTTTTATAATCTACTTTGTATACTGCCTTCCTGGCAAAATTGTATTCAACCAGAACCAAGGGGATAGCAAGATGAAACGATTTGGTATGTCCTTTGTTTGTTTTCTTGAATTAAAAAGCAACTTGAACTAATATTTTAATTTGAAGTTTGCTGCTTTCCTATTCTGAGATTTCATATTTCATATTTTAACCTAGAAAAACAGAGTATGGTTCATTTTGATACAACCCTTAGTTAAAACGGTGATTTGACTGACTTGTCATTTTTTAGCATTTGCCCATAGAATTGTTGTATCTTAAAATTAATGCCATTGAGTAAAATTTATTTTTTTTAGAGTATAGAAGATTATTTTATATCCCTTCTCTGATGTTAGTAGTATAGTTCTTCAGGATTGTAGTCAAAATTGTAGTTAGGACTACTATTTTTTCACAAATTTTTCCCCCAAAAAAGTAATACAATGATTTTTTAAAAATAGCAAACAATAACAAAGACTGAGCAGTGTAACAGTGCCGTGGAAAGTGCATCCCCGCCACAGGTCACTGCGCACTGCTGCTTCCCGGGGCAGTCGCCGCGCCCGCGTTTCCTCTCCGCCGGCGATACTGTGGCCATTGTGCTGTTTTACATGATCGTCGCCGCTCATACATTCTCCTGTGGGTTCCCGTCGTTTAGCTTTCGGTTCTCCCATGTTGACTGCACTGTGGCCGTAACGTCACGGACCTGATCAGCTCCGTCGGAGGCGCGTTGCCCCTGCCCCGTCGCCGTCCCTCGTGCTGCGCGAGCAGCCTGAGCCCCCGCGCTGTGCAGCGCAGCGGCGTGTGCGGGGGACCGGGAGTAGGCATCGGGGCGCCGAGCGCCGCTTTCCCGAAGAGGCTGCGCATTGGCCTACAGCGCGTGAACGTTTGAACCGCGTTCCTGCCAGCACCACATATTCTCATTTTTGCCACTCTCAAGTAAAACATATTTCATTATAGCTTAATTTGCATCTCTTTCACTGTAAGTGATGCTGAGCATGTTCTAATTATTTAAAAGGCAGTCTTCATTCTTTTCCTATGAACAGTATCATTCCTTTATTCCTTCTTCTGTTGGGCTGTTCTTTCCTCGTTTATTTGTATATATTAACAAAAGCTGTCTTTTGTTTCTGATATGTGTGGTGCATATTTTCCCAGTTGTGGCCTTTAAAAAAAATTTATTTTAGTGTGTTCAATTTTTATCAATATTTGCATGCTTTCTAGGTTTTGTGCTATGATTGGAAAGGCTATCCCTGCTTATGTTTTTGTTTTGTTTTTAAATCCTCCTGTGTGTTCTGGAGCTTATATGGTTTTAAGAAATAAATACGCGCACACACACACACGCACACACTCTCGCAGACACACTTAAAGCTTTCATCCATCTGAAATTCTTCTTTGGCGTCAAGAGCGCGCTAAAGAGCCCGCTTGTTTTACAGAGGGCTGGCGGGTTGGCCCACGCCGCTGAGGACTTTTTCCTTTTCTGATGTACTTTGAATTTCCCTGCCTAATCCAGTCTGTTTCCTCGGCTGAAGGAATGGGTTTCAACTTTGCTAAGAGGGTTGTTTTTCTGCCCACCCTTCAGCAGGCTGATCCAAATTCTTTCCTTCCAGGACCCTTTCAAGTACAGCTACCCCCCGCTCGTGGACGACGACTTCCAGACGCCCTTGTGCGAAAACGGGCCTGTCGCCAGTGAGGACGAAGCTTCGAGCAAGGAAGACATGGAGAGCGATGGCAAAGAAACCCTGGAACCAGTGTTTAATGAAGAACAAACAGCTCTTCTGAAAAAGGTAATTTTAACATTGAAATGATACTGAGTCCTAAGCCGTGGCCCAGCCCCAACTCTGCTGGCAGCTTGCCGTGTGATTTGGGGTGATTCACAGCTTTCTGTCCGTCTGCGCCTTTGAATGTAAAGAGAAGCATGGGACGGGGTGGGCAGATTCCATACTTTTGTATAAAAATGGGCAAAATGCACCCAGAAGGAATTGTTTTATCTAAAATATTTTTATTTATCTGAAACAAAATTAAAACTTTACCTTGATCTACTTCCTCTCTGTTTCATATTTTAAAAAGCACTTAGTTGTCATCTTGTAATCAGGGGCTTGAAAGATAAATGCATAATTTAGAACAAATTTAAAGACTCTTAAGGGAAGGACCATGTTATATTTTCTATAGTGATATTTATAGTAGGCATTCAACTGTATGTTAATGTAATGTTAAAATATATTAAATATATAATTTAGGTATAATAAAGCTATGTTAAAGATTATAATTTGCATTGAATCAATATAATGTTTACTTTTTGACCTAATGACCTGCCCAACCATCAAGTATGAAACTAAATTTATCTTTTCTTTCTTCATATTGTTTTTAATCTTCAGAGTAGCCTAAGCGAACCTACTTCCAAAGCAGAAGAAAATGAAAAAGTTGATTCCAAGACAAAAGCTTTCAAGAAACCTCTGAGTGTGTTTAAAGGGCCCTTATTACACATCAGGTAATAATGGAGGATTTTACTAGCTATGCTTGCACAGCATACTTTGATCATACTGAAGGAACTGCAAAGTAAGAAAACTTATACACTGTTTTTGAAACTGTTGAAATACAAAATTAAGGGTTATCTGAAGGCTCACCTTGGTTTCCAGACATAGTGGATATTTTTAGCTACCTTTTTCTTATTTATTCCATTGAGTATGCTTAAAAGGTCCTCATATCACATCAGGTTATAAAAGTGAATATTCACATACTAACAGTAAATTTGAATGACATGTATTTTTCTCATTTTATTGATACTGTTAGACTTGCACAAGTTCAAAGACGCCAGAAACAACACTGAAATGTAGGTACTGATTGATTTGACCTTCCAAAAGCTAAAGCCAAATTTTTGTTTCTAAGTCATGCAATCCAAAAATTCAGGATTGTTTCTTTATCGTTATGTAAAGACCTCTTTCTCACTAATGATGCTTTTGGTTGGCAAATTTATTTAGCCTTATGTTAATATTGCTATACCGTCTTTCTTTACTGATGACTTAATATACCATTTCTGTGCCTTTACTTGAAACCTTTCTATATAACTGTTTTAGGTATGTCTGTTATGAACAATGCAGCCAGAGTTTTTAAAGATTGAATCTGAGGTTCTCTAATTGACAAGATTAGTTTGTTTACACGTATTTTGACTACTGTTATATTTGGATATTTGTGTCTGTTTGTATGTGAGAGAGGGAGAGAGAAAAAAACAGAAACGCACGTGCACGTCGTTTCCTGTGGGTTTTCTTTGCCAGTTTACCTCGTTGGAGTTTGTTTCCTATTTTTCCCTCTACTGTTTCGGAAGTTATGCACTGTTTTTTCACTGGAGGCCTGTCAAAACCATAGGTCCTGGCTTATAAATATCAAGGTATGGCTGGAAGAGCTCGGTAGGGAGAAAGCGAAAGCGGAACTTGGGGCTCTGCCCCAGGCAAGTCGCAGGGCTTCTACACACGCCCAAGGTCCCAACCTATGTCCGCTCCCCCAGAGCTTCTCATGGTTCCTGGGCTGGTTACTGAGAGCAGTTTTGAGATCCAAAACCTGTCTGTCTCTTCTGTGGCACACTTCAGAAGGAAACCAACAACCCTGCTCACTGACTGTCTTGTCCAAAGTTGGGCAAAGCCCCGCTGGGAGAGCACTTCCTTAAAAATGTGTGCTCTCTGGATGAATAAGCATCTCTGAGGTGAAGCCATTCCTGATATAACATGAGTCTGTTTAAAGGTATAGCTCTACGTCAAGAGCTATCTGAAGAATTCACCTTTTTTTCTAAAACAAAAATGCTGTCCTTCCCATTGTTTGGAGGCACCTGATGCAGTTTGGACAGTGTAACTTTGCTGAAGTCTCTTTGTTTTCATTTTAGGTGCTGGGCATGACAGTGGCCAAGAATAGTAAAATTTGCATTTTGAGGCTCTCTGATTTTACTGCCTGACAAGTTCTTCCTGCACTTCTCACCCTAGATTTTATTTGTGTTTATTTTTCTTCTTCCCTGTTGCACAGAAAAAGGCTTTATTAGTAAGAAATTATTCTGTTACTTGAATACATCTCTAATGAGCTTTCTTTTTAAGTTATGCTCTTCTCTGTTGGTGTATAAAAATATGCTCCACTCTAATCTGTTTGTAATTAGATGAAGTTGAAGCAGCAATTCCGTGTTTGCTTTGATTATTACCTATAACCTTCCAAAGAGTTCACGCAAGTGCACCTTAAGTTGGAGCTGATTATAGGACTAATTCAGAATCTTCCTAATTCTCTCTCTCTGTTCCTTCTTATTTTGCTTTTGATCTTGGGGAAACCATAGGACTTTTTAAATAGCATGCATTGGATCAATAAGATTAAAATACAAAATATATTAGGTAATTATTTTGTAATTTGTCTTTTTTGATAAAATTTATTTATACAAATGAGCATAAAATATTAACCAAATGTTTTTCTTCAAGCTAGACTAGATTGCCATTTATTTTAAGTAATATAAATGCCTTATTTTTTTGTCATCACTTAGCCCAGCGGAAGAACTGTATTTTGGAAGTACAGAATCTGGAGAGAAGAAAACTTTAATAGTGCTGACAAATGTAACTAAAAACATAGTGGCGTTTAAGGTAAATTTCTGAAAGATAGGATAAATTATGTGGGAAAATTTGAAATGGGAAGAGATTTTAGACATATTTTAATTGAAAGATTGATAATTTTGAACTTACACAATGGTTTTATTTATGATCTTTTTAGGCATGTTATACTGCCTTCTACTTCTATCCAAAATTTTTTCTGGAATCTGTATTTGAGTCTTTTATTTACAGTAATAGGCTAATGCCTAAAGTAATCCCAGGGTTTAAAATTTGTTATAAATAAAAAACCCAAGGAAAATCACTCTTCATTTTATGAATAGTTCTTAATAATAGTGAAAAATAAAACTGTAAAATCACATGTTCATTTTCTCCCCCAGTAGAGTATATTCAGGAGTACTAGTTTATTCTGGATACTAACCTGTTACTGAGCATTAAGTATAACAAGACTGAGCTGCAGGCATTACTTCCTTAAATCATCTATTTAATTTAAATCTAACCACTCAGATGTTTAGATGTCCTTTGATTATCTGCTGTTTTTTAAATTTCTGAACACTACTGTAACATGTGCGTTCAGTTTTTTGAATTTCTGTATTAAATTCAGGTGTTTGGCACATGTAATTATTTTATTTAAGAGGAAGGCTAAGTAACGATTGGACTTAAAAAAATGAGTGAATATTTTTTAAATAGCTTGAGATGCTTTTTTCCTAGCAGTGGGGAAAGATACATTCTATGCATAATCACCAAAGCTTATTTTGTAAATTTCGGTTATTGATTATTAACTGCTAATTTTGTTAAAGTTCCTTTTTAAGCTATTTCTCCAAAAAGCATAAAGGTTATTATGTGACTACTGTGTTTATAAACAGGTGAGAACAACTGCTCCAGAGAAATACAGAGTCAAGCCTAGCAACAGCAGCTGTGACCCTGGTGCATCAATTGATATAGTTGTGTCTCCCCACGGGGGTAAGTTGTCACATGACAGCCACTGCACTGTAGGCATCTGTTGTCCCACGTGTAAAATGAGATGGGCAAATGGGTCTCTAAAGTCCTTCCCTGCACTAAATAATCTTTAGTTGTTTTTTAACAAGTAAAATTGTTTAAACGGATACTAGTTGAAACTGAATTTCAAAAAATGAACATTTAGAATGTTTACCCTTTTTTACAGTAGCTCCATATCCCTGTCTTCCTTACTGTTTTTCTGGAATGACGCCTTAAGCCTCATACCTGATCTGTGGTAAAGATCCCTGTTCATGTGCTTTACCCTTCTGGAGTGCAGGTTTTGCTGTCTCTGCCCAAGACCGGTTTCTGATAATGGCTGCGGAAATGGAACAGGCCTCTGGCACAGGCCCAGCAGAGTTGACTCAGTTCTGGAAAGAAGTTCCCAAAAACAAAGTGATGGAGCACAGGTATGCTTTTTACTCACAAGTATTCAGATGTGGTGGCAAGGATCAGAAAGAGAAATGTGCCTACATGGGCTAGGCAGGCAAACCTTCCTTCTGGAGTTTGGCGGACATTGAGGCATCTAGCGTGGGCCCTGAGTTCTGCGAGGCTGTGGGGGCGCCCAGGTGAATGAGACCTGGAGTTTCTCAAGATGGTTGCTAATACCACATATTTGCTTTCAGGCCAGTGCCAAGAATCTGGATGTGTCAAAACACAGATCCTGTGTGATAACTTCAGTATAATCATGGGTAGGAAGAATGTGGCTTAGCAGCCAGTCCAGGTCCCTATGAATAGGCACTGAATGGCCACTGATCTTTTTAACTCTAAATTTGATCGGTATCTTCTGAAAGTGGAGGTAAAAAGAACCTTGTAATTCCATCTTACTAAAGAAGTCCTTAAGGCTAGGGACTTTGCCATACTCCTTTGTGTCCTCCTTTCAATTTGGTCTTTCCATAGACACCAATAAGACAATTGTTCAGGATGAGAGCACACTAAATTTTTTTTCAAACACAGAAGGTTTCCCAAGTCAAAGGATCTATAGCCTGGCCACTGATGAGTAGGATCTTATATTAATCTCAATAGTTACTCAAAGCAATAAACCTTCTTATGGCTTAACCTTGGACACAAGAGATATCCCAACAGACGGTTCAAAAATGCAGCCCTCACAAGATCAAAAAGCTCACCCCCAGAGTTAGCATAAGAAAGCAAAACCCTTCATTGTCTCAGGTGGTAAAAATGGTATAGTGCAAACATGTCTCCAGTTTCCCACAAGAAATGTGAGATGCCCCAGTCACAGACCTGCTAGTTTGTGACTCCAGGCAGGTGCTACTGGGATGGGACTTTTCCAGTACTTATGAGACAGTGAAGGTTGAGACAACAAAGGCCCCTTATGACAAACTCCCATGGGAGCTGGCACAGTCTGACAAAGAGAATGCTGCTTGTCACTTTGTGTCTCCGATCCCCAAGCCTATTCAGCTGGTTGCCAGATGCGTGCATCTCTCTAGAGAGAATAGTCTTACTGGTCACAAAGCCAAGCTCTCAAGACACAGAACAAGACAAAAGGAAAATTTTGTTGGGCCTATGGTTCTTCTCGTTATGACAAATGATGCAAAAGAAAACTGACCATCTCTGGGAGGGCAAAGGATCAACAGAAAATAAGTACTCAACAAAAGTCTCGACCAAGATCACTGTACAGAAGGAACTAGTTCACACATATATTCCCCTCTCAGCCTGATGCTAGAGTGAGATTCAGGAGAGCTGACTTTTTAAAGAACTCTTACCCTTTGCCAGCTTCTGCCAGTTTTCCAGGATCCAATCTGCAGGCTCCCAAATGAGTATGGTGTCTCAGAAGGTCCCATAGTAGGTGACCAAACTGTAGGGAAGGAAAAATAATTTTGCTTTGCCCTTCTAGGTTTTTGGCTGAGACCCCCCCCCAATCAAAGACACATAGCAGGAGAAAAACTAGCAGGAGTTTAATAACATGTATATCATCCTGGGTACATGGGAGGGACCCAGAAAACAGTAAAACTCCCCCAAATGGCCCAAGCCACCACCTTAAATACCGTCTCCAGCTAAAGACAAAAGATGTTAGGGTGAAGGAGCCAGTTATGGGAGGTTATCAGGCAAAGCACAGTAAACAAGGGCAAGGTTGTTATATAGATTTAGGTCAGTGCCTTCTCCATTGATAAGAGTCTTTTATAGATTTAGCCTTCTTTCAGGTACAGAGTGGGAGACACTCTTACAAACAGAGATTCCCTTGTAAATATAACTCCTTCTTACAAAGGGGTAAGTTCCTGAGTTTCAGAGCTTTTCCAGTGTCTGTTTTTTGTTTTATTTTAAAATGAGCTCGATAATATTAATACCAAATTCTGTCCCCTTCAAAGATAAATACACACTGAGCTGCTACTTTAGGTGAATCTGGGGAAAGGAATGAGTATTTTCAACTGTGTTACATATACTTCTCTAGGGGTTTTTTATTTCATATTTTACTTTTTTTAAAAATTAAAAATTTTAAGAAGTTATGTTTCATTTGGATTTTCCTAGGTTAAGATGCCATATTGTTGAGAGCAGTAAACCAACCACTCTTACATTAAAAGACGGTGCTTTTAACATGTCAGATAAAGCCAGTGAAGATATGTGTCTACAAGTAAGTGCTCGTTCTCCTAACTAAAACAGTGTTGTTAATGCTAATTAACATTAGAAATCCGTTTTTCCCACTGACCTAAGGAAAACCTTTGGCATAGATACAATGGAAATGCTCTCTTCTTTGTGAAGGGAAGCCAAATCACAAATGGTAAGCTGCAAGTTACTTTTGGAGATCTGCTGTTTTAAAGCTCTGTCCATTTTTTTTCTTCAAAGATTTTTAATTGGTTTTTAGAGAGGGAGCGAGAGAGAAGCATCAAGGTGAGATCAAAGCATCGATTGGCTGCCTCCCGCACCCCCCAGGGATTGAGCCTGCAGCCCGCGCTTGTGCGCTGACCGGGAATTGAACCCGGAGCCCTTCAGTGCATGTACTGATGCCCAAGCAACCGAGCCACACTGGGGGAGGCAAAGCTCTGGCCATTTTAATTTGATCTAGAAACCATATTGCACAGCGGGAGCAATCAAAGAATTCTGTCACAGAAGAGGTACCATGTAGTGTATTTAAATGAAAAAAAGACGGAGAGGGAGTGCTACTCTCTTTTCAAGTAGCTGGTTTCAGTACTCCCAGGAAGTGATTACTTTGCTCCTTTCTCATTAGAAATTAGACCTTTTCCAAACAAGAGTAAGCAGATACATGTTTGCTCACCAAACGAGTCTAACTCCTCGTTGCATTTCCAGCTACCAGCCTTTCAGAATAGATGGGCGCATCCTGTAAACGTTTGGGTTCCTGATATGCCTGTTTGTTGTTCACATGATTGAAGTCCAGTTTTATTGATACAAATCTCTCATCCTTTTTTCCGTTTAGCTCAATCGTTTACTAGAAAGCAATAGAAAGCTTGAAGACCAAGTTCAGCGCTGTATCTGGTTCCAGCAGCTGCTGCTTTCCTTAACAGCGCTCTTGCTTGCTTTTGTCATCTCTTTCTTCTATTTGTTGTACAGCTAAAGAAGTGCTGCTTGGTAGGAAACATGACTCTTTCGTCCATTAGCTGGATAAAGCAGGACCCAGAACTTCTCCACCATGCTACTAACAGTGTCACACATCTGTGCTTCCTGAAAGGAAATGTGCAACATTTAAAGGGGAACAGATACATGTCTTGAAAGTAAACTGTTAGAATAAAGAAACACTTAAGAAATTGATAAGAGTATAGCTGGTTAGTAAAATAATTAAATGCATATCTGCTGTGTAAATTAATACTTTAGATATAACTTATTTTTTTCTTTGGATTTGAATACTTTTAAAGCTTGAGTTTTATCATGTGTATATATTAGCAGAACCGAAAATTATAACCTGCTTTGTTGCAGCCAAAAGAATGTAATCTGCTTTTTTATAACATAATTATTATAGCTGAGCCAACTTATTAGCTTTTCTATACTGTGTATATAGAACATGTATATTGGGGAAAAACATACAGAGTAATTTCTGTAATCATGACTGTAATTTTGAGAGTTACTTCCAGATGGTAGTCAATATTCTTTTGGAATGTAAAACTACTTAATGCCAAGCCACCTTTTGCCTTTCTTATTTGTCTTCCTTAACAACCTGCCTTCTATTAATCTCAGACTTTTTTCTTAAATATGTTTGTATTTTTAGAGAGAGGAAGGGAGAGGGAGAGAGAGACACACATCAGTGTGAGAGAGAAACATGGATTCGCTGCCTCCTGCACACCCCCTGCCGGGGATGGAGCCCGCAGTCCAGGCACGTGCCCTGCCCGGGAATCAAACCGGCGGCCCCTTGGTGCGTGGGTCAGTGCTCAGCCAACTGAGCCACACTGGCCAGGGCTCGGAGTTTCTTATGAACATTCTTATTTAAGTAGAATTTTGAAAACTGAGTTTGGTTGGGGTTTCTTTGAATTCTGTTAATGATGTCCAGTGGGAAAATCTCTCCAGTTCTACTTTCCAGTCTTTTGATGCCCTTTCATGTTGCTCACTATGGCTGGACCCTCACCTATTTGCTTCATGTAGTATAAAGGCCTGGTTGTCCTCTTTTGCCTCATATTCACCCTCTTTTCTTAAATGAAAGGGGTTAGATAAAAATGTTGATAAGTTAGTTTTTGAGGTGCATGGCAGTATAATTCGTTTACATTTCAGTTCCTTGTTAAAGTCAGCCATGAAAAGGGAACTTGACCAAAGAGTGGAGTATCTATAAGGGTGAAAGGAAAAAGAAGCAACACTCAAGTGTCAGTTCTCCATTTAAGACTAAAAACCAACTCGTGATGAGCTGTAAACCTTCAGACCAGGACTAAGTGACTTGCCTGATTCTCTGCCTCGTCACAGTAGTACCCAGACGGTTCCTAAATTCCTAAAAAGAAACACCTTGGAGGAGCAGAGGCTACTGAATTAGTTTGTTCTCATTAGCATAACCAGTTTCAGTCCATGTCAGTTTACATGTAAATCGACTTTATAGGAAAGGAGAAATAGTCTGCCTGTAAAATTAATTGTGAGTTTCGATTGGGCCATGTGTGGAGATTTTCTTTATTTATTCTGAAGTGTAGTGTTGACGGTTTTCATCTAGAGAAGCTGATGAGTCCAAAACTGAGTTATGAAGAACCATATAAAAGAGTCCCTTCAGAACTGGCCTATGAAATAAACCTTAAAAGGACACTGGTCTGATACTTTCTCTTAATTTGGGTTTTTCTGTTTCAGTTTGCCACCTCCAGACGTGAAAGTGACTGCAGTCCACCCTAAGTACTATCTGTAGTATCCCCCTGTGTTTGTGCACAGTGGTTTTCCCTTATATGTTAGATTCCTGGCTTTAATATAATCAAATCCCAAAATGTATGTTTTTTGTTCCTCAGCAAATAAATGAGGAAATAATTAGTCAAAATTGGAAATGTTTTATCCTAACAGTGTCCCTTTAATGTTTCATATGAAAATTACATTGATTTACTAAAACCTTCTTCCTCAATGTCTGGTCAGTTGAATTTAATAACATATCTTGTTAACATTTGTGTGTCTGTTAAGTGTGACTAAGCAAAATTACTGAAAACTTACTATAAAATCAAAGGCATCTAAACTTTTGTACTTGTCTTAATCACTATATTTACATGTGATTTTATTCTGTCTTCATTTGGTTTTATTTAATCACATCTGTATGATTATTTTTGGTACTCTACAATTATTTTATTTTGAATCATGTCATTACTTTTTCATGACCAAATTACCAAGAACCAACATATATATAGATTTAGATTGTTTTCACTTGAGGATGGAAATTAATAGATTCTGCATGAAAACATTAATGATATATCATTAGTTTGATCTGCAAGTTGCCTGAAAATGCAATTGCTGGTAAACCTAGCCTCAAATTTCATAATAATAGCATAACTTTTTATATCTTCCCACTAATTTTGACTGGATTTAATAGCACTTTATTGTACAATTGCAAAAAAGTATATTCCTAAAACTGTTGCCAGTGTAATTTCTCTAATGTTCTGGTGCTTTTCATATATTTTCAGTATTTTTATTACTATATTGGTATTTTCTTTGTATAAATTGATCAAAAGAACATGTTTTCTATTTTAATATGTTTTAGAAAATAATTGCATTTATGAAATAAATATCATCAGGAAAAATCTCTGGTCTCTAATTGATAAAGCGTTTTAAAACCAATGTTCAGGCTCACTCTGACCTTTAACAGTTCATATTAATTTCTTTTACACTCGCTTTGCATTTCTATAAAGACATCCCTGCAAGCTTCCGAAGATGCATTTGTGTTATCAGGTGACCTGTCCTTAGCGTGTCCCTTTTCCTGGCCCCGGGTCGGGGTCTGGCTGCCGTTCGCTGGAGCTGTTTCCTTCACACAGCGTTGGACTCGCCGTCCTGGCTGGGGCTCCATGTTGAAACCTATCGCCAGAGCTGTCCCACCTCCCCCCACTGCACACACCTTCATGCCGTGAAGAGAGAAGAGGCCCTGGACTGTCGGCATGGTCCCCTTGCCACTAGAAGAAACAATGTCCAAATGTCAGCTACTGCTCCAGAGAAATAAAATGAATAGGACAGGTCTGTCTGCTGATCAGAAAAAGAGGTAGAGATACAGAACCATCAGAGAAGATAAAAATTGTGCTACAGAGACAAGGGTAACCTAACAAGAAGTGCTACACCTACTGTGGTGTCTGTGGTCTCCTTTCTTAAAGGCCACAGTTTTCTAGGAAGAGCTCCTGTGGGGAAGCTCGTTACTTTACAACAATCTTCAGCTCTTTCTCCCTTACACTTTCACCAGCAACTCAAGGTATCCTGATGTCAGAACAACATGGGCCCCCAGAGGCACAGGGCTGCGCCTCTCTCCCTGGCCCGAGGACAGAATGGAAACCCCCATTTGTTCCAACAGAGGCAATGGCGGTTAAGAGAGAGGGCTCTCAAGTAAGACTGCCTGCCACTTGCTCCCTATGTGACTTGGGAACGTTAACTGACCTTCAGCCTCAGTTCCCTCGTCCCTCAGTGAGTCTGATAATCATGGAACTACTTCACAGGTCTGATGGGAGAGTGAGAGGAACTAATGCATTCAAAGCGGCCCTGGAGAGGCTGGCCTCGCTTTGCTGATGTCTCCACCTCCCTCCATCCCAGCTTCCTAGACCTTTTCCCACTCCAAATCTCTTCTTTCAGGAAGGGCCCAGTTCTGTTTAAGAGCTTACCTGATTGGGTCAGGCCCACCCACAACAATCCTCTTTCTGATGAACTCAAAGGTAACTGATTAGGAACCTTAATTACATCTGCAAAATACCTTCTGCTGTATAAGCTAACCTAAGTCATAGGAGTGCTATCCATTCACATTCACAATCACTAGCCCTGGCCCCCGCTTAAGTGGATAGGGTTATACAGAGTGTTGGGTGGACCTGCAAGCTCATCCAAACTAGTCCCTCCATTTTACAGACCAGGAAACCAAGGGTCAGAGAACTTACCAGTCTAATTTCCTGTTTTGAATTCACAAATATCTTCCACATGAAAGGAAATAGACTGGAACATCTATGTTAAGCACCAATGACCAGCCTGGGGGACAGTATGTCTCTATCGCAGTTGGCTTTCTTCAGTCTCATAGCTCAGTGTGTACAAGTATTCAAACTTTTATAAATAAACTATTAAGGGAAAGCATGTCACCACTATTTTAAACATTTATTTAATCATAAAAATCCCTTCAGACACATTCTCATGATAAGTTCATGTGCTAGGGCCAAGGGGACTTCCAGTAATTACGTGCTTTTGTAAACAAAGCTCTAGTGAAAAACAGTAAGTTTTCTTTAACTTTCCCTTTTCCTTTGGAATAATCCATTTGGTTAAATTAGTTTTCTTGGACATAAATTTGCTCTGTGAAGGTGGTTACACACAAAGTTTCAAACTAAGAAAGGAAAAAAGTCCTTACAGAGACTTGCATCATGATTCCAATGTACTCTGGACCAAATGCCAGTGACTTGACTTCTATTACCCCAGAAAGTCCCCTACGAATTCTCCCGTCATTCTAGAGCTCTGTATATACATATGTGCGTTGAAAATCTCACTCGTTTTTGAAAATCATCCCAAATTGTCCTGCATGGACTTGCTGTTGCCCCACAAATTCAGATGTGTATTCTTGTTTCCAACTGCAAGAAACTTCAATACTAATAGTAGGCCTGTCCCCTATTGCTGGACCTGGGACTATAACAAAGAAGTGAATCATTTGTCTTTCCCACTCCAATATTGCTTTATATTTTCTGCATTAAGCCTTCACTAGAACACTATCATGAAGATTCATTCTATGTATGACACCTCATTATATTTGCAGTTACATTTGTCCTGCACTGCTTTTGCCCACTGAGAGGCAAATGTGCTTGAGCAACTTGAGTCAAATACCAAATCACTCTTCTCAGTTACAAACTAAATGTCAAACGTGTTTTGGGGGTACTTTTTCAATATTCTAACTCTGTGACTCTAGCTACTTCCTTTTAGCAGGGTGGGGAGGGAGGAGGTTATTATTAGGGGCAAAAATAATAGTATGACACAGTCTACTGATTTTAGTTTTTTAAATGTGGCTGACTGATAAGTTGATAAAAGGAGAGATAAAAGGAAACTGATGTAAAAAAATAAAACTTCCTTGCAAATCCAGTATTTACTTCTCTGGGATCTTTTAAATGACTTAAGAGCTTAGTCACTAAATGTGGGGGTATGTCTTATAGAAGAGTTACATTCTAAAGTCAGTCCTTAGCATATAATTGAATATAGTGAGAATTTCCCCTGAAAATTCATGAGGAAGGTGCCACAATAGAAATAGTAACCCATAGCTTGGTGAGTCCAAACTTTAATTTTGACGCCAGATAAAGTATTTGATTTGTATGGGGGGGGGTGTAATGTAGTGCAATAAAAAATGCATTGTGTCTAAAACTAGACTCACCATCAGCAAGATTCTCTTAAGAGACACCAGAGAATTGAGAAGGAAAGAAAAACATATTTACTATTTGACATACATCGAGTGGCGTAGATTCTAAGACCGGGAGCCACATATAAGTGAGGTTGCTCACATAGGGCCAAAGTCAGAACTAAAATCTGGTCTTCCTCTTAGACAAACCTCTTTAGGAAGGGTCCTCACCATATCTCCACTTCCATCTCACTCCCTGTTTTCCCATCCATTCTAATGCCTATTTCTATCACTCTAACAAAACAGCACTTGCTAAAGGCCAGCAATTACCTCCTTGTCACCTCATCAATGGACTTGCTTCAGCCTGAATTTGAAGTGAGCTCTTAACAGTAGCATTTGGCTACCAACCACTAGGTTTCTTAGACAATGAACTCCTGCTTTTCTTCTCCCACCAGCACTCCTTAGTGCCCTTTACTGGCTCATCTTCATTCACCAAGTCTTCAAGATGTTAAAGTTAGAACTGGGCTCTTTCCTCTCTCCACAGGCGATCTCCTCCCACCCAGGACTACAGTTAGCATCAGTAAGCCATTAACCCTTGGATATTCTAACCAGACCTCCCTGTTCTAAGTCTAGACATGTTTCTACTGTCAACTCAGCAGTTCCAGGTATTCATCACAAAATATCAAAACAACTCATGATCTTCCCCTGGACCTAGTCTTCAAGCCCCCATCTCAATGGGTGGCACCACCCTCCATCCACACCAGCTATAAGCCTGACCTTTATTCTTCACCCCACAGGGCCCCTCCCTTCTCCAATTCTCTCCCTCTCCTCTGCCAGTGCCCCTTCTTTTATCTACAGTATCTCTTACCTGGACTTCTGCAACAATCTCAGGAAGTGTCTGGACAACCCCTTAGACTCTCTGCAGTTCTATCTCCATATTACATTCAGGGATATTCAGGACCCATTGAAAGTGCACATTTTATCACTCCCCAGATTAAAGCCTTCAAGTGGCTTCTATGGATCTTAGACCATGATTAAATTTCCTAACAGGGCCTACAAACATCTGAATGATCTGGCCCTCCCATCCCTTTTCTGCCTCATTAATTCCCCCCTCTTTCCTTCTTTATGGCCTGATACTATCTCTCTGCCTGGAATTCTCCTCTACCTCAACCTCCCACCTTCACCTACCTCTTCACATTGACTTTCAGCTCATCATTTGCTCAGAAAAGGTCCCTCTCTTCCCACTCTCACTCAACATTGTATTAGAAGTCCTAGCCAGAGAAATTAGGCAAGAAATAAAAACTAAAGGCACCCAAATTGTAAAGAAAGAAGTAAAACTGTCACTATTTGCAGAAAGCATGGTATTATATAGACAAAACCCTAAAGACTTCCAAAAAAACTATTAGAACTAATCAATGAATTCAGTAAAGTCGCAAGATACAAAATCAATATGCAATATTTTGTTTCTATACACTAATAATGAACTATCAGAATGATAAATTAAGAAAATTCCATTTATCATTGCATCAAAAAGAATAAAGTACCTAGGAATAAATTTAACCAAGGATGTGAAAGACCTGTACACCAAAAATTATGACATTAATGAAAGAGACTGAAGAAGACACAAATAAATAGAAAGATATTCTGCGCTCCTTGACTGGAAGAATTAACATTGTTAAAATGTCAGTACTATCCAAAACAGTCTACAGAGTCAATGCAATTCCTATCAAATTTCCAATGTCATTTTATTCACAGAAATAGAAAAATCCTAAAATTTGTACGGAACCACAAAAGACCCTGGATAGCCAAAGCAAACTTGAGAAAGAAGAACAAAGCTGGTGGCATCATAATCCCTGATTTTAAATTATATTACAAAGTTAAAGTAATCAAAACAGTATGGTACTGGCATAAAAACAGAAATATAGATCAATGAAACAGAAAGAGAACCCAGAAATAAACCCATACATATATCATCAATTAATTTACAACAAAGAAGCCAAGGGAACAGTCTCGTCAATAAATGGAGCTGGGAAAAACTATAGCCACGTGCAAAAGAATAAAACTGGACCATTGTCTTACACCACACACAAAAATTAACTCAAAATTGATTAATGACTAAAATGTAAGACCTGAAACCATAAAACTCCTACAAGAAAACATAGGCAGTAAGCTCCTTGATATCAGTCTAGAAAATGATTTTTGTTTGTTTGTTTGTTTGGATTTGATACCAAAAATAAAGGCAACAAAAGTAAAAAGAAACAAGTGAGACTATGTCAAACTAAAAAGTTTTTGCACAGCAAACCATCAAAAACAAAATGAAAAGGCAACCTATGGAATGGGGGAAAATATTTGCAAGTCATATCTGATAAGGTGCTAATAGCCAAGATACATAAGGAAGTCATACAACTAAATACCAAAAGAAAGAGAAAGAAAGAAAGAAAGAAAGAAAGAAAGAAAGAAAGAAAGAAAGAAAGAAAGAAAGAAAGAAAGAAAGAAAGAAAGAAAGAAAGAAAGAAAGAAGGGAGGGAGGGAGGGAGGGAGGGAGGGAGGGAGGGAGGGAGGGAGGGAGGGAGAGAGAGAGAGAGAGAGAGAGAGAGAGAAAGAAAGAAAGAAAGAAAGAAAGAAAGAAAGAAAGAAAGAAAGAAAGAAAGAAAGAAAGAAAGAAAGGATATGATTTAAAAATGAGCAGAAGATCTGAATAGTTTTCTATACAAGTGGTCAACAGGTATATGCAAAGATGCTCAACATCACTAATCATTAGGGAAATGCAAATCTAAGCCACAACGAGATATCACCTCACACCTGTTACAATGGCTATTATAAAACAGATAAGAGACAAGTGTCGGTGAGGATGTGAAGAAAAGGGAACCTTGTTCACTGTTGGTGGGAATGGAAATTGATGCAGCCACTAGGGCAAACAGTATGGAGGCTCCTCAAAAAATAAATAAATAAAACTACCATATGTTCCATCAGTTCAACTTCTGGATATTTATCTGAATGAAGAAAATGAAAACACTAATTCAAAAAGATATATACACTCCCATATTCGTTACAGCATTATTTACCATAGCCAAGATATAGAAACAACCTAAGTATCTACCAATGGATGAATGGATAAAGAAAATGTGAGATATATATACATGCACACAATGAAATATTATTCAGCCACAAAAAATAAAATCTTGACATTTGTGACAACATGGATGACCTTGAGGGTGTTATGGTAAGTGAAATAAGTGAGACAACGACAGACAAATAATGTATGATGTCACATATGTGCAACGTAAAATGGGTGAAAGGGGTCAAAAGGTACAAATTTTTATACCAAAAAAGGTATAACTATCCACTTATAAAATAAATAAGTCAGGGATGTAATGTATAGTATGATAACTATAGTTAATAACACTATATATAACAGTATATTTGAAAGTTGCTAAGAGAGTAAATCTTAAATGTTCCCCAAAAAACATTTTGTAGCTATGTGTGGTGACGGATGTTAACTAGGCTTACTGAAGTGATCACTTTGCAATATATGCAAATATAAAACTGTTATGTTGTATACCTGAAATTAATACAATGCTATATGTCAATTATGTCAATTATATCCCTATTAAAAAAAGAAAATATTATGTATGCTTCATTCCAAGGATGTGATCTAAGATGCCATTAGATATTCACATGATGCCACCATGTCTTCTTCATAGCACTTCTTACAGCTTATACTGAGATATCTGTGGGGTTTTTATTAATGTCTCTCTCGCCATTACACTATAAACTCCACAGGGAAAGGGATAGTGTTCACCATCAAGTCCCCATCACCTAGCACATACCTGCCAAATAAGTGGAGCTTACCTGATAAAGGAATTAATTCCTGGGATTTAAAAAACAGACTATCCTGAAGTCCTAGGCTAGCCTTCTTCATTTCTAGCTTTCCCCCCCATGTATCTCAATCAATTAATATTAACCAAGCACAGCTTTTGGTGCTGTAGGGCAAATGGTAAGTAAAAGAGACAGTATCTGCTCTCCAGGAACCTAGAATACCTTGTCTGCAGCCCCAAAGGAAATTATAGGTCAGGAGGGCCATCGTCTCTCCAAGCCTTACAAAGATATTCCTTCTGTAATTTGTCTTGGACACTAGAGCAGACAGTGTTTGGACTCACCCACATTTTTAATGAGCAGGGAGCTTCCCCAGCTTTTCTTATCCTACTCACCTCAAAACAGATATGACTATGGCAGAGAGGTTTCTCAAAGGCTCATTTCTCTCTATAGGCCTGTATTTCCCCAAGGAAATCCCTTACAGCACTAATTCCATAGTTTACTCTGGGCCAAAATGTTTCCATTGTCATATAATTTTGAGAAACACTGTTAAACAAAATTAAAATTTCCCCTCCAGAGAATTTCTCAGATTTTTTCATGTACTAATGTGCATAACAAATCTCCAAGAATATTATGTATTTCTCAAATTTCTAAAACCATGCAATCCCTTTCCAAGCAATATAGCTGGAGACTAGGTATCCTGAGAACACATTTTGGAAAACATTGTGCTGGGAGTTTTAGTGCACATTCAAGGAATTCTGTGCCTATAAACCCAGCCTGCAATGGAAATTTAAGTGAGAGCCACAGGTAATGCTTCAAAGGAAGGGCCGATCTACTGATAAAGCCCAGTAGAGATCTTTATAGTCTCATGTTCTAAATTGCATTTGTAAAATTAATTGAATATGGCAGAGTGTGTATTTTAACTAAAAGCTACCTGCAGTCTTACCCTGGAGTGGTAGCTCAGTTGATTAGAGCGTCATCCCAATGAGTCAATTTTGTGGATTTGATCCCTGGTCGGGGAACATACAAGAATCAACCAGTGAATGCATCAATAAGTGGAACAACGAACCAATGTTTCTCTCTCTCCTCTCCTCTCTCTCTCAAATCAATTAAAAAACAAATTTAAAAATAAAACCCACATGCAGTCTCAAAGAACCTTCTGTGAATTTGCATTTCCACATCCTATTTTACCCCCTGCAATTTAGTCAGGACCAGATTGCATACGTCTGCCTCCCCCTTCCTTCTTATCTGTATCCGGAACAATATTTGTCTGTTATCTTTCTGTGGATCTGTTAAATATGTGAAGTAGTTTTGCAGTTCACTGAGATGAAAGCTCACCATGAGAGCCAGCCTTATTGCTCTCTGCTCAGCAGGATTCAGCCAGCCCACACACAGTTCCGAGCCTGGGCTCCTGGCCCCTAGGCAGTTACCACCTCCAGGGAACACACCGGGCTTTGTTGGCTTTTCTTCACAAAAGGCAAATCCAAGCAGACCTCAAGGTCAGTATGAGTATCCTAACTTAGGGGACTTTATTGCTTGTAAGTATATTTAAAGCTAACGGCATTTTTAAAGTATTGGCAGACTTGGAGATAACCACACATAACCCTTTCATCTCAGCCTGCCTCTCTGTGTTAATGGCATTTCCTTTTCCAGTCGTATTTTCCATCTTGATGTTTCTCTGAAGACAGAAATTCTGCTGAGTACTTCACTTCATGCCAGAGGGCAGATGCTCCTAGACTTACGATGGCGTTAAGTCCCAGTAAACCCATCGTAAGTTGAAAATATCTTAATGCAAAAATGCACCTAATAACCTTTTCCCGGGTTATTGAGATAATTGACAGATAACATTGTCTCAGTTTAAGGTAGACGACATGACGATTTCATGCACACACATATTATGAAATGGTTGTTACAACAAGGTCAGTTAACACATCCGTGATATCACATATTAACACTGTTTGTTGTAACTGTTGTGGAGAGGACATTTGAGCTGATTATTTTTGAGAACCAGCAGACACAGGAGAATCTCTGCAAACAGAGTAGAAGTTCCCCCTTTGTAACGGACGTTCACATTCCTAAGGGAAATATCCTCATGTGTCCCCTCTGTACCAGGACGGAAAGGTGGCTCCAGGCCTCCCTGGGAGTGGAGGAGGCACCAACTGAAACCTGCACAGCAACCTTACCTATGTTTCCTTTTCCTGGCCATGTCCCATAACTGGCCCCCATCCTGAAAAACTTCTTTTACCTTTAGCTGGGGGTAGTATTTAAGGTGCTGGCTTGGGCCGCTTCAGGAGTTACTCAGTTTTCCACAGTCTCCTGTACACGGGAGTTATCTATGTTATCGAACTTCAGCTTGCTTTTGCCTATCAGTCTGTCTCTGAATACAGGACAGTTCTCAGCCAAGAACCTGGAAGGGTAGAAGGAAGAAGATTTTTCCTCCTCTACACAGCCACAGACAATGCCTAAGTGTGTGGCCTATGTTGCAATAAAACTTTACTTACAACAGACAAGTGACAGCCCGGCCGGAGTGGCTCAGTGGTCGAGCATCAAGCTGTGACCCAGGCGATTGGGGTTCGATTCCCGGGCAGGGCACGTGCCCGGGTCACGGGTTCAGTCCCCAGTGGGGGGCATCAGGAGGTGGCCGATCGATGACTCTGTCATCAGTGATGTTTCTATCTCTCTCCCTCTCCCTTCCTCTCTCTGAAATCAATAGATATATTTAAAAACAAAACAAACAAAAAAAACAAGTGGTAGCCTGAATTAGCTTATGGCCTGTAGTGTCCAATCCCTGTCCTAGAATATTCCACTGCCTCACTGATGGTCTGCCTACCGCTTGTCTCCTTCCCTACAACCTGTTCTCCACACTACTATCAGAATGATCTTTCCGAAATGCAAATCTGATTGTGGAGGAATCTTCCAGAGAGAGATGGATATTAAATATATATTCTTTCCCACTTACTTTGTCATAGAGTCCTGGTTTTTAGTTTAGTACATGGCAATCCAGAAAAAAATACATTACCTAGCCTCCTTCCCAGCAAGGTGTAAATATGTCACAAGTCCTGGCCAGTGTACTGTTTGTAGACTCTTGGTGTGGGGTTTCAAGGAAGGCTCCTTAAAAATTAGGAAGTGGCCTTGTACGAGTTCAGAATGAGTCATCCCAAGATGTACCCCTGTGGTACACAGACTCTTTTGAGCTAAAGGCAACCAAAACCCTGCAGGGTCATAAGAAACTTTTACCTCTTCCTTAAAGAATTTAATTTAGAGGTCTCGCCATAGGAGTTATTGCCAGAAATAACTTTTTATGACATCTGCTCTTCTTACCATCCTGCAATGACCTCCCTCCCCTCTGAAGCTTCTGGTCACCTCACCTCCTCCATAGCTCAGAACACCATGTATACCTCATTTTCCCTCTCTCTCGGAAACTCTCATGCATTCAGGATACGTAGATAATTAAATTTGTTTATTTACCCTTGTTATTCTGTCTCATGTAGATTTAATGATCAGACCAGGAAAAGAACCTGAGTGTAGAGGAAACTTTCTTCCTCGCCCACAGCCTATTGACCTGGAGTGCAGAAGCGATGGGTGGAATTTCAGCAACTATCATGAGGATAAAAGTCATATAGTGAGAATGGTCGAAACAGCAGCGTTCCCGGTGTCTTGTGGTAACTGCCACTCTAGCCTAGACTCCATATTTCTAAATATTTCTCTGCATAAGAGGGCAGAAAATATCTCTCTTGTTCAAATATTGTGTGTGTACAAACGTAAGACTAACTGATATAGTAATGATCTGTCATTCTGGGCTAGTCACAGGAGTGCTTTTAGTGGCAAGTAACAAAAAACAACAACAACAGTGTCTGGAGGGAGTGTCTCCCAGATAAGGTTGTCGAGATGGCTGCCACAGCTCCTGGAATCACATCCTCATTAAAGGCAGAAAGAAATGGCAAAGGGATCTGCCAACCACATCTGCTATTTTAATTGGGAAAGCAGTAGCTCTCTCAAAAATCAGCCCAGTAGATTTCCACCGAGGTGCTCTGCCCTTTTTCCAGCTGCAGAGGAGCCTGAGGTCAATACTGGGCTACACGCTCCTCTATCTGGCACCTATGGCAAAGGCAGGCAAGAATACCTGGAGATACTGGTTGAGCTCCTTTTCAGTGCCTAAATCATATAATAGTTACTCACATGCCCCAGGAAAAAGGCGCCAATAAAAAATTCAGCCTTCAATCCTGGCTGGTGTGGCTCAGCGGTTGAGCACTGACCTAGGATCCAGGAGACTGCAGTTCGATTCCCAGTCAGGGCACATGCCCGGGCTGTGGGGCTCAATCCCCAGTGGGGGAGTGCAGGAGGCAGTTGATCGATGACTCTCTCATCATTGATGTTTCTATCTCTCTCTCCCTCTCTCTGAAATCAATAAAGATATATTTTTAAAAAGCTCCCGGGTGACACTAGTGTTACTGGTCCTTGGCACCATACCTGGCACAGAAAGGGCTGACAAAGGCTTCAGGACTTGACCCCTGTGTTATTTCTACAGCATCATCTTTTGCCTCTTCCCCTTCCATTCTCAGTTCCAGCCATGTTTTACTTTCAGTTCCCTGGAAGGGTCATGACTAACTGCTGACTGTCTCCCACACAACCCCCCCTGTGAGAAACACACTCTCAGCTCCTCTGCTTCACCAGCGGGTTGCTATTCACGCCTTGGGTCCCGCTGTGTGTCACTTTCTCCAGGAAGGTTTGCTAGATGCCACTAGCTTTCCTCATAGGGGAAACGTCTCTCCCACTCATCTTTGGATCCCCAGGCCCAGTTAAATGCCTGGTACAGAGTGAGTTGTTGAACAAATGCATGCTGAATTAATGAATCAATAAGTGAATCAGAGAAATGACCCACTTATCTAAAAGCCAAATGCTGTATCTCAGCTGGAGTCTTCTCGGCCAGCTTTACCATAGATAACAGTTATAAATGACCGATCATGCTTTTCCAAAGGCATTTATTCCTTTTAACAATTCAATAAAAGTCGCCAATAAAACCACTAAAGCTGACCTAAATTAGGTAATTTAAAGGGGACAAAAATTTGAACAAAATATAAAAACTTGATGATTTCTTACTACAGTAGTCCCCCCTCAGCTGTGATTTTAATTTTCACATTTTTCGTTACTCATTCTCAAACCTGGTCCAAAAATATTAACTTTCCCCTAACATCAACATGGTCTGCTCTTGACGTCCAACCATCAACATCGCCATAGCTTGATGTCCCAGGGTGGCCCGAAGCAGATGATCCTATCCTGCTGTATAGTCAGCTCAGTAGTGACCTGAAACCGCATCACAGCGCTTACTTGGATCGTTCACCTCACTTCATCTCACAGGCATTTTATCATCTCACATCTCAAGGAGGAGGGTAAGTGCACTATCATAAGGTGTTTTGACAGGGAGACAGACCACACTCGCATAACACTTATTACAGTACATTATTACAATCGGTCCATTTTTCATTAGTTATTATTGTTGATCTCTTACTGTATCTAATCTATAAATTAAAGTTTATCATAGGTATGTATGCACAGTACAAACAATATAACAGGCTTCCATACTATCTGCAGTTCAGGCATCCCTTGGGGGTTCTTGGATAATGGGGGACTAGTGTCTGCTGCAAGTATTCCTTGATTGGATGCATTGTTTTTTGAAAATTACCTTGACTGTTGAAGGTATTACAGATGCTCCCTTTTCCTCCCCCATCAATCCCCCGGCCCCACCCCTCCCTATCCCCACGCCTTCACCGCACTGCTGTCTGAGTCCATGGGTTTTGATTTAATGCATTGTTTTCTCTCTGTAAGTCTGATGTCCTCCAAATTAGTGGTACTGAGGACTGGGCCAGTCTATGTTCATTACTGGTCCACAAAAGCATAGAAATGGAGAGTAAGCATTTGGAAACCTTTTTGCCAACTATACAGAGTAATTTTATTTCATTTGAATCTAACAAAAACTTGGTTTGTATTTTATGTCCTTTTTTTACTTTATTTTTTAAGTAATTTTTCTTGTGTTTCAAAATGTATTGGTTCACAATAGATGGGACATTTTTTCAAAATTGCATTTCCCTATAGATAATTTGGGCTGTGATTTTGCCCCTCCACCAAGGGGACCCTTATCAATGTCTAGTGACATTTTTGATTCTCAAAGTTGCAAAGTCAGGGCAGGCTCTGCTGGCACCTAGCAAGTAGCAAATAATTGTCCAGCCCCAAGTGTCAATAGTGCTGAGTTCGCGAAACCCTGATCTAAAGATGTGAACTCATCTCCCGAAGCCATGAGAGTGAAAGAGCGTTTTTTGCATCTGCCCCTTTCAGCTGGGGCGCTGCTTCTTCCCACCGGAACCACGACGGGAGAGCCACAGGCTCGCACCTTACACGGCTTCGACAGTGCTGTTCTCGGGGCCAAAGGCCCTTCCCTCGTCCCCCCAGCCCTTGACCGCTTCAGGCAGAGCACACAGAGAAGCAGGCCGTGATTCTTTTGCTGCAGGAGGGTCTCGTGACTCTTTTCCCCGCAGCAGTTTTCCGACAGCTGGGGCTTTGGCTTCTTGCGTTTAGAACACGCGGCGGCTCTAACTCGAAAGCGGTGCTGACACAGTCACGTTGCAACACTTCTCCGCGACCCTGACGGCGGCCGTCTCGGGGAAGACTCAGTTCAAACACTTTTCTTGTTGGACTTGAAGTTTCTGTTCAAGCTTCTTGAAAATAACTTTTCAGACACATGAAAACAAGCTCAAATAAATTTTGCTGAAGAAAGAAATGTGATGTAGCTATTGTTGTTTTTGCTTATTTGCGTTGCTACTTGAAATCGTTTAAATTCTATCAGTTTTTGTTCCACGACCTGATCCTTTTCTTCATTTTGGCAGCATCAATTGGATTTTTGCAGATAAATACACTCAGTGGCAACTAGGCTGCTATCTGCATGTGAACAATGAACTTGAACCAAACATATGTCCTGAATATCTTGTAAATTAGGACTTTGCAATCTTTATTGAAGCTGTTCTGAAAAATAATCTTCCTTCTCCTGCTGTTGCCTGGTATTATTTTTATTTTGAAAAAAGATGATTATTTTTTACTGTGTTAATTTAATAAAATGCTGGTTATAAAGCTTCTATTCCACAATAAAAGTTCTCATTGGTATGATACAATAAAAGCACTTTTTGAGTGTTCACTATATGGCAGCTACTGTTCTAGATATATTAGCATTTAATCTTTATGACAAACCTACCCAATAGGTACTGTCAGTGTTCTCTTTTTACGGATGAGGAAACTGAGGCACATCGAGGTGACATAACTTGGCCAAGGTTATAAAAGTAGTGAGCAGCAGGACTAAGATCCAAAGTGAAGCTTGCTGGGCCCAGAAGCTGTAACCCTACTAATCCTCCCTCTCCTGTAAGTTGAGAGGCACGTAAACAAATGCAGGTAGAGCAGGAAATAGAAAGCTATGGTTTGTGTGCTCCCAGGCTGGTCACGAGAAGAGCCGCGTGGAAACTAAGAGAAATAAGCTCTGGATCTTTAGGAACTGGATCTTACCTATCCTTGTTTCCTCCACAGGCTTGTAGAGTATCGCTACCATGCCTCTCCCAGAATAACTGGTCAGTTGGTATTTGGAGATTTGCCCCACGCTGGAGGCTGGGCACCCACATGTTCACCTCCACTCACCCCATGTTCACCCCCCTGTGATTTGTAAGTCTGGTCTGGAACCAGTAGCTGCAAAACCATGCATTTTCCCCCCAGACAGCCTCTGATGACATCCCATGAGCCAGTCACACATCTGTGCTGTGATCTTTGGCAAGGATAGAGGGAGCTGAAGTTCAAGTTAGATTAAATGACAAAATCTAGAACAGCTTTGCTGGTCAGCCCTGGGAAATCTTAGGCTCCCCCTTGGGAAGAAGAGGGGAGGAATGCTGAACAATGGTTAGGATTGTCACCCTGAGTTTTTCATTCCTTTTCTTCACGTAAAGGTATCTAAAGTCTCTTCCCTTCTTCACATCGTCAGTGTTATTTGTAGCTTCGCAGAACCCCCAAAATTAAAGTGGCAGGTCAGAATGAGACCAAAGAGTCAGAGTTACTTCTCAGTTTCTCACAAGATAGCCTCAAAATGCAGTCTCTAAACCAGCAGCATCTACCTAATAACCTTTTTATTCAGACTCTTTTTTTAAAATATTTTTACTGATTTTGAGAGAGAAGAGGAGGGAGAAAGAGAGAGGAACATCAGTGCAAGAGTGACACACTGATTGGCTGCCTCCTGCACAATCCCCACCGGAGATCAAACCCGCAACCCAGGCCTGTGCCCCAACTGGGAATCAAACTGGCAACCCTTTGGTGCATGGGACAATGCCCAGCCAACTGAGCCACACCAGCCAGGCCAATTCAGAATCTTGACTGTAAAAGACATTTACTGTGAATGATTTATACATCTTGAAAGTCACTGATCACAAGATCAGATGAGTTTACAACATTGATTCCAGTTTATTTAATGTTATGAGCAGCGCCGTTTTTCATAACTACTCTGGTCTTTGGTCTTCTCTTTATAGATGCTGTCAATCCTCTTTATTAATTTTTATAACAATTTGGAGAGCTTCTTGGCCATGTTCAAAGCATTATCCAGTTAGTGGTTATTTTTAGTCTGTCTGTTGTCTGTGTGCACATGAAATGTGCTTCTTGGTTTAATGAGAGTTGGCTATGCCTCAGCCTCCAGCTTCTACCTGCAATGCCATTTGTAATCATTCATTTGTTCACTCACTATGCAGGGATGACAGTCATAATGAATAGATGCTTTTAGCAGAGCTTCAGCAAAAAGCAAGGAGACCGCTGACAAAGGTATAATTTTTCTTGGGAAATTAGCAAAGACTTCACAAATGAGGAGGCATCTGAGCTGGCCTTACAGGAGGAGTGGGAATTCAGCAAGCAGAGAATATAGGTCTATTTCAAAGATAAATCTGTATCAAAGATTAGATGAGAATTTTTGTGTCCTACTGTATCTCAAGGAGTCCATAGTACCGTGGCTGAAACTAAGGGTGCCATTTTCTAATTGATTAAAAACTGTCACAGGCACTTTTAGAAACAATTTCCCCCCAAAGAGGGAAACAAACTGGAGAGTAAGATATTCCATAATATTTATGTGTTTTAAAAAACAGGACAACAGGCCCAAAATGGAGTAACTTATGCTAAGCCTCATGTCCCCAAACCTTGACTTAGCTTAATTACAATTTCAGCTCTCCCCAAAATAGAACCTTACACCAGCCATTCAGCACTGCTTAGGCAATCTGCCTGGCAGACCCCTGCTGTCCCCTCGAGAGGAAAATGATCTTGCAACACAACCCGTTGTCTAGAATAAGTTCCTTGTCCCTGCTCCCTTCTGCCTATAAAAGTCTTTCATTTTGTACAGCTCCTCAAAGCCCCTTTTATCTGCTAGATTGGATGCTGCACAATTTGAATTGTTTTTTGCTCAAATAAACTCTTAAAAATTTTTGATATGCCTCAGTTTGTCTTTTAACAGTTCAAATGCAGTTAGTCGTGTAAAATTTCAAATTAGGTAAAAAAATAACTCCCACCAAAAAAACACACACAAAAACCAAAAAGCATACATGAATCAGAAATTCATTTTATTCTAACCCAGTGATTCTCAGCTAGGGAAATTTTGACCTCTAGGGGACACTTGGCAATGTCTGGAGACGTTTTGGGTTGTTACACTGTGGAACGTGTGGATCCTAGAAACCAGAGATGATGCTAAACATCCTGCAGTGCACAGGACAACCCTCCACGACAAACAATGGTCCATCCAAAATGGCAGCGGTGCTAAGCATGAGAAATTCTGTTCTGGTCCATGCCATACGGCCGAGGGTCCATTTATTTAAACTGACATCCTTTCATCTGTAGAATGGAAACCAGTCCTACTCAGCTCTTTGTTCCTTAGACAGTTTAAATGATGACATGTAAGATTTAGCTTGTCCCACCCTCACCGCTGCACAATCCCATCTATAAACAAGGCCCTCATGAATTTAGAGCACTATGCAAACTCATGTGAATTTAATAACTTCAGGTGATGGAAAATAAGGTAAGAATCAAAGCTTGGGGGAGGACATTATGGCTCCAGGGCTGTGGGCCCATCACTGTCAGTCCCACATAAATATTTATGACAGCATATTCCACCAGGAGTGCATTTGTCTGGAAGAGAATTGCTTCATCCTACCATAAGCGGAAACAGGTTTTCTAAATACAGCTTCTATTATTTGGAGTAGTCTTACATTTGTGCCAGGTAGAATGGTGCAGAAATTTAATATTCAGTCAGCAAACAAGCAAAGAACAGAGGATCGGGAACAAGACTGTCTTGGTCTAAAACTGTATTTTTCAATTAGGTAGCCATCACCACATGTGGCTGTTGAGTACTTGAAATGTGGTGAGTCCAATTAAGACATGCTATAAATGTAAAATACTCACTGTAGTTCAAAGACTTATTTCAGAACAAAGAATGCAAAATGTTTCAGTTATTTGAATTTTGTTACAAGTTGAAATAATTTTTTTGATATCTTGGGTTAAATAAAATACATTAGAATTAATTTTACCTAGTTTTAATTTTTAAAGGGCTACTAGAAAATTTAAAATTATGTGTATATAATATATACTAATATATATTATGTACTTTTATTGGACAGTGGTATTCTAAAAGCACACATTTCTGTCATTGGTTTTTAGTCTTATTGTGATGCTCATGAAAAGATCTTAGCGTTCAGTTTCTAAGTTGTGTCCTTTAATGATGAGGCCACTGGTTCTCAACCTTGACTGCACATTGAAATAACCTTGGAGAACTGTTAAAAAATACTGATGCTTGGACATCCATAGGCAGGAACAAAACAAAATCCCTAGATCTAAATCCCACATCTTGTACAAAAATTAACTCAAAATGGATCATAGTTTTCAATGTAAAACTATAAACTTTTAGAAGAAAACGGGAAGATCTTCAGGATCTAGGGTTAGGTAACAAGTTCTTAACGGGAAAATGGGTAAACTGGACTTTAGTAACATTAAAAGTTTTTGTCAAAGCCCTTGTGAAGAGATTAAGACAAACCACAGAGTGGCAGAAAATATTGGCAAACCTTATATCTAACAAAGTAACTAGACTATCTAGACAATGCTCAAACTCAACAGTAAATACAAATATCTAATTAGAATATGGGCAAAAGACATGATCAGATTTTCACTGAGGAGGATATACAGATGGCAAATAAACACTTGAAAAGGCGCTTGATATCATTAGACATTAGGGAAATGCAAATTAAAACCACTGCACATGAATCTGTAATTATCTCAACAAAAATTTCAATTTAAAAAAGTACCACAACCACCCCCGTAAGTCCCCCCACTCCTCCACATTTAAGTAGACTGGAATGTGGCCTAGGCATTTGAGAGTTTAAAATCTCCCTTCTTGATTTTAATGTGCAGTCAAGGTTAAGAATGATTCTTCCAGGATAAAGAGTTTAGCTTAGTAGGAATTTATGAAACAGAGCCTCAAGGCAGGTGAGGGAAGGTGCTAGCTTTGGGCTTACTGATTGAGGGTTATCCTCGCAGTCAATCCCCAAATAAGATAATGCAGCTTGTTCTCAGGATGTCTTATGTTCCAGCATAATGTCTAGTCGGGGATTCAGCAATTTCTATTCACTGCAGGGAACAGGATTTGGGCAAGTTGACAAGGTGGATGAAATGTGATGCCTTCCTATGTCCTCTCTCCTTCCCCCCAGTTTTCAAATTTGTCTGCACATTGGACTCACCTGGGGACTTATAAAATTTTGATACCTGATCCTGTTCCTGGAGATTCTTATTTCATTGGCATGGAGCACAGCCTGGGCATCAGGATTTCCTACAGTCTCCCCAGGGGGTTCTAATATACAGAATATGGCACCCTGAAATGTGCCTCTTAGGCATAACATTGATTTTGAGCCATTTATTTTGAGAAATAGCAGACACAGGAGAATCTCTGAAAACAGAAGTTACTCTTGTGAGAGAGTTACACCCCGATTGTAAGGGTGTCTCCCTCTCTGTGCCAGGAAGTGCTTGCAAGTGTGAGGGAGAATGTTTGTAGATGAATCACTACTGGGAACACCAGTATTCCAAATCCAAATGCCCCCCCCCAGCTAAGACCCCTATAGTGTATGTCAGAGTCTGCTGTGTGAGCTATGCAGGGCTCATGGGCGTGCCAGTTCTACAGATTTGCTGAAGGGAAAGTAACTTATGCAAAACAGTGGCTCTCAACTCATCAACTCTCTACCTCCTGGTGGGCAAATGTTATACCAAAATCAAAGGCAAATTAAAGATAAACTAATTTAAGTACTAAAGGCCTCTACCTTATCTCCTGAGGGGGCTGGTTTTGTGATCATACCTCCAAAGTGGTATGCCACCTGCAGACTGTCATTTTCATCAGAAGTGCCTAATTACACAGCCTTGGTTTGAAGATATCCTCATGTATTTATTTCCAGATTCCACAGTAGTGAAAGACATTTTCCCAAGTTAAAAATATATTCTCCACCCCCCTTCAGAGGGCACTTTCAGTTTCAAGATGAGCATCTGAGAGGAGTCACCACCCCTGGCAGCAATCTTTAAGGAGATTTGGAAAAGAAGTTTAAATAAATGTCATAAGAGAGAATCATATGCTTTGTACTATGACTAAAAGTCCATCCTCTTGTTGAAAGGGATGAGTGCCAGAAGATGAGTCATACCAAGGAAGAGCATGTAAGAGGGGCCCTCCAAACCATGGCCAAAGGCAGGCAAACGAGTGAGATGAGCTTGTTTCCCAGATTTTCTTGGGCTCAGCGATCTGGAAGCAAGCATCTAAAACATCTGGGAGACACTGTGGTGGTTTTGCCCCACTGAGCCCACTGGAAGCTCTTTCCACATGCAGATGGAGATGTTAAGGCAACAAAAATGTAGGTTAGAATGAAAATAGGATTTCTAAACTTCCCATTGGTTGTATATGGGTCTTTTCCTGCCCAAGGGGCAGTCTGTCCTGGGATGAAGAGATTACTAAACCTGGGAGTAGAACGGCTCTGTTAGGTTCAGCCTAACAGCTCAGGCGAGTCTGCCTGCAAAGCTGTGTATCCAGCTCGTGGCCAGAAACAGAGACAAGAAGTAATTTCATTTCATTATGCACAATGGTTTTTCCAGACTGTTTCAAATTCCAGTAAAATTTAAAATCTATACAGTGGTTCTCACACTTCAGTGTGCATCAGAATCCCCCGGAGGGCCTGTTAAAACACACCCCAAGTGGTTCTCATTGTACAGGTCTGTGTGGGGGTGGTGCCTGAGAATCTGCACCTCTAACAAGTTCCCAGAAGATGATGGTAGGCCAGACACCAGGCTCTGAGAACCACTGCTCTGAGGATAACTCTGGGTATTTTTAAGCCTTAAACGATGACTTACACATGACTCTAAGGACTTACACCCAAGTACCTCTTTCTTTGTAGATGTTTGAACCCCCAGTAGGTCAAGTTAGCATGGGACTTGGAGTCACATGGAAGATGCTAACTTTGGATGCCCATGATGTGACTTGCATGACAGGAACTTCTGGTTTCACATACAAAACAGCAGCTGACCGCAAAATAAAAAAATGATGTAGATAAACTGTTGGGAGCATAAAGGGAAGTAAACCCCAGTGCAGAGAGCAGTGTGTGTATGGGGAGGGGAGGAGGGAAACACTGGGAAGATGAAGCAATGTTACTTTGTGGATGAGATGCTCATATTTTATATGGAGGACAGACCAATCTTGAGCAACTCCACAGGAGGGTTTTGGCTATTTACTAATTGGGATTTCCTAATTGGGAAGTTTGTGATGTTGGGATATGGTACCTGAGGCCGAGCGCCCGAGTCACTGCAGCCTCTGCGGGCTGAAGGCACAGCCCCACTGCCGTGGCGCCCAGGTCGGCGGCAAGCTCGGTGGGCCTCAAGCCCCCCCTCCTCCCCTTCCTTTTCCTCCTTTTGTGAACCCTCACCCAAGATATTTTTCCCATTGATTTTTTTTTGGGGGGGGGAAGCAGCATCGGCTGGCCGCCTCCCGCTCGCGGCCCTACCAGGCTGGGGTGGGAGCAGGCGCGTGGCCTTGACCGCCTCTCGGCCGCCTCCCACGCTCCTGGCCAACTGGTACGAACTCCGGGGTTCCCGCTACCCCTTTATGCTCGCTAATTCACTAGAATGAAGTATGGAACTCAGGAAACCTCTATATTTACGATTACAGTTTCATTATAAAGGATCCAAATGAGCACTAGTCAAACGAACAGGTGCCTCGGGTGAGGCCTGGGAAGATCTCGAATGCAGAGCTGCCCTGCCCTCTCCCTGTGGAATCGGGGTACATCATCCTCCCGAAACATGTATTTCCCGACCAGGAAGCTCCATTACCGAAGCATGATTGATTGGATCATTGGCCACATGACTGAACTCAATATCCAGTCCCCACCCCCACCCCTCGGCTGGAGGTTGGGTTTATATCACCTGCCTCAAAGCCCCAACCCTTGAATCGCATAGTTGGTCTAATCATATGATTGGTCTCCATCCCGAGTCATCTCCTCAAGCTTGAGTATTCATCAGAATCACCCAGAGAGCTTGTTAAAACACCTGGGGTGGGACATGGAATCTGCATTTCTAGAAAGTTCTCAGGGGGTGATGATGATGCTGGCTCAAAGTCCACAGGTGACCACTGCTCTAGACTCTGCTGGCTTAGAGTGGATAAAATTAGCACAGGACAACACAACATAAGAGCAAATGCAGGCCAAATTTTAAACACTGAGGGTAATCTTGCATGTTTACCATTTTTACCAAGCAGACATGAGTGACTAAGGTTTACTCTCTCATCATTTATGAAGCACATGATGGGATTGGGGTGGAGCTTGACATTAAAGGAAGGTATGTCCTCCAGCATTTCATGAGATGAAAAAAATGCCAGTGAAGTTAGCTCTTTCTGTGTAGATTACAAAACTGAAATACAGGGTTGTCTCAGAAGCAGAGCATTTTGTCAATTGTGTTTTCTGAGAAAATGATACAGGGTAATAGAAAAAAATTCATTTGAAATTCCTCTTTTCTATTCAAGTCTGTGCCAATCAGAAAGAAGGTGGTGGTGGCAAGGAGCACCTGTAGTGGCCTTTAACGGGAAAAATACAGGCATTGTTTACCAGCCCAAGGCTTTGCCAGACCATAACCCCGCCCCCAGCTATGACATCATGGTCAGCTGCCGCTCTGCTGACCACGGCCCACACAATACCCCTAGTCTTTCTCAGTTGAAGGTGAATAGATCTGGACTGTCAGACTCGACATCAAACACAAGCTGGAACAATCCTTTAAACAAGTGCCCATACTGACTGAGGGGGCATCTTTGGTGAGAAAGAGTGGCCATTTAAAGTGGTAGTTCTCAAATTTAACTGCAAAATGACATCACGTGCAGAGCTTTTATGACTCGGGCCATAGATCAACCCAGTTAGAACAATCTCTGAAGGTGGACCCAAGCATTGGCATTTCTGAAGCTTCCCAGGTGATACCATTGTGCAGCCAATCTTAAATTAGTGCTCTAAAGCAGCGCTTCTGAAATTGTAAATTGTATAGGATTTCCCTGGTGATCATGCTAAACTGCAAGTTGTGACTCAGTAGGTCTGGGGTGGGGCCTGAGATTCTGCATTTCTAACAAGCTCTGAGATGGTGTTGATGCTGCTAAGTATCTCAAGTGTAAGAAAAGCAGCTAAAAAGACCGGCAAAGCTGTGCTGCACTGAATGCAAAAATCTCCTACTGCTAAGCCCCATCTGATTGCCCAGAGTCTCAGCAAGTACCAGATAATGTCAGGAGAATGTCTACTATTCCGTCCCATTCAGAGTGTTAATATCCTGTCTCTGGTAAGAAGGTAAGGAAGCTCCAGAAACAGCTGAAATTCTAGTATCTCATGCCTAGTCTCACTACATGAAATGCTCCAGTACTTCCTAGATCAACATATTGTGCCCATCTGGATAGACTGTTGAATTCATTAAGCCCTCAGCAATCCTATGTTTAGCACTGCTCAGTGAAATCAGTTTTCAGAGAACAGGATCTTCTTCCATATGATGTGCCTTAGGCTAAGCCTCACGAATGATTTTCCAAGTAATCAGGCATTTCCCTCTCCTTCCACCACAGAAATTCTGCAAAATGTGATTTGCATTGGGCATCTCCCTCTTCTTCCTTCCCATGCTCTAGCTGTTCACCAAATCTGATCACCTTCTACCTAATGAGGCTTCCTATCCCAGTCTCCTTTGCTGTTAGGTGTGGTCACATGATTGGGTTTTAGCCAATGGAATGTAGTAGAAATGATGTGTGTCAGAGGCAGACCTGGCCCATGAAAGTCTCTCCCCGTGTGATCTTCCAAATACTTTCCTCTGCCAACTTGGTGCAAATGAGCTTAGCAACTTGGAAGCCATGTGTTGCAGATGGCAGAGCCACATGGCGGAAGAGAAGCTTCCTGCCAATTAGGAACACCTCTCTTTGATTTTATGGAGAAATACACTTCTTTTGTGTGTGAGCCATTCCACGTTTTGTGATTTGTAACTGTAACTAGACATATTTTAATTAATATACCTTGCAACCATCATGATTCCACTCTCCATGCAGAAGCAGAACTTGGGGATATGTGGAGAGAACCATGAGTCATTAAGGACACTTTGTGTGACCCCTCTCCCATCCTGGAGAGCAATGTTGAAACTCTCTTCTTCATGGATCCATTTCTTTATGCTTTTCTACTGTCAGACTGTCGCAATGGGGCTTGGGAGACTCCCTCTACTAAGAGAAGAGATACAGGAACCAAAGGAGCAAAGAGAAGCTGATGACTTAGGTCTGCTTCTCATCTTAGCTTTAATGATGAGAACAATGAAAACAGATTCACACACTGTCCAAATAACCTCAGCAAAGAAGGAGACAAGCAGAAACAATAACCATGGCGACGATGCCAACAGTGATAACTAACGCTATTAAATGTTTAACACATACCACCACTGTTATAAAATTTTATGCATATCACCTCATTTATTCTTTAGAACAACCTTATTATTAAGTGCTATTAAAATCCTCATTTCTCAATAGCAAAACCAGAGGCCCAGAGAGATTAACTTGACCACTCTGCAAGTGGCAGAGCCAAGACACAAACCCAGGTCTCACACTCTTGTCCATCATATTGTGCCGCTTCAGGGTCTGGAGGATGAGACTCAACCACCAGTGAAAGGGATGCAAGTGTCTGGAGCACTACTGACATTTTGGATGAGATCATCTTTTGTTGTGGGGGACTGTCCTATGCTGTTATGAGCTGAATTCTCAGGAATGAAATTGCAGCTGAAAAGAGCAGGGATCAGGCCAAATCAGGAAACCCCAACAACAGGGGACCCTCAACACATGTGGCATAGTTATAAGGAGGAGCCCTTGGGTAGCTCACACCTGACAAACTACACGGTCTATTTTTCACCATTGCTCCTGGCTAAGACCCAAGGTAACACATTTACCTCAAGTGGACTTGAATGAATGAATGAATGAGTGAATGAATGATGAATGCATCAAAAAGGCTCGGTTACTTCCGTGCCTGTTCCTTATAACTTATCTGTATTCTCATAATTTGTAAATTTTATTATCTTGAAAAAATTAATTATACAGATAAAAAAGTATTACAATGCATAAGTATATTTGAGGAGAATATGATGCACATCGGTTGTACCTACAACCAAACTGAAGATAGAGAACATTCTAGGATCTTTGAAGTGCCCTGTGTGTCCCTCTCCAGTATCATATTTTTCTACTCTTCCACCTCTAAAAAGTATTCAGAATTTTGTCAGTCATTCCATTGCTTTCTTTTTTGCCTTACTCGAGGGTTTCTCACCAGCAGCACCATTGACATTTTGGATGAGATCATCTTTTGTTGTGGGGGACTGTCCTATGCTGTTATGAGTTGAATTATACACCCCTCACAAAAAGATATATTAAAGTCCTAACTCTTAGCACCTCAAATGTGACCTTATTTGGAAATAGGGTAGATGTAATTAGTTAAGATGATGTTATGAGTCTTTAATACAATATGACTGGTGTCAGATAACTCTATGTGAATGGAATCATACTATGTGTGTTCTTCTGTGACTTTCTATTTTTTGACTGGTGTTATGTATTTGAGATTTACCCAGGTTGGTACATGTAGCTGTAGTGTACTCATTTGTTCTGTTGTATAGTGTTCTATGGTATCGATATGCCCAGTCCCCCTCACCCCACCTTCCAAAGAGAAAAGGTGGGGGCAGAGAGGTTTCTGAGCTGTCTCGTCTGTATTATGGGTTTTTTGTTCACCCTAACTCTAAGAGTGAATCTCTTCAGGGTCCTAGCTTAATGGAGTGTTTTCCCGTTAAGGGCTCTACCTTAGCATTTCCTAGGCTTAGCTTTCTTCCCCCTAGGCCCTATGAGGCCTTTAAAACATAACTTGAGGGGATCATCAGACATCCTCAGAGCAAAAGCTACACTGAGCCCTCCTCAGTTCCTGGGATGCCCAATTTCCCTTCCCCTTGGCCTTTGTAGATTTCTTTCTTGACAGCCCAGCAGTGCATTTGAAGAGCTCACTTCCCCAGGACTATCAGAAATGAAATGTGCTTTTTCTCTTCCAGGAAAGAAGAGAAGAAATTCTTGGAAATGAACCCATCAGCCTGGTAAACCTTAAGAAGTCCTGGAGTTGAACACTGAAACATCTCAGAAACAGTACGTTAACAGCTGACTATCATCTTTCACAAAGCACAGAGAAAGAGATCTTGTACCATCTATAGAAGATTGCCCCTCCAAAATTTGCCTCACCCACTGCATCACTGCATTCCCTGTTTGTTACTTAACTGAGTGATTCCACCATTAAGCACACATCCATCCCTGAGCCTATTTCCAGAAGAATTCCCTTTTGCTTTGTGTAGAAAATCAGAAATCTTGAGCTTGAAAGCATCTATCTGCATTCTTAGGCTGAACTTCCTGAGATCACATGTCCCCTTGGCATTGAGATTTCTAGGGCCATTCTATAATTTCTGGGTCCAGCAATTTTCCTGTAGAAGTTTCACTACAGTTACTAATGAAGTTTGCCTTGTAAAAGCCACACGATAATGCCAGAAGCCAGCCCTGAGACATCCTTTCCCATCAATAGATTTAAATACAAGGTGAAAGGCAAAGTCTTATGCAAAATGAATAAAACAAAACCAGTTTGGGAAGGGGGGATGACTGTAAATGTTCTGACATATTCCAAATGCCAAAAGCCCACAAATCTAATTTCTACTCTGTTGGTTTATGTGCCTTTCTGTGAGAGGTAAGCTTCTTAAGAAACACCTGCTACCTGGCAGGGATTCTCAGACATTTCTTTCAAAGTTGATTGGACCTCATGGGTATTTAGATACAACCTCAAGTTGAATTCAATGTCATGTTTAAGTTCTGTCCTGGAGGTCCCATTGTCTTCCTTGCACATCAGCAAGCAAGCAGATAATGGATATCTTTCTTCCTCAGCTTTATTGAGGCATAACTGACAAATAAAATTATAAAATTTTTAAAGTGTGTGTGGTGATGATTTGATATACATATACATTGTGGAAGGACTCCCCCACCTACTTAATCAACACAACCAAGGTGATGGACACCTGGACACTGCCATGTGTGTCTCCGACTGCTTTCAGTTAGAAATAGGCAGAAATCACAATACAACCACACATACCAATTCCTCTCCAAGGCTGCACTCAAGAATAACCTTGCTTTGCATGCCAAGAACAACCAAAGCAAGACTTGAATCCCATAGAAAATCTGTTATGACAGATGTCTGGACCCTTGGAACAAAGCTGATCCTTTATTAAAGTTGGAGTGGAAAGATATTACTGGCAAAAGCCAAGTAAGGTTCACAACAAAGTGGAGGTAAAATTATGTCATTCTCCTGCAAACAATCCTCCAGTGACTTCCAGTAGGATGTCTAATGCCTTTATCATGACTTACATGGTACATCACATGTTGGGGTACCACCTAGGTTTTACCCTGCTTCCTGTCCTCACTTTTCTCAAATTTCTGTGTTATGGTCCTTCTCTCTGGAATGCTCTCCTCCTAGGTCTTTCCATGGCTGGCTCCTTCCTTCTTATAATTCAGGTCTCTCTGACCAACATTGATTCACAGAAAGGCCTTCCTAGACCACCCCTTCTCAAATTCCCCTACTCCTTTCATCTTGGTCTCTTTCTACACTTTACCATGCTTTATAATGTACTCAGAGCCCTTAACCCTACCTAAAATCACCTTTGCTTATTTTTAAGAATATTACTATAAAATTATTATAATATTATTTAAATATAATATATATCAATTATTTATTTTAACCTGATTATAGTCTGTCTTCTCCACAAGAATGTGTGCTAGGGGCTTGTTGATCTTGGTTACCTCTGTATCCCCAGCTTCTCTCAGAGTCTGACAGAGGACATGCTCAATAAATATTTGCTGAATAGTGAATGGATGTAAGATATGAATAGAGAATTGGAACTAGAAAAAATATATAGATATATTTTACTAGAAAACATGTGCTACTGTTTAAGTATTTCAACCCATTTCCTGCCTCCATACATAGGAATATCTAGCCCTTTAGGTAGGCCAGTGTTCCCCATGCAAATACCATGGTGGTAACATTAGAACACAGCTGATTTTTGAGCAAAAGACATTTCTATTAGCTTTTAATCATGATCAAATCTCTCTCATCCAGGAAAAAAAAATCTCTAATGAGTCCATTTCTATCCCACCCCAAGAAACTGTTTTCCCTCTCCCTTTACACTAAACTTTGTATCTGAATTTTCTTCCAGCATTTATTCACTTCCTAAAATGGCTTCCACCCCAGAACTGTTGCTCATGGATATTTGTCTTTCTATGCCTGGTTTATTTCGCTTAGCATAATCCTCTCCAGGTCCCTCCATACTGTCCCAAACGGTACGAGAACCTTCTTCTTTTCAGCTGTATAGTATTCCATGGTGTGAATGTCTCACAGCTTTTTATCCACTCATCTACTGATGGGCACTTGGACTGTTTCCAGATCTGAGCTATTGTAAATTGTGCTGCTATGAACATAAGGGTGCATATATTCTTTCTCATTTACCAATATCTTAAACACAATAGATACCTAAGGTGAGTTTTGTTCTTAATTGCACTACATGAGAACTTTCATTTCAAGCAATCTTGATAATTCTGATCATTTCTCTTAGTTGATTTTTCATTAGATTGGATTGATTTGTTTCCATTCCTGACATGACTGATATAGATCTCATTCCTCCCTGGTGCTTACATTATTAATATTATCGTATTAATGTTATTGTTTACTGGCATCTTTTAAAGTCACCTGTCTATTTGGGAGGTTCAAGTTAGTTACCACTGGATAAGACAAACTGTAAGACATATTGAATGGGCATTTGTAAAGCTCATTGTTTCACGATACACTAACAGCAAGAAAATGAAGGTAGAGGCACCACGGTCCACTCCTCCCCATTGTGGGGTGCAGTACTTTCTTCAGATGTCTCAGGGACAGGAAAGACAGAACGAATGAGGGTGCCAGTGTGAGCCCATATATGACATACTAGAAGATCTAAGTTTGTGTTTTTTAAGAGAAAAATAACCATAAATTAGAGTTTTAATTCTTTCCCCTGCACTCCAATAGAACGTCTTGTCCATCTCTGAGAGATATATACTCCAAGAGGAAATATTTTTCTGTTTTGTGGACCATACAGCATCTGTTACAACTACCCAACTCTGCTGTTACAGTGCAGAAACAACCATAGACAATACATACATGAATGAATGAGTATAGCTGTGTTCCAATAAAACTTTATTTACAAAAACAGGTGACAGCCAATATGGCCCATGGTTGTACTTTGTTCATTCCTTAATGAAAAAGCCCATTTTCTCACAGGGACAATTTGATACGAAAAGCCTTGCTCACAATCATGGAAGAAATAGAACAACATGATAAGTGCTCCTAGGCTCACTGAATTATAAACATAGCTAAGAGTTAGGAAAACAGGTGCTGGCTTCCAGCTCACTGACTCAAAGCCTTGAGGGTAAGACACCAGGTCCCCAAATCAGAGGGGTTTTTGTGTTGTGTGTTAGGTTGTACTACATGAAAGTGCTAATATTTGACCATTATTGACAAGCAAAAATGGTAGTTTCATATCATTAAACTTACATATATGCAAAAACAAGAATAATAATGGTTGGGTTTTATTGAGCGCTTACTGCACTATTGACACTGGGCCAATATTTTGCATGCATTTTTTAGTTATTTTTTACATCAAACTTGTAAGGTGACTATTATTATTTGCATTTTCCCAATAAGGAAATTAAAATGTAAATAAACTGTTTACATATATTGCCCAAGGTTTCATAGCCAGAAAATGGAATTAGACTCAGGCAGACTGAATCCAAAGTCCCTGCTCTTAGCCTTGGCCAGGTAGCTCTGTGGGTTAGAGTGTTGCCCCCATACACCAAGGTTGTGGGTTTGATCCCTGGTCAGGGTACATCGAAGAATCAACCAATGACTGCATAAATAAGTGGAGCAACAAACCAATGTTTCTCTCTCTCTCCCTTCCTCTCTCTGTAATATCAATCAGCAAATAAAAAAATAAATTGAAAAAAGTCCCTGCTCTTAGCCATCAAAGGGTTTCACATGGAAAATAATCACTTTGGGAAAGCATTAGAAGCTATGCACAAAGAAGGGAAAAAAACAGTTTTATTTTGACTCAGTTATATAAATGAGTCAAACATGGCCCCTGTATATTGGCCTCTGTATTGTTTACTTCTTCACAGCAAGCTGAGCCCCATTAGCTCAAAAGCCTGCTGGTGCCGAACTCGAATTCTTACACATTCAATTTATATTTACAGACTATAGACTCATGAGCAGGATACACATCCAAATCATTGAAGTGATTATATCTGGAGAGGGAAGGAAAGGAATGGCCTGGGTTAGGGAACAGAGAAGATTTCAACTTTTGTCTTCACAGTTTTATGTAATAAAAAGCATGCAAACATTTTAACATATGTTTATTTTGAGAAATAAGTATATGGCATTTTAATATTATTTTATGTATCTCTACTGTATATCAAACATATTTTTGTAATAAATAACAGAAGACAATAATTTGCCTGAGGATTCATCCTATCAAGCAGAGAAACTGAGATTTTAACCAAGTAATTCAACTCTTAGACCCTGTGCTGTTAACTTTTATACTCATGTCTCATGGAAAGTACCCCCCCCCCCCTTTTAATATATGGACTCTTCTAGGTAGGTTTTAAAGGCAGCCTTTCTCTGCTCTTCAGTAAATGAGACCTTGATATACCATGCCATTAGTGGTCAGTGATGTGAGTTAATTTACCATGAAATGTCTAATTTTTGTTTTGTTTTATTTCTTAAAAAGTGCCCTTGCTTAATTAATAATCATATTATTCAAAATAATATTCTATTTTCATGTTCATTTGGTAATTTATAAATACTACCATCAGAATGTATTTGGGTCATTGCATTTCTCTTCATGACAAAAAATAATCATGTCTAAACCTAGAATAGTAATGTAAATTCAGCAAAGATATTATCTCACAGTTCATTTCACAGTCATTTATTAATAGGTTGTCTGTGTCCTATTAGAGTTTGGCCCAATACAATTATAGTATATATACTCCAGCTCCAGGCAGAAATATAGATTATGCTGCTAACATCCAGTTCCATAAGGTTGATGAATGGATCCCATCAAATTCCAAGCTTTTCAAAGAGACTTTATACATTTTCTGTCATGCTGAATTTGTATTAATATTTAAATCTATTATAAAATCTGTTCTCTGAAAAGAAAGAGAAATAAAAATTCTGGTGCCCTAGAGCTAAAGTAGTAAGTTAGAAAAAGTTACTAAAGCATTTCAGATGTTAGTCTTATGGGTCTTCACATAGAGAATGGTGAACCTTAGCTTTTCAAAGAACATTTATGATGAAAGGATTCTGTACTACTCTAAGATTGAGGGTATCTACCAAAACATCAAACATTTACATTTTGTAAAATACCTAAGAGGGCAATTTAAGGCATAACTGTTGAAGAAGGAGGTTCTTGGGTCCATGAGTTGCCTCCGGCACAGTTTTAAATGATGCCATTGAGACATCAAGAATAGGAGCCCTTGGTGCCTTTCTGTCCTAAGTGTGTTGTAAAGCAAAGAGAAATTCTTTAGAAAGAATCAGAAGAAATAATCTTCTTTATTATAATTTTTTATTCTCAAGAAATTGCCTTCTAGAGATAATATTAAAAATTTTCACCTGGCTGGGTGTGGCTCAGCGGTTGAGCTTCGGCCTAGGATCCAGATGGTCGGGGTTCGATTCCCAATCAGGGCACATGCCCAGGTTGTGGGCTCGAACCCCAGTCAGGGGCGTGCAGGAGGCAGCCAATCAATGACCCTCTCATCACTGATGTTTCTCTCTCTCTCCCTCTCCTTTCCTCTCTTTGAAATCTATAAAGATATATTTAAAAATTTTTTTCATTTAGTCTTGCAAGTTTTCAGCTTGATGAGTTGCAAAATAACCACAAATATGTAATTTCTTAAAAATGTGAGTTATGTTTTCATTTATACAAATATCCTTTTGCAAATTTTATGTAGCCACAGGAGACAGGGTTCCATATTTAACCAAGCCCTCTAGAGGACTGGTACTGTTCTCAGATAAATGCTTCTTCTTTTTTAAAAACATGCTTTTATTGATTCTAGAGCGAGAAGAAGGGAGAGGGCGAGAGAGAGAAACACCCACCGGCTTCCCCCTTACTGGGGATCAAGCCTGCAGCCTGGGCACATGCCCTGACCAGGGGTCAAACGGGCAGCCTCTTGGAGGAGGACATGACGATCGACCGACTGAGCCGCACCAGCCATGGCTGCTTCCTTGTTTGATAGACCTCAGAAGGAGGAAAAAGCAAAAGAATTTTTGCAAAGAAAAAGGATATTTGAAAGTGTTTGAAAATGAGATTTTATAAGTCAGATATAAAAGACTAAGGACTTTTCTAGATTTTGAAAGAGCACAGTTATATAATATTTTAGATAAAATAAAGCATTCTGGTTCATCAAAGTTCTGGTTCCTAGAACTTTCACAAGATGAAGATTATCTACTTTTAAGGAATAAGAATACAGGAAGGTAATATTAATGCTGGTCTTAAGGAGAACCTATTTACTAGTGTTATTGAGTTCCTGCTATGTGCTAATCACTTTAGAATACTATCCCTTTTAATTTAATATTAAATATTGTTAAACATGGTTTCATTAAAAATATACTTTAATTTTTCCTCGTACTTGAGAAAGACAAGATGGATGGATTGATAGAGATTTCTGAGTAATAAAATTGTCGCTAAGTAAACTTATTACAAGTAATGAAAAACGGAAGGAAAATATTGACAATAGAACTGCATAAATAATAAAATAGCAGGGCTGTTAAAAATTAAATATATTTTAGCTTAATTATTCTAATACTTGTCAATTTTACAGGTAGCGACTGTGAACCACCAAGGAAACTGATACCATAAAGTACACATGAATAAAATGTACATGTTAATGCTTCCAGCTTCTGGTGAGGGTGAAGTAGATGATTAAGATCAACCTTCCTATTGAGATATAAAGAAATTTTACAAATGAATAAGAAAAAGACAGACAATGACAGGGGAAAACAGGAAAACCAGAGGCACAGGCACATCCCAATGAAAGAAATTTCAATGGTCAATATCACAGGGAAAGGTGCTCAACCTCACTGGCTATCAGGTAAATGCAAGTTGAAACCACAAGATGCCACTACATATGCATCAGAGTGGCAAAGATAAAACATCTGATAATACACACGTATCAGAATGGCAAAAATTTTAGAGATATAGGTCACTGCCAAATACAGGGTGGGACGAAAGTAGGTTTACAGTTGTGAGTACGTGAAACACAGTTTATTCTTGTATTATTATTTATTAACTATTGTATTCTTTTCCATATAAACAACTGTAAACCTACTTTTGCCCCACCCTGTATTAATGAGGATGTGGAGCAATAAAAATTTTCATGCACTGTTGATAAGAGTATACACTGTAATATCACTTTTGAATAATGTTTAACAATAAAGCTGAAAATGTATATAGTCCATGACCTAGCAATTCCATTTCTGGATGTCTAAATCCTATGGAAATGCATGCTTACATACACCAGAAATCTTGCCCTAGAATGTTCCCAACAGCATAATTAGTAGAAGCTCCAAACAAAAACAACTCAATAAAAGAACCAAAAAACATACCAGAGTATACTATACAGCAAGAAAATGAATGAACTACCCCATCCATACAACAGCATGGATAAATCTTAAGCACAGAAGACTGAGTTAAAGAAGCCAGGCTACATACTGTATGACCTCATTGATATATATTTCAAAAATTGGCCAGATCAAACCACTATTATGCAGTATGATAACAGTAATATAACAATATATTACTTTTAATACACAGTAATTATGTAGTACAATCCCAAAGGAAGCAAAAACATCAATACAATGAAAGGACAGTGGTCACAGGCAAGGTGTAGGTTCAGATTAAGAACAGGAGCCCAGCCAGCGTGGCCCAGCAGCCGAGCATGGACCTAGGATCCAGGAGATCTGGGTTCGATTCCCAGTCAGGGCACAGGCCTGGGCTGCGGGCTCCATCCCCAGTAGGGGGTGTGCAGGAGGCAGCCGATCAATGACTCTCTCATCATTGATGTTTCTCTCTCTCTCTCCCTCTCCCTTCCTCTCTCTGAAATCAATAAAGACTCTTTAAAGAAAAAAGAACAGGAAGAGACAAGTGGAAGCTTTCTAGGGGGCAGAAGTTGTTCTGTTTTGATCTGTAGGGAAGACACACTGATGTTTTTCAATGATATTTTAAACTAAGTATTTATGCTTTATGCACATTTTGTATGTTGATTCACAAGATGAAACATTAAAGAAACTTACTTCACTGTTATTTCAGAAAGATGAGTTTCTTTATGTCATAAATACTTAATGGGTACCTAAGTGTACCTGGGCCTGTGCTAGAGATAGCTCATAGATGAGCCAAAAGAGAAGAAAGACAGTCTTAGGGAGTTTCACTTCTTTTATTTTGTTAGAGTTATCAACAGAAATATGACTAGAAAACACTCCAGTTAGAGATGAAAGGAACAGAAAAGTAGGTGACTGAATAGAGCCAAAAGACTGTAAATGGTTCCTGAAACCTCTTATATCTGGGAGGAACTTAATTTGCTAATAAATTTCTTTCTCAGCCTTGAGTTCTATCCTCAAGCTTGTTTGAAAATTGCTTGACTTCTCTTTCTAGTTCTTTGTGCTCTTTCCACATTGCCTGTAAGAATGTTTTTGTTAATTTCCTTAAACTACTGACCAAGCACTTATAACATTTCATTATTTGGAGGGAAATAAAAGAAATCAAATTCAGTCCACTTGAAAGCCCCTGACTAAGTGTTAGAGCCTATGGGGTAAACACAGAAATCAAACTTGAGAACTTCCGACCTTCCTCTCACTGATGTATGTTGAAAGCAATTACATGAATTTGTATTTCTGGCCTGGAAAAGAAAAGAAAAAACACTTGGCCACAACTAAATTCCCTGCAAACCACTTACTGTGCCATTTTTGACAGCTTCCTCTACTCCTATAATTTATAACCTTGAGTGTGACAAGAGATTTTTCAACAAAGGTTGTGACTCTTGACTTAAGAAGTTTAGAAGTTGAATCCTGAACAAGGGAGTAGGTCTTTAGTCAGAATGTATTTGTGCATCAACCAGTACAGTGACTAGAAGAGCAGTGTTGTAATGAATCACAAAGTACTAACATTTTCTTGTGAGTGGTACAGAAGACCAAATCTGAATGCAAATCCCTGATTTCAAGCAAGCAAGCGTGTGTTCTACCACTGTAGCCAAGAGTGGGCAGTCAAGAAACTTGGAATAGGTTTAATTGTCATGAAGATTATGAATAGAGTATGACTACCGAGATGAAAGGACTCTTATCTCTGTTAAAATACCTTGCTATATGCTATTTAAACACATTTTAAAAACATACTCTGGGAAGCTTAGATAGTAACTTTGAATCTTTTCAGAAAAGCACATCTACTATTCACACTAAGTGTGTGAATCAGCTATGGTTGCCAAGAGACCAGAGCTTTTAAATTAGCTCTACCTTCAAAGGGCAATGTTAGGAGGAAAAACTCATTTTCTCCTAATTGGGAAAAGAGGTATTCAGTCTAATGTTTAACAGTACAGAATATCACTATTTTTTTCAGAATTTGTCTGTAGGTTGCTGGAAATAATTTAGAGCCATGTGTCCACTAACTCCTGGGAAAATATTTTGTACCAATGGAATGTTAATTAAGGAAAAACTAATTCTTGTTTTTTGATTAAATGTATGTAGATAGTTAAGCTTTTTTCTAGAAAGGTGTAGGAAATTCCAACATGTTAACTTCAAAGCTGCCTTATCCTTCTCAATCTAGTGACCTTTACTTCCCCACCCCCTTAAGCCTTCTACACTCCTAGTCACCTTTTAAAATAAAACATTGCCTGAAACTTTTCCACCTCCACAATCTTGGACTCTGAAGTACCACTCCAGTTCACAACTTCCTGTGGTGTGGTCATCTCAGTCTCTTACTCCCATGACAGCACTTAATAAAAAGTGACATAATCATCAAATTTTGACTCTCAGATTTTTCCTTTAGCATTTGGGGAGGTTGTGGGGGCCATCCACTAAGATAGGAAACACTGAGGGAGAAGCGGATTTGGGGAGATAAAATGATGAGTTCAAGTTTTGGTACAACTTGCTTGCTATGCCTTAGAGACACTGCCTGTATCTAGAGTGCAGCAGAGGATCAGTTTGAAGCCACTGACACATACACGACAAGGCCATGGTGCTTGGTGAGATCACCTAGGAAGGGAATAAAGATTAGGAAGAGAAGAGAGCGCAGGACCAGTCTCTCAAGAGTTGATGAAAAGGAAAGAGGCTTAGAGTAGCAAGAAAAAGATGGTGTACATAAGCCAACGTAAAAGAAAGAGGTGTTTCGGGACAGAGAGGACAATCGGTAAGATGGTAAGTCAGAAGTCTGAAGATGGCACATTGGGTTTAACAGCATGGGGGTTGCCAGTGGTCGGCGTCAAAGCAATTTCAGTCATGTGGAAGTTGTAAAATGAGAATGCGAGGTGTGAGAGGAAAGTGAAGAAATAGAAATGGCAAATATTGAGAAGTTTAGGTATGAAGGGTGAGAAAAAAATAGAGCAACAATTTGATGCAAAAATTAGTGAGAGATTTTTAATTGGGAGAGGCTTAAAAGAGTTTGAATGTTAAGGGGGGGTGGGCACCAGACCATGGGAGAGACCTGGGGTTTACAGAAGAAAAGACATTTCATCGTTGTAAATTTGGTTTGCAAAGTTGGCGGTGGGCTGCCTAATGCTTTCTATCTCCTTTGAAACAAAAGGAAAAATTATCTGCTGAGTTTGAGGTAGAGATAGAGAGCTCACCTGACTAAATGTCATGCCAGCTGGCAAGTTCAATCATTTTAAAAATGTAAACTAGACATTATAGAGAGTAGGAAAGTTAACCCACTACGAAATATTAGCGAGACTTTCAACTAATATTAAGGGCCTTTCTAAAATTACTGTCTTCTAGAAAGAAAAAAAAAAATGGGAGGGAACCTCACCTGGGAAGCAGAGATAGAAAGTGTACCCTTATGACCTGAGTGCTCTCTTGAGTCAACTTTCCTCCATTCAGTTGACAAAAGGGGCACCGTCTAACAGGAAGATTCTCAGAATTATCCATGGAAGCCAGAATCATCCCCATCAATATTTAAGCCAGAGCAGACAAATGTCACCGAGTGATGTTAAAACACAGCAAGGACAAGAATGGGTCTGCTTTCCAACGCCAGGCCCCTGGCCCCCCTGGCGAGCCAGCTGCACAGGCCCGTGCGGAATGACTCACTAACCACGCGGTAACACAGCCGAACTCTCTGCACTCACTCAGTACTTTATGCTGGGGAGGGGCTCCTGTATTTGCTTTTTTAATCCTTAACTGTAGTTGTATATCCTCATAAACACTGCAATTTATATTGCTCCTTGAGATTTATCTGCTGTGCTTAATTGATTCCCCCCCTTACTCTCACATCTCTTCTTCTCCAAATTATTCTCATTATCCCACCACAGTTAAGATACTTTTTTCATGAGCAGTTTTGCTATTTTAGATTATAACATATTATTATCTATCTAGTCAAAGTATAGTCCTGATACAGGTAAAATACACATACTAATTAGTGTCCATACAAATGGAAACCTTCCAAGCAAAAGGAAAAGCCATTCTCTCACCAGTCTCTGCTTTGTGTACCTCAGTAGGGTTTAACTTTACTCTTCACTCCTCTCTTGCACTTGATGAGTGCCTGAGTGGTACATAAGGTAACCATGGTTACTGGAATAAAACTTTATTTGTGAAGGCAGAGGCTGAATATGTTTGAAGTGTTACTCATGCTTCTACCTCTTAACATTGTTTAACAAATTGTCCTTGTCTCTATTGTTCTGCTTGAAGTGGCTTTCGTCATTATTTGAAAGGCATGTACTTCATCTGAAGTACCTGCCGTTTTAATACTTGCAACACTTTCTTGATATCATATTTAGAGAAAATTCTCCTCCTGTCCTATTGCCTGATGTTTTCCCCTCTATGGAATTCATTGCCAAGTAAATAGCCTGAGAAGTGGTTTTATGAGCATTAAACAAGTAATTCTTTGGTACATTAATTTGAAAGCGTTAGATGATAGCAACTGTGAAGAAAAAACAATTCTCAAGGTTGACATATTTTACTCCAGGAAAACAAAAGCTTTTATCTATAGATTCTCTAAAAGCAGGCAGCTGGACATTCATTTAATAAAAATATAAACAAAAATATAATGATTATTGAGTATCAGATATTATATTATGCAAGGTACATAAATTTTCTCATTTCTAATACTCACATCAACCTTGCAAAGAAGATTTTGTCATCCCTATTAAACATCCCAACTAATAAGTCCCAGAAACTGAAGTCCAAGACCATCCCCTATGACGTATCTCTTACTGCCCTGCTTTTAAAAAATAATTACTAAATACCAATTTTTATTCTAGATACTTTTAAGACACTGTGATTTTTTCTTTAAAAAATGTTTACCTTGAGAGATTATATCTCATTATGTTATGGCAGACTTTGCCTTCCAAGATTTTTTTTTTTACTTCCTGCTTCTTAAATGTGAATAAAATCATAATAAATGCCACTATTGGTCTTGATTCTGTTTCATCTTCTATTACCATATGAACTATTGAATGGGTTTTGTTGTCATTTTGATGGAAGTGGCATATCTAAGAAGAATTGATAATATGTAGCACTCATCAAAGCAATTATTATTGATATATTGGTAAGATTTTGCCCTACTACAATGCTTTATTTTTAAGGATTCAAGGTATCATGAAGTGATGGTATCTCAGCTTAGCCCACAACCGGCTAACTAAACTTGGGTCTGACCTCACTTATAAAAGGTAGGTAATACCAACCTAGCTGAGTTTTGTGAGACTCCTGGGAGAAAGGTAAAAGCACTTTAGAAATGCAAGTGCCCTTGACAAATTTTATATTATTACAATTGCTGCTAAATTGGGAAATGCTTTTCCTCAGCTTTATTATTTTCAAACCATAGTACAATTGAATCATGAATCCAACTGGTGATTCTCTCAATTAAAGAGTTTTTAACCACTTTCCATGAAAACCCAAGAAACCCTGAGATACTGACAGGTTTTTAAAGAAAATAAGACCACAGTTAGTACTCAACATTCTCTTTCAGATTCACTCTGAATACTACACCAGGAAGACAGTTTCAAGGCTAGAAAAACCATCATAAAAGCATCCCCAAAGCCTATAAATCTTGAAAGTAATTCTTCTCTTTTAAAACAAAGTATTTTGAAGAAGATAACTAGTGACAATCAACACTATTGTCCAACTGCAGAGAACACATACTAAAATAAAAGTATAAAGTCAGTATAAACAAAGTTAAACCTCGAGGATTAAAAAAAGTCAGGAACTGTCAAGACAATATCCACAAAGCCTAAAAAATGTTAAATGGTCATCAGCTCTGAAACAATTGTCAGAATCCTGTGAGGAAACTAAAATAATGGCAAAGTTTTCCCCTCTCATTCAGCTTCTAACCTAGGACCACAAACATATGCAATTGAGATATCTTAGCTGTTTCTGAGTTGTTCAGGCAAAGTGAGAGTCAAATAATTCCTTTCTTCCCCATTTACTTAGTTATTTAATCATTTACCTATATCAGTGTGGATGCATGCCTGTTTATTTTATACTTTGTGTTATAATCCAATGTTACTTTATTTTGTTGCTCAAATTGTTTCTGCTTTGGCCGTTGAGAGCATGTTCCGACTGGTTCCTGAAATTCTAAGAATTTCACTGTGCTTTAGAAAAGGGAAAACAAGCATGCACAGTGGTGCCTGGAAATAGCGGCGAAGCACTGGACTGGGAATGAGCACTTTGACAAGCACCACATATTATCAATTCTAGTCTCAGTTTTGAACCAGTTGGTTTTGTGACTTTGAACCGATCACAGCCTCTCTGAGCCCAAAGGCCTAAGGCACTGCAGCTTAGTGGCAGCCAGCGGGCCTTGGAGCCAGCCACCTCTGCTCACAGCCAGGCTCTTCTCCTCACTAGCTGTGTTAACTTGAGCAAGTCAATGAACTTCTCTGTGCCTCAGTATCTTCCTCTGGAAAATGGGGGTGAAAATAGTAACTACCTCGGGGTTACTTGGTTACAATTTGGTTACTAAGTTACAACTTAAGGATGTCGTAAGGATTAAATAAGCTACATGATATCATATCTAATCTGTTTAGGACTGTGCCCAATAAATGGTGAGCATTGAAAGACACGGTAAAATGAGGACAGTAAAATCTGCCTTACTTTACTTCTTGGGGTGCTGTGCAATATACGAAAGTGTAACGTATTCCATCAAATTGTTGTTGTTGGAATGAAGAATATTAAACAATAGTTCATCTTTCTTCAGATTCTTCCCCCTCCTTTTTTTACTTTTAAAACTTTATTTGGATTTCACCAGTTTTTTCACTAATGTCCCTTTCATAATCCAGGATTCCATCCAGTATATCACAGAGCATTTAGTTGTCATGTCTCCCTAGGCTCTCTGGTTGATGACAGTTTCTCAGACTTTTCTTGATGTTAACAGTTTTGAGGACTCCTGGTCAGATATTGTGTAGAGTTCCTCATTTTGGGTTTGTCTGATGTTTTCTTATCATTTGGACTGAAAAGAATAGATTTTGAAGGCAAGAACCACAGAGGTGAAGTGCCTTTCCCATCTCATCACATCAGGGGATGGGTTATGTCTGCATGACTTATCTCTGGTGATATTAACCTTGATGACTTGATAAGGTGCTCTCTGCCAGGTTTTTTTTACCATAAAGTCCCCACTTTCCCCCTCTCATTCTCCATTCATTAGAATGAGTCACTAAGCCTAGACCCCACTTGGCTGAAGGTGGAGAATTCAGCTCCACCTCCTGGAAAAGATGAATAGCTAAATATATTATTTGGAGCTCTTCTGTGAGGAAGATATGGGACCTGAGGAGAGGTTGAAGGGGCCAAAGCTGACCCTCTCAGTCTCTTCAGGCTCTTGGGCAACAGAGAGACCCCCTAGAATTCCCCATCCCTACCGGCTCATACCCTCGAACTGCCACTCCACCAGAGAGCCAGTGTTATTATTTAGCTCCTTTGAATGTCATCCAGTGACGCTGTGATAGTCAAAGATAACAACAGCCACGTTAAGTCAAGGGGCACCTGTCCATTTCCTTGTGTCTCCGATCTGCCTCTCTCCGTAGTTAGTTCTGGGAGTGGAGAGGGGAAAAGTATGTCTCAGAGTTGACTGAGCTTCTCCTCACTGGGTGCAATCATTGTCTTGTATTGGGGGCAACGGAGGAGGTGAGTTATAAATCAAGTCTGAGACTGAAGCTGTAACCTGGGTTGGACTTGAAGTAACTGCAAGCCACCAGAAAGTAATGGAGTCTTTGAAGATATCCGTTACCTAACTGATTCACTGTCTGCCAGGGAAAGGAGACATGACAGCACATGGTTGAAAGTAGTGATTAGGAAAAAAATAAATCCATTCATGTTTGTGCCTTCTACTCAATAAGGTGGTTTTGAAAGTGACTTTGGAGATGAATAAACCTCAAGGGACTGTGTTGGAATGGTTTCAACCTGGAAAAAAAAAAGTCTGGCAGGAAGTTATCTAATAATATTGAAGCATAAATCCAGCTCATGTCTCCCCCTGCACCATCCCAGAGTGAAAGTCAAAATGATTGTTTGTGAAGATTTTCACCAATACACTGGAAGTTCCGGCTGATGAAAACTCTTATGCTGAGGAAAACCATTTTTAGTCTAGAGAAATAGTTACTACAAAATCCTCAACATTTCATTGTCAAGTTATTTCAACTCTTGAAGGCCAAGAATAAAATTCTTTTGGAAAAGCAAGAGATGAGTGTGTCTGTGTAGCTGTTCAGAGTTCTTAACCCCATGTAAGAATATTAAGCCAAGAAAACTTAGAATTACAGAGTTTAGTCAACTTAAACTTCTCACTATCCCTAGAAGGAGAGAGGTATGATGGAGGGATTGCAGGGATTTACTCTAGAAAGTGGGGGTTTTACAAAGGTCTTTTTACAAACTAAGGCTTTTTCCTTCAAAAAATGAACAAAAAGGGAGAAAATTCTTCCAAGGGGGCACAGCTATGTTGATATACAACTTAAAATGTTATAGCTGGAAAAGGCCTTAGAATTATCTAATCTAAATTTTATAAATCTATAAGCATAGCTTCTTGATGCCAAGGCTACTACTTTTATTATCCACCATACAGTTACCTGAGGGAAAACATATTCTTAGAGTTGTAGCCTCATAATCATCTAACTGGAAATCCTCTGCCTTTGGGCCACTAGGAAAAATAAGGACAATGACATTGGTACAGATAAATCTGCTTCTTTTGCACAGCCAGACTTCGTGGACATTTAATTTTCTAAAGATCATAAATTCCACATTGCTTTATAGATCACACTTTACAACAATTTTTTCACAAGCTAGACGAAGAAAGTGTGGATTTTAAAGAAATGCCTTATTTTTCCACATTCTAGATATTTTCCAGGTGGAACGAGGTACTTCCCAGAATCCTCGAGAAAAAGTCATGGAAACTTTTAGACTGGGGTCTGTCTCAATTATTAAGTATGTATATCCTCATGCATTGTTCCTTGTCTGTTTCACTGTAGTGATACTGGCAAGTTGTCCTTAAATTATGATGCATACTGTACTTGCCTCCAGATCACATGACTGAAAAGCTAAGAAATATTTTACAATCAGACAAAGCTCAAAGAAATATAATCAGACTATGTTTAGTTGTGGAGTCATACTTTGGGAGAAAGAGCAAATAGAAATATTCAAAATGGAAAAAGTGGCAAAAGGGAAAGACAGAAAGAAAAGGAGAGAGAGAGAGAGAGAGAGAGAGAGAGAGAGAGAGAGAGAGAGAGAGAGAGAGAGAGAGAGAGAGAGAGAGAGAGGAAGAAAGAAGAAAGAAAGAAGAAAGAAAGAAAGAAAGAAAGAAAGAAAGAAAGAAAGAAAGAAAGAAAGAAAGAAAGAAAGAAAGAAAGAAAGAAAGAAAGAAAGAAAAGAGATAAAGTCATGGACCCCATAGAAAAAAAGGGGGAGTAGAAGGGGAGACATGCAAGGATTGGAGGGTCCTCTTGGGGCTTATTGATCAGGTGGTGATGTCTGAAGGGTGCCTGGTCCTCCTCTCTAGAACCTCTAAAAGCATTTCCTCTGTGTGGTGATTGATGCCCAGTTCCTTATTTTAAAATTCTGGCCTTATAAGCTACTCCTGGCTCTGAGATAAGAGATTATTTTTTTGCTTGTATGACACTTGCTGTGGAGTGTGAAACTAAATGAATGACTGTCTCTTTTTCCTCCAGCCCTAGGATCTTATAAGCCCAAAGGCTCATGTGTGATAGAACTGACTGATAAATCTGATAAACATCATTTTACCAATGTTTTAAAAATCAGGCACATTGACTACACAAATCTCTAAAAGTACTTTTGACAGGCAAAACTATTTCCAAGTAAAATTAATAATTATTCTGTGGCCCCTTTTTATGGACTTAGAAAGTACATCAGGCCCTGTGGATATAGTACTGTGAGACAGACTCTCAACTGCTGTCCGAAACAACCTGATTTTGCAGGAGTAGGAAGTTTATGAGAGCTATATATAAAAGCACTTTCTAAAGGATATTTTACATTCAGACATGGCTCATGAAAAAATAGTATCATCATGACATTCTAAATTCTCATTTATCTTAAAAGAAATTAAACCAGAATTGGCTAAATAATAGACATACCTCTCAAATTGAGAAGTTATTTCCCAACTTCTAAAAAGAGTAACTGGAAATTGTGTGAGAAATATGGGTTTTAAAGTGGTTATGTAAAAATGTTCAAGATCAAGAATAGCTGCATCTGGGAAATAAAGACATGATGAATAAGGGATGTTCATACTGTTAGCACAAACAAGCTAAGTGCGGACAAACTCTAAGAAAGAGGCATTAATACATACACCATCAAGAGGAAATCAGTAAGAGTGAAAAATAAAAAATTGGAGAGCAATCTTGGTACAATTTCTCCCAATCTGAACACCCCAGAACCAAAGTGAAATCTTTGAGGGAGAGGATATGGCACTCAGAGAAAATGTGAATTGGTCATTATTGCTACTGTGGGTGGAATTCTTGTGTCTGTTTTCATATTATCCATTCTCACGGTTGCTATATTGGACACCGGATGACACACTGGTACACACAGGGTATATAAGCCATTATGAGAAGTGAAATGATGAATAGTTGATGACCCTTTCATTTGTAGGTGGCATAAATTACATTATTTTCTGCCAGACAGAGAAACATTGTGAAAGATACTGTATCTGTCAAAAACCTTTCAGTTGAAGGTCATAGAAACCCAACTCAGAACAAAGGGGGTACAACAGCTGAAGTTGTAAAGAAATTAAAGAGTGTAGTCCATCAGATCCAGGGCTTCAAGTGATGTAAGCTACATTCTGCCTGTCTCTCCATCTCTTGAAAGTTCTCCCCATGCCCAGGTCAGGATTGTACCAGCAAGTCCAGATTCATGTCCTATTGGCTTAGTAACGTCAGGAATGGAAATCAGTTTTTCTCAATCACCCAAGGAAGACACTTATCAACCTGGGCTGAGACAATATCCTCATTCCTGAATTAATCACTCAGCCAGGGGGATGAGAAACTCTGATTGGCCAGAGCTTCCAATAATATATTTAGTGCCACACTCTTAAATATGAGAAGACACAACAAATTACCAAGTACCTGAGGTAACATACAATACTGAGACCAAAAACAACCTACCAGAGAAAAAGTAAGAAAGAGGTTACAGTGGCAATGTAGGGAGAAGATAATTTACAAAATCAAAATCTTAATGGTCTATCATTAATATTACTAGAGAAGCTATTGCAAGCATGAAACAAGAACAGATTATTTTAAAATGAACATTCAGAAGATAACTATTCCTCTTAAACTTTATTTTTAAAAAGTGATAGCATAAATGAAAACCTCAATGGTTGAGTTGGGAGATATATTTCAAGAACTCTTCCAGAAAGTAGCTTAAAAAATAGATAGAAAAATAAGAGATAAAATTAAAGGACCAGTTCAACATGTCCAAAATCCAAATAATACGTGCTCCAAAGAGATAAAAGGACAAGCAGAGAGGCAAAAATCATACATGAAATAATTCAAGAAAATGTCCAGTATCAAAGAATATGAGTTTCCAAATTTAAAAACTCACAGAGCAAAAAGGGCAATAGATAATAAACACACACTAGGAACCATTACCAAGAAATTTAGGATCCTGAATATAAAAGATCCTATATACAAGTTGAGAGAGACAGAGATAAACTAGGAAGAAGAGTGGGTCTGGAAGAAATATCTACTGAAAGTAGGGGCCCTTCAGAACTCTGAGGTTTCTCCACAGGCTTCCTGGGAGGATAAGGTCTGAACTGCAACCACAAGCAGTAAGTGGGTCATCTGCTACTTCAGGCTTGGCCTAGAGGTCCCCATTGTCCTTTTTCTAATGTGGTAAAAATACATAATATAAAAGTTACCCTTTTAATCTTTTTTAACTGTACAATCCAGTAGCGTTAATCATATTCATATTGTTGTGTAACAGATCTCTAGAACTTTTTTATCTTGCAAAACTGAAACTCTAATCTTGTTCTCTTCTTAGATTTTCCCTCCATGTTGGGAGACCCGCCAGATAGTTAAAGGATCTCCCACTCAAGTCTTCCCTCTTGGAGGAGATCAGAACTCCAAGCCAGGCACTTTGAAGCTCCAAGTGTTGGAATTTTCCAAAATCTGATAGTGTATGAGGATGGAATTATCAAGTTTCTTTCTTTTTCTATAAGTACATCACCAAAGATCTGCAAGGGGCTACATGAATCAGCATCTGCTTTGAAAGAAGATCAATATAACTTAGTGGTCTCAATAAAATAAAAACAGGGAGTCAATTTAATTGTTGGGATTCTGCTGAGGTGTCTATCCTCAAAGCTAATTATTTTTTTGGTAAGGATCTCTACCTTGATTATAGCCCATTTTATACAAAATTTAGACTTCAATGTTGCTTTCTCTTTTTTTACATATTTAAATATGTCTTTATTAATTTCAGAGAGAGGAAAGAAGAGGGGGAGAGAGTGATAGAAACATCAATGATGTGAGTCATTGATCAGCTGCCTCCTGCACGCCCCCTGCTGGGGATCCAGCCTGCAACCCAGGCATGTGCCCTGACTGGGAATCCAACTGTGATCTCCTGGATCTTAGGTCAATGCTCAACCGATTAGCCACGTCGGCCAGGCTCAATAATGTTGTTCTCTAAAAAATCTTTATCATTGAAAGTATTACAGATGTCCCCTGTCCCCCTGCCCCACCAAATTGATGCCCTCCACCTTGCTCCCACCCCCTGCCCCAGGCCTTCCACACATTATTGTTTCTCCATGGGTTATGCATATAAGTTCTCTGATTAATCTCTTCCCGCCCCCAACCCTTCCCTCTGAAATATGTAAGTCTGTTGCATGTTTTAATGTCTCTGGATCTGTTTTGTTCATCGATTTATTTTGTTTCTTAGATGCCACATATAACTGAGATCATGTGATATTTGTCTTTCTCTGGCTGGCTTATTTCGCTTAGCATAATACTCTTCAGGTCTTTCCATGCTGCCTCAAAGGGTACGAGATCATTCTTTTTTTACAGCTCCACGGTGTAAATGTCCCACAGCTTTTTTATCCACTCATCTACTGATGGGCACTTGGGCTGTTTCCAGATCTTAGCTGGAGAGTATTATGCTAAGTGAAATAAGCCAGTTAGAGAAAGACAAGTATCACATGCTCTCACTTATATGTGGACTCTAATGAACAAAATAACAAGCAAACAAAATAGAAACAGACTCAGATACAGAGAATAGACTGACAGTTGTCAAAGGGGAGGTGTGTTGGGGAGCTCGGTGAAATACATAAATGGAATAAGCAAAGGAAAAAACCTCATAGACACAGACAACTGTATGGTGATTGCCAGGGGAGGTAGAAGAGGGTGAAAGGGGGATAAATGGTGACAGAAGGAGACTTGACTTTGGATGGTGAACACACAGTACAATATAGAGTTGATGGATTATAGAATTCTACACTTGAAATCTATATAATTTTATTAACCAATGTCACCCCCAAAAATTCAATAAATTTTTTTAAATGAAAAAAATTACAAGTGTTCATTATAGCACAAGTCAGCTTTTCTTCACTCCGCTTCAGATACTGTAGCTTCATTCTGACAAATGGATTTAAACTACTGAGATGCTGAGTGAATTCAATATTTGGCTGTGATCCCAGTTAGCTTCATTTTGTCCATCACTTTTGGCACCATTCCTCTAGACCCTTCCTATGAATCCTTAAGCAGGTGAGGGAAGGACGGGTAATTACAGGAGGTGGCAGTACCCTTTAGTATTCTCCCTAAACTCTGGTGTCACAGACGTTCAGGGAAACCTGTCAGGTTTTAGGGAAAGCCTGAGAAGCAGATTGTGAGGAGAGGGTTAGCATTCAGGAAACTTATTAGGAAATGGTCTTGAAATCAACATGTATGAGGAAAGGGAAGGAAGGAGGCTTGGGCAGAAGGAGAGGATAGGCCTCTGACAATCACAAGGGGGTCTCTTAGGGTGATCAACTTGTCCCAATTTGCCTGAGACTGTCTTAGCTTTAGCACTTACAGTCTCATGTCCTGGAAAAACCACGCTGGTAACTCTAGGACCTCTGGAACTGGGATGGCCCTATAGAGACATCCTGAATCGCAACCAGGTGCCTGGGCCTTTATGCCCATGAACCAACTATTCGTTGAATAGAAGATGTCCTCCTAACCCCCGAGGAGGCATAACCTTGGATGAGGTGGCTCTCTTCAGCAGAGGGCAATTTCTGGAGATGGACTCAACTGTGACCTGTCAGTAGCAAACTTTTTCAGCAGCCGGAGGAATGAGTGCTTTAGTCCTGAAGGGGGCACTATTGGGAGGTTCCTGATTTTGCACTAAGTTACACTCTGGACTATCAGGAAGTCCCTGAATATAGATGGATGCATTGTGGGCCTAGTTAGTCCCTTATGAGTAGTCATCTTAATCTGGAGAACCAATGGCCCAACACTAAAATTCTTGGCAGTTGGGGAAATTCTGGTCACCATCTATATATTGGAGGAGCTGTTCCAGCCCTGTGATGTGGGTACGTCATCATTCCAGTAATATGAATCCTAGTGGCCCTAACCCATCTTCCCCCTTCATTTCGGCCACTTGGAGAGGGACTCTAGCCAGGTCAAGGGTACACATGAGCACTAGGAGGACAATGGCTCTCTCTACCTGAGGCAAGTATAATCCTCTATATGCTAGAGGCATGAGCTCAGAAGTCAGCCAGCCTACGTTCCCATCCATCCCTGACCTGTGGGCAAGTTGTTAATGTCTTTAAACTTCAGTTGCCTCAATTAAAGTTGAGGCTAACAATGCTTAATTATTAAAGGTTCTTGTAAAGAGTAAATGAAATTTAGATAGCTAGTTAGCTACATAGACACATATTTAAAGGTATTATATCTTAATGGTTAAGTACTGCACTCACATTTTCTTGGTTTTGTGTTTTTGGTTCCACTATTCACTAGCTATATGTCATATATCTCTTGGAAAATTATTAGCTTCTATATACTTCAGTTTCCTCATCTGTAAAATAAGCTGTAATAGGGCTGAATGAAATAATCTATTTAAATGACTGTAACTAGAGCTTAACACAAAGGTAAGCACTAAATATATGTTACCTCAATATTATTCAAAGTCCTAGCACAGTGTTTGGCATATAGCAAGTGTTTAACAAATTGTCTGTTATTAAGGTGGAGGTACAATTCCTGCAATTAGTAATGAAACAATGATAGAAGTCCTCCTTCTGATGATGCTTCTCTTTTCCTTTTTGAATGGGGCATTTGGGGTGGTGAAACTTGGAGGTGCATGTGCCTTCTTGGGAGGTACCTTTGGGACAGAATAGCTGAGAGGACCTGGAGTAATATCCAGGTAAGAATCATGGGGATTCTGGCTGCTTGGGGCTGGCTATGTCCTGACCCAGTGATTCAAAAAGTGTGGTTCTAAGACCTGCATTATCATCAACCGGGAACTTGGTAGCAATGCAAATTCTTGGGTAGTATCCCAGATCTACTGAATCTGGAATTTGGGGGCAGAGATCCAGAAATCTCTGTTTTAACAAGTTCTTCAGGTGATTCTGATATATGCTCAAGTTTGAGAACTGATGTTCTAGGCTTTGGAAAAGAGATGAAAGTGATCTTAAATTTTCTCTGTTAGATGGGGAGCAGAGCTTCTTGAGACAAGTGATTTTTCAGCAAATTCCTTCAAGGATGTCCGTAAGTGGGCATCAGCTCATGGAGTTGGCCTTTCAGGGAGCAAGCAGTGAAAGAGGACCAGTGTCACATTATAGTGTGTAGATGCAGATCAGCTACTTTGTGTGTGGTTGGCCCACAGTAGATGTTCAATAAATAGTTACTAAGATAAGGAACAAGAAAAGACATGTAGAGGACAAAACTCCTCAATATGTCCCATAGCTCAAGCCACCAGACCAGTCTCTTCTTCACCCAAATCCTGGAACAAGTAACACTCACGTGTGGGCTGCCTCCTGCACACCTGTGTGCCTGGCTCAGCACAGCTGCTGAATTAAACAGGCGCATGCTTTGTTTCAAGGTAAAGATACAGTCATCCATCACCTCAACTACTCAGGTGTCACGCTCCATCCTCATACTCAAATTTCTAAAACATTAGAGATTTCTGGAATCAGGAGAAGACCCAGTGAAAAATCTCCCTCCACCCAAAGGTTTTGATGTTCAGTGTAGCTCATTGCTCTTACTCATACACACCTTGGAATCTTGTTGTAATCACACACAAGAAAATTGTAATAGTTGAGAAAAAGTTGAAACGCTTGTTTCCGTATTTTTGTTTTAAGATATGCAGGCATATGGGAGTCCCATTGGGCACAAATAGCTCTGTATTTTCTAAATCTCTAAAACAAAATGCATAAGTTAGAATCTTCTGCTCTAAATTCCATATGGCTTTAATTAATTCACAAAGTGAGTAAATGTATTTTCCATTTAATGGAAAAGGCTCTTGGCAATAGGACCACTTACTTTGCACTAGTTAATGGAGCATTAAGGAAAAGACAGAGAAATATTAATCATATCTGAAACCATGGCTAGCTCTGGGGTTAGCCTATTAACCACTTATAGCACCAGTTATAGAAATAGTACAACATATTCAAAGAGAATGATCGTCGTGCTATTAATACTATCTTATAAGAAATTAATAAACTAAAATGCAATTTCTTTAAGAATAAACAAATAGAAAGCACTCAATTTCCCGCTACTGAATAAAGCCATCTTCGCATGTAAAGCGTCTTACTATTTCAAACATGTGACTTTACCAGTCGCCATTATCAGCTCTAAGAAAAACTAATAGAAAGAGCAGAAATATTAGAATTCTTGGTTCATAGGATTTTTAGAAGATATTGTTGTTTTTTCTTTTAAAAAGCAAGGGAAACTATGAATTCCCCAACAACAAAGGTGCCATGAATAGCTCAAAGGCAGCCTCCTTAAAAGGTACTGCCTGTTGCTTCCAAAAAGACTTTGTCTTCTGTATGACTATTGATTTCTGTCCACATAGTGAGGGTGCTACGCATAGCACCAAGGTCATTTCATCCCCAATTTATAAAGATTGGCTTTCAAGCTGAACACATGGGCCAAAGATGAATGTTGCTTCAATTAGAGCAGATGGGAACATCCTGGCAGAGTCAAAACTGTACTTGGCAAAGTAGCAAAGTATGTGAGAAGAGTTCTTGAGCAACAAGATGGTGTTGGATGCATTCCAAGATAGTATGCACCAACCCATTGAGATAACCAAGATGTGCTAGTTTGCTAGAGTTGCCATAACAAAATGCACAGACTGGGTGGCTTAAACAACAGAAATGTATTCTTCCACAGTTCAGGAGGCTAGAAGTCCAAGATCAAGATGTCAGTAGGTTAGGTTTCTTCTCATGCCTCTCACTGTGTCCTTATATGGTTTTAATTCTGTCTGTATTGTAAGGACACCAATTATATTGCATTATAGGGCCATCCTAAAGTCCCAATTTTAACTTAATCACCTCTCTAAAGACCCTATTTCCAAATACAGTCACATTTTGAGGTACTGAGGGTTAGGGCTTCAATATATGAATTTTGGGTGGACACAATTCAGTCCATGACAGGAAATAACAAAATTCTTCTAGCTTTGGGAGTATAGCTTTTCATCATTCACTCATTTAATATTGTTATTCATTTAATGAGCAAACACTTATAAATCTCAACTGTAATCATTGTAATTCAAGAGAGATAGTAAATTTGGGTTTCTGGATCCAATTCCACTGTGGAGGATGGGGTTCCCCTCATGCCAACAAACAGCACGGTGTCCAAGAATTCAACTCAATTCTGACACTACCTAACCAGAGAAAGCATCGGATTCTGTGGGTCAAATCCTACAAGGCTGTGCACCCTCCCACACACCCACACACACATCATACTTCGGACGCCAACCACAAATCCAGGCTGTTACCTGTACTTCTGACTTACTGGCTATAAGTCAGAGGTTCCCACAATCCCCTCCTTGGGTTCAATTAATTTGCTAGAATGGCTCATAGAATTCAGAGAAATATGTTACTGTATTACTGGTTTATTATAAAAGGATAGAACTCGGGAACAGCCAGATGGAAGAGATGCAGGGGACAAGGTATGTGGGAAGGGGCATAGAGCTTCCATGCCCTCTCCAAGTGAGCCACTCTCCCTGTATCTCTATGTGTGTGCATGCACCAGCCTAGAAACTCTCTGAACTCCCACCCTTTTGGGTTTTTATGGAAGCTTCATTACATAGGCACAATTGATTAAATCATTGGCCATTGGTGACTGATTCAACCTCCAGCCTCTCTTCCCTTTCTGGAGGTCAGGGGTGGAACTGAAAGTCCAAACCTTCTAATCACATGGTTGATTCTCTTGGCAACCAATCCCCATCCTTAGGTATGGTCCAATAGTCACCTCATTAAAATAAAATAAAAATACATCTTTTTTTCACTCTCAACACTTAGGAAATTCCAAGAGTTTCAAGAACCAGGAATGGTGGAGGAAGACCAAATATATATGGTTATATGAATGACCAAAATATATTTCTCATAAATCACAATATTATAAATAGGTAGGGTGGTAAAAGCTTATATTAGGGGGATTTAGCCTGGTCAGAGAGTTGAGTAAAAACCTCCCTAAGGAAATAACAATTCAACCAAGATATAACTCTTGGTTGTTGGCATGAGGGGCCCCCAGGGCCTGCACAGCTTTTAATCTCAGACAGCCTTCTGAGAGGCCCACTGAGAAGGACTGAAGGATGAAGCATGCTAGGCTGCTTCAGGGTCTTTAAGTGGGACTGATGTGGGAGAATTTTATTTTCAAATGGGAATAATAGATCAATATATTCCTTGCAATACTACATATATTCTTCTGGCGACTGAAATATATTAAAAGATGATGTAAGCTGAATTTTTAAATCAGTCTTTTCACTTTACACTGAATTTTTTATTCTAGTCCCACCATTGAGTTTTTCCCCTGCCAAAGTACATTATATCAGAGCCAGCAAAAGCTTTTAGTCTCTGCTTATTTGCATTCCATCTCTTAAATTTAGAACATATCTAACTAAGTCAAATACATGTTTGGCAGTTTGCAACATCTGAATACTTGCTGATCTTAGGCATTAAGATAAATTGCTTTATGGAACAATTATGTAAGTGTGTCCACTAAGGTTTATCTTAGATCTTGATTTTTATATTTTTATCCCCATTCATCATTTATTTTTTTCAATAATTTTAATAAGTTATCTATTGAGTGTTAGTCAATATGATATGTACTTTGGATATTATAATGAATTATAACAAAAATACAATAAATGATTCAGGTATATTTTATGAATGTAGATCGGTATTCATTAATTCACTTTGTTTATTATGTCTTCTTTATGTGATGCAAGTCACAGAAACCCAACTAACATAAAGACATTTATTCTTTATTACATGAAATCTGTTGGTAGATAGTTCACAATTAGCTCAGCAGTGTAAGGATGTTATCAAGGACCATGTCTCTTACCTTCCTTGTTCTTACTGGCCCAGCTCTAAATATAGTATCCTCCCACGACTGTTTAAAGCAGGACGTGGAGGGAGAGGCAAAAGGGCTTTCTCTTTGTGTAGATTTTAACTTTTGCTTCCCAAGAAGCTCCCCAATAGATTTACCATTCCATCTCTTTTTCTAGAACTGAGTCACACACTCACCCCTCAACAAATCACTGACCAAAGGAGAATAGGATAGCCATTATGATTTAGATTCATCATGGTTCACCCTCTGGTGCTGGACCTAGGAAGGGAATCTTCTTTCAGATCTCAACTTCCAAATATCTCCTTAGAACAGCCTTCCCTGTAACCCTCACCCCCATTCATACTATCCTGTTTTATTCTTTTGGCACTTTTCACTAGTTGAAATCATCATTTATTTATTTCCTGACTTATCTGTTGTCTATCCTCCATTGCAGTAGCCCTGACACCTAGATTAGCACCTGGCATGTGACAGGTGCTCAACCACTATTTAATGAATGAAGCATTCATCAGATATCTTTTTAAATATTGACTGTAAAAACCAGGATAACTCTTACCTTGTCTTGTGGGATAGCAGTACTTCCCTCAAAAGGTTAAACATAGAATTACCATATGAGCTGGCATTTCCACTCCTGGCTATCCAAGATAAATGAAAACATATGTCTACACAAAAAAGTGTACATAAATGTCCATAGCAGTATTATTCATAGTAGTCAAAAAGTGGAAACAACCCAATGGCCATTAATTGATGCATGCATGAATAACATGTGGTCGATCCATATAATGAAATATTATTTGGCAATAAAAAGGAATGAAATACTGACATGTGCTACAACATGGATGAACATTAAGAACATTGTACTAAGTGAAAGAAGCCAGCCACAAAAGGCACATGTATGATTGCATTTATATGAAATGTTCAGAACAGACAAATAGAGAAAGATAAAAATTAAATAAGTTGTTGTCTAGGGCTGGGGGGGTGGAGAAATAAGGAATGAATACTAATAGGTATAGGCTATGATACACAGATACCTGTAAATTGTCTAATATCATTTGGTGATACCGTCATGCCATCTTTACACACCTCCCACAAAATATTTTGACAGCATTTCTTTATCATTGAGAGGAAAAACAATCCATAGCAGCACTTTTATTTAACTTCAAAGAAGAGAGAGGAATGAACTAGAAAAGGCAGAAGAGGTGCCCATTGCAGAAGAAGAGAAAAGGTCTTTGCCTATGGCACCGAGGTTAACTGAGTGATGCAACACTCTCTTGCATGACTAGACTTCCAGCGAACGGGTGCATTCAAAAGGAAAATGCAAATTCGCATAGGGGACCTAGGGAAACTTGAAAGTTTGCTCATGAGAAAATATGGTGAGGATACATTAGACTATTGATTTTTACTAAATATAAGAAACCTTCAGACACCTAGAGTTACTTTGATTGATGCATTTGGAAATGAAATGCATGTTCCCCAGCATGCACTCTCCTTCCCTATCTGAAAATCACTCTTGAGCCAACTTCATAAAACCTTCCTTCTCACCTGAATAGCATGATTTCAGTGATACACTAAGTGTCAAGGACATGGCTGTGTTACAGAAGGGAAGAGGGGGATTGTAAATTCCAACCTTGCTTTCTTTGGGGTTCCTGTTGTGTTTGTTCATTCTCTAGACTCAGTAAGCCAACCTCTGTACAGGAGGAGCTGGTTGTAGAACAAGGAGGGCAGGAGACTTGCAGGCAATAATGTCATTGTCCTTCGCTCCCTTTCTTTTGGAGTTCTAAGTACAGATGTGTATGGGACAGAGTACACACAGGACATGCCCCGTATCAGGACAGAGGGATCAGGGTTAGCCAGTGCTGAATTTTCCAGATCCAAAAGAAGCTGCCAGATGAACTCAGAACTCTTCAATCCTGCTGGGAGGATCCCAATGAGGTTGTGTTATTATAACCTAGTCTCAAGATGGTACAAGTCTACAGGTATTGTTTACCTAAATAAATTTCATTTTCTTGAATATTATAGAGTAATTTTAGGTATATACACAACACACCAGTAAGGGTAAATTTCAACAGTAGTTTTCATTTCAAAGAAATAAAAATATTTGTTCTTTCTGATTTAGTTTTTAATCCTAAATTATCAGTCCATGGATGTTAGAGTAGATTTCATAAAAGCCCGAATTTGTCTATTTTCCTACCTTATCATTTTGGATCAGGTAAAAATATAAAATATTGAATGGATATAATATATAGGTTAGTGAGAATTAGAAGAGTTCATATAAGAGTATAATAAATTTAAATTTCAAAAATGCATTTTAACTCCGCAAGTCTTAAAGTGTAGATTGATGTAGCAATGATAATAGCAAATATATTTCTCTCTTTTAGATAAAACTTTGTATATGTTCAACTTATAAGAAATAACTGATGGAAAATAGTGAATTTATATTTGATTTCTTTAAACAAAGGGAGATGGGATAATTTGGAGAAAATATTTTTTTAAAATTTTATTAAGAAAGCATGGTATATATGTCTTTGTATATAAAATTATCAAAAGAAAGCATTCGACTTAAATGAAATAAGATAATTCTACCATATTTTTTCCTGGAAAGATATAAGTACAATCAATAAAGTTGAAACTTTTTTTTCTGTTTTGCAAACTATCTATAGGTAGGAAAACATGTTCCTTTTGAGGGCTGACTGAAACTATAATTAGGATGAGCAAATATTACAGATATACTATATGTTTGCACAGCTAATTTCGCTCTGCATAAAAATTTAATTGAGAAGTTGAATACAGATCCCAAAGCTGAATATTTGTACATAAATGTAAAACCCCAAAATGTTACCTTGTGAAAGAAGTGCCACACAATTTTTTCATGTCCTAAGAATTCAGAGTAATGAAAAACATTATCATCATGGAATCACCCTTCAGTGATTTCAAAGCTGCTGCCTTCTGGAATTCTGAGGGCTTCACCATAAAAGGCTTCTAGAAACACATAAATATTTCCAACAGAGGTATGGGGAGCAGACAGCAGACAGAAAGAAGCAATGACTGGTATATTTAGAATAGTTCCTATAGCTACAGAAGAAATACACCCAATACTGGAAGTCCTACTCATCTTGAGTCCCTGCCTATGGGACTGCCATTTTCCCAATGAAATTTCCCAGGTCATGCCAGTCAAGAGTCATTCTCTTCCTTGCTCACAACCCACAAGCTGTCAACTTTCAAGACCACTTAATGAGGCCTGCGTGTCTATGCAAACCAGGCAGGTTTTGTGGAGGGTTAGAAGCTGGGACCTGGCACTAAACTTGACCAAAGAGCAGTGGTGGACTGGGCTGTCAGAAGAGGTTTGGCCACTGGGCATGTTGTCCTCTGCCTCAAAACACCACTCCGCTCTTTCCTCCTAGCTGCCTGGCAACTCTGTTTCTTTTGCTGACCTTTCTTTGAATGTTGATGCTTGTCTTAGTTTGTGTTCCCCTCAAAACAGAGCTTAAAGAAAGGAAGCTGTTTATGGACAAATAATCAATATCTGAATAGATAGCATTTGGATACCAGTTTTAAATCACAGCAAAATATGGGCTTACATTGCTCTATATTAAGACAGAGTCATATTTGTTAGTGATGGCACTGACCACTCCAAGAATAGCCTATTACTTAGGTCAAGGGTATTGAATATTCCAAGATGATTGTAGATTTAGTTTGACTTGTTCTTTATGGAAAACAGAGAACGTCCTGGTATGAGGAGCTGATTTTAGGTTCTAAAAGCATTTCTATCATGTCCATAATTAGTACCTAAATACAATATAAGCTTTCTTCATTTCTGATCTATTCTTGTGATTGTGCCACTCATTAGCCTGCCTGTTCACACCATTTCTTTTCTAGAAATGCAAAATAACACATTCCTTTAAAACTCTCAGATATGCAATTGTGCAGACAACAAAAGCATGAAAATCATGTATTATTCAGATGACATTCAAAGGGACACTACAGCAAAATAATTCTACCAGCCCATGAATTAGCGGAGCAAATTCACCTTTGAGCAACATGCATATTTACTAGTTTCTCTGAAAATACTTTGTTCTTATTCCTCAGCTTTATGAGAAATTGCTATAAGCTCTTTCAAATCACATTGTTAATTCTCATAATCTTCTTGTAGAAGTTTGGCAGGTGAAAATTACAGTATTGAAATTTCCCAAATGGAGACAGACAAATGCCTAGTACAACTACTGTATAAGACAGATTAGATTTCAACTTCTTTGTAATGATTAAGACTCTGCCAACAGTTTAGGAAAAAAGAAAAAAGTTCCATCACCTTCATGCTTTTCTTACCTATTCTCCCATTGCCGATATTTCTATTCCTAAAAGTTTTCTTTGTTGTCCCAGGCAAAAACAGTTAGTGATTAACCACCTTTTTTCCATCTAAATATTGATAGGATACAGAGAGTCATTCTACCAGTATAATTATTTAGTTTTTAAAAATCTATCTTTATGCCAACACTTTGGCCTGAATTATTTCATTCGAAGCATGCTAAACAGAAGGAATGAAGTCTTGTGGTTAAAACAAAGGTTTTAGCCCTGAATGGTGTTGCTCAATGGTTAGAGCACTGGCCCACAGATTGCAGGGTCACAGGTTCGATTGCCTGTCAAGGGCACGTACCTGGTTTGCAGGTTCGATCCCTGAGCCCAGTTGGGGCATGTGCAAGAGGCAACCAATTGATGTGTTTCTCTCACATTGATGTTTCTCTCTCTCTCTTTCCCTCCTTCCCTTCCACTCTAAAACTGAATGGAAAAATATCCTTGGGTGAGGATTAGTAATAATAAAAAGGTCTGGAGTCTATCCAACAAAGGCTGGAATTTAACTCTATCAATGCCACGTTATCCAAACTCTCTTGAGTGTCATTTCCTCAAGCATAAATCAGGCCTAACAGTGCCTACCTCACAGGATTGAATGATACAACTCAAGATTGAGTAACATAGTATATGTAAAGGTCTTAATTCTGGGCATCACTCTTGGTAAGTACTCAATATGTGTGGGCATTTCATATTGTTATTCATATTTATAATTTGCAAATCTGAAAGTTAAAGTAGTTTAAAGAATTTGATTATGTCCCCTCTGTAGTAAAGATTTTAACCTTACCCCAAGGTGGTCTGACCTTTGCCTTTAGCTAGTAGAAGGTGATCTTTAGGCCCTTGGAATGTCATGCTAGATTGGAACATCTTTGTTTGCCTGGGGACCTTCGCCACCAAACAGTCTAATAATATTATTTATGGTGGGCGCTTTGGACTACAAGGTATCATTTCTACCTCTGAAGGAGCTTAAAATAAGGTCAGCCACATGAGCAGTATGTAATCCAGCCCCAATAAAATTTTTCCATATATATTATCACACATTAGTGCCGGGGAAGTAACACTGTCCATGACTCCGGGGAGAAGACAACGGAAGTTCCACATTTGGTACTTTTCCTGATATCTGCCCTACGCAATTCGAAACCACAATTAAATATCACCTCGAACATGTTAGGATGAGTATTATCAAAAACAAACAAGCAAAATACAACAGGTGTTGGCAAGGGTGTGGAAAAACTGGATCATTTGTACACTGTTTGTGGGAATGCAAAATGGTGTAACCAGTATGGAAAACAGTATAGAGGTTCCTCAGAAAATTAAAAATAGAACTACTATGATCCAGAAATCTCACTTCTGGGTATTTATCCAAAAGAATGGAAATCAGAATCTTGAAGAGATATTATCACTCTTATGTTCATTGTAGCATTATTCTCAACAGCCAAGAGGTAGAGAAAACCTAAATGTTCATCGACAGATGAATAGATTTAAAAAGTTTTTTTAAACATATATTTTATACAATGAAATATTATTCAACCTTTAAAAAAGAAGGAAATTCTACAATATGTGACAACACGGATGAGCCTTGAGGACATTATGCTAAGTGAAGTAAACCAGTCAAAGAAGGACAAGTACTGCATGATTCCACTTACATGAGGCAAACACAGAGAAGCTGAATAGAATGGCGGTTCTCAGGGGCTGGAAAGAGGAGGAAATGGTAAGATGCTATTCAAAGTGCATAAAGTTTCAATTATACAAGATGAATAAGTTCTAGAGATCTGCTGTTCGACATTGTGCCTATAGTTAACAATACTTATACTGCACTCTTAAAAATTTGTTAAGAGGGTAGACTTCATGTTAAGTGTTCTTACTACAATAAATACAGTGTAATACTCTCAACAATAAAAAAATAAAAAAATTATAGAAAAATACTGTTTCAATGCACAACTACACAGTGTCTAGAGATCACCCTTCCCAGTTATCAGATTCTAGCCTTTTATTATCTTCGAGCTATTTCACTGTTCTATAAAATGTAGTTAAGTGATACCAATGTAAAATAACTCTTATGGACATGCAAAGTTTGTCCTCTCTGATAGAGGTCTAATGTCTCTGTTCCTTGTGGAAAAACACGTTTTGTGTCCATCTGCACATTCAATTAAACATTTCTTTGCTGCATATAAATTTGTGCTTTATTCACTTCTGCTTTGTACCAGTTTTAATATCTGCAGTTTCTTCATGAGTAAAATAAAATATTTAGCACATATCCATTTTTATATCTTTATGAGAGTCATGATTTTACCTCTTCCTGAAAATTATCTTTTAACATAGAGTATTTTTAGGGGTTACCCCTAAAGATGAGTGACTATCATTCTTACTGATGGTAACATATAGTAGCTTTAAGGTGTGTTGATTAGAAAAAAAATGAGAACTATTACACTATTACGTCAACAAAATATCATGACTTGCTAAAGCAGAGATTTACTGATTACAGCTGGCAGACATTCATTCCCAATTCTTTTGGTAATAACTTCCAACATTTTCTGTGCTGAGTATCCATTGAAGTTTATGTAAAGGTGACTCCAGAGGTCGACACTGAACACAGGTCTAAACCATTCAGAATACAGAGTATAGTGGTTTATAATTGGGGACCGGAACAAAACTTCCTTGGTTTGACTTTTCATTCTACCACTTATTAGCTCTGCGACATAGTCTCTATGCCTCATTTTCTTCTTCAGTAAAATGGACAAAACAATAAAACCTATCTCATGGGAAAAGAGCTTGGAACCATGCCTGATACACACTAAGTGCTCACTAAATGTTCATTTTTATTATTCTTCCATGAACTGCCCACAGTGCTTGCTTCAGGGATGAGCACATGACCAAGCTGAGCCAGGGACAATGAGGGCTAAGGCTTCTGTTAAGGGTAGGGAGATATTAAATCAGGAGGACGTAGGTCTGAGTCCTATACCTTGGCCCCTATGGGAGCCTGAACATGAGCCAATACAGAGAACAAATCGAAGAGATACAAAAGGAACAGCTTCTAGTGATAAGGCTGACGGTCCTGAGTTTTCCAGTTAGCTGACCCTGAAGCCAAATTGGCCCTTACACCGCTGCACTTTTCATGTGTTTGAGTCAGCTTAGGCCCTTTTGTGTCCTAAGCCTGTTTGAGTTGGGATTTTTTGTTTTTGTTTTTGTTTTTTTCAGTCATGTGCAATCAGAAGATCCTAACAGTTTCAGGAGCAAAAGATAAAATGTCTTTGGGAACACACAGCAAAATATTTTCTGGTATCCCTCAAACTGCATTACCAAGGTGATAACTCGCATGTAAAGCACACAGCTCTGTTGCTAAGTGATGATAGAAGTTTCTTTCACAGAGTACTCAACTTATCATAGCCCCACCCTGGCCATTGCTTTACCAAGCAGTATGAGTTAATATTTAGGGCATAGAGTCTTCAGGACCATCTTTCCATAATTGCTAATAATAGGTGATAGTACAAGACATAAACAATAAGCCAACTATCTGTGGATATCACTTAGATGTACCAAGTAACAAGGTCATATCCCCTTACAAAGAGGCAATTAGCACAATGGCACCAAATGGTACCAAGCAAAAGTCAACCAATGTGGACAAAGGTCCTGCTTTTTTTCCCCAGGCAGCTATTAGCAGATTTCTCCAGTAAAAATATTTAAAACTCAGTTTGCTTCATTCTCAATTTAGGGATAAACTTATTTTCTCTTAGGATTCACTAAATTTTCCACTGCACATCGCTGCACAACAGGATGTAAGCAGCCTTTATTCAAGTGTAATTGATTTATGTTAAGTCTCTGTTTGGCTCATAAGTCTGGGGCAAGTGAAGTTAGCACTAAAACACTGTCAAGATCAGGTTACTCATGATGACTCCTCCTTTTATTAACTCAAAACAGGTTAGTTCAACTCTGCGCAAACCTTAACTGTTTTCAAAATGGGAATAACAATAAATGTGCCTCACTGGATTTTGATGACAACCAAAATAAAATAAGTCTAAACAGTAAGAGTTCAACATATTTTTGAAGATGATCATCCTGATAACCCATATTATGCCTAAATTAATACTAGAATATCAAAGTGGAAAAATACAGCACCTTATTTTCCCCTCAGTAATGCATCTTTAAGTGTAAAACTTCATCAGTGTACCAAATTAAACCCTATAAACTGATTCTTATTTTTTGATACATGAGGTCAGCTTTATTTGTCATTGTTGTCTTCTTTATTAGACCCTATGAAATTATTATGTTGATTCTGTAGATATTCTTTTAAAAACATCACTCGAAGGTGGCCCTAGTCACTTACTGTTAAGGGACTTTATGACATGACATAAATGTGCATTTCCCTGCAAAGACAGACACCTCTGAAATCCAAGCATAACTCACTTCCCAGAAGAGCCCAGTTAATGCAGGAATTTCACAAAGGACATTTCCTTTATGTCAACACAACCTCAGGCTTCCTTTTCTGAAAGGGAATCTAAGCTTCAAGCTGAAAGTGGGCAGCGTTCTGAGACCAACTTCAATAAGGATTTTTTACAGTTTAATGCTAAAGGATTTTGACAGGATAGATTGAAATCACAGAATTTTCTCCCTCAAGGTTACAAAAACTACTCACGAGGACTCAAAAAAATAAATGACTCCAGACCATACAATATTTTAGATACTTGATGGTTCTAGGTAAGTGAACAATTTAATTAACCTATAAAGTTTTTTTTTCTTTTTTATTAAAATAGAAAGTATCCTCTTTTATAAAAGGAATTGGTCATGGACAGTTGGATACCTTCCATTTTGTACTTAAACTGCATTTATAAGGAATTAAAATTTGCTTTGCTCTTACTCCAGGGTTTAGAAACTTTCATAAATCTTGCAATTCTTTTAGTGAGTTGGCTTTTGTTATTGTTTTTGTTTCTTAATACGTAACACAGGAAATATCTACATCAAGTTAAACCATTTCAAACGTATATGTTAGAATTTAATTAAATTACTTAGCACATATCAGGGACTATGCTAATACGAAATGACTCATGGATCACTGAAATACCTCCCTGCTTTCAAGGAATTTACAGATTGCAGGGGAGATGCAAATGTTTACACATCACTAAAAAAGCAAATCATTACATAAGAAACCCAAACAAGCCACAGTATACAAACAAAATGCTATGCAAACACAGGAAAAAAAAAAAATGGGTAAAATAATGTAAGCCAGAAAGAAATGCAGAGCTGCCTGGATATGGGCTTCCACTCTGGGGCTATCTCTAAAGGAAAGATTGCATTTCAGTAGTCAAAAAAGCAGGAAAGAAAGGGCAGGAAGGCATCCCAGTTAGAATGAACAGAGGAAGCAACGGTCTACGGGCAAAAAAGTTTGGGACATGTTCAGACCTAAGTAGGTAGTCAGATGGAGCTGGCATCCTGAGGAATGGAAGGATTTGGGCCAGCTTGTGGATGTTCTTCAGCAGTGAGGTAGGGATGCAGGATATTAATTTTTGGGCAGCGGGGAGCTGCTGAGGTTTTCTGAGCATGAGCAGAGTGTGATTGGAATTCAGCTGCAAGAGTATTGTTCTAGCAATGGTGTGAAGGCTGGGCCTGGGTGAGGAGAGGCAGGCAGGGAGACCAGGCAGGAAGCTGCTGCAGTGGATGGGTGTGAGGTGATGAGGCCTCGCATCTGGGCAGAGCAGCGGAGAAGTCACTGCACATGGTGTTGGAGAGAAATGCACACAATTGGTTCATTGCCAACTGCAGCACACCCCTGGAGACAGCTCACTCTTTTTGCCTTTTCTCATTTCTTGCTTCACTTACTTTTCCCCTGCACTTTTTTTTTTTTTTAAATTATCTTCATTGTTGAAAGTATTACAGATGTTCCCTTTTCCCTCCCATTGACTCCCCTTCACCCCACTCCTGCCTCCTTCCCAGGCATTCCCCACACTATTGTCTGTCCATGGGCTATGCATATATGCATATGAGTTCACTGATTAATCTCCCCAATTAACCAATTATTTGACAGTTTATTTTGCTCATTAGATTCCACATATGAGTGAGATAATGTGATGCTTGCCTTTCTCTGCCTGGCTTATGTCACTTAGCATAATACTCTCCAAGCCCCTCCAAGCTGTCCCAAAGGGTAAGGGATCCTTCTTTTTGCAGCTGTACAGTATTCCATCATGTGAATGTACCATAGCTTTTTAATCCATTCATCTACTGATGGGCACTTGGGCTGTTTCACCTGCAATTTTAATGCCCTGGAATTGTACCCCATACAGATTATATACAATCTACGGCACAAAGCCCATAGAATCCACTTCCTGGAGAACTTGAACTAAAATGAGTAGTTTATGATTGCTATTTCTGCATTACATCTATGTAACCAACCCCCAACTTTCTTCTCTTCATTGCAAAAAATTTCAAGTTGAAAAATTTGACTCAAAGATGGAATTATTCCTTTTAGGACCAAGGGTAGATAACAGGATTTTTTACATTGTTAAACTTCATTGACCATGAAGAACTGTGCGTGAACCAAAAAGGATAACATGTACTGGTTTCCCCATAACGCTTGTCCCACAGAACATTAACTTCCAAGGGTGCCATATCCCAACATACAGCCCTTCAACTGACTTCTGAAGTGCTGGCGGGAGGTAAGATTCTGTTAGATCAGTCAGGCACTGAAGTGCCTCAACAGGCCCCGGCTCCCCTGAGCGTGACACTGAGTGAGTATTGGGAGATGAGGCCAATAGGATGGCCTCAGGCCTCTCTATTAAAGGCTTAGCCAATGACTAGTGAGGCAGAGGTGGTCAAGAGAAAGTGAGTGGGTGCATAAGTTGGGTGAGATACATCACCTTTCACCGAAGAATAAATTTCAGTCCAGAATCTTAACTCTTTTTCAAACTGCATGCTGTGTTCAAATAATGTAAAAACAGACGATCAAAATTCTGCTTGGTCAAAGGAAAAGAAGTAGTAGGAGTTCCTAAATTTTGAGCAACCCTGTGAAAATTAGATACCTCATGTACCTACCACTCCTGACTGTCCATCTATCTCTTCTTTGACTCACACCTAATGGGGCCTACATTTTAACATTAGCATATCTTAATTAATTAATTGTGAAATACCAACAATTGTAATTCATGGAAGGCCAAACAATGCAGCAAAATTACTTATTCATTTGGAAAGGTCAGCCCAATTACTGCAGACAAAAGCTTGTACTTGCTTCTGTTCGTAGTTAATGTCAGGAGTCTGCCATTCCACTTGTTCAATTAAAATGTGTTGACTGTCTACCATGTACCAGGCATGCAAGCAATACTAAGAAAATTAGTCCAAGCCTATGACCTTGAGGAATTCACAGTCCAATGAGGGGAGAAAGAAATGTAAATAAATGTTCTTAATGCACAGAGACAAGGAGAAGGTATATGCCAATTTGATGGCATGTTTTCTCAAATGGGATGGCAAAGCAATGCTTAACGCCTTACATAGAACATGGGATTTAATCTGAAGGAAGGTAATGTAAATGCTTAGCAATTTTAGAAATGATCTTCTCATCCACTGCTTGCAGTGTCTGTGGTATATGACAAAAAGCTAGAGTTGAGCTGCTAAAGTACACTGAGCCCATCACATTACATAGATTCGGGACCATGTGCACAAACAGAATCACTTTGTGTCAGTAACAAGCACTTGCATCTATGTATTCAAATTCCTCACCGGCCCCCACATGGTAGGTACCATTATCATTCCTGTTTTACAGATGAGAAAACTGAGGTTTAAGGTGGCTATGAAATATGTGCAAGGTTACAGAGTAAGTGACATAGTAAACATATGAATCCAAATCATGTTGCTCCAAAGTCTGTGTGGTCTGCAGATTAGCTGCCTATTAGCAAAATGTTATTGATCTCCGATGAGATAAGGAGCTTGTGCCAGAATGTAAATCACCTATATCAGTAAGAACATTGTTTAATTCATCTAATTTTTTGGTATCAAAATTTTCTTTATAAAGTAAGCAGTGCATTGATTTACATTCTGGTGCCAGCTCCTTATCTTGACGCAATCCGCACTTTGTGTAGCACTGCGCTGAAAGGACACCGACTCCTAGAAAGACAGTATCTCATCGCAGAGCCTTTCTTCTTTCACATCTATGGAGAAAGACTGTTAGAGTGTACTTAGTTTATCTGGAGACAGGAATAACTCAGAGGCTCCCAGCTACTCCTCTAGGGCATCTCCTCCAAAATTTCCAAACCTCCTGGCCATTTTGAATATGCTTCTTCCTGCCTCCCAAAGAAACATGTTTTAGAGGAACTTGGCCATTTTAAAATTGGCCTGATGACTTTTATGTAATAATATTATTGGCCAAGTTCTTTGGCACCTTGGCCACTCTGTCCCTATGACACATCCTTCTGGCTGCCTCAGTGCCCAGGACAACAAAGATGATTGTGATTAGTTCTCCCTCTCTGTTGGCACCTATCAGCATCTATTCCTATATTCAGGGACTTAACCAACGGTTTCTTTCCATTCATCACTGAGTGCTCACAGAACTTAAGAGGTGTTTTGTTCTTTTAAGGAAATAATGAGTATAGGAATAGCAATGTATTTTAACAACTCCAAACTAATTTTTCACAGATGCCTCATCATTCTGAAGTTATCAAGCCTATGTGCTTTGTTATAAAACACCTATAGGGTAAAGCTCCAGACAGTTGATTTTTACCCAACGGAGAAAGGTAACCATGGTAACTATTTTTATCCACTAACATTATAGTTTCATGTTGGCTAAAGCTGCCTGCAGCTTTATTTGTAATAGTCAGCTATTAAGGGAATCCTTGAGAACACTCTTCTAGAAGCACCAGTCTCTCTGTTCTGCCTTTACCTGCTAAGTAGTCATTAAAAGAAAATTACACAGGCAAAACAATCCAGTTAGGGTTTCCCAAGGTTTTTGAGCTATTGCTTTAGCTGTTGGTGGGTGATTTGCTTAATCTATCTTACTTTTTTTTTTTTTTTTTCAAAACAGACTTTTCCTAGACTGTCCACACACACACACAAATCACATAATATTGTGATATTTATACTATATTGTGTACTCTATTTAAAAAATACATTGTCCCCTAGCTAGTTGCTAGTTTTTTCCCCTCAAAGCCTCTGGGTTGGGTGTTGGGGTGACGAGTGTGAGGGTCAATGTTGATAATACAAGCTATTTAGGCTGGAGGCAGGGGAAGGAATGAACAGATTCTATTAGCTGTTCTTTCCTCTCCACACAGACTGTCTGTAGTGTCTGTATGTGTGAGTATCTGTGCACATGCACGCTGTGCATGTTTTTATAGTGGTGAGAGTGGGGGAAATGATAACAGTCAACCAGAAAAGGCTTCAAGGTCAGTTGGCAAACTGTGGTTAATTTGCTGGAAATTCTACTCTACCAAAAAATATCTAAACCAGAGGCCGACAAACATTTATGTGAAGGGCCATGTATTAGCTCCCTAGGGCTGCTATTAACAAATTATCCCAAACTTGATGGCTTGAAACAACAGAAATTCCTTTTCTGACAGTTCTGAAAATCAGAAGTCCAAATCAAGGTGTTGGTGGGGCTGTGTTCCCTCCCAAAATGCAGTTCTTCAAAAAGGCTTCTTAAGAAATAATTTTTCATTGCATATTTACTGTTACAATTACTGAAAATAAACCTGTTGGTCAGTACAAAAAATATGATATTCACAACACATGTCGTCACAGGTCAACAAAGGCGCATACCATTAGGATACGGTGGTTTCTTGAGTTTGTTCTGGCTGTGCTAGAGAAAGTCATGCAATGACTCAAGTCTCCACCAGTATTTTAATAGCCCTACTGCAACACAGTTGCATAGACTCACACTGACATTACTGGGCCAAAGTATAAAGTATTCGTCTATATTTCTTTTTATCCTATAACAAATTAGTATATTACTCATCTCTATTTTGCTGATTTGGCCATAGCAAGTAATTTTCAATTTACTAAATAACTCATGAAACAAGTCTTATTCTATGAAAGTGTTATAAATGTAAATTATTACTGTAAGAGAAAAGTTTCATTCTTGTCACTATTGATAGATTTAAACAAGGGCACAATGGTGTAAGAAGATGGTTGTTTCCATTTTGACTTAAGAATATTACAAACTGGAGGTAGTTATATCTGCTTATCAGCCAGCATAATGAGAATTAAATATAGTCACTTCAAGCCCCAGTGTGATTAGAAACACAAATGAAAATATGAACTGGGATCATTTATAATGTGATCATACAATTCAGGGGTCAGCAAGCATTTTCTGTAAAGGGCCAGATAATAAATATTTCCAATCTGTGGGTCATTGAATCTCTGATGCAACTACTGAATGCTATCATTTTAGTATAAAAATAGCCATACATCATACATAAATGAATATGTGCTGTGTTTTAATAGAACTTTATTTACAAAGTCAACAGCATCCTGAATTTGGCACATGGCCTGTAGTTTGCCAACCCAATATAGATGATCCAGAATGCTCTTATATTTTTACAGATGATCATAGAATGTAAAATTCAAAATTAAAAGATTCTCAGGGATACCAGAAAATATCTCTGTCCTAAGGAATTTACTTCAGTCTGCTTAGTTTATCCTGAATTGTACTTCGGTTTCTAATAGTGCTGTAAATAAGCTCTTTAAATTCTTTTGTTCATTACTATATTTTCTAATTGGTTGTGGTTGGCTTGAAGGAGTTAGTGGTTTGTGTATGTTGATCGTACATCTGGCATACTTACTGAATGCTAATGTTCTGTTAGGGACTGAGTTGATTGAATAGGCTTTTCCAGTAGATCACGATAAAACTTCAAATCGTGACAGTTTTTGATATTCCTATATCTTATATATTTTTCTTTTTAAAATATTTTTATTGATTTTGAGAGAGAGAGAAAGGGAGAGGAAGAGGGAGAGGGAGAGGGAAACGTTGATGTGAGAACATAGCATCGATCGGCTGCCTCCAGCCTGCCCCATACTGGAGATTGAGCCCTGACCAGGAATAGAACTGACAACCTTTTGGTGCACAGGATGACAGCCAACCAACTGAGCCACCCTGGCCAGGGCCTTATATATTTTTCTTGTGTAAAGGCACTGGCTAGGAATCTCAGAATAATGTTGACTGAGCAGTGAAAGCAGCGAAATCTGACTTGCTCCTTTTTCAGCATTTTGTTTACTTTATTTCAATATTACTTTATTAAAGTCTTCACAAATTCTTCTGAGTCTTTGATATGAAGAAGACAACAGGGGAGCAAATTTGTTACATGTCAGCTTTTTGGATCTAAGCCCTAATGCCAATGGCTGCGGCTTATTAAAAATACTGGCACTGGACCAATTTAATTAATTTGCTGAAGGGCTTATAAAACTCTTAGGTTACACATAAAATATGAGAAACTCGTTTCTATATCAATCATTACTAAGGGGTAGGAATTTTGGCTCAGACAAGTCATTAGCGACCATTGGATGATGTGGAGTCAATTAGCACGGCCATCACGGTGGTCTGCAGGCAGTCCCTTCGTTTCATAGCCAGCTCAGACTGTAGATGGGGTTACTTCTGCAAAATTAAGTGCCAGTTGTTAAGCCATTGTTGCCCAGCTGCAAACTTGCCCTTCTGTACAGAGGGCCCCTAACGTATGATTCTCGACTTCACGGCGGCGTGAAGTTTGAATTTCCACCTTTTCCCGGCTAGCGACAGGAGGGTGCGATGCTCTCTGCTGCGGGCCAGTGGGAGCCGCCGCTTTGCTGGCCACGCGATCAGGAGGGTAGCCACCGATACTCCGCAGTGTGCTGTGTCGTCACCTCCCATCTCCCACATAAAACGGTATGATGTGTGCCAGATTAGGTGTAACGGATGCGTTTGAACTCCAGAGTTTTCAACTTAGAAGGTTTGCTGAGACATGGAGATGGAAACTGTTGGGAGCTGAGGAGCACCTGTGCCGGCCCTTGATGCTGGGGCTGGCCCCCTGCAGAACACGCTCCCCGGCTCTCACCAGGGCCCGGGAACAGACCGTAGGCCGAGGGGGAGGGGCTTGGTTTCTCCTGTCTGTTTCCTGTTTGCTGTCCGGGGGCTTCTGGTTTGATTCTTGTTTCTGTCAGCATTTCCCCAGTCTCACTCCTTTACCCTGGCAGTGGCAAGGTCTTCTGGAGCAGCAGCTGAATTCGGTTCTAACTTTTCTTCAATAAACTCAGAGCTGGCCTCATCGCACCTCATCACCACCCCGAGACACCAGCACCTGCCAAGCAGCGTGCCTTTCTCAGGGCTCCGTGTTTAACTTCACAGACCCCTCCTCCTCCGAGCTCCCAAAATTTCACAGTCCAAACGTCTTCCCTTTGTTCCCTCAGGGAGAGTAGCTGCACCCTGCAGTTCCTGCCTTCAATACCTGGTTAACAATTCTTTATATTAAATTCCCTCTGGGGCACACAATGCAATATACAGATCATGTATCACAGAACTGTATGCTTGAAACTTATACAGTCTCATTAAGCAATGTTACCCCAATAATTTTTTTAATTCTCTCTATCAAAATGACTGGTGTGATTTCTGTCTCCTGACTGGGCCCTGACTGATACCCACAGAAAAATACTTCCTTACTGATTCTGTGGATTCATGTTAGTTCTCACACCAGAGGGCTTTTCCTGGCATTGCTCCCCCTTTTGAGGATCCTTTTACTTTTGAGAGTACAAGATTCTAGCTCAGGATCACAAGTTATCCATGATTAAGATAAATGAATATCTTTATTTTTAAATTAGTTTCACTTATACGAAATTCTTCCCATTACTTTTAAGACACTTCTGCCCTGTAGAGATCTGAAGCTCAAATGATAGTTTTAGTAGCAACTGGAAAGCAAAACCAGGTTGAGGGTGAATAAATATCAACGTTTCCAGAGTATGAAAACTCAAAGATTGTTTTCACCATAGTAATTAAGTTTTGTACACCAGAGAATGTCATTTGAGGAGAAAGAAAAATGAAGATCCAGAACAGAACACACTATATTAGTGATGAAGAAGGCAAAATGTGGGAAATGAGAGAATTTTTTACCCTGTGGAGGTAAAAGATCTTATAGTTATATATATCACTGTCAACAAATCTAATAATTAATATGTTGAGCAAAATCACCTTTCTGTGAAAAAGAAATTATTTTGCTCTCATGGGGTCAGGAGTATGGAGAAGTCATTAAAAGTAGTTCAATTAAGTTGGATGAGAGTGAAACAACAGCACTTTGGTGGGTGTTCCCAACTTGCCTCAGGTACCAAGACCCAGGATGACATTTAAAAGTAATAAACTTAACAGTTAGAAATACTTGGCATTGAGAGCAGTCAGAACTTATGAAAAGTTTAAGTTCCTGTAGGGAAAACCAGCACATATTTAAGCTGATGAAGAAGGGGGAATTCTGCGCCTGTAGAACTAGTGCCTCCTAATTCTCAATGTCATAAAACATTGAAATTGAATGGGAGGACCTAGGAAACTGAGCAACTTCCATCCTACCTGCATGCACTGAAGTAAATAACAATTTAGTTTGTGCTTAGTGTTTCAATTCAATTTAATACAATAATCCTACCATATAGGTCAGGGGTGGGGAATCTTTTTTCTGCCAAGGGCCATTTGGATATTTATAACATCATTAGCAGGCCATATACAATTATCAACTTAAAAATTAGCTATGAAAAAAGGTCCTAGATTTATTGAATTTTGAGTCCTGTCTGTAGTTGCCTTGGCAGGGCCAGACCAAATGATTTTGAGGGCAATATACAGCTTGTGGGCCAGAGTTCCCCACCCCTGATGTAGGTAGATTATAGAAAGATGGAGATAGAGATATAGAGGTAGAGATAGAGATAGAGATAGATATAGAGACAGAGATAGAGATAGAAATGATAGAGAGAAAGAAAGAGAGAGAGAGAGAGAGAGAGAGAGAGAGAGAGAGAGAGAGAATAGAGATATATGTGTGTGTACAAGGCTTCTGTCTTCTATGTCTTACTGTCCATCTATCTATCCATCCTTCATCCCATCTCATCCATACCAAGGACCTAGACAGTGAAGAGCCAAAAAATAATTGCATGTGCCCCATCCCCTTTTCCTCTTCCTTACATTTCACTTGTGGATGAGGGGGAGAGTAGAGTCTGCATGGAAACACAAACACTCTGCAAAAAGTGTTTTGCAGCTTCTATTGCACAATTTAAGAGCCACTGTTTAAAACTCAGGTGAAAGGAAAAAATAGACTTAATTTTCCTTCAAATTCATGAAGTTCCCCTCCTCAGAACCTTTAGTCATGGTTTTAGTTGTGCCTAGAACAATCTTCTACTCCTGGCTAATGATTACTTGTGTCTCAAGATTACATCCATCCTGAGTCCCTCTTCTGTACCCAGTAGCTCTCTTATAGCATATTCACATTATATTAGAATAATCTATTTAAGTGCTGTCTCCACCTATAGACCAGGGCAAGGACTTTGTCTGACTTGATTTTATATTTCTTGTGCTTATCTCAATGCCTGGCACATAATAGGTGCACAATAAATGTTTGCTGTTCTGAACAAGTTCATTGGCAAGTTGGAAATTAAGATGCAAACATGAGAATGTCATCAGAATTTCCTTCCTGTTCTGTTGTACATACCTGTGTCTTCTTTCCCCAACTAGATTTAAAAGTGCTTAATGGCAGAGCCTATATCTGATCATTGCTTTATTCAACATTTTTCTTCCCTATTTCTTGCCAGTGCTAGTACAGTGTCTTTCTAGAAACTGAAGGAATCTGGAAGTTTCAGTTTTTCATTTAGGCAACATAGTTGTAAACTTTTTTTTCCAATCATACCCAAAGATGAATACTTTTATTTCCCTAAAGCAAATACCTTGCACTGTATAATGAAATACACTGTTTAAGACTCTTTCTCACCCAATGGTCCAAGTTTTCATTCACACTCATTTTTGAATTTCAACAGGTTTCCAAAACAACTGCTAATGTTCCCTTCTGGGATATAGCAAAGTCTTCAAGGCAGTTTGAAACTGCCAATGTGATTTTAGCACTGAAAGCCTGTAATACAAGTCCGGGGAAATTGCCCTTAAGTGTCTTTCTTATAATTCTTCCACACAGGAGAAATAAAATATTTTTATTTGCTTTATGTTATATCACAATAACAAAATTACCTTGATTAACATGAACAAATACGCTAAATAAACTAATATGCCAAGCAAGTGAACATAAAAAAAAGAAAAAAAAAAGAAACTGCCAATGTGTGCACCGAACAGGCTCTTTAGTATAGAAAAAGCTAGAAATAGAAATTCAATGAGCTGAGTTGAATCAACATTTGTAACTTTTATGTATGCAAAACACTTCATAAAAACTCATAGATTTCCTTTGGTTGCAGGTGGATTTCCTTCTACATTTCCTACTCTCAAATTAGCATTACCAGCCAGTACTTTAACAGGAGAGGAAAAGGCTGGCAACCCAGCAGCCAGAATAAATAACAGCAAGGAGCATCTCAGGGGGGAAGTGGAAACATGACAACTCTGTGGCCCCCTCTAAGCTTGTTAACAGGCTATATAGCAAGCAGGTGGCAGAGTCTCACAGGAAGCATTCATTGTCAGATGCGCATCCTCAAATTCAAGGCTAACCGTTCTCATCCCTACTTACATCCCAGAGGGCAGGAAGCAGGTATAAAACAGCCCTGAATACCAATGTATGTAATATAAATTTTATGTATGCTTAAGCTGTTTAGAAATAGACTTGGTTATTCTACTGTTCCGCTGCAGGTGTAAAGAAAAATAATAAGAATGTAATCCCCAGGAAAATATTTCGGTGATTTATAAGAACATATTGGTCTTATTTTGTCTAAAAGTATAAAGCATTTTCAAACATACAGCTAAAGTATTGAAAATCATAAATAGTCCCTTGTTCCTCCACCAAGATTAAATAGAAATGTCATATTTTTTCCATCTTTATAGTGTTACAGATACAGTTGTAGCTACTCCATTCCTCCCCTCCCCCCGCCTGAGTTGATGTGTATTCTCCTGTATGTTCTTAACTTTAGCAACATACGCATATATCCATAAACAAGTCACATAGCTTTGTTTTTATGTGTTACATAAATTATATAATGATGCAGACTGTGTGCCTCCCTTGCTCCTTTCATTCAACATTTTGTTCTTTAGATTGGTCCACGCTGAGATACATATAGACCTAATCCATGCATCTTAACTGTTGTATGATACACATTTTGTGAATACTGCAGTTATCCATTATCCTACTGAGGGACAGAGTTAGATTATTTCCAATGTGCTTATTTTCTTGTGACAGGTGTAAATGTTTCCAGAAATGGCATTGCCCAGTTCATGTCTATGTTTACATGCATCTTTTTTAAATATTGTAAAAATGCTCCCCAAAGGAAGTAAACCAATTTATAATCTACCACCAATGCCTCTCCGTTCCTATTTCTCTATGTTCAACTTCTGCCAATATTTGGTGTTTTCAGACTTGAATAATATTTGCCAATCTGAGAACGGTGGAATGAAATTTCATTATTATTTGAATTTGCATTCCCCTGTTTATACATGAGGCTGAGGAACTTTCCATATGGCTTATTAGCCATAGAGAATTTCTCTTCTCTGGATTATCTGTTCATATTTTGCCTATGTCTTTTTTGGATTGTTTTCCTTTTTAGTAAAACTTGCTTGTAAAACCACCTGGGCCTACTATTCATTTTATAAGTTGATTTTAGATTATTGATTCTATTTCTTTAGTGGTTATATTTTCTATTTTTAAGTCAATTTTATAACTTTAATATTTTAGTAATAAATGAATCATTCTTTTTAGTCTTCATTTTGCCCTTAATTTCAAAAGCTAATTTTAGCTGGGTGTAAAATTATAAATGACAGTTCATTTCTCTCCTTATTTTGAAAATATTATTCCAGTGCTACTTGGTCTATATTATTATTGTTGCAAAGCTCACTGTCTGGCTTCCTGTTAGTATTATAGATACTCTGGCTTTTCTTTTTGGCTCCTTTTAAAATGTGTTCTCTTTGCCTACAGTTTTATTACATATGTCTGGATGTGGGATTATTTTTGCTTATCCTACTCAGGACATGTTGCATTTTTTAATTTTAGTAATCGTATCTTTAATCTATTGTGAAAATTTCTCTGTTACTATCTTTCAAATATTTCCTGCTACCAACCTCTCAATGTCTCTTAATCCCTCTTTTATATTTTCAATCTCTTTTTAAAAATTTGAATTTATTGGGATGACACTGGTTCACAAAATCATACAGGTTTCAAGTATACAACTCACCAAAATATGTGTCTTCATGCTTCATTCTGATCAACATGCTCAGATTTACCTTCTTCGTCACTAAACCTCTCTTTGGCTATATATAATTCACTGTTTAATTTGTCCAATGGGTTTTTATTTTCAATAATCTTTTTTTTTAATTCTAGAAATTCCATTTGGCTATTTTTCAAATGTCTGTTCTTTCATAGTATCTTGTTCTTTTTCTGATTTTGATTACTGCTTTTATGTCTTTAATTATATTAAACATATTTCATAGTCTCCTATAAATTGTTCTAGTATTTGAAATTCTTTGAGTTCTAATTATCCTATTTGTTAAATATGTGTACAATTTTTGGCTCATGGTGGATTTTGTCTTTGAAGATTATTATTAAGTTTTAAAATTATTCATAATGCATCAGTCAAATTTCTGGCAGAAAAGAGATGGCATATCAAATAGAGTAATCATGAGGGTTTAATAAAAGGACTATTTCCAAAGGTGTGGGCAGGGCTAAGAGCAGGCAGACGATAGTTAAACATGATGCTGTTGCTATCCCAAGCCTGAGTGGCACAAGGAAGAAGTGATTACCAGACCTGTAACTGGAGGACAGGGCTGCCTGGTAGGAGCCATGGTCTTTGGTAGAGGCAAGTTGACGCTGCCAATTAGCAGCTCAGAGTGGATGTAGCCGGGGGAACATGTACCATGACCTTGCTAATCTGTTGTCCTTTGACCTCCCACTGGCCGCACCCAATGAAATGACAGGAATCCCAAGTGATGCCACATATAGAGGCCAATCTGCTGGGAAACACAGAGCGAGAAGGATGGAGCAGTGACCCTGGCGACACTCAGCACAGTTGGAAGCCCATGTTCAGGGTTTCCTCATCAGTGGGAAGCCTCTATTGCTTGTGGGCGGGCACACCCATCCAGGGAAGTTTTACATTTTCTTCTTGCACATATCTTAAGGTTATCACTGGTCTAGACTCAAGTTCTGTATTAATTCTCAGCTCAAGCATTCCAGATCCAGGAGAATAGCTGAAATTCACACCCTAAATCATGTGAGACGCAGACCCACAATTATACAATCTAAAGGAAGACAACTTTTATTTCTACCCAAAGCCCTTTTATGGACTGAAAAGCTTCTTTGTTGCCTTATTATGCTAGTGGATGGGGCTTTTTAACTCTTTCTCTGTACATGTAGCCCTCTAAGAATCTTGGCTTTATGCAGGGATCTTGTTTCCTACTATCCACCTTGCATAAATTGAAGACCTTGTCTCCAGTCCCTGCGGGGTAGTAAAACCCATTCCCCTAGCTTACCAAGACTGAAACCTCCTTACCCACCAGCAAGTCAGATCCTCACCATTCTGGCTATAATCCCCATCATAGAGATATAGGGATCCATTTATGTTATCTTCATCTATGTAAGAAATTAAACATCACTGACATTTTACATAAATACTGACACTGGCATGTTCATTCAATTATATGCCAGATGGTAACAGTCAGTACATAATATGTCCTGGAAGAAAGAGGGGGATATCAGAATGTGGAGGGATTGACAGTCTTTTATCTTGCATCGGCACTTCGTGAGATTTCAGTTTACATACTACAGGATGTCATCAAGGTTTCTTTGATCAAAACAAGACCTATAAACAGTAGAATCTTTATAAGGCTTTGTAACAAAATGGGTGTACCATCCCATTATGTTTACCACAGAATTTTCTGGTTATCTTGTGACAAAGTAGTTAAAAAAGTTATTAACTTAAACATGAGTTATATATTTTTCCTTTGTAAGAAAGCTAATGTCCTCATTTTCTGGCAAAGAATAGAAGTTTTTCGTGATGACAAGTGGCTCTCAGTAGTTGGCTATTTAGCAGACTTAAAATTAATGCACTAAAGTGTCTCTTCAAGGTACATAGTAACATTTTTAGCAAAGTGTGCAAAAGTAACTGATTTTTCAAAGATATATTTTATGGAGAGAGCATTTTCAAAATAGATGTTTGGAAACTTTACAGTGTCATGCAATTTTGTTACAATATAAGCATATCACTTATAAAAATATTATCATAAATATATACAGAAAACCCTCAAAATTGAATATTCTAAACTGAAAAATATCTTTAAAATGCAAAGGCTTACTGGCTTTTGAACCCATTAAAACATATTTAAATTTGAAACTTCCATAAGCTGTCAAGAGCAACTGATTTATATCATAGAAAAATGGAAATTTCAACAAAAACTTTGGCATAAATGGTGAATGGAATTTCAAATATGGGAATCAAGAATTGGAAGCAGTAGGCAATGAAGCTTCTCTTACAAAATTCAGTGGCGGTTTCAGAGAGCAGAAGCTAGTCCCTCACTCTCTGCAGCTGGAGGCCTAAGAAGTGAGTTTTCACGGCCACAACAGCAGTGCAATGGACGAAGCTGCCAGGGTTGTGTTAGATTCAGGGCCACCAGGATAAGCGAAATCTTTCCTGTCTTCCATGCAACTATAAATAACTTTGCCATCACTAGCCTGTATCAGCATCTTCAGTGCCTACACACCAGCCCACCTACCGGTCTGCTGACTAAGGAGGGATGTCTACACTCCACGCAGCCTATCAACAGTGAGGTCTGAGGGCACATGGCATTCTTTAACCCACTGTGGGGATAAATGGGAGGCTGAAATGAAGGAGGAAAACCGAATTTCACAGATATTTTTCTCAGATAGAATTTTTCAAATGCTTTTGTTTTCCTTGTATTTCATCAAGTACTTGGTCTATTGCCAAATATTAATTGGAAAATGAAAGGCCCATATGTTCATACAGGTAACATTTTTAAAAACATAAATGTTCCTTTATAGCATATTGGGCTGTTTTCCAAATCCTTGACCAAACACAAAGCTACAAATGATGGCATCACCTCTATGAGGTGTTTCTGCTGGGAAAATGTTCTTTTTTGGTGCTATATCCCACAGTTGAATTTTTATTAAATTTTATCCCACAGGTTATGCACTAATTAGCTCCCATACAAATTTCCTAGCTCTAATTTCATTTTGTTGATTAATGATTCCAGCTTTCAATTTAATTATCAAATTTGTTGATGTGAGAATTAAAAAACATAGAGTAGAAAGTCTAAGTATCTTTAGTATCAACTGTATGCTAGAGATTCCCAACCTTTACAAGGTAGTTTCTAATACTGTAAGTTACTAATACTGTAACTATATTGGATTTCCCAATACATAACCTCTATTCCACCCTCTTCACCATTTAAAAAAGTATTTGTGATTAATCAAAGAACTTATATGCATATATGCATAACCCATGGACACAGACAGTAGTGTGGAAGGAGGCCTGGGGGGGGGGGTGAATGTGGGGTGGAGCGGATCAATGGGGGGAAAGGGGGATGTCTGTAATACTTTCAACAATAAAGATAAATTTTTAAAAAGTATTTGTGTCATCTATTCATTTTGGAAAGTAAATTGATTTTAAAGTTATATTTTTAATATTTGATTAGTCCTTAAAATAATCAAAGATAAATTAAAGGACAGGTACACTTATGTCACTTTATTTTGTCAAGTATAGTATAGTACTGGGCTAACCCTATATTTACTATACTATACTATAGTATACTAGAATATACACCTACTAGTATCATTCTATACTAGTATAATATACTATATGGATCCATAGAGGATCCATATGTCAGTTAAAATAATGGCAGCTACTGAAACAAATAAATGTTTCAACTATAAAAGTCATAAAAATTAGACATTTATGTTTTACTATGTATAGTCTAGTTAATGGCAGAAGGAAACATAGGACAATGGTATAATGATTAGGAAAGTGGTTTTTATAGAGAGACACCTAGATTCGAAACGTCAACTCTACCACTTAATAACTGTGCAATCTTTGGCACATTAATTAAACATTCTGTGTCACAGATTGGCAGAGACTATGGAGACACAACGAAATTGAATGTGAGATCCAGGACCAGAAAAAGGACATTAGTGGGGAACCTGGAGAAAGTCACAAAGGAGATGCAGGTTAGTTAATAGTGCTGTGTCAATGTTAATTCCCTAGTTTTAATCATTGTAACATAACTCTGCAAGATATTATCGTTAGGGAAAGCTGGGTAAAGGTTTTATCTGGGACTTCTCCATACTATTTTAGGAGCTCTTCTTTATGTTCAAAATTATTTAAAAGTTAAAAGTTAAAAACAACACTTAAAGGACTTTTTAGTGCAGTAGCACTTTGTCTGACACTGGCACTGTAACCTGGTAGAATGTTGTGGCATGATGCCTAACCTATAACTGTCACTTCAGTCTAATTATTGGTTAGTTCACAATACGTGGCCTCAGTTAAGTTGGCATTTCAGAACAACACAGTTGTTCTGGTAGGAAAAACTGGAAGTGGGAAAAGGGCGACAGCAAACGCCATCCTTGGGGAAAAATTATTTGTTTCTTTTTCCACGCTTCGCAACTCATGCCCAGGCATGGAAAGATCTTCACACCGCACGAACAAAGAAGGGTGGATGGCAAAAACTTTTTGAAGAAATGATGGGTGAGTCCTGTCACCTCACAATCCCCCAAATGAAAGAGGTTGCAGAGGACATCTATTTTCTTCTCAGGGATTAGGTTTGCATTTGATATCATCATTATCATAATTAACAATAGCAGCAAAACCAAAAAACCTTTATCCACCATGGAGACATTCTGACAGGCAGTGCCACAGTCACAGTTGAAGGAACGTGACCCGGCTGGCGATGTGTATAATTTTGTTCCCTTCTCTTTTGTGCCATGCTGCCTCGCTTGTCCTGAATGCCTGGGCTCTGGAGTGGTGCATGAACTTCCCTGTGTCACTTTTGTGTGGCTTTCAGGAGAACAAAGGAAAGGAGGTAATTGGCTTATCTCTCCTTTCAACAGAGACAGATCTATTTCTGCTGTTGTCCATGTGACACGTCTCCATAGTGCTTGGCTTTGATGGAGTTTCAGCTGGCAGCATAGGAAAGACTCCAGGGAGGTTGGAATTTATCAGCACAAAATGAATTGACATGAAAGGTGAGCAGAGAGCGGAGGAGGGATGCGGTTAGAATATGAAGCCAGGCTGGGACTTAACTGCTTCTCTCGATCCCAGGGGTTTTTCTTCCTCTTCTGACACTGGAAAGTGAAGGAAGCGTTTCCTGCCTAGGTTGTTTCCACCTGGAGTGAGGGATGCTTTCCAACTCTAGGAATGGCTTGAGCTCGGTTGTTTGGGTCACTGTCTGTGCCTAACCTGGTAAGGGTGGATGGCAAAAGGACATAGGCCTGTCAGGAGAGATAAATGAGTTCACTCCTATAAAGAACTTAGTGCCATGCACCTTGTAATGCTCCATCGACATTAGCTGTTGTGCTCAGCTGGCGTGGCTCAGTGGTTGAGTGCTGACCCATGAACCTGGAGGTCACTGTTCAATTCCGGCTCAGGGCCCAGGCCCAGGTTGCCAGCTTGGTTCCCAGTAGGAGACGCGAAGGAGGCAGCCGATCGATGACTCTCATCATTGATGTTTCTATCCCTCTCTCCCTCTCCCTTCCTCTCTCTGAAATCAATAAAGACATATTTTTAAAAAGCATGAGCTGTTGTTGTTGATAATGTCATCATTACTATTATTTCTCTCAGAGCTCTATGTGGAAAGATAGCTTTTGACATGAAATGAATAGAGGCTTTGCAGTCAGAACACATGAATTTGAGCAATTTGGGGGAGACTAAGTGTCAGTAGTCTTAACTGTAAAGGAATAAGAGTGTCTTACTTTAGAGTTGTCGATGAGGTTTACATGAGACAAATGACAGGGGGCTCAATATAAAGTAAGCGTTATTTTTGTTAACACTAAATCAGTGACCAGCAGGACTTAGTGATGTTCTGACTGTGGTCAACTCAAAGGCCACATTTGTAGCCATTGGTCCTTTTTTTGTGATGAATGAGTAGATGCCCTTAGACATACCCTGGAAAGCTGGAAGGATCTTGAAAATCATAAGTTTTCATTGTTTTAAACATGATGCTGCTGGACAGTGATCTGCATCCAAACTTCATTTATGGCCAAGTGTCCAGCCCAACTTTCTCCCAGTTTCTGAGAGTAGGCTGAATGCAAGTAAACAAGGACAGGCGAGGTGGTTAAAGTTACTGGGATAAAACTAATCGGATTTGCCCAAATGTATTTGTTTACACAATCTCACCATTGTTATTTAGAGATTATCTGAAGCTTTTAAGTACACACTCAAATGAAGAGTGGAATTTGTACTCTAAAACTGTGGATTATAGCCTTTCTTGCAAGATTTTGTGCCAGGGATCAACAAACTATAGTCCTACAGGCCAAATTCATACCACCTTCTGGTTTTGTGATAAAGATCTATTGGAACACAACCATGCTCATAGGTTTATGTGCTGCTTATGGCTACTTTCATGCTATAATAGAGCTGTTGAGTAGTTGTAGCCAACCCTGTATGGCCCACAAGGCCGAAGACATTTACAATATGGACCTTTATAGGAAAAGTTTGCTGACCCCTGGCTTTTGCAGTCTGAGCCCACCAACTAATGTAGTGGACAGTAGCATTAAACACCATTTGCTCATATGGGTATCATTTTTAAAATGTGGACACCAGGCTTACAGAATTTAGCATAAAAATCATAATTCTCAATACTTCTTAAAGATTGAATGCCATGTAGTAATTTTGTATAACATCAGTGCAATAAAAAGAAAATGTGAAACAAGTCAAATATGCCTGTCCATTCTGAACATCACAGAAATGTCATAAAAACAAAATAAATAGTTGTGAAGTATTCCACACTCCCTGCAAAAACAATACTATAAAGAAGCACAGAGAAGCAGGTAAATAGGCCATCTGTCATATACTTCAGAATAAAGTGTCTAATGCCAGTAAAGTTATTCTCTTATAGTTCTCTTTATTTCTGACTATCAAAAGACAGTGGAAACTTACAAGCATAATGGGATAGTGCAGACACTTGAAAATTATGTCAGAGAAACAGGGTAGATTTTTTTATTATTATTAGCATTCCCTTCCTCAAATTTACACAGAACTTTTGACAAATGAATGATTACAATCATCAATTAATTTACTAAAAAGATAGTTAAAGAATGCAAGATAATCTTGTAAAGCTTTCTAAAACTACCCAACCATTAGTCTTCTTCAGATAAGCTCTGTGTTAGGTGCTCCACTTTGAATTTGAGACAGCAGAAACATATGTGTTTTTAGCCCTGGAAAGGTAAGAATCATTTTCTTTTCTGACCAAGTCAAGTCCTTCTGATTTGCGTGACCTGTAGAAAACCTCCTTGTTGCCACATATTAACTTACTTTCCCAATGAGCTAAGAGGCTTGGACAAAGTGAGGAAATTGAACTAACCATCTAGTATCATGGGTGACAGGTTGGGCTCTGGAGTCAGGCAGCCCTGGTGCCACATACAGGATTTTAAGCAAACCACACGCTCTGAGGCTCAGCTGCTTCATCTCTAAGATGGATATAATAATAGCACTACATCATAAAGTTTTTGTGAGAATTAAATGAGATAAATCATAAGTGCTTAGAAAAGTACCTGGACAGAGGAAATGCTCAATATTTTTAACTGTTTGATTAAGTATTACCTTTAGCATCATTTTAATAAAGTTAAAATTAATAGTATGCCTATATTTGTGATGAAAAAGTATGAGACACAATGTTGAGCAGTGTGTATTTCTGTATGTACATGTGCATTTGTGTTTGTGTATATGTGTGTATGAGAGAGGGGCGGGGAGAGAGAGAAATCCTTATTGCCAAACAATTCCTCTAATCTTGTTAAATTTTACTGAATCTGTGGCTACATATTGGATTCCCCTGGGAGCTTTAAATATTCTAATGCCAAGGCCAAACCCCAAACCAATTCAACCACAGTTTCTGAATATGGAGTTTGAAGCATCAGAATCTTTTAAAGTTTCCAAGTAATCCCAATGTGCACCCAAGAATCAAAACTAATTGATCTAAACTGACTTTTGTCCTGGAAATTAGGGGGATAGTCACATTACAATACGACTCTTAACTGAGATACAAAATGGAGTCCAACATCTCCATCTTCCCACAAATGCCCTAAAAAATAAAAAACAAACAAAAATACCCCCACAGATTTTATTATAATGTATAGCTCTTACTTCTAGATTTCCTATCACTGAATGATACCACCAGGGTCACACTAAATTTCTTATTTTCCTCACTCCTCACTCCACACATACACTGAGGCTCCAAGTTCTATCAACTGAGATCCCTTTTTGTATCTCATATACATCTGTTCTTATCATCTCAGCCTCATCTGAGGTTCAGATTATCTTCTTTGTCTCAGACTGACATTATTATCTCATAATTGTTCTTTATATCCCTGCTGTGTTCGTTCAACTTGTCCATATTAGTTTAGGTTCCCCAGAAGCAGATCCAGAGGCAAGGATTCAAGGGCTGTAGTTTATTCAGGAGGTGAACCCAGGAAACATCAATAGGGTAGTAGTTTTAACCCACAGGTGGTGACAATTTCATCCACCAGGGATATTTGACAATATCTGAAGATACGTTTGGTTGTTACCATTTGGGGGGGGGGGGTGCTACTGGACTCTAGTGGATCAAGATCAGAAATGTTGCTAAACTCCCTACAATGCATAGGACAACCCCCTACACACAACTACAAAGTATTAGCCAGCTTCAAATGTCAGTAATGCCCACATTGAGAAACCCTGCAATAGAAGGAAGTGAGACAGGGAAGAGAAAGAAGCCAATAAAGGTACATTATCAAGCAAGGTTAGCCCTGTGGGCAGCCACAGCTACTCTAGGAGACAGTGTAGACCACATGCCTCAAGTTATTCCACCCAAGGGGTATGGGAGGTAGACTTTACACACCAACTCCTGTGTCACCAGTGGCTGCTTCAGCAGTGGAAATGTGAGTTGTCTAATTCTCCCATACTTCGAGTCTGCTGTGCACAAGAGCAGAAAAAGAATAGGGTTTCATCAGTCAGAGAAGGCTGTCAGGCGGTTGGTCAGAAGTCTATGGTGGTAAGTTCCAAGGTATGTGGGTGAGACAGCATCTGCTAAACATCCTTCACATATATACCAGAGGAATCATTCTAGACCTTAATCAGACTATTCTTTCATTGGTTTTCCATTATCTTTAAAGTAAAAGCCAAGGTCCATAAGGTGGAATTTAAGATTCTTCACAATTGAGCCCTACCCATCCCACTGGCCATGAATCCTCTGTATCAAATAGAACTGGATTTTATAAGCCCGGTTTTCACATCTGACTTACCTCTACAAAAGTGACTTTCAACTTGGATGCACACTGAAATTACCTAGGGTGCTTTAAAGCAATACTTTCCAGAGGTGCCACTCCCAGAGATTCTGATGTAACTGACCTGGGGCATGGCCTGGACACTGGCATTCTTCATAGTTCCTCCAGTGATTCTAAGGTGCAGCCAATGTTGTTTCCTGGGGACAGGACTGCCTTATTCATCCTTATATTCTCCACATGACTTTCAACACAGGGAATCCCATAATAGAGGTTCCACTGAGTTTTTTGAATTAATTTAATAGAGAGAGAGAAGCCAGGTTTGTGTGAAGAGGGTCAAAGCTCAGAATCAACATTGGTTGAGCATCTACTATGATTATTAGCATTTTACATGTTTTATTAGTTTTATTGCAGCAACCTTCTGTGAGGTAGGTGTTCTGCTTTATTTTTTCAGAAGAGGACACTGATATTCAGTAAAGTTAAACTGACTCATTCAAGATCAAAGAGCAGAGCCATGACTCAAACTTTGACTGCCCTGACTTCAAAGACCAGGTCCTTTTCAATACAAGATCCTGTCAACTAGGAAATAAAAAGTGGGAATCCCATAAGACTGTAATTCTTTTCCTGTTACAACGATCTGAAAGGGTTGCTCAGGAAACTCCTGGAAGCAGTAGAGAAGCAGCAGGAGGCCCTCATGGTCCTGGTACCACAAGGTACTCCTATTGACACTCTACATACTTGAAGGTGGAGGTTATACATTGAACATTAGTGTGATGGTACGCAAGGGAAATCAGAAACCACCAGCTCCTACAGAAGTCAAGTCTGCATTACTGAGATGTGACCATAGGATCTTCCTCAATGAGACCCAAGTCTTCTTGTGCAATGGCTTTCTTGTTGTTTGGGCCATGCATAGCAAATGCTGGGATTGCCCAGTAAGCAAGAGGGAGGGCAAATAACTCTATGGCTTTAAGTCTACGAATCAGAAATAATATAAATAAAAGCATCACTAACCAGAAATAAATTTGCAATGATTGTCAGGTAGGCTGTAGAGAGTGCCTAAATAAACAGGTGATATTTTCTTTTCTGAACATCAACAGTTCGAAAAATAAAAACATGATGGAGACTGTTCTGCCTCTAGCTCTTCTCATTTTAGAAAAGATAGCGAGAAAGCAAAGCTACTAGTCCACATGCATGCTATTAAACTACAGAAGGTTTCCATCAGTCTTGGCATTAACTTTTCCCCTGTCACATTCACAAAAGAATTCTTATTAACGAATAGGACTTGAGTAGAATGGTGCAGGTCAAAAATAGAAACTCTAAGTGTATTTATTGGGTTTCAAATCTCCTGCTACTGTTCAATGCACTTTGAGAAGAAGAAAACGACAGTGACAGCATGCTGCCTTTGATTTCATGGACTTAAATATTGTGATGTACACAAATGGAGACACTTTGAACAATATAAACACAATCTGCCTATTAACTATAATACTAGAAAACACTGCTATAGCTTTTAAATACAAAGATTTCTCCCCACTCATACTGCTAAGCTTTTCTTCCTATGAAGTCTAGGAAACAAAGACTTGACAAGTCTGACAGGGACTCAGAAATGCTACATTCCATCTCTAAATTTCTGTGTCTCCTGACCTGCTGACAGCCTTTTGATGATGTGTGAAGTACCAAACTGACATGCATGGTGGATTTCACAAATGCAGTGATGCTCTCAATCTGGCTCACTTTCAGTGGAATATATGCATGCCTCAGAGCTGCAAGACAAACTTGATTTGTATGTGTAATTCAATAATGTTGTCTTTCAGAAAGAAGACCAATATAAAGCTTTGTGTTCCAACACTATCATTATCTCAACAAAATGAGAAATATAACATTTAAAAAGTCAACATATGGCCAAGAAAATGGTGACTTTTAGGTCAACGCATAACCATATATTCCATTTTAGCATTAATTTGTCCATCAGAAAATCCTTAACGTCTAAGGTTAATTGTTCTGTGCTTGCTGGACCACTATATATTCTGAAACCCAAAGCCTTTCAGGAAGGGTGATCAATAAACATTCAGATCCCTAATCAGGCTTTCTGTGAAGACCAAACTCTGCCCATGTCTCTAGTTATGTCTATTTATGATGCCAAAATCAAAAGACAAAAATGCTGTAAACAAGCTGTTGAGTTTCTCCCAGCACAAATGGAACAAAGAGGACATTTATCATAACAGATATGAATAAATCACTCTCCCAACTGTTTCAGGTAGGCAAGCCAAAAATTGTTTTACTTTCCAGCATTGCAATATCTATTATTAGGGATTTTTCTATTTTCCCCATCTCTATTTTTAATTTACTTTTTCACTAAAAGATACATTTTTTTGTTGTAATAGTAGCAGTCAGCCATAAAGTTTAAAGGAATACTTATGCCAGAAGAAACTTGTTAGAATCCTTAGTAGATAGAATTTTGAGCCACTAAAAAATATATATGTCTTTATTGTTTTCAGAGAGAGGAAGGGAGAGGGAGAGAGAGAGAGAAACATCAATGATGAGAAAGTCATTGATCAGCTGCCTCCTGCACGCCCCCTACTGGGGATCAAGCCCAAAACCCAGGCATGTGCCCTGACCGGGCATCGAACCAAGATCTCCCGGATTATAGGTCGATGCTCAACCACCGAGCTCAACTTCGGCTGGGCTTGAGCCAAATTTTTTTAAAATACATTTCATAAGAAGAATGTGAGTATGTATATAAAAGTCACTTTCTTAATTTGTGATACCGCTTAAAAATTTTTAATTGATGTTTTAGAGAGAGAGAGACAGAGAAAGAAACATTGATCTGTTGTTCCACTTATCTATGCATTCATTGGCTGATTCTTGTATGTGCCCTGACTGGGGATCGAACCTGCACCTTGGCATACTGGGATGACACTCTAACCAACTGAGTTACCCAGCCATTTGTGAGACTATTTAAATATATAAACATGTTTCTGGTCCAATAGATTCCAGAGAAAGAAAACAGGAGACTCAAGATTTATCACTGGGAACAATCAGAATCAATACGGAAAGAAAAATTTATAATCAGAAACTTTCAGAAAAAGAGGTTGGGAAGAAAGGCAAGATGTCCTTTGGATTTTACCACCCTACCTGGGAGTTCCAAGGAGAGGACAGGACCCCATTTCCCAAGGACCCACATCTTTGCACTCCTTGCTTTCCTTCCAACTCTTGTGTTCTCCCTTACCCGGTAAATTTTCCTTTAGTCTGCTTGGCAGAAATCTAGCTGTCTTATTTTTCATCTGTGCTCCGAGTCACCTTGGGGCCCAAGGTTATGAAACTCATCTTTTTCCTGTCCCCTTACCTTTTTCCTGTAACATCCCTTTTTAAATGATGTAGCTGCCCAAATGATCAAGAAGGCAAAGCGTATAAGAAATATACATTAAAAAGGGGGGAGTCTGGGAGCCCTGAGCACAATTGCCTCTGTTAAGTCCTATTCATGGACATCTACCCATAGCTTCATCCAGGTTCCATACTAAACCTGTGAGATTCACTGGATACCAATGGTGTCTCTCTGGGCATGTACTTGGTAGTGAGAAAAGGGGTTTCCCTTGTAAAATTTTATTTATGGACTTATTTACTTATTGCTTTTTATTGAGACATAACACACACAGCAAGCTGTATAATGTGCACAAAAATGTACTGTTCAAAGAGTTTTATCAATGTATACACTGTGTGACCAACACCCAGATCAAGATCTAGAACACTTCCAGCACCCCTGGAAGCTCCTTCATGCCCCTCCATGCCAATTGCCCCTTCCCTCTCTGCACCCCATGGCAATGATCACTATTCTGCCTTCCATCACCACTGCTTATTTTGATCTCTTCTTTAATATCATGTCCGGCTTCTTTCATTCACCACACTGTGTGGGAGAGTTCTCCATGCTGCAGCGTATATCAGCAGTTCTTCCTTTTCATTGCCATGGAGTATTCCATTGTATAAATATGCCACAATTTCTTTTCCATTATACTTTTGGGGGACATTTGTGTTGTTTCCAAGTTGGTGCTATTAGGAATGAAGCTGCTGTGAACGTCCCTGGCCATACATTTTTGATAGGCATAAGCACTCACTTCTCTTAGGTATATGTGTGGGAGTGTAGAATTGCTGGGTCACAGGATAGGCATTTGTTCAGGTTAGTAAATACTAAAGGGAAGTTCAGGTAGCCCTTGTGCCAATAGCTTAAAGCTCTTTACAAACCTCTGAGTCATTTGACTTCACAATGTTATTGCCAACAGTAAAGACTTACTTACTGAGAAACCTATTGAGTAGAAGCCAGGCAAGAATATCACGCGTGTTTCTTTTAGAAAGGAAGGCATGCTTATTTTCCACCAATGGCACGCATCTACAGGTTCCTCCCCAAGAAAAACCAGGATCTTAAGCACTGGGAACTTTTTCCTCCCCAAATTTCACTCTAACTATGCTGTATACCAAGCTTGCAAACAGGTGTCAGTTCCTCACAAGTTCACCAAGGTATTTAATTAGCTGTTCCTATTTCCATTGCTCTATTCCCTCTGGATGTATGTGTGTGTGTGTGTGTGTGTGTGTGTATACACATATATGGTACCCCCAAAACGTATATACACAATTTGAATAATTATAAAGGCAGTGTTTATTAAAATACATTTCATTTTCAAAGTTGAGCTATCAGCTGTTAAAACAAGTATACATTTTTTGGGGGACACCCTATATGCGTGTGTGTGTATGTAAAAAAAAATGAATTAAATTTTCTTTAATATTCACTTGGTAAAATGTGTCATTCAACTTGAAAATAAGTGTATGGTTATATATGAGACTGGTCAGCTTATACCTATTTATTTTTTCCCCCAAAATCAACTGCAGTGGTGCACTATGGAGTACAGATTTCTCAGACAACTTAAATTGGTCTCATGTTTACATAATGTTTTTTAGGTCTTTGTAATCCTATGTGGAATTGTGGAAAAAAGGAAAGGAGGGAGGGTCCATTTTTCATGTAGCAATTCCATTACACTCACATTCCATTTCTGACTGCCTCCACACCTCCCCTCACTGCATCTGTGTAATGATCTATATTATCATGAAGGTTGAAGGGACCAAGTTTGCCATAATCTTTGTCCTCTGAAATTTCAATGGCTTTTGACATATTTTGACCGGAATCACCTCCTTGTGAATTCTAAAAATATTTCTAGATGGAGCCTGGTTAATCTCAAAATACAGAAACAATGTGTAACTAGATTAGGCAAATACTCAACACATTTAAATCCTACACATCCCCCCAAGTAAAAGTGAAGGAAAGCTTCTATGTAGAGGAGGTGTAGGTTTTTGCTTCCTCATGCTATTCAATAGGTGAAGAAGTACAGGAAGAGGATGGACATAAAAGTTGCAAATCATGGAATAAAAAGAGATGTTTTAGAAGTTGTGTTAATTTCATAAACCAAACAACAGAAAATATAATCCAGGTGGTTAGGGTTGGGTTTGCATAAAGTGGGATAAAGGGAAAAATCATAGGACTGGGAGAGACTTTAGACATCACCCCAAATGAGGAAATTCTTGGCTAAAAGATGAAATAATTTGCCTAAGAGAACAGGGAGAAAAAATTAATAAAAATTGAATGTGAAGAAGAAAATTAATAAGAACAAGTTCATACTATGTGTTAAATATCTCTGCACATATCTGTTTGTGCGTGTGCACGTATCCGTATCCATATAGGTATGTGATTATTCTTAATTTACAAACTAGGAGACAGTTAACAATATTTACCCTTGAGGACAGGGGGCAGGAGTGGGAAGTGTAGTATTATTTTAACTTTTTTAGTTTATAAACCTATTTATTTCTGAATTGGTTTTTATTTTATTTTTTATTATTAAAATCAATTTCAATTACTTTTATATTTTAATGAGAAAATTTAAAATTATATATGTGGCTCATATTATATTTCTATTAAACAGGTCTTGGCTAGAACATTACTAAAGACAACAATGTGGTGGTTATCAGAAGGAAGAAAGGGGGGGTGTAGAAGAGGGTAAAGGGGGGCAAATATATGGTGACGGAAGATGACTTGACTTTGGGTGGTGGGCACACAATGCAATTTACAGATCATGTATCATAGAATTGTACACTTGAAACCTATGTAATTTTATTGTCACCACGATAAATTTAATAAAAATTTTAAAAAAGAAAATGAATAGGCAAGATAAAGGCTGGGTGAAAAATAAAATAACTGTTTAGTATTCATCAGAAAAAAATTGGTTTTTTTAAACTGATTGTTTAAGGATAAGAATCATGCATTATTTTTAATTTAAAATTTTATCAAGTCTAAAAAAAAGATATAAAATTCAGACTTCATAAAAGATTGTTAAATTTGCCTATTAAAAAAACTCTGCATGAGAAAATTACCAACAGAAAAAATTTAAAAACAGAATAATATAAAATGGAAAAAAGATATGAACAGGCAGTTTCCAGAAAACAAATTACATATAGCCAATAAATGTGTGAAAACATGCTGAAATCTACTTGCAATTAAAAACATGCAAATCAAAAGAGAGAAATATTTTTCATGTACTAAGTCAGCAAAAAGTTTATAGATTTGTTAATAGCCAGTGTTTTTGAGAGTGTGGAGGAAATGTGCATTTTCATACTTTGTTAGTAGGACTGTAAAGAGTTTTGGGGAAACAACTTGGTAATATCTATCAAATATAAAATTATGCACTCTTTATTGCTCCAAAATTATCCTATGCATTCACTTCACCCCATGTAGGTAAAAGGATGTTTCTGACATCATTTCTTTGAATGACAAAGAACTAGAAATACTTCTAAGTCCATCAATAGGGTCCTGATTAAAGAAAGTATAGTGCATCAATCCTGTGGAGCTTTACGGAGCTTTAAAAGAATAAAGTAGAATTGTGTGCTTACGTGAAAGGTGGAAAAAATATATTAAGTGAAAAGTAAGGTACAGAAGAGCTTTTATAATGAATTCCTTTGGTGTCACTGAAGAAAAGTGTGTGTGTGTGTGTGTGTGTATCTATCAATATTACTATAAAGAAAGATAATACAAAAGTATATACACAGACATATAAATTATATATACTGCAAATGTAGATAATAGATAGATATAAAAAATTGGATTTTTTTGCAGGGCTGGGATTACAGTGAGGTGAGTGAGGCATTTCCCTCAGGTACAAAATTAAAAAGGACTTCAAAAAAACTCATTTGTCAAAATAAATATTAAATGCAATATTTTTAAAAATCAAAACTATTGTAAAAAATCCATGATAAAAATATCAACATTTTAAATCAAAACAGGCTGCTGTTGTTTATGAGCTATGATATTGGGCAAGGAGGTTTTTATAGCCTTAGAAGACAGAGATTTTCTCTCTCTAGAAGAAGTAGCAGATTTGTTTGCTGTCCTAAATAATGAAGATAATGTATCAATCTGGGGAAAATTGCAGGTAGGTTTGCTTGCATCCCATTATAAATATTTTAATTTCCAAAGATTACAGCCCTCAGCAGTGACACAAGTAGACTGTGCGTGCAGTACCCACATGGGCCACTCCATGTCACACTTGTGGGACTTGGTGGGCAAGGGAAACTGGCAAAAGCATGAAACTCATGCTTCTTGTTGTGCTGTGAGTAACAAAGATCTTTGTCTCTGACTCAGGGATGTCATGTCTTCTGACCGCATCCATGAAATCCATGCTAACTCACCAGGTTGCTGGTAGAAAAAAAATCACGGACCTTTCCCACTTCCTGACAAGAGGTTTCTTTTCTCCCATTTCAGGTAAAAGGAATAATTCATGTGAGGATTTGGGATTCCATACATGATCTCGCTTATATGTGGAATCTAAAGAACTTAATAAACTGATGAACAAAATAGATCCAGTGACACAGAAGCATGAATCAGGCTGACGAATCTCAGAGGGTAGGAGGAGGGTGGGGGTGGGGAGAGATTAACAAAAGAATTTATGTGCATATATGTATAACCCATGGGCACAGACAATAGTGTGGTGAAGGCCTGAGGGGTGTGTGGGGTGGAAGGGGTCAATGGGGAAAAAAGGGGACATCTGTAATATTTTGAACAATAAATGAATGAATGAATGAATGAATGAATGAATGATTTGGGATTCCAAGAGAAGTAAAACTTGAGTTACCTGAAAGATAGAATGTTTAAGGGGAAATAGTTGGAAATAAGACAGATAAGGGGACTGGGGCTGGAGCTTGAGGGGCCTTATGGGCCATGCAAGTGATTTGAATTTTGGTCCATAGGCTTCATAGAGCCAGTAGAATGTTTTAAGCCAAAATATAACAGTTTAACATTTATTTATTAGAAAGATCATTCAGTGGCCAAGTAGAGTGTTGACAGGAGTCAAGAGAAACCATTATGAGGCTGTTGAAATAGTAATAAAAATAATAATAATTAAAATTGCTAATGTGGAGCCCAGCCAGCATGGCTCAGTGGTTGAGTGTCGACCTATGAATCAGGAAGTCATAGTTCGATTCCTTGTCAGGGCACATGCCTGTGTTGAGGGCTTGATCCCCCGTAGGGGACATGCAGGAGACAGCTGATTGATGATTCCCTCTTATTATTGATGTTCCTATCTCTGTCTCCCTCTCCCTTCCTCTCTCTGAAATCAATAAAAACATATTTTTACAATTGCTGACATGGATTGGTCTGTGAGTGCCAGATACTGTGCTATGCTCCCCAGCTAAGATTATATTCTTTATTCCTGAGAGAAAAGAAATTATCTATGTTTAATACATGAGGGAAATGAAGTATAGAGAAGTAAATTAACTTGAACTAGTAAATGGCAGAAACAAGATTAAGACTCCAGCTATCTGCCCAGCCAGACATGGCTCAGCGGTTGAGCATCAACCTAGGATCCAGGGGGTTGCACTTCGATTCCCGGTCAGGGCACAGGCCCGGGTTTCGGGCTCCATCCCCAGTCGGGGGCGCGCAGGAGGCTCTCATCATTGATGTTTCTCTCTCTCTCTCTCTCTCTCTCTCCCCCTCTCCCTTAAAAAAAAAAAAAAAAAAGACCTGAGCTATCTGACTTCAGATCCCAAGTTCTTAACCACTAACTGAGTAGAGTTTTGATAAAACGTATTTAATTTCTGTCATTTAAATTCATATGTTGTGATCATCTGTCCAATAGGGACTGACTATAGGTTCTTTATAACACATTGAACGTTTGCTGCTACCTATATTTAGCCTATAATTCTATGTAGCTTTGGCCACACTACCTTCCAAATACATTACTTTGTCATTCAACAGGTTAAATCCACATAGTTTGATTCATGCTCAAATCAAATAAACTCAGACTCTCTAGATCTATTTATATAACTTTATTGGCCTTCCCAGTGTGGGAAAACTTTCTAATTGGGTATCAGTGGAGAACTTAATGAGCCTGCTGTTTATTCTCTCTTCCAGGCCATTAATGAAGACTTAAAATTTTCTGTCTTTTGTGCCATCATGTGTTACAAATTAATGCAACCCTCAGAATGCCAGGAGGCTCTATTTTTATTAAGAAATGTCAGTAAAAAATGCTAATTAGGCATGCCTGTAAAAGATTACCAAACCTAATACATATTGATTGTGTCATATGGATTAGTCTGTTAATAAATCATATCAGTCATCCTTATATAATCTAAAATTCCTAACACACTATACATGTGAAAAATGAGAAATAATTCCCACTTCAGTATATTTTTCTCACCTATAATTTGTTATTATTATTAATTCCTATTATTTTTCATATAAGGGTAAGTTTCCATGATATAGAACAAAACATTAATAAGAAACAAAATGGGGGTGAAGTCAAATTAGATAGAGATACTGAAGTCTTTATGGAATATCAAATAAACTATTTTATAAATACATAATTCCATTCTCTACTTCATGGCTGGTACCAAAACTATTAGTTTATTTGAGAAATTGTACTATTTCATGTTGGTAGATATTTACTCTTCTTTTATAACAACTTTATTTAGCTATGACTCAGACACCACACAATTCACCCATTTGATGTGTACAATTCAATAGTTTTTAGTGCATTTACAGAGCTGTGCAACCATTGCCACAATTTTAGAACATTTTCATGACTTTTAATTATCACCTTCCAATCCCAATCCCCACATCCCCTTCAGCCCTATGTAACCAGTAACTACTTTCTGCCTCTATAGATTTGTCTATTCTTGACATTTTATGTAAATGGAATTATATATGTTCTTTTGTGAGGAGTTTCTTTGCTGAGCATATTGTTTTCAAGATTCATCCACGTTTCAGCATGTATCACTATTTCATTTCTTTTTCTGGTCAAATAATATTCCATTGTATCACCATGTCACATTTTGTTTATCCATTCATTAATTGACAGACATTTGGATAGTTTCTACTTCTTGGCAATTATGAATAATGCTTCTATGAAAAGTTATGGACAAATTTTTGTGTGGATGCATTTTCATTTCTCATGGGTGTATATGTAGCAGTGGAATAGCTGAGTCAAATGGTAACCCTATGTTTAAATCTTTAAGGAATTACCACACGGTGTTCATAGTGGCTGCACTGTTTTATATTCTCACCAGCAGTGTATAAAGGTTCCAATTTTCCCCCATCCATGTCAACACCTGTTATAACTTTTTAATTATACTCATCCTAGTGGGTGTGAAGTGGAATCTAACTGTGGTTTTGATTTCCATTTCTCTAATGACTATTGATGTTGAACTTCTCTTCATGTGCTTGCTGGCCATTTGCATATCCTCTTTGGAGAAATGTTATTTAAACCCATTGCCCATTTTAAATTGGGTTATTTTGTCCCAGTCAAGACAGGGTGGGATGGTGTGAGATTTCACCACACTACTCAAAAATGTGTGTAATTTAAAACTTATAAATTGTTTATTTCTGGAATTTTTCATTTAATATTTTCAGACTGGCTGAATGTGGGTAACTGAAATCCAGAAAGGAAACCTCAGATAAGGGCGCTACCATATTCCAGAACCTTGCTCCACATCAAACAAATGTGAGCTGAATGCGAACGAGAGCCCACTGGACTTCACACATTCCCCCCTCTTCAGCTTGTGCAGCAGGGTTCCATCCCACTGACCTCATCCTGCCTGGAATGCTTTCTTGAGTTAACAGGAAAGTGATGGAGGCCCTCTTCTAGGCAGGGTTTCTCAGAGAGCAATAATTCCTGCTAAGTGCAGAATTGCTGGATGGGTCTGCGATCAATAGCAAGCCTTGCCCCCAGCTGGAATTCAATCCATTTTGGCTGCTTCAGTGGAGTTCCTGGGGCTTAGACACTATGGAAATGCAATAACTGATTTTCGCTTATTTTAGTTCTATGAGCTCCTTACTGACCCACTCCATTATCCCCTCCTCTTCAAGTCCCAGTGCTGCAAGTCAGCCTTTTCCATCCTCTTAGTGACAAAGACTGTGAGTCTTTCAAGGCTGCAAAGCTCCCTTTACTCACGGAGTTTTTACCTCTGACTCAGTGCTACTTACCTCATTGGCCACATGCACAATTACTTCCTTCCTTCTACTCTACTCAGTTCAAACTCGCTACCCAGAAAAATATCTTGTCACAGCTGGAATTAACTATTCACAGTGAACTCTGCCAAACAGATCAGGACTCAAGCCCCTCATTCCTCTATAGCAGGACTCAGCGAACTTTCTCTGTAAAGGCAGACAGTGATCATTTTATTTTAGGCTTTGCAGGCTATGCATTCTCTGTTGCAACTACTCCACTCTGCTGTTGTACTGGGAAAGCAGCCACAGACAACGTGTAAACAAATGGGCATGCCTGGGTGCCAATAAAACTATACCTAGAGACACTAAAATTTGGGTTTCATATGATTTTTCACATGCCACAATTATTCTAGTTCTAATTTTATCAGCCATTTAAAAATATAAAACTATTCTTAGCTTGTGGGTTACATATAAAAATGGGCTGCATATAAGTGAGATCATGTGATATTTGTCTTTCTTTGACTGGCTTATTTCGCTTAAACAAAAAGAGGGTGCTGCAGGCCAGATTTGTCCCTTGGGCCACAATTTGCTGACCCTTGCTCTACAGGAAATCCCCTGTGGAGCTAGAGTCCAGGGTTTAGCATAAGCTTTCCAGAGTACCAGGCACTGAGATTTAACACCTGTGCCTTAGCCAACCTGTCCAGATGTACTTACTCATCAGATGGCATCTGTTTGGGGCAAGTACCTCTTAACTGACCTTTTAAGCATTTAAAAAGCAGAGCAGGTATTTTTATCAGACTTATATTAATCAGCTAATTATTCTTAAAAGAAATTTTAACTAACTTGTTGGTCACTGCCAAAACCCTGTCTTAGAATTGGTTCCCTAGAAGTGAAGCCTGAGACTGAGTATGTGCTTTATGGAAGAAGAGCTCTCAAGAAAAAGGAAGTGATGGAAGCAGGGGAGGGCAGGTGGCAACTAAGAGAGAGTGTGGGCTTGGCTGGAGACTAGGTTCAATCTGACCTCATGGGAAGCCCTGGAGCATAAATAGCTCTACAGAATTAGGCACTCAAGGTAGGTACCTCAACAGCACTTTGAGGCAAGGGGACTGGCCTTTTGTATCCCCATGTTGGGAAGTCAGTAGCAGTGGGCCCCACATGTTGGGGAGGCTGGCTTAACTCCAAGGTGGGCAGCTGACATTCAGCTGAGGGAAAATCTTCAGAGAATGGGGCAGCTCTGAGCTGTTAGGGGTCAACACTCACAGCAGCTGATGGGTGGGAATCTTAACCCAGTAAAGGGGATCTGGCTGGGCACCTACAGAATTACAGCCCACTTACAGGGACAAGAACACACTGGTTGCCTTTCCACTTCCAGCTCCTTCTCACTACAGACTACCCTCCTGAAGCTCTCCCTGAGTCTCCCAGGAATGAGAATGGATGGGGTTGGATGGAAGCACTCTACAGTCGTCCCCCCTTTTCTGTAGGGGATACATTCCAAGACCCCCAGTGGATGTCTGAAACCATGGATAGTACCGAACCCTATATATACTATTTTTTTCCCCTGTACATACATACCAAGGATAAAGTTTAGCACAATAAGAGATTAAGAACAATAACTCATAATAAAATAGAACGAGTATAACAATATACTGTAGTAAAAGTTATGTGAATATGTTCTCTCTCTCTCTTTCTCACTTGGGAAAAAGGGATGATTCACATTCTGGGCAGAATGGAGCAGGATGGCATGAGACTTCACCATGCTACTCAGAATGCCGTGCAATTTAAAACTCATGAATTGTTTATTTCTGGAATTTTTCATTTAATGTTTTTGGACCATGGTTGATGACATGTAATTGAAACCACCAAAAGTAAAACAGCAGATAAGGGGGGACCACTTACTTCCGACATTCCTGACAGTTGCTGGCTCTCTCAGATGTGGTAGAGCTTCTGTTATTCTGAAGTAGGTGGTTTATAAGCCAAGGGGAAGAAAATTATTTATTTTCCATTTCAGCTGCCACTCCACCCACTGCCAAACGTTAGAAGATGCCATCTTACCTAACCTCCTACTCCAGCTGTTGTTCCCTTCAGCCTGATGTCTCTGTTAGCACCACCCCAATGCCTTTTTTTGGGTGAGTGGCTCTTCTACTTATCCTCTCATTGGGGACATAGTTATTCTCTTGGGAGTAGTAAATGGCTCAGCCACACGAATGACAGATGCCTAAACTTTCGTTGCAAGCAGAAAATTAGCTGAGGCACTACAATGTGTTCTTGAGGACATAATAACTGATTTAGAATCACAGCTGAATCTAATTTTTCTAACTTTTGCTAAATGAAAAGTCACACCCTAATAGATTTATCTTAAGAAGAAAATTATGTCGTGCATGTAAAAACAAATTAAAAGTATAGAACACAATCTCTAACCCACCCCTGGGGGAAGCCCAATGTGTGTCCTCTCCTCAAGCCTAAGGGCACAATTTTAAAATAACTAGACTGAAAATGCTATAAATATATTTATATTTATAAATCAAATGTATTTGATTCTATTGCAATAGTTACAGGGAATGTTTATAATATACAGCAAACCTATGTTTGCTATAGAATTTCTCTAAACATGCACTCAGGGACTTTTACAGAACTTAAAAGAAAGGAGAGTAAAAGCCTTTTGACTGTTTTTCCCTTTTTCCCTCTCATCCCCCCACCTCTGCACTGGAGCCACAAAGGGCCTCTCAGTACACAAAACTGGTCCATGTTGCTTGTCTAATTAGCATAATTTAGTGGCTCCCTATGCCTTTTAAAATGAAGCCCGGAATCTGTTCCATGAACTCAAGGCTCCATCTCATTCAGCCCAGCCCTCCTTTATGGTTTTATATCACACTTCTCCTTACTTTCTACACTGCAGCCACAATGACTGTAAGTGAGCCACAGGGCCTTGGGACATGCTGTGTACTGCTTGGGAGAGAGTGCCACCATGGTTCTTCTGATGAACGCTTACTCATCTCTCAGATACCAGTTCAAATGTCACTTCTATTGGAAACCTTTCCACACCAACTTCACTCTCACAGACAAAGTAAGATCCCTATTTTATATAATCTTATATTCTTCCATCTCTCTCTTTCATATAGCACTTATTACAGCATGTATTTACATTTTTGTTTCAGTGATACTTTGATTCTCTTCCTCCTTCACCAGATGATTGGAATTATGTCTACTTTTTTAAAAAATATATATCTTTAATGACTTCGGAGGGGGATTATGTCTACTGTGATCATCACTATTCCCAGCACCTAGAACAATAAAATAATTTGGGGAAACACCTAGTTAAAGAGGCAAATGAGTAACATGAAGCAGAAGCAAATCGTCCTAGCCACGGCAACCCCAGATCAGCAAAGCTCCAACCAGTCAGTTACGTTTATTTTTATGCCATTGAGATTCTGTCGATATTTGCAACCCAGTATGACCCTGCCCATGATGACTAATGTGCAGAAATTTACAGAACTTTTATTATACTCCTAAGCATAGTAAATCACCAGGAGGAAATCTAAATTATACCACATCCTCTACTTATTTGACCACAAACTCCCCCTTTTTCATAGACTATGTTATGGTACTACTTTTCTGAGAACATGATGTGGGAAACGCTGTTTTAAGGACTTTCCCAGCTCTAAGACTAATTCTGTGATTCTAGACACCAGATAGCTTAGTTCTTGGGCTTAACCTGCAGTTCTTCTTTATTTAGACAATTATAGGTTCATATAAAGTTAGAAGAAATAATACAGAAAAATCCCATGCACACTATAACCATTTCCCCCAAGAATATTTTGCAAAACTATAATGTAATATGATAACCAGGATGTAGACAGTGATACAAGCTACTGATCTTATTCAGATTTGCCCTGTTTTACTTATACTTGTGTGTGTGCTAATTCTATACAATTTATCACAAGTGCAGGCTTGTTTACCCACCGCCCCAGTCAAGTTGCAGAGTATTTCCAATACCACAGTGCAAGGATCCCTTGGGTTGCCTCTTGGTAACTATATTTAAAATGAACTCAAAATGAATCATAGACCTAAATGTAAAACAGAAAACTATAAAACTCCAAGAAGATAACATAGGAGAAAACCTAGATGACCTTGGGTTTGGCGATGACATTTTAGATACAACACCAAAGGTAGGACCCATGAAAGACATAATTGACAAGCTGGACTTTATTAAATTTAAATTTTCTGCCTTACAAAAGAGATTGTCAGGAGAATGAGAAGACAAGCCATAGACTGGGAGAAAATATTTGCTAAAGACTTATCTGATAAAGGACTGTTATCCAAAATATACATAGAACATTTAAAACTCCACAATAAGAAAACTATTTGATTAAAAATGGATTAAAGACCTTAACAGACATCTCAGCAAAGAAGATAAACAAAGGTCAAATGAGCATATGAAAAGATCGTCAGCTTCTGCACAGCAAAAGAAACCATCAACAAAACAAAAAGGGAGCCCACTGTATGGGAGAACATATTTGCCAATGACACATCTGATAAAGGGTTAATATCCAAAATACATAAGGAATTCATACAACTTAACAAAAGAAAGACAAACAATCCAATTAAAAAATGGGCAAAGGACGTGAATAGACACTTCTCCAAAGAGGACATACAGATGGCCAAGAGACATATGAAAAAATGTTCAACGTCGTTAATCATCAGAGAGATGCAGATTAAAACCACAATGAGGTGTCACCTCACACCTGTCAGAATGGCTCCATCGACAAATCAACAAAGGACATGTGCTGGCGAGGGTGTGGAGAAAGGGGAGCCCTAGTGCACTGCTGGGGGGAATGCAGACGGGGGCAGCCACTATGGAAAACGGTATGGAGGGTCCTCAAAAAATTAAAAACTGAACTCTCATTTGATCCAGTTACCCCACTTCTAGGAATATATCATAAGAACCCAGAAACACCAAGAATGTATGCACCTCTATGTTCATAGCAGCACAATGTTCAATGCAGGAATTTAAAAATACTCATCTCTGTTCACATTTTTATCACTACATGTACTATATCTTCTTTTCAGTGCACAGAAACGTATGTTGACACGAAAAGAACTTTTTCTCTCTTTTTTCTGTTTGTGATTGGGACCTGCAAATTAAACTGAAGAGGGAAAAAAAGACAGATTAGCAAAAAAAAAAAAAAGGAATTTTTATTTACATGGGAGTTCACAGAAAAATGTGACCAAGAACATGATTAGAATAAGGATGGGAAGGAGTAGAAGGGCTACTTCTGGGAGAATAAATGACTACTTCGAAGCAGGGGGGCAGAGCAGAAAAGGCACTTAAGTAAACGTGAAAACTAAGGCTGAGCAATAGACATATTATTAAATCAAGAACTCGTTTTTGCCATGACTAGAACGGTTTTGACCTTTTAAAACAAAGAATAGGCTATCCCTGAGTATCAAATGACTCCTTGTTAAATGGTAAAAATTCCATACCATCATAGTTGATTGATTTAATTTCACTAGTCTAGATGGAAGCAAAAGTCCTTAACTGGAAGGCCCTGACATCTGGGGTGCTGGCATCAACTGTGAAATACATGTCAAGTTAGTCCCTAGCACTTCTTCCAAAAATCTTTTTTTTAAAAAATAAATAAGAAGAGGGGAGAATTCTGGGAAGGTTATGCATTTGGAAGAACCAAGAGTCTGTCTCCCCACCTAGACAATTGCGCTGCCAAAATCTGTCTGATGTAACTACACATAAACCCATGCAGTTCAAACCTGTATCTCGGAACTCTGGAGTCTATTGAAGGCTTGCACCTTCCAGGGAAGACTTGGATGGGAATTAAATAATGAAATTTTAAACAACCAATGAATCAAAAAAGAAATCACAAGGGCAGTGAGAGAATAGAAATGACTTAAAACAAAAACACAACATACCAAAATTTATAAGACACAGCAAAAGCAGTGCTAAAGGGAAAATGTATAGCTATAAGCGCTTACATTAAAAAAAAAAAAAAAAAAAAAAGGACAGATTTCACCCTAGATGGTTTTGCTCAGTGGTTAGAGCATCGGCCTGCAGACTGAAGGGTCCCAGGTTCACTTCCAGTCAAGGGCATGTACCTTGGTTGCCGGCTCAACCCCCAGCCCCTGTAGGGGTGAGTGTGGGAGGCAACCAACCTATGTTTCTCTCTCTCTTTCTCCCTCTCTCTATTTTCCACTGTCCCTGAAAAGCAATGGAAAAAAAGAAAAGACTGTCCACTTCATATGTCAACAGGGAAATGCAAATTAAAACAACAAAATACCACTATACATCTATCAGAACGGCCAAAATCTTGAACACTGACAACACCAATTGCTGGTAAGCATGTGGAGCAGCAGGAACTCTCATTCATTGCTGGTGGGAATGGAAAATGGTACAGTCACTTTGGGAGACAGTTTGGCAGTTTCGTACAAAAATAAAAATACTCTTATTGTACGATCCAGTAATCACTCTCTTTGGTATTTACCCAGAGGAGTTGAAAACTTATGTCCACACAAAAATCTGCACACAGATGCTTATAGAAGCTTTATTCATGTTTGCCAAAATGTGGAAGAAACAAAGATGTCCTTCAGTGTATAAATAAACTGTGTATAAATGAATAAACTATGGTACTGCCAGACAATGGAATATTGTTCAGTGCTAAAAAGAGCTACAGAGCTGTGAAAAGACATAGTGGAATCTGAAATGCATATTATTAAGTGAAATAAACCAATCTGAAAAGACTACATAACGTATAACTCAATGACATTCTGGAAAAGGCAAAACTATGGAGACAGTAAAAAGATCACTGGTTGCTAGGGGTTGCAGGGAAGAAAGAATGAACAAACAGAGCACAGAGGACTTTTAAGGCAATGAAATGACTGTGTACAAACTATAATGATGGACACACGTCATCATACGTTTATCCAGACTCATAGGACAGCAGTCTGCCTCTCCCACCCTCTCTCTTACCATGCTATACCATTTAGTCTCTCACACTGCTTCTCCTTGTTCATGTATCTTATTCTTCTTTCTTTCCTCAGTTATCTTTGTTTTTCTGTGTTCATGGCCATCCCTCCACGGACCCTAAATTTCCATGTTCTCAGTTCAAACCAGACACAGAGGATTCCTATCCTTCTCTGAATCCTGATTCTTATTCCTATGACAGGGAATCCGGTTACCCTAGCTTGGAACATATGTCATCCCCTAATAGCCAGCAGTGGTCAGTGCCTGGGAGCGAAAAAAAGGTACCTGTCACAGAGAACTGGTATGACTGTCACCCTCCTGGGGTGGATCTTCACGGGCAGGACATGTTTGCATTACATCTTAAAACTATGAAACCACATAGATACACTCTACCACATAGATATATTAGTCTTAAAATCTAGCTCTACCCAATTTGGGTCTTCGGGGCAGTGACAACAACGAAGCAAAATGAGGTTAAAACAGCCACACATTCTGTCCCACCCCGTACATGTTGCCAGTCCTTTGGCTCATACCTTATGGGACATCTTTGAATGAGGATGGGGTCCTTTAGTTTTGAATGCACCGTTTTTACAATTTGTAAAGACAAGAGAAGGAGCTGGAAAGGGGCATTTAGAAACATTTGCTTCCTATTGACTAAGCTTTTATCCTTGTATGAATTCCCCCAATAAACAGATATAACAATAATGATAATACAAAGCTATAGCATTGCCCTGAAGACTAAATGAGATAATACATGTAAAACACTTAAAACAATGCCTGGCACTGAATAAGAACTCGATAAAATAAATATCAGCTATCGTGACAACATCTTAGCACCGTCAGTCACCAACTGAATGAAGCAGTTGAGGTCCTCAAGGGACAAACTGGACTGAAATTTGAAGTGGTCAGTAATGAACCACAGTGACTGGTACTGCAGTGCAGTGTGGTTTGGTCCTAGCTAGAAATGGCCTTGTTAAAGAAGTAATGAGCTTCCACATACATGGGTATGCTAAGCAGACATATTTAAGTACCAATCATCAGCTTCCTTTATATATATCATAAAAATAAGACATAGAAATTTAGAATTTACCATGAACTCAAAGCCCAAAATAAAATAAAATTAATTTCAGTAAAAATTCCTTTTTGTTTCCTGGGCCTTTTCATTTTCCTTCATAATATATGGATGAAAACATTTTTAAAGAGAGCTGCCAACTTTAAAAATTTGGTCTACTGGCATGTGGGTAAGAGTGTGCTTTCTTATCCACTCTAATTTTCAGTTTGTACTTTTAGCCCCAATTTATATATTCTTACAGGAGAAGCTGGTATATGAATTGGGAGACTTGAGTAATTTTAATTTGATGGGACCCTGGGGAAGAAGACACTGCATGTGGATGGCATTTAAAAAAAACAGTTTATCTAAGAAATAAATGAGAAAATCAATCTTTCCTCCACAAGTAAATAGAAATAGATTTTAGTTTTATTAATGAGGGTTAGGCAAAAAGTTTTTGTGTATAGATGTATGTGTTGCTAGTTAAAATTGAGTCATTCTTTTCAATGCTTGCTGTTTGGAGTTCAATAACAGCCCAATTATAACCCAAAGGTAGAGTCACAGTAAATACCATTCTAATTGGATATTCTAAGTTTAGCGCTGACTTTTAAAAATAAAGCTTCTGTATTGTTTTATTTGTTTCAGTTATTCAAAATAATTTTCTTATTGTTAGGATTATACTATAGTTCCTGGGTTAATAAGTAATCACTCAAACAAACAAACAAAACCAAAAAAAAAAGAAAAAATAGAATCCCAAAGCAGTGGACAAAGTCTACTGAACTCAAATCCGCAGAGTCTAAGCCAAGGCTTCTCAGAGGAAAGGATTAATCCCTCCCCTCTTCAAGGTATCTGGGAATCGGGGAAAACCAATAGAAGCATCTAAAGTTAGGGTTAGGCAGCCCTGAGATCATCTCTCAGAACAGTGAGTAAAGTGTGGCAGGTGGTGTCAACTGGTACACAACAGCAGTCCCAACCCTCTTCCTCAGTTTTGCTACTTTCTATTAAAGAGATTTAAAAAATTACTGTACTTACATTCTTGGTCTCTCCTCCAGCTACAGGTGTCCATGTGACACAGCTCTGGCCAGCAAGATGGAAGAGGAATCTGTTGGAAATTCTGGAAAAGATATTTCCTCCTTATAAAGGGACAAATGCGTAGAGAGTACTTTCTGGTACAGCTGCTTTACTCTTCTTCCTGCCTTGGATGTGGACATGGTGCGTAGAGCTGCAGGACCATCATGTGACTGTAAGGCAGCAACCTAAAGCAGAAAAGCCAACAGGCTGATGATGACAAAACAGAATGAAAAAACAGCCTGTATCTTTGAAGGTTTCATTGAGCCATCATATCAAACCTGGGACCACCAGACTTCTTGTTATGTGAAATAATTGAATTTCTTTGTTTAAACTACTGTTAATTACGAATTCTCTTACTATAGCCAAAAGTATTCTTAGCTGGTACAAAGAGGATAGAAATTCAATCTTGTAACATGCTAGCCCTGGTGATATTCAGAGATCAGGAGACCACAGTGGTGCCTTTTAATCCATTGTACATAAAAATAAGTAAGAAATAACCTTATTTTTTTCATGAAAGTAGGGGGTAGTATATTCAATACAGACTCTGCTGAGCTCTTGAGAATGAGTAATAATAATGAAACATATTGGAAACAGTATTAGCACAATGGTTGTGGCAGACTGCGTTACTGGCCCCAAATCCTCACCCTTCTCTGTATCTGCACCTTTTGACATGTGTCTTTGTAGTAAGCCTTACCTCCTACCCCACCCCTTGACATCAGGCTTTAAAGAAAATGCACCCTATATCATTAATTTATTCTTCTGTAATTTTTATTAGCTGCACAGTATTCAGTTTAATACATGTGACAGTTACTTCATCCCTCCTATTGGCTACCTAGGTATTTAAAATTTTTAGATGTAATTTCAAAACCCTGTATAAAACACCTTGAGCATTATATGGCTAAATCTTTGTGCATATTAATAATTATTTCCTTAGGAAAATGTCCTAGAAATCGAACTGTTAAGTCAAGAGATATAAATGTTTGCCTGGCCGGGTGTGGCTCAGCAGTTGAGCATCGACCTAGGATCCAGGCGATCGGGGTTCGATTCCCGGTCAGGGCACAGGCCCAGGCTGCGGGCCCCATCCCCAGTCGGGGTCGTGCAGCCGAGCAATGACTCTCTCATCATTGGTGTTTCTATCTCTCTCGCTCCCTCTCCCTTCCTCTCTCTGAAATCAATAAAGATATATTTAAAAATAGAGAGAGATGTTTAACAAATTTCTCGTGCACAAAAGTTATGTTAATCTTCACTCCCACCAGCTATGTGTAAGAGTGCCTGCTTTCCACACTGTACTTAGCACTGAAAATTACTAATCCTCTCAGTCTTTTCCAGTCTCATGGTAAAAAATAGTATCTTGTTATAGATGCAATTTGAACTCTTAAGAATTTGGCAAAGATGAACTTTTAAAATATATTTATAGGTACATCTTTTTGGTGATATTCTTATTCATGCCTTTTGTCCTAATCTTCACTGAAATTTTTTTGCTAGTGTTTTTTATGTATTAATACTATTAATTCCTCTATTATACATGTTGTCAATGTGTTTCCTAATTGTTCAAATGCTTTTAAAATTATGCTCTGGTGTTTCTTGACAAAGGTTTTTTGTTTTACTTTATGAAGTCAAACCAATCTATTTTTTTTAAAAAAATATATAGCTTCTGTCTTTGCTTTCATAGATAAAAATACAACAGAACCTGTAATTTTTATGTCTTGTGTAGAATAGCAGAATGAAACTTCTCATTTAATCAGTGTAAACAAATCAAAGAGGAAAAACAGAATGTATTACATGCATCTTAAATGTTGTACAAAATTCTAGATACTTTCTTATTCTTTAATACATTTAACCCCTCACTTTAGAGTGTGCAATGATTGGGCCCATTTTTACAGATAACAAAACTGAGGCTCAGGAAAAATTTATATATTCATTTTATAGGATTTGGAAATAAATTTGCTATTTTATATTACCTTAGAAATTTACATTTTTTAAAAAAATTCTGATGGCACTTTTCTAGTCATATTTTTTGATAATATGGGTTTGATTCCTGATCTAAGCCCAATTATAAAGTTATCTCTTGGAACAAAACTGGCCTTCTGAACTTCTAAGGGAGCTGAAGAACACAATAACAATCTTCCCAGCTGTAGAGAGGTTAGCTCAATGCCTAACACAAATGCACATTGTTAGAGATGGGTAGCAACACTCCAGATATCTCTAATTGCAACATCAATTTCTTCCACTGGATAGAGAGAACTGGGTTTAAATATGTCTCTCCTATGAAGTCAGGACAAGATAACATTCTAGGGAAAGCCCAGAAGAAAACATCTGGTACTTCAAAGTTTTTTTTTTAAAAATGGCCTCTGTTGATTTCATATATAAAGAGGAACCTGGAAGCAAAATGCATATATTAACCAAGAAGCTGATGCTTATAACATGTGACAGAGGCCCCTGACCTCAGTATTCCTAGGATGGCAGGGTCTTAGTTAACAGCAAAACAATCAACAGGTGCCTGCAAAGCCGCTCAGTGTGAAAGGTTGTGCTAATGAGGAAAGCTGTAGCAAGTGCAAGGAGGGCATGTGTTCTCTGAAAGGCAAGTGCCTTTGAAATTCCCTGGAGTGAGCTCACATTTTTTGCAATGTAACTGTGCCCAAGTATCAGAATTCTAGTTCCATAGAATCTGAGGGTTGGCAGATGATTTAAAAGTACTTTAAGCAGATTAATGATTGCTTGGCACTTGGACTTGGAAGCTGGGACAGACTGCAAATGGACGTGGGTGATATTTTGGGGGTGTTGAAAATGTTCTCAAACTGAATTGTGGTGATAGTTGTTCCACTCTATAAATTAACTAAAAATCATGGAACTGTACATTGAAAATGCCTTAAATTTATGGTATATAAATTATAGGTCAATACAGCTATTTTTAAAAAGTAATTAAGTTCAACCCTTCCCCCAATACTTGTGTCCCCTTGTATCTGTTGTCCCACCATATCCCCTCCAGCTTTCTCTGATAGACAGATCTGGCTTTGTCCATGCTCTCCACCAGAGGGAAAGTCAGATTATTAGCGTTCTTTGAATACTCTCCAATAGTAAAGATGGGAGTTGGTGTACAATAGTGTTTCCAAATTCTACAACATTTGAAACAGTAAATTTGGGAGTCTCAGGAATTCCTCAAATTATAAATCATTCTTTAAATACATCAATGTTTTTCATACTCTTTACTCATAATGAGTATATAAAATCTTTAATGAATAATAAATATTAAGTTTAGTAGTCTTCTCAAAGAACAGTAGCCTATAGTGAGTGTTCAAAGACTAGAAATGTCAACAAAATTATTGCATCTTACTTGAATATTATCTGAATATTAAGATCTCTTAACAAGGTTAAGGGCACTACCCAGAATCAAATGCTAAACTGCCAATTTAAGGAGTTATTTTGCTTCTAAAACTGGTTATTCTAATGTGCAAATCATAACATTTGTACAAAGTGTAGTTATTGGTATAAACTTACAAATATTTATTTGCAAGAATGATACACCATTAACAACAGACAGGGCCACGAAACCTACACACGTTAAACTGGGCAAGAGATACAAGAATGACCAATTACGTCATGACCGGTTCTCTTCTGTGTCCGTCTCTGTCCCTGGAAGTGTTCACCTTAACCTTTCACGCTATGTGTAAGCTTTTATTCACACTTTTGCTCTTGCTTTTCATTTAACATCAGTGAATTCCTTTGAAACTATAAGTCCTGTAAGTTGATAGTTGTTTTAATTTTTACAGGAGAATTTTAATACTTTTCCCTATCTTCCCAATTTTTCTATGCATTTATCTTAGGATTTGGAATTCAGAAAAGCACGTTTCCTGGGGGAATTATGAGAAATTCCACATGGAAACACAGTGGTTCTCAAAATAACAGTGGTTCTCAAAAGTGGGGTCCCTGGACCAGCAGCATCAGTAGCACCTGGAAATTTGTAAGAAATGCAAATTATCAAGGTCCATCTCAGACCTAGTGAATGAGAGAGCTGGGGGTAGGGTGCAGCAATCTGCTTTCACAAATCCTCTGGTGATTCTGATATAAGCTAAAATTTGAGGACAAAAATTTAATAGCCCAGCTCTCTCACCCCTAGGGAGGGATAACCTGAGGAATGTGTTCTACACTTACTTCCAGAGCTTCCCTCTCCAACTGAGACTCAGGTGCCCCTAGAGGTAACTGGCTTGATAATATACCCTTTATTGAAGGCCTTCTTTTTCCTCTCATTTCTCTACAGGTATTTCTTTGGATCACTTCCCAAATAAACTACTTGCACTGAAATCTTTGTCTCAGGGAACCCAAACAAAGATACTTTTTAATAGCCTAAAAAGGCAGGTGGAGGAACAAGAAAAAGGGTTCTGGCGTTGGACAACTCTGGCTCAGATTTCAACCTGCCACTTGCCAGCTGTATGACTGCAGTTCAGGTACAGACTTTCTCTGTGCCTGAGTTTCCCCATGCTGCCTGCCTACCTTGCAGAGATGTTTGGAGGACAGGGGATAAGAAAGGCCTGGAGGTGCTCAGCAGGTGATAACAAATATTAACAGACCTAGTTAAAGGCAGTCTAGATATAGTTTGAATATGTTAGACAGCTCAAAGTTATGAAATTTCTCTATAGCCTCTCTTATTTCCTACAATTATAATCATGGTAGGCTAAGCTCTACAACAGTAATAATATAACCCTAAAATCTCAGTGGTATATTGTAACAAAGGTGTTTTTTTTTTCCTATCATCACAGTCTTGTAATGTTTGGAGGGACTCTTTGTTGGCTTTTGTCAGAGAAAAAGAGACTGAGTGAAAAATTACGTAGTAAGTTTTATATCCAAGCCAGTAAGTAATTGGCATTCTAGGCCTACATCCCATTAGCCAGAGCTCAGTCATATGGCCTCAGGTAGCTGTAAGGGAGGCTAAGAAATGTCATTTTCCTGTATACCCAGAAAGTTAAACAGGATTTGGTTAAGAGAGCATTTTCTCTGCCACAGTTCATCACCTACTACTAGAAACTAATGAGTTTAATTTTGGCCCAGTAAGATTACCTTGTTTTTCTACCTTGTATGTATATGTTCTACCCAAATGTCACACGTACAGATATGTCTCAGTGTCCTTATATTGAGAATGTTCTTTCAGTCAATAGCCATGTGCTTGTCCCTATAAGCTTGCTGTGTGCTCTCTGCCCCTTTTCATACCGGAAGGTGTAATCTATTCCAGGTCAGCCTTTATTGACTGATTCTTCTGGTGCTGATGCACAACCGCCCATATTTCCCACCTAGTTGCCTACATGCTGTTGAATGTCCCATTTTCTTTTCACCCAGAGTCCACTTACTGCTGTTCATATTGATTAGTGATCCTATCATTTCAATACTCAAAATCTGATTCCATTTCTATGTATATTCCTAACAGAAATGTGTATATCATAAGATCAATGAGCAAATTTTAAAATAAGTTAATGTCTTCATCTATAAAATAGATAGGACAAGAGTACCCTTCTCACATCATTTTGGTTATATGAGTTAATGTACACAAATTGGTACATTAATAATTGCTCAATAAAGTGACATAATATAACTATAGCAATGTTTTTTATTGCATTGTGAAATTGCATCAGTAGAAAATATCTACTGAATTTATCCTAGACCATTCAATATACAAGAGATATTTCTAAAGTGCTAAGTGCAATAATAGAAGTATTAGTCTTAAACTTTAAAAATATCAGGTTTTGGTCATTTAATATTTAAATGTCAAACTACTGACATTTTGCAGCTAAAGTATTCTAACCCTGAATACATAGCAATGGGCCTTATTTAAAATTTTTTAAAGATATGAAAAATCCCTTATAAAAATAGAAATTTCACTGCTAAGAGCAAAAACCATATTCTTGCTGCCAACTACTTTTGCTGATAAGATGAAGTAGTTGAAAAAATGGTGGTTAAGGTTGCTTTTTCTGAATGATGCTGAAACACTCCACACACCTTGCTCCATACCATTAGCATGCCTGTGTCATGGATGTTAAAGGACTTGCACAATAGGAACTGTATTTTTGAATGCAGCATTTGGATGGCTTGAGATAAAAGATAGGAATGGCCATAAACTCTGAAGTTGTTATTATTAACAGACCACCTTTAGAACATGCATATGGACCTCTTTATCCTACTTGCCTGCAAAACAATTTTCACAAAACCCAGAATATTACTTATTTTGAATATTTCATTTAGCTTGAAGTTATCTTTTGCTGTCCTGTTGAGCTATAAAGAAAACAATACCTATGTATGATATTTCTGATTTCAAAGGTCCATAGAAAATCTTATGGGATAAGTTAGTATCCTAAGATCAATGAGCTAATTTTAAAATAATTTCAAGAGCTCCAATTAATTTTCTATTATCATTCGACAGCTTCCTATTCATTAGAATTTTTACAGATAAAAACTTGCTCTGTCTTCTAAAAATATGAGGAAGATTTTTATGAAAGCCTTCTATCTCTACTCGAGATGGGCCCCAGCATACATCCATCTGGGCTTTCAAGCTCTCATACCAAGGGGTTTCCTAATCATGCTTTCCGCCCCCCCCGCCCCCCCCCCCAGGGATTCTCCAGGCATCTGTGTAGGAGTCTTAGGCTGTGATCCCCAATAAATGGGCCCTGAGACAAGTATATCGTGGAGGCAATCCCTGGAAGCACTGATAGGAGAGTGGAGAAGTGAGACAGGAAAGGGGAGGAAACCACTGCAGGCTGGGTCAATGGGTGGATTACTGCTATGGGCAACTGGATCCTACTCCAGCTTGATACTGCTGGAGATGGTTTAGAACATGCCTCAGAGCTGTCCCACCTGAGTGACAAGGAAGCTAGGCTATAGGTCCTATCGGTCAACGGTTGAGGGTGTTCCTAGACATTCAACTGCGTGGCATACATGGCCAGTCCAGGGCACGAACAAGTCTGAGAAAGCCCTGAGGCCTGTAGAGAGTTAGTATGCATTTGCAGTAGAAAGCTTCTGGGAAGTGTATTAGTCTCCTATTGTTACAAACTTAGTGGCTTAAAACAACACAAATATTATCTCATAATTTTGGAAATCAGACATTTAAAATTTTTTGGCAGGGCTACATTCCTCCTGGAATCTCTATGGAATAATCCATTTCCTTGCCTTTTCCAGCTTCTAGAAGCCACCTGGATTCCTTGGCTCATAGCCTTTTTTTCCACCTTCAAAGCCAACAGCATCAACCTCTGCATCAACACCTCCAACCTCTGCTTCTGTTACCATGTCTCTTTCTCTGATTCTGACCCTCCTTACTCTTTTTTGTAGGAACCTTTGTGATTACATTGGACCCAGGAAAATAATCCAGGATAATCTCTCCATTTCAACATTCTTAACCTAATCACATCAGCAAAGTTCTTTTTTCCATATAAGGTGACACAGTTATAGATTCTGGGGATTAGGACTGGGACATCTTTGAGAAACAATTTTTCCATACCTAACACGGGATATAAGAATGCTGAATGCCCAGGGGATATGTGGGGCACTGACCGTGTTTCCTTTCAAAGACAGGGCTTTGCAAGATAAATGTGCATAGTCTTCAAGTACTTTATGGAAAGAAAAAATAGGTGCTGCATAAATGTTACATTTATTCAACTAATAAAGACTGACATCCTTTGTTTCAAAACTCTAATACACACAATATCAAGGGGAGCATCTAGTTGTTATTTTAGCATTAGGGTTAACCTGCTTTGAAGCCCAGGATCACAGAGGAAAACAGAATGGCTGCATTTCAATTTCTTGTCCGTTTCATGGGGGAACGGAAAGCTCAAGACAATCACATCTTATTTTAGGGGCCCATCTAATTTCAAGAAGTTTCATCAAAAGCAAAGATGTGTTTTCCTGGGGAACACTGCTGTTCTGTTTATGAAAACAAAACCAGCAAGTGTCCACACAGGTGCTGGCAAACACAGGGAGATGAAAAGCAAAGTAAAGCCTTGCCTGCCAGGATGGGCTTCTACAGGAGGAACCAATAGCTTCAAAATCAAGAAAACGTAACACTTGCCAAAAAGAATCACCAACAAAAGGGATGCTGTCCCTTGCTGGTTTTCCTGTCTCTTTTTAAATCGGGCTTTGAGAGAATTGGTTCCTTTCAGAGAGAATTGTTTTCTTTCAGAATAACTTATTGGGTAATTTATTTCTAGAAGAATTTACTCGGTACCTTAGATAAATTTAGGTTTTATGCTAGGGGTGGAAATTCAGAGGTAAATGAGAATTGGGTTCTATCCTCAGGTTGATCAGTCGATTTTAAGTAGGTATAGGTAACCGAACAATTTCAGTACATTATGATTTCTATTTGTGAAAGACTGAATTTTTTGTCCCCAATTCTTCACTGAGCTGAGGGCACATTATGTATCTAGATCTTTACCAAATCCTCTTGAATGGCAGAGTGACTTCCCTGACCACTTGACTTTGAGTTTGGCTACGTGACTTGCTTTGTGAGTAGACATGATAAAACCAGAGGCTTGAAATACATTTGCCCTGCTGAACTTGTCTTTTATTAATCTGGTACACTCCCACGAGAGGTGCATGGCCCACAGAAACACTGCTTCTTCATCCTGGGTCCCTGAGTGAGACATGTTGAGTTCACCACATGCACTGGGTAGCCTCTAGTCCATGGAAGGTGATAGGCATGTGAAACAGAACTGGTTTCCACCAGGATCCTGGAACTTGAAGCCTGGAACTTATAGTCTGGAACCTAGAGCCCACAAACCAGCTTAGTCTAGACCAGATACACCCAAACCACAGGCCTGTGAGCACTAGAATAATTACTGCTTAAAGTCCCTGAGTTTTTGGGTGGTTTGTTATAAAGTATTCTTGTGGCAATAAGTGACTGATACACTTATAGAAGCAGGACAGAGGATCCCAGAAGGTGGAAAAAGGAAAATCGAATGTTCAATACTTAGTCAAAGAGGTAGCAGAGAAACAAAAAGAAGACACAAAAATAGAAAATAACTAATCTCCCTTGGTAATGCCCTCCCTTCTTTAATTAACAGAGGGCGAAATGAGGAAGTCTTCCAAGTCCAGGTCATCCTGGGTACTGCTGACATGAAAGTCCAGAACTAGCCATGACCTATGCCCCTTGGGGACTCTCAGTGTGAACTCCTCCCTTCCACCTCTGCTCTGGGTCCCAAAGGCCTCACATAGAAATGGATTTGAAAGAATTACAATCTACAAAACTACACTTAAAGAAGGCAAAAGTCATTGCTTGTTTTACCCTTTAGCATCTTATGTGGTAATCTTCTCCTTATGAGACTTGACAAAAATGATTCTAAATGAGAATCCTAGTTTGCTATAGCAATATGAATCCCAGTGTTAGGCACAGATAGGGGATCATATATTTTTGTTGCAGTGAAATATTTTCAGTCTCTCTGGATTCACTAGCCTTGTTTTTTTTTAAAAAAATATATCTTTATTGATTGCAGAGAGAGGAAGGGAGAGGGAGAGAGAGAAACATCAATGATGAGAGAGTCACTGATTGGCTGCCTCCTGCACGCCTCCTTACTGGGGATTGGACCCACAACCTGAATATGTGCCCTGACCGGGAATCGAACCCCAATCTCCTGGATCACAGGTCGATGTTCAACCACTGAGCCACGCCAGCCAGGCCACTAGCCTCATTTTAAACTGTGGAAACTAAGGTGGCAACCACTGACAGAAAAAACATTATAGTCCTATGATTGGATATAATTTCAAAAAAAATGTTGGAACTCTCTTCCAAAGGCTCCTCGAAACAGTATATAGGGACCCATCATCCTTTTATAGGTTTTCAGCTGATTCAATTTCCAAGCTTTAGTGAGACAGAATACAAAAATTCTTCAAAAGTAATACTTCTGAAATATCTTCATCAAACCTATATTACAAATACATTTAAAAAATAAAGATGTCCATGTGCACATATGAAGAGAATACATGCATATTAAAGTCAATCTATGTGCTGGGACCCCTGAAATATGTTTCTGTCTTAAGGGTTGTGTCCTTTCAAGATCAAATTATAGTTTGTGTGTATGTTTGATGCTTCTGGAGTACTAGCTTTTACCACTTGAGAGCAAAGTAGAGATTGAGAAAATCTCCCCTGTGCTCTCCCCAAACACACACAGACATACACAAGAAGTGAAACAGAAAGTGCTGGAAAAAGCCCAGTCATCCCTTTTTGTTGTTTCTGTTGTAGTAATTTCCCCTCTCCTCAACACCTTCCCAGGCCTGCACCAGGGTCTGCAAGATTAGCAAGTTAATCACACAGGTCATTGTGGAAAGGGTTGTAATTAAATCTGCCACGATCTTCATCTAGAATTGGGTTGTCCCATGAGGGTGGATTACATAACCCCTTCCTTTGTTCTGTCCTTTCCTCCTTCTGATAGCTCCAATGAGATCTTCAAGATGAGCCTTCCCTATTTAGTCTAGCAGCTGACCACAAGTCATATTAACAGGCAGAAAAATAAAAGCAGGAGAACTGACTAGAGTTGAATTGACTAAAACTCTGGGAGGAAAGGTTTTTTGTTTTTTTGTTTTTGTTTTTGTGTGCTACAAGAAAAATAAAACTTGGAAATCAAAAGCTATTCTAGGCTGTGAAGGCAGTCCTGGGAAAGTTCAAGGAAACTAGCCAAACTCATTTTATATGACTCAGTGTGAAAGGTAACTCCTTTCTGCCTTTTCTCCGTTTCTCTGCTTCTGAATGAAAATGCCTCTATCATGAGAGGTGAAGCCCGAACCCTTGGGCTCTGAAAATTATTTGTGTGGCCTCAGACAATTATCTTTGCAAATATTATACCATAACTTTGCACTGAAGTCGACAGAGACTAGTTTCAATGTAAGTAAATAGAACCCAATATGTAGTGAGCACATTTGTGGGGGCAGAATCTTGTGTCATTGTAGGGCCAGTCTGAGATCTGACCATGAAGATGCGGATTTGCACTTTAATAACTTCTGTCCACTCTCAGCATCATTCCCCATCCCTCCAAATGCCCTCCCTTCCTAGAAAGCCAGATCATTGCAGCTCCCTCTCCCTTTCTGCTTTCAGGGATTTCTCTCCAAATTTTTCTTTTTTACCCAGTTCTATAAAATTTGTCCTTAAATGAAATGCATCAGGGTCTCCCTCTCTCATTACCTTCCTATTCTGCATTTTCTGCTTAATTTTTCCCACTTCCAATCCTCATTTAAAACCCCCCTGGGAGAGGCAAGGAAATGTAGAAGACCAGCAGATCCTAAGCTTCTTTCTGAATCTCACTGCGCCACCCAGTGGCCATGCGGTCCTAGGAAACTCACCTTTGGAATTGTACTTTTTCAGTTGAAATATCAGGATCACCAATTTTGCCTAAAAGGATTATTTGAGGATAAAGTGAAATAATACATGTGGAATTGTTTTGTAAATTGTCTACTACTAATTTATAGTTATAACTAGTAGATCCCCTTATTGCCAGTTTAGGTTGGGATTTTTCTCTTACTTGGAAACACAGCTTCTAATTGATTCTCTGTCTAATCTTCAACTGCTCCCACCTACCCTTTCCATCTGCTGCCATCCAGGACTTAGCTCAGATCAAGATTCTGGAACAGACCAAAGTCCCTAAGTGACAAAGACAAACCAGCAAATTGACTAATTTTCCAAACTGGGAAGAACTATCAGGTGGCCCTGAATTTAGCAGTAAATCCAAAGACCATGTAAATTTAAAGGATTAAAGACTTGAGGATCCAGAAAACAAAACCAACAGTTAAAACAATGCATACAGAAAAGATAGTTTCCAACAGAGCCTTTTGGTTTAAGACCAGCTCCAAGGACCTTGATTTCTTAAGAACATCAGACTGGAAACTTATTTAGACTGCACAGTGGATGTTCTGTAAAAGTAAGAAAAGAAATGAATTCTTATTGAGAAGCAGTGCAATTTTGTAACTTTGTTCTGAATATGTTTTCTACCCTGAGATGCCTTACCCACCAGGGAAATAGATGCTTGTACTTTGAACAGCTGGCTGAGAGTATGATGGAAAATTTATATAAAGCTGAGGCTCTGAGGAGACCTCAGGGATAAAGTTATATCCCCAAGGCTGTAGTTTTATCAATTTTTATCTCTTGTCTGGTGGTTATGGATGCAACTAGCCATGAATACAAAAAGGCTTCTGTATGGAGGTGCCTCTGACATTTTCTCATAGAACAATTTTCTTAAAAGAGAAAAAAAAAAAAGGCTGTAGACCACTCACAAAATTAGAATGTATCCAGTCATGGCCTAGCCATTCAATCTCAAGTCAAAGGCAGATGCCTCTGAAGATCTCTCCATATACTTGTGCAATCGTGCTCGTTGGTTGACACATGATCATTGACCAAGTGAATAGAATTGCTTTTAAGGATACTAACACCCCTGTCTGCTTCCATAGCCATGAACAACATGGCCCCGGTCTTGGGTCTTCCAGGGGAAAGCAGTTGTGCTTTTAAATCACTGAGGAACTTCCCTATAGGTGGGCTAGCAATAAAAAAATAATATGGTTTCTGGTGTATAGGTTGGAAATATGATAGTGAAGACTTTTTTTAATCAAGGGAATCATAGCAAGTCACTTGCAAGGGAACTGAATAGTCTAGCTTTCTTGAAGTAGAATTGTTTTCAGGTAAAAATACTATTATGATCTATTTGGATAAAAATCCCATTTTCTTTCTCTCTAAACTAAGATATTTCTTTAGAGTTCTAGCCATAATTTTAGTATTTTAAGCCCTTCCCCAACATGTGAGCTGATGGACTCTAAACATCTCAAAATATTAATTTAGGGGCCTTTATACATCTACATCCTATGTTAACCTTAATTTTGGGTGATTTAAAATACTCTATCTTCAATTTATATATACAGAAAAGCACAAAAAGGGTAGAGAGTACAGCTATCAACTGAAAGAGAACAAAATCACCTAGTATTTTGCAGACAATTTCCCTTGAGGATGATATTGGGGCTAAGTTATAGCTAAATCAAGTAGAGATGAGAAGTGTCAACTTATCCCATCAACCTGCTCATTTCCTTTACATAGTAAAACGTGCCCTTGGGCCAACCAAGAATTTATTCAACAGATATGTGCCAGGCACTGGAGAATTAAAAAAACAACAACTCACAGTCGCTGTTCTTAAGAAATGTAGAGCCAAGCGGACAGTGTTAACTGTGCCTCACCTGTAAAGTAGGGATAACACAACCTGCTTTAAAAGCATGATATGAAGATAAAATAAAACAACATGACATGTAGCTGAAATGAAATAGTATGAATAAATAAAATAATGTGAAACATAATACTAACATGAAATCTTATAAATTCTTTAGCTTAACAAGTTTAACACTTAACAGTATCGGTATCATTCCTGCCTGTGGGTGATATTACGAAGAGCCCGACTGGTGTCACAGAATGGATTACACATGGCCGTGTGAGGGGTCTATTTTCTGCAAGGGGAATCTTCACTTGACTTCTTCCTGTGCAGCTGTGATGACTGGTAGGAGAAGTCAGTGGGTTAACATTATTTACACTGAAGTAAGCTCTGTCTAGATGTAAAGGATTAAATGTAAAACAAACTGACAAACAGACCCCAAAGGAACTAGGAGAAGATAAAAGGAAACTTATGTGTATATTTTTATATTTTTCAGGTAGAGAAAACATTCCTAAACATGACATAAACTCCAGGAGAAAATATTTGAATAAGGATAAATTTGCCCTTATAAAAATTTAACGCTTCCACATGGCCTAAAATTATTAATGTTAAAAGACATGTGATAACCCGGCCGGTGTGGCTCAGCAGTTGAACATTGACCTAGGATCCAGGAGATTGCAGTTCAATTACCAGGAGGGGCCTGGGTTTCGGGCTTGGTCCCCAGTGGGGGCCTGCAGGAGGCAGCCGATCAGTGACTCTCTCATCATTGATGTTTCTCTCTCTCCCTCTCCCTTCCTCTCTCTGGAATCAATAAAGACATATTTTTAAAAAACTTTTAAAAAAAGACAAGTGATAAACCAGGAAAAGTATTTTCAGCACATATAAGAGACAAAATTTTTCCATCAAGAAAATAAAGATAACCAACTCAATAGAAAAATCTTCAAGGACGTGAACACAATTTGCAAAAGAAAAAATAAAACCTAGAGACCAGTAACATTCAAAGATAGTTAAGCTCACTAACAAATAAATTTGAAATAACAATAAAGAAGACGACTATATATCAAAATTTTGGCAAGGCTTAAAAATGTGGATAATATCCACTGGAAGTTGAAGAGTGTTTTGTGAACCACATACCTTCACATAGCCTTGGAAGAAATGTAAATTCATATAACCTTTAGTAGTTCACATTGGCAACATATTATAATTCCTTGGTGGCATAATCCTTGACCAAGAAATTATCCTTCTAGGTATTTATCCTAAAGTAGTATTTGGACTGATGCAAAACATAGAGTTTCTTGGATATTCACTGCTACTATATTAGATAAAATTGGGAATATTCCAAATGTCCACCATTAGGGAATTTGTTAAATAAATTGTGGTTTTCTATTTTCAGGGTTTCTCAACCTTGGAACTGTTGACATTTGTGCTGGATCATTTGTGACTGTGAGGACTGTACTCTGCATTGTGGGATACTGAGCAGCATCCCTGGCCTTCACCCATTAATGATGCCACTAGCACCTTCTGCCCAGTTGTGACAAATAAAAATGTCTCCAGACATTGCCAACTACCTCTTTGGGAGGAAAATTGTCCCTTCACCACCTTAGGAACCACTCATTTAAGTAAATGTAATGTGATCCTTAAAAAGAATATATCAGAGCCACACATACTAACCTGGAAAGACAAGCGTGGTATATTATTAAATTACATAAGTGATGGATAAATATTATGTACTATATAATCTGATTTGCATCAATAAAACAAATCTTGCATAATCATCTGTGCATAATGCTAAATGTCCCTAGGAAAAATCAGGGAGAATGCTGGTAAATCATTGGTCAACAATGACTATCCTGAACTGCTAATCCTCCACATGGAAGAATGTCTGTTTAATATGAGCAAGTCACATGGTCTCTCTGGTTCTCAGGCTCTCTCAACATCATTCAAATGATGGATTCATGAGGAAGACATTCAAAAAATAACAGAGAATCATTTTGTGAAAATATTCTGTTAGAAAGGGGTGTAACTCAGCTTTGAGACCATTGTTTTTAAGCTTTTGCAAAAGAGATGCACAATGATTTCTAGAACAATTTTTGTGAGTGTGAAATACAAATTTTTATGAGTACTTCAGAACTCATCAAGCAATATTCAGCTCACCCCTCACCCCTGCCTTTCCCCCAACCCCCTGGACTTTCCTTCTGCTGTATTTATTTACTTTGTATTTCTCTTTGTTGCAATTCATTTATTTTTGCACTGACCTTTTTTAAAAAACAAAACAAATGTGACCTTGAAACTTTGGAGAGACAAGTCATTTAGAACATGAAGGTTTCTAGTGGTTTTTGTTTTGTTTTTTGTCCTGAACTGATATATATCTTATGGACTATAAAGAAAAATAAATCTCCAGCCTTTTGTTGTTTAAAAACAGGCAATGATGATCAGAGGTCTTAGGATTTAAAATGTCTAAAGCTCAGAGAATGATGGAAGTTGGGCAGCAAATATGAGTTGTCCTTGCTGATCTATCTCTAAATGAAAATAGAGCGGGTGGCCATATTAGCTAATTCTCTGGGTCTTCAGTGTCAAGTAAAATAATTTATTTGATTGAGAGATTTCTTAACAGGAGACCCCACCTGTGATAGAATGAACAAAATGAACTGTTACGCTTCATTTGTTTTCATTATCTGCAAAACAGCAAGTCTCTGAGATCAAACAGATTTCATTCTTTTCTTCTTAATGCAGTGATGGCAAATGTCAGTGAGCAGAGAAAAATCTTTCTCTTGCAGGCCAGAAAGCCTGTAGGAAATAAAGTAAGGAGTGCATTGGATTTGGAATTTTAACACAAATTAGATAATATGATCACATTTAAAGGAGAAATATTTTTCAAGAGACATCACACATTTCTAGAAATATTCAATGTAGAAAAGGCATTCCTGGAAATGATGAAATATTAGGTTGTCGAATAGAAAGAGATTACACAAAAACTCCAATTGTGTTCAAACCAGGAGAACTATATTATATTCTGCTGGATTATATGCTCTTTGTATAAGTGATTGGGAATTAATCCCAGAGTGCCTTCCTTCAGTAAGTTCTGTCATTTCATACGGGAAGCAATTCGGAACCATTCAAGAGTGAATCATAAAATAACTAGCACATAGTTCGTTTTTATTAAGAGCAGCTATCTTGAAAAATACCCAGCACTAGAGGGTCTCATTTGGCACCATGGCTATGAGGCCCCCTATATACTGACAGATTCCAAATCTTTACCTCCATCCCAGTTACTTCACCAGCCACCTGTTCATCTTCTCCCACTCCCCAGTTCCTCTGCAGCACTGAATTTCCCTGGGAAATCCTATCTGCTCATTTCTCTGCAGTCTCCTCATCTGCCTGAGTGGGTTTTTCCATCAGTCCAACCCTATTTTTTAAACTTTAAGGTAGTCCTCAAAATGTATGATCTGATGGGGGCACCCAAGTCTCTTTCCAGAGCTGCAGTGAGTTTATCATAATTCTTCCAATTCTTCTAACGCATCAGTGGACTTGTCAAGTGCAGGAAAGGGTGAAGTTTGCCATCCTAACAGAAGTAACAAATTAGTATTTTGCTTAATGCTCTCTTTCATAGGATAGACAAAGTCAATTGTTCTTTCTTACTCCCCATAAACCTACAGAGCTATGGTAGGCATGTCCCATATACATTTAAATATTTAGTATCTTCTTATTCATTTATTTCTTAGCCTTTTTGTTTTCTCCTGTATGAAATTGTGAAATCCATTGTAATACATTAATTCTGAAGTTCTTTTTGCTAGGAAGAGACAGCCATCTCTTTAGATTAATAAATAATGTGCACAATTCTCATGATATTTTTCTATTAATCTTTAGTAAAGCATGAAATTTAATCTCCTCAGAGTGATAAACTTATGGAATTGATGAGCTCTGACCGTGGGGCCATGTAACAAGCCATATGCCTCTATAAGACATTATTCTGTGTCAAGGGTTTCATATTAATTTCTGAAGTACTTGAGTTAATGATATTTCATTAAGAAACCCTTAACAAATGCAAGTGTTCACTTTCATGAAGGGATTTAATGGGAAGTTAATGAATTTATTCTATTACTTTGCTCATTTAAAAATATTCTTTAATTAGATATTATTATTAATGGACTGATTACATGCATTTGAAGGAGTCTCTCCAATTATTCAGAATTTAATCATGAAAATTTATCAAATCAGATGGAGAAAACGAAGATAAACACAGTTATATATTTAGATAAGCACCCTCAAATCTAAGACATGTTGCAAATGAACAGCTGAGATAAGAAGGGAAGTTCCTCAAATATATTTGAAAAACTGATCATCTCAAATTTTTTATATACAAGAGCTTAGTTATTCATTCATTTATTAAACAAACACTTGTTTAGTACTAATAATGTGTAAGCTACAGTGATAAAAATAATGGAAGGATTTCAGAATCAAATGAAAGTAAAAATAGGCAATTGAACCAGTAACTACACTAGAATATTGCATGGGCTAAAATAAAGGTAAGAACAGTGTGCCATGGAGCAAAATAGGAAATTCACCTGACTTGAATGAAAAGGCATTAGAGAAAAGATGACGTTTGAGCTGAGTCTTAAAAATTGACAACACGGCCCTGGCCAGGTAGCTCAGTTGGTTAGAGCATGGTCCCATGCACCAAAAAGTTGTAGGTCTGGTTCCTGGTCAGCACCCATACCTAGGTTGCATGTTCGATCCCCAGATGGGGCATGTATGGGTGGCAAACAATCAATGCTTTCTCTCTCTCTTTCTCTAAAATCAATCAAAACATATCCTTGAGTAAAAATTAAAATAAAAAAGTGACAACACTAACCAGGAACATGAGGGGGAAAGGATATTATAGGCAACGAAAGTACTCAAACATGGAATGTTGTGTTTCAGGAGGTCATGGTGCGCAAGGGAGATATTGTGGTAACTTGAACTAATGTAGTGACAGTGAGGATACAGAGAAGAGGGTGAATGAAACTATTTCAGAGAGCTTTGACCTGCCTTGGGTAACGGATCATATGCAGAATGGGTAGATGAAGAAGTCTAGGTCATTTACCAGATTTCTGACTTGGGTGACTGTATATGGTAGTGCCTTCTACCCATGTTGGGAATACAGGAGCAAGAGTGGGTTTGTGGGGCCTAGGGTGTCAGGGACTATGATGAACACCATTTTAGACAGGTTTTTGTAGCGAAGTCTATAAGAAATCCAGATGTCTCAGGCAGCTGGATATTTGACACACTGGAAAGAGATCTGTACTGAAGATAATAGCGATGAGATTATTTTTTTACTGCAGGCTATCTCCTGATTATATCATGAAACCTTGATTATATCAAGTTGTCAGGAGAGGTATGAATTTTTTGTTGTTGTTATGTAAAAATTTGCCATTTTCAAACTTAGTGTTTGGTATCATCACCTGCCATAAAACACGCAGACCTACTGTATAACTGAAGATTGGTCATTTGAGAAAGAGGTCAACAGGTAACCTGAAAATTGAGGTTTAAGAAGTAAATGATATACATGTATGGTCATAGCAGCATTATTCATAATAGCCAAAAAGTGGAAATAATCCAAATATCCACCAACCGAGGAATAAAGATAGTAAGGTCTATCCATACAACATAATATTATTCAGTAATAAAAAGGAATAAAGCCCTGATACATGGTATAAAATGGATGAACCTTGAAAACATGCTAAGTGAAGGAAGCTAGTCATAAAACACCACATATTTTATTATTCCATTTATAGGAAATGTACAGAACAGGCAAATATATAGAGACAGAAATTAGGTTAGAGGTTGCCTAGGGTGGGTGGGGGATGGGGAGAAATGAAGGGCAATTGCTAAAAAGTGTGGGATTTCTTTTGGGAGGGATGGAATGAAAAATGAAATCTAAAATTAATTGTGATGATGGTTGTACAACTCTGTGAATGTACTAAAAGCCATTGAATTCTACAGGTTAAATGGGTGAACTGTATGTAAGTGAATTATATTTCAATAGTTGTTACAACAAAATAATTTTACAGCCTTATTTCATAAATGGATATTTAAGTAACTATTTATTGAGAGCCCACAAAAAAGCAAATAATGTCCATATGATGAATTGTTAAATGAGAAAAACAAGCTGCAGAGTAATGCATATCTTAAGAAGCCATTTTATAAAAATGAGCATGTATCAAGGAAAGTTCTATATATGTGTATTTGTTTCTGTAAGCATGTAAAATTTATGAAAGGATAAGCATATTGCTTTCAACAAAAGAATAGAAATGGGGAGATAAAGTGGGCTATTAGATTTCTAAAATACATGTCTGGATTTTTTTTATTCTTAAGATGAACAGGTTATGCTTTTATATTTTATTTTCATATTTATTAAATTTATTGTGGTGACACTGGTTAATAAAATTATATAGGTTTCAAATGTACAATTCTATGATACATGATCTATATATTACATTGTGTGCCCGCCACCCAGAGTCAAATGTTCTGTCACCAGCCCTAGCCGATTTAGCTGAGTGCTTAGAGCATCAGCCCATGGACTGAAGGGTCTTAGGTTCGATTCCTGGTCAGGGGCATGTACCTCGGTTGCAGGCTCGATCCCTGGCCCTGGTCCAGGCATGTGCGGGAGGCAACAAATCGATATGTCTCTCTCACATGATGTCTGTCTGTCTGTCTCTCTCCCTGTCCCCTTCCACTCTCTCTGAAAAGCAATGGAAAAATTATCCTTGGGTGAGCATTAAAAAAAATAATCAAGTGCTATGAGTAGAGGCAGTAGAAAGACCCCAGGACACAATGGATGCACTAAACTCGGAGATTTTCTTTCCTGAGAGGTGGGTCCATAAAAGAACAACTTCTGTCACCATATATCTTTACCCTTTACTCTCCCCCACACCCGTTCCCTCTGGTCACCACCATACTGTTGTCTGTGTCCACGAGTTTCAGTTTTCTATCCCACATATGGGTGAAATCATATGGGTTCTTAGCTTTTTCTGACTTATTTTGCTTAGCATAATACTCTCAAGGTCCATCCATGCTGATGCAAATGGGGGTATTTCATCTTTATTTATGGCTGAGTAGTATTCCATTGTATATATGTACCATATCTTCTTTATCCAATCATCTAACAAAGGCCACTTCAGTTGTTTCCATGTCTTGGCCACTGTCAATAACGTTGCAATGAACATAGGGATGCATATATCTTCGTGAATAAATGTTCTCAAATTTTTGGGGTGGATACCCAGAAGAGGGGTTGCTGGGTCATATGGTAACTCTACTGTTAATTTTTTAGGAACCTCCATACTTTTTTCCATAGTGGCTGTATCAGTTTACATTCTCACCAGCAGTGAATGAGGGTTTTGTTTTCTCCACAACCTAAATCCACTGCACTCCTATATACTAACAGTGAAATTTCAGAAAAAGAAATGAGAAAAAAACAAGCAAGCAATTTCTTTGGCAATTGCAACAAAAAGAATAAAATACCTAAGAATAAGCTAATAAACTTAACATAGGATGTGAAGGACCTATACACTAAAAAGTACAAAGCATTACTAAAAGAGATTGAGCCCTGGTCAGTGTGGCTCAGTTGGTTGGGCATCATCCTGTGCACCAGGAGGTTGCTAGTTCATTGATGCTTTTCTCTCTCCCCCCAATCACTCTAAAAATCAATAAACTATTCTTAAAAAAAGATTGAAAAAGACACAATGAAATGAAAAGATATCCAGTGTTCATGGAATGGAAGAATCAACATAGTTAAAATGTTCATATTATCCAAAGCAATATACAGATTTAATGCAATCCCCATCAAAATCCCAATGCCATTTTTTAAAGAAATAGAACAAAAAAATAATCAGATTTCTATGGAATCACAAAAGACCCCAAATAGCCAAAGCAACCCAGAGAAAAAAAGGACCAAGCTGGAGGTATGACACTCCCTGGCTTCAAGTTATACTACAAAGTGATGACAATCAAAACAGCATGGTGTTGGCAGAAAAACAGACACAGGCCAATAGAACAGAACCAGGAGACAAGAAATAAACCCACAGGTATATGGACAAATAATGTTTGACAAAAGAGCCAAAAACATACAACGGATAAAAGAAAGCCTCTTCAATAAATGATGCTGGGAAAACTGGGAAGCCAAGTGCAAAAGAGTGAATCTAGACTACAGTTTGTCCTCATATACAAAAATTAACTCAAAATAGATCAAAGTCCTAAATAATAAGACCTGGAACAATAAATTACATAGAAGAAAACATAGGTACTCAACTTATGGACCTTGGTCTTAGAGAAGACTTTATGAATTTAACCCCAAAGGAAAGGGAAGTAAAGGAAAATATAAATGAATGGGACTATATTAAACTAAAAACCTTGTTCGGCACAAAAGAAACGGCCAACAAAACAAAAAGACAACTTGCTTTTATATTTTAAAAAATTAAGGGAGGAGGAAACAAGATAGCGGAGCAGTTCACAGCTGCCCTGCCGCCTCCCGCAACCACATCACAATCACAACTAAAACCCAGAACCACCGTCCCTCAGAGCCTCCCGAGATCCGGCTGCACAGAAGCCCCGCAACCAGGGAGCTGAGGCAGCACCGAGACCGGGAGGAGGGGGAGACGCGGGCGGGGCGGGGCTGAATCAGAGACGCGGCCGGGCCCACACCCGGTGCCGCGGGAAACCCGGGAGGGAATCTCGGCGGCGGGGGTTTCCCGGAGGAGCAGGGGTCCCAGCCCCACAGCAGGCCCCAGCCCAGGGCTCCAGGGCTGGGAAGAGACGTCCCCACACTCCAGGCTGTGAAACCAGCGGGGACTGTCCCTGAGGGTCGCGGAGGCCACGGGAGCCCCAGCAGCTCCTCTCAAGGGCCCGGCGCGGACTCACTCGGACGCTCCCTCTGAGCCCAGCGCCAGGCAGCAGCCTGAAGGGACCCGGGACACTCGGGGAGGGACTAACCTGCCTGAGATCCGGGCGACAGGCGGAGGGCGGCTTCCTCCCGGGCAGAAGGGCTGGCGGAGGCCATGGCTCCTGTGGCGAGTCCTCCCCGCACAGCCCGCAGGCAGGCACCATGTTTGAATCGCCAGCACCTGACTCACCTTTGGCCCCGCCCCGTGACTCCCGGAGGCCCCGCCCCTCCCCACCTGCAGCTCATCCGGGCCATTTCCAGGGGCTTTTCTGTGCAAGTGGCCTCTCGAGCCCCATGCTTAGGACTTTCCTAAAATCTCTCAGACAAGCAGCAGCTGCCCCATGCGGCTTGATAAGCGGCCCCAGGCCTGGCACTAGCGGCAGCTGCACTGGCTCATGGCTGGGCCTCTCCTGGGCACCTCCAAGCCCAGCACAAGGAGCAGCCAACTACGGTTTGCTGTGTGGCTCATGCTGGGGGGCCCTGGGCAAGGCACTGGCACAGGCTGACTGTGCACCTCCCGGGAGGCCCCAGGGACAGTGCACCTGGTGCTCAGACTCGACCACGCTGGATGACAACCCTGCCACATCCACGAGTGACACTCAAGGGGCGCACTTGGTGAACACCGAAGCCCCACTGAAGTAAATCCTGCTCCATACCGGTGTCTCCAGCACAGCAGCTCTTTGGCTGTAGCTGCAGCGGGTCCTCACAGCCGATTGGCCTGGGGTCAGTTCCTCCCAGGGACGCCAACAGCAACCAAGGCTCAACGACAACAGGACAGTGCACAGCCCACACAGGGGAGCACCTAGAGGGCCCAGCTCAGGTGACTGGGGAGGCTGAGCCACTGCACCCTACAGGACACCTACTACACAAAGCCACTCTACAAATTCCAGGAGACATAGCAGCTCTACCTAATACACAGAAACAAACACCTGGAAGCAGCCAAAATGGGGAGGCAAAGAAACATGTCACAAAGGAAAGAACAGAAGAAATCTCTAGAAGAGGAACTAAATGAAATAGATCCAAGCAAGCTAACAGATACAGAGTTCAGAATAATGGTTATAAGGATGCTCTAGGAGTAAGAGTATGATGAAAATAATTGAGAAAATCAATGACATAATAAAGGACCAATGTGAAATGAAGGCTACACCAACTGAAATGAAGAACAATTTACAGGGAATCAACAGTAGAGTAGAGGATCCTGAGAATCAAATCAGCAATTTTGGACATGAAGAAACAAAAAACACCCAACCAGAAGATCAAAAAGAAAAAAGAATCCAGAAATATGAAGATAGCATAAGGAGCCTCTGGGACAACTTCAAGAGGCCCAACATTCGTATTATTGGGGTGCCAGAAAGAGAGGAAAGGTACTGATAAGCTTCTGTTGCTGGCCTGGAGGCTCAGAGACAGGAAACACTGGAAACCCCCACTTGGCACAGAATACACCTTCTCTTTCTAAAGATGTGCTTCTCAGTTGGACAATCCCCTCAAGTCCTACCCCAGGGGACACTGGACAATGTCTGGGAATTTTCGGTTGTCAAATTGGAGCAGAGAGTGAACTACTGGCACCTAGTGGATAGAAGCCAGGGATGTTACTATATCTCCTACCATGCACAGATTGTTCCCACAACAAAGGATAGTTGGCAAAACCTGTCCTAGAGGAAGTTGTGTGCTGAGTGATGACTCAGGCACCACCCTAAACATCAGGAGGAAAAGAAGGGGAACAGTTTGATGAGCATAAAAGCAACCACTGCATCGTCCTTTGGTGAAATGGGTTCCTCAAAACAGCTAACAAGATGGATCAGTGGAGCTCTAAATTGGTTTCCATCTTAAATTATGGGTTTTACACATCTCCTGGAAAAATCAGGCATCTGGCTCTTAGCTGGAGCCAATAACAGAATCATGGCATGAAATTTAGTCTAAGCAACCTTTCCCCATGCCTGCAGCATCCTCAGTCAACAATTAGGATCATCAGGTACCTTGCAAAATGCCTGGGCAGCCATTTTCTGGTTTCAAAGTAGGCACAAAAATATGGAAAACCTGAGTTGCTTTATTATTCAGCAACAGAACTGATTCACTGAGAGCCCACAAGCATAACTGCTTTAACTTAACAGGTACATTAGTATAATTTGAGTTGCAGAAAGGCAAAGCCAAAAAGCCATTCAGTCATTCACAGATACAAGCAAGCCCAAGAAATTTAAAAAGAACAGTTTTCCCAGAATAAAACCCAAACACATGCTGGAGAAATAAAATAATCCTCCCAACAAAAGACCCTTCTGTATCAATATAGGAAAGAGAGGGAACACAATTTATTAAAGAATAAGTACTACCAGATTTACATGCATGTAAGGGAGCTCAAAAGTATCTACAAAGTCCAGACAGAATTATATACAAGTTTCCACAGTGAAGTAGCAGAAATAATATTTCAATCTTCTCTTGTCTCCATGAGAAATAAGTACATTCACCTTGTGATAGTCTCCTGTACACCTCACAAGAGATTTAATTTTGGAGGCATGTATGTAGAGTGCCAACTTAAACTCCAAGTTACCAAATATGGTGTCTCTGAAGATCTGTTATCAGAAAGATCAGCTGTCAGAAGGTGAGCAATGTTCTCCAACTTAATGCTTCCCTTACCTCATACAGATGGGTTACTTCTCAGCCTGAAAATGGTCTTTTTATCTAGTCTGACTTTTCAGAAATTTCCATTAGGGGTTTTAGATTTCCCAGGGAGTATTTTCAAATGCCTCAAGTTTTCTGGCCCATTGGATCAGTGGTCCAACACTTTATCTTACATGTAAAGTCAGTTTTCCCTGCTCTGAAGGTCAATCCCTTCATCCTCTCTCTTCTGTAACCTTCCCATCATCTCTCCTCCCACTGCTCTAATTCTCAAGCATGTATAGTCCCTAGAGACTTCCTCCAGAATTTTAAGTGAAAAAATAAGAGTTGCATAACTGCAGCTAGTATAGTCCTATGCTCCAACCTGAAGGAGAGTCACTGCCCCTGCAGCCCCTCTCCACTCCTCTCAGTGAGGTGACCACCAGTGTTCCTGGCCCCCTGCTTAAGAAGCCTCACAGTCACCTGAGGCTGGACCCTCCGTGTCAGGAAAACAGGGAACTTCAGGACAGCAGCCTGGAGCCCAAGCAAACACAAGTTAAAATGCCAAAAGAGAAGAATGCTAGAAGGGCTGTTTGCTAGCACATAAGGGAAACTTCAGGAATTCTGAGTTTTTCTTGGAGTAGCAAAGAAATTCAAGGGAATATTTGGTTTTGCCAGTTCTGGGTGTGGGATTAAGAAATACTGCTTTGTAATTATTATTGAGACCTTTTTATGAGCAGGCCTGGTGAAACTTGTAAAATGTGTGTTGGATCAATAATGTGCTCCCCAGCATTCAGAGAAAGGTGTCCTGTTATACTAAGTCTAAATATGGCACCATTTCTTTTCTCCCCTCTGCTAAGGGCTGTGGCTGTGTACATCAGTGCAGAGTTCTATGCATGATATATTGCCATGGGCACTGGGTGGGGATATCTTAAGATTGTAATACCTGGACTGATTTTAGGAGAATGGGAAATATTTAGTATCACTTCATATTTGATGCCTACATTTCAAACAAGACTTCTTATAACTTATAAAAAGCACTGGTGGTTTATTTACTTGCTTTGTTTTAATAAATTCCACATATAAGTGAAATCATATGCTATTTGTCTTTCTCTGACTTATTTCACTCAGCATAATACTCCCTAGAGTCCACCCATGTCACAAATGGTAAGATTTCATTCCTTTTTATTGTTGAATAATATTTCATGGGAATAGAATAATAATAGCATAACTTTGTATGGTGACAGATGGTTAGTAGACTTATTGTGGTGATCACATCATAAGGTATATAAATGTGGAATCACTATGCTGTACACCTGAACCTAATATAATATTGTATGTCAAATATGCTTTAATAAAAAAAGCATTGGTAGTTTAAAGAAAACTGGGCCTACTGGAGATGACAGATAAAAGGAAATAAATTAAAAAGAATTCTTAATATTCTTCAGATATCCTTGTGTGACACCTGGCTGAGAATAAGTTATACTTTTAAGTAATAAACTTTATAAGTTAGAGAGGAAAGAGTTTCCATAAATACCTAATGTAGATCTTTAAGAATATTTGAAGCAACTTCAGTGAAAAATACAATAAAAACATTCAAAAGGAACTGAATAAATCTCTTTTTTTTCAAATGTTGATATTTTCAACGAGATCACCATCTAGACATTCCCAGCTAAAAAAGCAGAAGATTCAAGAAAAGAGGTCTTATGCCTCATTTTTCAAAGAAATCAATTTTCTTCAGGAATGGGAATAATGTGAGATATTTAAAAAGTGTGTAAGGGTTAAGTATCACATAATGGCTTTGCCATAATACATAGTGGTCCCTCTTAGTTACCATCCTTTTGAGGAAGGGCTATAATTGAGATCACAGTAAAACTAGGTTTTTTTCAACAGAATAAAGCAGCTAAGCCAGCTTTAATGGCTCCCAAGGAGACTTCTGCCTTTGTTTAAATACCTGCCTGTGAGCTATTTAGTTCCATTTAAAAATTTGTAATCAATAGAAAGAGCCATGTTCCCTTCTGTCAAAGCCAGGTTATAAAACTACAAGTAATATAGACTGGTTGGTCAGGAGACAAATTGCATGAGTCTCTAAGTCAGGCTTATTAGGACCAAGTCTTACTTGTGAATCAACCATGGTACCTAGAGTGACATCTTGCTCCTTGACTGGTCTCTGATAATTCTTGCTGAATGACTTCACAAATTGTTGACTGCATGGGATCTACATTAGTAGGACTCAATAAAGTCCTACTTCCTCCTTTGATTCTGACCTTTTCAGAAATATTCAACAATTTCACCTGTTCACTTTTTTGTGTTGAAGGTTTATTCTCTCCTCTCTTAAGTAGATATACTAATAAGCCAAATTCAGGATGTAAGAATGGCGCTAGGAAATATGTTAAACTCCCTGCCTGCAGTAGCAGTGAGAATCTCAGTGTTGCCAAGTTATCTTAACAAGCTGGTTATGTGTAAGTAACTATGGTATGTCATTATATGCTAGGATATTATTCCACCATTGGACCAATATTTACTATATCTGAATATAATGACACCATTACCTTATCTCTATAGGGGTACAGAAACTCAGGAGTTTTAAGACAACTCCTTTTATGATGTCCTTAATATGCCATAAATCTAACTATAAGACTTAAAGTTCACCTTGATGTTTTCCTATTTCTAAAAAGCTTTTAGCCTAAAGTGCCCTGTGCTTTTTCAATTGGATAGTGAACTCTTGAAAGAGATTCTAAAGCCAAGAGAATATCATTACTGATACCACCCATTGATTCAGCAAACATTTGCTGGGTTCCTTGTATGTGATTGGTTATGAATTGGGTGATAGGGATACAGATAAATAAGCTATAGGCCTCACTCATAAGCACTTTTAGTCTAGGAATCATAAACAAACATCTCTGTAAACAAATAACTCTATAAAGAGAGATAAATGCATGTACAGTGTACAGTGAGACCCAAAGGAGACCATCATCAATTCTGCCTAAAAGATTAAGGAAACACTTTACAGAAGAGAAGAAATTGAACTAAACCCTGAATAATGACTTGGTATCAAGGTAGCTTGACCCCTTACAGTAAAGTGGTATTTGTCAAACTGGGGAGAGAAAATGATAGAAAAAAATGGTTTGGCCTCTCAGAGTTGACCTACGGTATTTTTTATTCTAATGATATTTTGAAATGTACATACATAACACTAGGTATAAAATCCTTATGCCTTTATTCTATTAAAAAATAAAAACAAATTTACAAAATAAATATGATCAAAGCCACAATACCAATGGATTTCAAATTAGCCACATTTCATTTATTGTAATGGGTGATGTTGTTCTCCAGAAACCGAATAGCTAATGTTGCTGATACTGCATCTTCTGTTTCTCTGGCTTATCAAACTAATATGTGCAAAGTAATTATATCTAAATATAAAAGAGTACAAAAGAGCATAAGATGAAAAACTGAAGTTGCCTACCTTGGAAGAAACCAGTATATTTAATTTTGTTTCTCTGATGGCTACTGCTTTATTTCTCAATAATTTGCTTATACTGACATTTTTTATTTATGTATGTATCAACCTTAAATATTTGGTATCAATCTTGATTTTTAGATGTAGACTTAACCCATTTACCTACTCCTCACTTTCCCTCTATATTCCACCCAAGAGAGTGAAAAGAATGGTGACCTCTGCAACATTAAATAGCATTTTAAACCTCCATGTCTGGAACTATCAAACACAGGCTCTTTCTCTTTTCTCTAATTTTGTGAGTTGACAACAATACTACCCCATCCTTCCTTCTGTGTCTACCCCTTCCCTTTCATCGCCCAACTATTGTCAAATATGTCTTTTTTGCATGGCAATATTTCTATCCTGAGTTTTAACCATAGTTAAATTTCTTGTGATTTGTCTATAGACTGATTCTAAAAGTTAAAAACCTATAGGCTTTGTTAACACTGGTTTGACCAACTATTGTTCACCCTAGAACCAAATGTTCTCTGGAGGGGGAATGTTAGAGGAGGATTGAAATGTCAGCTCTGTTTGTACCATCAGCGTAGCCCTGGATGAGTAACCTCATTGTGCTTTCATTACCTCACCTGAAAAGTAGGGAATAATAATTTACCTACTTCATAGGATTGCTATGAGTATTTAAGTGAACTACTACATGTACACTATATAGTACCTACACATAGCAACTCAATAAATGTTAGCTTTTATTATAATCATTTCTTTCCCATGGCTTCCAAAGGAGAATGTCCCTAGTGTCCAGTTCAAATTGATTGTCTTTTTTTATATACTTCGCTAAATGGCCTTTGCCTCATTCTATATCATCTCCAAATTGTTCGTGTTGTCTCTTCTGCTGATTCCCTTTATAGCTGGACATTTTCCTCTTGGATTCCTGCATTTTCTTGCACCCTCCCTCCTCTGGTTGAACTGGATGTTCTCTAAATAGGCTCACAGCTTTGTGAGCTCAGATTTCCCTTCCCCATCACCATGGAATTCCTTTTTCCATCTCCTTTTTTATAGATCCTGTTTCCTCTGTCCCTTATCTTTTTCTCTCTTATTTTCTCTTTATTTTCATCTAATACTCACCTCCCACCCCCACCCAATCTGGCATGTCAGATATACAAACAATCTTGGCTAACAGTCATAAGCAGTCACTTTATTGATTAATTGGTTGATTAATGAATGAAGTTCCTGGTTCTAAGAATAACCTGTTTTTCCTTAATTTTAAAAAATTTTACCTATTTCGTTCTATTTCATCACTTTTAAAATAAAATATATCCTTAAGTATCTTACCAAGAAAAAAGTGCATGGGTGCCAAACTTTCTTGCATGTTTGGAAGTCTTTATTCTGCCCTCATAATGGTTTGATACCTTCTCTATTTATGGAATTTTAGATTAAAATAATTTTCCCTCTGAATTTTGAAATTCTTGCTTTAACAGCTTTCAGCAGAGTGACCATTTGTCCCAGTGTACCTAGGATAGTCATGGTTTGTACCTGTTATCCCAAAGACTGATCCGTGTGTCCCAGGTGAGATTTCCTGGGTTGGATAATAAATTACATGGTACCAGTAGCATTTAGCATCTGGTGTTGCTGATGAAAAGAAAGATGGTGGTTTAATTCTTGTTCCATTCTAGGTAACTTGTATTTTCTACTTGAAAAGGTTGAGACTTTTCTCTTTATCCTCAGTTTTCTAAAAAAATAAAATAAAAAATCATAGGATGCATATGTGGGGTTTGTGTTTTTTGTTTTTTTTGTGTGTTTTTTTATTAATTTTTATTTATTTATTTATTTTTGTTTAAAATATTACAAATGTCCCTTTTTCTCCTCAATACAGGTGGGGTTTTTTTTTTTATTTTATTTTATTGTGATGGCTACTTGGCTGTCCCTTCAATTTGAAGGCATTTTGTTATTCAGCTATAGAAAATCATCTTCCCTAATTTCTTTGAAACCTTCCCTCTCTCCATTTTCTCTATCTTCACTTTCTTAAATCCCTAATTCTGATTTACGTGACTGAGAGGATATTTGGGCTACTTATCAAAACAGACAATACAGAAGGAAGAGCAGATGTAGTGAGGAAATCAATTTTGGACAAATGCTTTGCCTGTGGGACATCTAGGTAGAGATCAAGATAACATGTTCTCTACTCAGAAAATGTTCCTCTCCCTTTATCTATAATTCTCTAAGACTTAGAAGTATGTCTCATTTGTAGTGGTGATGGGGGAAAAACATTCACTTGGGAAATTATTTGGGAAAAGTGAATTTATCAAAACTCCCATGAATCAAAACATGTTTTCTCAATTATGCCAAAGGTCTCACTGCAGGTTAACATTTTCCACTTCCTGGAATAACCAAACAATAACATTCATGATAGGCAGGGAAGAATTAATGCTGATTCCAAAGGCACAAAACACATAGCCAGGGGAATAGAATTGAATAAGATGTTTAAAACATATGTCTCTTCCATCCTTCTTTCCTTCTCTAGCTTCTTCCTTCTTAATCACACATTACCAAAACATTGCAACTCTCACATTTCAGGGTAACTTGCAAGGCTTGGAGTATGGTATAAAAACACTTCAAGGTCATAAGACATTTTCAGTTGATTATACCACTTGAAAGAGAGAAGAGGCTTGAGAAAATGAAATATTAAAATGCCTCTCCTAAAACTCTCCTGAAATCCTGTGGGTGCCACTGCACAAAATGTTCCCTTTTAGTACCGGAAATTGGAGCCTTAGGGACCCCAGTGATTGTTCAGTTCATTTAAGCATTTAGCCCACAGGCATTTTAAGATGGTTCCTAAGGGATACTCCTTCTTGTTTCCTTCCCACTGTTATTTCCTTGACACAATGTTGGCAGACATATATGCTAGAGTATTTAAGTAGGCTCCAATCTGGCCAAGGAATCTGTAAGTATTAGGAGAACCTAAAGAATGGGCTGATTCAAGAGACTGTTGAGAGTTAGAAGTAGAATATTGATAGCAGAACACCACCTATCTTGCATGAGAGTGAAATTCTGACACACAAGAAAGATTTAGAAGTCAAACGTGTATCTGGAAAAGATATTATCTCCTTTGCGTGATGGAAAAGCTCTTCTTTTAGATCCACAAAGATCAGGAATGTTATGATGAACACTATAATGGACTTTCCCAGATGCCCCTTCAGGACTGAAGGACTTTTATCTCCAGCTGCTGGGAGCTCTCATCAGGGACTGTCTCTGCTGAATCTAGCAGATTGGACCATGCTCATGCACTCTTTCCAGGGCAACTTCATCCAATGATGAACAATGCAGGGGTCATAAAGTTCCAGACACTGAGACATCCCTGGACAAGTGTGAAGGGCTATCCCATATTCAATGTCCCCATGAAATGAACTGGCACCTTTGTTTAGATTACATCCCAGCTCAGCTTCTCCCTAGCCCATTCCTGATTCCTCCCCCTCCCTTCCACTGATGTGATGCCAAAGACTCCCTACTAAACGTATCAGTCCTTAACTCCAAGTATCATATGTACCATCCTCAAGTCTGCTTCAGTCCTTAACTCCAAGTATCATATGTACCATCCTCAAGTCTGCTTCCCAGGCAACCCAACTTGTAACAAATGGAAAGAGTTTAAGTGCAAGTGCCTTGCCAAAAGGCATCTTGATAACTTAGCATCTATGGGAGCAACCTCTAAAAGTCTGTGCAGTGTTTCCAAGTTTACATATGCTTCATCTCATTAGAATCTGAAATTCACTCTGTGAATTAGGGATAATATTATCTCCATTTTACAGATAAGAAATATGAGTCTTAGAAAAGTTAAATGACTGGTACATGGCTCAATTCACTAATCGATTGGTGGAAATCCTAATGATGGTGGTGTCAAGAGTAGCCTTAAGGTTGGGAGCTGCTAAGTTTGAATGTTAGCTCCTGTATTGGTTTTCCATTGCTGCCATAACAATCACCATAAACCTAGTAGCTTAAGACAGGATAAATTTATTATCTCACAATTCTACAGGTCAGAAGTCCTGGTGGGTTTAGCTGGTTTCCCAACTTCATATTTCACAAGGCCAAAATCAAAGTGTTCACTGACTGGGTTCTTACTGGTAGACTGAGAAAAGTCAGTTTCCAAGCTTATTCAAAATGGTAATCAAATTTACTTCTTTGTGGTTGTAGGACTGAGGTCCTCATTTCCTTGCTGGCTATCAACCAGGGGCTGGTCTTTGCTTCTAGAGGCTGCCCACATTCTTTCTTATGCTTTCCATCAGCCCTCCCTTCCCCAGTTCCTCTCCACCTCCCCACCCCCCCCCACCCCCCCGAATCAGCAGGTCAAGTCTTCCCCTTGCCTCAAATCTCTACAACTTTGTTTCTGCTGCATCTCTCTTAACACCTCTCTCTTCTCATTCTAGCCACAGAAATTTATTTTCTTGTAAGGGCCTATGTGATTGGACCTGTCTGAGTAATCTGGTTAATCTCTTATTTTAAGGTCCAATAACCAGAATTACATTGGCAAAATCCTTTCACATACTAGATTAATGTTTCAATAAATAACTATGGGATGGGAATCTTGGGGAGACACCTTTGAAATTCTGGCTACCACATTTCATGACTTGTTTATCAAAAGCAGATAGCAGCTTTAGGGCCCAGAGAGTGAGCGGGCTGTGACTGATACATTTTAACTTGCTAACTTTGATTGGTGCTTCCAAGATGCTGACACTGCTGGAATGAGGCACTATGAAAAACCAACAAAATTACACACTATTCTTTACACTTAACACCCATCTTCTTGACAAATCTATGGTCCAAAAATCACTGATATTTCCTATGGTTAGGGGTTCCCAAATGTTCCTAATGATAGCATTCATCTATTTTCCCAGGATTCTGCTCTGTAGATCCTGATTTGGTGAATCTGGGATAGGGACCAGAAATTTACTTTTTGAAGTAACTCCCACCCCCCAAGTCACCTTATCCTAAGAGAAGATGTAGCTACACTGTCATAGGACTCAGGCCCTTTCCTGCCACTAAGCATTTGTATTTCCTGTTCCCTCTGCCTATGTTACACCTCCCTTGCTCTTTGCAGGTTCAGCTCCTCCCCATCCTTCAGACCTCAGTTTTCATATTCTCTTCTCAAAAGGATCTTCCATGACCACCGTATCTACTAGAGACTGTTTCTCCCTAGTTACATTCCAGCCTCCTCACTGTTTTCATTTCCTGTGCAGTGCTGATTATAATCTTCACATATTTTATTAAAGAATTTACTTGTTTCTTATCAACCTCCTAAACCAGCATGTACTATTGAGTAAGGCAAGGACGATTTTACAATCTACCTTTTATGCTGAGTACACTGACTGATGCTCAAAAAGTGTCCACTGAATGAATGAATGATTGAACTTCAGCAAACCTACAAGCATGGTGTTATTCTCCAATAAAAAGCCAAATATTACTGGAGTAAAAACATTCCCTAGGAGCTCACCTAGTGATCACTCCATATTCTCAATACAAATATGTAAAAAATAAAAATTTTTGTCCAATTTCAATCAATAAACTTTGGGGATATGGATACAATAGTCAGTCAACTGAGAAAAGACTTATGTAACACTAGTGTTTCAAATATTAAAGGCAGAAATCATTTTGTTTCATGAGCACTTATTACTACCTATTAATATGGTCATTATTACCATAGCTTTCTTCTTAAATATGTAGCCAAATGTGTATAGACTTTCACATAAATGTTAGCAGATAATCTAAACTTCAGGCTAAAAACTATTTCAAGTGTTCCTCAATTGGTTATTATAAGTGCTGGGTCTAAGTCCTATCCTTTGAGGAGCTAAATGACCCCTGAAACTAAGTTTGCTTGGGTATATTTCAGATTTGATTCATGAGTGAGTAAGCAAAATGAGGACCTCCCTCTTCCTTCATCAGTTCCTAGATCTCTTCTCCATCTTTCTTTGTCCTTCTATGTGCCCCAGGAGACCTACTTCCATGGACTGTCTCTGCCAGACCTCTGTACCTCTGGCATCTGGTTGGGTTTAGCTAATGTGAGTTACCTGGAGAGTGATCAGAGCACAGGATATTTATCTGGTGAAGGAAAAAGTCACACAAGTTCAGGAGGCACAGAGAGCCCCAAGCAAGAAGAATCCAAAGAGGCCCACGCCCAGACACATCATAATTAAAATGCCAAAAATTCAAGACAAAGAGAGAATCTTAAAGGTAGCAAGAGAAAAGCAAGATGTTGCTACAAAGGAGCTCCCATAAGAAGTCAGCTGACTTCTCATCAGAAACTGTACAGGCCAGAATGGAATGGCAGGAAGTATTCAAAGTAATGCAAAACAAGGATCTGAAACCAAGACTACTCTATCCAGCAAGGCTATCATTCAAGATAGATGATGAAATAAAGAGCTCTCTAGACAAAAAAAAAAAAAAAAAAAGGCTAAAGGAGTTTATCACCACCAAACCAGCATTGCAAGAAATGTTAAAGGGACTGCTGTAATAAGAAGTCAAAATAGAGAGAATGAGAAACATAGGCATAAAGAAATAAAATGGCAATAGATAAGAACCTATCAAAAATAACCTTAAATATAAATGGATTAAATTTCCCAATCAAAAGACAAAGGGTAGGTGAATGGTTAAGAAAACAAGACACAAATATGTACTGTCTACAAGAGACCCACCTCAGAACAAAAGACACACAGGCTGGGGGCGGGGATTCTGGAGGACTTTAAAGGAGAGATCAACAGCAATACAGTCATAGTAGGGGACTTTAACACCCCACTGACTTTACTGGATAGATCTTGCAGACAAAAAATCAACAAGGAAACAGTGACTCTAAATGACACACTAGATCAGATTGATTTAATAGACATTTACAGAACATTCCACTCCAAAGCTGCAGAATAGGCATTTTCCTCAAGTGCACATGGAAAGTTCTCAAAGACAGGCCACATGTTAGGACACAAAACATGTCTCTATAAGTCTAAGAAGACCTAAAATCATATCAAGCATCTTCTCAGACATTTACACAATGGAATACTATGCAACTGTAAAAACGAAGGATCCCTTACCCTCTGAGACAGCATGGTGGGACCTGGAGAGTATTATGCTAAATGAAATAAGCCAGTCAGAGAAAGACAAGTGTCACATGATCTTACTCATATGTGGAATCTAATGAACAAAATAAACCAATGAACAAAATAGATCCAGAGACATAGAAGCATGGAACAGACTGATGAATCTCAGAGGGAAGGCAGGGTGGGTGGGTGGGTGGGTGGGTGGGTGGGTGGTGAGAGATTAACGTAAGAACTTATATGCATATATGCATAACCCATGGACACAGATAATAGTGGGTTGAAGGCCTGGGAGGAGGGGTACAGGGGGGAGGGTATCAATGGGAGGAATAAGGGGGACATTTGTAATACTTTCAATAATAAAGATAAATTTTTAAAAAAACTTTAAAAAGGTCAAAGCAATTATTCCCTTGGTTCTCTCCTCACTCCATACCATTCTTCTGTGATGACAATTCCTATCAGGGCCCCACTTCCATGGTTCCAACTATCACTGTGCCTAGTAGCTCTGTTTCCTCTTTTGCCTCATCGGGCCTAGGGGTGCTAATGGCTTTCTGATGTTGCTATACTCTGGTATCCCAACATCCCTTAATGTTTCCCTTAACTCTACCTGTACCTCTAAATAGTTCCTTCACTAGAAAGATTTCTTCAAAACTCTCAGCTCAGTGTGCTGTTTCCTTCTGGGACTCTGACCTGTATCATTTTCCTTGGCCCAATTTCCTATTTCTTTTTTGTGATTGCAAGACTAAAGAACCTGAGAGGGCATTCCTAGGATATCTTCCGCTCCTGCCTATTATTGATGACCATCCAGGATGCTAGGACCACTTCTTCCACCAGTCTTCTTTCTGCCTTCATACTTCTGGTATTTTAAAAGACTTAGAACCTTGGCCGGGTAGCTCGGTTGGTTAGAGTATTGTACCAATACACCAAGATTGTGGGTTCGATTCCCAGTCAGGGCACATATAATAACCAATGAATGCATAAACAAGTGGAACAACAACTTGATCTCTCTCCCTCTCTCTCTCTCTCTCAAAATCAATAAAGAAAAAATTTAAAAACTTAGAAAGGCAAAAAAAAAAAAAAAAATCCCAAAACAATTCACAATTGGACAGGGATTTTCTTTTCTGCTTAGTAGAAATTAGAGCTAAGACTTTAAAGCTAATTTGATTTTTTTTAAATGAGGGAGCCAACCTTGAGTACTTACATTTCTAAGCTTAATTGTACAGCTTTAGAGCATTTTCATTTATTTGTGAATGGTAATAAATCATTTGAGTGCCCTATTTTGTTTATAAAATGATTCATTTGGCTGTATTTCAAGAAATGCAACATGGCAAACAATACTTGTAATATGAATGGTTCACAAAACAAACAAAAAGCTAATAAAGTCTCCATTCTCTGAATCACTGTAAATGGGTCCTAGCACTTGAACAAAGCTCATCTAATGAGTATTTACCATTTTGCCTAACTACAAAGGGCCACTTTCTACAAATGGCTTGTAAAATACCCTATGCCTGTCTATACCACTGAATATTTATACAGATAAATGAGGTATCACATGGAAAATGCTTTGGATCTTAGGCAGAAAGGAGACCATGGTGTTGTGGAAACAGTGTACCAGAATCTATTCCTAGCTATCACACATCCTAGAAATAAAACTTTCAATAAGATATTGCACCTATTCATGCTCCAGGTTTCTCATCTTTAAAACAACAATAATAAAATCCTCCAGCTTCATAGGTAATGAGTAAATATATTAGTTTCTGTTTCCTCCAAAGCAGAGCCTGAGAAAAAGACTAGAGAGCAGGTGGTTTACTTGGGAGGTAGTCCCAGAAAGCAGAAGTGAGAGAGCAGGAACAATGAGACAGAGAAAGAGAAAAATACAATAGAAATCTTCATAAATGAGCTTGTTATCACAAGGAGTAACTTGAACTCAAACCAACTAGACTCTGAGCATCCATGTATAGAATGATTCTCAGAATTGCTTCTGTGAAGGAAGAGGGGCAAGGTGGTGGCTAAAGCACTTATCTAGAGACTTTCCACTTGTTGAAGGTTGCCACCAGATGTTAACTCCCTAGCACCTCCAGCTGTTGCTGTCCAGAGTTTAAGAGGGCCTATGGGGCCCTAGGGAAGAAAAGAAAAGCAAGGCTCTATGTTCTTGAGGTTGGATATCTTTAGGTTAAATAGAACTGCCCACCTCAGAAGGACATAACATGGGACAAAAATGTATCTGTTAGAGAAAGTAAATTATAAATGCTTTTTTTTAATGGCCTGAACTAAGGCAGTTGTGGTGTGGACAAGGAGGGAATAGTTTCAAGAGACACCTGAGGTAAAAATGACAAGGCTCATGACTAGGTAAATTAAAAAATCCAATGAACTTGATACTTCTAGTGTAGAAAGCTGGATAAATAATTGAGTTGATCACTGAGGTAGTCAATATGGTGCCGGGGGAATTTTCTTGAAGGAAAATAAAGAGATTGGTGTTAGGTAACACTTGGTTGAGAATAAGAAATCTGTTCACTTTCTGGTTTTCACAATGTTCAGAAAGGTCTGTTAGCATCATGATGCCATTACACAATTTTGTGTAGCAACGGCATTCTAAACCCAAACCAGTAAGTGGGAAACTAGTGGAGCTTCTTTTTCTGCAGCAAAGTAGGGAGTAAGATGACTCAATGAATCAGTTTTATACTAAGTGAGGTTGAGGTTGGAAGTACTGCATCCTCTGTATGTCTGATGTTTCCTTCCACATGGAGCAACATCCATTAGTGTAGTCCTCTGGCCTCTCCATCTGAGAATGACGTGCCTATCTGATATGAGATTATAAAAATGTGCTTCCATAACTCTGCTCCTTCTTCCTCCTCTCTTAAGTCAGCCTGCCTGCGGACCGTATTGGCTTTTGATTCCTCCCAGCCCCACCCTTGTATCAGAGGCTTGTGGTTTTCCAGGGATGCTGGTGACTTGGTTCAGTAAGTCTGATAGATTCTGGAGATCAGTGTGTGAAGAAGCCCATTCATCAACAAACATAAATCACATTCTCCAATGTCCTAAATGTTGGTTTTCTCTGTGAGTTTAGAGTGAGGTAGTAAAGAGGGATGCTACTGGGGATTTATGAACCCCCACAAATGAAAGCCACTGAACTAGAAAGAGCCACCAAAAGTCTTGCTTACAAATTCCAGCTCATTCCAAAAAGGCCTTTGTGGTCAACAGAGAGACTTAATAATTACTTAGGAATATGCTAGTTTTGAAAATGAAATAAGAGTGCACCCATTTCCAGAAATTTAAGAAAGGAATAAGCCAGAAATCTGGGCAGAGCTTTGACCTTGAATGACCTCAACTGACCAAACATACAATTATATTTGTAACCACTGTTCATAGGTGGAGTACACTGGAATATTAGAAATACAAAGGGATAGAAAAAAATGAAATATTTTCTTTTGGAACAGAATGTCTTCACAGAACATACTGATCTAATTTACCAGAAGGAATAGTGCTTTCTGGCTATTTCTCTTTCAGGGTCAGCCAGCCAATTGTCCCTGTTACCAAGCATCTTGGCAGAATTATTATCTCTTTGTATTTGAAAAGGCCTTAGAAAATTAATTCAGCTCCCTTATTTTTTGTCCCTTGTAAACCAGGATGGACAATTTTTCATAAAGGGCCATCCTTTATGAAACTCAACGCTGCCACTGTGGCACTGGAAGTAGCCATAGACAATTTGTAAGTGGAGGTGTGTGGCTGTGTGCTAAGAAAACTTAGTTTCCAAAATAGGCAGAGGGCCAGATGTGACTATAGGCTGCAGTTGGCCAACCCTTGCTCTAAGCCAGTGCTACTTAAAATGTGGTCTGTGGATCAGCAACCATCCAAAACAAATGTTTGAGTCCACAATGAGATAGGTACAGAAATTGACAGTAAGCACTTACAAACTTGCATTTTGCTATTAGACATTGTCAACACCCAAGCACATGATTTGTTTAGTAATTCATTCTTACTGTATTTAACAAAAGTATCAGTGAATGATGAATTGGAAATAAAGCACACAACCATTCCCCCATACAGTGTGAGAAGCAAGACTCTAAATTCTATGTTCATCCTCATTTCCAGATAAGTACGGAGACCTGGAGAATGGAGCTGTTCAGTGTCATCCAGTAGGGGAAGAGTCATTCTTAGTCCAGTGATGCTTTGTCATGTGGTACAAGTTTCAGTCTATGTTAATGACTTTGTGCATTAAACTCTTCCTGCAAGGCCACAGCTATAGCCTTGAACCTTTTTGTCTACTCAGAAGGTTAGACTATCACATGCCAACTGAATTTCTGTCAAGGTAGAGAGTAGAACTCTTTAACTTCTGAACTCCTAATCCTGTGTCTGGGGTTATAGGAACCTAGGCTGCTGCTCCAGGATAGTCTGCTCTTTCTCAATTATTTAAAATTCTGTAACTTCCAGGCTAAATTCCAGTATCATTTTCCATTTCAACCCATGCAACATTACTCAATTACAAGGAGGGCCCTATGGTTCTCAATCAAACAAAAAGCCACATTATTCCAAATAGTCTGCCCCCCCCTATTTCCTACCACCCGCCTAGATTTCAACCCTCACTTACATAGGAAAGAAATAGCTAACTACTTATATACCCAAAGAGTCCAGATAGCTATTAACAATACAGTGAGTAATGAGGGACAAATGCAATGTCAGTGGAAGATGGAGCAGCTGACATAATTTGTTGGCGGGCCCTTAAAGGCCTACAAATCTAAATAATGCCAGAGATTCATTGACCATATCGGCAAGATCAGCTTAAAGAATTGTTACTTAAAAATGAATGAAAAATATCGATTTAGACATAAAAAAAGATGATTCCTGTTAACATAATTCAGCCTGTGGGAGAAAATGGCCACACCATGATAGGTCAATAATCAGTTTTAGACACAACTGCTTGAATTTTATTTAGAGGATATTTAAATGCATAACGTCTCAATTTCAAATCCCACTGATTTAACATCATTGGTGAATGACTTAAGACTTGGGCCAAAGTTTGCCTCTTCTGAATAAACTCTACCTAGATTGGAGACAATTAATATTAGACACTTATTATGGACTTGATTCATACTTATAGCCTTATTTCTAGTTCTATACCATTTTTCTCTGCTCCTGAAATGGAGCCCTGAAGAGTTTTTGAAGAGCCTAGGCACCATAGCAAGCTTATTTATTTTATTTTGTTTCTAAATATCTGTATGAAACAAAAGGCATTTATTTTGAAATGTCTGATAATTCGTATGTTTTAATGGTTATGATGGGTCTTTTCTTTTAATTAATCCAGATTAGTGTTGATTGGGGCCTTTAGAATTGTTGTATTGTTGATGTATAGGGCAATGAAAACATTCAGGCTTACATTCATTCAAAAATGCTCACCAAAAGGGAATGTAAAATGGTTCAGCTGCTCTCAAAAAAAGTATAGATATTCCTCAAAAAATTAAAAATAGAACTACCGTATATCCCAGCAATCCCACTTCTGAATATACATCCAAAAGAACTGAAAGCAGAATCTCAAAGAGATATTTGTACACCCATGTTCATAGCAGCATTATTCACAATTGCCAAAGGGTGAAAGTAAGCCAAATGTTCATTGATGAATGAGTGGATAACGAAAATGTGGTATCAATGCTCTTACAAGCTGAGTGTATCATAGATGAAGGAGTTGAAACTTAGAACCTTAACTTGCCTGACACAACAGAGCTGGTAAATGACAGGGTTGGATTTGAACCTTGGTCTATCAATGCCATGGTCGATGTTGTATTTCCCCTACAGCACACTACCTCTTCAGCCTCCGTGAATGATATAAAGATTAGTGAAGATTTTTTAAATTAATTTTTAAAATTGTAGAACACACACAATTTACCAGCTTAACAATTTTTAAGTGTATAGTTCAGTATTGTTAGCTATATTCACATTGTGCAAGAGAACTCTAGAACTTCTTAATCTCATAAAATTGAAGTTCTATACCAATTGAACAACCACCTCCCATTTCTCCCTCCTCTAATCCCCTGGAGATCACTACCCTACTTTGTTTCTAGGAGTTTGACTACTTTAGATACTACAATGTAATATTATCTAGCCTTAAAAAAAGAAATCCTGTCACATGCTACAACATAGATAAACCTGGAGGACATTATGCTAAGTGAAATAAGCCAGTCACAAATAGACAAAGTACTTGTAGACCAAGCATTTGATCTACCAAAGGATTGGTAGACCAAGGTTCAAATCCAGCTCTGCCATTTTCCATCTCTGTTGTGTCTGGAAAGTTAAGGTTCTAAGCTTCAGCTCCCTCATTTATGATACACTCGGCTTGTAAGAGCATTGATCAGACTAAAAGTAATCATCAATGTAAAGTTTCTAGCATGCTCACAAGATTATGGCTACAGTGATGATTACGATGACAATGCTGCTGCTGCTGCTGCTGCTATTGGAAGGTGCTACAGGAGGGGAAAAGAAGAGAATTTCCAACACTAAGGGCCTTTCGGTGATGTTTAGGTTTTCTGATTCATTTCAACCTAGGAGATAAGAAAACCCTACAGCTAGTATAAGTGGCAAACTTATTCCTTTATTTTATAACAGTTGTTTTATTTTATTTTTTTAATTGAATCTATTGGGGTGACATTGGTTAATAAAATTATATAGGTTTCAGATGTACAATTCTATAATACATCATCTCTACATTGTATTACGTATTCATCACCCCAAGTCAAGTTTCCTTCCATCACCATTTATCCCCCCTATACCCTCTTCTACCTCCAACCCCCTTTACCCTCTGGTAATCACCATACTGTTACCTGTGTCTATGACTTTTTTTTTTTAATCTTCACCCAAGGATATGTTTTTATTGATTTTGAGAGACAGAAAGAGAGAGCAATGTGAGAGACAAACATTGATTGGTTGCCTCCTGTACCTGTGCCGATCGGGGATTGAACCTGCAACATTTTGGTGTATAGGATGATGCTCCAACCAACTGAGCCACCCAGCCAGGGCTATGATTTTTTAATTTTTATTTTTTTGCTTAATCCCTTCTCCATTTTCATGCAGTCCTCCAACTCCCCTCCCCTCTGACAGGTGTCAACCTGTTCTCTGTATCTATGAGTCTGTTTCTATTTTGTTCATTAGTTTATTTTGTTCATTAGATTCCACATGTGAGTGAAATAGTATGGTACTTGTCTTTCTCTGACTGGCCTATTTCACTTAGCATAATATTCTCCAGTTCTATCCACACTGTTGCAAAAGGTAAGATTTCCTTTTTTCTTTTTTTCTTTCACCACCAAGTAGTATTCCATTGTGTAAATGTATCACAGCTTTTTTATCCACTCATGTATTAATGGCCACTTGGGTTGCTTCCAGATCTTGGCTACTGTAAATAATGCTGCAATGAACATGGGGGTGCAAATATTCTTTCAAATCAGTGTTTTGGGTTTCTTCAGATATATTCCCAGAAGTGGAATCGCTGGGTCATAAGGCAGTTCCATTTTTAATTTTTTGAAGTAACTCCACACTGCTTTCCACAGTGGCTGCACCAATCTGCATTCCCAACAACAGTGTACAAGGGTTCCCTCTTCTCCACACCCTCACCACTTGTTGTTTGTTGATTTACGGATGAGCCATTCAGACAGGCATAAGGTAATATCTCATTGTGGTTTTAATTTGTATTTTTCTGATAATTAGTGATGTTGAGCATCTTTTCATATGCCTATTGGCCTTCTATAACAGAGTCATTTAAAATGATGAGCCCACACCTCTTATTATTCCAACTCTTCATTTCCCAGAAGCAAAATAACCTTCTTAAATAATGACCTGTACCTGGCTGCCACTAAGTTTCACAGGCACTGGCTAAGAAAGAGACAATCTGTTTTCAAAAGCCAGTAGGAAAACACTTCACACCACACTTCTCCTGCTCTGTCCTTAGATAAATTTATCTCCATGCTCACGCATGCTAGCTGTCATACAGCCTATATGTTTTGTGACTGGGAGTTACAGATTATAATGCCATGTATTGTAGTCACTCTAGCACTTGTCTGCAGTGTGGATTATGGGTCTTCCTTTTGAAATTTTCATCTTAGGAAAAACTTGTCATGGAATATCATGATTTTAGCTATAAAGAATTTTTAATACAGTGTACTGGATTCTCATGAAATGTGAATGAGTAGAAAGAAAAGGCCAAATAGCTAAAGAATGGTGGGTTGTTGTTTTTTTCACCTTAAGTGATAAGTAAAAACAAAGCTCTTAAACAGATTTCATATGTTGATTACCTAGTCCAGGGGCTAGCAAACTGTTTCCTGTAAAGAGCCAGATAGTAAATATTTCAGGCTTTTTGGGCCACACTGCCTTTGTCACAACTATTCAGCTCTGCTATTGTAGCATGAAAGCAGTCATAGACAATACATAAATTAGCAGGGCTGTATTTATGAGCACTGCATTTATGGACATTGAAATGTGTTCTAGTGCAGCTGTATTTATAAATAATAAATGTTAATTTCAAATAATTTCTACTTGTTATTAAATATTATTCTTCTTTTGATTTTTCCAACCATTTAAAATATAAAAATATCATCCTTAGCTTGCAGGTTGTAAAAAATAGGCCACAGGTCAAATGTGACCTGTGAACTATTGTTTGCTGACCCCCGATCTAGATAAATTTTCCTTTGGAATATTCTCAGTACCAAAAGGGATCCTAAATGTCTGCAAAATAAAACATGAACATCTTAGTGTAGCATACCAAATCTTGTTATGTGATCTGAATCTCTTCTCCCACTACCATGCTCCAGCCATCTTTCATCCAGGTGTATCTGGTTTTTCATCATTCCAGAATATACCATGGATTGTCATATCACCGTGCATTTCCCTCTGCCTGCTCTTTCCTTACAGGTTCTACATGAAAAAAGCTACTCATGGCTTAAGGTACAGCTCCCATGCCACGTCCTCCATGAAAAATTCGTTGATGCATTCCTTCCCCTAGTCAGAAGAAACCACTCATTGTCCTTCTAGTTCACAGCTCTTCTTGTATACCTCACCTGTAACATATGTCAATATCATACATCATCATCATATTTTTATCTATGGTCTAATCAGATGGTCGTCATCTGTGAGGACTGAAAATGTGTTTCATTCATGGCTATGTATTCACTCAAAGCCAATTCTTAACACAATGCCTTGTATGTAGCAGGTGATCAGTAAATACTTGTTGATGGATGGATTTATTAATATATTCAGACACACGATTAGATCAAGTTTAAAATATGCTAACACACCTCTGTTTTTGTTCCCTTTGAACCCTGACTGGGAGGGGATGGGGAAGGGTTTTCCTCTGAAAAGAAGACAATTCCTGAAGAGCTACCAAACATTTTGGACTACTTGCAATCTGAGCCCTTACTCATGCTGGCAGCAGGTTGGCACAACTTTCACAGCTTCTGAGATATAGGGAGTAGTATTTAATATAATCTTAGCAAGTAGAGCTTTAAGGAATCTTAGAAATCACCCAATCCCACCAATTCTTATAAAATGAGAAGGTGGAGCTCAGAAGGTGACAGAACCCACTGAAACCCCCAGAAAGTTAATGCTAGGACATAGCTTTGAGTCGGAGCTTGTTCAACTCCACTTTGTTGAATACACAGTTTCTTCCTTACGGGTAAATACCTAGAAGTAGAATTACTAGGACAAAAGTAGGTGTGTGTTTAACTGTATAACAGCACAAAGCTGTTTGCCCAAGCGTTTGTACCATTTCAAATTGCCACTAGTAACATATGAGAGAATTCATTTTCTCTACATCCTGGCCAACACTCGGTATATTCAGTGTTTTTCACTTTAGCCATTCTGGTGGGTAGTAGTATTCCCTGGAACCATATCAGAAATTCCAGGGAACACCTCACACATGTTTGATTTGCATTTTCCTGTTGACTAATGATGCCGAAAACTTTTTCATGTGCTTATTGACAAATCATATATCATCCTTAGTGAAGTTCAAGTTTTTTGCACACTTTTTATTGAGTACTGTTTTACTGGAATATAGGAGTCCTAGAGCCTGCCATATTTTATTTTATTTTTTAAATATATCTTTATTGATTGCAAAAAGAGGAAGGGAGAGGGAGAGAGAGCGAGTTGAAACATCAAAGATAAGAGAGTCATCATTGATTGGCTGCCTCCTGCACGCCCCTGACTGGGGATCGAGCCCACAACCCGGGCCTGTGCCCTGACCAGGAATCAAACTGCAATCTCCTGAATCATAGGTCGATGCTCAACCGCTGAGCCACGCCCAGCCGGGCAAGACCGCCATATTTTAAAAGGGGATTTTCAAATAGCTTTTAGAACATTTGACCAGAATAAATGTATTTTGGCTCACATTTCATTAATGCCTCACCCATATATATATTATTTATACCCCACATCATATTCCTACGCAGTGATACAACTTATATTTCTTTGCTCACTAAACTGACGTGTACACTCAACTTGCAGCTAAAACACTCAATTTCTGTCACAGATTCCCACAAAAAGCCACAATCTTCCAATCCAATATATAAAAATAGATGTGGAGTAAATTGAATTTCTCATATTGTCATCAGGTCTGTTGACCAAAAGCTATTTGATTTGCAAAGCCCTTCCTGGGTAGATGGGTCAGTGTTTATTTTCATGGATTTTGCTGTTCTAAATCAAATCAAGCAACCAACTGGCCTTTATTGAGTGCTCTAAGTCATCTCTGTAAGGCATTTCATGCATACATATTAAATTCCAGTTCACAAATCCAATTCCTCTTTTTTGACCTGGTTTTATTTGCTTTCCTTGACAGCCAGTATTAAGCCTTTTCATCATTTTTTGCAGCCAGATATCCATTTGGGAAAGCAAATTCTTTCTCTGAAACTTGACATCATCATAATTTCAGTACAAGTAACAACAACAATAATAATAACACTGATAAAACTTTAATTTTTCATAATAATTCATAGCATGTACATACAATTCAATTACACTGTACTAGTACTCCGTAGGGTAAAAATTACCTTCCCATTTCACCCTTAAGGAATTGGTTTCAAGAATAAACTCACCTGAGGTCATGTGGCTGCTGACTAGTAAGGAGAAAGTCTGATCCCTTGTCTCATAAAAGAGCCCACTCTTTTTTCCACATTGTGAGGAATACTTTCCAAAGGTGAAGTCTATTTCAAAGTTACACATGAAATTGCAAATGTAATTCCTGATAAGTGTTGCTATAAATCAGTAGCCTGGGAATTTGTTTCCTTTCTCAGCCTATGTAAAAATTTTTTAATGACATAGTCTCATTATTTAAAAGGAAAAGTGAAAGAATCAGAAAAGTACAAAGAAGAAATTAAAAATCAAAGTCATGCCACAGTTAATTTGGAACATTTAAACATCTTTCCAAACTGCTTGCTGTCCATTTCCCTCCACTTTGTCTCTCATGGTCAACACACATACACGTGTGTGCACACTCACGCACATGCACATATATATGCACACACATATATGCACACACATACCACTACATGGAATTATTGAGATCATGCACCTGTATATATTTGTTGCCAAGGGTCCTCCACCAGTCTTATCAGAGGTTCCAGGGACCACCTCACACATGCTGGGGAGTTCACTGTACTCCAGCATCCCTGTTAGATGGCCAACCTGCTGCCTCCCCTGTTACAGAGTATTTATTGTGAGCTGGAACTCAGCTTTCCAGGGCACTGCTGTCTTTGCCAGGTGACTGCTGCTGATTCTTTACTCTAACTGTTCACAAGAGAACACTAGCATCTCATCACCATCCTCAGCACGGGTGAGGGACATACCCTCTTCCATCTCTCTCACCGGCATATCACAAACCAGGCCGTGCCTTTTCATGACAGAAAGTAAAAAACAGGGTAGTTAGACAGCAATAACCAAAGGAAGACCCATCTCTAGGGTTCCTCGGGAGGGGAGGTGTTCCCAGACTCCATGTGGTAGATTACCTCCCACCCCTAGGAATCACGGGGCTTCACATATCATGCTGAGCCTAGGTTCCAGAAAGAACTCCTTACTCCACTCTAGTGGCCACCTGACCAATCCTCATTCCACACGCCAAATTAACCTCTTTGCAGGATGATTAAGAGGGAGAATAACACGCTACCTAGGTACAAACTACGAAGATGCAGTCCAGTTTTATGGCCTCAAGAGAGGTAAGGTGACACCTATTAATGGAAAAGTTTATTAGGCACGGGCCTGAGAATATGAGCGCATCCACTGACTGATGTTGGGCCTGCTGGAATTTCAAGCAACCCATCCCAAACTTGTTTGAAACCAGCTTCCCAGCATTAGTAACACAAAACTTTAAGACAACCTGTCACAATGAGTCTGCCTCCTTTGCCAAGCAGAGAACGGTCCTCGTGACTTGCCTTATTTGCTATACTTTCTTTTCGTTCTATATCCATCACACCCTTTTAATTTCTGTTTAGAGAAATATGCTGAACTCACACCTGAGTGACATAACTCTCCTTTGATAGGCAAACGACAAATTCAGTTACAGAACTACTTTGATTATTTTTTCCATTTACCACATAAGTTCAATCCCCAAAGTTCCCACTACTCAGTCTTAAATAAAATTACATGGAAGAACAAAGAACTCAGCAGCCCATTTCTGGCTTGCTGAGACCGGAAAACAGGCTACAAAAGGTGGTTACCCTTAATTTCTTTTTATGTAATTGTTCTCTCAGAGACAGAGGGATGTATGTTAGACTCTTTCACTATTATTCCATGTCTTGCAAAACAGTTTTGTCATATTTCTTAATGTTAATTGGGATATAATGACTTCTGACAGTTACATCTTTGTTGTAGATTTTACCCTTCATTGTTTCAAAGTCCTACTCTTTTTGTCCTACTTAATGCTTTTTAATCTCTAATTAAACCTTTGTTGCTTTGTATTTGCCTAATATATTTCCCACATACTTTTATTTCTAATCATTCTGATTCTTTGGTATAAGTTCTCTTATATTCAGGATATATTTGTATTATAGATTTTTCCTTGTACAGAGCATGCATTTTTGTTTTTCAGATTTCCATCTTAGAGTTTTATCTTTTAATAAGTAGATTTACTCTCTTCCATTTAATAATAAAACAAGTTTTATTTTAAATAACCTTTTTAAAATATATGTTTTTATTGAATTTTAGAGAAAGAGGAAGGGAGAGAGAGAGAGAAACATCACCCCTACCAGGGATCAAGTCCACAACCTGGGCATGTGCCCTCACCAAGAATTGAAGTGGTGACCCCTCAGTGCATGGGTCAACACTCAACCCACTGAGGCACACCAGCCAGGGCTAATCCTTTTTTGACATTTCCTTTATTATTTTATTTTTTATATACTGTTTGTCATCTCTTAGCTCCTCTCTGGTAAATTTATAGCTATGAATCCTATTTTAAATTATTTTGATTAACATACATACACATCACCTATCTAAAATATATTAATTTTAAAATTCTAAATGAAAATGGAATAATATCTACTAATGATTTTATGGAGATTAAGAGAAAATTGTGACTCCTCTCATCTCCTAGTTTTGTGACTGCTTCTTTAATGTTTCACCCAATTACTTACATTAAAATGATTTGTTTATATCATTGGATCAAGTAAATTTAGATTTAGCTGCAAATTCGAAATTTCTTTTTTTTTTTTTAAATATCTTTATTGATTTCAGAGAGAGGAAAGGAGAGGGAGAGAGAGAGATAGAAACATCAATGATGAGAGAGTCATTGATCGAGCCCGCAACCCGGGCATGTGCCCCGACCGGGAATCGAACCCCGATCGCCTGGATCCCAGGTCGACGCTCAACCACTGAGCCACACCCGGCCAGGCCAAATTTGAAATTTCTAAACAATGGCTTGAACAAATAATGCTCATCAGTAATTCTTGCTAAAGCCAACTCCAGCTGAGCCCTGCCCTAGTCCTCAGCGCTTTCATCTCTCACCTCCACTAATATTGCACCAGCCTCACATGCAGAAAAACTGTCAGCTCCAAAGTCCTGTCTCAACTTTGACTAATTTTATTGTGCCTGGTCACTGTTTCCCAGAGACTTGGCAAAATGTTAGGGTCTCTCCTAGTTTCCATGTAAGGCTTTGAATTAAAATTTTGTTCTTTGTGTACATTTTGATAGGTAGAAATCATATTCAGTTTACTTTTTTATAAAGTAATATACCTTTATTATTAAAATTTGGAAAATACTAAAGTCATAAAGGAGAAAATCAAGTTATTTGTACATGTCAGTATATTTCTCCCCAGTATTTCATATATTGTATGCAAGTATGAGGGAAGGAGTATTTTTTGCTTTTTGGGTTTTTTTATTTACAAAATTGTGATAATTTATAGCTTCCTTTTTCACTTAATATTACCATTTCCTATGCTATAATATAGTCTTTCAAAATGTTTAAAAGCTACATAGGATTTTATTATACAGATATACCATAATTTATATAACCATTTCCTGTCTTTAAAGATCTCTGTTATTTCTAATTCTTTGCCATAATAAACAGTGCTACAGTGAATACTGTTTTCCATATATCTATGCTCACATCCCAATTATGTCCTTAGGATATATCCCTGGAAAATGAATATCTAACTTTTAGATGCACATTTTCTTTTTTACTTTTAAAAAAAAAATGTCTTTATTGATTTCAGAGAGAGGAAGGGAGAGAGAGAAGGAGAGAGAGAGAAACATCAATGATGAGAGTCATTGACAGGCTGCCACCTGCACGCCCCCTGCTGAGGATCGAGCCCACAACCCGAGCATGTGCCCTGACCAGGAATCAAATCTCAATCTCCTGGATCCTAGGTTGATGCTCAACCACTGAACCACACTGGCTGGACTTAGTTGCACATTTTCAATCTGCCCTCCAGAACGGTTGACAAATTTGAACTCCCAACATCTATTTTATAAGTGACTATTTAACCACACCCTTACCACTAACAAGTATTATATGTTTTTTAAAATTGCATTTTTGAACAGGCAAAAAAAATTATTATTGCATAAATTACATTTATAGTGCTTGACCACTGACGCTGTAAATGGTTGCCATTTGTATGTCTTATTTTCTGATTTTTATTTCTAGTGCCCATATTTTTCTATAGGGATTTTAATGTTTCACTGATTTCTTTCTCTGGTCTTTTCCACCTTCACTCTTCCTAGGTGAAGTACATCCAAATTGCATGTTGCAAGAAAATCTTCAGTATTTTATTCTATAATCTAAAGATAGCAAAGAAGGCAATCAATTTTTCAACAGTAAAATTTCTCTTTCTCTTCCAGAGCCAGAGGCACATTACCATGAAAACTATGTTGTCTTTATGAAAGCAAAATGTGTGTTCCATTAATGGACACAAGGGAGAAGCTAATTAGCTTGCACTAGAAAACAACTATATTTAATCTTCTTGGATAAAATTATATGAACTAAACTCAATCAGCTCAGATTTGCTCAGCAGACTCCTTGTGAAATTTTTAATCGCATGAGAAGTTTGTTCTTGCATATCTTTATTTGGAAGGGATCCCAATGTGGACAGGAACTGATTTGGGAAATGAAATCCTACACCTCCAAACAGAAATGATATTAAAAACATTTCATGATTAAGTTAGGCACGAAAACCGACCAATTAAGATAGACATTGGCTGTAAACAGTGTTTCTAGCCACATGGGTGTACAGCAGCTGAAAAAAAATCTCCTGCCAATGAGAAGACTTCTCTCATAAAATGAGACATACCTAGGGGCTTTTAGCTCCTTTCGCTTTCTTTAAATCCTGTGACTCCTGTTTTAGTTGGTATTCTACCATCAGTTTAAACCTCCCTGAGCATATTTTTAAAAAAACAACTGGAATTTGTGGGGAAGAAATAAAAGGGGTGCAAATAGAGGAAATAATTTTAGGCAAGTATTCAAATTCAATAACTATCTATAAATGAATACCTATAAGTGTATAACTACTGTAAAAATGTATACAGAGGCCATTATTTAGAGACTGGAGAACCAATTGAAAATTCAAGTACTGTGTAGAGTTCCATTCTAGAGGTTAACTATTTGAAAGTTGGCTAAGAACTTGTGTCCATAAGACATAATGGTTTCCTCTGCAATTAAAAGAAGAAAGGGAAGGGAGGGGAAGGGGAAGGGGAAGGGGAAGGGGAAGGGGAAGGGGAAGGGGAAGGGGAAGGGGAAGGGGAAGGGGAAGGGGAAGGGGAAGGGGAAGGGGAAGGGGAAGGGGAAGGGGAAGGGGAAGGGGAAGGGGAAGGGGAAGGGGAAGGGGAAGGGGAAGGGGAGGGAGACAAAGTCAAAGGAAAAGCAAAAAAAATTCCTAAAATTGAAAACCAACTGAAACAAAAGAACCTAATTATATATCAAACTGGCAATATAACCAAAGAAAATAATTATTTTAAGTGTCTCTAAAATACAATATTTTGACTTGCATCCTTATGGCAAATATTATAAGGAAAAAATAAATGCAAAAAAAAATCTTACATTTCATTCAGTAGTTTTTTCGGTTAGTGGTAATACTATATTGTTATTTTTAATTAAATTTATTGGAGTGATATTGGCTAATAAGATTACATAGGTTCCAAGTGTACGTTTCTATGATACATGATCTGTATACTGCATTGTGTGCCCACCACCCAAAGTCAAATCATCTTCCGTCACCATATATTTGGACCCCTTTACCCTTTACTACGCCCCTTCCCTCTAGTAACCACCATACTGTTGTCTGTGTCTGAGTTTCAGTTTTATATCCCACATATGAGTGAAATCATATAGTTCTTAGATTTTTTCTGACTAACTTATCTCAGCATAATATTCTCAAGGCCCATCAATGTTGTTGCAAATGGCAGTATTTTGTCTTTTCTTATAGCTGAGTAGTGTTCCACTGACTGTATGTACCACACGCACGTCCTAAGGCTGTCTGCTGATACCAGCTGAAAACAATGCCATTAACAGCTAAAAAGTGGCAGGGCTCTTTAGAGTAACACCTGTTTCTAGGTATGGGATATGGGAAATGCTAGGTAAGCATGGGGCCTAGTGAGCCAGAAAGCAAGGAAGTACTCAAAGACTAAGGATTGAGTCTAAAAAAGCTAGCTTGAAGGAGTTTTCACTGACCAAATTTGGGATTATTAAGAATCAAACAGTATAATAAGGGTGTATATTTGAAAAATGTAAACCAATTTTCACAATATTCTAATCGAAATTAGTTGGCAAGTTTATAAACCTCTGCAGCAATAAATGAAAACTACATGCCTTCCAAAAATATGACTATCATTGATTGAAATACATTAGCTATATTAAAAAAATCTATGAGTCTATAAGAAAACAACAACAAAACACTCATTTGCCACCACTGGAGGAGATTAGAACACCTACTCCTTACCCTGGAATTTATCCTGGTTTGCAATAGGAATTATACTCCAGAGTAACTAAATTGACACAGCTGATGAGAAAGCACTTTCTCAAAGTAGAATGACAGCTGATAAATGTAGAACAAATGATAGAATTAGAAAACCACCAATCAGTAGCCTCTTATGTAGTCTTTCATTAGGGCAAGGATTATCCACAGATGTTAAAACCATTAGGTGAATTGTTGATGAGGAATTGGATAATCACATGGTATCAAAGAGTCACCCCAGAGATTATAAACGGCTTGCCAGGGGGAGAATGTAACTTTACAAGGGAGGGATTAGGTTGTCACCACTTTAACCCAGTGATCAATCAGCATTTTCAAATAATAATGGGACAATTAGACCTTAGGACCCCCCTGAGGTGTTGAAGTAGGAAATGCACAATATAACTTATGAAGTATTCCTTCCAATAAATGTTTAATGTTAATTAAATCAAGCCTGATGATCTGACTTCCAGTTTACAGGAAATACAGAGCATAGCAGGACAAGTTAAATGAACCCACAGGGTAAAACTTGAACAAGTCCAGGAAGTGAAACTATTATGGAACTATTGTTTGAAGCAGAGCTTCATGTTGGGTCCCATCGATTATCAAAGGCTTTGGACAAACACCAACAATCCTGGCACAGCGTAGGCTGGAACTCACAGGCAGAGGGTTCTACAGTAGGATGTGTGCACAGCAGAAAGCATCAGGAGTGATATTAAAAAAGAGGGACTCCCTTTCATGAGTGGCCTTGAAAGCAGAGGGAGTCTGGGAGTCCTGGGCTCAGAAAAGTGGTAAACAAGTATTGTGTAGTTGGATTCCTCTGCTGAGAGCGCCTACCAGGAAACCTGGAGAGAACTACCAAGTGCCATTCAGTAGACAAGTCAACTTGTTTCCTTAGGGGGATAATCCCCTATGGGGACTTCTGGCCTGGTCTTTTCAGCAGGTCAATGGGGGGGGAAAGAGAGAGAAAGATGTGAATTCCAATTTCTGTGTCCATGTATAAGAAACTTGGAAGTCACCACCACTCAATTATAACAAGTAAAAAACTGCAAAATTAATAACTCTTCTGAGAGCTATAAGAGAAGTAAGGTCACAAGGGAAACTGGTGCCCCCAAAATTATAGACAAGCAAATATAGAGAATCACAACTTACCAAAGCAGAAACTTAGGAGATGCAGCTCTGTGGGAACCAGTGATGAGGCAGGAAAACCAGAACTGTAATTGACGAATTGCTGGAGGCTGAGAGTAGACAAATCTGAGAGCTAAAATCTCCAGGGGACCCAGTCATAGGAGGGCTCCCACACTTTTGTAAGTCTTAACTCAAGGAGCTCAATCTGACTCCCACAGTAAATATCGGAGAAAAGTCCCCTGGAGTTTCTGACGAGGGGAGGAAAAACAGGAACCATTTTGGAACAGGCCAGAACACTCTGTTCTTGTTAACAAGGTCTTCCCTCAGGAGAAACTATTTAACTGGAGCCTAACTGACCTGGGGATGGGAAATTCGCAACTCCAGCCCACTCCAGCCATCCTAAGGAGTGGGAAGGTGAGGCTGAGAAGCACTTGTGAAGTTTCCATTTCAGAAGCACAGGCTCACTAAAAGATGGACCTAACAGGACTATAGAACTCGTGCCCTTCCCACACCCAACCACCACATTACCGAAGGCCTATTTACAGCAGTTCCTTTTACCCGGCTATCAAGAGAAAAGGCCTACCAAGAGGCAAAAAAACACACCAAAAAAAACAATTTGAAGAGACAGAGCAGCCATCAGAACCAGACATTCCAGGAATGTTGAAAACAATGATGGTTAATATGCTTAAGGGCTCTAATGGATAAAATAGACAACATGCAAGAATAACCAATGTAAGCAGAGGTAGAAATCTGAAGAAAGAACCAAAAAGTTTGCTAGAGAACAAAAACACCGTACAGAAACGAGGATAGGCTTATTAGACTGGGCACAGCAGAGTTGCATACTGAGCTATTTAGGAGTTGTCACAATGTCTATAAGTTACTTTTAAATACTTCAGGCAAAAAGATGAAGCAAATATGAAAAACTCTAGATGACAGATGTCCATTATAGCTTTATTTTTCTGTCTTTTTGATATATGCCAATAAATATTTAATGAATTAAACCAAGCCTGCAGATTTAATGATATGTTTTAATTAAATATATATCCAATATAATAAATATATTTAATTAAATGTACATTTAAGTATATATAAATAAATTATATATAAATAAAATAATAGAGTTTATTATATTATCATTTTCTATCAACTACTAAGTGATTGCAAGCAAGCTGGAGACTAATTTAAATAATTAACATTTCAGTAGAAGTCTAAGCAGAACCTGAATTAATAAATGTGCTAATTGGATAGCCCTACTGAGAGCCTTAACTCATTTGGATTTAACTATGTTATACATTATTTCTTATAGGAGATTTAATGTTTGTATAGTACATAATTTTTATAGCTTTGTTTTAAAACATTATCAAAATATTGAAAAGTAAGTATTCCTTGTATCACAGGCCCCCATAACCTCTCCCAAGAAGGAAAACATAATTTTCCCCCAGAATTTTTCTATGCAGATTCATTGTTAGATTATTACACTTACTATCCACCTTGCTTTTTTATTTTTTGTTTGGTTTAGATTTTAACTTTTTATTTTAATGTTTTTAGCTATTAGTTTTTACTTTTTATTAGGGATAATTTCAAACACTCAAGAAGCAAAAGAATAGTGTAATAAAACCCCATGTATTCATCATCCAGCCACAGTAATCATCAGCTCAGGCCAGTCATATCTCATCTTTACTCTCCTTCCTTCCCACAGTTAATAGATTATTAATCTTTATAATCCATAGGTTACTATGAGCAAATCACAAACACCATATTGTTTCACCCAGAATGTTTTACTGTGCTTTTTTTTTTAAATATAAGGGCTCTTCTTTAAATATAACTTCAACATCATTATCAAACCTAAAAACATAACAATAATTACTTAGAATCACCAAAATATCCGGTCAGTATTCAAATTTCCTTAAGTGGCTTACAAATGCACTTTCAAAGTTGATTTGTTATAAGGATACAAAGAAGGTCCACACATTGCATTTGGTTAAAATGTCTTAGTTCCATCTAACCTATATGCTGTTTTAATGAGTAATTCCTCATAGAGATCATTCCAACAACCTATTTTTCTTATTGCCTGCACTGTTCACCATTGTACAGGTGTCCCATAATGTATTTTATCAGTCCCCAGTGATGGATGGTGAGGCTTTCTTCAGCCTCTTACTGTTATAAACCATGATGCAATAAATTGTCTCAAATATATGGTTTTGTGCATATAATACAATTGTACATGTAAGACAAATTGCTATGCAAGGGATTGTTAGGATAAATGGCATGAGACTTTGCAAATTTGACAGAAACTAACAAATTGTCTTCCAAAGAGATCACCTCAAGTATATATCTGTTTTCCTATACCCACACCAACACTGGGTACTATAAAATTGTGTGCCAATACAATAGATGAAAAATGGTAACTGTTGCTTTATTTTCATTTTCTTAACTAAGAGCAAAACTGATTATTTTTTGTATGTTTATAAGATATTTGTTTTTCATTTTCTATTAACTAACTCTTTATGACCTTTGACCATTTTTCTATTGGATTGTAGGCCTTTTCTTATTGATTTGCATGACCAATTTATATAGTAGGGAAATTAGTTCTTTCTGATGTATGTTGCAAATATTTTTCTTGTTTTACTGTGTTCCTTTAATTTATTCATGGTTATTTTTTGATGCACAGTATTTTTCCCAAAAATTCCACATGCTCTATTTTATCTACTCCATGATAACAAAATTTCTCCTATGTTTTCTCTATACACAGGACATTAGAATTTCCAAAGCCGCCTGCATATGTTATCTCATTTGTAACAAATAAAGAGTGACAAGAGTTGGCTAAGCCACTCCTTCACATTTTTCATCTTTATTGTGAGTACTTGCCTGATAATAAATATGCAAGCATGTGTTTCTCCTTAAATTCATCCCAGATGTGTTCCACGAGAAATGAACACGTTTGTCAAATAATTTTTAGAAGTGCTGGATAACTTCCCAGATGGTCTCTATTCTCCCTTATTACATTTTGTGACTTAACTGAGAATAACTGATGAGTAGTGGTATTTTTCCTGAATATTAGTAGAATGTCCAATATTGGTTAATTGAATAAGGCATTCAATAGAATTGGTTACGAAAAAAGCAATCAAGAAACAAAAGCAAAAACAATTTTTAATGGGAGAAGCTAGAATTCAGGTTTGTTTAGCACCTTAATATACAATATTGGATAATAGAGGAGATAATTTAGTCCCTTTTGTGGAAATTCTATGTTGCTGAGGGGGGAATGAGAAGTTAGATGTTAAATGAGTTGCCCAAGGTCACCCAAAGAGTAAGCAGTGGAGCCAGGATTCATTTCCAAGTTTCACAGTTTAGACAGAGCCACTATTCTGTGATTTCTTAAAAGAGTGATCCAGAAACGAGACATGATATTAACATGAGGCAACTATCCATTGAAAGTAAATTTTGGATATCACTGGTTCTCATTTATCTTGAAAGACAACAGTTTCTGCCTCTAATATAAACTACTTTGCTTATACAACCCATGAAGTGTTTATTTATAAAAACTTACTGTTTTTGCATGTACCCTTCTTCTTCTCACACTTGTTGAGGAGTCATACCATGCCTTTTAAGCAATAAAAACTTGGCATTTATTGAATGGACTCTTACTGCTAATCAAAATCTCAAAAGAAATTCAGCAGTTGGTTGTCACTTATGAATCTTGATTTTCTATGTACATGTACTCATATGTAAGATGCCCACATCAGTAAAGTAGCCTCATTTTTACTGTAAAAATATCAAATCATTTAAGGATATGTTTTCATCATTAAATATAAAACCCAGAGCCTGAGCTATGCCAAAGAAATAAAACAAAGATTTCTTTTTAATAAGCAAAATTAGGACAATGTATAAATAAAAAGTAGAATTCTACAACCCCAAAAGTATATATATCTCAGCCCACTGAAATCTTATGTGTCAACTGTAATTATAACAACTTTTATTGAATATTTTTCACGTGCTGGGCACTGGATTAAGGCCTTATTTGAATTATCTCATTTCATCCTCGTAAGAACCTTTTGAGTTATATACTTTTAATTTTCCCATTTTATAGATAAAAATACTAAGGATCAGAAGTCGGTGTGGATCTAGAACTCAGATTAGGGTTATGAAATATTGCTTGTCCAATTGCTTTCATTTGCTGAGTGCTGAAATGATCTGCTAGAACTTAAAGACCCAGCTTTGTCAATAAGGCACCAGTTCATCCTCCAATCTATGACATGACTCAGTTCGAGAAGGTTTAAAGAAGGAATTGGACTTGAATTAAGTCTTAAAAATCAGGGTATAGGTAAGATTCAAAATAGCAGAGAAAATAAGGAAGGCCCATCCCAGGGAACAAAACTAACATATGGGGAATTACGAGCATTAATATTTGACAAATGACTTAATGTATTAACTTCAAAAATGTGATTTACTGGCTTTTGTTGTTTTTTAGAAATAATAGCTCCAGACTTTCATTTCCATCCTTAACAGGTCTAATCAGTTACCCAGCTTGCCAGGAAACCTCTAAAATCACCTTCTTCCAGACATAATATATGGTTAAAGGTACAGATAATAAAATGTAAAACTGAGTCATGTTTTGAACTTTTCAAGTGAAAACAATGTAAGCCTTCACATAGAATCAACTCAATAAATACAGTCTAAAAGTGGAAATAAAATTAGCATGTTAATGTCCTTCATGATGCAATCAGTCTTCTCAATTATGACGACAGCAGCCCCTGAGTACCTTGTGAAGAATTGTCAATAAAAATACTAAAATAAGCTTTGCACAAGATGGGAGTATCATGACATCTGCTTTCAAAATTACTCTGCTGTAATTGTTGAATTGCATTATAGTAGGTAAAAATTGTACTGTTTCACTGAAGATAAGTGTCTATGATTTTAAATAGCATCACTTTAGAAATGACTATTGCAAATCCATGCTAATTATACCTTTGTGCCATGCTTGCCACAAAAAGAGGATTCTTACCAATGATCTGTATCAGTAGGGATGTTTATGGTTGTGGGCAGCAAAGAACTTCACATCAAACTGACTTAGGCAGGGAGGTAATATGATAAGACATGCAACAGGAAGTCCAGAAGTAGAGTGGGATTCAATTGAGCCACTAAGGACTTGAGTTCTTTCTGTTTCTCCCCACTGAGGATTTGAAATTGGCAAAAAAGAAGAAATAATTTCTTCTCAAGCTTGAGGTTGGCTTCATCCTAAAGCAACTGAGTAGATCTAAAGGACCTAGATTGAGTCTCACAGATAAATCCTTCTTTTCTTAAACAAACTGATTTAATATTTTATGATGGTAAAATGTGTCCAGATAAGTCATGGCCAATGTAATCACATGTGTCATTCATGAACTCTTTTGCCACTCCTATTGATCATGAAGATACCGATTAACCCTGGGGAATAGGAGAGGCAGGCCCTCAGTTACAGTGGCAAGAGGAGACATTGTGAGCAAGCTTGAGAATGCCTAAAAGAAATTGAGAACTGGAAGAAGCAGGCTGGGAGGGGGTCAAAGGCCTTGGCTTATGAATGAAGCCAGCAACTCCAGCTCCTCTGGATTTCTACTCTTGAGAAATGAGGGAAGAAAGACCATGGAAAGGCATGGATTCCATACTGTTTGCCTGCATATACAGACCTGCCAGAGGACAGGAGCCCAGACTACAAACACAACCAGATGTACCTTCTCTGAGAATCAGAGAGGCCCTTATGTTGGGGAGGATGTGAAGAAGTTGGGGAGAGCAGACATCTCTGTAGAGAGCTTTTTGGTTTTCCAATACATGAAGGGTGAAGGAGCCCTTCTGAAAAATTAGAATTTAAACATATTCTACTGGCAGAAACTATAACTCTCACATGGCCAATTTATAGCATCAACTCAGAGCAATGTTTAATACATGTTAAATATTAATAATGTCTGATTTGCCAAGGCCTTCTGCCCAAGTTTCATTGCCTGATGAAACTACCCATTTTTCAAAGTCCACAGGGACAATTAAAATGCCATGCTTTGAATGCTACAAGAAGGTAACATGTGGAGGGCAGGAAGAAAAGACAGCATGCTGCATCAGAGAAGGTCAAAATATACATATATTTTTATTATAGATTATTTTAGTTCTATAAGTTGCTATAACTTATATTGCAATTTTAATAGATTTTTAGAGCAGTTTTAGGTTCACAGAAAAGCTGAGCAGAAGGTACAGAGATTTTGCATATGCCCCTTGCCCCCATACATGTACAGCCTCCCTCATTACCAACATCCCTGACCAGAGTGGTCCATTTATTACAACTGATGAACCTACACTGACACATCATTATCACCCAAATCCATAGTTTGCATTACTGCTCACTCTTGGTGTTGAACGTTCTATGAGTTTGGAAAAATGTATAACAACATGTGTCCTTCATTACAGTATGATACAGAATAGTTTCACTGCCTTAAACATTGTCTGTGCTCTGCTTATTCATTCCCCCCTCCCCCCAACCCCCAGTAACTGCTAGATCTTTTACTGTCTCCATAGATTGTCCTTTTCCAGAGTGTCACAAAGTTGGAATCATACCGTACACAGCCTTCTCAGATTGGCTTCTTTCACTTAGTAATACATATTTAACCTTCAAAAGACGGCAGATAAATAGAGATAAATAAATAGAGATAAATAGAGAGAGAGAGAGAGAGAGAGAGAGAGAGAGAGAGAGAGAGAAATAGTCCTGACATCATTACACACTCCAACCATCATCACAGAAGGAGCGAGAAATAACTCAAATGAAGTGGGAACGAAAGTTCCCATTCGGCCAGCGGGACCCACTCCTTGCCGGGAACTAAAGTTCCCTTTCGTCTGATAAAGGTTGTTTCCTCTGTGTCTTTTCACAGCTTGACAGCTCTTTTCTTTTTAGTGCTCAATAATATTCCATTGTCTGGATGGACCACAGTTTATTTATACATTCACTTATTGAAGATGCCTTTGGTGCCTCCAAGTTTTAGCAATTACAAGTAAAGCTGTTATAAACATCCATGTACAGGTTTTAGTGTGGATATGTTTGTTTTTGTGGGGTTTTTTGGATATAAGTTTTTAACTCCTTTGGGTAAATACCAAAAGGCACAATTTCTGAATCATCTGGTAAGTGGATGTTTAGTTGTGTAAGAAACCACCAAACTATCTTCCAAAGTGGTTCCACATCTTCACCAGCATTTAGTATTGGTTGCCTAGATTTTGGCAATTCTGGTAGGTGTGTAGCGCTATCTCATTGCTGTTTTAATTTGCATTTCCCTGATATATGGTATGGAGTGTGTTTTGGTTGGAATATATTTCAGTATGGAGGAAGCATGGGATGGTGGAAAGAGGCAGATCTTGATAAAAGAGCACAGGCCAGAATTAAAGGATTGTAATTGTGGAGGAGGTTGACTTGATCTGGAGAGGATGAGTCACTGAAGGGATGAGGGTGGAGATGGGGATGGGAAGAACATGATCAGATTTTTTCTTAGAATAATCATTATGGCTGCATGTAGATTATGGATTGACTAGTCAGAAAATAGAAGTACAAGTAAGAGATGGTGGAAGATGAAGTAAGTTTGTTGAGAGGAGTATGGGAGATGGAACTAAATGAATGGACTCCAAATCTCTTTGGAGGAGGAATAGAAAGGATTTAGAGTGGTGTCCTCTCTTCCAACAAGCCTTCCCTCATGGACCTTGCCTCCTTCCACCATGCTTCCCAGAACCCCACTTATGCTACCACTGTCATTCCTCCTGCATTCAGCTTTAGCCTTTGGTGGAGGAGTGGAGCGCAAAGAGAGGCACAGAACAGGAGTCAGAATCCCTGGTTTTGAATTTCAATTATACTACTTATCATCTCTGGCATTTTAGGCAAATTGCTTAAGTTTTCTATTGTATATCTATAAAACATAAATTTTTAAACCACAAAGTTGGTTTGAGACTCAAATATGATAGTGCTATAAAGATGATATAAAATAAGAAACACTTGTTTTGCTATTATTTCTTCCATGTCTATCTCTTACTTCCCCCAATCCACACACAGTATATACAGATATATTACATGGAAGAGAACAAGCTGACATAAAAGAGAATGAAGTGAACTAAGAGTCCAAGGCTTAACTTTGTACCTGGCTAGATCTATGACTATGGGCAAGTCATAGTCCCCTTGAGCCTTGATTAATACTAATAGCAAACACTTCCTATATACTGTATAATTAAAACAAACATTTTCTAAACAGTTTGAACTACTCTGCATATTTGGGCTGACTTAATCCACACAATAACCTTATAACATAGATACTGCTATAATTCTTACCATTTTATAAATGAGGATACTGAGGCACAGAGAAAGTAAGTACTGTGCTCAAGGCTGGACATCTATTAAGTAGTAGAGCTGAGATTTGACCCCAGGCAGTCTATTTCAAGAGCTCACATCATTAACCAGTCACTATGGGTCCCTTCCAGCTGTAAGAGTATGATTTTATGTTAGCACCTTGCAGAGTTATTTGCACACTGGTGTTTCTATCTTTTTTTAAAAGAATGGGCTATTTGTATTCTCCATTTTTATCCATTGCTGTCCTTGATAATTTGGCAACATGTACATTTATCTCATTAATTTCTCTGGACTAATCTTATAATCTTCCCATCAGTATTTCAGGGCTAGACAAATTCTCCTAAGACATGTTATGAGTCATCCACCCTATTTCAAATGACTTGATGCTTGGTGACTTCAGCTATTTCTCTAGGGAGCCTAGTTCCTTGTTTCATATCCCAGTAATTCTTTAAATGAAAGTCACTTCTAAAACAACCCTCTCAATTTCCTTTATTGCTTGTTAGTGGTCACAAGTTTTATTTGGTCCTTCCTACATGTTCTTAAACACAATCACACATGACCTCAGTCAGCTGCCTTTTATCCTGGTAATCCACAGCAATTCTCAATCCCTGTTCTAATACCTAAAGGTAAATAGAAAAAGCAAACTTGACTTTAATGAATATTTTATTCAATGACTATTTATTTTTCATGCTCTGTCACATGCATAAAATACCTTGAATTTTGAGACCTTTCCAAAATATCTTGAGGTTCTCTCTCTCTCTCTCTCTCTCTCTCTCTCTCTCTCTCTCTCTCTCTCTCTCTCTCTCTCTCAAACCTTTTAAATTCTTTCACCCATGTCAGAGACCAGTGAAAGATTTTCTAAAACTCAATAAAGACCTCTGGCATTTCACCCCAATGATAACATATCCAGAAGTCTTCTTGGGCTATCAGGTCTGAACCTATTTATAAATGGCCTATCTTCTAATTGGGCATAATTTAAAAAGTAAAAAATAGTTAAAATCTGTCCAATAGTCATTTCAAAAACAGTGTTTAGATAGTATCTAACTAGTAGTTCTCAACCTGGGGTAATTTGGCACCTTAGGGAACATTTGCAATATCTGGAGACATTTTATTTGTCACTACTGCGGTGGGAACTGGAGTGCTATTGGCATCTGGTGGGTAGAGGCCAGAGATGCTGCTAAACATCCTACAATGAACAGAATAACCCTTACAACAAAGAATTATCTAGCCCAAAATGTCAACAGGGATGAACTTGAGAAACTCTTAAAACATCTGTCAACATTTAACACAATTTATGTTTGCACAATTCAACTTCCTAAAAATGTGCTTTCCTAACAATTACATAACATTTTAGCCTGCAGACAACTTGGTGCCACCAAAGTTCCTCTCATAAGTCATTCATTCTGGAAATAAAAGCATGGCTACATCAGGTTGTAAAGACAAATCAGGCCCCAAACCTTAAGTAACCAGCAAAATCAACAATTCACAACCTAATTTTTTAATGTTTCTAATATTCTTCATTTTTGAAAACAAGCCAACATTTAAAAGCAAGCCAAATTTCTCCTTGTAATTTAATTTCTTATTCTCAGAATTTCAAATTTCTAAGACTTAGTGTCTGTCATCTGATCTCACTTTTGCCTTAATTTTATTTTCCTATGAAAGACTACATGATATCAGCCCTCTTGAGTTTCTAAATGAGAAAATCTAATGTTATGACATATGACATGCCTTTAAAATGCACCTTGAGATGAGCTCCAAATCTGAGTAATTAGAGAGAGGCTATGCTGGAAAGGGTTTTATCTTCTTAGTTTTCATACAAAAAATTCTATTTATTCTTATCAATTTCAATTCCACAATGAGTCACCATTGGAAGAAAATGGCATCCCCTCAGTTACTCACAGCCATCACCTTCTAAACCCAGCCTAATGGCCCTTCTCTGCTTGGCCCTGTGCCACCAAGGACTGTTGGCTGTCCCCAAAATCAATTCTCTCCGATACTCTCTAATTTTTATTTAGTAAATTTAGAATTTTATGAAGAACCCTTCTAACCCCTCTCTGGGATGACATCCAGGAGCCACTTTGCCTAAACAAAGCCATTGATTTTAATGGAACAAATGAGAGAGCCAATTTGTATTGCGTGGCACACTGACAAAGATGGAAAAAATGCTAGGATTCATTTGTCCCAAATTCTATCCCTAATTATAATAACAACTCTGCAACCAAAGCGATTTTTCAAAAAAATAAATTAGATCATGTCATTCCTGGGTTAAACCTCTTCCATAGCTTTCCATTACTGTTAGGATAAATTTCCAAATCTGCTGTACAGCCTGTGAAGCTGTTTCATAGTTCCTACCTTTCTCATCAGTCTTAATGCACTCCCTCTCCTTTGAAATCTGTGCTCCCCTTTTCTGGGTCTCTTTACTATTCTTCCCTCTTTAAGGAAAGCTCATCATCCCCATGCCTGCCCCCTTCCTCTAATTGGGTAAACCCTTCTCATCTTTCAGAGCTTGGCTTTAATTCATTTCCTCAAAGAAGTCTTTCTGCTTGCAGTATGTCTGATGAAAATCCCATTGGCTAAAGCAAGTCATTCAGCCAAGTCCAAAGTCAAAAGGTGAGGATATATACTGTGATAATGCTCAGGAAAAAATATGGATGTGGGGAAGAGGGAAGAATTGGGGCCAAGAAAGCAATCACTACGTTACTCTTCCATGTGTACGGAGGTGATGATGAGGAATGGGCAGAGCTCCTCGGGGCATGGTCTATTTCAGGTTTCTTGGCCAGGCTTATCCTCCACTTGAAGCCCTATCATACCCTTCAACGCCCTAATAAGATCTGGGAAGGTTCCCCTTTCCTCCAAAAACCTTAACAGCTTATTCCTTCTTTGAAATTTCTCTGAAATTCAATCTAATGAAGTAATTAAATACAGGAGGTAGGAGCAGGTCCTAAAGCTATCCTGCACTAGGAGGCAGCTATGTGCCTGAGAAAGTGATAAACAGCCCTATTGGAGCCAACCCTGATATTCTCAACTGACTATAAGCAAAGTCGACAAAAAATGAACTATATACTCTGACAAGGCCACCCTGTAACCATGTCTGGAAACAGGCTGATCTACAACCACAAAAATGATTTACCTACCCTCTGTTATGATCTGCATGAGTGACTGCTGCTTCTTTACCAGTGACCACTCAACCTTGCTTTAATCCTCCTGCCTCCTAGATAAACATTATTAAGATACACAATCATCAATTGTCCAGCTTCTTAGATAACAGGCAGGCTAGAAGGGGCCCTAATTTCTTAAATCCTCTTTAGAGGATTTGGCACAAGCTGAAGCCCTCTAAGTAGGCCTTCCTAGAAACCTCTTACTGAGATGCTCCTGATTCTTCTGAGAGAGAGTATTTCTTATGGCAACAAGCTCACTAAACCTAACTCTGAGTACATGTGCATTCTTGGGGGTTTTGGGGGTGTTTGTTCAGTGGGCTTCAACTCACTCTCTCTGGTAATTCATTCCTATTCAAAGGGTTGCATGCTCTCACATAGGCCTGGTTTGAAACACACTGAATTTCAGGCACAGCTCAGCAGCATAGAGGAGGGCCATACGGTATCACCATGTGAACTTAGGATTTACCCAGGCTAAGCAATGTGCTAGGTACTAGACAGATGCAGGAAGCAGTCACTGATACAGCAAGATGTTCCTCTCCTGTAAGTTATGAAAAGAATAGCCAATAATGTAATCAATGAGTGCATTTATTCTCCCATTAGTGCCTAGACTCCAATAAGATAAAATAAGGTTCTATAAGATGAAATGGTTTTTATTCCCCCATATTAACTCCTTATCATACTCAAACTTGCACTGAGTAAGCAAAATCAGTTCTTATAGAGACCCAGAGACTCATTCTTTAGAGTTAGTGTGGCCCGAATTTCTGGTTCATTTGTCTTCACATTTTTCCCAATGAGTATTTTATACTTTCTTGTATGACACTGCTTTCATTTGCAGCCACTGAAAAGTAGAAACGAGCGGTAAATTCTCACTTCTACCAATTTTCTAAATGCCATCAAAATCATACACTACCAGCCCAGCTGGGCGTGGCTCGGCGGTTGATCAGGCTCAATCCCCAGTCAGGGACGTGCAGGAGGAGAGAGCCGATCAATGACTACTCTCTCATCATTGATGTTTCTATATCTCTCTCCCCCCCTCTCCCTTCCTCTCTCTGAAATTAATAATTATATATATATATAAATTTCAACAAAAAAATCATACACTACTATAATGCTAGAAGATACATGCACAGCACTGCGGAAATATCATTAATCATAGTATTATAAATAAATGGTATATTTTCTTGAAATAAATTATTATTTGGGAAACACAGGTATGTATTTAGTATCATTCTCACTACGAGATAAGAAATGTTAACTCCTATTGAAACATTTCCCCAGGTATTGAGCCAAAACATCTGTAGAAGCAACAACCTGCTTTTTCAGCATATTCTAAATGCTCCGGTTCTATAAATGAAGAAGACTGCTCTTTACTCAAGTGAGGAAAGGAGTAGGTGAGTAACTTTCAAATGTTGATTCAGCTTTTATGAATGTAGAGGTCTGAACTACAGTTTTCTCACTTGGCTTTTTCTTCTACCTTTCTTCATTAAAAAGAAAATTATGCAAATGTGGCAGATATTAGGGCTATTTTCTCTCTGTACACATGATGTATTTCTATTTTCCCACCCTTTGCAACTCAGGATGGCCATGAGTCTTCCTCTGGCCAATGAAATTTAAAAGGGTATGTGTGTTAATTCCTTCCAGGAGAAAGGCTTTAAATTGCCCCTGCAAGATCCCGTATCATCACCTTCCTGTTCCCATGGTGACCAGTGAAGCTCCAGGTGTAGGCTTCATCAGCCTGGTCCCTACAATGGCAAGACACGGAGGAGAGCCTGCTAGCAACTCATGATGAACATGTGCAATATGAAATAAGCATTTGTTAAGTCACAGATTTTTTAGGGTAGTTTATCATTACAGCAAAACCTAAACCGTAACAGAGGTAGGCATTTTTATTGTTAAAAAATGTAGTTTTTTTCAAACAATACAAAAGTATATAGAGCTGCACTGTCCAACAAGCAGCCACTAGTCATATGTGGCTATTTAGTAAAAATTCAATAAAATTAAAGATTCATTTCCTCAATCACATTAGCCATATTTCAAGTGCTTGATGGCGACATGTCACTAGTGGCTACTGAATGCAACAGCATAGATACAGAACATTTCCCTCATCACAGAAAGTTCTATTGAATAGCACTAAAAATTTCTTTAACTTCGAAGTACCCAAATCACCCTGGCTGGTGTGGCTCAGTGGTTAGGGTGTTGGCCTGGGCCCTGAAGGGTCGTGGGTTGGATTCTCAGTCAAGGGCACTTTCTTGGGTTGCAGGTTCACTTCCCGCCTCCAGTCAGGGTGAGGCAACCAGTCCTCTCTCTCCCTCTCCCCCTCCTTTCCTCTCTGGTGAGGATTAATAAAAAAATTAAAAAGGGCCCAAATCACTGCCCATAGCCCTTCACCAACCCCTACCCCCACCAAAGGCCATCATTCCTTACAAATTGTTATATGTCATTCCAGTCCTCCTTTTTCTATCTCATAATACTTTTTCTATGGTTTTACATTAGAACTATTCTAAAATGGCACCTGAGTGTGCAATTACCTATTTGTCTTCTTTATTTTTCCTGACATCACACTTGCCAAAAGATAAACAATTTGGGAGATTTTTAAAAAATATATGTCTTTATTGATTTCAGAGAGAGAGGAAGGGGGGGGGAGGGAGGGAGAGAGAGAGAGAGAGAGAGAGAGAGAGAGAGAGAGAGAGAGAGAGAGAGAGAGAAACATCAATAATGAGAGTCATTGATGGCTGCCTCCTGCACACCCTGACTGGGGATGGAGCCCGCAACCCGGGCATGTGCCCTGACCGGGAATCGAACCCCGATTGCCTGGATCCTAGGTCGATGCTCAACTGCTGAGCCACGCCCAGCCAGGCTTGGGAGATCTTTTAAAAGAATCAGATTTGTGTTCTATTGTTCAACTCTATATTTTTTTTAGAAAAACACCATTACCATCTGCTTTACCTTTATATTTTAGTTTAAGTTAAAACTAAAGTTTACTTTTTAAAGATTTTTCTATTGTTCTGTTATTGGGTTTTAGATTTCACTGCTAATTTCACTTTCTCTGCTTCACTAGGAAATGTATTTGTAATTGTATATTTTTCTTCAAGCACTTTTTTGGCTGTACCCCACATGTTTTGTTTTTTGTAGGGCTCTCCTTAACATTGATTGACCTTATAATTTGCTTCCTTTTCCTCTTCATTGCAAGAATAATCTGGGTTATTTTGGCTTTTATTTTGTTATTAATTTCTAATTTTATTACATTGTGATCAGAAGATATAGTCTGTGATTTCTGCTTTGGAGAATTTGTTGTCATACATGTTTGGAAAGAATATTATCTTCAGTCTCTTGGTTATGAAAATTCACAAAATTAAGCTTCATAAATGTGCAATTAAAAGCTCTAGATACCAATGGTTTTGTGTTTTTGATATTGGTTTCTGGGAAGTTGTGTTAAATTTGACCAATATACTTGAGAATTTGTTAATGCTCCTGTATTTCTATTCAATTTTCCTTTATATATTTCAAAATTCCATTGTTCATAGCTGTTATGTCTTCTTAAAGAAATGTGTTTGTCAATATGAACTCTTTTACGACTTTTGACCTTAAATTTTATTTTTAACAATATTAATATTTCTGCATTCATTCTTTCTTTGTTCATTTAAAACAATGTTTTTATTAATTTGAGAGAGAGGGGAAGGGAGAGGGAGAGAGAGAGAAACATCAATGAGAGCGAACCATCAATCGGCTGCCTCCTGCACGCCCCCTCCTGGGGACCCAGCCTGCAGCCCCGGCATGTGCTCCAACGGGGAAGCCATCCCGTGACCCCTTGGTGCCTGGGACGGTGCTCCACCAACTGGGCCATGCGGCTGGGCTCTTTGTTCTTTTTTCCATTTTAGCATTTCATGATACTTTTTTTCCATCTTTTATTGTTTAATTTTTCTATGTTATTTCATTTTAAGGTTATTTCTTGTAAACAGCAGAGAGCTGGCTTTTTAAAAACTAACCTAAGTTTTCCCAAACGGTGTATTTAACCTATGTGCATCTACTGTAGTTATTAATATTCTTTAATTTATTCATGCATTTCATTTTTTTCTCGTTTCAACTTTTTCTTGTTTTTTCTTTTTACTTCCTTTCCTAATGATGTGCTATTAACTGCTTTTTATTCTACTTAATTTTCCTCTAGTAACCTAGAACAAGTCACCATTTTTCTATTTTGCTACTTGATACTTTTAAATTTTTAACAAAAGTATATTTATAATTATAGAATTTTAGTTGTATTCAGTCAATCAGTTTCCAAATCCTCTTCCTGAGCCAAACAGAAATCCCCCTTCCTTCTCTCCCTTTAATCTCCCCTTTAACATCTAGAATTTAGATCCTAGATCATAGTAGTAGTAGTATTAGCAGTTTACTTTTGCATCTATAATCATGTACAATTATCAATAACTTTTTCTGTGGGGTTTTTTGCATGCCATTGTTATTCTTTTCCTTTTTTTAAAAAAATATATCTTTATTGATTTCAGAGAGAGGACAGGAGGGGAGAGAGAGAGAGAGAAACATCAATGATGAGAGAGCCACTGATCGAGCCCGCAACCCGGGCATGTGCCCTGACCGGGAATCAAACCCCGATCACCTGGATCCTAGGTCAACGCTCAACCGCTGAGCCACGCCCGGCCGGGCGCCATTGTTATTCTTATGCCACATCTTTCTCTTGGCTCACATTTTCAAAATGCCTCATGAGTCTCTACATATCCAAAAATGTCTTTTTCTTTACACAGGTTATAGGATTCGAAATTCAAAATCATTTCCCTCAAGTTTTAAAAAATAGTGGCAAGAGGGAGGAGAAGAAGAAAACTAACATTTATCTAGTGCAGACTACTCTGCCAGCCACTTTCAGCAAGCTCATTATTTTTACCATAATAATAACCATCAGTTTTTACCATCATAATAAAGTAGAGGTATTAGTTTGTCAGTTTTACACAAGTGGAAACTGAAGCTCAGATAGGTGTTCTCTTGCCAGAGTTACAGAAAAAGCAGGTGGCAGAGAGAGTTTTAGTTTAATGTTGTTACACATCAAAGCCCACACTCAGAGTCTAGACCACTGCCTTTCAATAGAAATATAATGACAGGCATATATGTAATTTCAAATTTTTTAGTAGTCAAATTTTAAATGGCAAAATTAAACAAGTAAAATTCATTTTAATAACACATTTCACTTAGTTCAATATATCAAAAAATACTATCGTTTTGGCACGTAACCAGTGTGAAAAAATTATCAAAGAGCTATTTGGTTTTTTTCTTCCTAAGTCTGAAATCTGGTGGGCCTTTTACCCTTATAGCCACACATTGGGCAGCTAGCTCTATGCCATGCTGCTTTTGAAAGCAAATACTTTTCAATAGTATTAGAAAGGGTCCTATGTGGGGTTTTTTCTTTCCAGTTTGACGTGAGAAAGCCTGGCTCTTCCTGGAAATAATTTTATGGCTTTTCTTTTCTCCTGATTGCAGATACACAACTGATTCCCCCTTGGTCCTCATACTCATTATGTACCACAGCCTCTCCTCCTGGTCTTCTCACGGCCAAAAGTCAGAAGTGCTTTCTTAAAGCCAACTGTTAATCCATTCAAAAAGGAAAGATTAAACATTTCTCCCATTTGATGCCAGCTGCGTGAATATTTCTATATACGCCTGACTTCCTTTTTCAGGCAAATACCTGGCCCCAGTTCAGAAAAGCCTTTTTATCACTCTTGGGACAGCACTGGGGCTGGAGCGAGCATCCGATAGTTTTCCTTTATTCAACCCCCACGAGTGTATGAGAAGGAAATAACACACACAAAGCAATTTATTTTAAGTCTCAGAAGCATCCACCATTTCATGTTGTCTCCTGCCAGCATTTCCACCAAAATTAATCTCCCAGGACCCTCATACAAGCACCCCAGGGCCTCATAACTTCAGCAGTGTCAACAACTTAGAGAGGGGAGTTTTAAATAATAAAGAGTACCCTTCCTCAGTGGTGCATATAACTGATTGACAGGATGGGCAAATGGAGACTGGATATCAGTATTTGGGAGCTCCAAATTGCAGCTTGACTTACCTGACAGTCAGCAGAGAAGAGCTGTTAAAAGCCAATCTAGAAACCCTTGGGATCAACATATCACAGCTCTGTCTCACTTAAGAGTTGTATGATCTTGGGTAAATCACTTAATCTCTCTACCCCTTATTTCCTTAAACTCAACAGCTTACTCCATGGGGCTGTTAGGAAGACTAAAGTATATGAAGTGTATAATGGTTCATTATATCTCCCCCAATAAAAGTTAGCTGCAAAATATTTTTAAAAAGGCCTTGGCTGCATAGCTCAGTTGGTTAGAGAGTTGTCCCAATACATCAAGGTCATGGGTATGATCTCCGGTCAGGGCACATACAAAAATCAACCAATGAATGCATAAATAGGTAGAACAACAAATCTCTCTCCCTCTCTCTCAAATCAATAAATTTTTAAAAATGTTAAAGAGTTTATATTTTCACCTTTATTGAGGTATAATTTACTAATAAAATGTTATAATTTAAAGTGTACAATGTGGAGGGAAAAACAAGATGGCGGCGCAGGTCACAGCTGCCCCCGCCGCCTCCCGCAACCACATCACAATCACAACTAAAACCCAGAACCACCGTCCCTCAGAGCCTCCTGAGATCCGGCTGCACAGAAGCCCCGCAACCAGGGAGCTGAGGAAGCACCGAGACGGGAGGAGGGGGAGACGCGGGCGGGTCGGGGCTGAATCAGAGACGCGGCCGGGCCCACACCCGGGGCCGTGGGGAAACCCGGGAGGGAATCTCGGCGGCAGGGGTTTCCCGGAGGAGCAGGGGTCCCAGCCCCACAGCAGGCCCCAGCCCAGGGCTCCAGGCCGGGAAGAGACGTCCCCACAACTCCGGGCTGTGAAACCAGCGGGGACTGTCCCTGAGGGTCGCGGAGGCCGCGGGAGCCCCAGCAGCTCCTCTCAAGGGCCCGGCGCGGACTCACTCGGACGCTCCCTCTGAGCCCAGCGCCGGGCAGCAGCCTGAAAGGACCCGGGACACTCGGGGAGGGACTGACCTGCCTGAGATCCGGGCGAGAGGCGGAGGGCGGCTTCCTCCCGGGCAGAAGGGCTGGCGGAGGCCATGGCTCCTGTGGCGAGTCCTCCCCGCACAGCCCGCAGGCAGGCGCCATGTTTGAATCGCCAGCACCTGACTCACCCTTGGCCCCGCCCCGTGACTCCCGGAGGCCCCGCCCCTCCCCACCTGCAGCTCATCCGGGCCATTTCCAGGGGCTTTTCTGTGCAAGTGGCCTCTAGAGCCCCATGCTTAGGACTCTCCTAAAATCTCTCAAACAAGCAGCAGCTGCCCCATGCGGCTTGATAAGCGGCCCCAGGCCTGGCACGAGCGGCAGCTGCACTGGCTCATAGCTGGGCCTCTCCTGGGCACCTCCAAGCCCAGCACAAGGAGCAGCCAACTACAGTTTGCTGTGTAGCTCATGCTGGGGGGCCCTGGGCAAGGCACTGGCACAGGCTGACTGTGCCCTCCCGGGAGTCCCCAGAGATAGTGCACCTGATGGTCAGAATCGACCACCCTGGATTACAACCCTGCCACATCCACGAGTGACACTCAAGGGGCGCCCTTGGTGAACACCAAAGCCCCACTGAAATAAATCCTGCTCCATAGGGGTGTCTCCAGCACAGCAGCTCTCTGGCTGTAGCTGCAGCGGGTCCTCACAGCTGATTGGCCTGGGGTCAGTTCCTCCCAGGGACGCCAACAGCAACCAAGGCTCAACTACAACAGGACAGTGCACACAGCCCACACAGGGGAGCACCTAGAAGGCCCAGCTCAGGGGCCTGGTGAGGCTGAGCCACTGGAACCTACAGGACACCTACTACACAAAGCCACTCTACAAATTCCAGGAGACAGCAGCTCTACCTAATACATAGAAACAAACACCTGGAAGCAGCCAAAATGTGGAAGCAAAGAAACATGTCACAAAGGAAAGAGCAGAATTAATGAAATAGATCCAAGCAAGCTAACAGATACAAAGTTCAGAATTTTGTTTACAAGGATGTTTAAGCAGACTATTAGGGAAATAACTGAGAAAATCGGTAACATAATAAAGTACCAATTTGAAATGAAGGCTACACGAACTGAAATGAAGAATAAGTTACAGGGAACCAACAGTAGAGTAGAGGACGCTGAGAATCAAATCAGCAATTTGGAACATGAGGAAACATAAAGCACCCAACCAGAAGAGCAAAAAGAAAAAAGAATCCAGAAATCTGAACATAGTATAAGGAGCCCCTGGGGCAACTTCAAGAGGCCCAACATTCGTATTATTTGGGTGCCAGAAGGGGAAGAAAGAGACCAAGAAATTGAAAACCTATTTGAAAAAATAATGACAGGCAACTTCCTCTCCCTGGGGAAAGAAATAGACTTACAAGTCCAGGAAGCACAGAGGATCCCAAAGAAGAGGAACCCAAAGAGGCCCACACCAAGATACATCATCATTAAAATGTCAAAGGTTAAAGACAAAGAGAGAATCTTAAAAGCAGCAAGAGAAAAGCAATTAGTTCTCTACAAGGGAGCCTCCATACGACTGTCAGCTGATTTCTCAACAGAAACCTTGCAGGCCAGAAGGGAGGGGCAAGAAATATTCAAAGTGATGAAAAACATGGAACTACAACCAAGATTGCTCTACCCAGTGAAGCTATCATTTAGAACTGAAGGTCAGATAAAGAACTTCACAGAAAAGGAAAAGCTAAAGTAGTTCATCACCACCAGACCAGCACTACAGGAAAAGTTGAAGGGTCTTCTTTAAGAAGCAGCTAATGAACAAAAGAATCTGACAAACCAAATAGATCCAGAGACATTGACACAGGCAACAGACGATCATATTTCAGAGGAAAGAGAGAAAGGGGGGGTCAAGGGTGGGAAGAGATTAACCAAAGAAGTTATATGCATATATGCACAAGCCATGGACACAGACAATGACAGGATGAAGGCCTGGGGAGGGGGTCAATTGGGGGGAAAAACATGGGACACCTGTAATACTTCCAACAATAAAGATATTTTTAAAAATTAATATAAAATGTATTTTTTTTAAATTGATACCAGGTTTTGAGCCTTCTGGAGAGGTTGCGGGCTCAATCCCCAGTTGGATGTGTGCAGGAGACTGCCAATCAATGATGACTCTTTCATCATTGATGTTTCTCTCTTTCTCCCTCTCTTTTCCTGTCTCTGAAATTATAATAAAGACATATTTAAAAAAAAAAAAAAAAAAAAGACAGGGTAATTGAAAGGTGTGTATAGTGCAATACCTGTGAGCCCATTGCAGTAGCTAAGCAGCCTGCTGGAGTTCTTAGTCCACCTGGTGTGCCCTGTCCAGGTTCTCTATCCACACACCCTGCCATTTGTATCTTCACATTCAGTCTCAGAGTGGATTCTGCTCACAGCGTTCAAAGTGCATGCCATCATGACACCTTAGCTCCCAATGTTAGGTTAATCCCTTTGCTCTCTGCCTGACCCTGGCTGGCCATTGAAACCATATGCGCCCTGGGCAGATTTTCCTTCAGCCTCCTTAATGATAAAATGGTATTTATTTCAGCAAAGTAAAGGAGGACCCTTATTGCCTAGGCATCAGGAAAGCAAGATGTGGCTACAGAACCAGGGAAATCTCATCTCTTTGGCTTAAATTAAATTTGTGCTGCAGATGAGCAAAAGCTGGTGTGTGGCAACTGATTTAAACCTATCTACACGGTGCTCCCTGTTTTCTGTTGCCCCCACGATCTCCAAAATAGTCAATGCTGTTAGCCATGAAAATGCCTCTAGCAGAGGAGCAGCTTGTTAGAGGACTTTGACAGCAGGATGTACATAAAGGCCTGATGAAAAGTAGGCTCCTCCAAACAAAGGGCTTCCCCTGGGAAATTAGGGCTGGCAAGCTCAGGAGCACACTCCATATGCCTTGTCTACCATCATCAGCCACAGCCACCTGTGACAAAATGTCCCCACCTCCTAATGTGCCGCAGGGCTAGGATCACCCCAGCTGTTTGCTTCTTTGTTTACATTTCCCCATTTGTAATCTCATTTTCACTCTCTCTTCCCCTGCTCATTGTTCAGTTAATTATTCATTTGACAAATATTTCTTTAGCACTCTGAGAGAGCATGTTCTCCCCATTTCTCAAAATCACCTTCCTGGTCTACCTGCACCAAAACTATGAAAGCTAACAATGCAAATGCATATCCTGGGCCTCTTCCCAGCTCTGCTGAATGTTTGGGGCTCATGGATTGAATGTGTGATAAGCCTTCCAGGTATTATTGTGATACCTAAGCAAGCGCATAGAATATTCAGATGGAATTTCCTAGCCATAGAGTTCCTTCTGCTTTGTCTACCTTCCTCATATTGCAGAATTCCCTTCCAGCATCAATCAAGTCTACACAACACCCAGTCCCTCATGCCATCAATGAGACAAGGTAACACTAGCTGCTTTAACAGATACATCCCCCAAATTTTGTGGCTTAACACAGTAGTGGTTTCTTCTCATATAAAATTTCAGTACAGTGTAAGCAGTCATACAGCATTTCCCAAAGTGGTGATTAAGCACCCAGACTCCTCCCATCTTGTAGCTGCATTATCTTCAAGGTATAGCTCCCAAAGCAGCCTCCATGGGTGCCCCCCTTCACAACCTGCTAGAAGAGGAATATGGAGGCCCATAGTGGAGGTTTTCATGAGTCAAGCCTGAATGTGGCACTTCCCACTTCTGTCTACATTCCACTGGTCACATTTAGTCACATACCCACACTAAACCTCAGGGGATGCTGAGAAGTAGTCTAGCCATGTGCAAAGAGTACAGGATTTCGAAGAAACATTAATGGTCTCCACTTCATACACCTCATTCAAAGAAAAATGCTTTTTCAGCACTGGGTGATAATAGCCATAAGCCTGCAAACTGGGAGAAGCTACCAAAGACTTGAGACTTGAGAACTTCATTCAAATGGGCTGCAACTGCTGATGCTGCATGATCCTTGCTGAAGAACAGAAATGAATCAATCTACTCAACCCATTCTCTCTCCACTCCAATTTCCTACAGGCTTCTGGGATCATGCTGGGTTCTAAATGTAAGTCGCAGCCTTATTGTAAAGCTCAGTTCCAGAAATCTTAGGCGACCTCCAGATGGCTTTAAAAAATTTACCAACTACAAATCTGAGGCTAGTTAATTCATATGCTCAAACAAAATATTCTTGACAGACGGGAGCATTCCAGTGAGGCCTGGTCACCAAAAGTGTTCATTCAAGGGTCTGTTACACTGATAGTAACCCCATAGCAAAACCAAAGCCCAGAACCTTGAAGGCTGTGATAAAATAAGCAGACATAATAACCAGAAGAGTCAAAACTCATTACCTGAGCCCCTTTACTCTGGGGCTATAAAAGCACTAGTAGAGAAGTAAGATCTCGGGACTCAGTGATTTTAAAAAGAGAGAACCACCCTGGCTGGTTTTGCTCAGTGGTTAGAGCATCAGCCTGCAGACTGAAGGGTCCTGGGTTCAATTCCCAGCCAAGAGCACGTGCCTCGGTTACAGGCTCGATCCCTGGCCCCAGTTGGGGAGCATGCAGGAGTCAATCAATCAATGTTTCTCTCTCTCTCTCTCTCTCTCTCTGAAAAGCAATGGAAAAAATATCCTCAGGTGAGGATTAAAACAGTAAAATAAAATAAAAATAAAAAAGAGACAACCTGCCCCAGATGACTCTTAATCATGAGCTGGGCAGTTGGTAACAACAAGAAAGGCACCAGGGTACTGTTGTTTGATGACATTACAAACTGGAGTCCTCTGGGATGAGTCTATTTATAGTTTCCCTGGACCCAAAAAGATACTACAGCTCCATTTTGGCAAGAAACAGGGAATAAAAGGGCTTTATTTAAATCCCAGCTGCAGTGCACATGTGTAAAGATTAACAAACCATGCTCCACAGCTACACTTTTGCCAGAAATGCAGAAACAGCAAAATATAATTAAATCCTCAAACACACATAAATCAGCATTGCCAGCTACTTAATTTTTTGGACAACCTCTGGTACAAGATGTAATAGTCCTTGGCTGCAGAGATGTATTTGACAAAGGAGGTGACCCTGCACCCACCTCTATAATAATACCTGCCATTTGCAAAGAACTCTACCATTTACACAGCACTTTCATTTCACTTAACATGGTGGTTTTAATAATCAAATCAGAAAAAGTGAGAAGTAAGATTTCATCTTCTTCATTATCTTTGTCATCACCAGTAGCACAACATTCCCATTTCACACATACACTGGTCTTTAATAATCTTTGCTGGAAATGTCCCCTTATTTTTCTCCAAGTCACCCCAAACTTTCAAATTCATATTCATATTAAACATTCTATTAAAACTTTCCCAATCCATTCAACTTAATTATCTCTCATGGAGCTTTCATTTGTTTGTTTGTTTATTCATTTATTTATTTTAAATATATTTTTATTGATTTCAGAGAGAGGAAAGGAGAGGGAGAGAGAGAGATAGAAACATCAATGATGAGAGAGTAATTGATTGAGCCCGCAACCCGGGCATGTGCCCTGAAGCGGAAATCGAACCCCAATCGCCTGGATCCTAGGTCGATGCTCAACTGCTGAGCCACGCCCGGCCGGGCAGAGCTTTTAATATTATATGGTTACCTGCTTATTTCTTTGTAATTATCTTTAATTCTTCTTTAGGAATAAGATAATGGATGATTTAATAGGTACATGGATTTTTTAATGGATGGGTAGGTGGGTGGCTGGATGGATGGATAGATGGATGGATAGATGGATGGATGGATGGGATAAATGCGTAGAAGAGACAGAGCTATAGAAATGTAGAAAAATAGGTAATGTAATATTACAGTTAAATATTTGGGCTCTGGAGCCACCTTGAGTTCCAATTTCAGTTCTTCTACTTACTTGGTTAAGTTACTCAATCAATCAGTTTTATTTCCTTATCTGTATAATAGGGCTAATAACACTTTTCTCTAATGCTATGATTTGCATTATATGAATTAATTCATGTAAAGTGTTTCAAACAGCATTTCATATAGTAAGCATTCAATAATTAGCTGTTTTTATTTAGATAGACAGTGAGCTAAAACAAGACCTACATACTTGTGTTTTCTTATCCACATGTCTGTAAACATTGTAAGGATTCACTCACGCTTTGTGGAAAATTCCAAACAAACCCACCAGGCTATGAGCTTCTTGAAGCAGGGACTAGGCAGCACAGTGTCTTATACAGAAAAGAATCTTAATTGATGTTTCTTTACAGTGTGACTGAACAAATAACTATTTGTTGGATTTAACTTGTAGCTAACCTAAAGAGTGCCAAAATAAAATTGTCAAGTCTCTTCACTTTTTTTCCTTCGAGATAACACTAAAAAAAATTAAAAATAAAGCCACAAATAATCTAGGAATCTGTGACATTTGTGGAAATTAATGCTTTTTACTCCAAGAACTACTAGAACTGGTTAATATTAACAGGGAATTTAAAATCTTGTTATAGCGCGGCCAGCATGGCTCAGTGGTTGAGCATCAACCTATGAATCAGGTCATGGTTTGATTCCCAGTCAGGGCACCTGCCCAGATTGCAGGCTCGATTCCCAGTAGGGGGCGTGCAGGAGGCAGCCAATCGACGTTTCTCTCTCATTATTGATGTTTCTCTCTCTCTCTCTCTCTCCCTCTCCCTTCCTCTCTCTGAAATCAATAAAAAGATACTTAAAAATAAATCTTGTTATACCTGAAGTAGATTTCCTGAAATAACAGATGAAGCACCCTGGGTGGGACTTTCTAGAAATAGGGACACTTGGGACTGGTTCTATGTCCCATGGGGTATAACAGGGTGACGGTTTTCAGGAGGAAGAGCTCTGAAACCAGGATGTAGTACCAACTAGGTCTCTCTCTTCTCTTTAAAAAAAAAAATGAGCTCCTTTATTGGTCAGCAGACGCTCATATGTCCTCTGAAATTACTCACCATCCTCTTCCGTGTACACAATGAACCATGCTACCAAGAGATGATCTGGCTTTGATAAGGTGAAATGGGTAAGGGGATTAAGAAGTACAAGTTGGTAGTTACAAAATAGTCATGGGGATGTAAAGTACAGCACAGGGAATACAGTCAATAATATTGTAATAACTGTGTATGGTGCCAGGTGGGTACTAGAAATATTGAGGGGAACACTTTGTAAAGTATATAATTATCTAACCACTATGCTGTACACCTGAAACAAATACAAAATAATATTGAATGTAAACTGTAATTGAAAAAATAAAAAATTTAAAAATGGGCAGAAGACTTAAATGAGTATTTTTCTAAAGAAGATATATCTATATTTCAATAGATACATGAAAAAGTGCCCAACATCACTATTCATCAGGGAAATTCAAATCAAAACCACAGTGAGATACCACTTCACACCTGCTAGAATGACTATTATCAAAAAAACAAGCGATAACAAGTGTTGGCAAAGATATTGAGAAAAGGAAATCCTCATGCACTGTTGGTGAGAATGTAAATTGGTGTAGCCACTGTGAAAAACAGTATGGAAGTCCTCAAAACATTAAAAATAGAACTATCATATGGCCCAGCAATCCCACTTCTGGGTATGTATCCAAAGGAAATAAAATCAGGATCTCAAAGAAATATCTGCAAGCCCATATTCATTGCAGTATTATTCACAATAGCCAAGATATGGATACAACCTAAGTGTCTGGCAATGAATGAATGGAAAAAGGTGTGAGATATGTATATATAATGAAATATTATTCAGCCATGAGAAAGAAGGAAACACTGCCATTTGGGACAACATGGATAAGACTGGAGGACATTATTCCAAATGAAAGATATCAGACAGAGAAAGACAAATACCATATGATCTCAATTATATGTGGAATCTAAAAAAGCCAAATTCGCCCAGCCGGGCGTGGCTCAGCGGTTGAGCATCTACCTAGGATCCAGGCGATCAGGGTTTGATTCCCGGTTCGGGCACATGCCCGGGTTGCAGGCTCAATCAATGACTCTCTCATCATTGATGTTTCCATCTCTCTCCTTCTCCCTTCCTCTCTCTGAAATCAATAAAGATATGTTTAAAATAAAATAAAATTAAAATTAAAAAAAATAAAATAAAAATTAAAAAGCCAAATTCATAGAAACAGTTAGGCTAGTGGTTGCCAGAGGCCGGGGGTGGGGAGAATGGGGAGATGTTGGTCAAAGGGTACAAACTTCCAGTTATAAGATTAATGAATTCTGGGGATCTATTATAAAGTATAGTGACTATAGTTAACAATATTGTATTATATACTTGAAAGTTGCTAAGAGAGTGGATCTTAAATGGTCTCATCACACTCACAAAAATGGTACTTAGGTGATGGAGATGTTAATTAACCCTGTTGTGGCAATTATTTCGCAATATTCGTGTGTGTCAGATAATCATGTTGTATACCTTAAACTTATGCAATGTTGTACATCAATTATATCTCAATAAAGCTGGGGGGAAACATATCATTTTTCACACCCATCCTCTCCTCTCCACCCCAGTATTACTGGTTCAGTTCAGGACCTCATCATTTCTCAAGGATTAATGCCATCATCTCCTAGTCTCTCTACCTCTAATTTTATTCCTGCCAACTCATCTACCTACTATGCTGCTCAATGAACAAAAAAGTAAATTAGGACATACTTTTCTCATTTTGTAGTATTACACACAAGCCAGCCAACTGAACCCAAACATGGTAGCTGTTCAGTAAAGGTGTTCATAAAGAGATTAGAAAGATCTTGCTTGCAGTTACAGCCCACTAGTTCTGATGACCATTTGACAGCCAAAAATTTCAGACAACTGTGCTAAGAACCTTCATAAATGGATCATGTCAGTGCTAATATAAATAGTTGGTGCTCTTAAATGAGGAGAAATTGTTTGAATCACAGTGATTGCCTCATTCCTGTGAATTCCCTCAGCAGTAACACAATCTGTTCACCCAAAAAGGGCTTTTGAAAAGCATCCCACATTGCAAAGCTATGCTTGATATGATGAATAAATTCACTCAGAAACATCTGTTAAGGTGCAGTTTCTACAAGGCAGCAGTGATTTCTTTAAGTGTAGTGAATTACATGGAGGTACTTCTCTGCTACCCAAATGTTGTCTGACATTTGAAAACCTCCTGCTTTCCCCAAAGAATATACAGTAACTACAAGAGAAAGGGGGCAGACAAGGGCTAACATTTACTGAGTGCCAAATATTGGTGCGTAGAGCCATTATTTCATTGGTACTTAAATGTATTATTTTATTTCATTCTCATGATAACTATTTGTAATTTTCTGAATGTGCTGTTCTCTTTCTTCCCCCTATCATTTCCCATAACTGTTTATCCTCTTTTCCATCTAGCTAAATGTCACTAGTCTTCTAAGACACAGATCAGATGTCATTTCTTCTAAGAACCCATCTCCAGCTCCTTCCACATCCTATACATGCCTCTATCACATTGCAATGCACAGTTTTCCAAATCTTGCCTGTTCCTCTTAGTGGACTTGCAAAAAGAGTCACTGTCTTTTTATCTCTAGCAACCAAAACAGGAGCTAGTCCTAACTTTGGCCTTGGAAATGTTTGTCAAATAAATATATACATCTGTTCTGGGTGTTCTTAGTCAGAAATCATGTGTTCCCTTTCACAGCACTGCAATGGTTAATTTTATGTGTTAACTTGAGTGGTCCACTAGTAGGATGCCCAAGAATTTGATTAAACATTATTCTGGATGCTTCTGTGTTTATGAATGAGATTAACATTTGAATGGGTAGACTGAGTAAAGCAGATTACCCTCCCTAATGTGGATGGGCCTCATCCTATCAGTTGAAGACCTGAATAGAAGTAAAAGGTTGATTCTCTTGCAACTAAGATGGAACTTCTGTCTCACTACCTTTGAGCTGAAACATCAGGAGTTTTTTTCCCCTGCCTTTAGACTTGAACTGGAACATTAGCTCTTCCTGGGTCTCAGGCCTGAAGGTCTCTGGATTGGAACTATGGCATCAGCTTTCTTGATTCTCAAGCTTTCAGACTCAGACTGGAACTCCATTCTGAGTCTCCATTTTGCTGACAGCTTCTATAATCATGTGAGTAGATGATAGATGATAGATAGATGATGATAGGTAGGTAGGTAGGTAGGTAGGTAGGTAGGTAGGTAGATGATAGATAGATAGATAGATGATAGATAGATAGATAGATAGATAGATAGATAGATAGATAGATAGATAGATAGATTAGATATAGATGATAGATATATATATTAGATAGATATAAATAGATTGATAGATAGATATAGATATAGATATTCTATTTCTCTAGAGAACCCTGACTACTATGCATGGTTTTTAAGTTGACTCTGCATATTTTACCAAAATCACAGATTATGAATTAGGGGCATTGGTTAAAAATTCTGCCCCAAATCTCTGGGCAAATAGTGCAGAACAACTATCTATAGAGAATACCAAACACTTGGCTATCTTGTAAACATATTAACTTTTGTGTTCATTCTTTATATGACTCGCACATTTGGACTCATATGACTAAGGCACTATTTTACTCCAAACAGGGGAAAGGAAGCCTTTATCCTATTCTCCAGCCTGCTAAAGGGCTAAAACAAACTTTTAAAACTCCCCCAAACTCTTTTAAAATGCCACCTTCCTGACCAGTTTTCAAGGGTACATCTACAACTCCTGTCATTTTCTTCCAGCCACCACTGGAAGCACTATATGACAGATTTATGAACTGCAGTATACCGAAAATATTTAATTTTTGTGGTAAATTGTACTTTCCACTTCACAGTACCACACAGTCTACATAATTCCCAGTGTTGCTGCATCAATGCCCATGAGAAGTCAGAAAACACAGCCACAGCGCTCATGTTAATGAGGTTTCCACAGTTGGCTCATCTTTCCTTCTTTCACTTGCATGGACTTATAGAGACTGGCAATTTCTCAGCTTTAAGACCTGCACTGTTTCATATGCATCAGTTTGATACAGGGCTGGCATCTCATGGTAGACAAGAGAATATTCATCGTCAAGGATCCCCTATCTCTTGAAATGATTTTCACCTTGACTTCTCATTCTAATGCATGTGCTTTATTGTTCTAACATCTCTCAGAGTACCTTTGCTTTGTTCACTGAGCAGGATCTTATTATCTTTCCCTTGCCTATTAACCATCAGCGTTGACAAATCAAATTCTTAGACCCTTACTCTCAATAAAATTAGATAATGTATGTGTATCAGTCAGGGTCTGGCCACAAAAACATAAACCACTCTAGGTGTTTTAAACAGGAAGGGATTTGCCATACGGGATTAAAGGCCCACACAACTGCTGAAAGGGTTGAGGAATGAAAGTCAGGGAGACTGATCAAAGAGTACAGGAGTCACAAGAACTGCCACCAGTGACCTCAGATGCCTGCAGTGCTAAAGTGGCCAATTTTCAAGGATACATCTATGACTCCTGTTACTTTCTTCCAGCCACCACTGGAAGATAATGGCTTTCCAAATTGTGCCCTCATTAACAGAACGAAACTGGAACCCTGATGGTAAGGAATCTGGAAGATGTTTCTAGTCTTTCATGCCCTGCAATACAAGACAGAGCTCAGAAGGGCTGGAATACGCCTCAGTATCCACGGAGGGTATTTGGTATCATATGTGAACATGCTCAGTAAAACTGTAAAGTTCCAAAACCGCAGAGCCAAAAGTTCACTCAGTACAGGTAACGACAAGATATAAGCAAAAGCATGTGGCAATAGTAATCAGGCTTAAATAAGTGAGTGGGGAAAGTGGGACAGAGAAGAAGAAAAAGCAGCCATCTCCAAATCCACTTCCTCGCCTACCATTTCATTTCAACCTACTGCCATTTTTTTTCAACCCACCACGATCAAATCTCAAACTCAAAGCTGAGTTACAGTTTAACTACTGTATTGGTGATTGCCAAATCAAATAGTCACTTCTCAGTTTTTGTGTTTGGGAGTTGTTGATATAAAGGTGACATTTATAGCCATGGGGCTGGATAAGGCCACCTAAGGCTTTATGGATCATAAGGAATGTGGTGAGCAAGAATAAGCCATGCTTCTTAAGAGAACAAAGATAACAGACACCCTAGGAAGGGATTCTCTGAATGCACCACTTACTTCCAGTATTTGTTTTTCCAACCTACATAAGCATGATATTAGAAGCTATTCCTTTGTATTTTGAGGACTCTTCTGTTTCCCAGAATCTCCAAATAGTTTAAGATATCTTTGGCTTTCAATAGCAAACATCAGAGCAGGGATAGTTAGCAGCCAGTAGACCACAACATGGTTACATAAAGGAGTCATGGACTCTGTGGTGGGAAGAACAAGAGGCGATTAAGGGACAGCCACTCATTATAAGTTTTCCCTACTTCTTAATTTGCCATAAGTCTGGTCTGAGTCCCATTCCTATGTCTCAAAACTGTGAGAATGTGCTTTCTTACTTCTCTCCCATACATTGTCATTGTCCCAACATGGCCTTTTCTTTCTATGGGGAAAATCCAAGCACATCTAACTCTGACTTTAGGTCAGTATTAAACTATTGTTTGAAAATCCTTTTATCACCCAGCTGCTCTACCATGGGAGTTATGACAGCTTTCAAGTCCTTTATTTGGATAGGAGCTAAAAATATTAATTGGAAGGAGGATGGCATATATCAGTATGCACAATGTATTATGATGGATATAAAATAGATCAATATTATGAAGTATCAAAATTTTAGTATAAGATTAATTGAAATGAACCCCAAGTGTGCATGCTTTTCTGGATGATGCCAGAGTCTTGCTGTAACCTTCCCTGATCATGACTGCCCCTTTTTTCCCACAGGAAAGATGAAAGCAGGACAGAAATGAGTAATTTCCATGAAACAATCTGAGGTCAACAGTAGAGTAGTGTTTGGAATATGTGCCAGAACAGACAAAACGATATACCTTTGCTTCCCTTCTCTATTTGGCCACTTTGGTCCTCCCTTGAGACCATTGTCTCTGCAAGCCTGACACTGAAAGGCACTTATGTACACCATCCTCTACACCAATGTCTTTCACCCTTGACACTACTCACATTCTGAGCCAGGGTCCTCTGTTATGGGGGCTGTTCTGAACATGTTTAGCAGCATCTGTAGCCTCTACCCACTAGAAGTAAGTAGCATCTAATTGTGACAATGAAAAGTATCTCCAGACATTGCCAGATGTGCTCTGTAAGGGGGGTTATATACACCCCCAGTTGAGGACGCCTGAAGGCCCAAGAAGTTAGGTAGCCCAAGAGGACCCCAGAAGGTTCCACTGCATTGTGCAGGGTGGAGAAAGGGCTGCTGGAGTAAATGTTGTTGTCATCGCAGAATTTAGACGATTGTCTGATGCAGTTAAAGCCCAGATCAATAACTTAAAGAGAACCTAGGGGCATATATTTCTCAGCAGAGAGGGCATGGTTGAACAAGCCCTTTTCCGTTATTTAAATACAGCCTTCAGCCAAAAGCATTTCTGAATAGCCAAGCCCTATAAACAAATCTCCGGTTACCTGAGAGAAAAATCAGCAGAGGTGCCGGTTCCCTGCTGTGTTCACACATTTCCTTAAGCTTTCATTTTGCCCTCAGCAATAACAAGCTGATGCCAGTCCATTTGTGACCTGCTAATGGGGTGCATTTTCATATTTATCTGCTTTCACGTTGTCTGTGGCCTCTTTGGGAGCGCTCCCTGATTGCTCTGCAATCATTTCCTGCCCCTTTCGAGAACATTAGGTATTAATTCAAGCTTGTCAAATCTTATATGATATATTCCATTCAGGAGCTAATACCTCATCAACCTCACCTGGCACTGGAAAATTCAATTTCTCAAGATACCAGCTGTTATCCCAGAGACCTTGCATATCTGTTTGGAACAGCTAATAGGAAATGTTCTTGCTGAACTCATTTATTTTTTATTTTTTATTTTTTGCAGCTGGTAAAGTTCTGTGAATTGTACAGAAAGTATACCTCAATGAATCTTAAAGAATAAATAAAATGAATAAATCAATGGCATAGTAATTTAAGTCCTTTTTAAGTAATTTAAGTCCATAGTTATTTCAGTCTAAATAACAAATAAAATAAGAATACAACACATCTATGCAAGTTACAGGATTTTTTAAAAGCCATTTTGTGTGAAGGCTGTTGTTGCTCAGTTTCAAAAAGAACATTAAACTGTGGCACGGTCTTTGAAAGGTTGGAGGCACGTCATGTTGGCTATCCAATCGACATCATTTTTTTGTTTGTTTTAATGGTTACCAATGCTGAAAAGACAATCTACAGAGATACATTATTGCAAATGAAATTGAACTTCCATAGTTCATTTGACAAGGTGAAGATGATATTCTCTTGAAGACACTGGAATTCTCCAGAGCTTTCTGAGTTTAAATCTGGTTGTGAAAATATTCAACTTCACCATTTGACCCGGAGACAGGAAGATCATGGTCATTTGCAATCTAGCAGCAGATTAATAACTACAGTGATTTCAAAGAAGGGGATGAGCATAAAAGATATTTCAGAATATTTGCAACAACTATAACCTGATATAAAAATATCTGTGAGATCTATGGATGGCAGAGTTACGAATACTGCTAATACTTCTCTGGTTCCCTGCATTCCTAATTGAAAGAAATGCTCAATTTCAGTTAGAGGTTAGTGAAAACAAAGATGCTTTGAACTTAAATTTACTAGATCTCTTGAATTCTACACAGAGACTCCCAGGTTAAGAGCCCCTGTTCTAATGGACTGACATATTCCATTGCAACATGAAGGGAAAGCAAGGTAGAGTCCAGGAACATTTGAAAGAGCAAGTGATTCAGATTTCCAACCAGCATCTGCTCACCTTTTTGAGATCGTCTACTCTGTTTCCCCATTATGCATTCAGCCTTGACCCCAGAGACCCCTTATTTTCTCCAAAATACTATCCTGCCTCAGGGCCTTTGCACTTGCTGATCTCCCTGCCTTAAAGAGGGAAAAGGATGCCTTCAGATTTCTACATAGTTAGCTCTATCATCATCTTGAGATTTTGGCTTAAATGGCACCTCATTAAGCTCTCTCTGACTTGAAATAAGAAATCTATCTGTATGGCACCGACCTCTGACCAACTCATGAAACCTATTAATTAGTAGTGCTGCAGTGTAACCATGGGTTTGAGGAGTTTGGGGAGGTTTGTACCAGCTTGTCAGCATAGTTTATTGATAACAGTGACATTGATGATCTGCACTTGGTCAGAGGTCTCTGTTGTTAAGGCTGGTTACACAGCAGGGATATGAACACATACCAGCAAAATATTATAAACTCCAGCCAAGACTCCATTTTGAGTTCCCTGTTTCCCAGGGGTACTAGGTACACACCTCTGTCTCCTGATCAGAAAGCAATTGTGCAATTCTTACAGACGGGGGACAGTAGAGCCCCATCCCAACCTCTCCAGATCTCTTGCTATGGAGACAGTCTTTGTCTATGATGCATATCCTCACTTTAATGCTCTTTCTCTATTATATTCTTTTTCTGTAATAATCTTCAGATTTGTAAGCATTGTCATTTAGAGTCCTATGAGTCTTCTTTAGTAAGCAAACTCCACTAACTGCCACTATTAGTGCACAATCATTACCCCAACTCTCCCTCCCTTTTGTCTCTATGGCACTTAGCACCATCTGACATACTACGTGTATTACTTATTTTGTTCACCACATTAGCTTATTTATTTATTGCCTTATTTTTTTTTTATTGTCCTCCCACAGGGGGAGTCCAGGAGGGCAGGGTTCTGGTATTTTTTGTTTTTTTACTGCATTATCTCTGGACCATAGCAGACCTTCTGCATTTATTATTTCATGAATGAATGAATGAATTGAAGAAAGAGGCAGAGTAGAAAAATCACTTAGAGTTCAAGGCTGTTTTGCCCCAGCTTGGAGGTTAAAATCAATACATAGCATCTTAGAAAGATGGACAATGATAAAGAGTGTGTTCACCTGCTGATTATACTCAAGTCAGTTATAAGGGACAGAGATATTAGCTGACAGTTGGCTACAATAGGAATTGATGCACCTAACCTACATTGACTTGAAGACCAAAAACTGATGCCCATGAAGGGCCACAAATGGCTAAGAGCCTCTCTTTTGGACAGCTATTCCAGCTCTGAAGGCAATCAGAATCACTCTGATGTGGCATCTCTTTCAGTTTTCTTAATATTTTCAGAAGTGTTTGTGTTTCAGGGACTTAGTTCAAGGGGTGGGAGAACAAAATGGCTGGCAGCTGGCAAGTACCATGTCAGTCAGGGACATTAGCAGTGAAGTTTAACGCTCTAAAACTTTGACAAAGAGCCATTTTGATGGTCCTCTGATAGAGAGGTTTGGCTTGTCACTGGCAACATTAATCTGTAAATGCCTCAATCTCTCTGGGATCCCATATGGACTACTGATCTAGAAAACATGGGTTAATTTTGAGCACTGCTTAGCTAAGCAATCACAAAGTCCTCCCTTGGTCTACAGCAGTGATTTCTGAATCTTCACCTGCATCCAAATCATCAGAGGAATTTTGTAAAATACAGGGTCTGTCCTTCCTCTTCACGTCCATCACAATTGGGACTCTAAATCATGAGGTGAGAGGTGAGATCTGGAAAACCAGTATTTTTAGAACTTCTGTGTGTGATTTTACAATTGAGGAATATTTTCTCTAAATTGTATTATAAAGAACCAGTGAATTCAAAAGTGATTAGTGGTTTTAATGAGCAAATTATATTCATTTCTTTTGAATTATAGGAGAAAATGCCTTTTTCATGTTCATTTTTCTCTCAAAGAATGTTTTTCCCCCAGTTGTACTGAGATATAATTGAAATATAACATTGTATTAGTTTCAGGTGTACAACATAATGATTTGATATATGTACATTTTGCAAAATTATCACCACAATCTGGTTAATATACATCACCTCACATAGTTACAATTTTTTTCTTGTGGTGATAACTTTTAAGATCTCCTCTTTTAGCAACTTTCATATATACAGGGGTGGGCAAAAGTAGGTTAATAATAATAATAAATACTTAGTAAATAAATAATACAAGAGTAAACTGTTTCACATACTCACAACTGTAAACCTACTTTTGCCCCACCCTGTACAACACAGTAATGTTAACTATAGACACCACGCTGTACATTACATTTTTAAGTGTTAAAGTGATGAAATCCTTTCAGAGGAAACTATGCAGTTTGCTCCGGGCTTTGTGAGTTTGCTGACATCTTGTTTCTGTCTTTCATTCCCCAATGGGCCCCACCCATACTCCAATACAGTGTTCTTTCCACAACTCAGTACTGCCCCAGTAAAAAATTGCAGTAGTCAGAGGCCACATGCAAATTACCTGGAGTTGCCAAATGAATCCATTCAAATTAGATGGTTTCTCCTCAGCTTGTGTTTAAGCCATGAAGGTGAGGCACAGCTAAAAGTGACATCATCAAAACATATCCTTTAACTTTCTTCTCCAGTGGATATTCTTCTGAAGCAGTTGACGGGAGTCAACCTTGTTGTATATGGTTTAACCATTCCTAGAAGGCAGTGGTGGCTGGAGCCAGTTGGTACTGGCTCCTAAAAGCTAATTATGCACAGTTGTTTTCAACTCTGCATTCAATGGTGTCACTGTGGTGGCCTGAAACTGGCCACAGTGGGTGTACTTACACCACAGAAATCAGTAAACACTACAAATCAGGTGTTTGGATTTCTTCTGGAGACCTGGATGTTAAACATTTACCAGTATACCCCTACTCAAAAGCTATTATTGTCCATGCCAGGGTAGATAAAACTAAAATGTCATTAGGTGACCTCCACTGGTCAGGTAAATTGTTTGATAAAGTGGGTCCTCTACATTGAGAATAGCCAAATACAAAATATTGTCCTGTTGCCCTGGCCGGTTTGGCTCAGCGGTTAGAACGTCGGCCTGCAGACTGAAGGGTCCCGGGTTTGATTCCGGCCAAGGGCACGAACCTCGGTTGCAGGCTCCATCCCCGGCCCCGGTCGGAGCGTGTGCGGGAGGCAACCAATCGATGTGTCTCTCTCACATAGATGTCTGTCTCCCTCTCTCTGAAAAGCAATGGAAAAAATATCCTAGGGTGAGGATAAAAATAAATAAATTAATTAAATAAAATATTGTCCTGTTATTCCATATCAGGAGAAGGGGCAGGGAGCAAGCCTCCTCACTAATTTCTGAGTCATTCTTTTCATGACTAACAAACTAATTCAGAGAAGCTAATTAGTCCATGACTCTCCACTTAAAGAAGCTTTGCCCCCCATGACAAGCCTAAGATGAAGGTTTACAGAAACAGACATTTGTTTTTATGACTCCTTACAGTACAGTTGGAAGTCTCACATCAGACTGAAGTTTTTCTCTGTCCTCAAGTAGCTGTCTCCAGTCCTGATCTAGAGTGGAAATCACATGAGACACAGAAATTCACAGCCCAAGGAAAACTGTCAGCTTCATTTACCAACCAATTTGGCATCACCACCACTGGTGGGGATCCATAGCAGAACAGCTGCCTTCAATCCATAGTTTATTGAACTAAAGACAGACAACTGCTTAGTCATTAATCAGAGGGAAAGGAGTCATCATTGACCAGGCATAGGAAAGAGAGTGCACTTAGAGCGTTGGAACCCAAGACATGAGGATTCCCACTTGTCAAAATCCTTCCAAATCTCTGGTATAGCGTTTTTGCTATAGCTGGTACTAGTACACGTTTGATTTTTCCTCTGTTCTGCTGCTAAATCCCCAAACAGCAGAATGCATTTTCACTTAACCCAACTAACATAGGAAGTTACTGCGTCAGAAGAACTTATTAATGAGCCAAAGGGCACACCAAGGCCTATTTCCATCAGTAACTGTCAGTAGCTAGGGGCTGTGCAGGAATTTTTAAAAGTTTTTTTCCCTATCACTACAGTGTGACAGGTCCAGAGCATAACTTATACAACCACATTTTAAATACATTTCTACAAACAGCACAGTGAATATCAGTTCTGGAAAATGCAAGGAGGAAAATAGCCAACATGATGCTCTAGTTAATAAAAATCTTCCAAGGAAACCATTTGCACCTCAAATGCTCACTCTTAGCTTTGTCTGAGAGAATCTCTAGGCTATCTTTGGGTGGCAAATAATCCCAGTGGCTCTTGCTGTTCAAGTGTCAGTCTTCCATTAAGATGAGAAAAGTACATCTGTTACAGAAAGTGAACCTACTGACTCTGCTTCAGTTGGGTGCGTGCTGTCAGTGGTCTTCCCAAGAGTAAAGACTGATTTGCATTTGTGCTGCTCCCTTCATATTCTTTTCTCCTTATGACAAAGGGCAGTAAGGACTATTGACCTAGGGAATACATCTTACCTAAAATCCTAGAAGAGACAAGACAATGAACCCACTTATGACCAAGAGTCTGGCACTCAGACTGTTTTAGTGATCATTCATTCTAAGGAATAGAATCTACTCAAGCTAGCTTAAGTAAAAGGATAAAGATCCCATGGAAGAGGAAGCTGTATAGATTCCAGGCTCCAGGAACAAAATTTAAAAAAAAAATCATTTCAAGAAGTTTAACAATAGGCATGCATGAATACTTATGCTGGTACCCCACCATTTACTTGACTCTGTTGACCATTCTCCGAGTCTCTGTACTGCTTGCTTCAAATTTTCCGGAGAAGGAATGTGAGTGACCACCGGCAAACCTCAGACTGACTGCTCTTGCAGTGCTGCCTATGCCTGACTCATCATACTGGGAAAGTCATGCAGGGCAGTTCCCTAACCCTAAGGTCAATAGCAAGGGGCAAGGTAAGCTCTGTCTTCCTGTGGGAGACAGATCCATTAGCTCTTTACTCAGTACCCTAGCAAGCCATAGAATAGTGCCATAGCCTACAGTTTATTTTGGAATAAATGGCAATCTGGACTTACATATGGTGAAATTCACTTTTGCAAATTTCATACATTACAAATCATGTACACTGGCTCTAGCTTACATGGAAAATATATCCATGCACAATGCTAAAGCAGCCAGCCATTCTGTCACTTCAGTCATACAATGGCTTAACTGAGAAAAAAATCAATTCAGTCCAAGTGGTTGATCTGGTGACCTAGAGCAGACCCAGACTGAAAGGAATGGAAAGATTTGATATTGGTGTGGCAAGGTAAGTTACTGTGAAATTAATCATGCTTACTTCTTACTGTGAGGTTAATGTTCTTCATTGTTAATTCTAGATCAAGAGTCAGTAAAATTTTTTCTGTAAAGGACCAGATAGTAAATAACTTAGGATTTACAGGTTTATGGTCTCTGTCACAACTACTCAACTCTGATGTAGCTGTGAACCAATAAAACTTTGTTTACAAAAACAGGAGGCAAGATGGCTTACATCTGCTAATTGCTGTTTGCCAACCCCTGTTCCAGATCATTTCTCTTCCCTCTCCCTCAAACTTCTATCTCCCTTTAAATGTATACCACCAGAGGATACAACCCACCACCCCTCCTCATTATGGTCATCAACAACTGTCTGGTTCTTAAACCTGGCTCTCTGTCTTCCTCTTAATCTTTTATGTTTGTCATTGTTCTTGGCAACTTTTCTGTTCGTGGAAATAATTCACCCTACATCCTCTCCTCTCTGTCCCTTGCAGCTTTCACTTCCAATTATCTTTTCCTTAATCCACCCATGTTCTCCTAGAGTCTGTCATTTCAAATAACCAAACTACCCCCAAAATCTTAGTTTTGAGCCTCTCACTAACAATCAATCCTTCTTGCTCTAATCTCCTTACTCTAGATACCAATAGCTCTTTGATTCACTGAGGCCATGAAGACCTCCAATATACTGGCCCTACCACTTTTCCACTGTGCACCAGTCCCACCCTCCCATATCTGCCTATCACTCCTTGCCCAGTTTAAATAGCAATCATACCCTCATATAATCCCCTTAACTCCCTTGTCACTCTCTCCCAGTTCTGGACCCAGGGCACACCTGCACCTGAGCACTGAGTATGGCTGGAAGAAAAATACAATCATGACCATGGCTCTCAAGTATTTTACTCCACATACCTAACAATTCTACCACGATTCTCTAGTAGAGTTAATTTTTCTGCTCTGAGACAACCGCTTTACATCTTTTCTATCCTCTCACCTCCAAAGTGATCTCCTTCTACTCACTCTTCCTGTTTCATTGGAAAAATAGAAAATACCCAAGCCTATACTTCCCTGAGCTCACGAACATTTATGATACAGGGTTGAAGACTGGGGTTTCCTAGAAGCAGGAACCTTCTGTGTTAAGTGCCCATTTTCTCGGTAGGTATTTCTGAAACTCAGTGAGGGATTGTGCTAGGTATTCCCAGAGCTGAAAGGAAAAGAAAACTTGGAGACCTAGGGTAGAATTTGCTGACATGGGGAGAGATTAATTCCCCAAGACTGTGGTTTTTGGGTGGGTGCTACAAACAGGTGCTCATGTTTTCTTCCCATACAACAGCTTGGGGAAGTGGTTCACCATTAAGAGACAGTGGCTACAGGGTCTGTCTAGGGAGGCTGGGTCCCAGGCACTAGGGCTCCCAGTCCCACCCTGAGCATTAGGTTACGTGGTTGCCTCATTGCCTCCTGTCTCCAAGGGGCCACATGGGCCTGGACAACAAACATAATCAGTACCCACCTAGACCTAAGACAAAGAGGCCCTCCTTGCATGTTCTGGGCAACATGAGACCTTGAGATCTCTGCTTAACCCTTCAAAGGAGTTCATATTGTGATTGAGACTGAATTTACACCAGGCTGATGGTGGTTTAGCACTACTCCATTTCACTTTAGAAAACTGAAAAAAATGGGCCGTTCCTTATGTCCTATGTTGAAGAATAAAGTGCATACCCATTACATTTGATATTGTACAATTTTCACTGGTGAGTTTCTAAATGCATTCTTATTTAAGTAAAATGCATGAGATGTGAATTGGACAAAAAGCAGGTCATACCATCCCGTTTTCATGGCTTACGATATAAATACTTAGGTTTCCAACAGAGGTATCTTCTAAGCCAGTGGAGCTTAAACACCTAAAACATCACATTAAAATTCCCACATAGGCCTGTAGAACCTCCTGATTTCACTGTACTCCAAAAAAAAAACACAATCTTTTCAAAAAAGCTTAGATAGTTGAAAAATCTCCTTTCTCCAGGAATGAGCAAAGAGGGCCTGAGTGGAGAGAAAAGGGAGCAGAAATCAATTTTATTTGCCCTGGTCTTACTTTGTAAAATCAGTGAGAGTTGATACACTTGACGGAGTCTAAAGGTCTTGGAGGGTGTGTCAGGCAGTAGAACGTTCTCCTATATCACATCATGGAAGATACAGTATGAAGGCTGAACTCTTTTTTGTGCTGAGGGGACCATGCTAAGGATTTTGCCATGTTCCTCATCAAGATGAGCCAACAGTGGAAGCCAAACCTGAGCATGACTGCCTCAGTCCCAGCACAAACACACTGAAGGGGGGGGGGGGGACTAGAGCGAGACACAGAAAGTCCTGAGAGTGCCTGTTCTTGACTCAACAGAACAAGCCTCCAGTGTACATCTAACAGAAGGCCTTATCCTGCCTGTGATGGTGGGTGCCTCTGGCAGTCGGGGGCTGCTGGGCCATCTGACCAGACAGACCTCCAGTGGCTGTAGAATAAGCCAAATCAACACAAAACTTATAGTTATTAGCCATTAGCAGATATGGTAGGCAGAATTCTAAGATGGACCCCAAGATTCTGGGCCCTGCTATACACAATCCTTCTGCCAATTATTCAATTAAACACTAATCTAGGCGTTCATTTGAAAGCCTTTTGCCTATGTAATTAAGGTCGCAACTCAGGAGATTATCCAGGTAGGTCTGACCTAATCAAAAGCAGTTTCCTCCAGCGGGCCACGGGAGATGCACTCCACCTGGCCTGGAAGAAAGCCATGCTGTGAACTTCCTATGGAGGGTCCACATGGCAAGGAACATGTGGGTGGCCTCTAGATGCTGAGGCCAGTCCTCAGCTGACAGCTAGCAGGAACGGAGGGGCCCAAGTCCTGCAACCGCAAAGAACTGAATTCTGCCAACAACCAGTGATCTTAAAGGAAGACCCTTACAGCCCAGATGAGAACTGCAGCCTTAGCTAACACGTTGACTTCAGCCCTTAGTAGAGAATGCAGTCACACCGTGCCTGGACTTCTGACCTACAGAAACTATGAAATAACTTTGTGTTGCTTTAAGCCACTAAGCTCGTGGTAATTCATTATGCAGTAATAAAACACTAATACAGCAAGAAATAAAAGGATAAAAAATCAACATACAGAGTCAGATGATTTCGTTCAAAGCCCAGGCAGCTTCCCCTCCAACCTGCCACATTACAGATAAAGATTTTGTCACTGACAATGTCAACACAAAATACTCTCAGTTCAGGAAAAAATGGACAATCTCATTTGCCACACCAGGCTTGCACCCTGGGAAAGTGTTGTTCTGTACTCACCAGCATCCCTGGCAGGGCAAAGCTGACCCACCTGTCCCAAGAGGCAGCAGGTTTGGGGCCTCCCAGGCTGGTTCATATGGTCAGAACAAGGGCTGAGTGATGTCCAACCTAAAGTTGGTACAGCCATCTGGCATCATGCCACGAGACCTTTGATCTACAGATGGCTACACCTCCACACCTCCGCTTCCAACACCTGCCAGGGAGGGGAGGTAGGCAGGGTTTTTAGGACCCAGGGACCAGAGAGCTGAGGTTTACTGAAGAAAATAAAAGACAAAGTATAAGGGTTAAGAGCTCTGGCTCCTGCCTTAAACTCTGGCTTCACTACCCACTGTGTGACTTTTGCAAATTCCTTAACCCTTCTTTATCCCCATCTGTAAATTAAACACTAATCTAGGTGAAGGGTTTGGGTGAGGCTTATAAATCCCTGATGCATGGGGCCTACTGTTAACAAGCCTTCTGAAGTGGGAGTTGTTCAATTGCTTGTAATGCTCACTGGGTCTTATACTCAATCCCCAATGCTGGGTTTTCATCATATAATAAATGCCCAACCCCATGCCCCAGAATAGACGACTGAGCACATTTTGATCCCGTGTTTCTGAACCTCGAGTGCCTGCCTAATGACTAACCGCTCCAGCCTAGCATACAGAGGATCAGACCACGTCAATAAGCCCCAACACAAACCCAGAATAAATCAATTGTCCTTCCCTGACTTCTTGCTTTCTTCCTTCATTATAACATAAATTGTGCTAGCAATGTGTACCCACCGCTCAGCACTTCTACTGGATAAAACCAAGGAAATGTAGTAAACCGACAATATGAGACTGAGCTATAATAAATATGGGCTAAGTTTGCTCTCTAAAAACAAAGTCATTATCATTTTTAAAAGATGGTTTCACGAGGCTAAACATTTACATCCCTAATTCATGAAGGTAAGGGGGTCTATTAAAGTCACTGAAGCAGCTTTAATGATAGAATTTATGAAGTTGTGACAGATTGTGATGATAAAACATTCAAAGATATACAGTATGCCACTTATAAATATTACTACATCTAGACTCATAAACATAGACTTTCTATTTTAATAGAACCTTCTTTCTGAGCATTGCTAAGTGAGGTAATTTGAAATTGTCCTAAATTGCAAGAAGGGAGGTGGTGGTAATACTTTTCCCATTTGCAGATATGACCATCTATTTCATGGATTTTCAAATTGGTTAATTGTCTGGAAGATTTAAGAAGAAAAATGCTGTTCTAGTAATTCTGTACAGTCCTGGGTTAAACTCAGAGGATTTAGCCAAGGAAAGATTAACATAAGCGAATGTCTGTCCAATACATTTTAGATGAGAAAACAGGCTCTTCTTTAGTGTTTTCAAAAAGAAAATTATAGCAAAATGCTTACGGCCTCTTTCTCCTTAGCAAATGACTCCCCCAACTAGAGTATAAGATCCGGAAAGTCAGTATCTTTGCCTTTGTCATTCACTGTGGCCACCCTGGTGTCTGTGATAATAATGCCTATCACAGACACATATTTCCTGAGTAAATGAATTAATGGAATTAAATGAATTAGCAAGTGGCAGGATGCTGTCTAAATTCTGAGCAGTTATACATGTGAACATGATCAGATCAAGAAGAAAAAAAAAAAGCAGCAGGGAGGTGAGGTTCTGTAAAGCCACATTTGAATTTTGGGGTACACTGGAAAAGAAGGAAACCCAATGTCAGTGGCATTTATCACTACAAAGTTTTCATTCCTGGATGGAAATTTCCAGAGCCTATGTTGTAAACCATCTTATAATGGGTTATTTATGAGGAGCAAGCCTTTTGCTTGCGCCTGTGTGGCAGCAGCGCCATCTGTTGGGTAACTAACTGGGTATTTTAGAACAACGGTCTAAGTATTTTTTTTCCTGTGGCAAATTGCATTTTGAATCACAGAAAATTATATCGAAAACATCTTTAGAGATCATCTAGGCCATATGTCATCGTATAGGAATATATTTGCCTTAAAGTAGGTACAATATTTTCTTTCTTTACATTGATGGAGTGGAACTCCAAATTCATCTCAGAAAGAAGACTGAAACTACAGCCATTCATTACTAAATTATGTCACAAGTCTCACGTAAATCAGAAACTGAAAGGCAGTTAAAATCCATTTGTGGAGCACCAAGGCGAAGAACGCTGTCTAAAAGAAATTTCTTCAGAAGAAACTTCTGCAACAATGGAGAGAAAGAAGTTTCTGTAATGGCATATATCTGTTCTGTCCAACATAATAGCCACTAGCCATGTGTGGTTATTAAACCTGTGAAATATGGCTAATTACACTAAGAAACTGAATTTTTAATTTTATCTAATCTTACTTTACATTTTTAAAAATAGCCACATATAGCTAGTGGAGGGTTTCTCAACCTTGGCACTACCTACGTTTTGGGCTGAATAATTTTTTGTTGTGGGCACTGTCCTGTGCATTGTAAGGTGTTTAGCAGCATCCTTGGTCTGTATCCACTAGATGCCAGTAGCACATACCTCCCATCTTCCCCCAGTTGTGACAATCAAAAAAGTCTCCAAACATTGCCAAGTGTCCTATAGGGGGCAAAATCACCCTGGTTGAGAACCACTGGGCTAGAAGCTACTGTATTGGATAGTACTGTTCTAGAACACGCCTAATTTGTATGTAATATTTGGGTTGAGAAAAAGAACTGGCCCCTACACTATACTAGGGCAACAATGATTTTGTCATAAGAACAGGGAATGTTTTTTAAAAAGTCATAGGTAGCAAAGAAATGTCTTTTTTCTTTATCTGCCCTCCCATGTAATGCAGATGGAGTCAGAATAGTGACATTAGAAAATTCTGCCTCACTCCAAAGTCCCCAGGTTAGCATTAGAAAAACTGTACTCAAATCCGGCTCTCCTATCCCTGCTGTGGGTAACTAGACAAACTGACCTCCCAGATCTCTGTGTGTCACCTGGAGAAGAGCAGGGACAGCACCCAACTGACAGGATTGCTGTGAGGGCTAAATTAGATAATGCACCAAGTGTTCCTGGCTCACTGGCATGTAGTAGATAGTCAGAACAATAGTTGTTCTTTTAGCCACCCTCTTCCAGGCAGGAGGGAAAAAATAGCTTCATGTCTTCCAACCAATAATGCAAAAGTACCTAGTGTGTTTTCGTTGAAAGCAAAAATCCAACTGAAAAAAACTACCCATGCTCTAGAAGCTCAACTTTATTGTCAAATTCCTGTGGCGACGGCATTCAATAATGCTTGCCTTGACACATTTAAATGTGTAGGAGAAACCGTTTCAGTTCCTCCGGGAGGAGGAGTCCGGCGATCTGATGATGCTGCTGGATCCCAAAGCACTTCCGGATTCTAAGGCGGCACAGCTGCATCAAAGGGGCGGGCCCTGGAGAGAGACCACAGGACAGGTCACACTGGCTTCAGTGACATGACACTTTTCCTTTCCTTCTTTTAAAACATACAAATACAGGGTGGAGCAAAAGTAGGGTTACAGCTGCGAGGACGTGAAACAGTTTATTCTTGTATTATTATTTATTTTTACTATTTTCCATATGAACAACTGTTAACATACTTTTGCCCCACCCTGTATAACATTTTTATAAGGAAATAATATGGTATTGTTCAAGGCCATTTTCTGTTTCTTATAGAGGCATTTTTAGGCCATATTCTCCCTTTTCTTATCTAATTGAAATGAGTTTGTTAGGTTTTAATTTAGAACTGCCTAAAAAAATTCAAAGCTTAGTCTCACTAATGGAGGCTTAAGGAAGCTAATTTTGGAATTATGAAGCTACACGGAATTCCCAATAATAAACATAAAATTCATGTTTAATGGCTTTGTCTTTTACCTTAAAAAATAAGGTCATATTTTTCTAGATGCAAACATGTTAATAATTTGAGCAATTTTAAGATATTCTAATATAATGAGTAAATAATAAGTGTATGTTATCTTAAGTCATGTTTGTTTGCATATTCTGCATTCAGAGCTAGCCCAGTGCTTCAATTCATAGGTGAAAAGTGAACTAGCACAAACCTTTCATAGGGAGCAGCCAAGAGTTGACATTTTAGGGCAGGGGGTCAGGGGGAGGAAAAAGGAGAGGTATTTTGTTCTCCAGGGACCCTTAGCAATGTCTGGAGACACTTTTGGTTTTCACAATTTGGGGGAAGGTGCTACTGGCATCTAGTGGGCAGAGACCAGGGATGCTGCTCAACATCCTACAATGTATAGGACCAGCCCCACCCCCACCCCCACCCCCGGCCAACGGTCCAAAACGTAAATAGTGATGAGGTTGAGAAACCCTGTCATAGGGTAAAAAGATGGGAAATGACTTCCCACCCCCATACCCTGTACTGAATTGTAATGGGGATTTTCTTTTGGGCATTAAAAACATTTTTAAAAAGCAAAGCTATGTACCCTCAAGAACCCAATGCAGACTACACTTGAAAATCATCTATTGGGGGAGAGCAGCTTTAAACCACACGATGTTCAGCCCCACCCCATAGATGTTGCTTCAATAATAATTACTGGGTGAGGACCACGCATCTGGATTTGTTAAAGGCACGGGCCCCAGGTGATTTAATTGCGCTGCCAGGGTTGAGAAGAGAACCAAAAGGATACAGTGGTTTCTGATTTCCTGTAGTGTCACCACAAGCTGTAGGATAAAGTGGGTTGCATATTTCTCAGATGATGGAGAACAAGGAGAGGTGGAAATAGACACATATACAATTAAAAAATAAATGCAGTATTTTCAATCAGGCCCTCACAGTACATTCAGAAGCCCCTGTTGGGATTTAGGGTACCTTCCAGATTATGTTCGGCATATTCAAGGCATACATTAGCACACTGCAAAAAGTGCACCATGGCGAAACAACTTAATCTCATCTCACTCAGGAACCTTGAAGGACATGACTAATCATCTATGCTAGATAGACTGTTAGGAACAACTGTAGGAGGTACTGATAAAGAATTATGAAGAGCAAGCCTGATGGAGACTTGGGAAAAGCAGGATGCCAGAGCAAGCTCAGTGTAACTACTGGTTCAAACAGAGTATCTGCTATTTCCCACAAGTTGGGTGATCTACAACAGCTGTAGCCTTAATTCCATATAAATAGAGCTGAAAACCCACTACGCTTTGTAGCCATTTGCCACACTCAATAACAAAATCAGCTCATTCTATGTTGATGAACTGGAACATTGCCTTGGGTCTCAATTTCTTTTTCTTCTCCAGCAACACTCATGGTGCTTTAAGGCCAAAGCACATTCAGAGGTGGCTCCTGTCATGCTGGGCTGAGAAAGTGACTTTAGTTTTCATTGTTTGCCATGAGTAGACACTGCTTTAGATACTTTTCCAGGTGGGTGGGAAGGTAATATTCTTGAACTCCTTTCCAGGGCCACCCAGAGACAGAAATCACTGTTAAATTCACAGGTCTGGACTTCTGTGCTTGTCTGTCCCCATTTTCCATGGGCTTCCAGCCTGCTGAGAGGTGACTCCACCCCAAAGATAACTCATGGAGGCAAAAGAAGTGGTGATTCTCTCTAATGGCAACTGATATTTTATGAACCAGTGGGATCATTGGCCTCACCCTGTCACCAAAATATAAATCAATGAAATTAAAGGCAATATAGGTGTCTAGGAATGGCTTTGGGAAATAAAGTGGAAGGGAAGAGTCAGTAGAGGCAGTTTGAAAATACAATGCTTTCCCAATTAAAAAAAAATATATTTTACAACTATGTTGGTATAAAGATCAATACAATCCAGGTTGAGTTTTATCCATTCTTCCTTCCAATTTTAAGAGAAATTAAAACATTTCTGCCCTGGCTGGTGTGGCTCAGTTGGTTGGAAAGTTGTTCCATACACCGAAAGGTGGCGGGCTTGATTCCTAGTTGGGGTACATACCCAGGGTGCAGATTTGATCCCCAGTCAGGGTGCGTGCAGGAGGCAAGTGATTGATGTTTCTCTCTCATATCGATGGTTCTTTCTCTCTCTCTCTCTCTCTCCCTTCCTCTCTAAAAAATCAATAAAAACATGTCCTTGGGTGAGGATTTAAAAAAACACTATTTCTGTGGGCCCCTAAAAACAGCATGGGCTTCAAGCATTGTGCTATCTGTGCCTGCTGGAGAAATTGGCCTTGTATATATAGATAGAATTTTTTGAAAACAGGAAATCTTCAAAATGCAAGTAGACTTGCCCGGTGATTATCCTGCTGCTTAATATAAAGGGGTTTCTACTGGACTGTTCCTTGTACCTGGAGTCAGTCTTCCCTAGCTCATGGCACCGCTTGGGGAGTATATGCCTTATTTGGGCCCCCAAAGCAGAGTTTGGCTGCAAGTACCCTGGGGCAGTGGGAGTAAGAGGAAGAAAGATTCCATGGCCACTTCACAGTTCTGCCCAGAGCCAGCCCTACTTCTCAGCACGTGGGGAGAAAATAAGCAGATTAAGACATCAGAATCTTTCTGTTAGGGAAGCCTGTTTCCAAGTGCCACAACCCCTAAAACTCAATGTCCACACTCTGGTAAAAAAAAAAAAAAATAGCAGGTCCTAAGCTAGCTGCTCTCTTCTTCTAGGGACAATTAAGAATATAATCGGAGGGGTCTTTGCTCCCCATCCCAACCCACCCCTAACTTGCAGCCCAGGGAATCGCCCTCAACCCCTTGCTCAACCACAGATTTAGTTGTTGAGAGTCAGGAGTGTCAGTTCTTATTTATGGAGGAACGTGGACTTAGTGCTGGTTAACTTATAACAGTAAATGTTTCCAGATTGCTGTACCTTATAATGCTCAATTAGTTATATTCTTACCCCCAGAAACCAAATGCCTAGTAGTTCGACCCATCTGTAGTGTAGTAAGACATCCTGGGACACTGTACAACCCCAAAGAAGCTTTTGCTCACTTTAAAGCATGTTTTAGATAAAGTTAATATTAAAATTTTAGCCCTGGCTGGGCAGCTCAGTTGGTTAGAGCATTGCCCCAATACACCAAGGTTGTGGGTTTGATCCCTGGTCAGGCCACATACAAGAGTCAACCTATGAATGCGTGAACAAGTGGAGTATCAAATCAATCTCTCTCTCTCCAGAATCAATAAATGAATTAAGTAATTAAAGTTTTAAAACAATATCTTTATTCTTTGAAAACTGGCCTACCTCACATATGAATATTAGGTCATCCAAAACAGCCTGTCTCTCACATGCCAAATAGAAGATGATTATTTGTTACATCACCAGGGCTATACCTTGTGGAACACTAAATTATCTCAGCTCCCCACATTTGGTAATGGCCAGGAGTGACCTTTTTTGTAGGATCAGAAGTCAGAACTCAGTTAGTACCTGCCTCCTGCCCACAGGAGTCTATGGGTTAGGGCTTAGGTTCGGGCAAAGGAGAAGCACCTTCTCTCTGCAAAAAGAGCTGGACCAGGGGGTTCTCTGGAGGCACCAAATCCAAGGGCCGTTGGCCTTCAGCATTCGTGGCTTGGGTGTCTGCTCCAAAATCCATGAGTAGACGGGCCAGCTCCCCACTGGATGTCCTTGCCACTGCATGGAGAGGGGAGTCCAGACCTCGGCCTCGGTTCACATTTGCTCCTAAAAAGTCACAACAACAACAGAGAGTCAGCCAAGAAGCAGAGTCCAAGCATCCCCCTTGTCAAAGTACTGCACCTCAAAATTCCCTAACAAAAGGGCATCCATACTGGGCTTCACAATTCTCCTGAGGAAATAGAAGATGACTTGATTCCATTTAATAACATGTAGAACATGCCATTTGACCATGTCACTGAATGTACAACATGAGCTATATAGTATATGAGGTTTAAGACCTTGCCTATGAGCATTATCCATAGGTGTGGACACATACAAGAAAAATCCTGGTGGCCTAAAAGCTGCACATTATTAATGCAGTGCTAATATCAGCCAGTACAGACCAGAAGCAAGGCTACATGGTGAAGTCCCATCTATAGCAAGCAGCCACATTCACATACTGAGTAACTGCTATGGGGTTTAAAACCTGGGACTTGAAACTCTGTGATTGGGACTGTGAAGAACAACCAACTTTTGAGGGTATCTCCTAGACTGGGGTGGCCAATCCTAAGATAAGAGGGAAGGTGGCAAAGTCTTCCTGTTCAGGAGTCAGGTGGGATTCTAGGATCATCCCACCCAGTTATATCCCTACACTCTCAACAAATCCCTACCCCAGCCTGGATGCTGGCTCACACTGTGACATGTGGCTTTGCTTGAGCACTGTCCCTCTAGTAAAATGGGAATCTATGTCCACTCAACAAATGCTAACTGCATTGCTTTTGGGTTTATGAGGGATGTCAAACTTGGCCCTGTCCTTATTAGGAGCTTAAAATCTACCCAGGGCAATAGTAGAAAGGAAAGGGAGAGGAAGAGAGAGTGAGGGAGAGCGAGAGGGAGGGGGACAGAGGAAGAGAGAAAGGGAGAGAAATAGGGACAGAAGTAGAAAAAGAGGGAGGGAGAGAGGGAGGAAGGGAGAGAATAAATATGAATGAATAAATATGAATCTCCTGATCCATGGAAATGACTACCAGATGAGTAGAAGGCAATAAAAACTATAAAAACATTCAGGGGAGGAAAGATTACTGGAGTTTTAAAGAATAAACAGGACTCAAATAATTAAAGAAGGGAAGAAATGGTGTTCCAAATGTTGAAGAAGGGAACGAACAATAGCAGGGAGGTGAAAAAGAATGATGCCACATAGGCCTTTTCAAAGATAACATAATATTTACAATGGGCTAAAAATGGGGCAAGTTCAATTTCCAAATTGAAGAGTAGTGAAGAAGGCCCCAAATAAGAAGACTCAGCCTTAATCTATCAGCTTTAGGAGTTGTGCAGGGCCAAATAATATGACTGGCTGGAGGACGAGACAGAGAAAAGGGAGGAGAAAGTATTCATCACTGAGGACCACTCAGAGAGAACATATTACCATTACCATTAACATCATCATCGTCATCATTATACTGATTACGAGAGAGTGAAAGTTCTAACAGTTTCAAATAATTCCTATGGTAACACAGTCAATATGAATTCCAACCTTGGCCAACTCCACTGCCCACACTCTTTCCTCTGCTACAACAGATAGAGCTTTAAAATACATTTAATTTACTTTTCATTAGCTTTCCTTGTTTCATTTTGCTTTTTGTTTTACCTGACTCAAGAAGCTTCTTGGCACAGGCTATCTGCTGGTTTTCACAAGCCAAATAGAGTGGAGTGCCCAGGTGGCTGATGTGATGGTCAATGTCACCCCCATGAGCTGCAAGGGACTCAATGCACTCCACATGGCCTGCAGCCCAAAATAGGAGAAAACAGTTACACAACAAGTTCTCTTAGCTATGGAAACACCTTCCCCATTTTTTAATGTTTTTATTTTTTTAATATTTTAATTAAATGTATTGGGGTGACATTGGTTAATAAGATTATATAGGTTTCAAGTGTACATTTCTGATACATCATCCGTACATTGCATTGTATGCCCACCACCCAAAGTCTAGTCTCCTTCCATCACCATATATTTGGCCCCCTTTGCTACCTCCCCCCCTTCCATCTGGTAACCATATTTTCAAATCTGCTAGCAACTTATCCAGGGGACCAAAAGCTATTTCCTTTGCTTAGAATAGGGAATGATTTCAAACACTGCCATCAGTTAATGGGTTGACCATAGATGTGATCTGCGGCTCTGGGTAGAACTGCACTTGAGTTTACTAGCCACATTAAGCAACCAGCAACCATCCACCTTTTTCAATTGTCCTGGAGCAACACTTGGAATGCTCTAAAAAGGTAGTTCTCAAAATTCCTGTTCATCAGAATCACTGAGCAGGGGGCTTGTTAAAGAAAACACAGATGGCTGGACCCCACCCCCAGAGTTGCTGGTTCAATGGGTCTGGAGGCCCAAGAATCTGCATTTGTGTGCTAGGTCACACTGATGTTCCTGGTCCCGGTACCCCACCTTGAGAACTACTGCTCTAAAATAGACCTCCTCTTCCTTCTTTCTTTCAACAGTGAGGTCCCTTAAAGGTCTGGTTGAAAAACAAATTCTCAACTTTACCTCTCTTAGCAGCTTCATGGATGGGAGATGCTAGATCACACACAGGGTGGGGGCTGGCTCCATGCTGCAGAAGCAAATTCACACAGTCCTGGCTGCCACTGATACAAGCATTAAACAAGGGAGTTTGCCAGTCTGTGGTAACGCCATTCACCTGGAATGAAAAGCTCCACGATGAAGACAAGCAGTGGGGTGTCCTGCATTCAAATCTAGCTCCATCACTTCCAAGCCGGTATTTAATTTCTCAGAGCCTTAAATTCCGCAGCCACAAAATGGAGACAAAAATATGAAATTCCACGAGGTTGTGAAAAACTGAATGAGGCATGGAATGTAAGGCACCAAGAATGTTACAGAATGTTCTATCTCCTTCATACCCTCCCCAGGAACACAAACTTTGAAACCAGTTAGGATAATTTCAATACCTTACAAAGTAATCTATTTATTTTAGACATTCCATTCTGGACCCATACCACACCAATCCAGTTTCTTCACAGCAGCCAAAGTAACCTTCTAAAATTGCTAACATATCATTTTTAAAAATTTTAAAACATGACTTTCATACAAATATAGAGTGAACACATGCCAAAGATGTTTTTTCAATTCATTAATTAATGAGGGAACTAGCAAGACGGTAAGGCTGGCTGAAAGGAGAATTTATATAGTCAGTCAGTGGAATGCTGAAATAAATTTGCTAGAGACAAAACTGATTAATGCCCTACTGGGCCCTAAAACTATAATCTTTGGGACTATCTTCTCTAATGTTAGAAATCAGACAGAAATTTACAAATTAGCATCTAACTTCACAGGGTTAAGGCTACAATTGAATAGGAAAGAGCAAAGCCAAATGCAGATGCATTTTTCTATATTGTTAAGAAATTTTTTGGTGAACTATTAAACATTTTGAGGCAAGGCCAGGACTAGTGCGGCACAAATGATATCCAGGGGTGCAAAATTTAAGGAGACACACTCCCGGGGGTCACGAAAGATCTGCATGCATCTGAGAGTGAGCAGCTCTTTAAAGTCTGCATTCTAGGCACCTCTCTTGCCTTTCCTTAGTCTTGGCCCTGTTTCCAAGTTCAGGGTACTTTTTCTTAACCAAAATATAAGCCTGATGATGCACTCTTCTATAGCCCCCTAATGCTGTCAGGACAAAGTTAATTTTCTTGGCATGGACAAGGGTGTTTGTATTCTGACCCATCTCACCCACTCTACTCTCCTGCTATAAAGAATGAGAACAGTGGGAAGGAAGCCCATAATTTCCCCCATCCCAGCATTTAGCTGAATGACTCCAATAGGTCCTTGAGGTTTCAGCTTAGACATCATTTCCTACAGGAAGCCTGTTTTGACTCTCTCCCTACCAGAAATAAATGTATGTGCTCCCAACAACCCCTTACCATTAACAATATATTGTAGTAGTTTGCAAAAATGGCCACAGATTCTCTGCACGGTATGCAATGTGGCTTTGCAAGTCTTCATAAAATGGAGACTATTTTTTCCAGTCCTTGAATCTGGGCTTGCCCATGTGACTTGCTTTGGCTGATGGGGCAGTAACAAATGTGTTACAAGCAGAGAGCTTGCCCTCTTTTGTTTCTCTTGGAATCCCTGCTATCATGTAAACAAATCCAGGCAGCCTGCTAAAGGATGAGAGACCACATAGAGATTTTTCTGGCTCCCCAGACTCAGCTGACCCAGTCAAGGTCATCATGAACCAGGCTGCTCCAGCCAATCTATCAGCTAATCTCAAATGCATAAGCCCAGCTGAGGTCAGCTGAACCAGCTCAGACCAAAAGAGCTGAACCAGCCAACACAAGGAATTGTGAGATAAATAAATGATTGTTGTCTTAAGCCATTAAGTTGGGGTGACTTGCTACATAACAAAAACTAATGGGTGCCTGGCTGGCGTAGCTCAGTCATTGAACATCGACCTAGGATCTAGGAGATCGCAGTTTGATTCCCAGTCAGGGCACATGCCTGGGTTGCGGGCTCGATTCCCGGCAGGGGGCGTGCAGGTGGCTGCCAATCAATGACTCTCTCATCATTTATGTTTCTATCTCTCTCTCCCCCTCTCCCTTCGTCTCTCTGAAATCAATAAAGACATATTTAAAACAAACAAACAAAAAACCTAATGGGTAAAAACAGTGTATTGTAAACGCCTTCTGTGGCTGAGATGCTATGCATTCAACAAACCTATTTCCTCTCTCTTGGGAACACAACCATACTACATCTCCCAGCCTCCCTGGCAGTTAGATATGGGCTGAGTTCTGGCCAATGGATGGGGGCAAAAGTGATCTATGTCACTACCTAGACTGGTCCTTAAAAGTTGTCCATGCACAGTCCTCCATGTATTTTTCCCTTACAACCATGTGGAATAGAAACTACCCCAAGAGCACACATGGAAGCTACTTGTTGAAAATAGTGCAGAGGAATGGAAGAAGCCTATATTCCTGAACAACCGTTGGGAAAGAGCAACCTAACTGGCAACATCCACACTGCAATTCCAGTTGAACAAGAAATAAACTTTCGCCCGGCCGGGCGTGGCTCAGCGGTTAAGTGTTGACCTAGGATCCAGGCGATCAGGGTTCGACTCCCGGTCAGGGCACATGCCCGGGTTGCGGGCTGCAGCCGATCAATGACTCTCTCATCATTGATGTTTCTATCTCTCTCTCTCCCTCTCCTTTCCTCTCTCTGAAATCAATAAAGATATATATTTTAAAAAAAGAAAAGAAATAAACTTTCATTGTGTAGGGCTACTGAGATTTCAGGGTTCACCTATTGAAGCAGCTAGTGTTACAGTCACTAAAACACCTGTTTATCTGGCTGTCTCCTCAGTTAGTTTATAAGTTCCTAAAAATCTTGGCCAGAGTTAGGCATATAATAAATGCTCAATAAATACTGGTTGAGAGAATATGAGAAACTCATATACAATTTTCAGATCAGAATTTCCCACCACTTTTGAGCATGAGGAGACTTAGTTAATGGAGGACTTGCTGGTCCCTACCCTCAAATTCAATGGCTTTGTGTCCTTCTTCTAGGGTCTCGCATTATGCTATCCTGATTCTCGTTCTCCAAATAATAATCATATACTGTATCTCCTTCAATCCTTGCAATACCACAATAAGTTACCCAACTTTTTATTTCTTCCAATTTTTAGATGTAGACTCTAAAGCTCAAACGATAAGTAACTTGTTCAAGTTTCCAATGGTAGTAAATGATCGAGGTGGCCTGGGATGACTATTCAGATCTGGAGCCAAATGTTATATGTTTTCTACAATATTTCACTGCCTTCAAGCCATCAGAATGAAGACAGAAATCTAACAGCTATTTATTAGTAGTGACTATCAAAGAAAATGACATACATAGGAACCATTACTTTCTAGCTGAAAACTCAGTATTTCATCTATTGCTAAAGCAGACAAGCTTGATGGGCATAATACTTTTGAAAAACACCCCTCTTCAAATTTCAAATCAGGCTAATCAAAAATGCTGGAAATTATTCTGAAGGGATAGAAATAGTCATTTTTCATTCATGATTTCTAAGATGTTATTTGAGCAGTACTTACCTGAGCTCCATGCTTTAATAAAATGGATGCACAAGCGGGATGACCTCCAAGACAAGCTTCATGGAGTGGGGACACACAATCTGTTGTAATGATGTTTACAGCCCAACCCTGGAGGAAGGAAAATGGACAGAGTAGGGGTGCAAAGCATCAGTTCTGTTAGGGTTGGTTTTCAGCCACAAATCCTGCACTATGACAATTCTTTTAAAAGTCCACCTGGCTTAAAATCTGACAGTACACTAAGGCATTGACAATGATGCAGAAAAACAACAACAAAAAAGATCTTTCATACTGCTGGTGGGAGTGTAACATGATACAACCACTCAGGAAAACAGTGTGACAGTATCTATTAGAGTTGATGTACATACCTATGATCCAGCAATTTGAATCTTAGGTACATACACTCAAGACTGACTTTCATTTTGCTCTTACTCTTTCTTGTCCTCTCACTTGTTAGCTTATTGTTTTGATGAGGTCATGGCAAGGAACTATTCCTGCATGTATTTTTGCATGGTTGGGCTTGCCCTGCTATGCTCCAGGCTCTTGCCATGAGAAGAAATTTTCTTGTGTAGCCAATGGTCAAAGAAGGGTGGGAGATATGTGCAGTAGAGCTGCACCTACCCCACAGCTTGAAGCCAAGCCCAGCCTACATCGGCTGATGTAAAGACTTGTTAGCAAGAAATATTTATTGCATTATGCCACTGAGTTTGGGGAGGTTTGTTACACAGAAACATCTGACTAATGCAGGTAGGTATTGGAATGCTCATTTTATACAGAGAGAAATTAATGTTCTAAGATGATAACTTGCTCAAATAATGAGATAGAGCTTAGATAAAGGCATGGTTCCAGCTGATGTTCAGTAAACATAAATACTGAATATAAATGAGTCCAATTTAATAAGTGACATATAAAAGCTGCAATGATCATTTTTTTGCCCTATTAAAATAAGGTAAATGTTTCATTTTATCCAAGAAGTAGCTTAACTTCTTTTAGCTAGAGTTACTATCTATATTTCTACTTATAATAAGCTGTTGCTATCAAAAACAGCTTAAGATTAGGGGCTTAGGGTTGCCTGAAATTTTTCTTTAGAAATTGTTTTCTAATAGGAAAGTTACTTATTCTAGAAAGATCCATGAAATTGGAATTTGTTTTGAAAGCACATTTACTTTCACTAACCACTACCTGAAATGTATCATATCCTTCAATTATTTATTCAATTATGGATGCGAACAGCAAACCATGGTAGTAATAGCAGTTTATGGGACTATTATGGAGAAGAATCACAGATATTTTTATTACATTACAATTGTTACAGGTATTTAAAATATCCAAAATATATGTTCATTCTACTTAGAAATTATAGTAGTCATTAGAATCACCACTAAATCTTATCTGACGCATTAATAAAGAAGTCCATATAGTACTATGTCACACATTTGTCATTTAATATCTTGATAGCTTTCCTCTGTATTGTGTCTTATGTATTTAAAACATTAATCTGAGAAGGGGTCTATAGACTTTGCCAGACTGCCAAAGGGGACTGTGGTCAGAAAAGGTCAAGAGCTCCTAACTTAAAAGATCTACTGTCTTTTCAGAGAACAGAACATCCTGAACAAAAACATTTTTTAGAATTTTGAATGGTGATTTAAACTGCAGGGAAATTAATATCAAGCTGGGTAGGGCCACTATCAACGGGACATTCAATAGAACTGAAAATAACTTGGAAATCATAAGATTACAAATTTAAAAAGACATTTTCAAGCACTGTTTCATATCAGGGTTTATAACCCCAGCACTACCAACATTTTGGACCGGATAATTTTTCCATGTGCAGGATTGCCCAATGCAATGTAGGATGTTTAGTGGCATCTCTGGTCTCTCTCTACTAGATGCCAGTATCACCCTCCCACTCCCACTCCCACTCCCAGAGTTGTGACCACCAAAAAAGTCTCCAGACATTGTCAAATGTCCCCTAAGGGGCAAAGTCACCACAGTTGAGAACAAAAATTACATGATAATTGTAAAGAACATAGTCTATTGAATAAAGTAAAGGCGACTTAAATAAACTAATTTTCCCTTTATTCATTTAATAAATATGTATTATAGTACCTACTATGTGCATAGAATTACACTAAATTCTAGTTTTATGCCAGCCTACAAATTTAAAAAATGGTTGGATAGGGTAGGATTCATCTCACTTTGCTGAAGAGGAATTTATATCTTAATTTCAGACTATGATTTTTTTCCTCAGTGTAGTGAGCAATAGGATGTGCTTCCCCCCCCACCAAAAAAAAAAGCTGCCTACCTGGCTGATGAGATTCCTCAAAGAGAGTATACGCCCATGGATCGCAGCTTCATGCACTGGAGACCAATCAGACACAACATCTGTATGGAAAGGGAGGAACAGGTTACATCCAGCGAATGTACTTTAGACCCAGAGGCTCATCCTTGGCCGTCAGTAAGAGCCTAATGGGCATTATTGGTTGGAGCCAATCAACCAAAACTCCTTTCAGCATTTCTCTCCCTATTGATGTGGTTTTTTTTACAGTTTATTAGAAATGTCCAGGTAGCTAAAGAACTATATCCAATGTCCAAACTAAGGACAAAAGAGGTAGATTGGTATGACAGATGGATTACTGTATTTCCATTTACACATTCATTTCAAAGGCAAATGGTCCATTTAGTTAAGTTAGAGCTTTACTAATTACCAGCATTAATGTGTTAAGCTGCGGCTGCCAGTCTAGTTTCCTGCGTGAAATACAAACTTTGGCATCTCAGCAAAGAGTGCAACATACTAATAGTAGTAATCAGGTAATTACACACACCATTAGGTACGGAACCAAATCTAAATCTAAATCTATACCTCCTGTCCCAGTATCAAGTGCAAATCAGAGCTCAGTCTGACCTTGTAACAGGGACATTATTTATCCCCAAAGGCAGTGTGCCAATGTGGTTAAGAGAAAGCTCTGAATTCAGACCCGCTTGGTTTCTTCTGAGCCGTGGGTCCCTCCCTGGACAGGCCCTAAGCTTCAGTTTCCTTTTCCGTAAAGTGAGGAGAGCAATATACTTACTCATGGCTCAATACCTATCAGATACTATTATTATCCTGCCCTAACACTAAACAGAGTCTTGATTACACCCCATAACCACTGCTATTTAAAATAGCACATTTGTTCCACAACCATTTGGAAGGAACACACATTCTTTGGGAGGAAGCCTGTAAGCCCTATCCCCACACATTAAATGCTTTCCCCTCTCTTTCTAATTGAGTGTGGATTTAATCTGAATGAGGCATAGACCTGACTTTTTCTTATCTTAAACTGCAACTTATTTCCAGAACAAATGCAGGAAGTGAGAATGTGAGAAGGCTCGACTGAGCTTGCTGCAGTCCAGCTCTGCCCACTACTACACACAGACAAGGCAGAGTGGTCTAATGCCAGTCACATCTTGTAAAGGAACCACTATCTCCCATAAGCTCAGAAGACCTGGGGAACCAGGGTAGTTACTGATGCCTTGCAAGTTGAAAGGCCATGAGAGGAGGCAAAAATGCCTTATATTTAACACGTTAGCTGTCTGCCTGCTCCATGGAGCTACCAATGTCCCAGAAAATCTGTCCCAGTGAGCAAATTACCGTCTTTCCAGATGGATTCACGGAGCATGTAATAGGTAAGGGGAAGCTGAATGAGAACACCTACACACTGCCCATCCAATGCTTTTCTTCTGAGCTCACTACTGTGCTTGAGGCCCCTTAAGTGAAGCAGCTTTTCCTACCTCCAAAACCTTATGCTCAGTAGAAAGTCGGTGCCTTCAAAGCATTTTCTGAGGTTCTTACTCTCAGGACAAATATTGCTGCTTCTAGCGCTTGGAGCCTACAATCTAGACTGTAGATACAGGAAAATTTCTCTCCCAATGAGAATTAAAAGGACAACTAATTCTGCCCTGTTGGTGCTAATGCAAAATACCACCCACACAAAATCTTGGGTGAGAAGAGACAAAAACCAAAAAAGGTTTTGAAAATCAGTCGTAAATAGATTTGCAAATGGACCCTAATGGATCACTGTGCATGATGGTTAATCTGATTTTCCTCCCAAGTGCTCAGCTGCCACACTTCTCAACCTTTCTTAAGACTACCTCAGATAATTAGAGGTGACAGCCCAAACAGTCCAGGCAGGTAACTTGGGTCCTAAATGGTAAGTCTGTTCAGATTTCATTAAAACAATGAAATTACATTATCAAGTGTAGACAAAAATGAGCTTTACTTTCTATTCATTCATCATGGAACCATTACTCCTTCTATTTAGGGTAAAGAATTATGTATTTCTCTAAGAGAAAAAGGGCTACCTGAGATACTGTATCTCTGCTTTAGACTGTAGCATTTACAGAGCAGAGGCGCCTGCGTCTTCAAGAGAAACAGGGTATTGCCCTGATACACGTGGTAAGGGGTTGATGATATCTAGTTATCTAAAAGATTTGATGATTTCTAATTCACATACTGTACAATTCACTCATTAAAATCTATAATTCAATGGTTTCCAGTATATTCAGAGTAGTGTAACCATCACCACAGCCCATTTTAGAACATTTTTATCATCCCCCAAAGAAACCCCTTGCCCATTAGCAGTCACTCCCCATTTCTACATTCCCCAACCCCTGGAAAACCTTGGTCTATTTTCTGTCTCTATGGATTTGCTTATTCTAGACATTTCATATAAACATAATCATATAATATGTGGTCTTTTGTGACTGGCTTCTTTCACTGAGCATAATGTTTCAAGGTTCATCCACATTGTAGTATGTATCAGTACTTCATCCCTTTTATGGTCAAATAATATCCACTATATAGATAAACCACATTTTCTTTATTAATTCATTAGTCCATGGACATTTGTATTGCTTCCACTTCTGAGCTATTATGAATAATGCTGCTATGAACATTCATGTACAAATGTTTCAGTGGATGTATGTTTTCAATTCTCTTGGATAAACATACACCTAGAAGTAGAACTGCCTATATTATACGATAACGCAATGTTGAGCCCTTTGTGGAACTGCAACTGTACCACTTTATAGTCCTATTAGCAGTATATGAGACTTCTCTTTATAATTTAAAGTAATTTCCACCTAGAGCTTGGTAAGGCTATCAGTATGCCTATACTCCTGCCCAGAAAAGCCTGGGTCCTTATAGAGCCAAAATTTATCTCAAATGTATATAAGGACTTTAGCCTCAGGGGGTCTCTTAACAATTGAGTGATTATATAAAAATTTAAAATTGTGACAATGAAAGGTTGATCTTTTTCTAGGATTGAGACCACAAATTATGTGTGTGTGTATATGTGTGTGTATGTATATAAGTATATACATGTGTATATATACACATACTGTTTAGCAAATGCCATAATTTGCAAAATGGATTAGTCCACATATACTTTCTTTAGCTCTTGAAAACTCTGAAGAGATATCCGGGAGATGTTTCTCCAGGGTTTTCCAGAGTCCACACCCCAAGCAGGCAATGAGCTATGGGCTCAACACATGTGAATTAAACCCAGAAGCAGCTTTGCCTGCCTTCCTGCTGATAGCTGGAAAGAGCAAAATCAATGGGAAAGGGGACGTTTTCCTACCAGAACATGGACAATGCTCACAGTAGGAGACTATGGATGAAGGGGAGATTCAAGGTCACAAGCCCTTTCCACTGACCCCAAACTCATTGAAAAGCAAGGGCCATTATCTGTATAGAGTACATTATCCAAGCCTTTGATACACGTTAAAGAGTCTTCCCCAGCGCTTGTTCAGCCAGGGTCTATTGGTTTTATTGCCAAAAAATAGATGCTAAATGAGGTCAATGGCTATGCCATAGATCCAGTAGCTCATGGTTAAATGGGGCAGGAAGTGCTCCTAACGAAACCACTCCATAAGTGCTCCAATTAGTGACATTAAACTTACCTTTCTTTTCAATTGAGTCTCCATCAAACCCTGCAGCACATTAGAAAAGCTGCCATTTCATTTTTATTGCAATTTGTGAAATTATTTTTAAAATTTCCATTATTTCAGAAGAGACTGAAAATGCACTAATTGATACATTCTAAAAAGAGCTATTAACAAAGCTCTGAGGGCCCCCAGTGAATGCCGGGCAGTAGCATAAATCTGTCCATCCTGGGAAACATTTGCAAGGTCAAGGGGCAATAAAGAGAAGATGGGTTGCTCTGAGAGGGCAGAAGCATTTGCCTTCAGTCTTTGGGTCGTGATAGGTTGGGTCATTCCTATCCTATCTGATTCAGAGATCTTTGACTCCTGACCTGTATTCATTCCCCAGCCTCAGTCCAGTGTCATCAGGCTGTGCATTGGCCATTGGCAATTTATGTTCAAAACAGAACCCCTTATCCTCCCTTCCTCACTCTGCTACCAAGCAGTTCCCCTTCTCAACTTTTTTGTCTAGCCCTTTTACCTGACATTAATTTAAGCTTGAAAACTTTACAATTAGGGCTGCTTTCTCTCCTTTAGCCTCAATATTTAATCAAGAAACATATTCTAATTTCTCTTTCTTTTAAAATTATCACTCATATTTTTCCTTTCTCTGTCATTTCCAAGTTTGATCCAAATATAAGGATCATGCTTGGACTAGTGCAGTGGTTCTCAAAGTGTGGTCCCCAACTGACACCATCAGCATCACCTGGGAGCTTTAATAAATGTAGATTCCCAGCCTCATCCCAGACCTCTCACTGCATCAGAACCTCTGGGGGTGGGGCCCAGTCATCTGCATTTTATCAGACCCTCCAGGTGATGCTGGTGCATACAAGAGTTTGAGAACCTATGGGCTAGTGCAAGAATTTCCGGTGATCCCACCACAATCCATCCTGATTGTGGCTACCAGTTTAATTTACTGCAATCTTCATTATTGCCAGGTCTCTGCTCCAGAATAATTGATGGTTCCCAATTCCCTGCCTCATAAGCTAAACTCTGCCACCTAGCTTTTGAAGCTTCATTATCGAGCTTCATCTTTCCAAACTTGATCTCACTAGATTCCCTAAGACATTCTGCATTCTAGTTGTGACAGTGTGTTCACTTTTTAAGTACCATATCTTGGAGTATAGTTACATCTGCCCATCCCCACCCACTCATCCAGCCCCAACCAGGGTTGAATTAGGACCTTTAGAAACCCTCAACAGCGAAAAGTAGCTGGCACCTCTGTCTCATATGAGAATAAACATATTTAGCTGTAAAATAAACGTGTGGAAGTCACCATTAAATTGTTGATTCTTTCCCATATTGATTGGTTTGCTGTTTCTAATACATATCTATCAATTCATTTTTAAAAGTGATTTTCGGTGCCACTCTGCTTTCTACTGCTCCAGTTCTATGCTCAATCCATCTGACTAATCCAGTTCTGCCTTTGCGAATCCAAATCTCTCACTGTTGAGTGCTCTGCTCATTTTATAAGCAAAATGGGATAAATGAATGAATAAATGAGCAGTCTTATCTGTTCAATTCGTCAAAGGAAAGGAATTTTGTATTTTATTCTTTCTGGCTTTTTCCCTTTCGGCACTTGTATAGTAGGAAATTAATAAGTCCTAGCTGACTGAAGGGTCTCTGCTTATTGATCGCAAGTGTTATGGGCAGCCTAGCAGGGCACTGGATAGAATAATCAGAATACTTTCAGTTAGCAGGAACCTGCTTAATTCTCACAGAAAATGACAGTTTCCTGGAGGTGTGAGAGTCTATACACTAGCAAAGACACCACCTGACAGGGGAGAGTCATACCTGTAAGACTCATCTCCAAAGTTTTACAAAATAAAGTTCCTCTTAAAGTAAATCAATCACTTCAGTGCTCAGTGTTTGAACATCCTTTATAAACCCAGCCTCACATCAATGCCAAATATCTAAAACTTCTTAATAAATGTTTTGGCAGTAAAAATATTCCTATAAGTAACTTTTAAACCTCCAATGTAATGTGATACATTTGACCTTTGGAGCTAAAGTTTTTACTAGAGAATGAACTCTGACAGCTTTGTGTGGTCTATAGGACTCTGCAGATAGTGGTGAACGCATTTTTGAACAACTGTAAAAAGGATATATCCTAGCAAGCCAAACTACCCCATGGACATATCTTATACAGAGCCACTGAAATTGCCCAGTCCTCTTCTCTCTCTCTCTATTAACCATCCTCCCCAGCACTCTGATTCCACAGCCCCTTGACTCACCCCCCATCAGTGGATTTGAAAGAAGCCTGGTGGCAGAAGGGTCTTCTGGCCTCGAGGGCTTGCTGCCAGTCCTGTCTGGTGGTTCGCCATCCATGGTGCTCTCCTGGGACAGACAAGCTCCCTGTTCCACTTCAGTTGCTCAGAAAAGTGCAAATTCCATGCTCCCCTGCTCCTGGGAAATTCCAGTGCTGTGGCTGGCAGAGCTGCACCGTCCTGGTCAGATGGTAGGAACAGCCGTCTGCAACAGAGAACAGAACAGGCAGAGTAATCTGAGTACTACCTGTGGTCGTTCTCTCTTTCTCTTTTTTCTTTCTCTCTCCCTCTTTCTCTTTTTTCTTTCTTTCTCTTTCCCCCTCTCCCTCTCTCCCTCCCTCTCTCCCTCTCCTTCTCCCTCTCCCTCTCTTTCTCTCTCTTTCTCTTTCTCTCTCTCTCTCTCTCTCTCTCTCACACAGACACACACACACACACACACACACACACACACACACACACGTGCGCCACCTAGCTGGTTGGACTATGGCCAAAGCCCACGACAGCCCCCCCAGCCCCAACTCCACAAAGCTGCTGATGTCACGTCCTCTCCAAAACTGAGACCAATCAGTGAGGAAGGCTTGGGGTTATCAGGAAGGAAACTCACACTTTGTAACTTTTGGAGAACGAAGGAACAGGGTGGGGGTGAGGGAAACCTTGTTTCTTGCTGCAGCCTTGTTCCTCTGCTGGGATCCTTTCGTTATTTGGGGGCTTCCTGTTGAGACAAGCCCCAGAACCCAAGAGCAGACGAAGCTAGTGCTGCTGCAGCCCTGCTGAACTGCTTGCACAGCAACATGCCCTGCACGCCCTGGCCATCTGCACATGTGGTTTCAATTTTTCTGGGAGTTTCTTATGGGAAAATGTGTCTATATGTTACAAACATGCAAGCCTAGAAAGAACTTTTATTTTCTTCCTTCCAACTGCGAGGATTTCATTACATACCCAACATCACCCTTCCTCCACACATTATACATTAACTTCTAAGTAAATAATTAATGGTTATACTGGGAAGTGGACCGCTGGCTGCCATGGGGACAAGAAAGAAGCCTGCTATCTTTAATTGTTAATTATAAAGTTTTACTTTGTGAAAGTTTTGCCTTTACAAAATATTTGGCTTTTGTACTTCTGTCTTTGCAGATGCACTGTTTCCCTGCACCTTTGGGTGCTGGTTCAGGCTGATGGCCACCCCTAGACTCCAGCTACTCCTCTCTTCCACGTGGGAGTTTTGCTTCCCCATTACAGAACACTGAGTGAGTCTCAAGCGGAGTCTGGCTGTGAAATGACTGCAGATTTTTTTTAATGCCCAAGATGCAGCCTCACTGTTTCAGACTTATGGATCCTCAGCTGAAAGACATGGTAGCCATTGTTAACAGTTTGAGGAGGGTCATTATTTTATAATGCGTTTCTGTGTATACATATATATACACACACACACACATTTATCCCCTTACATTTTGCACATAATTGTAATTATATTATCATATTGTTCTGTGCTTTTTATACTTATTTTGTCTTGGTGCTCTTTCCATTTCAGCATATAGAGCTATATCCCTTCCTTTAGTCACTACTGCAATTATCCCATATTGTGCCCAAAGTATTTCATCATTTCCCTAGGATGGGGGCAGAATGTTACCATTTCTTTTACAACTACAAAAATACTGAAGTCCCTATTTTTATATATAAGCTATACTGTCAAATTGCCCTTCAACTCTATTTGCAGAATTAACTAAGAAGGCCATGAGCATATACATGGTTCACTACTCCAACGAGACAGATTTGAAGGGCAATAAAACATGCATTTGACAAAGGAGGAGAAATTTACTCCCAACTAGACTGGATGACAAGGAGTTAACAGAGGAGCACGATGGAGAAGATGGATACCATTGCCCTTCTTTCTGAGTAAAATCTTCACAGTACAGTTTCTTTATTTACCTCTAATTAAATTCCAAGAAGATAAGGTTATTCCACATTCAAATTTAAGTTTATTGTCCAAAATAACAATAAAGATTTCCAGGTTGTTGCCTTAGTACCTGGGAGGGAATTAATCAGCTTTAAATTCTCATTATATTTATAATGTTGATCAACACTTGTGAATATTGGAGGATGGGAACTAATTTTTTAACCATTTAACAACAGTTCTAGTTGGGAATTAGAAAACCATTACAAGAGAAGCTCATGTACTTTTAAGGATGTCCAAGGGTAAAGCAGAATTACATGTATATGAGTTGTGATTTATAGGAAAATAGTTTGGACTTACAATGAGCCACAAGAGGAGAACAATCCCACCAAGTTCTAGTCAGTCCTAGAAGCTGTATGTCTGCATGTTCAGGAAACTTAGCCCAGGTTAGGTAGGAATTATGGCCTACAGCAGCAGTAAGGCCAAAATCATTTCTTATCAAATGCAGACCTAACACTAGCCACAGCCTCTGCCCCACCCCTCATTAGCTGTCCACAGCAGACATCATTCATGGTGACTCTTTCCTCTCAAGACCTTGGGGAGCCTTGTATGTCACCTCCAATCAGTCAAAGTTGGCCCAGGAGCTGAAACCTCTTGTCATTCCAGTCAGCAATTTTTCTATCACAAAATCTTTAAAACTTAAAAGAAATATAACTCCTCTGATCATTTGGAATGATCTACTTTTCCTGCAAAAATCCTATCTGTTTCAGTTGTTCTCACATAACTGGCTCTGCACGCTGAGATACCTGATGTTGCTACTTTAGGAAGCAGTCACTCATTCCTACCCCATCAAGTTGTACAATAACACTCGAACAAGAATGTGTTTTTTAAAATCTGGCATGATGCAGTATTCATGAGGAAACAGGCACTTCAAAACTGAGAGATAGTCTATATAACAGTGGGGCTGGGCTCTTCAAAAATGTCAATGGCCTGAAGGACAAAAGAGAGGGAGGCTTTCTAGATTAAAGGAGAATAAAGAGACTTGATAACTAAATGATCTTTGACTGGATCCTGATTTAGAGGGGTATGCTAGGGGACAAAGCATAAAAAAATCAGTGCCACAATCATGGAAACTTAAATATGGACATGTATCAGATAATCATAGTACATCAATGTTAAATTTCCTGCACATGGGCACTGCACCAAGTTATGTAGAAGAATCTCTGTGTTCTTGGGAGATGCACGCTCCAGTGTTTAGTGTAAAGCCATGTGGGAGCATGATGCAAAGGGAGAAATGTGCGGCCCTATGTACACATTTTGCATCAGAAAGTTAACGCAAGCTCTACAGTCAAAACACATGAGTATATATAAAGCCCACATTGCCCAATCTGTTCGCATGCCATTGTCGTTCCTCAAAAAGCCAACAACCACATGTCCCAGAACCTCAGGCTGATTGGAAACACCATTCCCACTGCACAATTATGCAGGGTCATAAAACAAACAACAGCTTGTCTTTAAAATTTTTGATGTTATAGTCATCATGGGCTTTTTTACTTAACATTGAATTTTAAAATATTGCACTAAAATATTTATCTTGACAAATGAGTTTTTCTGTGCCCCTTTAAATTTTCTGCCTCACTCACCTCATCCTATTCCTAGAGCTGGTGAAGAATGATGAGGTCCACGGTTTACACACAAATGGTTCATTTAGAAAATATCTGTATATATATTAATTATATATGTACTTACATATACATTATATAGGTGTATGTACACACATGCATATGCTATGTATATGTTCATAAACATGTGTGCATACACAGATACATAGAGAGATAAGCAAATGTGGCAAAATCTTAATTGATGAACTGAGATGATGGATATACAAATATTCACTGTATCATTCTTGCAATTTTTTTGTAAGCTGGAAAAATTTCAAGATACAACAATGGTGAAGGAAGAGAAATTCCTAAGTGAAAATTAAAACCTGGTATACATTTTTTACAGGTTAAACTCATATTATCTGAAGGTGTTATTCTGAGTGTGATGGTGTATTTGTCCTAGTTCAGGCTCTGCTAAAGGAAGAAGATGATATGTCCCATATGCAAATGTCCATGCAGGAGCAGCCCCTGCCAATGATCTGTGCTGGGAGGCAACGTGAGGTACTCGAGTGAGAGCACTGTCCCCTGACAAGCTGTGACTATTCAAGGGTTCATCCCTCACTACCACAGCTCCAGGAAATGTCTCTGAAGCATCGGCTGTTCTCTTCGTGTTAAGTGCATAAAATCTTCTTGCAATGAGTATGGTTACTGGAAAAAGAATCGTCTGTAAACCTCAGGTTGATTTGACATGGCAATATTAGAAATATCAGGAAGAAGGATTACTTTGGGAGAAACAGTTCCTTAATAAAATATGAACAAAAAAACCCTTAGAGATGTTGAATGACATACCCAACCTTGTAAATGATTTAAGGGATTTTAAAAGAATTGAAGCTTAAATCTTCAAGTGACACAGGCAAAGTTATTTTTTTTTAAATAATGGGTCGAGGCAGATGATGGATATAGTCAAATAAATAATGAGTGGCTAGATACATGCTACACAGACACATGGTATATAGATATATTAGATGTAAACATATATAGACACATGATACGTGGAGAGGTAGCACTGGGCATTTGGTTATTCAAATACTTTCCCTTAGGAAGATCCCGTTTGTGTATATATGGAATCACTTTAAACTATTATTTTAACTAGTCGTCACCCTCAGTAAACGCCACTTGAAACAGCCTAAGAAATCGTGTTACCGTGGACAGGCGGCAGTCGGGGCGCGGGCCGCGTCGGCGGGCGGGGCGGGCGGGCCGGGCGGGCGCGCAGAGGACGGGGGGCAGGGACCCGGGGGGCCCAGGGATCCGACCGGCTCCCCCAAACGTGTGGGCACCGTGCCCAGCGTCGAGAGGCAGACGGAGGGCGGCCGCGGCAGACCGTCAGGCGCCTGGCAATCCCGCCCACTGGCCAAGATGGCGCCGGGGCCGGTTCTTACGCTCGACGTCAAAAAGGCGGAAAGACGTTGGAGACAAAAGCCCCCCCCCAGAACGCGGGCTGAGGGGGAGGGGCATGGGACCCCAGAGGCGCCCGCCGTGCTCAGGCCGCGGCGTCGGGACGAGCCTGTGGCACCAGCACCTGTCTGCTGAGTTTGGCTCTGGCTGTGACCAGCTGAACTCACGTTTTCAGTTACAGTCCTTAAAATATTTTAAGAGTTACCGAAAAATACAAGGTTTATGCTACTGTTATTTATAAGAGCAAAAAATTAAAAATAATCTAAGTATCCGACCACATAGAAATAGCTAAGAAATACAATACAACCATTTAAAAGGACAGTTTCAAAGAATTTGAAACTTAGCAGATCGTTGCAATATGGCTGTGGGAAAAGCAGGAATCGAAAATACTTTTATAGCCCGGCCGGTGTGGCTCAGCGGCTGAGCATCCACCTGGGATCCAGCAGATCGCGGTTGGATTCCCGGTCGGGGCACATGCCTGTGCTGCGGCCCGATCCCCAGCCCAGGAAGGGGCGTGCAGGAGGCACCGATCAGTGACTCTCATCATGGATGTTTCTATCTCTATCTCTCTCCCTTCCTTTCTCTGAAATCAAAAAAGACTTAAAAAAATACTTTTGTAATAGGATCGCTATATTAAATCAGGCAAATAAAACAAAACCACAATGTACTGAAAACACACTGAAAAAAGTCACTAAAACTTTAACAGTAAAAATTAATTAATAACTATTAGATATATACATGAATAGTACTTTTTAAATGCAGTCACCTTGCCAGGGTCTTTGCCTAATCACCTTGTCTACAATAGTAGCTCCCCCCATCACTCCTTACCCCAATCTTTATTTTTCTTCGTATCACTTCTGAAATGATGATATATTTATGTACATGTTGCTTATTTCCTGTTGCCTCCACCCTTTTCACAGCCTCAGAGTGTCTGGCATATAACAGATGCTGAGTAAAAATGTGATGAGTTAATTAATTGAGAAGTTATCCTGTAACGCTTCAAATATGATTGAAATTGTAAAAATAATAAGTATACCACTTGGCAAATAAAACATACCATACCTTGTGAAAACTGAAATAATCTCTATAAGAACCCCCTAAAGCAAGCAATATAACCTCATATAAACCAGATGATTCATCTGACGGTCTAATTCATCTGATGATGAATCAGATGATTCATCTGATGGATGTAGGACTCAAAGGGAAATTAACGATTATCTCCTGTCCATTCTGTAAATTCATAAATCACAAAACATTGCAGCAACTCTGAGATACAGGCATTTGGGATCTGTTCTGCTTCCACATCTTTCTGAAACCAGAGAATCAGTTCTGGTAAGTGGTCTCTTCAGACGGAGTTCAGGATTGAAGTGTCCCCCTCCAAACACACACACACAAACACACACACACACACACTTACCATAGTTGGGAGGTCTCCATGGTCTGCAGGTTCAGGAAGTGGCTGGAACAGCAGGGTTCTCTAGTTCCTTGGGGTCACAGACAGACTGAATATCTTAGGACACCCTGGAGCTTAACACAGAGCTCAGACATTCAGCAAGGAGCAGGCTGATTAAAAAATGCCCCCAGGAGAACACTTTGAAGGTAGAAAGCCTCTAATTCCTGAATGTTCTATGATACATATTTTATTTTATTTTTTGGCTCTTCTCGGTTTATTGCATGAAGGAGTTACACTAGTCCAGGTTAAAAGCAGAGCCCAAATGGTTACATTATACAAGCTGTAAGGTTTTTAAACTTGTAACAGCGGACAGAAGGGAAAATTCTATTCATTGCAAGGAAATCCTCGCTTTAGCTTCAGTGAACCAAAAGCACTTAAAACCCGTGAACCTTCAGGTGGTCATCCTTAGCCAGTCCAGTCTCTGTGAGGAACTGGCATATGTTCTTGTGCTGGTCACCCTGTAGCTGAATTACTTCTCCATATTCTGGATGCTCAATTACAGTACCATCGCAGACAAATTTCATCTTAAACACCTTCACTAGTTTCTTTTTAGCATAATCATCAGCAATTCCTTGGACAGTAATAAGGGTCTCCCTGCCGTACCTCTGTTGAATTCTTATATGTATATAATCAATCCTCAGTGCCAGCAGGAAGCAGATCATCACCCTTACTTGCATCAGCAAAGAGGTCGAAAGAGTGCAGGTTCTGGATACTGGACGTACAATAAGATTCCTTTTCCTTGGTGGAAACAGCCAGCCTCCGGAAGACTGCTGAGGGAGAAGGCAGGTGTGGGGGACTGAGGGTCAGGAAGCAAGGGGGCTCAGGGGGCTGAGTCCTCAGCGGGGGGCTCAGTTACTGGGGCTGATATGTATTTTATTTTATTATTTTACTTATTTATTTATTTATTTATGGCTCCTGGAGGAATTTTTTTTTTAATGTTTTGCTGCCACTGTAAAATGTTACAATTTTAAAGTAGCTATCTCAACCAAAGAGTCTGCATAACATTTCGGAAATGCTTTCTCTGAGATAGTTTTTAAAAAATTATTATTATTATGATTCAATCCTCACTCCAGGATATATTCCTTCCATTGATTTCTAGAGAGAGTGAAAGGGAGGGAGGGGGAGAGAGAGAAACATCGATGTGAGAGACACACATCAATTTTTTGCCTCCCACATGTGCCCCGATGGGGTCTGGAGAGTGAACGCACAATCCAGGTATGTGCCCTTGACTGGGAATCAGACCCGAGGCCCTTTGGTCCAAGGGCCGACACTCTTAAGTACTGAGCCACACCGACCAGGGCTCTCTGAGACAGTTTGAAAGCAGCTGCAGCAATGCTGAAGACAGCTGGCATTTCTGTAGGAAGAGGGGATATGTATTTTAATTTATCAGTATTTTCCTTTAAAGTTTCTGCCTTTGCTATTATGCTTAGAAAAGACCTTTCCTTTCATGCATATTCATGAACATTTTATTCTAGTATTTTATAGCGTCATTTAAATTTTAACATTTAAAAAATGAGATGTTTTTGAAATATGATGTGAAATAAGAATTTAACCCTTTCCCCAAATAGTTAACTAATCAAGATTAACTTATTTGATATTCCTAAGCCATGAAAATTAGAAAAAAAATCTAGAACAGTACTAACAGAAATGTGATGCCAGTGACATGTGTAATTTAAAATTACTGTAGTCACATTTGAAAAGTAAAAAGAAATGGAAATTAATGATGAATTTTATTTAAGCTAATATATTAAAAATATCATTTCAATGTGTAATCAACATCAAAATCATTAATAAATATTCCACATTCTTTTTATTTCTACCGAATCTTCGAAACATGGTATGTATTTTGTACTTACAGCACTTCTCAACTCAGCCTAGCCACATTTCAGCTGCTCAATGGCTTCTGTACCGAAGAGCGCAGGTGCAGAGCGGTGTTTCCCATCCGCAGCGCTACTGACATTTTGGACCTGCTCGGTCTTTGCTGTGGGGAACTGTCCTGTGCTTTGCAGAATGATCTGCTGCATCTCCAACCTCCATCCACTAGATGTCAGTAGCATCCCAACCCTAGTTGTTGCAACCAAAAATGTCTCCAGACTGTCAAATGTCCCCGAGGGTGGGTAAAAGTAGGGCAAATTGTCCCCAGTTGAGAATCAAGGGTCTAGAAAAACTGGGGGAAAAATACATGTCTGGAAAAAAATCTTAGAATCATCCGAGAGAAAATTTTCTGTTTAGAAGCTACTACTACTAGAGTCCCTGAACCATTATAGAAGCACTTACAGTAATTAAAGTCTATCCAATTTCCATGCTATAAATTCACAAAAGGGAGGAGGAGGAGGGGTGACAGGAGGGGAGGGGGTTCAGAATAAGAAAAAGGAGAGGGAGAAGAAGAGAAAAAAGGAGAGAAAGGCTGTTTTCAAATATATCTTTTTGCTTATTTTGGGCCCCTACTCACAGAAATAATATTGACCCACAAATGATGCCTCTTGGTGACTGGCATCAACCTGTAATTATTTCAAAAACTCTGGGACTTTTGATTTTGAAAATAAACTGATGGATGCTTGGGTTGAAACGTGCATCAAACCATGCCTGTGGATTCAGATAGTGGGAGCACTCAGTGTTGCTCGATCTTAGAACTGTCTACTTCACATAACAGCATCTAATAGCAAAAGTGATGAGCAACAGACCCCCAACCCCCAGGTGGGCTAATCTCTTCCAACAACACTCTTACCAACCAGGACCTCCATAATTGGGAGCCTCAATCAATTATGGTGCTTCTAAAGTATTTCTATTTTTTATATATTAAAAAAAGGCAAGGAATGCATCTAGCTGACAACTATACAAAACCTCATTGACACAGACGACAGTATGGTGGTTACCAGAGGGAAGGGGATGGTTGGTCATAAAGGGTAAAGGGGGTCAAATACGTGGTGATAGAAGAAGATTTGACTTTGGGTGGTGGGCACACAATGCAATATACAGATGATGTATCATAGAATATTACACTTGAAACCTATATAATTTTATTAACAAATGTCACCCCAATAAATTTAATTAAAGAGAAAAAGTCAAGGAAATAAAAATTATAGCAGAGATTTATTCATAGAAGGAAAGAAAGGGGGGGAAAGGGAGGAATTAAATCAGGAGGAATACTTCCTGGAATATTCACATTCATCACAACCTTATTCAATCTGGTTTACATGTGTCTACACAATACTCAGAATGTTGACCCTTAGATAATTGCAGATCATGAGCCTTAAAAAATAGGTTATTATTTTCACTCTACTTTATAGTTTTTTTTAAGTTTCTTAACGACAAGTGCTAAAAATGAAAGGTTTTTGATTGCCCCTTGGTTAATGAGAGCATTAAACTAACCAGGAGTTTCCACTCCCTAAGTGTTTCTGATTCATCAGGGACTTACTTTAACTGGCTTAGCTCACTTGAAGGTACTGAGAGTCTAGCTGTTGGGCATCTACACTAGGTACCCTGCATGCAGCAGGCAACAACCTGATTATTTCCAAGACCTTTCACGGACAGTTGGGACTACTGGTAGAGAAGGAATCTCTGCAGTGGCTCCGGCAGATGCAGCTTGTGGATGCTCTGATGACATGCTCGACCCAAGCACTTCCGGACACACAGGCGACAGAGCTGGGAAAGAGTAGGTGGGCCTAAGGAAGGAATTAAAACGGTGTGAACCTCATGCTAGTTGAGGGGTAGAGTGAAGGGGAGACTAGAGGACTGGAAGAGGCTGAAACTTTCTAAAAGATTAAGAGAAGCTGGATGTGTATAGGAATTAGAGAGTGAGGTAGCAAACACTCAGTACACACAGGATTCCGGTTTGCTCCTTGGGCAGGGACATGTTTCTTTAAGTTGAGTCTCCAGTGGTCATTATAGTACCGATACTGAAGAATGAGGCTAACCAGAGGCAAGTTAGGAATGAGCCATGTGGTCTAAAGGGAATGCACTTTATTCGTATACCACATGCGCCAATGGGTGTTATTTGAAGAGAAAACACAAACAGAAGCACTGAACATGCAAGACCCTGAGACAGAACTGCAGAGCAAGAGAGTGTCGGCAGGAAGCCCAGACTATGTGGTCACAGAGACAGTGTCAGGAGGTGTGCTGGGGTCCTGGTACTCAGGGTCCTCCCGGATTGCCTGGCTCTAGCTTCCCAGGAGGCGGCGCTGCCTGGGTCCTGACTCACATTTGGAGGGTCTCCCATTCTCACGAGGATCTCAGTTCAACAGAAGATCAGGAGAAAGGACCCAACTCACTTAGACCCCATTATACCCTGAACTTCTATCTCATGGAGTCTCGTGGAGTTATCATACCTGCGGCTTTGAGCAGCTTTGAGTCCTAAAGGAAAGTAAACTAATGAGAGTCCAAAATACGGTTGAGTAGGATGAATGAGCTTTGGGCTGGAATACTAGTTATACGGGGGCATTTGTAATGTCCCATTATTTTGTAACCTGACTATCAATAAAGATGTCTTCAGCCCAGCTGGAGTGATTCAGTTGGTTGGAGCTTCCTCCCGTGCACCAAAAGGTTGCTGGTTCGATTCCCAGTCAGGGCACATATCCAGATTGTGGGTTCAGTCCCTGGTCAGGGAGCATGAGGGAGGCAACTGATTGATGTTTCTCTCTTTTTCTCTCTCTCTCAGCATGTCCTTGGGTGAAGATTTTTAAAAAGATATCTTTAAGTAGATCTATGTAAAATTACTGAACAAACTTTCCTTTTCCAGAAAATCCTACTGTAGTAGCATCTTGTACCCCATGAGAAATGGTTGATGGCATGCGCCAACAGGGAGATAACACATGCATTGATATTGCTAAGAAGTATCCATGTGATAGAAAACTATCTGGAGGAACAATTGCCCTTAGTTAAAATCTTGGGATGCAAGAATGGAAAGTGTCTCTACCTTTCACTCAACTAAAGCTCATCTGGAAAACAGTAATGCAGAAAAACTATCCATTTTGCCTAGACAAATTCAGATATCAGCCGGTGTTCATCCTTCTAGAGCAAGTGGCTATATTTAGGAATACAGAGGACAGAGGAACTTGCTTATAAGAAATATAAATCCCCGACCCGGAAACATTTTTGATGGAAGAAAAGAGGAAATGTGACAACTGCTATAAACCATATTCTCAGCTATTACTTGGAAAGTATCTGATATTTCCCAACTGGGAGCTGGTAAGGAAGATCCTAATTCTTCAAGTGGAGATTCAAATAACAGAACAATCATTAATGACATGGAACTACTGCAAATAATCTAGACCAGTGGTACTCAAAATGTGGCCTCAGACCAGCAGCAGCAGCACCTCCTGGGAGCCTGGTGGACATGCAGTACAGAGTCTAGGACCCCACCTCAGACCTGCTGAATCAGAATCTGCATTTTAATGAGACCTCCTGGTGATTCCCATGCTCCTTAGAGCTTAAGAAGCACTGACCTAGAAAGTGTTCCTAAAATGACTGAATTGCACTTGGAAGGTATATAAGACATGGGGGTGGTTTCACAAAATGGAACTGGTAAGTGAAAGAAAACCCTTCCCCACTAGAAACTATTTCAGAAGATTCAGGATCAGGCCATAACATTAAGAATGCACATTTGGGCCCAGCCGGCATGGCTCAGCGGTTGAGCATTGACCTATGATCCAGGAGGTTCCCGGTCAGGGCATATGCCCAGGTTGTGGGCTCAAGTGCAGGTGGCAGCCGATCAATGACTCTCTCATCATTGATGTTTCTATCTCTCTCTCACTCTCCCTTCCTCTCTCTGGAATTAATAAAGATATATTTAAAAAAGAAAAAAGAACGCACGTTTGAGGATCAGACTGCTTGGTTAGAATCCTGGTTCTGCTTTTCATTAGCCCTGTGACCTTCTGCAAGCCAATCTCTTTATGTTTCTTTTCCCATTCACAGCTGGGATAGCACCAGTTACTGTAAAGTTCTTTGTGTATTAAAGCTTTAAGAATTCAGGGAGACTAATCTATGTTTTGAATTTAGTTCAGTGTCTGACACATGTAAAAGCAAATAATTACTATTGTCATTAATATTCTCCTGAACATACGTGATCAACATAGGCTCCAATAATGTTCTCTTTTTGTATGGACACAACATGGTTCTCTTTTGAATATGGAATACAGAGCATTTTAGAGGCCCGCCTTTCCTCCTCTGGCATCTGGAGTTACATTAGTTCACAGTGGAAATGGGAGTGAAGCAATAAGAATGCAAACCCACCTCCTCTCTAATCTGGAGAACAGGCAAACAACTTCGTTTAGTTGACTTTCTGAAGTACACACACCATGTAGGTATCATCTCTAACTCAAGTATTTCTCATTTCCCCTGAACTGCATCCAGATATTACAAAGCAGAGTTTTGGTCTGCTCAATTGTGTGCTTACGCCAGGATAGATGTGGCAGTTCAACCTTTTCATGGTGAAAACAAAGTTCTCTGATTATTTTCTTGCTATGGAAAATACAAAGCAATATACCAGTTGTATATGAATGCCCTTTGGTTATAAGTGAGTACATGCAGCATATAAAATCCCCTTTCAGTGATACTAGGACTTGCTGCCTCCTACATGTCACTTCCAATCAAAAAGAGAAGAGAGACAAGGTAAGAAAGCCTAGAGATGAGACAGAAGGGACAGAGAGCAGATGTGCCTAAGGAAGAGAAATGGATCCCCGGCCCTTCCTTACCTTCCCAGAGCAGGAGGGCCTGCTCCACGCTGCTTTTGGGGGCTGCCAGGTCAAGTGCACTTTTGCCCTGAGCATTTCTGCACTTCAGGTTAGCCCCATAGTCTATCAGCAGGCGGACGACTTCCACACTAGACTGCTTCGCCGCAGCATGGAGGGGGGTGTCCAGCCATTGCCCGTGGTCAACATTGGCCCCTTAACAAAGCAGACAGTCACAGCTCGACATGAAATGTTAAATGTAGAAACACAACGAGCCTAAAATACAGTAGCTGTAGATAAAGACATCTTAAATGCCATGACAATGACAAATATTTGAAAATGTGGCACAATGCCTATTAAGACTGTTTCAAAATATTTTGATGAGAAAGTAAATTAAAATATTTTTAGCCATTTAAAATACTTTCCTTGCTTTCCCATATGAACTTTATGACATACAAAATTAATTCTTTGCAGCTCCTTTTACATAGATTATTTTCTTTTTGGCAGAGGATAAAGCTAAGTTTATTTAGTAATTATATTATTCAGAGCTCACAAAAAAGATTTCTGAACCATTATAGGGGGTAGTATATGATGGCAGATTTTAAAAAAAAGCAAGGAAAATCTTAGAGACAAAAATTCTTATTTAAAGGCTATTACTACAATCTCCACTTTTGTGTCAGTGGCTAAGTTTGGGAAATCTTTAAACAAATAATAGTTTCAAGACATTTTACTTTTCCCTAGACTCTCAGTTTCTGCATATGCCTTTAAAAAAAAAAAAAATGACTGCCCAAGTCAGGTGTCTCAGTTGGTTGGAGCATCGCCCAGCACACCAAAAGGTTGTGGGCTCCATCCCCGGTTAGGGTGCATACAGAAGGCACCTGATCGATCAATGTTTCTCTCTCACATCAATGTTTCTCTCTCTTCCCCTCTCTCTGAAATCAATAAACATATCCTCCACTGAGGATTAAAAAATTTCTAGCCCAGGCCAGTGTGGCTCAATTGGTTGAGTGTCATCCTGCGCACTGAAAGGTCTCCAGTTGGATTCCTGGTCAGGGCACATACCCAGGTTGTGGGTTCAATCCCTGGTCAGGGTGTGTGCGAGAGGCAACTGATTGATGTTTCTCTCTCATATCAATGTTTCTCTCTCTTCCTTTCCCTTCCTCTTTCTCTCTAAAAATCAATAAAAACATATTTTTAAAAAATTACTAAATAATGTACCAGGATTGATCTTAAGTAGGTAGTCTATGGCAAATGTCTGTTGTTTTTAGTATCCAGCATCTTCCTAGTTACCACACCTAGACTTCCTCTGGGGAACCATTCCCATGATTCCTAGTTCATGTGTTACCAGTGAAGTCCAACAACTGCAGTGTAGACCAAAATCTAGGGCTAAGCCAATCAGTGTTGTATTGTATTCCCTTGGCCACCATGAGTGGTTCAGGCATGGACATGTGACTCAAAAAGAACCGATGAAATGCAATTGTTTTTTCCCCTAGGACTTAAATGGGAAAGAGACTCTTGCTGTCTCTTGAGACCACCAAGGAGATCCATATACCAAGTAAACGGAGCCAATATCAAAGGAAGCAGAACTAAAAAACACAGATACTCATTCTCTGAAGAAGTTCTGTTTTAAGTATTCAAACCTCAAATGCTGCTATAATTTTGTCCAGCCTGATAAGAATTTCATCTTGGAAGTTCATGGAAAACCAACAAGGTTAACAGATTCTTTTCATGACAAGATTTCTGGAAGTTACCTAATTCTAGAAGTTTCTTCACACAATCTACCCTTTGATGGGTGCAGGCCACATACAGGGGAGTTCCAAGCTGGGGCACTTCTTGGTCAATGTTCACGTTATTTGCCAGCAGAATCTCCATGCATTCTCTATGACCTGGTGGGACACAAGATAACCTCACTCAAGTAAAAAAATATTGAATATCCACAGAATTATAGGATTGCTTATCTGAGATGGGCTTTAGAAATAACAGATTTTTTAAGCAGAAAAAAAATTTTGGAAATCTTAGAAATCTCCAAAATTAAACCATTAGAAAGAGAAGCATGCCCATGCTTTCCCCACTTAATTCCTCTTTGCAGCCTTTGAGGTACCTCCAACTAAACTAAGGGCTCCAAGGAGCACAGCTGAGACCCTTTAGAATGAAGCCACCAGTTTACAAATAGAGGTTACAAGACCCAGAGGGGTAAATGACTCATCCTATTATTACTCTGAAAAGCCAGAGCTCAAATCTAAGAGCCAGCCCTGATTCCTCCATTACAAATTTCTCATTCTCTTCACCCGTGCTTGCAAGGTTGGGTGTATGACTGTACCATGTGGTAAAAGCTCCTTATTTTGGGTTAATCTGGAAGATACCTATAATAATTTAAAATCTTCAAGTATAGAATATATTTAAATGTACTTTCAAATTCAATGACTAATAAGAGCTATGTACAATTACTCTAGAGTTTGCCCAATGAACAGACAGATATTGTTAATCTGCAGCATACGAATGATTTGCTCAGAAGCAAATATTTTGGAGGTAGCATTTTGAGCTTGAAATGAATTTGTTCTCTTTAAAGATTTAAATGCTTACTTGAAAGCCCTGGCTAGTGTGGCTCACTTGGTTGGAGCATCATCCCACACACCAAAAGGCAGTGGATTAGATTCCCAGTCAGGGCACATGCCTAGATTGTGGGTTCGATTTCTGGTCAGGGAGCATGTGGGAGGCAACCAATTAATGTGTCTCATATCGATGTTTCTCTATTCTTTCCTCTGTCTAAAAATCAATAATAAATATATATATATACACACATATATATAAATGTTTCCGTTTTAAAATCTTATCATTGCTGATTAACTTAACCAAAGTTTTCTTTACAGATAACATAAAAGTAAGCTTTACCTCAAACCTGCTTGATTGATCACAAATTCTGAGTTAAGTATAAATATGCATTAAAACATACAGATAAGGATTCTGTGGATTCAAACTATTTATTTGTTCATATAAGTAAATATTATGCCTGGATGATAACATCAATATGTCAAAGTATTGACCCAGACTCACCCAGCTTGTTCACAGAGGTTTAAAGCTGTTAAGAATCCAGAAATACTATCTAATCAATACCTAAAACTGTATGGCAAATGTATCTAATAAACATTGTTGAATAATTTCTGTCCTTTTTATGCAGAAGAAACTGAGCCCAGTTTGAGTTAAATTTAAGTATTCTCAGGAAGTTTTAAAAAAATGAATACAGTATATAAAAGTCAAATGATTAGCACTACTGTAACAATATCTAAAATAGTGAATTTGCTATTCATCTGTCCATTCTGTGGGCACTGGTCCCTAACATGCTTTTATGACACATGAATTCATGTGTTTATAACAAACATATATATATATATATATAGTGGGTACATAGATACAAAACACTCCATATGTAACCATCTAAGCACTGCAGAATTAGTTAAGTAATTCAAACCATTCCCAGTATTAATCTATTTTTCAATGTTTGGATGAAATGTAAATAATAGATTAATTTTTACTTCAAATTAATATTAAAAAAATTTTAAAGACTTTTAAATCATGCCAAAGTATTTCCATACAACTTAAAGAACTTACCTAAAGTTTGGGAAATGGCCATCATCAGTTATTAATCAATAGATTCCACATATAAGTGAAATCACATGGTCTTATCTTTCTCTGATTGGCTAGTACATTTAGCATAATGCTCTCCAGGTCCATCCATACTGTCACAAAGGGTAAGATTTCCTTCTTTTTTACAGCTGCATAGTATTCCATGATGTAAATATACCACTGCTTTTTTTTATCCACTCATCTACTGATGGACACTGGGCTGCTTCTAAACCTGGGCTATTGTAAATAACACTGCAGTGGACATTGGGTCTTTTATATCATTTAAAGTAATCCACTCCAACTACAGTATGGGGGAGAGGGGGATGGGTGGAGGTGGAAGAGGGCATAGAGGGGATAAAAGGTGATGGGAAAAAATAAAAAATATAAAATAAAACAAAAAACCAAAAAAAAAAATAAAGTAATCCACTCCAAAAAATTACCAAGTGACATGTTTAATAAACAGGGGCAAATATTTCAGTATTGCCTTTTGAAAGAAAGGCTTTCGTCCCCAATTATAGCAGCAAACGTCACTGTGCTCCAGTGTTCTAAGTTCTTCATTGTATTTCTGATCGTAATACAAGAGAATAACTCTCCCACTGGGTAACACAGAAATGTTGCTCTTTAAGTGTCACTTCTGACAAATGACCTTGGGCTTTCAATGGCATCTTCTTGTTCAAGTTTAGTGAATGCATATAATTTTTATATTCCTTAATTTTACTCTTTTCTCTCATTTCAAAAGTAACGAGGACATAAGAGTCTAGAGTCAATTTCAGGATTTCCAACACCATGCTTTTTAAATTTGCAACTTTTTTTTCAATAATTAAGGACCTTAAAGTCATTAGCTCATCTAGAGTGCATTGCCTATTGTGGAAAATTATGTTTAATCTTCCATTAGAGAAACTATCACCTTGGCTTTCAGACACTTTCATAATTTATTTTATGTTAGTGGTTGATGTCTTATGGGCTTGGGGGATGAACTATTCTCTTCTAATAAGGACAGAGACGTAACCACAGTATGACTCATGGAAGTCACTTCTGCAGTCTTGATTGTACCAGCTGCCACCAAAACAACAGCAAAGAGCCTCAAGAAAGGCCTGTCAAGAGACTGTCCTCAAGAAATGGGACATCTGAGACAGAAAGCCATTCCCAGGTTATAAGAGCTGTTTCATGCCCCAGTGGTATTTCCTGAAGATTTGGGCAAACTGAAGTTACTGCTGTGGGATTTCTAAGCCACGCATAGTCTACTGGTGAACACTTGGTGATCCTTGCATGGTGATCACTAAACCACTGATTCACGCAGACTGGAGTGAGTCCACCAATGATTTGTGTGTAATGTGATGGCTCATTTACCTCTCTTTACTGCCTCATGGATGGGGGATGCCAGGTGCACCTCGAGCTGGGCCTTGGCTCCGAACTCTAGAAGCACGTTGACACACGCAGCACTCCCACTGCAGCAAGCACTGAAGAGGGGTGTGGCTCCATGGACTGTCACTCCATTGACCTAATGATGGGCAAAGAGAGACCCAGAGGTTTTGCTATTTCTTTATCATGATCTCCAAGTTGCATTCCTATATATCTACCTGGAGAAACTTCCCATGCTGATGAATGAGTGAGGGAACTCTACATCATTACAGCATTATGTTATATTTAGGGACCAGTAGCCTAACAACGCTCACCTCTATAAATAATATCCAAAATGGGGAAAAATGGGACAAAGCTTTTAAAACGTATTTGTGGGTATTCCAGAGCTTCTTAGGAGCCTCTTAATGATTGAGGAACAGTCCTGTATGGTGGTTAAGAACATGATCTATGAAACCATTAGCCTGAATTCAAATCTTAGCTCTCTTTTATTTGTGCAGAGATCTTGGTTGGGATGCTAATTTTCTGTGCCTACGTTTCCTTATCTGTAAATGAAGATCATAAAAGAATGTACCTTGAGGTTATCGGGCAGATTGAGTTACTGTATGTGAAATACTTGGAACATTGCCTGGTGCCCAGTAAACATTCCATAAACATTTGCAACAACAATTATTTCCATTTTTCATTAATATGGAGCTGACATCCCCTCTCAATCATAAACAAACATAGGGAAACCAAAAGTACTAGAGAAATCAGCTAGTTTAAAGTCCTAAAATCCGCTTGCAAAAAAAAAATTCTCCCCGGCAATTCCCCACACTTTGTCTTTCTTGCCACAAATTTCCTTCCTGGACTACTATAATCCATACAAATTACATTTGCCAGCAGTGACTCCTAAAGAAATCATGACCATGCCAAAGGCACAAAGAAAATAGCCATCAACATGGTGTCCACAACCATCCTTGGTGCCTTTTAGGGATGTAGGAGGTACTTAGGAAGGAGCACAGCTAGGAAGCATCTTTGAGTATTAGCAAAGGATTGGAAAGAACATCAGAGACTAGAGAGCAAGGCATTCTAGTAGGGAGGCTCTGATAGGATTGAAATGCGGGACAATAAGGGATTGATGTCAAATCATAGCACCTCAGTAACTAAGAATATATGCTTGTGATAATCAGGATCCTAAATTTCCTTGTTTCAGAAACAAAAAAGGTATTTCTTCACAGAGCCAGGATAGCCCCATTAAACTGGAAAGTTAAAGATGAGATGCTAAGATGGCAGAGACAGGCAAGGACAGGGAAAAATGTGTATAAATTTATATAATCTAGAGATTTCTAACCTATTTACATTTTTCCTAATAAGTATTTGGTGGAACTGATTTGATTTGTTTTTACTAAGTATTATTCTCTTCCTGATTCCAGGAAGTCTTCTAACTTGATTTCCTATAAGTATCTCTCTCAGTTCAGGTCAGTAAACATTTATTGAGCATCTGCTAGGTGCCAATGTTTCAGAAACAAAGGTAAGAGAATTGCCTCTCATTGAATAGGTTGAATTCTACAAGGGAAGACAAACACAAAAAGCAATCACTTTGATACAACAATAAATGCTTCAGATCACTACAGGAACAGCAAAAAGGAGAGCATAGACTTGAGAAATATTTAGAAAGTAAAATTAGCAGGATGTTGTGATTAATTAGATGAGGAGATAAATAGGATAATTCAGGTTTGGGGCTTGCGAAACCAGGAATGTTTCACCTGGTCTGTGAGGCTGGGAATCCAAGAGGAGGAACTGGTCCCAGAAGGAAGAACATGATAAGCCCAATTTCGGATGCACCGAGTTTGAGGTACCCACGGGACTGGCAATTCTGAGGAATTTTCTACCGATGGACCAACCTTCTCTTGTTCCATCTGTCAGTCTGATTTAAATGTTAAATAATAAAATATATATTGACTGCTTCCTCATAAGATTGCCAAAGACAAGGGGCCATGTCTTACTCTTATTTTTGCCCCTCACTGAACCTCCCAGAGTTGTACCAGCACACACTCCTCTACGACACGAGGTTGTCTGACAGACCCCACCCACAGTCTCTGTGACTCCAGAGGTCTAGCTTGAAAGGAAATGGCCCGCCCCAAACTTGCCCTAACCATCCCATGTGAGTCAACTAAGGTAACATAAAGAAACACTACCTAATGAAAATACACAACCACTATGGCATCAGGAAAATCCCTTTGCCCACAGAAGACTTCGGTATTCAGTTCTACATGTAGAAACCCAACTTCCATATAAAATCTAAAGAAAATCTTCATCAAGCCCTTAAAACATTACAGCTCATGAAACAAAGAATGCAAGGACTGAGTTTAAAACTAAAATTATCAACAAAACCGTACCTGGCAACTAAATGTCAGTGAGATTTTCAAAAGTTTTAATTTTATAATTCTATTCTGGTATCTGATTACATATAGCACCTCAGTCACTCCTTGAAAAAAAAGGAGAATTTAAAAATCAAATCAAGTCAGGGGTGGATGGTAAAGGGGAACATGGGCCCCTTGCCATGCTCCAGCTGCCCCTCCCACTCTGTGGGGACACAGTGAAGGCCATCGGTAAGCGGACTGTGAGACCTTGGGAGCCTGGCCAGCTCCTCAGTCAAGGAAACAGCTAGCAGTTTTTATCTCACACAGCTTGCGCAAAAACACCCCCCACCCCCGCCCCCACCCCCGCATGCCCTGTTTACCCTGCTCTATAGAACCTGTGATGGGAAAGTCTGGGTGGCGGCGAGATAATAGCCCCCCCCCCCCCCCCCCCCCCCGGCCCTGTGCCGGTGTGGTGGGAAGCTTCACCTGTCGGCCACCACTGGTGCACAAGTGAGTCCTGATAAACCCATGTCTTCCACAGTCAGTCCTCTGGGTTACTTCTTTGGGAATCTAAGAACAATATGCTAAGGTTTTCCGGGACCTCAGCACTTTGCATGACAAGGGGGAGCACTTTATAAATTATATAAGAGTCTAACTACTATGTGTACACCTGAAACTAACATAAAATGATATTAAATGTCAATTGTAATAAAAGTTGAATTATACAATTAAAAAATAAGATAAAGTTAATTCTGTAGTTTTTCTCAATGTGCTATTTTTTAAAAGCTCGTTTAGTTTAATCCTTTTGCTCAAAAAATAGTTGGTTTAGGGTTTTGAATTTAAAGTTGTGGGGTTTTTTGTTGTTCTTTTAAAATATGTTCTTTTTAATGTTTTACGATAAATTTTCCAAGATCAGTTTCCAAATTACTTTAGTTCAAGTTGCTTTTGTCAAAGGCAGCGTCACAATTTGGGGATCCCTGTGAACTACCGCAGCGGAACGTGCGCACACAGGCCGAGGCTGGAGAGAGGAGCGAGCGGCGGTGCCTTCCCGGCCACGCAGAAACGCGGGCCGGGCCGGGCGGGCCTGCAGGCCCCGCGGCAAGCAGCCCGGGTCACGCCCGTTGGCGCGGCGGGCAGGCAGGACCGGGAGCGGAGCGGCACTCACCTGCGCACCGTTTTCCAGCAAAGCCTTAGCACAGGCTACGTGACCGCCCAGGCACGCCTCGTGGAGGGAAGACACCCGGTTGATTGTCACGAGGTTCACATTGACACCCTACAATTGGCAGAGAGGTGCGTTAAAGGCTGCATTAGCAATAGCAGTGAAAGCAACATTGTCGGACCCGTTTCCGTTGGCCTGAGGGGATCGGATAGAAAGGAGAAGAGGCCACGACCAGGACGACGCCTGTACGTGGCGTGGGGAGCCTTGAGTGCATTCGTTCGCCAGGCGCCCACTCGGCATGGACGCAGGCAGGGTGCTGGCACCTGGGTCTTCAGAGTTTATGACACAGGTTTCTCTGCCCCAAGAGCCTCGGGGGGAAACAGACATGGGGGAGAAGGAAGCAGCGATATATTGCTATACGGGAAGCGTCCAAATTTCAGCTGGGAGCACGGGGTATACCCTTGAATCTACTTCGAGAGTAAAAGACAACTTTGCATATGAGGCAGTATTTAAGACTGAAAGCATAAAAAAATCCAAGCTAGGAAGGCAAAAAAAAAAGCATAGTTGACCCTTAAGCAATGCAGGGGGTAAGGACTCCAAGCCCTGCGCAGTCAAAAATCTGTTTATAAGTTGACTGCCCCAACACTTAATTACTAATAGCCTACTGTTGACCAGAAGCCAAAGAAATAAGTCAATTAACACATATCTTGTATATGTGTTATACACTGTATTCTTACAATAAAGCTAGAGGAAAGAAAATGTTCTGAAGGAAATGATAAGGAAAATACACTTACCGTACTGTAATCATATTGGGAGCAGAAAGATGACCCCCAGGTCCAAGAGTAGAAAGGAAAGTTGGTGGTACCCCCAGGACTCATACGCCAGAGCAGCAGCCCACTGTCTGCTACAGGTCCACTGAGTGCAGACGTCAGCAGGGTCAGGGGCTGGGGCCACGGGCTCCTCCTAACCCAGCTCCTTACCCAGCTCCCGGTGGCTCTGCCCGGTCCTTGCACACACCCCTTCCCCAGACTGCTCGGTTCCACTCTCCTCATCCTGGAGTCCAGGTGACAGAGGACAGGATCAGCCAGCTGCTGGGCAACTCTGCCTTCATCCCTGATTTTAACTTGGTCCTTACATTCTCCCCAGGATTACTACTTTCTATGTGTAAAAGGAATTAGGTCCCTGGGTGATCCTTCCCAGCCGAGTTGTTTTTGATTCCCTGCCTTGTGAATGACCTGCTGGAAGCTTCCAACACCTAGTGGATGACCCTGAACCCCAAACCCTAACCGAAGTACCCACCACCTTCTGCCAGACCTCCATGGTGCTGCCTTAGTCCTGTCCATTTTCATGTCCTGAATATGACGTCATTACTCTAGAGCTGTGCTATAGATTTCAAGTTGGGTATCAAACACAATTACTAAAGACTCTTTTCCTTTTCTCATATATGATTTCTTTTCAAGAAAAGAAAAACAGGTTAATCCACAAGGTGGCAGGTATGTACTAGGAAAAAAACCCCACAACTTATCAGTGCAAACAAAATCCTTAAAATTGTGGGAATGTAATTCTAGGCAGGCTCAAAAGAATATCCAGAGTGAATCACCTTCACTGTGCATGAGAAAATGGAGCAGCAGAAAGTTCAAACTACAAGACTTGAGGCTCCCCAGCTGCTGGTGACAGCCAGGGTGAGGAGCTCCTGATCCCCGGTTGAATGTTTTACAGCTATCTCAATGTAAAATAAAATTGAGTGATACATCTTGGCTGGTGAGTAAAGGCAAGGAAGTGGGGTGTGCCTAAGGAAAAGCTGAACTTCTCTACGAATAATGCTCCTTACACATTTAAGCACACTATGGAAAGCAACATGCTTATGAAGTATAGTTAATAAAGACATGCTCAATGCAATGTGGGGTCCTGGATTGGATCCTGGAAGAGAAAACAGGCACTAATGGGAAAACTGGTGTCATCCCAATAGTCTGTAGTTTAGCTGATGGCATCGGGGTGAACACTGATTTGTTATTTTTGACTAAAGTACACAGTTATGTAAGATGTTAACACTAGGGGAATTTCAGTGAAGGGTATATGGCAACTCACTGTACTATCTCTGCAATGCTTCCTTAAAATAATTCCAAAATTAAGTCTATGAAAAATACTAATAAAAATATTAAATTTGGCAGCTGAGAGAGGGTGGAGGTAAGACTTTTCACTGTGTACCTTTTCATATCATTTTAATTTTGAACTATGTGAATATGTTACATATTAAAAATAAATCAAATGTAAAGTGCTTAAAAATAAATAAGCAAGTGATAAAATCAAGTACAAAGCGTACTTGATAATTACTAGAAGTTTTCTTTTTACCTCTACTTTCTTGAGAACTAGCACAACTCATAAAGGAGAGAAAAAAAAGGCGCACGTGCACACACACACACACACGTGTCCATGGGCTATGCATATATGCATATAAGTTCTTTGATCAATCTCTCCCCACCCACTCCCCCATAGCGCATTCGCACTGAGATTCATCAGTCTGTTCCATGCTTCTGTGTCACTGGATCTATTTTGTTCCTCAGTCTATTTTGTTTATTAGATTCCACATATGAGGGAGTTCATGTAAAACTGAATCAGGAAGAATCAGAAAACCTGAATAGGCTAATAACTAATGAAACTGAAGCAGTAATAATAATTTTTTAAAAAACTACCAGCAAACAAAAGCTATGGTCCGGATGGCTTCACAGGGGAGCTTTCTAATTCTTTACATTGTAGAGTTAGATAGTTAACTAAAAATGTTTCTTGCTTTTTGAGATAGGCCTGTAGTGCTATGAACTTCCCTCTTAGGGCTGCTTTCACTGTGTCCCATAGATTTTTGGTTGTTGTGTGTTCATTTTCATTTGTTTCCAGGAAGTATTTGATTTCTTTCTTGATCTTATTGGTAACCCATTCATTGTTTAATAACATCCTATTTAGCCTCCATGTGTTTGAAAGTTCTTGAGTGTTTTTACTGTAGTTGATTTACAGTTTCATGCCATTATGATCTGAGGTGCTTGATATGATTTCAATTTTCTTGAACTTGTAGATACTTGTTTTGTGTCCTAACATGTGGTCTCTCTTTGAACATGACTCGTGTGCACTTGAGAGGAATGTATATTCTGCAGGTTTGGAGTGAAATGTTCTGTAAATATCAATTAAATCCATCTGATCTTGTGTGCCACTTAGAGTCACTGTTTCTGTGTTGACTGTATCCAGTGAAGTCAGTGGGGTGTTAAAGTCCCCAACTATGACTGTATTACTATTGATCTCTCCCTTAAAGTCCTTAAGGTTATTATTGATAGGTCCTTATTTATTGCCATTTTAATTCTTTATGCCTATGTTTCTCTCTCTATTTCTTCTTATTATTATAGCAGTCCCTTTAACCTGCAATGCTGGTTTGGTGATGATAAACTCCTTTACCTTTTTTTGTCCGGGAAGCTCTTTATTTCACCATCTTTTTTGAATGATAGCCTTGCTGGATAGAGTAGTCTTGGTTTCAGATCCTTGTTTTGCATTACCTTGAATACTTCACGCCATTCCCTTCTGGCCTGTAGTTTTTGATGAGAAGTCAGCTGACAGCCTTATGGGAGCTCCTTTGTAGGTAACAGCTTGCTTTTCTCTTGCTGCCTTTAAGGTTCTGTCTTAAATTCTTGGCATTTTAATTATGATGTGTCCAGGCGTGGGCCTCTTTGGATTCTTCTTGCTTGGGATTCTCTGTGCCTCCTGAATTTGTGTGACTTTTTCCTTCACCAGGTTAGGGAAGTTTTCTGCCATTATTTCTTCAAACAGGTTCTCTAATCCTTGCTTACTTTTGACCTCCTCTGGCAAGCCTATGATGCAAATATTGTTATGTTCCACGTTGTCCCACAGCTCCCTTAGACTGTCCTCCTGTTTTTTAATTGTTTTTTTCATTTTGGATCTCTGATTGATTTTTTTCTACCCTGTCTTCTAATTCACTGACCTGATCCTCAGCTTCCTCTAATCTGCTGTTTATTCCTTCCAATGTATCCTTTATTTCTGCTATGTCATTCTTCATTTCTGACTGGTCATTTTTCATAGTTTCTATATCTTTTCTCAGGCTGTTGAGCATCCTCACAATCAGTATTCTGAACTCTATATCTGACAGATTGCTTATCTCCATTTCATTTAGCTCTTTTTCTGAAGACTTCTCTTGTTCTTTCATTTGGGGCTTGTGTTTTGTCTCCCCATTTTGGCTATCTATTTGGGTTTGTTTCTATGTATTAGGTAGATCTGCTAGGACTCTCAGTCTTTCTGGAAGGTCTCTGGTGCAGGCTAATGTCAGATGCTGTTTGTGATTGGCCTTGAGTACCCTGTTTGGAGCTATCAACAACCCTAAGCTTGAGGTCCCCTCTGTTGGGACTGGGTGCATTTAGACAGGACCAAGATGCACACCAAAGTCTGCTTTTCCAAGGCCCAGGTCCAGAAGCAGAGCAGGCAAAGACTTGAAGCACTCTTAGTTCTGCCTCTGCTTGCAAGTTGATTAATCTGATTCTCTTAATGAGCCTCAGGCTGTAGAAACTCCTCTGGGTAAAGTGAGAGGTATTCCAGCAGGGTGGGGCAATTGCTTCCCCCTCAGGAAAAAGCTGTTTGGAAGGTAAATGTCTCCCTCTGAAATATGTCCTCTGCAGTATGGAGGAATGACTTAGCACAGGAATCCAGAGGAGTCCGCTCTGAGCTCTATCTCCAGAGCCCACAACCCTCGATTCTCCTCACACAGCTCCAGTCCACTCTGCCCTCCCTCTGCTGGAGCCCAAGGTGATGGGCTGCACACAAAACTTTGTGTGTTTCCTCTTTAAGAGGGTGCCAGCATTTCCAGCCATCTCTCCTTGGAAGACAGAAACCTGGCTGCTTCTCACAGCCAGATGTAATGTGGGCACCTTTCTCAGTTCTGGTGCTCTTGGCTGGGAAGCCCAGCCTGGGGTTTAAGCCCCAGAGTCCTCAGTGGGAACCACCCACAGCTGAGATATCCCTCCAGACCTGCAGCTGCTGCCTGTGGGAGCCCATACAGCCCTCTTGTGCCTCCGCACTTCCTATCGGACACTATGTGGTCTCCACTTTTCTTCCTTGGTTATGAGGGTGCTCTTCAGCTCATCTTCAGTTGCAGTTGATTATTCAGGATGTTTTTCCTATATTTTAGTTGTAATTCCAGTTTGGTCCCGGGAGAATATCAGTGTAGCTTCCACTCAGTCCACCGCCATCTTTAATCTCTTTGATTGTCAATCTATTTTAATGTTTGCTCTTGAAATGATGTATCACTGGGGTAGGCAGCCTCTAAGATAGCTCCCAGTGATCCCTGCTTCCTGGTACTGGCTCACTTGTATTATCCCTTGAGTGTGGGCTGGATTTACTGACTCACATCTAATGAAGAGAATATGGCAGAAGTGATGTCACTTCGGAGATTAGGATATACTAAGACCTCCTTCTTAGGCAGTCTCTTTGTGCTCTCTCTGGGGGACACCAGTTACCATTTCATGATGCAGACACAGCCCCACGGACAGGCCCATGTGGCAAGGAATTGAAGCTGACCAATAACCACATGAGTGAGTTTGGAAGCAGATCCTCCCCAGGTGGATCTATGAGATAACTGCAGCCTGGCTGATACTTCACAGCCTGCGAGAGACTCAGAGCCAGAACCACCCAGCTGAGCTGCTCCTTGGCCAACAGAAACCATGAGAATCTAAGTGTTTGTTGTTTTCAGCCCCTATTCTTTGAGGTGATTTGGTACACAGCAATAGCTGACTAATGCAATTTCAGGGCTGCTGCTACTAAGGCACACTGGGAGAGTATAAAGTGTTAGGGCAACATAAATTTGAGGGCATCCTTCATCAGCCTATGAGGTAAAAGAAGGCCCAGAAGGGGAAGGATGGAACTGGGGAGAAAATGAGCCAGTTTCCCAAGGAAGGAGAGGCAGGAGGAACAAATGGTGAGCTTTAAGAGCATACATACACCTGAAATGGCCATGCTGGGAGCCAGCCAGCAAGCCCTCTACTACAGGCAAAGCTAATAAAGAAGGATGCTTACTGATAGGATAGAGTCTTCAGTTGGCTTACCTGTGCAATTAAAGTTTTAAGGGCCAGTAAGCGCCCCTGGGCTGCAGCTTCATGAAGTGGGGATCGATCAGCCCAGCAGTCTGAAACACAAATCAAGCTCAGTGTCAAGGTCTGGAGTCTTCTTCCTATAGCTCAGTCATGCTGTCAACCCACTATGAGAGGAGGTTTGGGGGAAGAGGAGGGAAGCTTGTACCGAGCAGCAGGCTCTCTTATCACACTTTCAGGGTGACAAGCCACTGAATGTACAGTCCATTAGACTGTTGGTAGGTGTGGAGGGAGCACACAAACTCTACCTGGGTTTTGGGGCAACTTTAACAAGCAATAGATGGAGTACAATGCTTGAATAAATAGCTTCAAATAAAGCAAAATGAAGGGCCAAGCTGGACAATGAGCTTCCCCAGTTTCATCTTTCCCCGGCCTCTCACCCTTACCCCTACCCTCAAGACTCAACAGCATATCATGTACCATGAAGGAGATTCTAGTGGGTCAGCGAAAATGATCTTGTTCTAAATTCCTTAGGCAATTGTCTCTGTTTCATTTTGGTAATGAAACATATCTATTATCATAATGCACGATGTCCTTTTTCAGATGACACAATCCTCCAAAAGTTTTTCCCTAAACAGCTTTGTTGAGGGCAGCTGACTGTGATGGCTAAGTATGGAGCAAGCAGAGCCACACTGCCTGGATTCAAGTCCTACCTTGACCACTTTCTGTGCCAAAATGGGAAAGTTACTAAAATTATTTGAACCTCAATTTCCTGACCTGTAAACTGAGGGTATAGCAGTCTAGTATTTAGCAAGTGCTTTGGTCTCTAAGTAGGCCAATAATATACAACCATGAGAGTAGGTGCTCAACACAATTTACTAATAAGTACATATGGTAAGACAACACTCTAGGGAACAGCTTCAGAACTGCCTTAGAAATGTATTTGTCTTGCAGTTGCTAGTCAGCAAACAACACTAACCAGCTTAAAAGGGCATTTAAGAAGTAACCTTCTATTAAACATACCAAAGGATAATCAATCATCTGTTTTGGAAGAAAACCTACTGTGGTTTGCAAAATTTGGGAATTCTTCAAATTATAACTGTGCTCTTCAAATACTGAATAGCATGTAATAACGATCTAGATTTAACACAGAGGGTCCATCTTACCAACCTTTCCTGGGTGATCCTGATGGTGTTAAGAATTCAGGTTCCCCCATAGCTGCAACCTTGGCAGAGACAATCCCACCAAAATGGAATTAATGTGAATTTGAAATAGCTTGAGGCCTCAAAGACAAAGTAAACTTTTCAAATTGATGAGAATCAGGGCTATAAACAGTTCAGTATGCTCTTTTCTTATGTTGAAACTCAAGTTTTATCTTCTCTAACCCTTTGGGGTATGAATAGGGGGAAAGCTAGAAACAACTCTACAGGGTTGGATTGAAATTGGAGCAATTGGTATGAAAATGTGACTATATATGTGTGTATATAATTACATGCATTATATGTATGTGTTTATATATGTGTGTGTGTGTGTAGGGCTCCTTGGAGAAATGGCTGATTCCAGGCCCGGACAAGGAAAAATATAAGATGGGCCTCAAACACCTTGCCAGAAAGTAAGGTAGTACTCAATGAATGTTGGGAAATGTCAAAGACACAGAAGCTGGCATGAAGGGGCTTCCACTGGCCAAATATGGAATGATACGAACATCAAAATAAATAATGATACTAAGAGAGTAAATAATAATTTAATTCCTATTAATAAAATAAGAATCTTTAAGTCCTCACTGATAATTATATAAATTATTTTATATATTAATATATTATATCTTATATAAATTGGGAGAAGAGAAAATTCTTCCCTAGAGAATTCCAACTCAGAAATATAAAAAACATAATAAAATCTGCCTCAAATTATCTCCCCATAAAATAATTATTAGTTGTAAAGGGAATAGGTAATTTTACAGTAAAACAAAATTGTGGATACCACCTTACCCAGGGGATCGAAGTTAACATCAGAAGTGATGGAAACAAATTGGCAGTGTGCCATCTGATGGAATGCAATGAGCGACATCATGTACCATGGGCAGAAATGGAATGGAAAGAACACACCATCACTCTGTGATATTCCTGCTCAAAACACATAACCCGAATCTAATAGGGACACTGAGAACCAACTCAAGCTGAGGGACATTCTACAAAATAACTGGCTTGTAACCAGTTCAAAGAGAGACTGAGGGGACTGTTCCAGACTGAAAGAGGCTAATGAGACACAACATTTAAAGGCAACATGTGTGCCTCGATTAGATCTTTTTGCTATCAGGGACATTAGGACAGTTGGGAAAACATCAGTGGGGGTCTCTGGGTGAAACGGAAATTCTTTGTACCACTTGTAACTTTTCTCTCACTTTGAAATTAGTTTCAAAACAAAAAAGTGTATGTGCATATATAATATATATTACACATAAATAAAATCACTAGTGTTTTCATACTCCAGGTATGAATATGTGATGTTTTTATTAAGCAACAACAAAAAACAGCATGGCCAGTGTTGCTCAGTGGTTGAGCACCAACCCATGAACCAAGAGGTCATCGGTTTGTTTCCTGGTCAGGGCACATGCCCAGGTTGTGGGCTCGATCCCCAGTAGGGGGCCTGCAGGAGGCAGTCTATCAGTGTTTATTTTCAATGCTTCTATCTCTCTCTCTCCCTTCCTCTCTCTAAAATCAATAAAAATATATATTTAAAAACACAGATATAGTTGTTGGCATCTCCACTTGTTCCAGAGTCAGCTAGAAGCTAATGAGCGGAGTATTTTAAAATCTCTTGGATATTTGCTTATAATTTGCATAAACTGGGAATGAGATAATGTATGCATATAATCCTCAATTAGTCGGCCTTGGCTTTCTTCTAATACATCTCCATCTCATCAACGTGGAGCACATATCACACATTACACATTGCCCTTTTGCCTAACTGCTCTTGGAAATGGACACCGGCACTGGGGTTGTGAGGACAGTCTTCACCCCTGGACTGCAACGCAGCACCCTGACTGACCAATGCAAGAAGCAAACCCACAGCCATTTGTTACTCTTTTGTTCTAACAATAGCCAGTCAACCAAAGTCACCTACAGGTACTCTAAGTATTTCATTCAAAAATAAAAATAAGATTTAAGTGGTAACTTGCTATTATTAACTTAGAATATCAACATGAAATGGCTTGATTATTTCTAACACTTGCCTCCAAGTGGGCTGTGGGGTGCCCTTTCCCTGGGAAGCAGGAACCATCACATCTGCATCCCATTTCTAGAAACTTTGTTCCTCATCTGCCCCTAAGACCCACTCTGCGCGCACACCTGGAGATCTCATGGTCCTAACGTTGAGTGAAGGCAGCCAGGCACAAAAGAGTGTGTGCAGTGTTCTCCCTTTCTATAAAGTACAAAAACGGGCCAAACTCACCTTGGGTGTCAGGACTGCAAAGTACCCGAGGAGGGCAGGGGCTCACTGGAAGAGGGCCTGGTGCGGGCCGTGCCGAAAGCACGCAGTTCCTTGCTCTCGGGAGGTGGCCCAGCTGATTGTGTCTGCTTGGTAAAAATTCATCCAACTGCTCGCTTAGGGTTTGTGCACTTGTCTGTATTTACATCAGACTTCAACACACGTTTGAAAACGACCAGTCTACCGGTCAGTCCACTTTAAAGCTGCACTCTCTGCTCCTCTGCCAACTCCGGGGAAGGGTATGGCCCTCTCTGCCGCCCCAGCAGCTGGAGGCGGAAAATCGGCGTGTTCTCACACGGCCCCCCTTGGTTCTTCTAAGTGCCAGCTCATCGGGGGCCTCGGGAGCGGGGAGAAGTAAGGGACAGGGGAGATGTCTCCCCAGTTAACTGGAAGAACAGGCCAGTGCTTCTCACAGCCTCAGCAGGCCTCGCTTCCGCGCCCCTTCCCGATGCACCGGCATTTGACCGCCTCCCCGCGGCTGCTGGCAACGCAGCGCCCTCTATGCCCCTACTCGCGCCTCATGCCCCGTGCTTCTGAGGCCGCAGCAAGCCTGTGGGGCCATCTTCCACGCCATCAAGAAAGAGGCGATGGCAGGTTGCCCTGGGTTTCTCTTACCCACCGCTGCTTTCCGACTCTCCTTTCCCCTAACTGGGCAGGACGGGGCGGTTCAGAGCTGCCCAGGCAGACTTCTCACCCGAGAGTGCAACACCAGGCTCCCCTCCGGGCAGGTGCCCCTTATGGGAACTCGCACTCCTCCTGGAGCCCACATCCCTAGGCTTTCAGGAGAGGACGGAGGAGCCTGCGCATGCACTGGAACACCCCCAAAGAGCTACTGGTGTTTAAATCCTGCCTGTCCTCGTGGAAGATTGACTTTGGAGTGCTATGCTAATATCCACTTGCTCTCTAGAGACAATGTGAATTAAACCAATTGTATCATCTGAAATGTAGAAATCATTTTTGTTTCCCAACTGGAAGCAAAACCAATCTCAGGGAAGTCACCTTTCCAATCGCGTTGTTTTCCGGCACTTGCTCAGAAAGATCTTGAGTTTTCACACAAAGCCCTTCTCCAGAAAAATCTGCCAAGGTGGGCTCTCCTGTTTTGCTACTCATTCCCAACACGCAGTCTCTCACTCTTATCATGCCTGTTTTGCAAATTGCAGCTAATTGTGAGAAATTAAGGGTAAAAGTTATTTGGCAGCTAGGGAGTTTTTCCATTCCTTTCAGGAAATATGTAACCAAGCTCTCCAAATAAATGAATGCTTAAGTAGGAATCAGTCACTCTCTTCTAAGGCAGTCTATTTTTACTTATTTGGCAGAATGCCTGTGTCACAGGGCTGCGAGCACGTTATGGGGATAGTTTACTCTACAAATATGTTTACTTGTTCCTGATGAGGTGTACGGAAAATGTTCCAAGTACTTTTTCACTCCCCCTCTCTGACTTTTTCTCAGAATACGATTTATATCTCTGCTTCTTGGACTCTAAATAACAATTTCATGACAACTTTGAAACCCATAGATTTCAATAACAAAATTGGTTCCGATGGAATACAGTTGCCCGAGTTTCAAATGTTCAAGATAAAAATCAATTCTTTTGTTTGAAAGTGTTTGCAATTTTTACCCTTCCTAATTCCAATAAGTATTTGCTATTACTGGTTTGTTATTTTTTAAAAACCAGCTAACCGGTTATAATCTCTAGTGCACGTGAAACAATCTTTATTCTCTTAAGTCCCCAAATAATATGAAGCAACATCTCTTGCAGCATCTATCAAAGGAAAGAAAATTCAAAAGGAGTTTCAATTTTGAACCAAAATATAGGTAAGGGCCTAACGGAATTAATGATGCTTTAAACACAAAGGTAATTGTAAAAAAACATATTATAATAAATTTCCTGAAGTATCTAAAATATTATAATAAAACTGAGTCAAAATGCACATTCTCTAGAACACTCAGCCCTGGTCAGGAGATGAACCATGGTCAAGGCACATCTTTCCGTAGTGTGTCAGAAAGAAGGCTCCTTTGAATTCATTAGGAACAGGAGAGTTGAGCTAGGTGGGAGGTGGGGCGGCCGAGTCCCTACTGAGGACTGGTTGTCCCAACTTGAGAAAGCCAGCAGGCAACTGTGATATGTAACCACTCAGAGGATAGCTGGGCCAAGGCTGAGGAAACAACCAGCAAAACTGAACAAGAGTAGAAGGCTACGCAGAGGATTGGGCAAGAATGTACCAACAGCAGGAAAATCCTGTCCAAATGGGAAAAATGAGTCAGATTGATGAGTCTGGCAGAGGTGTGGCCATCAAATCAAGGTTAGCCCTTTGAATTTAGAACAAGGACAACTAAGTTTAAGTGTAACACTTAGAACAGTATCAGTATTTTAGCTCAAAATAGCCCTTTAAAGGGGGAGGGTGGATGTGAAAGTTCTACAATCTCATATCTGCTATTGTAAAAATCCCCCAAATTCTAAAAACCAAGTTTTTCCCAAGGTTGACACAAAATCCTTTGCCAGCAAAACACGGCCAATACTCAGGTTAAGCAATATATATATTTGTATTTTCACTTGGTGTGAATATTTATATGTTCACTATAGAAATATCAAAATGTCTGATTATGGGAGGCAGCTCTAGGCCCTGCTGGGAGTGCCATGTAATATGCACTACACACTGTGATCTTTCTAGTATCTCCCCAAACTCCTGAATCCTATCTGGTCCAAGGGTTGTGAAAAGCAATTACCAACCTGTATCTACACTTTATTTTTATCAAGTTTGATGACCAAGTTACTAGGCTAAATACAGCTTCTATTCTGGCCAAATTAGGAAAGGTTGAAAAATTATATACAATGTCTCTCAGGAGTAAGACAGTGCCTGAGGAAGATCTATGGGCTGAAGGCGGAATCCAGTGATCTATCCAGTGCTCTAGATGTAATGTCAAGGGCCGATGACAATGTTTCAAACTTAAAAATATATATACTTATTTAACTGACATACTACACAAAGCAGCCTGAAAAAAGCAAAATAAAAATAAGCCAACCACAGGTTAACTCAATCCTGACGAGTTATCTACAAATGTAATAACTTAAACCACAAAGACATATTGAATGATGTATTCTAGAATATGAAATTCCAGGGGAAAAACTTTCCCCAGAAGATTTTACAGCCAAAATAAAATAGTTAATGAGAGATATGATGCTGGGGGCTGTTCCCAAAAGAAAAAGTGCCAGGACCTATGATAGGCTAACCTCTGTCCTGGCTGAGTTTTTACCGCCCTCCCCTTATTTTTTACAGCAGTGATGACAGTTTACAGAAATATAATATGCTATTGGAAATCAAGAAACTTAACCTCCCTGAGGCTTTTCTAAATTAATTAGCTAACTTACGAATTAAACGTCACATCTTTTCCCAACAAACATTTGTCTGCTCAATGAACAGTAAAGGCCATTTCAGATTTGAGGTGAACACTTGCACAAAATGTTGTTCTTTCTTTTCAGTACGCCTAGCTTTAAATATCTAGTATCTGACTGCTTATAATGTCAAAAGAAAACACGCTCTTAGAACCTTGGAAAAACCACTGCTTCTGGCATGTTACTGCCTGTATTATTAGAGAAAGGCTTAGTCACCAAATCTAAATATACTCTCTATTGTGTGTGCGCGCGCACAGCATGCCCACACACAGACCCATGTACACATCCACACATATGCACATATTTAGGAAGAAAATCAAACTGGGAAATAAACATGCACCCTCTTCCCTGCTGCCTCTTGTTAATGATAATTGAAAAATACAGTTTTGACTTTGTAACACCATGTTACTTACAAATCAAATGAATATTATCCAAGGACCTTGAACAAATATGAGTAAAAGAATAAATAAGTTCAATTTAAGAGATTTGTATTATAGCCCCAGACTTAAACCATGCTTACACAGGTTCTATTATAAAATCTTTTTAAGAGGATACTTAATTAAGGGCCACAAAGACAAAAATAAAGCACACGAGCAACAAAAGACATTTTCTCTCTCTTGCAACAATGACTTTCTTGGACTTCACCTAATTTAAACCATGGGGATGATGTATCTATGAAAACATCAAAACTGTGTTACTGAAACATTTAAAAAGCCCCTGCACATATTTACAAATTAAATAAGAAAACAGCTTTTTCAGATCATGCTAAGCTTGAAACTAAAGGGAGTTGAAACAACATACCTCCCTGAAATGTGTGACAAATATAATCCCCAAAAGAAATCTCCTTCCACACTCCGAGCCTTCTGACACTTCCTGAAACTTCAACATTCTTCTCATTTTCCCCAGTTAATTGAAGCATTCTGATGCTTTGTCTTTGGAGGTCTTATTTCCTTGGATAAGACTGCTGTTATCTAATGTCTTCAAAGTCATCTAGTGTATTCGAATCACAAAGCGTCAGTCTATTTTGAAAGAGAACCCTAGATGCAAATAGAAATGGATACTAAAGACTGATGTAATCCTGGAACCCCGATGAACACTAAAAACCCACAGGGAAATCCTGAACTGTTTATGAGTAAATACTCCTCTATTAATCGAGGATCCTGGCAGTGACAAGGATATCTGATTCATTTACTTTCGTAGCATCTCATTACAATTAAGTCATTTCAAAGAAACGGAAACTAAGTTCTACAAAGCAGGAGACTTCAAAATGTTTTACCCAAATCTTGGCATTTCATATTATAATAATAACCTCTGTTTGAGTGCTTTGCATGGTACCACATATAAATGGGTTTAGTAAAAGGTTTTTCCTGACAGTGACAAGTGGCTAATCAATTCCAATTGCAAATGACAGCACCAAAATAAATACAGCTTGCCACATTTGCTGCTTTAAATCAAATTTCTTGGTCATTCTACTCCATGAGGACATTCAATCTTGTTAGAATACATTGTTAAAGTTTGATTAAAAATATTAAAGACAATAATCCAAGATAAGTAATTCTTTAGGTTAGTAGAAACAAGGTTTCTCAAAAGACTTTTAGAAAGCCACTCCTTTAATTACTTCTTAAATAATAACTCTTAATCGAAGAACTAACTTGCAAAAAATAAGGCTAAAAATCCTTCACAAATGGTGCAATCAACGCCATTTGTTATTTTAAATAATAATTTTCAAATGACCCACTCAAAGCCAAAGTATAAATAAAATCTACCTTCTAGAAATATTATTTATATGAATTACCCAAGGTTTTTATAAAATGTGTATTGTGACCCCAGGCTGTATGTATTCTCATGCATCAGCCTTTTAACAAAGGCTGTCTTTTTACCTGATATTCCACCATAGATCTCTTCTGCTATCCTAGCCGCTTCTTTTCTATTTCCTTTGACGATATAGAAATGGGTTAGGAGAGCCAAAAAAACTTTAATTAAAAGCTTGAAAAAAAGAAAAGTAGCAAACATGGTAACAAAAATGTTTTTAAAGCCATAGAAAACAGAACCATCTTCCATTTTGGCTTACACTCTGCACAGGTTCTCGGGACTGCAAAATTTCACTGAGTTGTAATTGGTATCATATGACATCTATTTTAAACCTTCTAGCCCTCAGTGTCCTGTCACGAAGAACTCAGTTTGTAGGTTCTAAGCTAACTGTGACTTGGCGGCTGCATGTGCTGACATTCACGGCAAGGTTAAATGAATTAAAGAAACTTCCTTCCAACCAGAACTGCTGCTAATTCTACACCTGCATCCCTCAGTGCTATCTAACAGGATTCCCGCCCAAACCTTACTTATTCCTCAATCCCAATTTCTGCTCCATTATGTTGGAAGGCAGTACTGGGCAGATAAACTTCTCAGATCCCACGGGCAACAAAGCAAGTTATCTGAAGTTCATACAAAGAAGTACAAATGCACCCTATGTTCTTGGTGGGAAGTACTAGCCCCTGGAACACTTCATTTTTCCTTCATTCTGAGGTTCAAGGGAGATAAAGCCCAAATCTAAACTATGAAGGGTTAAAAAAAGACCATTTACTCTAGGGCAGTATTTCTAACAGGCCCATCTTGGATGCCTCTCCAAGTACAAGTGTCGTACTGGAAGCGTTAGACCACTTAGCAATCACTTCATCTGTGACAAGGTCCCCCTGTAAAGTTCCTGATGATTCACTTCCAATTTCAAGTGTCCCTAAAGGTGGTGCCTCTTTCTGGCGAATGTGGGCTATTCTTGATCATGGAAGAGTCCTAACAAATGGATGATGAAGCTGCCCTAGGTTCTGGGTGAAGTACCCAGACTATTAATTGATACCTTCCCTAGTTGGTCAGCTGTAAGCCCAACTGTTCAACACGCACCAGCTGGCCAATCTACGTGAAAGGATTTATTTTTAATTTTCCACACCCAGGGAAATTAGGTGAGGAAAATCTAGATCTCCTCTTTCATGCTTGGCTATATTAGATTTCCTAAATTTCTACAACCAATTAGAAGAGACAAGCCAAAATAAAATTGTAAGAGCAGATGAAATAAATCTTATGTAATAAATGCTTCCTGCAAAAATACGGGAGTTTCTCCTAGCACTCAGACAAACTAGAATCGCTCCCTATGTAAGAACTGTTTCCCTATACTTTGTTAAAAGGCTGGTGCATGAGAATAGCCTGGAGTGACAAGACACAGCACATCATTTCAGTGTCCAAGGACCATAAAGACCTTGCGTCACTTCCATTCTCAAGAACAGGTATTAACATACAGGGTTGACTTTGCCAAGCGCCCACTGATACCTGGAAGAGTGCCGGTGTCTGAAAGTACGTGGATGAACACAAGTATTTTAGCTCTTTTCATGTCTTTCTTCAACTGTGCGCTATGAAAGTGATCATTTACTCACGTCAGCCAGTGATGTGTATTGTATTGTATAACATCATTCGATCTTGTTTTGGCCTTTTTATTTCAAACATGGCTGTACGTTCTGTTTTACATTCCAGAAAAGTTGGCCATGAGCAGCTCAACTTTTTTAAGCTTCAAACTATTTCTGAAAGACCATCTTTACATTTGAGATGGGCGTAAGACTCCTGAAGGAGTCAATTCACAGTATCTTTTACAGACAAATCCATCTGCAGTACCGGAGGCTCTCAGCCTCAACACTACTGACATTTTGAGCCAGATCATTCTTTGTTGTTGGGGGTGGGGGCCGTCCGAAGGCACTGGAGGACACCTAGCAGCATCCCTGATCTCCACACACTCCCATCCAGTTGTAACAAGCAGAAATGTCTCCACTCACTGCCAGATGTCCCCACAGGGACAAAATCGCCACCCCTTTTCACCCCCACACCCAGCTGAGAACCACCGAGCCACAGCCAAACATAAATGATCAAGAAAAATGAACTCCCCAAAGTACTGATGACTACAAATCAAATTCTGTATAAAACTTTAACTTTCAGAATGTATTTTAAAAATCTAGCCACAGGATGATATAATATCTAGCCAATTCTTTTGGGAACACAGAAGAATAAAGAGGGCTTTAAAAATATTTCACAAAAGTAAACACAGGCCCATGATAACCTGACTGCCAAAAATAACTTTCGGGATAAGATAAATCAGAACGTACCAATGTAGGTGACTGCTTTCCACTGTTTCCAGTAAAAGGGGTGGGAAAAGCTGCGTTTCTGTAAATAAAATCACAATTCAAATTTCTCTTAAAATAGTTTGCAAGACAATTATGTAGTTCACATACAGAACAGTTAATAGATGTATTCATTTGTCTCATGAGGTAACTCTAGTGCAGAGCAAAACAAGAATTTGTTTGGATCAGGAAACAAAGGCACAATTGAACTTGCTATCCCATGAGTAAAAGAATGTATTCTAGAAAAAAAAAGATGACAGAGTAATTCATCATTGGAAGGATATTTCCTTTTTAACTAAGAGACCTAGCAACACATCAAATTGCACCGGAAAGATGGCGTATTATAGAACTGTACACCCAAAACCTATATAATTTTATTAACCAATGTCACCCCAATAAATTCACTAAATTTTTTTTTTTTTAAAGAAAGCACAGGAGGGAGGGGGTAGGGGAGCACTGTTCAACTAGTAAATAAAATTATAGTCATAAAAAAGACAAACTCAGAAAATTTTAAAAATTCATTTTGGTCTTTATTTTTATAGGATATGGAGCATGTTTTCATAAATCAGTTTTACGTGTGCGACTTTTTGTAACATCAAAAGAAATACATTTTTCATAAAATCCTCATTACTGAAAGTTCACTTTCAAATAAATGTAAGTTAGATGGTGGAACAATATGTTTCCACATATTGCCCAGTGCAACACTGACAGTTACAATTAAAGTATCCTGGAAGCCTGAAAATGAAGATCTATTAGAACAAGCAAATTTACTTCCATTCGTTTAAAAAAAAAAAAAAAAAAAAAGAATTTTAATTTGCAAATTACGTATTTTACATGCAAGAAGAACTTTAATGCCTATGTCCCTCTGAAATAAATGACAATAATGATTTTGAAAAAAAAGATGCGAAGAAACAAAAATAAAAGAAAAAAATAGTATGCCTTTGAAAATTGCTGAATAAAACTAAATGTTACAGTTTCTCTTTTTTTCACAAATATTGGCACTGTTTATTCCATATTTATATAAGTCAGTTTCTGTGCATAAAAATCCTAATAGGATGTAATGGTTTGGGTCAGTCTATTTTTCTTTACTAAAGAACTCCTAACTTCTAGATTTTAAAAATTACGCTCTTGCATTTGTGTTTTAGTATGAAACACAAATATATTTCTTTATATCAGTGGCAACTGATTAACAGGCATGTTAAGATACTTTAAAAAAAGTCTTGTAAATATTATCATTTAAAAAAATCCTGCACACAATCACAATACTGCCAGGATCTATGTAGTGCACCCACACGTGCCTCTTTCTTTCTATTTCAGTCCTTTATTACAAAAACTTATTCGAAGGAGTTCAGTAAGACACACCATGTGGATAATCTGGGGTTTAAAAACCCATGGCTCTGGGCAACAATTACAGTTAATAACACATCCATCCTAAAATTTTCAGGCTCAATTCACCAGGAAAAAACATTCTGGGGTAACGACTTTTTTGCACACTGACAATACTTCTCAGACATCAGCTAGGCCACAAGTGAAGGGAAGTGACTTCTCTCAAAGGTACAGGGGAGCAGCTGAGTTTGAGATGGCACACCCCATACATTCTGCTCGGAAAACACGAAGGCATTCACAGAGAACTAAATTACGCGCTGAAAGATGTGGAAGGTTTGTCTCTGCACTCTCATCAACAGTGATATCGGTCCCTAGTAATTAAAAAGCAGAAAGCATTTTCATAAACACAACTGAAAAGGACGGCTCCACCCAGAATGCCCACCACAGGATCAAAAACGTGCTCAGAGCAGGCCGGCACCGTCGTCCTGGCATTAGAAGCGTGAGCATTTTTGGCATGCTGGATGTTTTGCCATTTCACGTCAAGTCACTACAATGAAGTGAGCCATTTGAGTGACAAACAGCAAATGCACCCTGGTCCTTCAGGGCAGGAAGTATCTAGCTCAATGTTCTACACATAGTAGGCGCTTAAAGCATGCTGGTAACTGACAGACCTTGTTACTCAAGAAACCTGCTGATTATATGTAACACTTACTGAGTGTACCCAAAAAAAAGGTTAAGAACATGACTTAACTATCTAATGAAGGTGCATGGACATGACTTAAAATAGTTCATAGAGTTGTGGTACTTCCCTAAAGGAAACTTGTAAACATCTGGTGAATACCTAATTAATGGCAGAACATTTAAATTGGCCAAAAAAAATGTCCAGAAAACGTTTGGCCCTTCAGCACCCAAAGCTCCCAAAATATGTGAAAACATCTCTGCTAGAGGAACTTCAGTAGTTTGAAAAATTTCATACCTGAGTGACTTAAATAGGTTCTCTCCTAAATTTTAAATAAGTGCAAGGAGTTTCTACACTCAGGAATTGCATAAGTTATTTTTCCTCAAAATAAAACATTGACTGATATAGAGGTAGCACAACTTACTAAATTAATTTTACGAAGGGAAAAAAGCAAGGTTATTTTCAATCATCTTAATAGAACTATTACAAATATTAAAAATCTTCCAATCTAGGCTTCCTTCTACCTGGTTTTGGGCATCTCATTATTCCTGCTCCCTTTTCTACTGCAAGGACACTGCTTAGTCCAGACACCCTTTGGCCCTGTGGCATCTATCGCAACATCAATGAGAGAATCCGGCATCATCCACCTCAGGAAGGTGAGGAAGAGAAAGTTGAACACAGCCAACAAAGCGAAAATGCAGCCTGTTACCGGGCCGCAGCGAGACATGAGCCTGTCCAGTCGCCTGTCCATCGGTAACACAGTTTCTCCTGACACTCGGTTGTATACCTGGTGGGAGAGAAGCCAAGAATGAGGACCGTGATCTACAATAAACAGCGACCAGGAATGTTTTATAGATAGAAACAGAAGTCGCTTACGTGTCGTCGATGTTACAGGAATGATGTGGTTAATGAAATTCATTACAGTAACTTACTGTCTTTTGATTCAACACTCATGGAGGACTTATTCTGGACAAAACCCCAGGCCAGATGCCATGTGATACAGAGACGAATATGCCCCAGCTCCTGGCTCCCAGGGGATCACCACCGACTTTAACCCAACTATGAGGACTCTAAAGCGCCGCGAGGTGAGAGGCGCTCCTCGGGTCCCGCTGCGCGGGCCATGTTTAACTCAGCAGGGGCTCCCCGCAGCAGGGCAGGCCTTCTGAGATCCTCTGCGCGGCTGAGCAGCTCTCCCCACTATCTGGCACGCATCAACCGCACTCAGAGAGTGACAATCTAGGGAGCTGCTTTCTGGGTACAGAGCAGCTCTTCTTTCCACAGCCATGGGAGACCATGCTGCTGAGCACGGATGGTGAGGAAATACAGAAACATTCCATGAATTCCAAATAAAAGGGGAAAAGAGATGGGGAAAATCTTAGTACATGGCATAGGGCAAACACTGGCAAAGAAAACAGAATTTACTGCTGAGAATTGGTAGTAGGTGGCTTGCTTTTTCAATCACTAAGCACTAAACTAGGAAATGTTTTTAAAAACAAAGATCTTTAAACATATTTCTTTTGAACACATCAAATGGGCCAGGATAATGTGAACTGCATTTGGGCATTGTGCCCATTCTCATGTATGAGATCTGTAAAGAATCTCCTTTTGAACTCAAGAAAGTTACAACGTGAAATACAAGTTCTGAAGGCTAATGGCCTTTGAAAGATACGGGATGTTTTCATCTAGCTTGTCTACCCCAAGGGTATTTGAAATACTTTTCAATCAGAATTATGTTGAGAATTATGCTGAGACTGATGAATCACATCTGTTCAATTTTCTAAAAAGCACAGTTAAACTAAGGAGGAGGGGTTGAAAGGGATCAAAATGTCCTGGGTGGGACAGGTAGAATTAAAAGAGCAACTACAAACCTATCTGTGTGTTCACCTTTATTTCTAGGTCAATTAATTTATGATCCTCATAATTTATGATCTTAAGCAACAAAGTAATTTACTACTATGAAGAGAACAACAGGTTAATCCATTATGGACAAAGATTAACTTTTTTTCTGAATGTATACTATAAATCACTATAGAGTATAAAATGAAAAAATACAGATGTTTCACTATTACTTTAAGAAAAACTAAAGGAACGTTTGTGGTTTAAAAAAATCCTAATTAGCTCCTTTAACATATGTGGACATACTGTCACCAGAGTTCTTTGCCCCGAAGTTAATATTTACAGTACCTCAGACTTCCAAGGTTCACAATGATGCGATCAAGAAAGTTAAGTCACAACTTACAGAGCTATGGTTATCAAGCAGAGTAAAGCATCACTGAAAAAAACCGTCTAACCAAACATCCCTAACCACCATTCCCAAATGCCACCTCTGCTCCTAAAGGGCCATACAAGAATCAAGGGGGCGCCTGGGGTGGGGTAGGCACGGGGACAGGAGGATGCAATGGACAGCTCCTGAAAAGGCTTCCTAGGTGATTCTGACGTGTGTTCCCGGCAGGTAATCAATGCTCCACTCCAACTCCCAAAGAAAAAGGTAGTTATTTCATATGGGTGGAGATATTGCAAAACTCCTAGAAGGCGAGAGTGCCTCAGAGACATTTCAGTCAAAACTGTTAACTCAAATATCTCACATTTCAATGGAAAGTGTATTATGACAATTTTTAGAGATAAGAGTTTTTCTGCACTTATATTCAAATGAGTTCATTTTATGGATGGAAATTTATAATTTAAACCAAGTAAGACAGCCTTACAGTGGAAAGCTATTCTGCTCACTCAGCTGTTCCAACCTGCTCTCTATTTCTGGCTAGAAACTAGCTGCTCCACTGACTACAGTGAGAGCATAGAGTACTTGTCTAAACTACTATCTTCTCCATGCTCCCGAATGACTGAGCTTCTGGTTCACAATTTCTATATACCAAGCAGAGTGTTTCCATCCAGTGTGTTACGTGGCAATAAGAGGCATGAAGCAGATGAAGTTATGAGATTAAACAAAGGACAAAACCAAGTGGAATAAATGAAGTCCCTAAATTAAAACCAGGAATCATACTCTCCCACCTAAGGGTATTAATCTGTGTCCTACACCTGTCCTTTCGGAAATTCTCTATTGCTGCTTTTTGTGTGTGACCATGCTTCCGACATCTGTCATGTGCATTTTGAATCCTAACTTACTATGTTTTGCCCAAAGATGCAAAAGTCCTTTTCCTGTAGAAAACCACAGTAGTTAGCAAGAGTGACACAAGTGTTTTAGGAAATAGCCTGAATTAAATATTTGCCAGTTGCTGCAATCAGACTAAGTAAAACCGTATCTTTTCTAACAGACCTATACACTTTAGAATTCTAAACAGTCTCAAGAAAATGTCTCACAGAAGATTTTAATATTACTTCTGCCTCTAATGGCTGTGACTTCTAGAAAATGCTGTAACTTCTTTATGCCCAGTTTAATGAAAGTGCAGACGGCACTACTGCTACTTTCAGATGTCAAATGCAACGATCTGACAAGAAATGTAATGTCTAGCACATACCACAAGCACACAGTTCACGTCTTTCATTTGGGAGAGACTTCACAAATAAACCTAAGCAATACAACAGAAATGGTAAACCTGTGTAAGAAAAAGCCAACGTGTACATGAAACATCAGGAATTCACACCCAATCTTCAAATACCCCTTTCTTGGCAGGTGACATACTTTTTCAGTTCTCTCTGCAACATTCCTCCAGGTGTAGAAAGTCTTTACTACGTTATGGATTTTTTCTGGAGCCGGCAGTGCTCCGGACTTCAGTTGGGAAATAGCTTTTTCCAGTCCCTCACACAAAGATTTTACAGAAGGCTCACATAAAATAATAAGATTTTCTGGAAGCACTTCCGGGATTCCACCAACCTTGGTACTTACAACCTTAAAAAGAAAAAAAAAGGAAAAAAAGAAAAAAGAAAAAAAAAACAAAACACAAAACATACGATCCAGTATAAGTCATATCTCAGGCAAAGCAGCAAGACCAACTTAAAAAATTACTACAGAACGTGTCTGATCAGTTTTCAAAATATATGCACAGAAACCCCGACAACGTGAGCCCTCAAAGCTTTTTACCTGTAAACCACAACTGGCTGCTTCCACAATGGCCATGCAGAATGCTTCAGTAAGGGAAGTGTTAAGAAAAATATGTCCTTGAACTAAGACATTTCTAACATCCTTGTGTTCTAAGGCTCCCAAGAGACGCACTCTGATTTTTGAAATGAGAGAAGAAAGAGGACAGTGAAAATCATGCTACGGATGAAAGAAATATAATTTATAAGCCAAGCGTGCTATCCATTTTATGCTTAAATTCCTATTGGTTCTAATGCTTTCCATCTCAAAAAATTAATATTGCCAAATGCTGATCTAAAAGAAACAGTCTTACTGAGCTGGTTGGTTAAAATGCAGATAGCTACAATAGTTCTCACTTTCATCACACATATCAAATTTTACTGTTCCCAAAATGAGTTTGCATTGAATGAAAATATTCGTACCCTTTGATGAGTACATGTTAAATGCCATTCCTAAATAGGAGAACATCTCTTTTAAACTGATGTTCCACAGGCACACCCCTTGCATGTTACCTAAGTTACTGAGCAAGAGAAATGTTCACCTCTGTATGTGCAGAGCATGATCTGGGCCATGCTATTTGAATCACAGCTCAGTATGGCTTGAAAATCTGTAACCATTTCCAATCAAAGCAGTTAGTTTTTCATGCCTTCCACAGTGCCTCCAATCACTGCCCCATAAAGTCAAGTAATATTGGGCCAACAGGAAAAAAATCAAATAAAATTGTGAGTTCTTTAACTAGGGTTTCCCACTTTATATAAATTTTTTAAAAATAAGCCTTACATTACATTTTACATCAGCTACATGTAGGAGAAGCAACCCACTTAATACAGGCATGTAGCCAAAACCAAATTTAGGTCATTGATATTTTCTCACCCAAGACAATATGGAATCCATCAATACCTGTCATGTAGCTGGTATCTTTCCCGCACTTCTTCCAAAATTATTCTCTTTGGTCCCTCTCCTCCAATTATAAAATTTAAATCTTGATATTTCTGACAGAGTTCAGGTATTATACCACTAAGCAAATCGGTCCCTGGAAACAGAAAATAAAGTTAAGTGTTGAAGACATTAATATTTAAACTTTAAAAAAAATCTACTGAGAATCCACTCACTTTGAAAAGTATTAGCTATGCCCTCCTTACATAAAGAAATGAATTCTCTAAAACCTTTCCTGGGAGGGTAGAATGGTTCACCCAAAAGCTGCAAATCTTGAAGATACACAGGCATGCACTGGTGCCTTCCATGCATCCAGTCTGTGCACTGTTCTGTTTCATTCCAGCATAATGTTCTTAAATTATTCACTCGTGTTTATGCATCTCCCACTTCTAGGAAAGGTATTTGAGGTAGCTAACATTTGAGTTCAAGTTTTCTACAGAGCAGGACGGCTGACTGGGGATCTAGATCCTGTCCCACCCTTTTAAGGAACAAGCTCTTTGATGATGGGAAAGTTTCCTGATGCAGAATATTAAGAGACCTATGTACCTAAAGTCCAAGGTCTGTTCCAGCTATCAAGTTCTGCTACCTACAGTTCCACTTCCTGCCACAGGAAAGGGCTACGCAACCAAGTATAACTGCTGTCTTCACTTTGTGCACAACGCAATTTATACCGAGGATTCTGTAGTGAATGCTATGGTATTAGCAAAATTTAAAAGACTAGTCCATCCAAGCTCGCTGTAGCCCACTTCCCCGAAGGAGAGTAAGTGAAGGTGGCAGGACCCATCAGCCAGACTGTTACATTCCAGAGAACAGAAAGATGCATCTTTGTACCCTTTTTCCTAATGAAATACTTTTCTTATAATATGTAAATACAACCTCAGGTAATGTAAAGCAATAAAATAAACCAGGCCCTCCTAGTCTGAAAGTAGCTATCCAAAGTGTTAACAATGTTGACACTATTTGAGAAGTTAATTCATTAACAATTATAAATTATATGCAGAATAAAAATGCGAAACATTCCAGGCAGTTTATTAAGAAATGAATACATACACACATACACCCCCCCGAGAATTGCACTATTGATCTCCCTAAATACAGGGTGTCCCCCAAAAATGTATACACACTTTAATAGCTGAGAGCTGTTACATGAAAATTAAATGTATTTTAATAAGCACTGCCTTTATAATTACTCAAAGTATGTGTCTACATTTTTGGGGGGACACCATATACAGGCAGATCAATTATAAAAAAGATGGTGGGACATATAATATACACAGGTCATTTTTATTGAAAAACTCAAAATAGAATTTAACTCTGCTAGTATTTTCAAAATGACCATACTAGCAAACACAGTCATATGTGGCTTTTCTGAATTATGAAAGTTTCTCCTTAAAATCTTAGCTATCTTTGTTTCAAGTCTATTACCAAATCTATCAATAGGATTTCTAGTTAAACCAGAAAGTAGTTTAATGACTTTTAACATTTAGCCTCTTATAATTCTTTCATTTTATCTTTCCTTGCTTTCCCCTCTCCCCCTTCTAAAACAAGGTTAAGAACCCATTCTTCAGGTAAAAAAACAAAAACACACACATAGAGTAATAATCATAACTGCTGATAATAGCTACCATTTACTGAGTGCTATATCAGGCAATGCACTTTAAATACAGCATGTCACTTAATCCTGACAAGTGCCTTATAAGAAATGGAACTGATTAATATTGTCAATTATCTATATTATTCTAAAAACAAAAGCCCCCCCCCCCCCGCCCCAACAACAATAAAAAATGTTCTGGTGCCTCTAAGAGTCGAACACAGTGGAACGTACAGAAGGACTTTCAATCTCCATAGTTACCCAAAATGGGCAAGGAAAATGCCTGATTCGAACTGCCTTTAAAGTTCAATTTAACAATATTTTAAAGAATCTTCTGAATCTATACCTAAGATAATGGTGACTGGGCTGGGGTGGAGGAAACAGGAAACTAACTCAGGAGGAGCTGAATTCACGTTTGTCATCTGTTACTTACTGTGTAACCTGAGCGAATTACTTACCCTCTCTGAGACTGTTTCTTTGTCTCTTACATGCAGATAGCATATACCCTACAGCTGTTGGGTCAAGTGATGCACAGGCTCTATCAACTGCAGAACATAAATGTAAGCTGTCGTTACCACTACCGCCAGAACTGGGGCTCGCCTGCACATTCGCAGCAGCCCTGTGAACCCCAAACTGAACAAAAGGGGCTCAAGAGAAGAGGGAAGCAGCCAGCCAGGAGACCTGGGTGATAAGACTTTGGATTTATCCTGTCGCTTACTTAATACATTCCAGTGGGCCTTTCATATCTGGTCCAAATGAACACCTAAGAAAATTAATTTGTTAATCATTACTGGATCATTAACATAACTACTTGCATTGGGGCTACAGATGTGGCCGTTCCTCCTCAGAATATTATTTTTTGCATGATCCCTGGCATATGGAGAGGGGTCGATAAGTATTTGTTAAATACTGAATTGATAACGGGAAAGGCCGTAACTTCACCCTGCTGGTAGTTAGCTCAGCTGGTTAAAATACCTGTTAGTGAAGTACAGGTAACAGGTTTAATTGTTGTACAAACAGTTAACACTTTGCTGACCAGGCACGAGTATACACGTGTTTTCGTGTCCGAACATTGCTGACCGGTCACGAGATAACTCGTGTCTGCACTTACATTAAGTAATTTTAAACACCTTGCTGACTGGTCAGGACAGAATAGTCGGCCGCACAGGCGAGCTATGGCTCGAAATAGCCAGTCAACAAGTTAATTTTGCTCTGAGCTTTCACCATGCATGCACCATACCTTCTTAGCTAGCTATCCCAAAAAGATTTACTATTTGATTAAGAAAACTTTTTAAACACATTTTCTAAGTTACAACAAACACATCAGCAATATCCCGAGGGATTCAGAATAGAGAATGCTGGTCCATTACATCTTCTTGGCTAGAGGATGACAGCAAGCCATTGCTTTCATCCCAGAAAATGCAGTTCAGTAAGTTTTATCACCAATCTCTGCTTAAGAGCCCAATCAACCACGGCTCTCCATTACAACGGCAAAGTGGACTTTAGGCCACTCCCTAGTACACTGGTACACTTCTGATCCCGCCGCTAAGCTTCACACTTACCAAGAATCAGCTGTGTTGTCCCCAAATCTGTTCGATGCCAGCTGCACTTGTTACTGTGTTGGGTAATTTAATTAAAAGCACAGAAACTGACTTCCTATAAAACAAGCTGAGTGGTTTGAAGAATAAAGTCACAGGAAAAATCTCATCAGATTAGGGAGTATCCTAAACCACTGTATAAAATCAAAAACAAATGAAAATCTAGAAGCACGTTACTTCATATGCCTTTAAGTTCTCACCCCATTTAAAAGAAACCAAACTGGCAATTGTAAATGATGCTTTTTCAAGGTAACTGCAGGAAAGATGCAGCTCAAATCAGTGGACTAGTACTCTTAAGCCTGCAGGCCTACATCAAACTATTGGCAATTCAGTGCCCGTTAATATTTTGAATTGAACTCAAATATTTAAGGGGAGGTTATATATTACCTTTTTAATGATTCCTTACTTTAATTTTGATTACTGGATAAGTTTCCAAAGAGCATCCAGAACATTTATGTTTGGATTAAACAGGCTGTTTCAGACTTAGTAAATGAGGCTCTACAAATTCTACTGCAGCAACCATGAAGTGCTGCAGAGGCGCTAAAAAAGTCCTCCCTGCTCGGCCGGGCGTGGCTCAGCGGTTGAGCATCGACCTAGGATCCAGGCGATCGGGGTTCGATTCCCGGTCAGGGCATGTGCCCAGGTTGCGGGCTGGATCCCCAGTCGGCGGCGTGCAGGAGGCAGCCGATCAATGACTCTCATCATTGATGTTTCTATCACTCTCCCTCTCCTTTCCTCTCTCTGAAATCAATAAAGATATTAAAAAAAAAAAAAAAAGTCCTCCTTGACAACAGCACTCATCAAGTACAAACTGGCCTAAGTACTTCATAGGAACCATCACTGAACCCTCACAAGATTCCCACTGCTGCCCAAATTACACAAATGAAAAAACTGAGACTCAGAAATGTTATATAGCTTGTCCTCGATCACAGAATGGGACAGAGCCCGCCCTTTCCTTCATCACTTACCTGCCAATACATCACAAATGTCTCATCTATCATTAAATGAAATACGCAAGCTACAAAGTAATGTGCAGAATGAGCTCAATGATTGTGAATATTTGCATAAAAGACAGGAAAGCTATAAATTAAAATATTCACTAGTTATCCCTGAATAGTAACAGCTGATTTTAGTTTTCATCTTTGTGATTTTCTCAGTTTTCAATATCTGCAAAGACAAGACATTACTTTTGCAATTAGAAACCGGTGGTAGGCTTGGCCCTGTACGTCTTACCACATGTGCAGGCTTGTTTTAACTTTTAAAAACACCTGATGCTGATCTGTTACATGGCATCAGGTGGTTGTTTTTAAAGTGACTATTAAAACATCAAAGGTTGTGGGGGAGGTGGCATTCACCACTGTTCCAAAAATTTTTTTGAATGTATAAAACAATATTCAACCTTTCTTTGCTATATTTAATGCAGTAGTCATAAAACCGTAATACAAAATAAAAAGCCAAACAATCATTATAAACAAGTATTCAACAGCTTTCTGTAGGAAAAAAAGTGTGCAGTGCAATTGTAGCTATCGTTTCATTTCATTACCTTTTCTGTAAACAAGTCTGCTGACAATAACAATAGTTATGCTATCATGCCTTCTAAATGGGTCTGGAGTGAAGTCAGTAGGATCTACAGCATTAGGAATGACGGACACTATTTCAGGATTCAATGCTGCTCTTAGCACAGTGTTTTCCTTACTAGTGTAAGAGACACAAATTATGTGGTTTGTGTCACAAAGAGATACAGTTAGAAGCTTGTTTGTAAGCACCGAGCTGACATCAGCAAATCCAAAAAGGGAATGGTCCGTGAAGACTGTACGGAGCCCCATTGTCTTGGCGTGGAAGAGGGCGTCATGGGCCATGGCAGAAAAGGAACTATGTGAGTGGACTATCGTGACTCTCTCCCGAACGAATATGTACCTGAGCAAAGGCAGACTGTGAAAGAGGGTCGTGGCTGTAGACTGGTTGTACATAACTTTCAGAGGCAAGTAATAGACTTTGAGGCCTTTGGTGAGGTAACGGATGCCTTTTCGATTTCCGTAAGCATGGGTGACAATTATGATCTTATGTCCTCTTTCAATCAGGCACTGAGACAGCTGGTAAATGTGGCTTTCCACGCCTCCCATATTCGGGTAGAAAAAGTCCGACACCATGCATATATTATGAGCACGAGTTCTACATGTGAAAAATCTTCCAGGGCGAACAGAGTAGAGCGCAGCTGAGGGACCATGGCCATGCCCACCTCCTCCTCGACAGGCCATGTTGAGATGGTTTAGGCATTAGTCCTTTAGAGCAACCCAGTTAAGATATGTCATCTAGTACCTGAAAAAGAGAGTAAAAGAGGATCCCAGCTCAGAGAAATGCATTCCATATTCCAAATCCAGACAAAATATGGCTTTGACATTCATATAAATTTGTTAGCTTTTCCCCTAGAAATAAAACAAAGCATATCATGAATTTACTCGTTTGACATTTACCTGCTTAGCACTTGCTATGCGTCATACAACAAACTACACTCTGCAATGTCCTTATATCTTAATTTTGCTTTAAAAGACTGCTACACATAATTTCAAAAAAGAAGTTTGTTACACCATAGTATATAATAATTGGCCATGCTAGCAAATCAGTTCATTCTGATAATTACATATTAGGGCTCTTTACAGAAAAAGGGAGCCAACCCCACTCCAGAGCTTAGTCACTGATTCAGTGAATGTCATAAAGTTCTTCTAGTATTATGTTTGTGATTCACACTGAAATATACCTGGAGCTAGAGCTGTCTTTTTGAGAGCAGCTTTTTCAAGTGCCACTGGTAGCACATGCTGCAGACATCCGCATTTTCTCCTTCCTTACTCAAGGAGAGTGATGAAATCAAACTGTTCCCTTCATTTTCTTAACCTTTCTTTCAGTTTACTTGGGCCTTTCTGCCATGAGTGTCCCTCCCTTCAGTTTGGAGCCTGAAGATAAAGACTAAACTAGAGATGGGCTGAATCTGGGGCGATTTTCTACATCTAAAGTAGGAAATGTTTATCTCAAGGGGACTCCTAGATCCTTATCAGTGCAAAATGCCCACTCAATACTCAGTACTATTACAGACTTTTTAACTTTTAAAGCTAAAGAGCATTGGAAACCTACTGAAACTCTTCCTCAGCTTGACAAATGAGATTTCCATGGCTCCAGAAACTCCACTATACCATGGGAAGCCATCCTAACCGCCTCACCTTCCAATTTCATCTGTGAACTCAGAAAACGCAAATTAACTGCAGGTGAAAAGTCTTATCTATTCTCTCCAACAAATTCATCTATATTTTAAGTATATTCTCAGAAATACCCTACAAGTGTTTGTTGACCAGAATTTACTACTTAATAGTCAATATTATCAAATACTGAGATTCTTCAAGTTCGTACTTTTAAGTGGCTTCACTATTTTAACTGGTTTGTCACCTAAACCAGAATTTCAAGTTCTAGTCAATTTAAAAAGATCAATGATAACGAAAACAGTGAGTAATGAACCAAATGAAATCGGAGTTTTTCATCGACCTGTGAGTATGCCTACTTCCATCAGGTTCCATGGTGTAAAAGCTCAACAAACGGTACAACCACAAAATCTTAGATTTTAAAGCTAGAGAAACTAGAAGATCTAGTGATCTTACACCTCTTACTCTCCAAACGAAAAGCCTGATGAGTTGAGCGGTTTGTCCAAAGTCCTCACGTAGCCACTTAAGTGGCAAATGCGAGATGGCCGTAAATTCTCGACCCTGGCCAAGGAGTCCCTGGGCAGTCACGAGCAGCAGAGGTGCCCGAGGAGCCTTGGGGAGACCAAGCGGGGGCTCAGAGTCAAGAGGACGGTGCTTCCCCCCACCCCTGGGTACTGCCCCGGCTTAATTCACTGAGAGGACACTGGGGACCACCAGTGCCAAGGAACGGATGACCCTGTTCCACCGAGTCTGCTTTAGCGCATCCTCAGCCTACTTGAGAACGGAGCCCCTCGATCCCGGTTTCCAAGCCACAAGCCAGGCCAGCTTCGCCCCCTCCACCGCCAGCCAAGCTCCCACGGGGACAGCGCGGTGCCACCCGGAAACGGCCGACGGTGCCAGCTCAGGTAGGTCCGACGCGCACTTACCCGGGAGTCCTATGGCCGCCAGTGTCCGGACCTCCCGCGGCAGCGGCTGGAGTCCCACCCCTGGGCTCCCAAACACCAATCCTGGGCGTCCGCGCCGGAGCACCGCGCCCCCGGTGCGGCCAATGACAAAGAGGCCCCGGAATCACGTGCGGAGAGGGCCTCGGTCCCCACTCATCAGCGAGCGTTGTAACAGCAGCGCGCAGGCGCATGTCTCCACTCTGTTACGGAAGAATTCTCTCGGTACTGAGAGCAGTAATCGTCGGCTTAACCTTTTATATGAGTTCCTAACGCCGCGAACCTCTGAGAATCGGCCGCGGTGTCTTGTTGCACAAGCAACCCTCTAGGGCCCATCCGCACGTTATTGAGCCAAAATTCCCAGCGTGCCTCGCAGGGACCCTTTCGCGCTGCCGGGAGTTGTAGTCCGGTGTCCTTTGAAGAAGAATCCGAATTTACAAAGCTAATTCCCAGAATGCCCGCAGTTCTAAACCTGGATCTCGCGCAGGGTCGGTCGAATGCTCCGGTGGGGTAGAACCTTCGTTGCCTAGTTACAGCGTCTCTTTTCTGGAAGCCTGTTTTCTCTGGCTTCGGATTGGAAAGACTCTGGTGGGAAGGTACAGAAAGGCGGGGCCGTGGTGGCGTTTTGTTTCTGATTATCTGTGCTACAGCAGAACCTTGCTGGCTCTCACCATTCTGGTAGCGTTTCCTGATGTAGCAAATGAAAACATACAAATAAATAAAATAAAGTCCGATTTTTTAAAAAATTTGAATTTAACATCAATATTTTTTTTTATATAAGTATATCCCAAATATTGGAAACTTTATAAAAAGTTATTCGTCGTTTATCTGAAATTCAAATTTAACTAGACATTTTGTGTTTTATCTTGCAACCATAGACTCTGGAGAAAAAAATCTGAGCTGAAATATCAACTACCACTCAAACTGGTTCAACTGGCTGTAGCGGTGCTTGGCCAAGAAGCGAATTCATCAGTGGGAGTGGTCTGATCCACCCTTCACTGTCAGTACTTGAAGTTCCCCAGCCCTGCCCTGCATACTTTCAAGAATGAATGCCTTCCTTGACACCATCACCAGCGCCCCTTCGGAGCCTGTAGAAAACCTATTCATCCTGAAAATTTCAGCTCCTTTCTGATGCTCTCCCCGAACCTTCAGAGAGAAGCATATCCTCACTCTTTTGTCTTTTGATAGTACTTTGGCCATTTGCTGATACTGCTTTTATCAGGTGATATTCAAATTGTTTGCCTGGCTGCCGTCCCCCTTCCTCCTCAACCTGATCCTTGAAGATTTTTGTCTTCTTGGAATCTTACACGGACTTCTTTCTGAAAACTGACAATTGTATTTGCTTGTTAAATGTCTGCCTTCCCAGGCAGATAGTAAGCTGAGGCTGGGTCTGTTCCTGGTAATAGTGAATAAGTTTTAGTTGTATTAGTGAATTTCTTTATCCAATGCCAGCACAGTCCCTGACATATTATATACCCAATAAAATGTATTGAAAATATTTTGTAGAGTGTACCTCATAAAAATTACAGTGCAGTGATATAATTCAAATAGCGTTTTGGTTGTAGGATTTGAAGTGTATTAATGAGTTAACCTTAATGAGTAAGGCACAGGTAGGAATGGATATTCTGCTCTGTGTTATTGAAGCATCAGAGCATAAAAGTGATGAAGACTCAAGGATATTTATTCAAGCTTAATAATTTGCAGTTGGCTTCACAGATAACACCAATGCCAACAGATGGTATACAACATTGCTTTGGTCTCCTTTTCATTTTCGCAATAGGTTAAGACAAAGAGTGTGGGCAGACATCCTGAAAGGTATAAATGAAGGTTAAGCCTAATTTATTGAGCCCCTGGTTTGCCACTACAATAGTTCTGATCACAATACAATTTAGAAATTGTACCATGACTCTTTTAAGATCTCTATGCCAATACTCCTTCAAAAGAGTTATGATTTTTTTTCAAAGCAGAACAAATATTTTCAATCTTTATGATCAAACATTTACTGAGTGCCTAATCTGTAAAAGACTTTGTGGGGAATACAAGGAATATTAAACATAAGTCCCTATGTTTTAAAACTTTTTATCTTTCCTAGTTTTTATATACCTTTTACCAATAGTATAAAGGAATTCACTTTTCTTGAAAGGTTCTTTGTGTTTTAAATACTGTAGAACAGGCGGACCTTTATAAATAGATATTCATAAAGGCACACTGTTGCTGAGTCTCTGTTAGGGGAGGGGGTTGAGAAAACTTCAGGCTGTTCCAACAAAGTCTGAAAAACATTGGACATTCATCATGCTCCAATATCTGACCTAGGCGCTGAGCACTAAAAGGCAAATAAATCATGATTCTGCACATGGTTCACAATCTCACGTGGGTGCAAGACTCCATTTATGATCAGCTAAACCTTAAGCAAAGGTCTCTATTTAAGGCTATTTTCTAAAAGTCAAAAGAACATTGTAGCAGCAAGATTAAGCTATAAATCTGGGGATAATTCTAATTACAGTATAAAGTCCTGCCTGAGTGTATGGAATCAAGGTATGCCTTTAGAGAATTTTCTTAGAAACCACTAAAAGTAGACTGAAATACTTACGTGCAGTGTATTCAGATTACGCTTAATAAAATATGAGGGTAATCAGTAGTAGTTGTAATATAAAATGACCTATAAATGGAGAATGTGTAAAATAAATGCGGAGATCATCTTCCCTTGAATTCAGCTCTTTGTAAATACATATGTAAATTAGCTTCCTTGGATAATGTTGAAATGGAAAGGCAACGCAGTTGTATCGAAAGCCTGCTATCTGTGTCTAAGGCACAAGGCAAGGAACGTCTGGCATGAGCTTTACCACCAAGGAACCAAGACAGAGTTAAGGCATATGTAAATATCCATGATAAAAGGTGGGAAGTAATAAGTGCCATGAGAGAAATAAAAAACAAAACACTGGGAGTTCAGAGAGAAAGAGTATTTCTAGCTGCCAGCATTTAGCTAGTAGAAGTAAAGGTTATTTATGCATCTGTTGGGAGTAAGACCATTCCAAGAAAAAGATGATCAGGGTACAGAGACAGGTGCTGACTGTCCAGTGGACACTGTTCTGTAATTATACAGGACAAGGGTAGGGGAAGGGCTCAGACAGGAGAAGGGTGGCATTTCCAGTGAAGATTGGAGCAAACTGTTAGAGGATCTTACTAAGAAAAGTGGAGTTGATGTTGAGCCAGACTTCCAGCCAAGATGAGGTTTTCAATTAATATTTTGAGACTCCTCACTCACCATTCTGCTTTAAATGGAAAAATAAGAAATATAAGTGAGAAAATGAAAACATTACAGATATGATTTTATAAAGAACATAAACACTTCCATGTATCAGAAACAGAACCAAAATGCAAAATGGTAATGAGACCAAAGCCATGCAGATCCTGGACTCTATATGCGGAAGCAAGAAAACATGACCAGGATTCGGCTCTTGTAGAATAATAGATTAACAGGGCTCCATGTGTGGCCTTTGTGGGAGATTTACATTGGTGACCTGCAATGAACCACTTTCCAATACTCACACCCTTGTCTAAGCCCCTCCCACACTGACTCTGGGCTTGGCCATGTGACTTGCTTGGCCAATGGGGTATCAGTAAATGAGATACAGCAGAAACTTACGAAGTGCTTATGTACCGGGGCATGTCCTGTTGGAACCTTTCCACTTGAAAGCCAATAGCTAGGCTATGAAGCAGCTCTGGCAAGACACTTGAATGATGAAAAGCCAGATGGAGAGACCTTGGAGAATGAGAGTTCACCTTGGGCATTCCAGTGGCAGATGAGTTCCCATTCCCTGATCACAAAATCTATGAAATACTTCATTATGTATTAAATAATTATTAGGCACCTACTCTATGCAAAGCATTGTTCTCACCCTGAGAATTATGAGTAAATTAGACGAAGTCTAGCTCTCGTTGACCAAATCTATTAAGCTTACAATTTTAACCAGTCTATTGCTTCCCTAAAAATCCTTAAAATGGATTATTTGTGTCATTTCCTTTATCAAGTATCTCAGATAGCATTTTAATCTCATCCAACCCTGGCCATTGTGCTGTTCAATCTGTTTCCATCTCTAAATGGCCTCCCACCACATCACTTTAGTCACAGATTTATAATCTGAGCTGTCATATTAATAATTCTCTGGCCTTGTATCTTAGATAATTAGGGATATCATACATCACTGGCATTTATTGTATTTGCTTTAAGCTCTTGGGGATTTTTTACATTTTGCAACAAGTTGAGAATTATCAGCCCACATACCAAAGCTATTAGTATGACAAATATTCCTATATAATGACCAGTGAATTCTAATAAGGCAATAGGCCAGTTACCCCACCTCCACCCTGAGGAGCAGCCCCGCCCCAGGTCAGACCTAGCCTCAGAACCCAAGTGCAAATCTCTTGGTGGTTATTGGGGGTTGAGGAGGATACAGGGAGGGGTTTTAGAAGTGGAAAGCCAGATGGCAAATAGTTTTGTCCTAGCCCAGAATTCCTGAAAATAGCTCCACCTAAATGGCAATTAGCCAAAACATGGGTTGAGTTGGTTTGGGGATAGATCCAAAGATATCCAGGGGAGTCAGTGGGCTCTCCTTCCCCCTAGGATGTGGGTCAAGTTAAACTGAATCTCAAAGGAAAGATTGGTTTCCAGCTGATTCTTGGATCACATTTATTTAACCTTGTTTAGCATCTTAAGCCTTCTGAGAGCTACTCCTTAGGTTTTCCTAAATTGATGTCAAGTTTTGTTGAGCTTCTGTCTCTCCCCACATCCCCACTTCTAAATGCCTTTCTCTCTTCAAAACATTTTTTTCTTTAGCATAAAATTTAGAGTAAAGCAAATTAAATAACACACAATTCTATGGCTTGAATAATGGTGTTTATTTTCTTTAAATACACTTAAATATGAAACAACAGACAGGAGTTCGGTAAAGTCAAAACTACAAGCTGGACAGTAATGAGAAATTCAGTGCTGATCATACAAATCAAAATCTGCATAAAGAAGAAAAAGAATAATTCACAAAAGAGTTGCAATTAGCAAAGAACTGAGAGACTATTCAAATTGCCTCATCTGCTGTGAGTAAATCAGTCACATGGCACTTGTCATTCCGTGATGATGGAACCTTTTTCATTCACCAAACAGAAAGTGTTACAGAGGCTCCTCTTCTCCACTCCTTGATGTGCAGAGGCACCTTCAGTTAAAAGACCTCAGCTGGTGTTTAATGGAAGGTTGTTCTGGATTCACCCGGTACTATGTGAAATTAATTTTTTCCAACACCAGGAAAAAAAAACAAAAAACAGTGACAGCAACTTGGCAAAGCGGCATGCTGTTTAAAATGACAGGGAGGGGGAACTTGGAAACAAAGCTGAATCAAGGATTTTCTTGACTGTGGAGCCCATGGGCAGGCCTTTTCTCCTTTGGAAAGCGGCAATGCTTTGCACAGGCTGGCTTCCCATTTGCACACATTCTGGTGTGAAAGGGGCATCCATCCTCACAGCTGTTGCAAAAGAAAATAAACATGAGAATTCAGAATCCAGGACTATATTCAAAGGAATAACTCTGTTCTGATTTAATTAAGTTTTTAAGTAAATTTTCCAGATCTGTATTTAAAATGTCAATATAAAATCCTGAATGGTTATCCCACATGGATTCCCAGTCTATTAAAGTGCAGTCAGTAACCTCTAACTGTTCTAGTCATCAACAAATTTCTTGCTACATAAATCCAGTGACATCCCCTTCCTCAAAGAAAAAACAACCAAATAAACATATATGAACACTTATTGAGAGAGAGATTGAACCAAAGTCTACTGCTGTGAAACCCCCTACAAATAATTATTTACATCTCATCAATCTAGTTTTTTTGCTTAAGATCCATAAGCCAATAATATCAAGCGGGATTTTCTTGATTTCTCAATTAATCATCATTCTGTATACTCTTGCTTATTTCTTAGTTGCCACACCTCTGTGTTACTATCAAAAAGGGGCTTGGGGGCTGAAAAAAAAAAAAGGCTTAAGAAGGAATCCAACTAAATCAAAATGGCCTTTACATTAAGTGTCAATGAGTGGAGTTAGGCGAGAGGGAAAAAGCCATTCACCTGCAGGTGTCTGGGTGAAATACCTTGTGCTTCCGGCAGCAGCTCTCCAGGCTCTCTCTGCACTCGATGCAGCTGCAGTTCTCTGGGTGCTGGATGAGATTGCCCGGGCAGGGCGCTTTACACACGCACTCGCAACGATCTTCGTCGAACTTCATGTGTGGCCCACAGAGAGTCAGTTCCTGGAGGGGAGAGGGGTCTAAACAGAAACAAAAGTGTTGGTTGAATAGCTGTAGCATGGATAACGTGATCCCCAAAGTGTACACTTTACGTCATTCTCTATTAACTTGGATTCTCGAAATCTCCTTTCTTGTAGATTTTTCCCCCTAATCTTTGCACAGCGAAGGAGATTCACCTCTAATTTCACAGTACGAATACAGAATTCATGTGGTCTCTTCAGTTTGTGATTAAAATGTTATAAACTGAATATTCTTGGTAACATTTTTTAGAGACTTTTAGGTTGGTGACTTGTTAAAAAGCTTATTACTCATACAACCAGGTATGAGTAATAAAATATAGGGTGTCTAAGGATTATGAGTCTAGTCCTTCCCAATTTTTAGGTGAAGATTAAAAGGAGAGAGGAACAGAAGTATCGACACTGTAGAAACACCCCTCAGACCTTCCAGGCTGTGGGTAGAAACAGTAATGTATTTCCTCACCACAGATCACAACACTGATACAAAAGATACAACAGTGACAATGAACTTGGAGTGCACAGACACCTGCTGGGAGATATGTTCAAGTGAGAGAGGAGGGCCTGAGAAGTTTTTGACACACTTAGCTGACAGACACTTCTAGAAAGTGTGCAATTGCTCCATGTCCAATTCTAAGCATTAAGATGAAATTCATTGCAAAAAGTGAAACTTTGGAATAACTTGACTAGATCACCTTAGCATTCTTGAAGGTTTTAGAGCAAGTACAGGTTTACTTTCTTCCCCAGATCTGCTTCTCTCCAGTTTGCCTGATTTCAGGAGAGGGGCCATCACTCTTGACTCATCTGCCGTATTGAGCCTCATCAGGTCCACCCAGCTCTGAGCTCTACTCACCTGAACTTGTTCTTTCTTTTCCTTCCCCGCTACCACTGCCTCAATTCAGCGAGAACCTTATACTTTTTGTGTACATGGCTGTCACTCACTGGCCAACACAAATTTTACCCCTTCGATCCATTCTCCATAAGGTTATCAAATGCAAATCTAATCACTTCACTACTGCTTCAAGTACCTTAAAAGGTTGCCCTCTCTTTCAAAATAAAAGACAATTTCCCCACCAGGAATACAAGACCTTCTATGAACTGACATGAACCCTACACACCTCTCTCTCTCTCCCCCCCCCCGCCCTTATACATAGCCTATGTTCCATCCATAACAATTACAGTACTTTTTGTTCTCCTGATATGCCAGGGTCTCTCAGACCCATGCCGTTGGCCTTTGGTACTTCCCTCTGCTAGTAATTCTTTCCCCCAATATCTTTCTAAAACTCTGCAAGTTTAGCTAAGTGCCCTCGCCATGTGCATATTTCCACCCTGTCCATTTTTACATTTCCTACATTTGTCTGTTTATTTCTCTGTTTCCTCCATTAATAAGAAAAAATCCTAAAGGTTAGAGGAACCAGGTCTCATTGTTCTGGCATAAAATGGGCACTTGATAAATGTTTGTTGAGTTTATTTAGTATAATAAAAAGATCCCGAATGCAACCACATGTCATCCAATTTCATAGTTTTAACTGCTTGATAATTGATGATCTTGGAGGGATCATGTGAAATGGGTATTGGAAAGCTAGATCTGGGAGGACTCCACTCTGAATTGTGTGAAGAGGGAAAAGATGTGCTTTGTAAGCCATATGCCAAAGCAAATGCCACTTTGGAGCAAAATGCGAATAGCTTGTTAAATGATAGTTAAAAGTGCTTACAGATTTGCATGGATCACAAGGTGGCAGTAGAGACTCATTCAGAACACTTCAGGCAAGAATAACACCATTCTTAGACCCATGGTTTAGGGAAACAACCCACTAGGTGTTCGCTGAACTGCAGCAAGGTAGTTAATAGAGGCTGCCTCAGTTCCTCTAGACAAGTTAAAGTAACGGAGATTGGAGATAGGAGAACTGAATGAAGCAGCAACGAGCTAAGGGTGATACCCTGAAGTCATATATGCATATATATGTGAAGTAATATTATTGTGGACACTATTACAAATGTCCCTCGTTTATGTCCACCTCCACCCAGCCCCTGATCCCCTCCTTCCCTGGCCTTCACCACCCTGTTGTCTGTGTCCATGGGCTATGCATATATGTTCTTTGGCTAATCCCTTCACCTTCTTTTACCCAGTTTCCCCAACCCCCCTCCCCTCTGACATTTGTCAGTCTGTTCCATGTATCCATGCCCCTAGTTCTATTTTGCTTATAAGATTCTACATATTAGTGAGATCTTATGGCATTTGTTTTTCTCTGACTCACTTATTTCACTTAGCACCATACTCTCCAGGTCTATTCATGTTCTGTTGCAAAGGATAAGATTTCCTTCTTTTTTACAACTGCGTAGTACTCCATGGTGTAAATGTCCCACAGCTTTTTATCCACTCATCTACTGATGGGCACTTGGGCTGTTTCCAGACCTTAGATACTGTAAATTGCGCTTCTATGAACATAGGGGTGCATATATTCTTTCTGATTGGTGTTTCGGAATTCTTAGGATATATTCCCAGAATTGGGGTGGCTGAGTCAAAAGGCAGCTCCATTTTTAATTTTTGAGGAAACTCCATCCTGTTTCCCTGAGTGGCTGCCCCCGTCTGCATTCCTACCAGCGGTGCACTAGGGTTCCCTTTCTCCACATCTTCACTAGCACTTGTAGTTTGTTGATTTGTTGATGGAGCCATTCTGGCAGGTGTGAGATGACACCTCATTGTAGTTTTAATTTGCATCTCTGGTGATTAGTGATGTCGAACACTTTTTTCATGTGTCTCTTGGCATCTGTATGTCCTCTTTGGAGAAGTGCCTATTCGGGTCCTTTGCCCCATTTTTTAATTGGATTGTCTGTCTTCCTGGTGTTGAGTCGTATAAGTTATTTATATATTTTGGAAATTAACCCTTTATCAGATGCATCCTTGGCAAATATGTTCTCCCATACAGTGGGTTCCCTTTTCATTTTGTTGATGGTTTCTTTTGCTGTACAGAACTTTTTAGTTTGATGTAGTCCCATTTGTTTATTTTTTTCATTTGTTTCCCTTGCCCTAGGAGATATATTGGCAAAAATATTGCCTCAAGAAATGTCTGAGATTTTACTGCCTATGTTTTCTTCTAGGATTTTTATGGTTTCACCACTTACATTTAAGTCTTTATCCATTTTGAGTTTATTCTTGTGTATGCTGCAAATTGGTGGTTTAGTTTCATTTTTTTGCAGGTACCTGTCCAATTTTCCCAACACAATTTATTAAAGAGACAGTTTTTACTCCATTGTTTCTTTTGACCTTTTTAATGTGAGTACTATATAAAATGTAATTTATATATGTGACTCACTGTAATTCCATTGGACAGTAGTGCTCTGGAGAGAGAGATTTAGGTTCAATATAGTTTACTAGCAACTAGAGTGTGGCCAGAGTAGCTGCGCTGCCTTGGTCAGGGGTGACTTTTCCCATGACTGATGTGTAGTCTAGCAGAGGATGTCTGAGCACTTGGTAGGAAGGATGTAGATAACATTCAAGATCTTCATTGGCATTAAAACTACATGGACGTTAAGTTTCCCTTAAAACCTGGGTTGAGCTTTCATGCTGACAGACAGAAATATAGGAAGTAGGATGCTACTTATGGTTTCAAGGGACTGATTCCTTAGAGTTGAATCCTTACTAGTCTTGCTTGCAAGTCATAGTTTAAAACAAGCAAGGTTCAAATTGCATGATTCCTTGCATTTTTTTTTCAGTGGAATCATATCAAGTTCTCTGGGAAATAAACAAAAACGCATTCATTTTCAGCCAAATATTCATCACCAAAAAGCATAGCATTATGAGTTATGAACAGTGATGGTTGCCTATCTCATTTGGTTCCCAACTCTCCCTAGTCCAATAGCTGTGTTTTGCTTTTAGTTTGCTTTAGTTTCAGAAAAAGTTTCCTCTTTTCACCACCACTCCTTTTTTCAAATTATTGGCTTGTTTTCATATGACACAGTTAAAAGAAACCAAGAAATCCAAAATTACTTCATGTTCTGGTTAGACTTTTATACAAATACATTAGTAAAAATAATGTTTGACTGTTTAGTTCTAACGTGGCTTTCATTAAAGGTTACCATTCTCTTTCAAATTAAATGTTTTGGGATGCTCTAATTGCTTTGGGCTTTTCTTTAATATTAAAAAGCAGATGATGCATTAATGGGCTTACTATATAATTGAAGCACAGAAGGCTCTGGAATCTGACTGCTTCTCTCACTTTTAGCTGCGTGACCTTAAGAAAATTACTACACATCATGGTGTGTCCACTATGCAATTGTTAAAAGGGGGATAATAATAGTACATTATAGGATTATTGTGAGGATATAATGAGTTAATACATATAAAAGACTTACAACATTGCCTGGTCATATTAAGCACTCAATAAATGTTAGTTGCTATTGTTGTTATCTTTATTACTACTATTATTATTTCATACTGCTCTCATTACCTTCCATTCCAGAAAGTGGATTCTCCTCCTGTAAAACACATTTACATTTGTTGCTATCCCATAGCATGTCAATAGGACAGAGTTTCTTGGAATGGGGACAGCTAGGAAAAGAAATAAACCAGATTTAAAAGTTTTCAAGAGCAATCATACTTTTGGAACATTTTTTTTTTTAATGTTGAATACATTTTTGAGTGGAGAATAGTTAAGAGTTTTAAAGAGATTAATTCATATTTATAAACTGCATGTTATTAGTAATTCTGTAATTACAAATATTCTATTTAGAAACCTTTAGAAGTAAAACTATAATTTTGGGAAATTATAATCTTTAAGAAGATTCGTGTTAAAACAATGGAAATTAGCTGTCAACAGAGCCTACTTACCAAAAGTAAATATTGTTCTAACATAGTTCCTAAGCACTATCTTCTTTACAATAGAGATAAGAACATTGGCCACGACAGGAAGAACGTCTTGAGGATAAATGTCCCTTATATATGAGCTTTCCTTTCCTCTTAAGGGAGGTAGAGATGTTTTCTTGGCTCAGTGTTAACTAACATGTAACCACCATCTTACTCCTTCACTTGCCACTCACACATGCGTTTACTGCTTTACCTTTGCAAGATCTAAGTATCCAACTTATTTACTTTATATTTTTATTCAGTGTTTGTAATTTGACCTTCATTTGTTTATCTTTTTTTTCCAAATCAATGATTCTTATCCTTGATTCCAGAACACTTCAGGGTGTTAGAATTTGTGTCATAAAGAATCACCGAATACTCTTAAGAAAATTTCAAAGTCAAATTAATTTTAAGTCATTTTCATTTAAAATAAGAATTTTCCATTTGATAATCTCAAGAGGAAGGGTTAGAAAAATCTCCAAACTCAGATACAGATAATTTTGTCACTCTCCAACGACTCCAGGAATCTTTTCCCCACCCCTAATTTTGGGACTGAAATATATAAAAAGCCTAGAATGAGTTTTATTTAATGTTTGTTCTGGAATGAGGGAACATGTGCGAAACTTGAGGCTGGAAGAAAGTTTTACAACTGCATTAGACTATGCATATTAAGAACAAAGGTACCCATCAGCAGACATACTGAGTTAATAACCACTGAGTTTTTTGACCCTACTGCGATACACATATAACACCTAATAAAAAATGTATTTGCCAAACAGTTATTACCAGTAGATCTGAGTTAGAAGCTAAAAAATGAAGAACCTGAAGATAAAGTGATGACTCTCTAATTAATGAAGTATTCCACACACACAGCTTTGGCAAAAGCAAGAACAAGTATTAATCATTTACAAGAAATGCTTACCGATCTTCTTCCGGGACCTCGATGGATCTTCTGATAATGGGGTATGGATGGCTGGGAGCCGTTGACAAGCACTTACAGCCTGTATGGTTGGCAACTTTAACAGGCACTAATTCAGGTACTGATGTCAAAGGTACTGATATTTCAAAGAGCTAGAGTAGAGAAAAATAACCACAATACATACACATTTAAAAGAATAATTTCTACAGTCTGCATTTTTGCCTTTGTCCTTTATGGTAGTAACTTTAGCAAAGTTTTCCATTGAGAATAGAACTAATAAGGATAAAGACTCACATGGTGGAAAGAATACTTGGCTGGGAGTCAGGAGACCAGGGGCTTATCCAACTTTACCAGGTATTTAAGCTTGGTTAAATCTCCTAATTTTTCTGTGTCACTGGTGTCTTTGTAAAATGGCACTATTAATCCCTGCTCCTGCTTTAAATCTGAGTGTAAATAGTAAGGATTAAATGAAATTATACCTATGAAGTTTCTTTGAGACCATGGTGAAGAGATTATTGTTCAAAACAATTTACTTATCACTTCTCATACTATCTCCATTGAAGGAATATAGTTTCCTGTTCTTTGACTTTGGACTTGGCCATGTGACTTGCTTAGTTAACAGGATGGTAGCAGACATGACACAACTACAAAACCGAACTGTGTATGCTTCGTAGGGCTTGTTTTCTCAAGTGTATGCAGTAGCCATGAGAAGAGCATGATCTAGCAGGCTTGCTGGTCCAAAGGATGAGAGGCACAGGGAACAGATCTAGATTTAGCCTGTAGCTTGGAGTCAAACCCAATGGCAGCTACTCTAAACTAATTAAATCTCAGATACATGAGTAAGAATAAGTCTTTGTTGTTGAAGCCCCTGAGTTTTAGGATATTTATTATGCAGCATCACATAGTAATAACTGACTGATACACAATCATCATGCCCAACCACTTAATTAGAGGTAACATGAATGTCACTCTATGTTTCTATATGCCAGGCCCTGTTGTAAGCACTTTTATATTAATTCATTTACCCCTTATAACAAAATTATAGCATGGGTTTTTATTACCCTCCCCCACCCTCTATAGGTGAAGAAACAGATGTACAGAGAGGCTATATAACTTCCTAAGGCCACATAACTATTGATTGGAAGAGTGGGGATTTGAACTCAGGCAGTCTACTCTAGAACAAGAGGTGATACTGTTAAGAATATACTTTATTACATTTTGGAATGAAATTGCTGCAACCAGAAGGAGTAAGTTGGGATCTCGGCAAGTAGAATTTAGAGAAATGTCAGTTACTTTGTTTCTAGAGTGGTTCTGTGGTATAAGGATGCATCTGAACTTGACTTTAATGCTCTGTCCATTCAATCACCATTCCATGTAGCCTTGCTACAGAGAATTCATTTATTCACTTTGTTTCTAAGAGGTATTTCATGAAATAGTCCATAACTTTGAGATGAGAGATAGCTTTTTTTTTTTTTAAAAAAGCACAATTAAAATGTTCAAGTATGCATATTTGGAAATAAAAATTGCTGTACACTTACACTTAAGTACATTCTGTAAAACTAATCATTTGTTGAGTACAGCAGTCAAAATAAAGTACTTAACTATCTATTAAGTGAAAACAATCCATTAAACTTGTGTTTATTCTGACCTTTCAATATGTAATGGAACTTCCATGAGTCTGAGTAAGAGAGTGTTTTTAGAGTGTTTACTTTGCATAAACTTTATCTTCTTGCGAAATTTTTCAGCTATGCTAGGGAATAACATGGTCATGAACTAAAGCCTTTTACATTAATGCAAGCTTTGTTTCTTCTGACAGCTGGTGCTTAGCCAGACATACTTATGTTATTTTTTTACCTGATTGTCAAATAGTAGAGGTCAGGATTTACAAGTTCCAAGATTCTCTAAAAGAATTTAGAAAAAGAAACTATACAGTTTAAGGGATATTTTAGGGAGTAGGGGAACAAATTTAACACATTGTATGAGGGAAACGTATTTATACGTTTTACTTTGACTGGTAGTAGAGCGCGCGATGAAAACTACCCGCAAACAATGTGTTAGGAATAAGTTAACTTATTGTCAAACAAATCAGCATCCCATTCTTCACATTAAATTAAGATAATTACCCAACATGGATATATTTGGTGCATATGTAATTTTATTATACTACTATTGTATATATATTGTACATATGTATGCAGAAGAAAAACTATATAGGCAAATGTGATAATTAAATGAATATATCAACATGCACAAGGAATTTGCAACATAGAGCCAAAAGGAATGGAGCTTGACTTCTAGTGTTTTAATATGTTTTCCTAAGTTTGTTATTACTGCTCTCCTATGCAACAATTATATTTTACAACAATATGATAGCAATGAAAAGAAAAACTTATCTACTGAGCAAAAAGGATTTTATAAGATGGAAAGGGAAGAATTATTTCTTTCATGGAGACTGCAGAGTTCTTTTCAAAGGTCTTTTGTGCTGGATATTTTCCATTTGCTTTTCCAGAGATTCAGTCCTCTCTCGTTCCTTCCCCACTGGGCTCTGTGACCCAGGAGGCTGACCTCGTGGGCAGCATCTATAGGTCCTCCTGCCTCCTCCACGCCCTACCCGCCCCTGCTCCTTGCCAGGCTGAGGGGTGACAGTGGCCGCCATTCCTCCAGCCAGTCCCGCAGCCCTCTGCTTCACTTTCTCTCTGGGTCTCAGAGCTGCTCTTCACTCCAAGGGTGGGGGCAGGTCCCCCTTTTTGCTAGCTCTGGGTACTGCACCAGCCCTTCCTTCTTTCCCTCAGCCCATTAAACTCTTCTCAGTCACTTCATTTGACCAACACAGAGCCTAACTAATCAATAAGGCAGTGCAGCCATCTTCATTCCTTTCAATGTCTATTCTAGTAACTTCCATCTGATTTTCTGATTCTTGACGTTATAGCATCAGAGAGACAATAACTGATACAAATCCAGGCTCTGGAGTCTCAGAGACCTGGATCTGAAGCCAGCTCTGCCATAAGCTACTTCCCTGAGCCTGAGTTTTCTCATCTATAAAGGAAGATGAAAAGATACCCTTTAGCTTGTTTCAAGGATTAAACGAGACAACGTGCATAGAGCGTTTCGCACAGTGCTCGGCGAGAGCTGAGCGGCAGCTGTCAGCACTGCGGGCCTCGGGGCGGGCCGGGGCCTCCTACCTGCTTGGAAACGTAGGAGGTGCTGGTGTTCATGCACACGCCGCGCTCCTCGTTGCAGCAGCCGCCACAGCGGAACACGTTCACGCAGGGAGGTTTGAAGAACCTGTTGGTGCTGCTGCCCAGCTCGCTGGCCACCTCCACGCACGTCTCTCTCGGGCTGCACTGGGTCCTCTGCCACTCCTCATCTATAACTGCAGAGAGGGACTCATGGGGCCAGCAGAAGAAGCGGCCCTGGCACGCAACGAGAGCCAGGGTTATGCCGGACACCGCTGTTTTCACATTTGCAGTGTTTGTTTGTTTTACTAGACGGATATGTTCTTTTTATCAGTCCTTTAACCAAAGATTGTTTTCAGAAAAATTAAAACCAAAATCTGTGTTCGTTCCCCCTTATACAATACCTAGGTAGAATATAATTTTATTTTTCTTTGGTGAAGAACACGATATCCTGTATACAACCACATTGGGTACATCTAGAGAAGCTGGCTAATTAGGGAGTAAATGGATGTGTGTACAGAAATAACAGGTAAATGTTATTTATTAAGCAACTCACACAACACAGCTGACTCGCATTTATTCTACTTGAAGCCAGGAGTGGAGAGGTTTTAGCACTATTAAGGAATACGTTTTTTGTTGGTTGCTTAACTGGGTCCTGCCAACAACCACTAAGTGAACTAGAAGATACATCCTGCCCCAGGTGAATCTTGAGATGCCACCTGTGGTCCAAGCTGACACACTGACTGCATCCTCTGGAGAGGCCCAAGAGAGACACCCATCTAGGCCATGTGTGCACCTATGACTCACAGAAACTGGGAGATTAAAAAATGTTGTTTTAAGCAGCTACGTTTTAGGGTAAGTGCTATGCAGCAATAGATAAACTCTTCTCCATTGTTACCCCGTCTTCAAAAACTGGTATTGGTCTCTCTCCAGCGTATTCTAAATTCCCATATATTTGAACATGTTTCCACTGGAAGAGACAGAAGAACTTCTGCTTAAAGCACACAAACATAATATTATTGTTGGAGATCCGACTATACTCTGTAAATTATTCCCTTAAAACATCTTTCCATATTCTTTCCCCCCCTAAATTTCAATTTTCCTCATATGTTGCTCCTTCAATCACTGAAAACACAAAATACAAGATGTTTGGCCAGCTGAGAAACATTGCATATACTAAACAACTTTCCTAAACTCTTGGTTTTTTTTTATAGTAAAATATTTTATCCTGATACCTTTTTAAATTTCTAATTTTGAATATTTATACAAAAAGCCTGAACTCTGTAAACATGAAAGATAAATTGTCCAATTAGGTGTTAATATGGACATCACTTAATTCACTATTATTAATCATGAATCCTGGAAAAAACAAGTAATTAAATTACGAAGATATTCCTATTAAATTATTAAAATTCTACTTAAATATTGTTTTCCATTTGATTTTTTATAAAACTTAAGTTTTGAAAGTTGGAGTGGTAAGGTTTTAATCAAAATTGAGTGGAACTATGACCAATGACACCGAGTAAAAGCTGCATAACTCCACTATTCCTTACTACTGCCCAGCAGGACTGTTCTGCCTCCAAGATTACCCTGAAATCCATGAGGGTAGAGTTCATAACAAATTACAAGTGATATACTACATCCATTTGATTATTTACTGCTTCGAAAAATAGTTTTACACTTTTATTGGTTTCCTCCTTAGGAAATGTCAATGTCACTGACTTGTTTTTAGATCACCTAATCTTGGTTTTATGGTAATGCTTGTCTACCTTGTCTTTTTTTTTTCTTTTTTTCCCCCCAGGCCTTTCTACCCTCACATCAACCAGGTTTTATTTCTATTTTTTTTAAATTTATCTTTATTTTTGGAAGTGTTACAGATGTCCCCCTTTTCCCCCCATTGATCCCCTCCATCCTGCATCCACCCCACTCCCAGGCCTTCCCCATAACAATGTCTGTATCCATGGGTTATGCTTATAGACATGTAAGTACTCTGATTAATCTCTCTCTACCCACTCCCCCACCCCCACCTTCCCTCTGAGATCCCTCAGTCAGTTCCATGCTTCTATGTCTCTGGATCTATTTTGTTCATCAGTTTATTTTGTTTATTACATTCCACATATGAGTGAGATCATGTGGTACTTGTCTTTCTCTGACCGGCTTATTTCGCTAAGCATAGTACTCTCCAGGTCCCTCCATGCTGTCCCAAAGGATAAGTGATCCTTCTTTTGTACAGCTGCGTAGTATTCCATGGTGTAAATGTACCACAGCTTTTTTATCCACTCATCTACTGATGTGCACTTGAGAAGAATGTATATTCTGCAGCTTTGGGGTGGAATGTTCTGTAAATGTCAATTAAATCTACTTGATCTAGTGTGTCATTTAGGGTCACTGTTTCCTTTTTGATTTTTTGTCTAGAAGACCTATCCAGTGAAATCAATGGGATGTTAAAATTCCCTAGCATGACTATCTTGCTGTTGATCTCTCGCTTAAAGTCCCCTAGAAGTTTTTTTAAACAAATTTAGGTGCTCCTATATTGGGTGCATATATGTTTATCAGGGTTATATCCTCTTGTTGGATCAAACCCTTTAGTATTATGTAGTGACCTTTCTTGTCTCTCATTATGGTCATTTTGAAGTCTATTTTGTCTGATATGAGTATTGCTACCCCAGCTTTTTTTTTTTTTTTTTTTTCATTTCCATGTGCATGGGAAATTTTTTTCCATCCCTTCACTCTCATCCTGTGTGAGTTTTGTCCTGAAGTGGTCTCTTGTAGACAGCATATATTTGGGTCTTGTTTTCTTATCCATTCAGCCACCCTATGTCTTTTTATTGGAGTATTTAATCCATTTACATTTAAGGTTATTATTGATAGATACTTATCTATTGTCATTTTAATTCTTTATGCCTATGTTTCCTTTTCTCTCTATTTCTACTTCTAATTACAGCAGTCCCTTTAACATTTCCTGCAATGCTGGTTTGGTGGTGATAAACTCCTTTACCTTTTTTTTTTTTTTTGTCTGGGAAGCTCATTATGTCACCATCTATCTTGAATGACAGTCTTGCTGGATTGGGTAGTCTTGCTCTCAGATCCTTGTTTAGCATTACCTTGAATACTTCATGCCATTCCCTTCTGGCCTGTAGAGTTTCTGATGAGAAGTCAGCTGACAGCCTTATGGGAGCTCCTTTGTAGCAACAGCTTGCTTTTCTCTAGCTGCCTTTAATATTCTCTCTTTGCCTTGAATTCTTGGCATTTTAATTGTGATGTATCCAGGTGTGGGCCTCTTTGGGTTTGTCTCTCTTAAGACTCTCTGTGCCTCCTGAACTTGTGTGGCTTTTTCCTTCACCAGGTTAGGGAAGTTTTCTGCCATTATTTCTTTAAACAGGTTCTCTAACCCCTGCTGACTTTTGACCTATTCTGGCACTCTTATAATGTGAATATTGTTATGTTTCATGTTGTCCCACAGCTCCCTTACACGGTCCTCCTGTTTTTCAATTGTTTTTTCTTTTTGGATCTCTGACTGAGTGATTGTTTTCTATTCTGTCTTCTAATTCGTTGATCCAATCCTCAGCTACCTTTAATCTGCTGTTTATTCCTTCCAATGTATCCTTTATTTCTGCTATGTCATTCTTCATTTCCTCATAGTTTCCATATCTTTTTTCATGCAGTTAAGCATCCTTACATTCAGTATTCTGAACGCTATAACTGATAGATTGCTTATCGCCATTTCATTTAGCTCTTTTTCTAGAGACTTCTCTTGTTCTTTCATTTGGGGCTTGTTTTTTTGTCTCCCCATTTTGGCTGCCTGTTTGGGTTTGTTTCTATGTATTAGATAGATCTGCTAGGACTCTCAGTCCTTTTGGAGGGTCTCTTGTGCAGGCCAATGTCAGACACAGTTTGTGACTGGCCCTGAGTACCCTGTTTGAAGTCTCCTCTGTTGGGGCTGGCTGCTATTGGGCAGGACCAAGATACACACCAAAGTCTGCTTTTCCAAGGCCTGGTTCCAGAAGCAGATCAGGCAAAGACTCACAGCACTCTGAGGTCTGCCCTTGCCTTCAAGTTGATTAATCTGATTCTGTTAATGAGCCTGAGGCTGTAGAAACTCCACAGGGTGGGGTGGCTGTTTGTTATCAGTCTCTTGAGGAGCCTCAGGCTGTAGAAACTCCTCTGGGTAAAGTGAGAGGCTTTCCAGCAGGGTGGGGCAATTACCCACCCACCCCCCACCCCCCCACCCCCGACCAGGCAAAAGCAGCAAATTGCCTGAGAAAAATGTCTTCTGCAGTATGGAGAAATGACTCGGCACAGGAATCCAGAGGAGTGCCTTCTGATCTCAATTTCCAGAGCCCACAACCCTAGATTCTCCTCACACAGCTCCAGTCCACTCTGCCCTACCTTTGCTGGAGCCCAAGGTGAGTGACTGCACCCAAAACTTTGTGCGTTTCATCTTAAGAGGGTGCCTGCATTTCCAGCCATCTCTCCCTGGAAGACAGAAACCCAGCTGCTTTTCACAGCCAGATGTTATGTGGGCACCTTTCTCAGTTCTGGTGCTCTAGGTTAGGAAGCCCAGTCTGGGGTTTAGGTTCTAGAGTCCTCAGTGGGAACCCCCACAGCTGAGATATCCCTCCGGACCTGCAGCTGCTGCTTGTGGGAGCCCAGACAGCCTTTTCGTGCCTCTGTACTTCCTACTAGTTTCTACGCAGTCTCCACTTTTCCTCCTTGGTTATGAGAGTGCTCTCCAGCTCGTCTTCAGTTGCAGTTGATTATTCAGGATGTTTTTTCTATATTTTAGTTGTAATTCCAGTTTGGTCCCAGGAGAGTGTCAGTGTAGCTTCCACTCAGCCCGTTGCCATCTTTAATCCTTTTGTTTACCTCGTCTTCAGAGAGTATCTCCAGGCTCACCTCAGGCCTTCATACAGGTAATCTGGTTAAGGCCTTGGATCTCAGGTGAGGTCTGACCACTTTGTTTTTATAAAGTCCAGGTTAATTTACTACATACAAACAACTAGAGCTTCAAACCTCTGGCTAAAGTGGGTTCTAGGCCATGGATCCAATGATCTCAACTCATTTAGACACACAGTCATACACGAACACAGAATCCTCTTCACACTCATGCCCACGATGCAGCCAAGGGATTTACCCCTATCTACGCAAAGCCTCCCCACAGCCAACAACAGCAGAGTGTGCAACTTCGTCATCTTTTTACAAATGGGGAAAAATAAAAATAACTCTAGAAAGAAAGAAAAGAATAATTTTGGCTTAGGGGTCAAATTGAATTATTGGATAGATATAATCCATTACCAGGTAATCATATCTTAATCAAATCTAAAATGTTAGGGCAAGAATGCCACAGCGGCTTCTTGCGTTGCTTTGACATGTCATAAAAAAAGTTAAATGCCTAATTGTAGGCCACACAATTTTATTTGGCACCCATTTTATTCATTACGGCACAATACAGACAATGGATTTCTTATAAAGAACCACCACACCTTACTAGGGAACAATCATTCCATTTATTTCAAATGATGTTACTTTACGGTCTTGAGGTAAGATTATTTCATCTAGAGAATCCCCCCTCCATTATTCTCCTAGTAATACCAGTGTGCATTATTACAACTCAGCTTCCAACTTCTACTTTTCACTTTTCACTAAAAAAATAGGGCCCTGGCCGGTTTGGCTCAGTGGTTAGAGTGCTGGCCTGGGACTGAAGGATCCCAGGTTCGTTTCCAGCCAAGGACATGTACCTCGGTTGCAGGCTTGATCCCTGGCTCCAGTTGGGGCGAGTGTGGGAGGCAACCAAATGACGTGTGTCTCTCACATTAATGTTTCTCTCTGTATCTTTCTCTCTCCCTTCCATTCTCTGAAAAGCAATGGAAAAAATATCCTCTGGTAAGGATTAAAAAAAAATCATAGAAATTCAAATAAAAAAGTTATTAAGTTTATCCATGTACGTATAGCAGTAGAATGCTTCTTATTGATGACTACCTAGGTTGTTTTATTTTTTAAGTCAATGCAATGATTTTTTTAAAAAATTAAGAACCATCTTTCTAGTGTTGTTTTGCCCTCACATCTCTGAATTAAATATACTTCTATATTTTGAAGTGTTCTTTTGTGTTGATTTCTTATCTCAAAATCACACTGAATACATTTCTCTATGGAGTATATAAAGGAAACCAGGATTCTCCATTAACACCAAAGCTATGAGATCAGACCCCCTGTTCCTCTCCCTAACACAAGCTGCCCTGCTCAAACCGTGGGAGAGGTTGGTGCATTTATGACTGTGAGAAAGAGCAAGAACTGGCCTCCATGCACACACACCTACCTTTTAATGTTTCAATGTCATAGAAAGTTGCCGCAAACCTGGTGGACCGATGGGACGCTGAGCGAGAGTCCGGGCTGGTAAAACTCTTCAGCTTCAGTCGGCATCTCCACAGCTTCCAGTCCTCGAAGTGTGTGATCTGCAGAAGTTCTTCCAAACCAGAAGCCGCCCTAATCTGCTGTTCAGATTGTTCTAACATTGACTGCTTGGAAAAACAAACAAACAAACTACTGGTTTAAAGGCAAGTTACTCAAGTTTTACTTTGTCTGATAACATTCATTGCTAACACTTAAAAATGTAAACAGAGCTAAAAAGAAATTAGAGAGATGATTCAAATGTACAGCAGTACCTAGAGAAAAAACAAACTAGTATTTTGACTCACATTCTGCTCACTTATGATTGAATCAAAGGAATTACTTATTCCCCCTGGGTTCTCAGAATATTTAAAAACAGTGGTGGACTTCAAAATGATATGTCTACTTCCTAACCCCCAGAACCTATAAATGTGACTCTATTTGGGAAAAGGATTTTTGCAGATGTCATGAAGTTAAGGATCTTAAGATGAGGTCATCCTGAATTATCCAGGTGGGCCCTAAATCCAAAGACAAATGTCTTTATAAGAGACAGAATAGGGGAAGCCACAAACAGAAAGGGGAAGATTTTGTGGAGACAGAGGCAGAGATTAAAATAATGCAGCCACAGGCTAGGGATGGCCTGTAGCCACCAGAAGCTGGAAGAGGCAAGGAAGGGTTCTATCCAAGAGACTGTGGAGGGAGCAGAGCCCTGCTGACACCTAGTTTTCAGAATTTTGGATTCTAGAACTGAGAGACAATACATTTCTGTTGTTATAAACTACCAACTTTGTGGAAATTTGGTACAGCAGCCACAGGAAATTAATATATATTTTAAAATCATACTATTTTTGTGACAGGAGTCAATGACAATTGTTTTCACTTCTATTATTTGTTTGAGAAATTGACCCACAAAGTTCTGGGGACCCTGCCTACAGTCACACAGGAAAGAAGATTTTAAGATTCTAATAACTTGAATTTTCTGACTTCTAATCCTCTAAGCCTTTTTTCTTTTAAAACCTTTTTACTCTATGAAATCAATAAAAATATATTTTCAAAAAAATAAACCTGTTTACCATTTCAAAGATATGATGGTGGTTTTTTTCTGATAAAATACACTTCTACATATTATACTGAAAATTTCCTTTCCACACAGTTGCGTGAACTGTATTGATTGATATGATGCCTGGATTTGTGAGTAAAACTGATTCGGCCAATAAAAGATTTTCAATATGTAGTCTAATTGTTCAACATTAGGGGTGTGGTTATATAAATAATGATACATGCATACAATGAAATATTATGTGAGCACCAAATCCAATGATTTAGAGATATACTGAGAAAGAATGAATCTTCATTCAGCAGTGTTTTGAGTAGAATTTAATTTAGATATGACAATGGATACTGAGTGGTCCGAAAGTGGGTGCTCAGAAGAGCAAGCATGGTCCAAGTCATGCACAATTCAATTATATCTCTTTTAAAATTATTTACGTGTGTATAATGTGCATCATATATATAAACAATTAACCACTGCTAATTAGACTGGACTTTCTGTTTTCTTCACTCAAGTCATCTGATCAACTGTTTTCGGACCAGTTCTCAGCTTCCATGACTTTTCCAAGATTGAAGACGAACAATCTTGTTTTCCAGGCTAAACAGCCCAAAGTCGGCTGCCTCATGTGAGACCATTCCAGACGACAGAATAAACTGCTGCTCAATTTCCTAAGAAGCCCAAACAACTCATTTGTCAAAAACCGATTTAAAAATAATAGGTACCGCCTTAACCTAATGGAATTCAACAGGGAAGTGCAAATTATAATCCTTTTACAAGCTGGTCTGTAAAATATTTGGAAGAAGGTATAAATGAGAATACAAACATGGACGCCAAGTGGAGGGAGCATGGCTTAGAGTACACGGCTGGCTTCCCATCTCGGCTCTGAGCCTTTCTTGGGCCATCCCAGTCCCATGTTGTTAAGAACCTTCTGTTCTGGACACGGAAAAGGAGATCAGCTTTGCAAGACTCCTCACTAGACCTCTTGAGAACCGTATCTCTGAGACTGTGTTTCCAAGCCTTTCACAAACTGTTGATGCTATTTTGTCAAACTGTGTTGGCAACATGTCTTCAGGAAGTTTGCTGGTAAGGGGGTGAGATGAATAGAATTTGTATACTTGGAAAATCCAGAAGCTTCCGTGTGAGCAATGGAAGGAACACATTTCACCTAACTTTCCCTAGGTTTGCTTAGGGATTTACAAGCATTGCCTGGGGCACAGTTCTTTGTAGTGGGTTTAGGGAGGCAGATCAGGTTGCAGCAGAAATAGTTCCTGTTCCCTCCACCTCTTAGCAACTTCCATTTCACTAGAAGCATTTTGCATTGCATCTTTAACTTGATGTTTAAGGCTTAGCCAGAACCACCAAATCTTCCCCGGTTTGGGGTCCAAGTTGTACCATCAGGTCCCCAGCTGTCCCCCCCGCCCCTCTATTCCCATTTCTCACTCTCCCACCTGTCAAAAAATCTGTTCAGGTCATGTTAAACTTGTGAGTTCAAGTTGAAGTTTTGTGACTTTGCCTCCTGCAACTCCCAAGTGGAAATAACATCTCCCTAAAGGAAGCTTTGCCTAATACAATGAACCCCTCTGTCCTCTGGACATACAGCTATTGGGGAGGGGGGAGCATGGATTCGAAGTGTTCAAAACTGGCTTTGAATGCTACAGCACTCTGGAAAATGTGTGGGCAGTTGCTATGAAGTTCAACATACACTCACCATATGACCCAGAAGTCCCAGTCCTGGGAATTTACCCTTGAGAAATGAGGACTTATGTTCACAGAAAAAACTTTACATGAATGTTTATAGTTTGGCTTTCTTTGTAATAGCCAAAATAAAACTGGAAACAACCCATATGTCATTCAATGGGTGAATGGTCAAGCAAACTGTGCTCCATCCATCCCACATAATACCACTCAGCAATGAAAAGGAATGGACTGTGGTACACGTAGCAACTTGGATGGCTCTCAAAGGCTTTGGGAGTGAAAGAAGCCAATCTCAAAAGGTTATTGATGGCACTATTCCATTTATGACAGTCTCAGAAAAACAAAATGATGGTGATGGAGAAGAGATCAGAGGTTGGGGGAGGGTGTGACTATAAAAAGCTAGCATAAACGAAAATTTTTCTGTATCTTGATTGTGGTGGTGATCACACAAATCTGTGTTAAATTTCATAGAGCTGCACATAAAAATGGAATAATACTGATATTACTATATAGTAACTTTAAAAAAATTAACGAAACTGGCTTTGAATCCAAAAGGCACTGCTCCTTTTTAGCTGTTTGACTGAGGGTCAATTTTTGAACTTCCTTAAGCCTTGGTTTCCTCATTTGGAGATGGCAATGCTGATAACACCTCATAGAGCTGATGTGGCGATTATATGAGGTCATATGTGGGAAATGATCAGGTATAGAGTAGACACTCAATAATGTTCATTTCCTTTTTCAGGGGCAGGACATCTGGCCCTGTGCTGGGGTTACAGATCTTTGTTTGATGGCCCTTGATTTTCCTTAGTAAAATCAGAGAGGTGGGTTTGAAAAGAGCAAGATGGGACAACTCCGATTACAGTAAATAAAAACTAAAAAAAGAGAAAAATTTTCCAGGGTAAATCAAGGACACATTTATTTCTTTCTTTTTCTTTCTTTCTTTCTTTCTTTCTTTCTTTCTTTCTTTCTTTCTTTCTTTCTTTCTTTCTTTCTTTCTTTCTTTCTTTCTTTCTTTCTTTCTCTTTCTTTCTTCTCTCTCTCTCTCTCTCTCTCTCTCTCTCTCTCTCTCTCTCTCTCTCTCTCTCTTTCTTTCTTTCTTTCTTTCAGATAAAAAGGCCAATTTCAAAGTATCTACTCAGGCTTGACATATATCTTTTCTTCATAGACGGATGAAGGCAAAAATGACCCACTTCTTAAACCTTTATGTTTTCTTATATTAGGGTCTGGGCTTACCCACAAGAGATAGTATCTTAACAGTATGGGGCATACCTACTGTGGGCACTTGCTAATAATTACTGTTGTGGCTACAGCTGCTTCAGAGGCTCAGCTGGAACCAGCAGGAGGCCTGATCTCTGAAACCCACAAACCTGGCCATTTGGGAGAGGGCTGAGGGAGTGAGGGAGTGTGGGGGGACTCATGCTACCAGCAGCTCTTTTACTTATGCAGTTCTATATTGAAATGCGTATACAAGAGAAACCCAGGGTGTTTAATTAAACTTAGATTTAGGAAAGGAAATATAAACCCAGGGAAAATGTGTGAGTGTGTGTGCGTGTGTGTGTGTGTGTGTATGGTCATGTGCATACATATGCAAACATGCATTTCTGTGAGTGTGTCTGCATAGCTGTCTGGGTATTTTAAGAGGATACTAAAAGGCTAAATGCCTGCGACCTTCAAAGCCTCCAATTTGATGACTATTATTGGTGGCTTTCTCCCAACCATGTTGTCTAGCATTTGGGGAGATGTCTATGGCCCCCTATAAATGTTTTAAATCTGTGGTCTACTCAAATGCCTCTGCTCCCATTTGATGCATCTGTGCTTAGGAAATGTGGGGGCACACAAGTGTTAGATGAGTTTGAGTGGAAAAACTCTAAAAGGATGCTCTGAATAACCCCAAGAGAATATATATATATATATATATATATATGTATATATATATATATATATATATATATTCCTGAGTTACAGTGTTTATCACTGATCTCAAAGATGAAGGGTCCAATGTCTAAGGAAAAACCCAAAGCTTTATGGTAATTAGGTTATTATTAAAAGCAATTTCACTGCCTACCCCCCAAGGAAAGACTCTACTTCTCAGCCACATTGATGTTGGGACATGTGACCAGCTTTGACCAACAGGACAAGACATGATACAAGCAGAGGACTGAAATGCACTTATGATTGCATGGTTCTCCTCTATTTCCGCCACCATCTCAAGCACCTGCCCCTGCTAGCCCACTGATCCGAGGAGGAGGAAAGACATATGGGGCAGTCCCACACTCAGCCTATGGCTTGAGTCTTGACTCCCAGCTGACCCACAGAAACATAAATGAGAAGAGATTTTTGATGTCTGAAGTCACTGAAATTTGGACTGGTTTGTTACACAGCATTACTGTGGCAATAATGAACTGCTACAATCCTATTTCATCCTACGTCTAACACAATCCATTGGGTGGGCAGAGGATCTGGATGCAAAAATGCATTGTCCTTTTCACAAGGCAGCCCTGCTGCGCTGCTGGCAGTCCAATATGCCCGCTTTCACCTTCCTTCCCAAAGATGCTCTCCTCCTCTTCCTCACCAAGTCCTCTGCATTGTCTAACATGCCCCATGATCCCGAGTCTTGCTTTGACGGTGTAGTTAGGAACAAGCACACCATTACAAAGGCTGCTTTTACTTTATCATCCCACTCTGGTCTTTTTGGGGAGTCTCTTATTTAGGATGAATTCAGGGTATTCATTCAACCAAAATTATACTCCTCCTAACTCCAAAATGAAACAGTACGCAACAACAAAATATTTGCCATAGCAATATTCAACACATGTCATTTTCTCTCTCCAGAAACAATTTTAGCCAAACCTAGATTTCAGGAAAGCAATACTTTTCTCCATGTGAATGTTATAACTATTTAGGTAACAATGAATGACAAAAAGAGACTCATTATAAAAAGTTACAGTGTTACTTAAAGGTTTCAGTATTAAAATGAGCCTTCCCACAGGCCAGATTGAACTCTTTGGCTGTTGGTAAGACACACAAATAACTAAGACCTCTTTAGTTTATAAAAAACATCACTTCCACTCATGTGCCTGGCACATAGAAGACATTCCACAAATGTTTACTGAACTGAATGTACAGCTTTCCTTTTTCAGGAAGAAGGAGTCTCCTGAGCAGAAGAAATAACCCTGAGTATCTTGCTTCAGCAATTCTATCCCAGTCTCCAGCATGGCTGTTTCCCATCTCAAAGATATGTTCAGAAACACTTAGAAGCAACTCAAGTTGTATGCATTAGTCATTAATACTGTTCACCAAATATTTGCAGGTTTCTACCTTCTGAGCACATGGAAGGATTGCACTTCTGGGCCCCTTGTGGTTGATGGGGTGGTGGTGAGTCAAGGGCCTATGACCGAAAGTGATGTGTGTTACTTCCAGACCAGAGCATTTAATTGTCAGGGCAACACTCTCCAGGGCTCTCCTTCCTTCTGTCATGGTGATTAATGACATTCAAGACGTGGATGCTCAGCCAGTTTCATCCTGACATGGAGTTGACCCTGGACAAACCAGGATGGTCATGTGGTATGAGCAATAAATAAAACTCTGTTGTTTGTGAGTCCTAAAGATTGAGTTTGTTATTGCAGCATATCCTGGCCTATCCTGACTGATAAAGTATCTGACCAGAGTACTTTCCCATAATTTACCACACCTTCACAAACCAACTGGTGTAAGATAAAAACATGGATAACACTTCTCAAGAATCTCAAAGATGAAGTTGATCATCAGTGTGTCCAAGTTTTAATCAGATCTGTTGTGTGGTCAGATGCTGCTTTGCCCATCTCTCTTCCTGTGACTGCCAAGCTGGAATAATGGGTTAAGTTAACTTTCTTCTATAGCTGGCTCCTAGAAGTGAACACCTTATAGGATAGCTTATGGCTGCAAGGACAAGGAAGGGTTCTTTGATACTTCCACCCCAATCCTCTCTAATCCCCACAGGAAAATAGCCCAGGGTGAGTATATTGCCTTATAAAAAATGCTTTAGGATTTAAAAAAATGAAATCAGACAAATCATGATAAGAGTAGATGTTGGAGACTGTTTAATGCAGTAGTTCATAAACTGGGTATCTCAAAATCGTAGAAACCTAGTTCATTAGTCAGTCAATAAATACTTTTTTTAGTATCCACTCTATTACAGGCTTTGCACTAGGTTATTGGGACACTGAAGTAAACAAGACAATGACAAGTCCCTGTTCTCAAGAAGCTTTCATTCCCATAGAGGGTAACAAAGCAATAAGCTTAGATACAAGCAAATAAAAATGTCAGGTACTGATACATACTATGAAGGGGACAAAATAGTGTAATAATATAGATCAGTGTTGACAAACTAGGACCTGTGGGCCAAATCCAGCCGTCAGCCTCTTTTTGTATGGCCTATGAGCTAAACATTATTTTTGACATTTTTAAATGGTTGAAACAAATGAAAAGAAGAACATTTCCTGATGTGTGAACATTATATACAATTCAAATGTCAGTGGCCGTAAAGTTTTACAGCAACACAGCCATACCCTAAATGATCTGCCCTGGCTACTTCTTCAACCTCAACAACTGCAGTGCTGACCTCCACTCTCCCTACTCTACTCACACTGGCCCTGACTAATACCCGAACACCCTAGTCACCTCCCTGCCCTCACCATGGCCATTGCACAGTGGTGGCCTCTGCCTCCCTTACTTCCTTCAGGAGTCTGCACAAATGAAACCGAATTGGAGAAGCCTCCCTCATCCATTACTCTGCGTCTCCTTCCCCTGCTGGATTTTCTTCATGGCATTATCACCCCTGAGTTATTATAGATTCATGTATTGCCTGCCTCCACCTGCCACACTTGGAATATAAGTTACATTCCAATTGAATTGTCTTATTTCCTGCTGCATTTCCAGCACTGAGATCAGTACTAAGATATAGTAGGTACTGGACACACAAAAAAAGAATTGTCGAATACTGAAAAGTTCTAATGAGAGACAAGGGAGAAATCCTTTATGAACTAGGACATCACAACCACTCAAGGCTTTCATGATGCAGGGGGGAACCTCAGAGTGTTTTTGCTTTATGAAGTCCTAGTATCTTGGTAAAGACTACAACTAGTGGCAGAAAAGAGAAAAGTGGACTTGCTACCATAAATGCACCTGAAAAGGAAATGTCTCATCTCACCTCAACTCAACTGCTAATCTCAAGTGGTAGGAAAGAGCTGAACTTAGAAATGTGCTCAGAAACACATTTTACTGTCATTTTTTTTTTCTGTCATTTGTGTCCCTATTTCTCTAGCACCTCTAGCCAATTGTGATAATAATAAATGTACCTGTGAGTTCCAGATATTATTATGTCAAGTTCTACGTGGGAGCATCCATGTGTCCAAATACTATATTTTCATTCTATAAACTGTCTTTACAAGCCTGTCCCAAAAGGGGTTCCATAACGGAAGTTGTTCAATATTCAGCTTTAATGTTATTTTTTTCTAGAGCTCTTAGGGGTCTAAAGATTTATCTACAAGTTGAAATCAGGTTTTTAAACTAAAAAATAAGTCATACAAAGTACTATATTCAAGATATAAGATACAGGTGGTTCTATTATATGCTAAATACCAATAATATGCTAAGGTTCAACCACTAGTTAAAAGTGACTAACTAGGATAGAACAGGTCTGTGTATAGAAGCATGTAATTCAACACATTCAACTACAAGGTCATAAATGAAGAAGAAATTAATGGAAAGCATGTCAATGTCTTTTATGCCAAGGACTGTGCCTGATAGAAAAGTGGACAAGAGCTTGTGGGGCCATTTGACTAACAACAAAGTCAATGGACTTTCCTGGGCATGACTTTGGAAGTAGGAATAGGAAGGGGGGGTGGGGATGGGTCTGCTTCCCGAGTTAAATATGGAAAGTGCACCTCAGTCTTTGTTATTCAATTCACTTTAGAGACAATTTCAGGAGCAGGCAAGTGAAGCAAAGGTTATGAAGTGTTGTCAGCCACGTGGCTTTCTCAGGAAAGTTAGTTTTCCCACATTCCGGTGCACCTTGGACTTATTCCAGTCTCACACAGTGTTTGGATGACTCCAACACCCAGCAATAGTGTTCCACCAGTGAAGTTAAGAAAGAAGGGGCTAAAAGGAAGTGTGGTGAAGGAAACAAATTTTGCCAGAAAAGAGTTGGGCAAGCCTAAAATGACCTGGAATTATTTCTTCATCACTCTATTGATATGTCTGCATCAATGACTTTAAAAAGATTTATGGAGGATGGCTTCCCCTAGTAGCTTATCAAATAAACCAGAAATAGTGCTGGTCAGAAGATCAATATGAATGACAGGACAGTGAGGTTGCAGATATTTATTTACCAGATGCCCCAAGTGTCTATACTATTATACTCAGGACTCATATACAGATGTGAGTCTGTGTGGATGGAGCTTCCTAGAGCTGTGCAGTGCACACCCTGTGCACCTGTATATGAGTATCTTACCTTTACTTAGAAAGCTGAAGAAAACAGACACGGATGGTTAATCTGATTATATTATTGAATCAAAAATAGACAGTAGGTTAACCTTATTTCTAGAAGAAAATGTGTTCTGCTTAGATTGAGAAAGTTAGCAGCTAAACAGTACATACAGTAGATTTGAGTTGAGATTTTCAAAAATATTTATCTCAGTTCACAAATTCCATGCAGTTTACCCCAAACAGCTCCCGTGAGCACAAGTGGAAAGGCTAATGAAATTAGGATGCCTTACACTTAAATGGCATTAGCACAATTGTCCAAGGTATTAGTAGCTGTTTACATGGTTGGTACAGGAAAAAAAGTGTTCAGAGACTCATGTAACTATAGTAGAGGCAACTCTAGTCTAAGCTGAAAAAACAGGAGATTGTTCAAGGCTAGAAAGTGAGGACTACGGGGGAAGGTAATCTAGGGACAGAACTGGCATCGCCGTCCATCCTGAAAGAGGCGGTTAGAAGAGGTTAGGGTGGAGAGAAGAACCTTCTCATGGACCTACAACTAAGAAGGACCCCGAAAATGTCTTAAAATAAATAAAACATTTTCATGTCAAAAAGCAAAAAATAAAATTCATACCCTGGTGTCCAAACCACTACTATCCTGAATATGCTTTCATAGTAAATTTTAATTTAAACAAGAATAGCATCAACACTAAGAAACTTCTTAGATTTTTTCTTAAGAAAAAGTTGGGAGCAAAAGGAAAAGCATTATAATCAATATGATAAACCTCCTTTCCCTCCTTTACCACTCGGTCACATCTATACCCAAGCTTCTGTTAACTATAGGCAACCTTTTCTTCACATCAGAGATATTTAATTTAGCTGGGGATTGGGTGGATATGTAGCTTTATTTTTAAAGGAAATTCTAATATATATGAAGAAAATCACTAATAATATTACTAAACATATAATGCTGCACCTTCCATATGTAAGGACATGTTTTCTGTCACATGCAAATTCAGCTGCTTTCCTTCATTGCCCCATTAAATAAGTTTATGTGTTACCAGTAAATTTGAAACATTTAAAACCTCACTGTGCCGAAGACACCTAAAGAATTCTTGGTGTATGCACTCTTTAAGGGTTGAACAACCTCAAGAATAGTACTTAATTACAACAAATTAGTCTCTTCCTGTCCCATCAAATACAGTGATGTTTTCAAAGTATGATGGAAACATTTTTAAACTCCATGCAACAATCCTGGGGCAGGGGTGTGGGTGCAACTCCATGAACTCAGCACATCTAAACTCAGATGTGATAATAACTCAGGGGTGATAATGCCATGAAGAAAATCCAGCGAGGGAAGGAGACGCAGAGTAATGGATGAGGGAGGCTTCTCCAATTCGGTTTCAGATGTGCTGAGTTCATGGAGTTGCACCCACACCCCTGCCCCAGGATTGTTGAGCCTGAAAAGTCTTACTTGCTTCAAACAAGTCAGCTTTTTTCCCCCCTCCTGTTACAGATTCCCTCCTCAAAATCAGATTCCTTTTCACCTGTAACCTGGCATTGAGATCCAACACCCAGGCTGGTGGCAATGAAGGGGAACTGAGTAACTGTGACCTCTCTCCCATGTGCATTTGGAATCTGCAAAGTTAGAAAAGTGTAAACTGCTGGACAAGGTGACTCTCCACCCCTAACACAGAGTCCAGCCCTTACAGATAAATTGTATATCTGTTTAAGTTACTGCATGTTCATCTGTGCTTTCAGTCCCAAGGACCTATTTCCCCTGTTGGGGGCACTATCAACCCTGGTGAAAACGCACGTCTTAACAACAGCTACAAAAACTCAAGTCCATATTTGATTGTCGGCTCATAGCCAGAAATTCCTAAATCAATAATGATTTAGCACCACTTCACTCATAACAATTATATCAGAAAGATTTTCAAAATAAAAAGTAGAAAAAAACCCAATATAATCTATGAAATACATAAAACTGGGTGAAATATTGCTCAGTCAGTAACATCCTGGTTAATTTTTTTGGCATTACTCTCAGTCTATTGGAGTAATGTTTGCTCACAGAACCAAAGATTTAACTACTGTTGATTTTACATGCTTCAAAGAGCAAAAAAACCCAATTTAACTTACGAGAAAATATTTTCCTAGATGGTATCAATGAGTAATTTGGAAAACCGGATAGAAAACTTCTGTGAAGAGCACATAGGTTTTCATTGACAGAAGTAATTAACTAACTAAATTAACTAACATACGCTGCTCACAAACGACCTGAAAATAAATGGCCCACAAAGTTACATGTGTCACAAAAATAAGTCAGTGGTTCATTAGAAAATCACTATGCCATCCACATATACAACTGAGGGGAAATTTCCCCATCTGAAAAGATTCCAGAATATATATTTATATTCTTTTATACCTCCAAAACACCCCTCAGCATTTTCAAACACTCAGAGCAAGAATCATAGGAAGACTAAGAAACAGAACACTCATTAACAAATGGAGGATGCAAAAAAGGAAAGTCCTCTGTGTAAGCCAATTAAAAAATCTGCATCATATTAAAAATTGAGCTCACCTACCTTCACTGGTTCATGTTCATTACTGGAGTCTTGCACCAACTGCAGGTAAAACATCATGAAAATATTCACCACTGCCCACTGTCTGTACATTTTGAACATTTTAATATCCACTGATTACCAAGGAGTTGACATCAGGCAGCTAGAGAAAACTGTTTCAAAAGGCATTCTCCAGAAGGAAAGCTTGAAACCCCAAGATTTCACGTGGAAAAAACAATCAGTTGTGATCAAAATCCAATGAAATGACTTCAATTAGTCAAGGTATGTTTTTGCACAGTCTTATGCGGACAGAGAGATGAAAAAAAAAAATTAAAATGTTCTCATGCTCCAAAAATAATCAGGAGGTGGACATGTTTTCCACTGGCAATGAGAAAGCACTTTAAATCCATTTCATGGCCAGCAAATGAAAAAAAATCTCTCTACCCTATGCCCCAGGTTCTAGCTCCTTTGTAAAGAGGTGGTGTGGCCACCAATGTTTGCAGCTACAGAAAAGCTGGAACCCAATTCTGGATTCCAACTCTTTTCACAACCCTCATGGAAGCTTGTGGGAGCATGTGTCTTAAATCTGACACAGATTTTGGCAGAAAATGCAGGGAGGTCTTGGCTGTAATCCTGTCACATCCCTACCAATAGCAGGGATGTTTTAAAAACTGACTCAAACACTCAGGACTGCTGTTATTTTAATGCAGATAACCTGTAATGTGAAACCTCTGCACATAGGCATGACTGTGGATCGAAACTGCAGTGCTCAGGAAGGGACCTCGGATGCTCACACATCAACTGCCAGTGACACACAGAAGAAATCAAATATGCTTTAAAACCTCACACGTTCACAAAAATAACAAAATCTCCACACACACATGAAAAGCAAACAAACATAAAATAAAGAACACCGATTTTTAAAGAAGCAACAATTAGGTTTATTTGCATGTGCCAGGAAATACCTCACATACATTTCTATAAAAACCATGTTGTCACTTTTGTGGAACCCTTTGGAAGCACTGGCTAAGTCAGCTTTGGAAACTGAATGCATTTCCAAAAGCTTCGAGACCAGCTCCTGGGGTCTTCACTAGTTTCCAATCTTTGACTTCCAGGTTTTGGCTCTTTCAAACCCATTTTTTGCATTTCTGAAATCAAGAATGGCCTGAGAAATCTCTTCATTGGTGTTCATCACAAATGGACCTAAGCAAGAAAGAGACATTCAGAAAGTTCTGGGTGATGATAACATTTTCTTCTATCCCTAGAAATGGTATGTGTTTCTGTAGTTCTTAACTTGAAACAATTCCAGGCATATCTGAACAGTAAAAGGTTATTTTTGCAGCACCCGATCACCAAGGATGGTAATACAAGTTTCTTGACTAGATAAAGGCAACTGCATCTCATTCATCCATTGCAGGTTGTCATCTTTACTCAAAACATTCTTAGGTTTAGTTCTATTACAACCATTTTGTAGTTGTTAGGCTTTTTTTTCATTCCTTATGTCTTGGAGATATAATTGACATGCAACATTGTATTAGTTTCAGGTATAAACATGATTTTATATTCGTATATATTGCAAAATGATCACCACAATAAATCTAGTTAATACCCATTTTTTCTTATGATGAGAATTTTTGAAAAAAAATATTTTTATTGATTTCAGAGAGAGGAAGGGAGAGGGAGAGAGAGAGACAAAAACATCAATGATGAGAGTCATTGATCGGCTGCCTCCTGCACGCCCCTCGCTGGGGTCAAGCCCGCAGCCCAGGCATGTGCCCCAACTGGGAATCGAACCATGATCTCCTGGGTCATAGGTCAATGCTCAACTGCTGAGCCACGCCAGCCAGGCCAATGAGAGCTTTTACTGTAGTGCTAGCTTTGTACCACTAGCTACTGTCAAGAACTGAACCAATCTGGTACAAAGAATTGACAAATCTCATCCTAATTTGGTGCCTACATAGTATATGAGACTGTGTATTTAGATGACTGGTCTAAGTCATTTTTGAAGATTAATAATGGTTCATTAAGAATAAACAGGAAATTACAAAAATTTCAAGTCAAGAAAGTGTCATATTTTGGATTCTCTAAGGGCTGGCCAACTTTCAGTAAAGAGCCATGTAGTATATTTTTTAGATTTTGCGATTCAATAGTCTTTCTCAACTACTCAACTCTTTCACTGAAGCACAAAAAGAGCCACAGGCAGTATGAAAATGAATAGGCATGGCCGCATTCCAATAAAACTTTCTTTATAAAAAGATGCAGTGGACGGATTTGACCCCGGGGTCAGAGTTTGTTGGTCCCTTTGCCTAATTCCTAGGTTTGAATTAGGGTTTTGCTAAAAGTGCAGAAGTCTGTAGCGCCTGTTTCTTCCCTTTTCTTCACATATTACAGGGGCAAAGGGACACTGTCCTGGACTGTACACTACCAAGATCTATTGGATAAAGAAGGCCAGCTCCTGTATGGCATTTGAAGTGTCTCAAAAGCAGTTGACAGATTTGTCCATTCAGTATATTTCTTCTTCCAGTATGCAGAGGTTCCTGACATTCCTTTTATAAAAGCTCCTCATCTAAGAGGCTTTCTCAGAGAGAACCAAATTAAAATAGAACTGTATTACTTAGAAGAAATCACACATTCGAATTTCTTAACAACTGTTAGCATATCAGGGCTTTGGCACTCACTATAATATGCTTTGATGATGTTGAGGCCTTTTGGGATGTTGCATGGAATAGGGTGACTGTACAAAGAGAAACAGGCAGAAAGCCTCTGAATTCATTCATTAAATTACCTATCTATTGAGTATTTATTGAGTGCCTATTAAAGGACAAACATTGTGCTAGGAGCTAGAGACAAATGACACACTCTCTTCTCCCAAGGACCTCAAATCTATCACACAGACAGATATGAAAACAAATTATTACAGGCAGTGTGATACATGAAATGATAAAAGTATGTAAAATGTATGGAGTCCGTACAGAAAGGGGAAGAAGGGTCCAGAAAAGGCGTTTTGGGATCAGCATGCTGGAGGGATTGAGAATGGGGCACAGTGTCTCAAGGAGGGATGGGAGTAGGAGAAAGAATGGAGGGAGGGATCTGATGTGTAGGAAGAGGCGAGACCCCTCTGGGCTTTGGATTCCATCTACTGAAAGACGTTTGGACATAATTCTGCAAGTGATCAGGAATCACAGAAGAGTTAAGTAGAAAATAACGTGATCTGATTTGCGGCGTTTGAAGACTTCGGCATCAGGATAGAGAAGATGTCTGATGTGCGAGGCTGGCTGATGGTGGAATTGTTAAGGGTAATTGAGATACAAGCCTTGGGGGCGGGGCTGTAGGTAGAGCAAGGACTTCAGTTCTGGATATTCTGACATGAAGGTGCTGGAGACAATAAAATGGCTTCCTGCCAGAGGTGCTTAGTACAGTGTTGGAAATATTCATCTGGGGCTCATGGGAGAATTTCATCTGGAAGTGGAGGTTTGGATGTTATCAGATAGGAAAAAGGGAGAGAGCCTTCATGTGCGAAATAAATAATAAACCCAAGAGGGCACCCCGGAGAAGCCAACTTTTTAAAGGACACATGGAAGAAAGGGAATAGAACTTGGAAAATGAGAGTAAGTACTGAGCCAAGGACAGATTTCCTGCATGGCATCATTGTGCTATAGTTTGGATTTATGGAACACTTCTCCCATACCCTAATTATACTTCTGTAAAAGCAGTGCACTTCTGGGCTTCCATTTGGACACTTTTCTGGGGAATTCTGCTGTGCTTCTCAATTTATAGTGTGCATATGAGTCATCTGGAATCTTATGAAAAAATGTATATTTTGATTCCAGAGGTCTGGATAGGGTCTGAAACTCTGCACTTCTAACTATCTCTTGAGAGATGCTGACGCTGCTGGTCCACAGGCCACACTTTGAGAAATATGGGAAGTATTGGAAGCTTGGAGCCCTCCAAAGCCAGGTTGGGGAAGCTCATCTCCTCAAATCCTCAAGAAGAAAAAGAAAACTGAAACCAGAAAGCAAGTTTTGTTTTTCCCTTTTTCTCATGTTCTTTTATTTTTATTTTTTTGCTATTACATTACCAAATTTATTTATTTTTTAAAATTGAGGTGTAATAGGCATACATTATACTATTTGGGTGTTCAATATAATGATTTAATATGTCGATATTGCAAAATGATCACCACAGTAAGACTACTTAACATGCATTACATACATAGTTACAGATTCTTTTTTCTTGTGATGAGAACTTTTAAGATTTACTCTCTTAGCAACTGTCAAATATGCAATACAGTATTACTAACTATCATCACCATGCTGTACATTATATCCCCCAGAAAACATGTTTTTAATTGATCAGCTATAAGGGTTATAAACAAGAAAAATGTTTGAGAGTTGTCAATAATCCCATAAATCCTCTTTCAAACTACAGTTTTCATCTCTTTAATTAAACCTTTCAACTCCCTGCCCAGTAATAAAAATGGCATGAGTTTAATGTCTCCTGATGTAGAACCTTGGTATAGAGGAAAGAGCACGAAATATGGGGTCAGGGGTCAGTGTTCGAATCCCAGCTCCAATGTCAACAGTCATGTCCCATCAGAGAAGTCACAGGGCAAGCGAGCGGCACCTGGCACTGTGCAAGGCGGAAAGGTGGGCTGCTTGGAAACCAGACAGCCTGAGTGTGAACCCGACTATGTGGCTGTAGGCAAGCCAATGAACCTTTGCACCTCCACTTCCTCATCTGGAAAATGGGGATGAGAGAACCTACCTCATAAGGTTGTTCTGTAGATTAAATGTATTAATATTTGGAAAGCATTTCAATCAATCCTAGTAAACAGTAAATGCTACCCAAGGATCTGCTAAGTAAATAAGTAAAATATTGAGATTTCATTTTCCTCATTTATAAAAGGGACATGACTACATCAATGCTAAGGACATTCACTATTCCAATAATCTATGACATCCTGCGCTTAATTTGTGGACACATAATTAAGGACACTCCATGATAAGAAAAACAAAGGCCTTAACTAATTCATTCCCAAATAGTAGATAGATGATTGTGGCTGTCTTTATACATGAACAGGTAATAGAATAATTTAAATGTCTGAATTTTTAACAGTTTAAACAAACAAACAAAATGCTTTGCTTCTCATTAACTGAGATGTCAAGGGACATATCTTTTGGGCTTACCATGTTGGACAACTGGTTCTCTTAATGGCTCTCCAGCAATTAGGACGAAGTGGCTTCTCTCAGGATCCTAAAGTCAAGGAAGAAAGGATCAATCAATAGACATGCTTATTTTTGAATATCAAATTAGGAATAATTTAAAGTTGACATGCTAGACAAATGGACAAAGTTCCTAATTCTGAACATAAATTCCAGAAATAATATCTGTGCAGTACTCAATATGGAAACACTTATTTCTTAAGGTGTTTGGTAGCATTTAGAACATAAGGCCAGACCACAAAAATATTAACCTTCTCAAATAAGGAAGAATTTAAATTAAGATCTTCCTTAACTGGAAACATCTTTAAGATAAACTGTGTGACTGACCTGACTATGAACTGACTGTGTGATTATAGGATTTGTAATTTCCTACTAACAATATAATTTTTTTCAACACAACATACCTCTCTATTTCAAGCCGGATGTATACAGAGGAAAACATGGCAGACCTCAGACTTAGGTACTAAACGTTCATCTAAGAGTCCACTTCAAAGCACTACTTCCTGGTAACTTCTCAAGTCACTCAGTTGCTTCCCATACAGATGGAATTTGTCTTTAAAGTAGAAGCACTTCAAAATCAGGTTATTTTCAGACAGAAATCAGTCCTCTTTGTGCCCATTCAAAAACAATTACTCTAAGACTGTAGCAGAGAATCGGAAGACATGAGCACAAAGAGTAGAACAAGCTGACGTCAGATCTGTGTTAAGGTCATGAAGGTAACTTTAGGCACAAGCCAACTTCACTTTTTAAAATTTATTTTTATTTTGTTTTTAATTAGAGCATACATTCAATATTGTTCTGTATTAGTTTCAGGTGGACAGCACAGCGGTTAGACCATTATGTACTTTACGAAGTGTTCCCCCTGTTACTTCAAGATCCCACCTGGCACCGTATATAGTTATTTGCACAGCAGAGGAAACCATCAACAAAGTGAAAAGACAGCCTACTGAATGGGAGAACATATTTGCCAATATCCAAAAATTACAAAGAACTCAAACAAATTGACACAAAATACCAAACAGTCCAATTAAAAAATTGGTACTTCTCCGAAGAGGACATACAGGTGGCAATACACATATAAAAGATACTCAACGTCACCAATCGTCAGAGAAATGCATATTCAGACCACAATGAGATATCACCTCGCACCTGTCAGAATGGCTCCATCAATAAATCAGCAAATGAATGTTAGCAAGAATGTGGTGAAAAGGGAAGCCTCGTGCAGTGTTGGTGGGAATGCAGATTAGTGCAGCCACTGTGGAAAACAGTATGGAGTTTCCTCAAAAAGTTAAAAGCGGAACTGTCCTATGATCCAGTGATTCCACTTCTGGGTACTTATCAAAAAAACCCCAAAACAATAATTTGAATGAATATATGCACCCCTAGTTCACGAAGCATTATTTATAATAGCCAAGCTATGGAAGCAACCCAAGTGCCCATCAACAGACGAGTGGATAAAAAAGTGGTGGTACATATATGCAATGGAATATTACTTGGCCATAAAAAAGAATGAAATCTTCCCATTTGTGACAACATTGACGGACCTAGAGGGTATTATGCTAAGTGAAATAAGTCAGATAGAGAATGATAAATACCATATGATTTCACTTATATGTGGAATCTAAAGAATAGAATGAATGAACAAGCAAAATTAAAACAGACTCATAGATACAGAGAACAGACTGATGGTAACCAGAAGGGAGGGGGGTTGGGAGACTGGGAGGAATAGGTGAAGGGGTTAAGAAGTACAAATTGGTAGTTACAGAACAGTGACAGAAATGTAAAGTACAGCATAGGAAATACAGCCAATGATATTAGAATAACAATATAATTTTAAATGAAAGATTTATGCAAATCCAAAAGTAAGATTTTATTATTTTTGACATTTATTACTATTAATGTAAAATATGCTCCAGAAATATTGCACTAAATGGAACCTTATAAAAACATCCAAAGGGATATCTGCTCAGGCAAATTTCTCTCCAAAAGACTCCTATTGTGCTAAAGTCTCTAAAAATTTTTGCTTAGAATTAAGATTTTCACCCCCTGAAATTGAAAAAAATATAATATCCAGTGTTAATGCAGATGCAGAGAAAGATACACTTTTATATATCATTTGAGAGGTTTTAAATGGGTACAGGAATCCTTCCAGAGAGCACTTTCACAGTGACTCCAAACTCCCTCCACTGCTGATGTCCTCTGACCCAGTAATGCCAGAGAAACCAGCAGAAGAACCCCCCCACCTCACCTGTGAGAATAGTAAATAACTGTTTTAAGCCACTACTGAGTAGTTTGCTACTCATTAATAAATAACTGAACATTATATATTTTTTGAGGCATCTCTTAGGTTTATCTGATTTAGAATAAAACAATAAGTAAGCCCATAATGATTGGATACTTTAAAAAAAGCCTTTACAATTTTTTAAAAACTTCACCCATATTCTAATAATATAGCATATTTATAAATATGTGATAAAATAATGTTATATTTATATGCTTTTACTAATATAAATCCCTTTAATTAGCAATCATTATAATGTTATTAGTACCAGAAGAGTTATCACTGGATTCAATAAAAATGAATAATGAATTCTTTTATTTTCCATGCAGTTAAATTTATTTCTCCTTCTGCCTCCAACTTTAAAAAATTAAAAGGGAATTTAGGGTAGATGTTTTCTGCAAAAGTTTTCCACCAAGTGGATGATTTAATCATTTCTTCATGTTTAAAAAAATATGTTTAAGTATTCCTAGGCCTACATTTATTTATATATCACCACCTTTCCTATCCATAACACAATTTTCTGTCAAAATTTGCTAATGTGAACTCAGTTGGAAATCAAAGAGTGAGCCTAAAAAGGCTTCTGCTAATTCAAATTTTAAACATGTCATAAACCACATACACTAAAGATCAGTGCTTTAACTTTAACACAGACCCTCACTCAATTCCCACTTACTCTTGCTTTATACACAATGCTAACGATTAGTCTCTGCGGCTATCAGATCTATAAGACATTCAAAGCTAGAAGACAGAAAAGTACTTCTGGATAGCAATACAAGAAAATAGACAGCTTAACATCAGTGGTGGAAATGAAAAAAAAAACACAAAAAACACCTATATAAAACAGGCACAGAAGCTTAAAAATTAGTCTAGGTCCACTTACATCATACTTTATAGCTCACAACAATAACTGATACACATACTGATGTCCCAAGGTCATGAATAAGTGAAATTGTGCATGACAGAATCTAAGGCCACAGGAAAGGGGCATGTTTCTCTCTGAAAAGATTTCTTTTTCTTTTTTTCAATATCATGTTTAAGTGACTAAAAACTCAACTTAAAAAAAAGCAGTTAATTTAAAAAGGTTTATTTCCTAAGGGCGTTGGAATGGTGAAATTTTAGTGTGAATCAATAGACACGTGAAAGAAAAGCATCTTAGAAAAATAGTTCTGATAATTGGTACTACATTATCTCTAATTTAATCTGAAAGAAGATATCCCTGAGTAGTGTTTTGAGGTGTTTTTTTTGAAAGGGAGACACACTTGAGTTTTAGGGTCAGGAGGCAGAGAAGAGGGTTGGGGGTTTTGAGAGAAGGCAAGAAGAAAGGCTGATCTCCTGTGTCACGGATGCCCTGACTTCTAAGACTGTAAGTTTTTAAGTTGAGGACATGCATCTTTTGTGAGTAACAAACTTGTCCTACAAGTTTATACATTTTAGAATACTAATGTTTTAAAAATTAAAGTTTTGCTCCTTTTGATATTACTCAAATCAAATGATGACTTTCCATTTATAATTAGAACAATAGGATAAAATGACACTTATATTTGGTCTGAAATGAAAAATGATTAAACTGCTGGGTGTTGAGGAGTTCAGGGGTTTGGTTTCTCACTTCAAAAATCTGAAGGATGGTTCAAGCTTCTTTTAATGACTTTTCCACAAAATTAACCTCCGAGCTGCCCCTTCTGCACTAACCTAAACCAGATGTTCTGTGTCTTTTTCTTTTTTAAGTGCATCTTTTCTTTTTCCTTAGCTCACCTTTTTTAGTGAAAGCTGATAATCTTTCTGGATATTTAGTAGAGTGCTGATGTGGTTGAAAGTTCCAGTTGCTGTTATCCTGAAAAATCCTTACCTATGGTGAGTGAGTGACCTTGTGTACCACATCAAATGATGGAAATCATGCAAAAGCAGAAAACAAAAGAACTACTTAAGACATGAGTCCCTGTGTCAGTCTAAGTCAATGCCTTTTTGGGGTTTGATGAAAAGACCCCACACAAAGGTAACAGAGGCCCACTTACTGCTTCATGTATAATTAGCCCAACTAAAATTCATGATCTTTTTGGGCCCAGACCATGTCCATTACTTTACATGCTTTTTGTTTTGTTTTGTTTTGTTTTGTTTTTCCTTTGCTGCACATTCTTAGAGTTCCTGGTTCAGAGTTAGGCCCTTCTGTGTTTACTTAATAATTTATTTTTACAAATTGCTCTTGTTATTCCATAAATCTTATTGCCAAGACACATCTTGGGTTCCACTAATACCAACAATAAATTATCAAAGCCTAGATGAAGGCTCTATGATTCATTTAAGGTGGTGATAACTTCTACACTATGAGTATGTACTCATAGTTTGATTGATTAGACTTTGGGAATGAATCTAAGGGCACGCTTTTGCTTCAAGAACATTTATTATAGTGATATATTATTACCTGAAAAAATTACCAGAAAGAAACTCAGTTGTAGCATGACTTAATTGCATGCAATTGTTCTAACTAGATTTCATTGTTTAAACTTCTTAGGCCAATTGAAAGGCAAAACAATGAACTATTATCAGTTTTTAAAAACTAATGGCTTGTCAATATAGAGACAGACTCAGATAGAGAGCAAGCAGACAGCTCTGGTGTGGGGGGTGTTGGGGAGGTGGAGGGATTGAGCAAAAAGGAAAAAGAGAGAACTCATGGACATGGACAACAGTGTGGTGATAGTGGGGGGGGGGGGAGTTGGAAGAGGGCATAGAGGGATAAATGGTGACAAAAAAAAAAAAAATAGCCCAGCCAGCATGGCTCAGTGGTTGAGCATCAACCTATGGTCCAGGAGATGCCTGGGTTGTGGGCTCGATCCCCAGGATGGGGCATGCAGGAGGTAGCCGATCAATGTTTCTCTCTCATCAGTGTTTCTATCTCTCTGTCCTCCCTTCCTCTCTCTCTCTTAAATCTATAAAACATATCTTACTTTATTTTATTTTTATTGTTGAAAGTATTATAGATGTCCCCCTTTTCCCCCTCCACTCGGCATCCACCCCCAGGCCTTCCCCACGCTGTTGTCTGTGTCCATGGGTTATACATTTATGTGTGTAAGTTCTTTGATTAATCTCTCCCACCCACTCCCCACCCTCGCCTTCCCTCTGAGATTCGTCAGTCTGTTCCATGCCTCTATGTGTCTGGATATATTTTGTTCATCAGTTTATTTTGTTCATTAGATTCCACATATAAATGAGATCATGTGAACATATTTTTAAAAAATAAAATAAAAATAAATTAAAAAAATTTTAAAATAAATGAAACTTAATGGCTTGTTATGAATTTTTACACATAAATAAGCAAAAAAGTTGTCTCTAGCTTTAATAGGGTGTTTTGTTTTATTTTTGTCTTTCAAATATTAATCTGTATTAATTTAATGAATTTCCCATGAATGGTACCAGTTAAAGAGTACCGTTTCTCTCAAGTATGGTTTTTATGGCATGCCATGAGGAACTGATTGTCTACCTTGACAAACAAGTAAGTTTGCTAATCAATGAGGCTTCAGACCTTCTCAATATACTAGTATAAACATGAGGCTGAAGGTGAGATCAAGCCTTCATATCAAAGCCCTGTGCCCCGATCATGGAGCCATCCTGGCAGAGTGCCAACTGTGAGCCAAAGCAGCACAGGGAGCCTTAGCTCTTAAAACAGAGGCTGCTCCAGGGTGACCAGTCCAGTCCAGCCTCTGTTTCAACAGCCAAGGCGCCCTGTACTGCTTTGATTCATAGTTGGTACTCTAAAAAAGTTAAGGCCATTTTGAAGCCATTGTTGGGGTTTGGGCTTCCCCTAAGAAGTCCAAGGGTGTGGCTTAAAGACTCTTACAGTATCTAGCATAAACCAAGCCCCTTGCAGTTGCTACCTGCCATGGAAGACTTCAGAGTAATGGTCACAAAAGAGAAGCTGCCCTATGAGTGCTAGAAGGAAGCCAGGGAGTGTATCAACTCCTCATTCTTGACCGTAAGTCAGTACAAATGGGATTAGGGGGAGCACTAGGAAGTCACATCTTCCTTCTTTATCTAATGCTCAGGCTAAGTCTAGTTCCAAGTGAAGATAACCTTGGCCTGGAGCCTGAGTGAATCAAGGTCCGTTAGGGCCTTTCTCTTGCTGTAGAAACTGTTATGTGTCCTAAACCTTAGGGCCTAAGGCATGAATCCTCATTAGGTAACATGTATCTGGCATGACTATTGGGTAAATTAGGTGTTTAGATCAGTGAACTTTCCAGCTACCATTCCTGGGTACCCACTATGTACTATACCAAAGATCAGCAATCTTTTCCTCATAAAGAGCCAGAGAGTAAATATTTTAGGCTTTGTGGGCTACCTGGTCTCTGTAGCAACCATTCAACTCTACCACTGTGCTGTGAAAGCATCCATAGACACATGGCAATGAATGGGTGTGGCTGCCGTCTGATACCACTTAATTTACAAAAATGGGTTTGAATTTGGCCTATTGAATATAACTTATCGACCCCTGTGCTAGATCTGGAGTCAACTCTTGACATAAGTAATCGCACATATTCTTTCTAACCACACCACGCACTCGGTGTCATTATTTCATTTGCAGACAAAGAAACTGAAGCTCAGAGAGGTTGAGAAACTTGTCCAAAGTCACACTGCTAACAAGTGGTAAAGCCAAGATTCGCACCTCTTCTCTGTTGTAATCTAAGGAGGACTTCCTACTTTTCATGAATATAAACAACACACACCCATTTAAATGTTAATTTTCTTAAAAAATAAAATGTTGCATAGAAATCTTTGTAATGTGTTGATGGCTCAGACTATGTGTATACACAGCAATAATTACACAAGTGCATATAACAGAATGATGCCCCCCGAGCCAGGAGCGCTGCTGATCAATAAACTGATGGTTTCTGCCGATTCTTTTGTACCCCGGCTGCCTTCCATCCTTCTGGCTCCCCTCAGTACTTCTTTCTAGTGTTCCATTTCAGCTTCCAAATCCTTAACATTTGCAATGTGCCCTCTGCTATGGTATAGAAAGAATTGAGGTTATCGAGTTAAACCAGATAATGCTACAAACTAATCTGCTATCAGTAGGTTCTGGCCTATGTATAGCTTCCATGCTTCTTTCCTGCATTGGGTTGATATAAATAGAATAGCAATTTTTGTAGGTCAAAAGTGGCAGTTTCGTACAGTTCAACCTAATAATAGTGTAGACACTGAGATATGCATTTCATCTGGTGCTCATGAGTTTTTCTTCTATTTACTTCACAGTTCATGGCGGTGTTACAGATGATTAAGGCAGCAGTTGGTAAGCTGCCAGAAAGTGGACTGAGAGAATATTTCCTCAAATCCATTGCATTCTACAATGCCAGGTTCAGAGGGCCAGAAATCAGTGAAATCGCCTCCCTACCAGTTACGTTCACACTGAAATTGTTTGTATTCCTACTTTTCAAAATTCACCTTTTCAGGATCTTTTGAAAAATTGTCTCTTCAATTCTCTTTATTAGAATGATGCAAAGCAGTCAGATTGGCTTCATAGGCTCACAAGATAGTGGGTGAGCGAATCACCCAAGGGAATGAAATAGACAAGGGAAAAAACTTGGCAACCTGGGGAGGTGGGAAACTCCTAATATTCCTAAATATCAGAAACTTTACTTAAAAAGAAGGGCTTCAACACAAAAGGAATACGAAATGCATCATATGTTCCTCTCAGTTCAAAATGGGGACAACTTCCAAAGGGCCCTCTGTGAGTATGTGTGCACATTGATGTTTATACGCCTAGAGGGCAATATATTTTCACTTACACTAAAAATAAAATAAGCTAATTGTATAGAGAAAGTTAAGAGACAAGGAAGATGTGTTGTCTCCAGATTCAATTTTCTAGGGATAAACAATAGGGACATAGATGATTCCTGGAGATGAGCAATCAGTATTGATAAAACCTTAAAATAAGCCAACAGAAACAACAGAAGTTAATGAAAGGGGTTGATAAACGTGTAGCATACTATTTTTGCCCATGGAAGAGAAAATTTTCTAGCTACACTGGAGATTCAGGCATTTTCCTGGAAACTACTAGCAAGTACAAGTTAAGAAAAATTAAAGATTTTAAATATTTACCTTGTTCTCCACCTGGACACTGTCACCTTCCCCCAGCACTGCTGTGTGATGAGGTTCAATTTTTTGTTGTGCGTCATCAGGCCCTAAAAAAAGGTGACCCACTAAATGTCATACTCATCACAGTGCATTTATCACATGGTTACAAATCTGGTTAAGTACATAGCACCATAATATTCATTTAACTTCAGAAATAACAGGCTTAGTTATCTTCTTAAATATCTTGGTTGATTAGTTGTACAATTATTAAAGTCTGAAACTGGCCGGTTTCCATTGTAGAAGAGAACAGGGAGGTGAATCTTACATTGTGTTTCCATTTATACCTTTTATATCATACCTAATAGTTCAATTAATAAGTAAACCCTTGACATTACATGCTAAGAAGGGTTGTTTCCTTGAGTAAATCATAAACCTCATAAGATTAAGCATATTTAGGAAAATGAGTAAATGCATCATGAATTTCAACAAGTATTTATAGAACACCTATAATTGCTAGTACTGAGAAAATACACATAAATGCAAAGCATATTTCTTGTATACAAATAATTCAAAATCTCATTGGGAGAAACTAAATAATATTCACAAAATAATCAGAGCATAATTCAGTTGAAATAGAAGTTGAATAGCTAGTGAACTATGAATGAGGCCCAGTGCTAAAAGCTGTGAGGGGGATCATCAGGATGGGTACATTACTATCCCTTCTATACTGAGACTCACAGATGAAATAATACAAATGAAATTGTGTCTTAAAGGCAACAATAAATAAGCAAAGTTCAATGAGAGAACAGAGACGGTAAGGCTTAATTCAGGTCTAGGGACCCTATGAGTTTGTTGTGGAGGAGTTAAGACTTGAAATGGTCAAATCTGTATCTTGGAGAAATAACTCTTGGAGCAGAGCATAGAATAAGTTGAAGGGGGTAAGACTGAAGTTAGGATAGCCTATTTATTATAACAGTCTAAGTGAAAGTGAATTACAGTCTGAACTGAGAGAGTCAGCACATAAAGATGGGGATGGATTTGAGAGGTAGAGCTGAGAGAGAATCTAAAGGATTTGGCTACAGTGAGAGAGAGAGAGGAGTCTAATATGATTCTCACTAGGAGCAAAATAATGCAGTGACCTGAAGATTATCACAGTGGTTCTTCAAGAGGAGGCTAGAGAACGGAGAAGCCAAAGCACGATAGAACAGCCACGTGAGTGGACAACAGGGAGAAGATTCTAAGCAGGGTGAGAAGCCCGTAAAGATGTGTAGGAGGATACATCCGCAGGACAGTAATAATCAGTAGGGAAGTGTTTATGGACGTAAAGACAGCAGCTTGGGGAGTTATTATATGAACAGAAACATAATTTGTGAATTTTGTGAATACTGCTTGGAGTCCAAATATAGCTATCTTTTCTAGAGAAGTCCTCCACTTTGCAGATAACTTATATGAAGTAATAAGGTTCATTGTGATGCTCACAAACATGAAATAGGATTCTAACAGGGCAGGAGTTCTTAACCTAAAGTCAATGTGTTCCCAAGGGGTCTGTGGATAGAATTCAGAGCAATCATGAACTTGGATGGGAGAAAAATTACATCTTTATTTTCACTAACCCCTAACTGAAATGTAACGTTTCCTTCAGTTACGAATGTAGCCAACAAAGCACAGTAGTACTAGCTGGACCAATGACTTTATCTCCAGTAGAAACCACAGATGTTTTCATATCATATTACAGTGCTAAAGATATCTCAAAATATAGTTTATGTTAATCACTAATTAGAATTCAGAGTAAAGCGGCTGCTGGATCATGTTATTTCAAATGCCATTAGAGAAGCACACATATAACTATATCTCAAACTTGTTCTTTTAACATTTTTTTATTGTTCAAAATATTACAGATGTCCCAGTGATCCCACTTCTAGGAATATATCCTAAGAATCCTGAAACACTAATCAGAAAGAATCTATGCAACCCTATGTTCATAGCAACACAATTTACAGTAGCTAAGATCTGAAAACAGCCCAAGTGCCCATCAGTAGATGAGTGGATAAGAAGCTGTGGCACATTCACACCATGGAATACTACGCAGCTGTAAAGAAGAAGGATCTCGTACCCTTTGGGACAGTATGGATGGACCTGGAGAATATTATGCTAAGTGAAATAAGCCAGGCAGCTAAAGACAAATATCACATGATCTCTCTCACTTTTATGTGGAATATTTTAACATTTTAATAACTTCACTGAGTTAAAAAATATATATTGTTCACAAGTGGGGCCTTGGCAAATGTCAAAGTGTCAATGGCACAAAAATGATTAAGAACCTCTGTCCCAGAGGCAGGGGTGTGCTAGTTAATGTTTAAAACTAGCTTTTGAAGACAAGGGGGAGAACAAACCTGATTTGTAGTGTGTGCAAATTTCCGTGGTGTGAATGCTCCCATTCTGGCCAATTTCAAGCTATGGATGTGAGGTCAGGGAAGAGGTGTACAACCAGCTCCTGCAAGCTGGCAGGAGCCAGTCCCAGCGCACCACTAAAGGTTGCTTTGCCATCCAAGATTTAGGTCAACAAATGCCATGGAAGTGAATGATAGAACTCTGTTGATTTTCTACTCATGCAAGGGTTTGGCAATAAAAGAGATTTCTGGAAACCTAAGAATCATCTCACTTAAAGTCGGGTAATATTTTTAACTGTGATATGGAGCAGCATTTTATTAAGTGTGCTTTACTGAGATTCACTGGGAGCAATGAACCATGTCTTTACCTTCAATTAATTAATACATAACACCCATTACTCACATGGTCTACTCCTGGCCCCTCATTTTATCATGCAGAACAGTTCCTGATACATAGACCCAAACAATTTTATAGCCCCTTCACTATATTTTAATGGAGTGAGCTGGCAAGAGACAGCTCTCAAAAAGAACGGTGGACTGGGATTTCTCTGCATCTCCTATCAGGGTCTTGCTTGACTATGGTGTTCATTGGTCTGTGAGGAAATCTTTATTTAGAAACAAAGAGTTCATGTTTCCCTAAGAGCTTTCATTCTAACTTTACATGAAATGCCATTTCTGCTCACTGTCCTTGCTGATCCAGGAGAGGAAGCACAGTGTTGATTCTGAAGAGTCCATTGGAAATGCTCCCCACGAAGGGAGACCTTTCTTACAGACAGTACTGGAGTCAGGTTTCCAGGTTAATCATTCTAAGTGTATCTTAGCTGCTGTATTCTTTTATGAAATATTTATCACAAAAAGCAAAGACTGATTCTATCTTAATGTAATTTCTATGCTATTTAACATATCTGGTTATCTCCTGAGAATGAAATAAGTCTCAAAGAAAATATAGTTTATTGTTTCTGACTACTTTCAATTATAAATAGAGCCAAATCAGATAATAAATAGTTTCCATTGAAAAGCTTTGCCAAGAATGTTAAATCTAATAGTGCAGTTAAGGAAAATTTAACTGAAAACAATTGAATTACAAATATTTTTGTTTGCCTAAAAAGTCATAAAAGGGCAAAATACTTTAAGACATATTTTAAAGTTAGTGCTGTATCTACAGTGTGTGATGAATTGCTGTGCAGCTCCCCCTCCCGCCCCCCCATGCCAGCTTTTTCTTTTTCTTCTCTTTGTAAGAACTGCTGTCCCATTTACTCTATTCCACACGCTCTGGTACTTCCATCATAGATTTTGACAGCATCAATTTTATACATACGGTTGCAGCCTTATCAAATTCAATCAAGATCATTAACTGAGAAAGACAAACTGTCTTAAACATTTTATTTTAAATTAAAGTGTAACTATGCCTTCATTCGGCAATTTTTAGAAATAAAGCCAAGGCAGGTCTGCTGATTGGATTGAAGCACTGCCTTTCCTTATAAAGCATGCACATAATGGGCCACTGAAATTCTTCTAGATTATTACAGCCCCCCCCCAACCTATTAATGTCATCTCTCCCATACTAATTCAAGACTTTTCTTTAATAATTCATGTTTGCAAAGCAATTGACTTAGTTGTTTTAGAAAAACGAACTCTCTTTTCATACTACTTCATTAATTAACCTGCATAACTGCAATTATTGGTGCAACTGGCATAAACAGATTTGAGAGCAATCATAACTGCCGAGTTCACTTGGATTTGGCTGGAGGGAGTAGCAAGGGGCAGGTAGCCAGGGGAGTTGATCATCCTGGTGTTCAGGCACCCCACTCAAGGTATTCACCGTGGAATGAAGCACACAGGCTAGTCCAGTTCATTTTGGGTACATGGAAGTCAATTTGGAGGGCTTCTTGTGTGTTTCCTCATCTTTATTGAGATCCAGGAGGCGTGTCAAACTTCTTAACACTACCCAGAACCAGAAGCAAAGAACCGAGCGCAAACTAAGCATGAATAATTACTCATTTAAATAAGTTTGAAACATTTCACTACCCATTAAGCCAGTTAGATGTCAGTTCAGTAACCATAGACAAATATTTTTAGATTTCTAAATATATTTTCTAAGCCCCAACAGTATAGTTGATAATGGTCCTTCTAGGGGACTGGCATCCAGGTGGATAGACAATCCCAAGCTTCAGGGATACAGGATCTAAACTTTTCTATCCTTTTGATTCCCATGTTAATGTGTAATATCATTTTCACCACAGCTACAAGGTAGGGGTTCAGTGCTAGTACCCTTGGGATATATTGCTTTTCTGAGCGTATACTTTTTATTTTCTTTAGAGTTTAAAAATCATATACTGCAAAGATTTCAGCTGAGGGCTGGTCAAAGGACTTGCTGCCTCAGTAGAAGACTGTATCAAAGGTATTTCTCTCTCTCCTGTACAATTTTTAAAGCTACTATTTAACCATCAACTTAGAAGACTTGAAAAAAACAAGCCATGTATCAAAAATTAGGAAGATCACAGAGGAGCATAAGACATCTCAAATGTATACTTTTTAAAATAAAAAAGTATTAATTCTGCTCAACTTATTTTACTTCTGTTAACTCCTCTTCTTCAGGATTTCCTTAGAAGGAAATTCCATGGCTTCACCATACTTGCCTTGAAGTTTAAAATATCAGATTAACTTAGACAGCTAGTTAATACCCAGCATTTTCTAAACTCCACCTGTCTGTACTCAAACTAAATCTACTGATGTTCATCTTTTAAGCACTTCCTGCATCAATTAATATTTTTAATAGTCCTCCTAAATCTCCATTTTATGGAATCTCCCCAGATTATTTTCTGAGCCCAAAGTGTTGTCTATTTATTCCAGTCCAATACACGAAGTATGTACGTGTGTGTGTGTGTATAATAGCTATTTAAATAAAACAGAGGTGCTTGACATTTTGAAAAGGATTATCACTTGCTTATCAGCTTCTACCATCTGTGGCTGGCAGGTGCCATCCTGGTTTTATAAGCAAGATAAAATTGAGGCAGTAAGGTCAGAAAGCATTTTTGAGATTCTCTCTATAGATTTTATAAATCAGTACATATTCAATAGCTTTTCTGCTTTATCATTTCTTTTTTTCTGGTGATTTCTTCTTGCCCTTTTGTTTTCTCATTAGCATCTCTATTAGGGGATGGGTAGGAGGAAAGATGAGGCCATCTGGCCAGTCACTCATTGGCTAAAGCAGAGTCCCAAGAGTCCAGTTTTATGAGGTGGATTCTCTCCAAGGTCCAGTTTACTCTGGACAGATGCAAGTTCACTCCCACGCTATAGACTGTGACCCCATTTCCTGCCAGATGTTTTGCACTTGTGGCTCATGGTCACAAGGGGGGACCAGACCAGTGAGAAGAGATGACTCAGGAAAATGTGCCTCACCTACAGAAAAATAAATAGATGTATAATTCATTCTTCCCCCTTGAACTGTTGAGCTTTTTACCTGTAAATTCTTGGACTATTTGTCAGAAAACAAGGCTGTAACTACTGATTAAAACAGGTTTTGAATTACTTATTAATTTTTCTCCTCTTTATCCTTCCAACATTTTATCCAAAATCAAATGTCACTTTTGTACCACCCACTGTTTAAGAAAGGTTTTTACATTTTTAATTAGTTGAAAAATACCAAGAGTAGTAGTTCATGATGCAACTGTGTAGGAACTTCATTTGGTCAATATGACCTTTTCTCCTTTCTTTCCTTTTAATGCTAACTGGCCTCATCCAGCCCCTGACTCACCTGTCTCCTTCTACCTTGCATGTCTACTCCCTTAACCATTGAGCCCTCAGGACAATGAGGCCCTGGTCAGCATCAAATACTCTTAGGAACAAAGCCTCGGGTCTGTTGACTCCAGAGACAGTTTCAGTCAAACTAGAGATAACACCTAGGCCTCAACTGTGTTTCAGCTCCGGGCCCAGGAAAGTGGCGAAACCAGATGACAGGGAGCCCTGGCTGAGATCTGGATCAGGTGCACTGGTCAGCTACCCCCCAGCCTAGTGCTGACCAATCAGTAGAGACCATGATCCTAATTTAGTCCCCATGATTTTCCCCCTACAGAACCCCAGAAGCCACAGGGGAGCCAGGTGTTAGAGAACTGGCTCACCTGTGCCTACGGACTTGGTGCCATTTCCTTAAATAAACCTTTACTTTCTTTGCTGCAAACTCCTGTTCACATCTTATTGGGCTTTGATGTGTGCAGGCAAACAACCCCCTTTAGTTCAATAATAATACATAAAAAATATGTGAAGTTCACATTGCAGTGGCCATAAATACACTTTTATTGGAACAGCCACCCCAATTGTTTCCATATTACTTGTGGCTGTTTTTATGCTACAAAGGCAGGAATGTGTCATTGCATCTGAAACTGGATGGCCCACAATGAAAATATTTGCTATCTAACCCTTTACAGAAAGTTTGCTGCCCCTGCCTTTTCTCATTCTACACAAACATTTCTGGAATCCTTAGCACCTTAGGAATCATGTGCTTTATTACTTTCCATTTGTGCAGATTATTTTGTTTCTCTTGAAATCATAAGTCTGAGGTCCTACCTCCAAAAAAAATGGTTTGTATTCTCTATTTTTATAAAGAACTACATGATATGCAAGATTTTCAAAAGATCATAAACACAAATGATGTCTCATCTCTTCCAGATGGTTAATATAGTTTAATGTGTGTGCACATGGGCCTGTGATACTACTATAATTTTTTTCACATTTTCTCAAATGCTAAAATAAATGAATTTTGCTTCTGACCCATAATTGAAATGCTATTCAGTGAAAGAGGGACTAAGCCCATTTCTACTGTATAAAATCAAAATACATGGATTTGTGTTACTATGATTTTTTCAGAAAAAAATAATTTCAGACAATTGAACATCCCTTTTGGAGAAGATAAAAAATGGTTCAAATGGTTCTGGGTGTGTCCTTTAAGCCCTGAGCAGATGTTATGAGGAAGCCATCTGTCCGGGGCTAGAAGTACACTGTGCAAGGAAGAGGTCATGTTAAGGGCCCCAGAAAGTTCAGTGTTGAGGAGGCCAGCCTGCTGAAGTGGAGTGGAGAGCACCCAACTTCAAGAGGGTCTCAGAAATGGGATTCTTGGCCTGCACCTTGGAGCAGTCAGATGTCCTGCCCCACCCCCATCCACACACACATCACTGTCTGTGAGGGGCAGGGGAGAGGGGAGGCTGGTTGCCTTACTTTAGGTTTCCCCAGAAGCATAGCTTTACATGCATATCTGAGTATAAGGAGTGTATTTGGGAGGCGGTCCTAGGAAACACCAGTCCAAGAAAGTGAGGAAAGGGAAGGCAGACAATGAAGGGTGTGTTAGCAAGCACATACCCACTGTGGGCCGCTTGAACATAATCCCACAGGAAACTCTAGGAAAAGGCCTCGCACACAGGCCTCAGAGTTATCCCACAGGAGGGGTGAGGTAGCTTCCAGGCGTGTTAATTCCCTGGCACTGACTGGGCCAGAACAGCCTTCCTAGGTTTCAGAGAAAGTCTCAGGCCAAGAGACACAGACACTACTGGCAGTTAAAAGTTGGTCAGTGGGCCCTGAGGAGCTAGGATGACAAGCTAGATGGTATGGTCACTGCATTGTCATCGTACAAAGAATATGGGGTGGAGTGTAGGGGGTGAGAATGAGGAGCCCTTAGTTCTGGTCCTGGGCCTAACCCTGGCAAGTTAAATGCCATTCTTTAGACTAAATTTACTTTCATCATCTATAAAATGAGAGTCTTGAACATCCCTTCTAGATTAGACTCAACAAGCGACACATATACAACCCTTAGAAAAAGAGACAACCTCCTTCCACCTCATGGGAGATAGATTCCTGCTCCCCTTGGAGCCTGTTAGAGCTCCATCCCTTTATCAGTACGGAGGTGTCAACATCTTAGCAAAGCGTCAACCCACATAATTGTGCCTGGACCTTATATCTGCAGCACACAGGCCACAGTAAAATGGCTGATGTCATGACTGGTGTTTGTATTTTCCTTCCTTTCAGAACATACTGGAAACTGAGAGGTGACCTACCCTGGGTGTACGAGGATGTACTAGGATGTAAAGAGAGCTGGTGCTGGACAGGAGGAGTTGTAGTATTCAATTACATAAAAAGGTTCATATTATTCTTTCCTCCCCTTCAGTAGTTTAAATTATATTGCAATTGAACCCAAAGCAACATACACATCACTTACCAATATATGTATTTCCAGAAATGGTATAAATGAAGCTTGTCCACCCTGAAAAGGGACCAGAAACATTAAAAGGTTAGTGTCCATAATACCAAAAGAAATAAAGATATAACAATATATTTAATAATATCTGTCTATATGAAACATAAATCTATAAATTTATGTAACAGATATAAAAGATAAATTTGGAGATGAAATACTTTTCTTTTAGATACATATTTAAAAATTTAAGTTCTGTGAGCTGTATAAAACACACAGTCTCACATGCACACACACACACCACTAAGCCTAAATGACTTGGCCCCAAATGTTGTAGAGCCACCCAAGCAGAGTCTGCAGTTTGCTTGGCTATCTCTCTCTCTATATATATATCTATATACCAACTGCTGTATGCACAAACTGCTCCTTCCGGTTCTATGATCATGCTAATAATTACAACCACCAGTCTGGCAGTTCATTGTGCTTCTTTCTCTCCAGGAAGACAATGCTAGAAATATGCTTTTCTTCACTTAGTTGCACTTTAGTTTCCAGTGAACTCATTTCTTTTTATCTACCCTAAACTATAGCATGAGATCCATGGGTGCATAATCTTTGGGGGCACAAATGGATGGCCTTTGCATTCCCTGGAACTGTCCCCACAATTTCTCCTCTATGGACATTTTTCTGTGAAGAGGATACAAAGCATTCACCAGATTCCTACTGTGACTCATGGAGCCAAGAGCTCAGAACCATGGACCACCTGCCATTAGCTCTTTGAGTTACCAGCACTGGGTTTCCATGGACATTTATGTATTGTGCCCATAGCCCAGAAGAGATGCTATGGTGCCGCTGAGAGAGATGAATCTAGAAACGGCAAGCTCAAAACGGAATTAGGATGTCACTCTGTGCCTTCAGTGGAAAAGGAGGGAGCAAAAAGGGAGAAAATGGGAGACATCTGTAATACTGTCAAAAATAAAATTAAAAAAAAGAAAGAAAAAGGAAAAGAAAAGATCTAGGAAGTGAATGCAGGGCAGAGCCTGTGTGAGAATCAATGTGATGACACAGTAAACAAAACAAAGGTAGGGGTGGAAGGATCAGAGAGGACATCCCTAGGCATGTGGATGTGATGACAGGTGGGGTGGAATGTGCAACAGAGGCACCAAAGAAAAGGTATAACTGCTAAAACTTAACGTAAATGAGTCTGTTTAAGAAAATCAGAAGGATGGCAAAAGATTTTGTCATCCACTTGGGTGGATGCCAGAGGATATTTTTCACCTTCGTATTTCAGTTTTTCCTCTCTGAGACTTTACTAGACTAAGTTTTAAGGCCTCTGGAAGTAACGCTATTTGCTCATAGCTCACTCACACCTTTTCTCCCTTACTGACCCACTCACTCAGTCTTCTGAGCTCAGTCTACCATCACTTAGTTAAATTTTACCACTCACTGTAGGTGGAGATAAGAAGATGAATAAGGCACAGCCAAGTTTTCAAGTCATGTCATTATGGGGAGGGCGGTTCTTAGCAGATCCTGGAAATACATGCTAACAATTCACAGCTCCATTCCACGTGTCTTATCCCAATGGGCTGACTCTATTAAATGACTTCTCTCTCTGCTTTGTAATGGATGCTAAGCTGCTCTAGTCCTATTTAGCCTGATTTATAATAAAACTCTGCAACAAAACACTTTCCTTAGCTGCTTTTTAAATTTTTTCACCATTGAAAATTGTTTAAATTTCTTTTTCAAAGTGTAAAGATCTTTATTGATTTTTCCATCATAAAAATACACATTAACTTGAAAGTACAGGGGTAGGGAAAAGTAGGTTTACAATTGCGAATGACATTCTTTTGAGTTAATAAAGATAACAATCATAACCTGCCTGTCTTTTTCCATAGGAACAACTGTAAACCTACTTTTGCCCAGGCCTGTATTTTAAGACTGTGAATGTGTGTGATGTTATATAAACAGAAAATCTTTCTGCAACCTTTGTACTTACCCTGACATGAATATTGTTAGCAATTCTGTATTTGCACTTTCTGTTTCTTTTATCTTTTATACTGTTTGCTTAAAAACTAGGATTAACTCAATGATCTGTTTGGATACCTTTCTATGTCAAAAAGTAGAGAAATAACTCATCCTTGGGCAAGATTACAAAGCATCCCATTGTAAGGACATGTTGTAATTTATATAAGGTATTTAAAAAGGAATGGTTTCCGAGTCTGACAGAACCTCAAAGTTCTCAATTGCTCAGTTGGGTTTTTATTTGGGATTATTTTGATTGTTCTAATATCATGTCTACTCTAAACCCTTTGCGTTATTCCTACTCACCCTCCAAGCAGAAAACTACTCTATACACAATCGCCTGGGTCTGTATTCTTTCCATTATCTTCTTACATGATCCAAAAGGACCAAACATTTGCTTAAAGGAATGGCCAAGTCAATTTATTAAGTACATTCACCCAGTTTTGCTCTGTGAAAAAGCCTTCTATTAGGATATAGAGTCCAACTTCATTAGTAGTAACATAATTCATGTTACTGGTTGGAAGGCACAGAGTTTAGAGGGAATGCTATAGGAACAGGGGGCAGTTTCCTTTTTCCCCCCTTCTTTTTAATATGTTGTCCATGTGTGCTTGCTTCTGTTAAACTTTGTTTCATTTCCATCAAGCATTGTTTCTTAAAGCTACAGCAAAAAGAGCCAAATTGTTTAAGACCCACCACATTTTATTAGAATTCCTTCTCGGCCTTGCGTTAGCAAAAAGTTCTCTTGTGAGATTTTCAAAGCCTCCACTCTCTATCTCCCCCCACCTCTCCTTCCACTTTTAGGTCCTGCACCAGGAATCGATACCATTCCCACATTTTTATTGTGCCATCAGAGGTCACTGGTCCTATAGTTTCCTGTCTTCTGCAAATGTTCTCTCCAAGCTACTGGCTCTTTGCAGCGGGAAAGCTCTTCCCTTCCCTTGGGCAATAAGAAAGAAAATGAGTTGGGATGGAAGTCACATTTTACCTCTGGCCCTGTAGGACAGTTTAATGAGTAACACATTTAAGTCAGTACTCCCTTAGTCAAACATAAAAAATGTAAAACTTTTCTTTTAAATATGTAAATCATTTTCTGTGGCATTTGCTCTCATTTCCATGGAGGTTCCCAATTCTTGAAAGGGTCCCTAGTGAGAGCTTTACTTGGCCTACATTCCTTGGCTTAAGCCAGCTCATTCTCCTCCGGCCTCTCAGTCTTGGAGTTCATTAGTTCAATGAACTTTACAACTACTCCTTACATTTATGGGGTGAGCATAAGTAGGTTTACAGTTGTTCATATAAAAATAATAAATATAATACAAGGAAAGAAAGAATAAACTCTGTGTTTCATGTACTCACAATCGCAAACCTACTTTTGCCCTCCCCTGTATATGTGTGGAAAAGTAGAAAAACATGGCCTGGTGACACACCAAATCCTTGGAAAAGGTAAGCTCTGGGGAGAGAAAAAGAGAAGGAAGAAGCAAAGGAAACGGGGCTAGGAAGACAATGAACCTCTGGATCACAAAGATGGCCAGACCCCAGTGCTGGTTTCTAAGAGCCCTGCAACTGTGCTCAGCATGGCACATAACCACAGAGAGGGCCCCATGCTTCCTGGCTCACTCCCCTCAGCTCCAAGACAACTGGTCTCCTCGCACGCTACACTAGACACTGAACAAATCTTGACAGGATCACTGTTTCCCAAAATGTAGAGAACAGATCCTTGCTGCCCTCTTCAAGAAACTTCTGGCACTTAGGATGCTGTCTGTGTCCCAACAAACACTGCAGTCTATAATTGGTGACATAAGGTGGGCTTTCTGATCATACAGCAACTGACAGTTCAATATAAGATCTCTAAACTGGCCAAGCACAGGCGTTCAATACCCATCTTATAACTAAGCATAAATAGCAAGAGAGAGGTATCAGTTTTGTAGCTCTGCCATCTGGACAAGAGACAGGACCTTGTGAAAATTCCATCAAGAGAAAATGCCCATTTTACTAAATATGGTGAGTGACATCAATAATAAAATACTCAATGATATTGCATAGAATGGCACCCACACTAAGACACTTGAGAAGATTGACCAGAATAAAATATACTCAGAATGTTTCAAACATTCTAGAATGATCATATGTCTAATGGTCATATGGTCTGTGTTTATAACCCATGGCCATGTAACATTATAAGCTGTCTCTGAAGATCCTATATTTTAAGCAACAATAATTGAAACCTACAGGAAAACCTTCCCTATGGGTTGGTCCACATTGATAATACTGAACATTCATTGCATCAGAGACTAACAGAAAAACTTAGAAATTCAAACTTTTGAACAAAAAAGTGTATTGGCAATATAAACTCTTTGGAATGTAAACTCTCAGAAGATAGTCTTCTGCAAACCCAGAATGCAGCCTAGCCCTCTAAGGGACAAACTCCATGGATTATTTTCTTGCTTATAAGCCTACATTGAAGTTTTTCTCAGCAACAAGACATTCAATGTGATCATTTAAACTAAAATAATATTTGTTATTATTATTTCTTGGCTTTATTTGAACAGATCTTTTCTCCTCTTCAAATATGTTAGTATTCATAATTTGTTTTTAATTGCTGAGAAAAATTCAGAAAATAATTAAAATATGTAGTTACAGTAAAACAATTATATTTAGGGCTGCAAAGTAGAAAAACTATTTTAGGTGTTTGAACTTAGACTGAAGCCAAGGTGATAGACAATTTAGAACTAAAGTAGAGAGGCAGAGAATGTCATAAATACTCCTAGGATTATCATAGGACCTATCTAGGCACCTAATTGGTTTTAAGAGAAAAATATTTTTAAACAGGACCTGGAAAATATTGAAATGTGTTTCAATTCTTAGAATAGTTTCTTACTTTACATGGACTCTTAATGTAAGAGTAAATTAAAGATGATTAATTCTCTTAAAGATGATATATCAGAAAAACAGAATACAACCTTCAAATGGATGAAATTATTCATTTAAAAATTTCAAAACTAGTCATTTTTACAAACTATCTGCAAAATCTTGGGTTTATTTAGTCATATATCCAAGGCACTAACAATAGGGTATTGGTCAGTAAAGTTCCATTAATTTGTCTGGACCTTAGTGGTTAAGAGCCATAGTGAAAGTCAAATTATATGGGTTAGAAATCTCAGCCTTGCCAACACTCACCAGCTAGTTGACCTTGAGAAAGTTACTTAACATCCTTGTATCTCAGTTTCCTCGTTCAGAAAATAGGATAGTCACAGTCCATACCTCATGAAGTTATGAGGACTACAGATATTAGTACAGGGGAAGTTCTTAGAGCAGTTACTGGCAAACAGTGGGCACTTAATAAATGTTAGCGATTATTATTATTATTATTATTGTTACTACAAGATGACTCACTGAACTGTGAGCTCCTAAAAATGTTCATGATATTTCCCATCATGAATTTTTTGCCATTTTTTTCTCTTTTTCAAAACCACATTTTAAAAAATGCAAGCATACCTCCCCATGGAAGTCAATTCCAGATATAGACATTTGAGAAAAAAGGAAGAACAAGAAAGCATCTATAATAGAGAGAACATTTTCATGATTTGGGGTTCGGAGACAATTATTAAAGAAACCACAGAAAGCACTAACCATTAGAAAATAGATTGATACATTTAAAGAATTTTTGTTTATTAAAATTGGAAAACAGGCAAAAGAGAGAAGATATGTAACACAAATAACTGAAAATTACTAGTATTCAGAATATATAAAGAGCTCCTATAAATCAATGTGGAAAATACAGACAACCCACCCAAAGGAAAATGATATGACCATTTTATATTTTAGGCTCTGGTTCATGTTTACCACTGCTCTGAAGACTTAGTTTTTTAAAATATATCTTTATTGATTTCAGAGAGAGGAAAGGAGAGGGAGAGAGAGAGAATTATCAATGATGAGAGTCATTGATCGGCTGCCTCCTGCACACCCCTGACTGGGGATCGAGTCCGAAACCCAGGCCTGTGCCCTGACCGGGAATCGAACCCCGATCGCCTGGATGCAAGGTCGATGCTCAATCGCTGAGCCACGCCCAGCTGGGCTGAAGGCTTATTGATTAACATCCATAACTTACAAGCATATTCTAAGTATGAGGGGAATTGTGGCTCAATATTCTAATGTACTACCGGTAGATAACAGCTTTGCAAAAATTACCCATGAATTAAATCATGTGTTGTATATAGTGAACCAAGTAAAAATCACTCTTGTCTCTCTCTATGAAAACACCTGAAAATCTAAAATTCCACATGAATCATTCATGTTGGGAGCATTCTCCTCTAAAAAGCAGATAATGAAAATACATTTAGGCAGGAACTCTGAAGAGAATTCACCATGTATTTCTCCAGGCTTACTCAAATTTTTTAAAAAATCACCAACCAGAGAAAAAAAATCACTACTTCATTTTTGAGTTGTTGATGATATGGAAAAATGTGCAGCAATTTGAAGCAAGATCATAAGCTTGGTGAGTTGACACTAAGATGTCCTCTGCCTCCAGGTATTCAAACCCTGTGTAATCCCCTCTCTCCAAGTGTGGGCTGCGCCCAATGACTTGGTTTTAAGAAGAAGAAGAAGGCAAAAGTGATGGGCTGTCACTTTTGAGATTAGGTTATATAAAAACTCTGACTTCCATCTTGCTCACCTTTTTTGGCTCTCTCACTGGCCAGCTCAGATGAAGCCAGCTGTCATGTTTTGAGCTGCCCTACGGAGAGGCCCATGTGGCAAGGAACTGACAGTGGACTGCAGCCAACAACCCTCAAGAAACTGAATGCTACCAACAACCACAAGACTATGAGCTTGGAAGTGCACCCTTCCCATTTAAGCCCTGGGATGACTGCAGCCATGACCAACACTGATTGCAGCCCTTGTAAGAGTCCCTGAGCCAGAGGACACAGCTAAACTGTGAGCCACTGTAAGATAACAAATGTTTTAAGCCACTAAGTTATGGGCTAATTTGTTATGCAGCAATATAGATAACTAATACAATGAGACACATTTAAACATATCCTAATGTGATTTACTGAGTAGCTACCATATTCGTGGCATTAAAATCTACTTTCTAAAAAAATTGTTTTGAAGCATTTATTTCTTTGCCCCCCAGCTTTATTAAGATATACTTGATGTGGTTCCTTGCCTTTTTTTCCCCTTGAAGGTAAACAGGGAATCAAAAATATATTAATTTAAAAGGGAGCATTAGTTTCCTATTGCTGCTGTAACAAATTGCCACAAACTTGGTGGCTTAAAACAAAACTTTATTATCTTACAGTTCTGGAGGTCAAAAGTCCAATAATGGGTTTCAAGGGTCTAAAATCAAGGTGTTGGCTGGGCAGTGTTCCTTCTGGAGGCTTTGCGGGAGAATTCGTTTCCTTGCCTTTTCTATCTTGTAGAGGCTGCCCCTATATCTTAGCTGGTGGCCTCCTTCCATTTCAAAACCAGCAATTGCATCACTCTGAACTCTGCTTCCATTGTCACCTCCTCTCTCTCACTCCGACTCCTGTCTTCCTCTTTCATTTATATAGATCCTTATGATTATATTGGGTCCACCTGGATTACCCAGGCTAGCCTCCCATCTCAAGATCCTTAGTTTAGTCACACATGCAACATCCCCTTTACCATGTAAGGTAACATATTCACAAATTCCAGAGATTAGGGCATGGATATTTTGGCAGAGCCATTATTCTGCTGACCACAGAAGGGTAGGTTATATATTTTCTAAAGAAATTTTGTTGATTGATATACAGATACTGTAAAGTTAAAAGTTGAGGGATGCAAAAAAAAAGGCTTATAAAATTAAGTTTTTCCATACCTTTAACATTCCAGAGCATGCTTTTAAATACCTAGTAGCAGAGGTACTATGGAGGAAGATGGGGAGAACAGAGTGGTTGTTGAGGGCCAAATTTTGATGCAGTCAGAAGACAAAGGGGACATGAGGACCAGAAGGCACAAATTCCTTGGAAAAGATTGATATTTTCCTAGAAATACAGATTTATGTCCTTCTTAGTGAATGATAACAGTGCTATCTGTATATCAGTTTACAGCAAGGAAAATCAGATTGCTCAGCAAAAGATGGCAAAAGTCACTGCAAAAAATGAGAGAGTGAGAGAGACAGAAAAAGAAAACAACTACTTACTCTTATTTTAGCCAAGAACTAACATGAAAAACGTGTGGCAATTGTGAAAAGAATCTGGTACTGTCAAAGACATGACAAATTGGATTATTTGTAAGTGATGCAGCATGCAGCTCCATTCCTGACATTAACTGCCTTCCAAATCATCACTGTATGAAACATCTGTTTTCTGCAAGATTAGCACAACTCCACAGAAACATGCCTCGCCCAAAGGAAATAAAGAGATGGCAAAAATCGATTCCAAAACTATTTATGGGAAGGAATTCAGAAAACATTTAGTCTGATTCATGAGAAATGTTTCCAGTATCCCTTAACTGGACATCCCTTGGGAAATGTGCATTTTCCTGGTATCAGGAATGGGATGTAGCACTGTATGCCTCTATTTCTAGCCCATTTGTTTGGTAACGATACAATGAAGTCAACATTAAATTAGTTAGATTGCAAAGCATATGCCAAAAGCCAAACATAACCCAGAAATCTATGTCACGTCCATTTACCATGAGTAACAAAACAATCAAAATGTTATAAACAAAACATGTCCAGGGTCCAGCCAGTGACCCAAACATTTCAAGGAATATTTGATACAGCAAAGCACCAAAATGAAATTAATTTAGACAGTCCTTGGATTTTATAATGGAATTTGAACTGGACACAGAGACCAATCTGAGAATGAAAGATACACACAGACTAAAAGTAAAAATATTTCATGCAAATAGAAAGGTGGTTTAAAAAAAAGACAAAGGGTGACCTTGACTTCAAATGACGATACTGAAATTTATACAGCATAATTTTACCAACTAACATGTCTGCTTATAGGAAACCAGAACTATCAAGTCTGCAAATAATAAGTGCTTTATAAGATCTGAATTGTTTGTCTGGTACTGCACAGAGCAGCCTCAAACTTTGGATTCGTCACCTAAAGCAAGCATGAATGAGTGTGTGTGTGTGTGTGTGTGTGAGAGAGAGAGAGAGAGAGAGAGAGAGAGAGAGAGGGAGGGAGGGAGGGAGGGAGGGAGGGAGGGAGGGAGGGAGGGAGGGAGGGAACGAACTATAACTACAAGCAATGTCTTAGAGAAAGGTTCTTTTGCTTCGTAGTTGGGTTTATAAAAGCCTTGTTTAAAGTGGGTTTCAGTGCCTCAGCAATAAACATGTATTTCTAAGTTACTCGCTTTTGTTTCCATCCAAAAATGTTTTTAAAAACAAATCTCTGGTTTAAAATTCATAGTGACAAAATAATACAGAAGTATAGCTTTGTTAACTGACAGATACGCATTATCTCATGAGGCAATATAGGGTGGTGGCTAAGAGTAAAGCAAAAATTGACATGAACCATACACAGTGCTGGTGGGGTCACAGAAACTGGTCCTCTCGTACATGGCTGTCTGACAATACCTTTTAAAATTAAACATGGATAGACCTTGTGACTACTCCTGGAAACCTGTCACATCGAAATAAGTCCCCATACGGCAGGACATGTGTACAGGGATGCGCACTGCAGACCAGTATGCAGTAGCCAAGTGCAAGGAACAAAGGGAGCGCCCAGTGACAGGAACTGGCTAAACACACTGCAGTCAGCCCACGGCACAGAACACCAGCATTTAAGAGCCACGTGAGTAGACGGAAGGACTTCCAGGAGGTAGTTTGGTCAAAAAAGCAAGATACAAAAACGTATTTATAATATGATTCTATTTTAGTAAAACAATGACAAAATAACCCCACATATGTGTCTATTTGCATGCATATATATGTCAGTGTACAAAAGTAAGTGTGGAGAAAAACACAGCAAGATCTAATTCAAGGATGCACCTGGGATTTCTCCTAGCTCTGGGATATCTAGAGAAGGTACTGCTATGGGCTGACAAGGGAGGAAAAGGGAATGCAGGGGCACAAACTCAAAAGTAAAAGAAAAAGGTTAAAGCATATGCGTCACTACACTTATCGTCATAAAAATTATGCATAAGAGTAGGGATATGTTTAAGTGAATTAATTAAATGTTTTTCTATATTTAGAGCATCATCCCAATACACTAAGGTTGCGGGTTCAATCCCTAGTCAGGGCACATACAAGAATCAACCAATTAAGGCATAAATAAGGGGAACAATAAATCTGTCTCTCTATCTCTTCCCTCCTCTCTTTCTAAAATTAATATATAAAATAAATTTTAAAAGACAAAGAAGAAAATAATGGGTCTGAGACTGATGCCTAATGACCTTGTGTGTAACCATATTTAAAAATAAAATTGGCCTTAAATGCTTGGGAGCTTTCTAATTATTCTTTGTATTTAAATGTCAACCTAAAGGTAAGTCTTTCATGGCAATGCCTTTATCAAGAGATGCATGTATCTCAGTCAAGGATTCGCTTGTTCATAAGTAACAAGGTTGGAATTTGCCTCCAGGAACACTGCAAGTCAGTAGTGGCCAGGAAGTCAGGACATGTGAGTCCTGCCTTGTCTTGCCTTTACATGGTCCTGACACTTGGCTAATTATTGGGCCTTAGCGTTCATACCTGTAAAATGACAGGGGTGGCCCAGAGGGTCCTGCCCTAACATTCTATGATTTATGTAACTTGAAAGGCCCCATCAATATTGGCTAGTTTAAACATAATTTAGCATAAACAAAATTCATAGAACTTTGGGCTGAGGTTCAGAATCAAGAACATTCCAGAAAAATTACCCCCCCTTTTTTCCTAAAATGATCACTAAACCCCAGAACCCATCATACCTTTAGGAATAGGCTGGGAATGCTTTGCTCCTTGGTCCAATTTGAAATCCAAATATAAGGTTGGTGTGTGAGTGTAAATCTTGGACTGAAAAGAAAGGAGAAACCATCAGCATCTTTCCAAGAATAAGATTCTTCTTTACTTCAGAATGGGCTGGGGCCTGAATCCATTATATGTACAATTCCTCCTTTGGAAGGCACTGTTAAAGCAGGGTGGGGGTAGGGGGCTGGATGGTTTGCCAGTGCAGCCCCCTCTTAAGGGTCTTGGTCTAAGAGTTAGCCTTCCTAGCTTTACAATATGGTTGACAAGCTATTTCAGGATGACAGCTATCTCCCAACAGCCATTTCTCAAATATGGTCCGATGTTAATGGCTTACTGGGCAATAGTTAATCGAAATTTCTCACTTCCAGTCTTCCACTTGATATGGTAAGTTATCTCTCATCCAAATGTATGCTTCTTCCCAGGTCTCAATAAAGCTAAGTGAGTAATTGGATGGGGTTCAAAAGGGGGCTTTTGGGGCCTGACAATGTTCTGTTTCTTTTTTTTTTTTTACTTTTTCATAAAATTTATTTTTATGAAGTTGCAACTTAAATACAGTGAAATGCACAAATCTGAAATATACAGTTTTTTGCTACATTTTGTTTTTTTGCCTATATACCCATATCAAGCCATAAAAAACCATCACACCAGAAGGCTTCCACATGTCCCTTTGGAGTACCCTCAAAATTAATTTTTCCAATAAAAAATATTTACAACTTTTGAAAGATATAATTGATAGACAATAAATGGTGTATGATTTGATACATTTTGACATATATAAATCTGTGAAAACATCAGTCAAGATAATAAGTATATCTACCACTCTCAAAAGTTTTCTCATGCCTCTTTGTAATCCCTCCATCGCATGCTTCCTTACTCTCTAATCTCCAAGTAACCACTGACGTACTTTACTCAATTTTATATAAATGGAATCATATACATGTAATTTTTTATCTTGCTTAATTTATTCAATAATTATGTTCTGTGTCTTGACCTGGCTTCTGATTTCATGGCAATGTTTACTTGATGAAAATGCTCTGAGCTATACACTTGATTTATATACTGTTTGTATATGTGTTATATTTTAATAAAGTTTACAGTTATTAAAAATATGAATGTGTGAGTAGATCAAATGAGAGAATCCAGAGCTCAGAATTATTTTTTCCTTGATAAAGGCATCATTTTGCAGAGAATAATTATGTAAACTCCACAAAACACGTGGACATTTCAGCCTTTTTCACCCAGGGCCAACCCACTGTGCCTGTCACATAGTAGGTGCTCAATAAATATTTATTGAATGATGTTTCCTAATGGAAAAGCTCATGTATAATAAATTTATTTATAATATACACAGGATATTCATCAATATATTTACCTACATGTAGCAGAATGCCTCTTTTTCAGGAAGGGTGATTTAGTATGGTCAAAGTGTACATCTGTGCATTAAATTTTGGAATAGACAATTATAAACAATGCTATCAGAAGACTGTTCCCTTTCCTATGAATGTTTCATGTACTGAAGAATTGGGCTTTAAGTGGTCTGGTAGGTGGTTTTACATGGCTTAGAAGGTCAAGATGCATCAATATAGCTTCAAAGACAGGGAAAGCAAATTCCCTTGTGCACACATAAATGAAACCAGAAAGACCTGTGACATCAAATGCAGCCTGAGGCCAAAGACTGACAATCAATCTGAAGAGGTTGAAACATACATAACACAAGGGCAGCACCAGCAAGACACAGGAGCTGATTCTCTAGAATTATTAGGTGTGTAAGACACCATATGGAAAGAATCTGGTTTTGTCTAATGAAGACTTCCAAAATTACCTTTAAAAAGATCAAGGGTAAATGTCACATAATATCAGATGACTCCTCTATATGGGCAATGTTTTGTTTTTTTCCAGAAAAAGAACCCCTGTTTGCTTTAACCGTCTTTCCTAACCTGTGCCTCAGGGGCAGATGCAGCATCCCTGCCAACAGCAAAGAGATTAATCACAAAGAGGTTCTTAGTTTAATTTTTACTAATATTCTCCCAGAATGCAGTCATAAAAATAATCTCCAACTGGAAACCAGGAGTCTTTGATGCTAGGATTGCTTTCCTGCTGACTAGCAAAACACCTTTCTTCTTCTTCTTCTAGTTTGCTCATCTGAAAATCTTTTCTTGAAACTCCCTGATGCTGAAGTCTATTTCTGATTCTGAAATTCTGAATCAGAAAATTAATGTTTTCCTCCATGTTTTCATTTTTAAAATTCCCTTCTGATTTCTCAGACAAGAGCTATAGAAAAGTGAGATGTGGCTGCGATGAGGAGAGCAATGAGGCCTATGGGGAGAGAATGGGGAGCCGCTGATCAATTCACTCTATTCTTGCCTTCAAACTCATTCACCAATCGTGCCCTCTGGGCTAGCTTTTATTTTTCTCCCTGTCTCTAACTTTTCAACCTAATTCATGTTGTCCAAAAAATAGTAACTTATATCTCTAAGACTGCAACTACATAGATACATGTGTGTGTGCGCACAAAACACACACAGAATTCTGTACTTAATGTATTCATTTATAAAATTTTAAACAGAAACCAATCAGGGACATCACAACATTATAAAGCCACAAATATACCCTATTGTCTTTTGGCATGAAAAGGGTTAAAGGGAAATTTTTAATTCATTTTGAAGGTATTTTTCACCACATCATTAACCTAAAATAGAATTCTGATTCTAATCTCCTTTTTATATTGAAAATCAGATCACTGAAGGTTTCAATACAGCACACGTCTTAAATAATCAACTACCCCAAACCTAAACATACATTATTCTATTTCAATTAATCCATAATAAAATAAACCTCATTTTGGAAGCCGTTTCCATGTGTGTGTGTAGGGTGTGTGTGTGTGTGTGTGTGTGTACACGCGCACGCACACACAGTTTTTGAAAAGCAGGTAGATTTTTTTTTTTAATTTTTATCTTCCATGGTAATTCTGTTGAAATAGCAAATATAAATTATATTCATTTAAGTCAAGGATGATAACATCAGCCTCGAATACAGTTTAGGCAAACCTGTTTAGGAAACCAGTTTAGGCAAATTTTTCTATTACACACTGCTGATTTGTAAAAAATAAAGAAATATCACCAGAAGGCACATTCTTTTCTGTGTTTTGTTTTGTTTATTTTTATGTATAGTATTAAACTATTAATACACCCTCAAAATAGAATGTGAATTTAAGTAAACAAATCATTCTTTTTTGGTTAAAACTTAGCTATATATCTATTTCCATAGGGTTAAAATAAATTGGTACATTACAACCTAAAATAAAGCATTCCTCTACGGATGTTTCAGCATGAACAGAACTATCGCCCTTCAGTTACATCACTGAAAATTTCCCCTTCCTTTTCTCTGTTTTGGCCCTGATTAATAGTAATGGCGCAGGTACTAAAATCCAAACTATTCTTCTTTTGTCTTTATTCTCATTTCATAATTCTCTGTTTAAAGTATTTAGAATACTTATCTTTAAGGGCTTTAGTCTGCATTTGAAAAGGCTAATGACTTAAAATCTTACAGTTCAAATATCAAGTAGGGCGAGGCTTCTAGAAGATAATAACTCTTCATAAGAGGTTAAAGGTAAATTTTGGCTAACCAGCAACAGGAGTGCCACCAAATCCATACAAGCCTTGTCTCTCGTTCTCTATAAATGTGTCAGAATTAAACCCTTAATGAGTCAAAAACACCACTCCAATAATGACCAGAAAACAACCAAGACCAAACAGGGTCTACAAAACCACTTCCTTCCGAATCCCAACTACCTTCACCTTATATCCTTCAAAGGCTTCCTGCTCACCCTGGCTTCTGGTGTGATACCCTTGTCAAGCTGGCTTCCTTCCTGTTTTTATCTGTAAATGTGATCGTAATTAGGAGGTGAAATCACTTGCACATGGAAAGCATGTGGCTTACACACATCTCCTGGGAGCGTGCTACGTTGCTTGCTATGTGTGAGGGTGGCAAAAGAAATCTCTTTCATTTTGCCATTGCTCCTTTCACGAGTAACTGCCACCCACTTATCCCTGAACGCTGCTCATTTTGCACCACGCTGGCCTTCTCTAAAAGCAAGTGGCAGCAATTTGCCACGTGTCAGAGCTGTAATAAATGCTTTTACATTTCTTTTGGGGAACAATTTCAAAGACCCTTTATGATTTAGTGATTTTTCAGGAAATGCACTTAAATCTCAATCTTACTATATGTTGCTTAAGCAAATTATTGTAAGCAACTATTAACAAGTGTGAATCCTCAATATCCAATAAGAAAAAGAAACAGTGTTTCTACCTATTCCTGGTTGCTCACTCTCATGTTGGATCACCCCCCCAATGCTGAACATTATATATTTTTTTCTTTTGCATGGTTGCAAAAAGAAAAACTAACTTTTGATGAAGATCTTTGCAGATAAATCTCTGACCACATTTCTATTTTTTTCTTCACAGTGAAATTTTAGGTCTAGAAGTCTAGGTATTTTAAGCACTCTTGATAGATCTGTAGGTTTATAGCTAAATGCAATGTGGCCAAAAGCAAATTGGTCAACATGATCATGTAATAAAACAGCAATTCTGCTGAACATGTCTACCGCTAGTCATTGGTTTTTCTAGAGTTGGTAATTTTGCTACACCACAGGGCAGTTTTTCAACTCAGTATGTGCTTTACATATTGTTTTCCCCTACTTAACCCCTTATTGTTAGAAAGTTAACTAATCCCTTGTTGTTGCCCATTTAGATTTATTCCAATATATCCTTGCCACAAACATAGAAAGGAAGGATTAATTGCTGAAGAAAAAAAAAGGAAAGGAAAAGAAAAAATATGTGAGAATCTGAAAAATGGGCAAGAAAACGAAAAAGCTTAACCTGAAAAAAAGTTTAAAGGCACCACCTCCATAGCACAAATAGCAATGTTTGAAAAGCCATTGTCTAGCAGTGTTTGTTTTTGAACAAAAAACCATTTTAGTCAATTGTTATACTAACTGACTTGCTTTCATCCAAATTTTTTGTCAAATCACTTGGTAACTATCTGTAAAAAGTACCCATCTCATCAAAATGTTGACCATCTAATCTTTTCAATCTTAGCTAATTTAAGGAGCAGAAATTGATATCTCCTTACTCTTTTAATTTGAGAATCAGTTTAGGTGACAATATTAATTTTAATCTGCCAAATACTATTAAATATTATTAATATAAGAAAACAATATCTAAATATATTAAGGGCTTAGTATCTAACAGGCACAATTCTAGGTGCTTCATGTATATTAATTAGGCCACTTGTGTTTCCCTTTTTATAAACTATCTGCTCACTAACGTATTTAAGTTTTTATTCATTATTAACTAGCTCCCTCATTTGAAAAATACTGATAGAGAGCCTGTAGTGTGCTAGTCATTAGATATGTATATTGATGAATAAAAGATGTGCTCAGACTTTGTGGAGTTTACTTTCTAGTGAGGAAGACAATTTAAAATATTAAATATATAATGATACAGACTGTAAAAGAAATAAATAGCGTACAGAGAGAAAATGAAATGGGGGGATAGAAGGTCTCAAATGAGAAGAGGTGGGGGTAAAATGTTTCTAGGCAGGGAAAGGAGCACAGTATGTGGAAAGGCCTGGAGGCAATAAAGGACTTGGAGGATTCAGAAACTGAGAGGAAAACAATATGCAGACACAAAGAAGTTGCTGGAGAGAATGGCATGAGGTGAGTTCAGAGAATTAGAAAAGAACCATTCAGATATAGACCAGAGTAAGGTATTTAGGATTTCTTTGAAGTACAATGAGAACACATTGATCCAAATTTATCTTAAAGAGATGTCTCTAGCTATCATGTGGAGAACTGGAAGGGAGTAAGAATAGGAGAGAAGAGCCCTCTGAAGATGCTGCTGCAATGGACCTGGCCAAGGCTGGGCAGAGATGGGAGAGAGGTAGATAGATTTAAAGTCTATTTTGGAAATAGAAAGGTTTTGCTAATAGACTGGATGTGGGTGGGCGTGGAGGACTGAGATCCAGGGAACTTGAGTATTTTAGGGGCCTGGTAAAGGAAAAGGTACCTGCCTTAGAAAAGAAACTGAGAAGTAAGGAGTATCTGGAGACACAAGAATGCATTATCTCAGAGGCCAAAGTAAGAACAGAGAGTGTGGGGCCTGGAAGAGTTAACGTTAGGGGGAAAAAGAAACCTCTGGGTTTGGCCACACGTTAGGGGGAAGTCAGTGGTGACTCAGAGCGCTGACGGGGGTGGCTGTCATGTTGAGAGCACTGAGGAAGTGGGGAAGTGGAGATAATGTGTGCAGACAAGTCATCTGCAAAGTAGGACTCTGAGAAGGAGGAAAGAACTGGGGAGTGTGGGATCAAGGGGTTTGGTGCTTCTCTTATCAATTTATATGAGATGTGTTTTTTAAATAAAGTAAGGCTGCCCTGGCCAGTTTCGCTTAGTGGTTAGAGCCTCGACCCTGGGACTGAAGGGTCCCAGGTTCAATTCCAGCCAAGGGCATGTACCTCGGTTGCAGGCTTGATCCCCATGTGGGAGGCAACCAATCGATGTGTCTCGCTCACATCAATGTTTTTCTCTCTCTCTCTCACTTCCACTCTCTCTGAAAAGCAATGGAAAAAATATCCTCGGGTGAGGATTAAAAATAAAGAAATTAATTAAGTAAGTAAGTAATGCTATTAGCCTTTAATAATATCTGCTATAAAAACCTCCCAGTTTGTTTTTGGTCTTTAATTTTATTGATGGCAGTTCTGATATGGGTCAGATCTAACAATCTTTTCCTTCCAATGCTTTTAAACTTAGAAAGTCTTTCTCCATCCAAAGATGAAATTAAATATTTGCCTATATTTTTCTAGTTCAACACTTTAAACATTTAATTATTTGATCTGTCAAATTGATTTCACTGTGAGGTGTGAGATCGCAAGCTAAACTGGTTTCTCTTTATGAATGGTTAACCAGTTGTCCCAGCTGACTCTTTCCCCATTTGATGATAATCTTCTTTATCATTATTAAGTATGCATACACACTTGGGTCTATTTCAGGTAGGTTCTGTTTCTGCCGATCACACGGAAGAGCCTCAGTGGAGAAAACTTCACTACCTAGCTCAGGAACCCCAACTAACAGAGGAAGATGCATTCCAGAAGGAGTTCTTGTCGTCATCAAGTACATCTCCCATGGGGCTTCCCAACCTCCTTGTCTTCCTCCCACCGCTTTCCCACTCTCATGGTCTGCTGGGCTTTGCACTTAGGAGAAAAACCACCAGCACAGCCCCATTCTCTCCACCACTTACACATTTACACACACTCAAGAAACTCACTACCACACTCAAGAAACTCACTACCACACTCCTTTCGTGCCTGCATGAAGAACCATGCCTTCCTCTTTTTCCTGGAGAACTTAGAGCTTTGAGGAATGAAAAGTTGATTTACCACATTATTCAAAGCTAATTTGCAATTCTCATTGTTTAGAATAGGCTGATGCTCTTCAACAAAACGATGTCTTCTGTCCCCAATCCAAAGCACTCTGATTTTGGAATTCTTGGTTATTTTAAAGAATTCTGATAAAGAGTGGAAGAGATTAGTTTCCATCCCCAGTGCCAAAGGTATCGTGGGAAGGACTAAAACCCGGTAATCATATTTTGACATATACATGAAGTGCTACCCAAAGAGAAAACAAGAAACTCTTAGGCAAAATGCCAATGGTTCTGTATAGGGTGAGAGTTAGAGAGGGCCAGACAACATATTTAACTTTTGTGAACAAGAATGATTGTGAAAAATCCTGAGCATCAAACTGTCCAGCTAATCAAGAATTTTGGACACAGCCAAAGTATCCTACAGTCCAGTCCTACAGCATCCTTTTCAAGTGGCACTTTAATTAACAGTAACACTCTAGTCCCTCCTTCTCACCTTTCCTTTTTTAGGGGAGGAGTGGCGAGAAGAGGAGCTAAAGGGGAAGGAGATTTCACAGTCCTGAAATTTAAGCACAGACATGTAAACTGTGAAACTGGACTTGGATTTCTTCACCCTTTGAGTCACCATTCTTGACTGAAGTTGGTTTACAAATGTTCTAATTTTTTTGAAAATTAAAAACAGAGAAAGAACAAATGCTCTTTTCTTATATGACCAATCCATCCGTAATCCTACAAAGGCAACAGTACAGTAAAACCACAAATGCTCCCCGAGTACGCCAACAGGGAGCCTTACTTTCCCCTATCACCCACGCATGGATAATGTATTCCAAGGTTGAGTCAGCAAATCCATTAACCAATGCTAGAATATTCTTCACAGGGCTTTATAATATTTTTAATTTCTGTTAGATTTGGTATTTACTAAGATGTTTTTACGAGTTCTTGCAAGAAAGTGCATCAAGATGAGAAACTATTTGGCAAAGATAAGATTTCATAGAGCTCTGGAGACTGATAACTTTGTGTAGATTCGATTAAGGGGGAATTTATTATGGTACAGGGCTTCTCCTGTGTAATCATTTGCAGGACATTTTGACATGGTCAGGGGTATGTTCTTGTACAGACATGAAAGTACCCTTTTGGTGTAGAGAGGGGGGTTTCATTCTGAAGCTTCCTGCCATGAAAATAAGCTACAGCATTGCCAAACTAGAGAGACACACTCAGCGAGTTTAAGTACAGGGGCTGAATGGTATAAGGCAGGGGTACTGTGCAAATAAAATGGGGCAAAATTAGAAAACCTGGGTGTAGGCCTAGGTTCCTTCTATAATGAGCTGTCTGACTTTGGGAAGACTTTTTTGCCTAGTTGGGTTGCAGTGTCCTCATCTGCAAAGTGGTGGAGTTGGAGAGCTGATCTCTCATGTCTATTGCTGCCTGACATTCTGATTTCAATAGAAGTGCCAGAAGAAAAGGGAAGAGTAGGTCTTGGTCGGCTCTGAAAAGCATCTCATACTATTAAGAGCGCTAGACTAGTGCTGCCCTAAGGACTTCATTCAGATCTTAATACCCTGTCCATTACAGCAATGGAAGAAATAAATGAATGGAGCAGTTCCTGTCCAGCAGTTACGGAAATGGGCCAGAGATAGCACCTGTTAATTAGGCAAAGTGGCCCCATGTTGTTTACTTCTTCACAGCAGACTAGGAGCTTCAGCCCAAAGCCTGCTGGAGTCCAGCTCAAACTCTCATATATCCAATTGCTTTAAATATACTCCAAATTAACATATTTTTAATCATTTTTGAGCCTACCTACTTTACATACCCTGTGAAACTGCACCCAACATCTGCTAGCCATAAACAATGAACCCTGCAGCCATAAAAGACCCCAAACTTGTTGCTGCACTGGAGCTCTCTGATCCAGAGAGCCTCTACCTTGTTGCTGAGCAATATTACCTAGACAGGTAAGCCTCCTCTCCAATTTCCCTGACTCCCCCTCTTGCCTAATTCCCTTTTGGTGCCACTGGCTCTCAAAGGTCTCCAACTGTGAGGGAATTCCCTTCTCATGCAACTTGTCCAAGCACCACCCGCATAAAGTTTCTGTGTTACCGCCTCTCAAGAGCCTGTCTGCTCCTTGATCAATTTGCTGTAGGTAGAACTGCTCGAGAGCTTGGAGATTTGCTTGTGCAATGAAATCTCATGGAACTAGGGCTGGTACTATGATAAATGTGTGTCTTGTTACCTTTTGAGGCTATTTTTAAAGTGAGACATCTGCTTTTGTCTGGCTGACAGACTGTCAGTTAAAACCTGTGAAAGTATTTAATCACAATCACCAGAAACTCTCACTCTAAACTTCTGATTAGTAACAGAAGACCTTAAATCAATATCTGACACTGGGAAAATCTACCAGCCAAGTCGTGGTAGTTACTGAGAGACACTCAAAGTCTCCAGGACAGAAAAAAAATGTAGGTGAGTACTGACTCCTGACTAGCAGAGCTGCCGAAGCCACACTTGGAAGCTGCTGGGAAAAGAATGCAGCCAGGAGGACTCAATTGGCAGAACCACTAATTGGTGATGGGGTGGGGATCTACAAGAAAATCCTCCGGTAAAGAAAGGATGGAAAGGCACAAAAATCAATGCTAAAGGAAGCAAGATGGAGTAGAAAAGGTATTGGGTTACTTTTCTTCCTCCTTTTCATAGCCCAGCTCTCCCTTCCACTCTCCTTCTTGTAATTTGGATCAAATTATCATTATTTTATTTTTCGTGAACCTGGATGAGCTGGACTGTAATCAACTCATGTTGGGTTCCAAATGTACGTGCTATCTTCTCAACATGGATGACTCCCATAGACAGTGACATAAGAGCATAGTATCTTTGGAATTTTGCACTGTTTTCATTTTGGTCACTCAGAGGGAGAGATAAAGGCAGAGGAGGCAAAAGAGCAATTATTCCAGCTGAAATATTACTGGCGTATTGAAGATAATTCTAAAATGAAAGATAATGAAATTGAAAAGTTAAAAAAAAACACAGAGAGAAATTACCTGAAAATTTTGACATGGTAGATACGATAACTTTTCCAGGTTTCATGCTTAAGACAAGGAATACATGTTTTGAAGGCTTTCTAAAAAGTTGGAGTTATTCCCCCGGACATTTTGACACCTCTGTGGAGTAACACCTCATGAATGGAGATGGCTTCACGCTGTCTCCTTTGCGCTGCATAGACTCTTTCCACCCTTCTTTGCTCTTTTAGACTTAGGCCTGCTTTTCCTGAACCTCCACATTGGGCTGAGCCTCCTATCTATTCTCTCTTCCCCTAAACCCACCATGTTTACTAGACTGGTGACTGACCATAGTTTGGTAGTATTAGCAGCTGATATGCCTGTCTCTTTGACTGTGGCCTTTCAGCTCCCTGATTTTGCCCCCATCTTTTTCTCCCCGCCATAACAGGGTCTTGCACACCGTTGGCACTCAGTCCATATTTGCTGAGCTCAACTGAACTATAATGGCATAGATACCTTTCTGGGAAATCCTTCTAATTCCCCACAATATCCATGCCCCTCCTTTAACAGAGTAATCCATATCGAGGACTTAGAGCCCATTTGATTTGAAAGTTTTAAATTCTTATCTTAGAATACTTTGCCTGTCCACTGGAGCACAATTCTTAATTAAGTTTTAAGTAATCAGAATTATATCTGACACCAAATTTTCTCACATTTTAGTGTGTTTGATCAAATTTTTAAAAGCTACAAGGATTTGTGCTTTAGTCAAAATAAAGCAATATGTTTACAGCTATCAACAGCATATGTGCCAGTACCAGTCTTTAAAATACTGACGTCTGTCTCATTTATATCCACAAGGGCTCTGCTTTCAATGCAACATGCAAGACCCTCTGCAGCTCCCTGAAGCTGTCCTGCATATTTAACTGTGGTTAGAGACTTATTATATCCAAAAAAATACAAGCCATGACAGCCAAAAAATACAAGCCATGACAGCCATCAAGGACAACCACTGAAACACAAAGTGGTCACTCACCTTTATTGAAGGTGACACCTTGTGGGGTTTTTTTATAGCTTTCATTATCCTCTTAGTCAAAATTTCCTTGCTAATTTTTAATCCTGATTACTACGAACAATGATGTATGAATAGCACAGAGGTAACTTCTGGTTTAAAAGTGCACCTATCCATTCTTCAATTACTGGCGGGGGGGGGGGGGCTTGTCAACACCACTGGAATGTACTTCCTAGGTGATTAGGTCAACAGGGACATCTTGAAGGAATAAGAACATCTGGCACCCTTTGTGCACACCAAGAATGGTATTTTTGGGGTGAGTGGGCTGCCCTGGGCAAGAGAAAGCTTTTGTACAGTTGATCTGATCAGATGCTGACCACTGTTTATTTGAACATTCCTCACTGCAAATGAAGTGCCAACTATGGCTGCCTACAACAGGACAAGTCTTTGAAGTGCTGGGTGCATTTCTTTGGTGTCCTCCTATTTACAAGAAGGCTAACAGACTTAACTGTGCCTCTTCTCAACACTGAATCAGAACCAAGTTGTGCGCTTGTCTGGGGAATGACACTGATCATCTGCTCAGGCTGCATGGTCTGTGTTGGGCAGGTCCCATACGATGAACTGCTTTGTGAAATTCAAGATGAGACACAACAGCACACAGCACCCCTCCCCACCTTAACTCCGAACCATGCTATGGAAAACCCTGGGAGAGAGGGGCGCAGGAATACGCACACAACCCAGGCAAGCCTTAGGCAAAACCCAGGAGTAGACAAACTTGGTCTTGGACTTCCCTCCAGCCCAATATTTTGCATCATTTCCTTTTCCCCTGTCATAACCCCACCAGATCCGGTTGCCTATACAGCCCCCCTTCCCATCACAGTCCCCATACACTCACTACTCTACTACTATCCATGCCCCCTGCCCCCTCTTTTCTCTCTTTCCCTCCCTCCATCCACACAGGCAAAATCAACGCGCCCTCCTCCTCCAGACTACCCACAGGTTTGGCATACTGCTGTTTCAGCATTTCTCGTACCACATTATGCTTCTGAGGTTTGCCAGTTTCTCTCCCTGGCTAGACTGTGATCTTATTTGACAGCAGAGGTTGTACCTTATTCATATTGTATCTCTAGGGCACTGCGCAATGTGCACACAGCAGGTGCCTAATGGCTGAACACACAGAGCTCACAGAGAAATAGGACACGTGAATTAAATAACTGCCAGTCCAAAAACCTCATGTGTTGGTGACAGATGGCTGTGCGGATCTAGGGCAGCTGAGAAGGCTTCACCAAAGAGGAGACATACTTTGGAACTTGGTGAATAAGTTCCAAGGAGACAGAGAGGCAAGGTGTTCAAGGAGACAGGGATGGTGACATCAGCTCCACTTCTATTTTGCACTTGACAATATCCCTTTCTCTCAAATGCTCTATGTCAAAGGGAGCCCAGAAGGCTCTCTGCCTTATGCTGGTATTTCCTTTCCTCTCTCCCTACACCCACCCATTAAAATACATTTACTTAACATCTTAAAAGGGAAATTCAGCCAGAATTCATTGGGTGATTGTGACTTTCTTAGATGGGACTTTTTTTTAAGCATTCCTCATAACATCTAATTAAACATGGACCATAAAAGAAAAATCAATGGAAATAAAAACCAGAGGAAAATGAAATTGTTGTCAGAAACATAAAATTGCATTGTTAAAAATCTTGGATTCCTAAAATGATCAAACATACTAGCTCTCTAGAAACTGCCATATAGAGATAATAGCCATCTATTTTTTTTTAATGTCCATTTAATGTTTAATGTAACATTGAATATTACAGTATTTTTCGTAGCTCCAAAATCTTGATTCCTAAAAATATTAACAAGTTTACTCATTTGTTTGATTTTAAAACTGTTTTAAAATTGTCATGCTGCCCTGGCCAGCGTGGCTCAGTAGCTAGAGTGTCAGCCCCCACACCAAAGTGTCTTGTGTTCAATTCCCAGTCAAGGGCACATACCTGGGTTGCAGGTTCAATCCCCAGCCCTCTCTCACATTCATGTTCCCCTCTCTCTCTCTCCCTCCCTCCCTTTCACTCTCTCTAAAAGTCAATGGAAAAAATATCCTCATGTGAGGATTAACAAAAAATAAATAAAAATTGTAATGGCAACACAAACAAAAAAAAAACTAACAAATTAGAAACAGTCTCATAGATAGAGAACAGACTGACAGCTGTCAGAGGGGAAGGGGGGATGCAGGGTTGAGCAAAAAGGGTGAAGGGATTAAGCAAAAAAAACCCTCACAGACAACAGCATGGTGATTACCAGAGGGAAAGGGGCGTTGGGGGAGGCAGAAGAGGGGAAAGGGGGAATAAATGATGACGGAAGAAGACCTGACTTGGGATGGTGAAGACATAATACAATATATAGATGATGTATTGTAGAATCGTACACCTGAAACCTATATAATTTTATTAACCAATGTCACCCCAATAAATTCAGTTAAAAAAAACTATGAAGTTAAAAAATGTTGTGCTGTTCTTTTTGTCTTTAGAATATATTCCACTAAAAAAATGTACACTCAGAGGACTATTTTTAAAAGCCTTTAAAATAAATATTTTCTCTGTGTGGTTATGTTGTTAATATCTTTACACAAATGTTAGGTTCTTCATCTGTTTCTGTTTGTTTTTAATTTAAAAATTTTTTTCTGCTCTGGTTTAACTTGATGTTTTAAATATGTGTTTCCATCTTTCAAAATTAAAAATAAAAGACATACTGAGAGAAGTCTCAGGTCCATCCTAACCCAACCCCTCAGCCCAAAGGGAATGTTTTTAAAATCTCTAGTTTTTAAGTCTATCACAGAACACTCTGATTTATAAATAAAATAAATTAACAGAGAGGCATTTGGAAGGGAGGATTCCTTTCTGAGCAAGGGTTGTTTTCCCTCTGCTTGCTCTCTGGGACAGCTGGAGCCTGTTATCTTGAGCGCCCTGTCACAAACCTACTGCCTCCAACACAACCTCTGCCTTTAGGAAAATATCCATCATCCTTTTTCAAGCTAGACCCATGAGCTTGCTGGAATACTTCAAAGGCAAAAAGAGGGGAAAAAGGTGTGCCTGTGCTACCTGTTTTCTTGATTTAATCATTTTTAAATGTTACTTTGAGAAGTTGTTCTTTCAATCTTGGGGCCAGCTCTCCCCACATCACAAAGTGAACAGAAGCAAACTTGGAAAGGCAGGCGAGGGGAAGAGTTAAGAATTTGGGGTCAACAGTAAAGTTAGCAAGATCTATTTAAAATGTGCAGCGTATATTCAAAGAATCCAAATTTCCCCTGAAATAGAGAAATAGGTACAATGCAAAAATGTTCTAAGTTTACTCTCCAGTATTATGATTGTCAAAAACCCACTACCGTTTGGACATGTTATAAAGGTATTTCCCTGAAAGCTACATAAACTGTAACTTCCAAATCAAAGTAAGGTAGAAGGAATACTGACAAATTATATATTGGTAATAAAGCATTTCAAATGAAAGCAAAAGCTGGAAAATTTGGTTTTCTCTCTGGTTTCTCAGGTTGTTTCCCTTTAGTTCTGGTCTAGGACAAAGTAAGAAAGAGGGGGGGGGGGAGAGAGGGAGAGAGGGAGGGGGAGAGAGAGAGGGAGTGTGTATAGGACAAAGTGTGTGTGTGTGCATGCACGCACGTGCACACGTGTACCCATGTGCGCACCAATGGCCTTCCACAGCCCGGAGACTCCATCAGCTTTCTGAATCAGAGGTGACAATCACAGATTTAGTTATAAATCTCATGCCCACCCACAACCAACACAGGCTGCTTAAGTGGGCATGTTGGTTTGGGGCTGGGAGAGAATTGCCTGAGGGACACGGGGTCTTCCAATGCCTGCCACAGCTAAACCAGGGTACAGAAAAGTTATATCCAGCAGGGACACATTGAGAGCTGGTATGTATGCCCCCTACTTGAGATCAAGCCACACCCTTAAAACCCACAGGAAAGATGCTAAAGCAGACAAGACGCCTGCCTGCGCACCCCACGAGATCCAACCCTCTGCTCCTCATTGTTGTCATTGCTTGAATTTCAGAAACCTACAGAAAACAATCTGGGTCTTGAAAAACAGTTTAGCATTCACTTTTAAAGAAAAAAAATCAGTCTGGTTTTTATTTCCCTACTTCTTAATCCCCTAAATAGTTTACTTTAGAATATACTTTAGCTAATTTTATTGTTCTCTCAACTCTTTAGTTAGCTCATATGAAGCTTATTGCAATAATCCCTATATTGTCTTATCTTCTTACTACTTTGCCCTCATTTCTCTCATTCCGGCATCATTTACATTTTAATGATAATATTTAGTGACTGTTTTGTATGTAGCGGGCACTGAATCAGGCCCTAGGGGCACTGCGGTAAGAAGATCTGAATGCATTACATGAGATTCTTTTGGAAACGGAATTTTTAAACTTTTGGTTATCTTCCAATACATGAATATAGTCTCCCTCAGAAGGAAGATTCTTTTGTTATATTTGTAAGTCACACGAACACTATACAAAGTTTTTGTAAAGAGGTAAAAGGAGCAGCCAGGTATTGTTCTAAGTTACGTACACATATTAACCAATTTCATCCTCCCAGCAGCCCTCTGGGTCATTTAAGTACCTCCATTTTACAGATGAGTACCCTGAGGCCCAGCAGACTTTAGTGATTTCTTTAAGTTAGTCAGTGGTGGAGTTGGCCTCCACCCAGGCAGTCTGGCTCCAAATTGCCTTTTTCTGACCCCAGTGGGGCCGAGGCCTCCTTAAGGTTTGCTTCTGACATAATGGAATTTAGAACAGCAGGAGGCAAGTAGAGGAGTTTGTTGGAAAAAGAATCCTGTTCCAGAGAGAACTGGCAGTAAATATTGCTGATTGGCTGCCTGATAAGAATGGAATGGGGTTTGGAGGATTTCAGATTCTCATGAAATAAACATGTGATTTTGACCTTCCAAAAGTGACAGAAACTATTCTAAGTATCTCATCTTTCTCTCTCCCCCCTTTCAGCCGTCACTTGGGACTGTGCTCTTCTGGCAAAATCTTGCTCAAAGTTCGTCGTGGCTTCCCAAGGGCTGAAACACATACAAACTGAGAAACAGGGGCACATCTGTCTTTGGGAGTATCAAAAGGACATCTGAGTTGTTTGCAAAAGCTAATATAGCATCTTGCACAAAACCCCCTCATCTTCTTTGTGGATGTAGGAGCTGAAGTCCAGAAAGATTAAATAAGATTTGCCAAAAGCCACACAGCTGGACCCTAACATCTTCTATAGGCTCATAATCAAACTGGTCCTAATGATGAGTAAGCCCCCGTCTTGGACGTCATGGTCATTACACACATTACTAATAGTGGCCCCCACCACAGCCTCAGCATCACCTGGGAGTGGTGAGAAACGCAGACACTCAGGACCCACCCTGACCTGCTGAATCAGAATCTGCATTTTAACAAGACAGTCAGGTAATCATGAATTTTGAAGTTGGAGAAGCACTGAAATGATCACTAATTCCATTTTCTAGATATTTTAGCTGTAGGGATGGGAGTTGCTGTTGACTCTACATTAATTATAAGCACATCAATCTCTTGAAAGGTATATTCTCAGCCCTACCTGGTAACTTAACATAATATTATCTTCAGTGTGTTTTGTGGAACATCTAGACTTTTAAAGATCCAGTCATTCCTCGGTGAGCTACAGATGTAGAAAACTGTTTTTATGAGACCCAGAAAAAAATGGTCAGTAGTCCTCCCATCTTTACACTGACTCATGCTGGTGTCTTTTCTTCAGAGCAGGTCAATTACCTGTCCCAAATCCCAGCAAGTCCCTAGACAGTAAACATAAATCTCAGCCCACCTCCTACCCAAGTTAACACAAATAATCAAAATAATAATAGTAACAGCTACTACTTATGTGGTGTTTGCAATGTGTCTAATGCTGTTTTAATAGCTTAATGTATAAAAAACTCACTTAATCCTCTCAGCAATCCTATTTGATGGGTGAGAACACTGAAGCACAGAGGTTAAGAGGCTTGCCCAAGGCCACACATGGTGGGGATTATAATCCAGGTCATCTGTCTCCAGACTCCATGCTGGTACCCACAACAACACACTGCTTCTCAAAATTATTCAAATTAATCCTAAACAGGGTTGCACGAGTTCCTTATCAAAAGGCTCTCATAATGAAAACTGATCATTAATTTAGGGGAATGTAATTCACTTTAAAGATTTTACTCAACAAAAATAAACAACTTAGAGGCCAGCAGCTACTAAGACATTACATTACAAAGTTAAGACATTACCTCCAGTCTCTAATTCTTGGTTGTAACTGCAAGACTGTGCAGTCTGCTGCTTGGAAGTGCTTTAAAATGTCATTGTGCCTGTAACTGGAATTGGCTCTGACATTAAAATTGCATTGTGTCTTCTATAAATGAGAAGCAGTGTGAGCTCTGAGGATTCGTGATATTGCTGGCTTTGCTTACCTATTAAATCAGTGATCTCATTTCTCTTTTCAGCTGCAGACAGCTCAACTCTTTTTGTCAAGGAATGTTAAGGACAATTCCATAAAGCCTTGTGCTCTGGTTGAAGTGGATAGGGATCTCTCTCTCAACACATCTCTAGAAAGTTAAAGTCCTGGAAACACGGAGTGCAAAGCCCCCCCTGGAAACAGAGCAAGCAGCTTCTGGGGTGCATGAATTCAGCTCTCCTTAGACCTCCCTAACCAACTTCACACACAGCAATGTCCTTTGCCTTATGCCAAGAAGACCCCACCGTATCTGAATTGTCCTCTGTGCTGCTGAAGGGAAGGAAACTCCGGCCATACAGCTGGAAAGGGCACTGCCCAATGCTCGGCAAAACAGAAATGGGTCACAGAAACAAGATGAAGTCATGTTTCCAACTGCGAAGTACGCACAGAGAGCAGGCAGATTATGTGCTGAAGAGGGAGCACATTTGGATTACTTCTTTTTGCACCGGAAACACAAAGCAGAATAATGCACATGCCTAGGCCTGGTACAGGTAAAGAATTGTGGTTATAGTGTAGAAAATATAAAATCCATTAAGTTCCGCCCGGCCGGGTGTGGCTCAGCGGTTGAGCGTCGACCTGGGATCCAGGAGATTGGGGTTCGATTCCCGGTCAGGGCACATGCCCTGGTTGCGGGCTCGATCAATGACTCTCTCATCATTGATGTTTCTATCTCTCTCTCTCCCTCTCCTTTCCTCTCTCTGAAATCAATAAAGATATATTAAAAAAAAAAATCCATTAAGTTCCAACCAATAATCATGAGAAAACTGTTACCATGAAATGCACCCCACTGAGTGGCTGGCTAGTAGCCACTGCCAAGCCATTGTCCCTGTGGGTGTGTCTAAACACAATTTAAATTTATATAAATTAGTATGTAAAATAGTTTGAAGTGCTGGCAGCTCACAGGGAGAATGGCAAAGTGGTTCCTAATTTCTTTCTTTTTTTTAAAAGAGGTTTTCATTCTTTTTTTTTTTTTTAATAGATCTTTATTGATTTCAGAGAGGAAGGAAGAGGGAGAGAGAGATAGAAACATCAATGATGAGAGTCATTGATCGGCTGCCTCCCGCAGGCCCCTGACTGGGGATTGAGCCCGCAACCCGGGCACATGGCCTGGCCAGGAATCAAACCTCGATCTCCTGGATCCTAGATCGATGCTCAACCGCTGAGCCACGCTCAGCCAGGCGGTTCCTAATTTCCTGATGCTCTCAACTCCTGTTGGCATGTGTGGAACTGGGTGTCAGGGCCCCTCCCAGGTCCCCTTGGATGCCTTTTAACTGTTTCTGTGCCCTCCACCCCAAACTCAATGGCTTGGGATAACTAATGACTTGGGATAAGGGAGCATGAAGGCCCAGCTGCCTAGCCCTGGGGTGGGGTGGGACAACTCAGAGGTGGACTGATCCTTGAGTCCCCATCCTCTTTGGGACTTTATCTGAGATGATACATTTGCTTGGGTCCCTTCTCTGTCCCAGTTCCTTTATCTGTCCCCGAGGGACACTTCCTTTAAAATCAGTTGCACATGAATTCTCATCTTGGGTCTGCTTCTGGGAACCCTACCTAAGAGACCACGCTACGACAGCTAACTCCCTAGCTGGCCGTTACTTCAAAACTTGGCCTCCCAGCAGCAGTTCTGGTGCACAATTAACATAGTACGTACCATACCCTTTTCCTACCACAAATCTGTCCACAATCTTTAGCCTCAATTGATCGTACTGGATTAAAATGGTGGGACCCTAAGCTGAAATATTATAGTCTTATTGAGAAGAATGTACAGGGTATGACAGGTATGGGATAAATAAATGTTCAAATTAATTTTAAAAACATTTCTATGATGCAGTAGTGTGTTTTTCTTACTAAGTTTGGCATAAATAATTTAAATAAACCTTCAGGGAGAGGAGTTGGTTTTGGTTTGTTTCTTAAAGTTCGTGATCTTGCAGTTCCAAGGAGCTATAAAATTGCATGAGAAGCAAATGGAAAGAAGGTAAATCTGCACAAATTAAAATTTACCTGGAAAATTTCTTTTTGACCAAATTTTTAATATGAACTTGCTTTCTTATGATTTTTCTAACTCTCTGGGTTTGCATGTGGCAAAACATTCTGAGTCTCCTTAGGTTTCACTGATTCTGTCACCTCTGAAGCAAGTCCATCCCATGGTACATGAACTGTGACAAACCCAGTGAGAACTGACGACCCAGATGGGGCCAGCCTCATGTCACTGAGTACCTCAGCTTTCCCACACACATAGTATCATGGCTCACCTTCACTCCCAGGGATTCTCCAGAGATGACAGCAACAGTCACACCATCCTTACTGGGTTTAGGAATTTCTTTACTTTTCAGTTCCTGGTACTGAGGCTCCACCATCTTCTCTGAGCTCCTCAAATTAACCCACAGTTGTAGGCCATGGGCTGGCTCCTCTGAGCATGGCATCTCGGCGTGCAGAATGCCCCGGCCTGCAGTCATCCACTGCAAATAGCAGACCAACAAGAGGGAAATGTAACTCAGACTCAAACAAGTCTACAGGTGGGACCATTATGTCATGGTAACTGAGTGATGTACCTTACCAGGCATCATAAGGAATAAGAAAACAACAATGACAACTTCTGGAACCCTTTCTAGTTTTCCCAATGCATCCCATGCTTCCCATTTGAAATCAAAGCATCAGATCTGAAATTCACACAAATAGAAAGAGCCTCTCTTTGGTAGCCCTGAGTCTTCAACTGAGCACTGAGATGAGAAGATACAGGCAGACAATATATTGGGGAGTGCTCTTGGGAGCATCTTAAAAAGTAAAAGAAAAAGCCTGATTGGGTAGGGGGAAAAGCTAGCCAGCAATGCAATTACAACGAAGGCCTTAACCAATCTAATAGGGACGTCTGGAGTTGAGTAAACCTTCAGAATTGTCCCAAATTAAGGTGAGGTAGGCAAGCTTTTTTATCCCCACTTCAGCAAACCAGTGCGCCACCCCCAGTAGGGAGCACAGAGCCTTGGAAGTGGCAGTTCCTGCTGCAGAGGGCAGTGCCCAGGGCGGGATGCAGCTGTGAGCCATCAGCAGCCAATGTCTGCAGCAGCTGGAGAATGGGTAAGTGTGAGGGCCTAAAGGTACATGTGCAGGCTCCACATGGATGGGTGATCTGAGTCTCTGTTTGCTCAATTCTAGTAATGGAGTCCTCGCTACCTAGAGAAAACAGTCATTGTTTCCACTGTTGTAGAGATTCTTCAAATATTTGTTTATTTCTTTATTAAGAGCATATTAGGGATGAAGAGATGGAACATGGTAGATTCCCTGCCTGTCTTAGCTTGGGTTCTCCCACAGAAGATCCTAAGACAAGGACTTCTGTGCAGGTAGTTTATTTGGAAAGTGATGCAGAAAGCACAAGTAGGGAAGAGTAGGGAAGAGTGAGCTAGGCAAGGGAGAAAGTGAAAATGGGGTTAGTGAGCAGGTTACACCTGTGGGTACCTGGAGCTCAATCGCACTGCGATCCACAAAGACATACCTTAGAATCATCGCATGGAGGGCAAAAGAATGGCCACTTCCCTGGTGAGCTCACAGCCAGTCATCACATAGACTTTCCAGGCCATCTCTACTTTATGTTCTGCTCCAGTGAAAGGTTACTGTTAACTTTTGGCCACAACTCTATCCTTTTGCTTTTTTTTCCGCCTTCAAATTCCATGTTCATTAAAACACCATGAGTCAAATATTTGCAGTTATCAATCTGCCAAGTATGTAAATGATCCCAGAAAGTAGCTGATATAAAGTTCAGACTTACAAAATTTGCAAAGATTACCCAAGAATTTCCTGGAGATTTTAAATTCTAATACGTATCAGACAAGACTAGGATGGTGGCAGGGTTTGGGTCATTGTCTTAAGCGACAACACCTACCCCTTCAAACGAGCTGGAAGATAAGTAGTAAGTTGTTTCAAACACAGCAGAAAAGTCTATAAAGATGAGGACCGAAGCTGGAATGCTGAATTTGGCAACTGGGACATCATGAGTGACCATTACCTGAACAGCTTCAGTAAATGTTTGGGGGCTGCTGAGAGGCCAACACTGATTGCAATGAGTGAAGGATGAAATGGAAGATAAAGGAAATTGAGACTGTTACTCCTCATTACTCTTTTGATAAATGTAAGAGAAAGACTAGGTGGTAGCTAAAAAGTGATGGAGGGGGTCAAGGAAAGTATGAAAGAGGAATGTAAGAGACCCATGCAAGTTTCCAGGCTGAGTGAAAAGATACAGAAAGGGAGAGGTCAAAGATATGATAGGGAGGAAAATGTGAATGTACTGGCAGTGGGCAGATCAAGCATGCACAGCCAACAACTATTAAACCATCAGATTCCTTGTCCTTGGCCATACCTGCAAGTCTCCTGGGTTCAACTGACCAACGTGTCCACAGAAGTCTTCATGGGCCATGCTGCCCCCTTCCAGGAGGTAAGATACCTTTGAAAAAACAAGCAGAAGAAAAAGTAGATGTTGGTTAGCTGTGAAGAGTTGTTTATTTTTCCCACAGAAAATGTGTTGAGGAAAATTTCAGGAGCAACTAAGACAGTAGGGTTAGCTGAGGGAATGAACCTCAGTGAAAGGGCTGTGCTAGCCCACACATCTTTGAAAGAATTTCACACAGGAGCCCCTTCCTTCCAGCAGAGGCAGACCTGGTCATGTCAGAGCTCACAGCCCAGTGAGAGGAGCCCCCACTTAACTCCTTAGCCCCATAGGCCATGGTCCAGCCATGGTGGGTCCTAGAGCTCAGGGTGAAAGAGAAGTAGCTCCTGTTGAAACAACTGGGGCCTGGTGACCAAGTGTGTGTGGTCACTCAGGTGTGTGGAATGGCAGACCTAAAAGGTGACTTGAGAACTCTAAAGGAAATGTATTTCTGACACCAGGCACACAAACTAAGTACTCAATAAATGTTTGTAAAATATGTCAAATAAATTCATATGAATTAAAGTCAACTTTCCAGAGGCAGGTCCATACTAAATCTAAAAGTGAAAAGAAATTCTGGGCTGTTCAATAGAGCAGCCACTAACCATGTGCAGCTGCCATTTTTTGATATTTCCTTCCCCGTGGAGGGTATTCCATTAACATCAATACTCCTAGGCTCTTGCTGTCCTTCACCACCCCTGGGAAGGAAACAACTCAATCTGATTGGAGGACATGAAAGCAGAAACCACTTGCATAGCTGAAGCCCTGCCCCTTTCCTTCCCTTTGGGGAACCAGCCTCCCTACAGAAAGCAAGTGTCCTCTTTAGCTCTCTGCCTCCGTGAGCTCCCTGGTGGTGGCCTGCAGGGGTCCAGCACAGCCAGTGATATCTGAATAATGTCTGCCTAAGTTTCATGTGCAGTATTCAGAAGCAGTTGCCTGCAGATATAAGCCACGTTCTCCAATCTCAGCTTCACCAGAAATAAAGGAATATTTTGGTCTGCCATCTTTCTTACTCTTTTATCTACTCAACTGGTTCAGAATCCAGGCTGGGAAAACAGGCAGTTTATTCTGCCTCCTCATAATTCAAACTAAGGACAATGAAAGACCTGATACTGTAATACTGTTGAAATCTTATACTGTACCTTTATAATAAACCCACCTCTTCTTCAGCTAACTATTGGGTGCCAGCTTCTGAAACCAAATGTTTATAGAGCACTTACTCCAGTGCAAATCAGGGCTAGCTGACAGGAGGATTCTCCATGTGTCATCTTACAGAGCAATGTCACTGAAGTATACAGTGTACGGAATGTCCTCTGCAGCAAGTGACAAGTGACAGGCAGATGGCTACAGAAACTGGAGTTTCTAGGTTGTGGTGGTTAATTTTATGTGCCAACTTGACCGGGCTAAGGGATGCCTAGATAGCTGGCAAAATCTTATTTCTGGGTGCGCCTGGGTGAAGGTATTTCTGGAAGAGATGAGCATTTGAATCCATAGATTAAAGAGGACGGCCCTCACCAATGCAGGTGGGCATCATCCAATCCACTATGGGGCCAAACAGAACAAAAAGGTGAAGGAAAAATCAATTCTTGCTCTCTCTTCTTCAAATAGAATGTCTATCTTCTCCTGCCCTCAGATCAGAGCTCCTGGTTCTCTTATTTCAGACTCTGGGACTTACACCAGGAACAAATTCCCACCCCTGCTTTCAGGCCCAGGACCCTCGAACTGAATTATATCACCAGCTTTCCTGGTTCTCCAGCTTGTAGATGCCAGATCATGAGACCTCCACCTCCATAACCACGTGAACCAATTCCCATAATAAATTCCTCTTTATACCTATCTCTATATATCCTACTGGTTCTGGTTTCTGGAGAACCCTGACCAGATTTTAAGTCTAAAACCTCCATCTGGGAACTTGGTATAGTAATGGCAACAGTGCAACATTGGCTTGGAAATAAAAGAGACCCATTTGTACGGAAAATTAATAAGCACTGCCTTTATAATTATTCAAAGTGTATGCATACTTTTTTTGGATTACCCTGTATGGTGACAGTCATTTCAAATCAATGGGCCAAGGATCCATTTTCCAATAAATAGTATTGGAAAAATTGGCTGACCATATGAAAAAAGAGAGTAACTCCCATTATACACAGAAATATGTGCCAAATGGAAAAGGGATTTACATGTAAAAAATACACTTCTAAGATTTAAATCTAAGGAGAGAATATAGAATGTCTATACAAATCTATCTTTGCAATGTTTATTATCATAGCAAAAAGACAGGATAATCTGGATGATGGATTAACAGAATACATTTAGCTAAATTATGGTATAGCTATACAAGGGAATATTATGCAACTGTTAAAAGTAATACAAATCTCTATTTACTGAAACAGAAAAATGACATTATTTAATTTAAAAAAAGCAGGTTACAGAACAATAATTTTATTTAAAGGGATCATATACAATGATCCATCTAAATGGGTTCATTTAAATAACATTGGATCCAGTTACGTCAGGGTATGCATGGAGGTACTGTTAGTGAACTAAAGGAGTTCATTGGCCTGTGAACATTAAGGCCTAATCAAACTCCACCAGGAGTTTGCAGCAAAGAAACTAAAGGTTTATTTAAGGAAATGACGCCAAACCTGAAGTCACAGGTTAACTGTTATCTAAGACCTGGCTCACTGATGGCTTCTAGGGGATGGGTTACATAGGGGAAAACTCATTAATCATGGTAGAGTTAGGGTCGTGGCCTCCGTTGATTGGTTGGTGCTGGGGTAGGGGTTAGTTGAACTTTGTATCTGGTCCTGATGTCAGCCATGGTATTGCTCTATATGGTTTCACAAGGGTGTGGTCAGTGGGGTCTTTCTGGTTTTCTGGACCTGGAGCTGAAACACAACTGAGACCTTGATGTTATTTCAGTTTGACCAAAACTCGTTCTCTGTGGTCAACAGACCTGAGCCTTGGTTCCTAAGATTATTTGATGCTGATCAGAACCTTTTATCCTGAGGGCTTAGTGATTAAGGGAGTGGGCATGCAACAGAGAAGGAGGCAGGTGAATCAGGGTGCTCCTAGGCTGGGCACAGCCAGTTTGAATCAAAAGGAAAGAAAGGGAAAAGGTCAGACTAAACAAATGAAGTTTCTGCGTGGTTATAGTGCCTAGATGGACACACAGCAAAATGTGAACTGTGATCATCTCCAGATGGTGGAATTGCATCTGCGTGTTGTGACCTTCTTTCCACTTTTCTGGTAGTTTGGGTGTTCTGGAATGAGTACTTTACTTTTTTACAACAAAAACAAGTCATTTATTGTGGGAAAATATAATGCTGCTGCTGCTAATAAATGAATGAAAATAAGTGATGTGAGTTGTTCCTTGTTTTGGTGAACTGGGGCTGGGCAGGAAGGCAGTGAGACATAAGGGAAAACACTAAGAATCAGAAGAATAACTCCATGTTACATGTGAGGACAACAGAGCTAGCTCTGACTTTAATGTCACTAAGTGGAAAAGACCTGGAACTGCTATAGAGGACATTCAGGCCAAAATAGGAATTAAGCACTTAGGACTCCACACAAAGCTTAAAAATTCCAAATTACAAAGCAGCAGCCCAACTACCAGGAGAAGTGTCTAGAATTGTTTTCCTTTTCCTGTTAAGCATGCATTTTCAATTAAAATAACTGCATAATAAAGGCGATTGTCATTCTGTTTGGGCTGAAGCTCTCCTTTAGGTTCTCAAAGGAGTCTCTTTCAAATCATATTCTTTCCATCCCCAAAGATTTCTCAATTATCTAAGCCTAGGGGCTTTCAAGTTGTTAATCACCTCAAAATATGTCAGGCAAGTTTATAATGTAAATTGTGGTGAGCATGACTCATCTATTTTATTTTATTTTATTTTATTTTTTAAATACATCTTTATTGATTTCAGAGAGAGGAAGGGAGAGGGAGAGAGCGATAGAAACATCAATGATGAGAGTCATTGATGGCTGCCTCCTGCACGTCCCCTGACTGGGGATCCAGCCGGCAACCCGGGCATGTGCCCTGACCCGGAATTGAACCCCGATCTCCTGGATCCCAGGTCAATGCTCAACCACTGAGCCATGCCTGGCCGGGCAAGCATGACTCATTTAAAGATGAAAATTTATGGTGGACACCAAGAGGCTTGTTTTATTTTTTGTGGGGTTTTTGTTTTGCAAATTTTATTTTAGAGAGCAATTCCAACACTATTTCTAAAAGATTGAGAAGCCAATTATCCCCCTTCTCCTCTAGTTTTGAAATAGGAATGTCCTCTTTTCTCTGCTAATACAGAAATAAACATCACTTCTCCCATCCTAACACTTTAAAACCTGTATCAGAGAAATCTGGTCAATGAAGATCTGCTGAGTCTGTAATGCCTACTTTTTACTACTTACAGCAAATGTACTTTCAGCCTTTGGGGGGAAATGAGAAACCAGAGAAATGACTCTTTATTATTATTATCTTTTATTTATTTATTTATTTATTTATTTATTTATTTATTTATTTATTTATTTATTTATTTTTTGCTTAGTGCTATAAATGCTACACTGAGACCTTAAAAGTCTAAATGAATGCCTGCAAATAATTTTTTTTAAAAACTCAAGCAGTACTTTGCGAGTTGACACAATCCAGATGACTTTTTCAGTACATTACATAATCACAAACACCTGGACTGCCGTGGGTGGCTGATGGATTTGGGAGTGTTATGTTTAAACTCAAGAGTTGCATGTGTCTAATTAAGTAAGAAATGTGTAATCGGAAACAGGTGTTTTCTTAAAGGACTTGCCATGCTTCCTGGTCCTGCTCATCCTTTCCTCCTTCTAGTCCTAAACTGCTCATGGGTCTCTACTAAATATTTTCGTTTCCTTGTCAGTTCTTATTTCTTTTTGTATTTTGTGTGTTTGTATTTGGAAGGAGAAGGGTACAAAGCCAAAACAATAATGAAAGAAAAGTGGCACTTGCAATGTGAAATTTAGGAAAGGTATACCTTGAAGAGCTATAAATTAATTTTGCAGAATTACAGCACAAGATATAATATAGTTTGTTGTTTCTTTCTGGCTGGTATTCAGAAGGAAGAGTGTGATGATGACCTCATTTGATATTATAGATACAAGGCTTATTCTTTAAAGCATAAAGTCTATGTTATAGATAAAACTATGTTTTCTTTTCATTTCTATTTGCCCTCAAATGGTGGGTTTTTTTCCTCTTGGTAGCTGAGTAGTAAAAAGAGAAAAAAACGAAAACATGAGTTGAGGTCATGGCTGATGAGAAAGGCCAGCAAGGAACATGTCGCATCATGGAAGCAGCTAACTGGTTTTCAAGAACAGAAACATAATGTTTGAATTTATGAAATTTAAGACCCCAAGTTATTTTACCAAAAAAAGTTTTAATTACTTGAGTAATCACTGAGAAAGCTGAAAAATCACCCCACTAAAATGGCTCATGCAATCCCAACCCCATGTAACACCTTCACACGTGCCAAAAGGGGGTTTTAACAAAAAAGGAGAACATAACCAACATGGTTTAAGTATTCAGCCAATGGATGAATCTAAATATTTTAAAGCTCTAATGGTTCCAGCCTTGACATTTCCTGCCACAAGGCTGCTGAGGCGCCAATGCTTCAGGGACTCCTGCCACACTGCCCCCTGCTGGCGGGCCCTGCCTTGGGGAGCCACTCAGGCTTTGGGGCCCTAGTTGGAACCTCGGGTTTGCCATTTACCAGGTGTGAGATGTGGGGGGAAGTCCAACTTCTTGGATGCTCTTTCTTCATGTAACAACATGGACCGAGGAAATGAGCTCACCAAGTGCTGGGTAATGTGTGCAAAGTGCCTGGCACATAAAAAGTGTTCAGCAAGTTCTAGAATTAGTACATCTACCACACATCTAGGGGCAGAGATTTCATTTGTAGATCCTCCCTCAGGTCCTCATTCGTGCTTTCTGGTGTGTATTTAGCCCAAATCCTCACTTCATTCAGGCCTCTGTTCAAATGTTCCTGCCTAAGAGAGACTGCCCCCAACCACTCCATCAAATTGGTCATCCTATTCTGATTGGTTTCTTCTTCCTAGCCTTTTCATGAAGGGACACTCTATTACATAATTATTTGGTTATTCATTTACTGTCTGTCTTACCTCTTAGGTAAGAATGTTACCTCCCTGAAGGCTACAGCATATAGCTGGCACTGAAGATTTGTTGAATGAATGAAGAAATGAATGAATGAATAACAGCATCTTGTGTTTGCATAGCATTTAAGCATTTACAAAACATCTGATCCTGGGGCTATATTATTATCTACATGTTATTAATGAAAACTTGTGGCTTAGTCTGATTATTACACCATTAATAGCAGAGTAAGGACTTCAATTAACATGTTCTATCTCTAAGAATAAAACTATTTCACCCTCCCATGTTGCTGCCATCCTGGCAGTAATGTATGTGTTGTGAGCACAGAGCCTGCCTTCAAGGACAGATCTGATGGGAGTCTCAAGAGCAGCCAGGACTGCCAACTTTGAGGGCTATAGGCAAACCGGCCACCTCTAGCAAAGAAAGAGTCCTTGCGCTAGGCAAATAGAAAACTTAGGCCCCACGATTCCTGGGTGAAGTAAAGAAGAGACTGATAGAGGCACAGGCAGCCACTGGCTGCTGAGATGAGGTGATCAATGGATCCTTTTTTGGTGTGGACATTGAAGAGTTCTGCCCAACAACATCTAACTACACAGAAAACAATGAACTGAAAGGCAATTTTACTTTTATATTTGTCTATCACTCCCATTCTCAAAGATCTCCCAAATCTACTAATTTTCCTTTCACTCCAAGTAAAACTTCTGACATACACATTAGGTTCTGATGACCATATTCCTAAATCTATTCAGGTGAACTGAATTGCAGACTCCCACAGAACCTTCCAGCTGCTTCTAAAACCCCAGGGTGAGAAATACCCTTTCTCTTCAAATGCCACTCAGGATTCAATCTTTTGGGGAATCTCTTCAGACAAATGCCCTATGGTCCTCATGTAATACCATCAGGTCAGCTTCTTAACTGATATCACCTACATCTTCTAAATCCGTAGTCAAGGTGTTCACGTTCATTGTTTTATTTCCCGTTATATTGAAGGACCCTCGAGAGAATGGTTTGCAAACTCCTATGATTAGCCACATTTCCCACATACAAAGTGTTGTGTCTGCACCCAAGGGGAAAGTGGATGCTTAGAAGTACTTTTGCTTGAGTGCCCTCTGCTGATCCTAAATGTATGCTCACTGTTTTTCTACAATCAGACCCTGTGTCCTTGTGACAGGTTGCCATCTAGTCATAAAAGGATGAGCTGTGTTGCGGTGTAGAGGGAAGTTGTTCCACTCAGCAGTGCCTAGTTAAAAGCTGTCAAGGCAGACACTTTAGAATGAAGTGCCGGAAAATGCTCCCTTGCACCTGCTGTCCCAGGCAGGTTTGGGGCTCACAGGGCTCTTACAGAGAAAGAGAGGGGTTTAAGGGAGCCATGTCGAGTCCCCTCTTGTTTTAATATTTTGTTAAAATTCTACTATAATATTTAATTAAGCAGATACCTTTTAACTGGTACATTATTGTTATTCCCTGATTTAATTTATTGTAAGGATTTAATTTCTCAGACTTTCATTGAATGTATTCATTGTACTTGATGTTACTGGGTCACAGTTCTCAGAAATTTGGACTTCAAGAAGAAATAAAACATTTTATAATAAGTGGGTTTGCTGTAGGGATGCCAATTTTTTATCTTCCTCTTTTTAAAATAAATTTTAAATTTTGGAATAATTTTTAATCTCTCTTTCTCTCCTTTTTTCTTTCATTTTTGCTTTCACAAGGAAAATGTCATCACAGACTCATAAGTAGAAAATTAGAAATCACCCAAAAAGAACACAATGATCATCCCTTCCCCACTTTCAGGGAGCTACCAGGGGAAACACTACTAAACTGTCAAGGTAAACGAAGTGAATACTAAAGAGAAGTACCATTAGTCCCTGTGGAAACACAGAAGAAAGGTTAATTTTGATGATGAAGAATCTGGAGGAATGAGGGAGTGATTCATGAGGGAGGGAGCCCCCCAGCTGGTCCTTAAAAGACTGGAATATTGGGGGAAAGCTGGAGTGGGATGGGGCAAAAAGGGATATAGAAGGAGGAAAAGAGTTTTTAGGTTGTAATAAAAGGTCATAAGAAATTAAAGCATGCTTTTATTAATTACCATGTTATTACCAGATTACAAATGGTCTCTTTATGGCTTCAAGAAGTTAAGTGATTGTCCTCAAATATCCAGGCAGTCAACCAACGTAATCCATTTCCTCATTATACTGGAAGTTCAGAGAAGTGAGAGCCTTACTTTGCACTGACAGGTAGGAAATTTTGTATCCCTCAACGATGAACCATGAAAGTACTGAGTCCCACTGTAAGTGAGTAACAGCAAGAGTATGAGGTGTTCAGTTTGGGGATATGTATCGCCTGTGGAATCTCATTTCCAATGCCACTGTGTCAATGTATTGAGATAATATGAGATGTATAGAAAGGCAACTTTGTCCCAGAAGGAGTGGGAACATGGAAGAGTGGTCAGGTGTGGGTCTGGGATCAGATGGGCCAGCCCAGGCCTGCCCTGTATGGGCTGTGTGAGCTTGACAAGTCAGCACTTCGTGGTGCCTCTGTTTCCTCATCTGTAAAATAGGGACTAACAATTCCTACTATTCAGGGTTGTTAGTGAGACTTAGAGGTAATATACAGAAAGCAGGTGAAGCTTCTTATAAAACTGGTAGCTAATGTTACTGCATGGCAAGTGTCCTTCGGGTTTAATCCTATAAGGTCAGGCATTTCATTTTAAGAGTATATTGATGATGCCCGCCCAGGCGTGGCTCAGCGGTTGAGCACTGACCTAGGGTCCAGGAAATCGAGGTTCGATTCCCAATCAGGGCACATATCTGGGTTGCGGGCTCAATCCCCAGTAGGGGCATGCAAGATGCAGCTGATCAATGACTCTCTTATCATTGATGTTTCTATCTCTCTCTCACTCTCTCTTCCTCTCTCTGAAATCAATAAAGACATAAAAAAGAATTATTTTAAATTTGGTGACATCAAAGAATATTTAATGACTGGTTTATAGTCTTTATTACATCACCCCTCCAATTTGTCTACTTAAGAACTCTAGGAATGCAGTCCCTCGGACAGGAACAGTTTCTGTTTGTAATCTTTACTCAGGTGGGGCAAAATGGGGAAATTTGTTGGGAATTTATATGGACTGCTTTCAAGGAACATTTCAGTTAAACTGCTTTTCCTCACGCCCCCTATGCCCATTGACAGACCAGGGCTTACTCTGCTGTGGGAGCCGCCTGCGCACTGCAGAATGTTCAGCAGCACTCCTGGCCTCTAATCACTAGATGGCAGTAGCATCCCCCAGTTGGTATAACCAGAAATGTCTCCAGAAATTGCCGCATGTGGGCAAAATCACCTCCAGTTGAGAACCACTCACATAAGACAATCTAAAAACTGAACTTTTAGACCAAAGATGGTTCTAATTTAACATGATTGTATTAACTTTGGAGTTTCAGGATATAAAATTTTGGCCATTCATTCATAAAGAATGAGTTCCCCTTTCAAGGCTTTCCTCAGTAATGGCCCAACCTATAGCCTTAGTCCCACCCACCCCACACACGTTGAATGTTTACGTCTGAATAAGCTACTCACCATTCAGTCTATCCCCATACTATGCCCCCATCTTTCCCCTCACTGTCCAGAGAGTCATATCTAACTTATTCCTTAATGTTTTACTAAATGGCCAAATTTTCCCTGAAACCCTCCCAGAGCTTTCTATTAGAAGTGCTAGCTTCCCCCTTAGAACGTGAAACTTCTTCAACTGGCCATCTCTTACTCCTTCTTAATCATTTTCTAACTTTCTTGCAAACTAGAAGTGCTCCACCTCCACATCTAAACTCACACATGCGCGCGCGCACACACACACATACACACACACACAGGATTTTAATTTCCATGCTTAAAAGAGGAGAAAGTTGTGCTTATAAATTGAAGCACTCTTTTAAGTTTCATGGGAACCTCTAATGGTCCACAAATACTTCTTAGAGGAAGCTGCCCCTAGGTCACCCTCCCGTTAAGCATCACCATATGTTATTAGCTTATCTGGTTGACTGGAATAGAACACAAACTGGGTCAACTTTATGTGGAGGAAGCAGACCCAAGCTGAAGGCCTCAGCAAGAGTTCCTGGTGAGCACCAGGAGCTTCACAACCATGAGAACACTTTTTACCTTCAAATATGGCATAAGAAGAGGGCATTTTGAAAATATTAATATTTTAAATAATTAACCAATAGGCATAGCTCAAAACTCTGAAAATACAAAAAGAAAGAGTTAGAGTGAAAATTAACTCTTTCCCCGTCTCCCTCATCACCCAGTAAGCAACCTTTCCCGGGAGGTGCATTATCAATTTCTTAGGTTTCCTTTTAGAGATAATTTAGGCATACTAAGAATAAAGGCATAAGTGAAAATAACCCATGTCCATCAATAGATGACTGGATAAACAAAATGTGGTATGTCTATACAATGAATATTATTCAGCTATAAAAAAGAAATGAGGTACTGATACAAACTACAACATGGATGAACCTTGAAAACATTATGCTCAGTGAAAGAAGCCAGACATGAGAGATTACATATGGTATGATTCCTTTTATATGAAATGTTCAGAATAGGCAAATCGATAGAGACAGAAAATGTGGTTGCCAGAAGCTAGGGGAAGTAGAAATGGGGAGTGACTGCTAATGGCTATGGGCTCTCTTTTGGAGGAGATGAAAATGTTCTGGGATTCGGTGATACTTGCACAATTTTATGAATATACTAAAAAACAATAAATTTTTGAAAAGCTTTGTGAATATATATTTGTATCTGTCATAATGTGTTCGTTTTCTCTCTAAGCACCATCTTCTTTTGGCACTGAAACATGAATTTGGTAATTTTATTTTCTTTGCATCAATGTAGTCTGTGGAAATAATCACTCACTAAATTAGCTGGTCTTCACCACAATAAAATTGATAATAAACCATTTAAAAAGAATAAAGGTATAGTCTTTCTGTACCTTTATATTTGCTTCTTAAACAAATCCTATACTGCCAATCCTGTACCTTGCCTCTGTCACTTTCCCACTATCATACAGATTGGTTCTACATTACGACATACCAAGCTGTGCAAATTTCCCTAATGGCTGTGCAGTATACCCTTGTATGGACATATATATTAAACCACTAGTTCTCAACTGGGGCAATTTGGTGGCCCCCTGCCCTGCAACAGACATTTGGCAATGTGTAGAGACATTCATGGTTGTCACAACTGGAGGGAGGGGGTGCTTCTGGAGTCTAGTGGGTAGAGACCAGTGATGCTGCTAAACATCCTACAGTGCACAGGACAGCCCCTTCACAATGAAGAATTATCCACTCAAAATGTCAAAAGCCAAGGTTGAGAAACCTTGCTTTAAAGAGTCCATGAGTAATGAAAATTTAAGTTATTTATAATATTTCTTTTATAAAAAACCCTGCATAGTATTCCATCTTCCAGACTGATAATCATTTCCTTACATATAGTTTCCAGATATACAGTCATTCCCCTATTATTTTGGATACTTATTTTATTCCTTCTTTTCAAGTTTGTAAAATTGCACTGCATAAATATTTGTATAATAAGCCTTTCTTCTTACATTGACATTTTTTCCAGGAAATTATTAGATTACTGGAAGTAGGATTCCTGGGTTAAAGGGGAGTCACTTTCCCCTGGGATTATATGGTGATCTTATCGCCATTGTGAATGTGATGTTCCCATTACATCTGGTCAGTGCTTTTATTCAGGAAAGTAGGTTATTTTTACATATTTTATATCCAGGTTTTAATGGATATTCTTAGCATGGTGGTGCCAAGGGATGTCTTGGAGGTGAGGGTGGCTTTAGCTTCCTTCCTATAATCTGTTGGCTTCACCCTTCAATCATGTCAAATAAACATATAAGCTAAAGTCCATGTGCTGACACTGCAACTGTCACTTCAGGACAAGTTCTATGCCCTCCAGTCACATCGCCACCCAAAGTTGGATGCCACCACTGTGGGGTTTGCTTTTAGTAGCATATTACCTACAAATACATATTTTTCCCTCCTCATTTCCAAAGTTATAACTATTATTAATAGCTTCGAAGCTCCCAGAGCCATTTTAAACTGCAATGGTGCTGGTAGATACTTTATTTTTTTCTCAAATTAACAGGATTATGTCTAATATCTCAGTGTTGGATGTGACATAGGATGTTCATTGAACCATACAGTATAATGTTGAGAAAGTATCCTTTACTCTTAGTTTTTCTAGAGTATTTTTCCTGCCCCCGCAAATGGATTTTAATGTAATCAAAGTTTCCCCCTCCCAGCCTTGATTCAGTAATAGTGTATTAGGTTTTGAAAATACACAGCAAGCTAGAAAAAGTAGGCTGTGTGGGAGACAGGAGGTTTGAATGCAGTGTGAGTTTTCGTGTGAATCACCAGGACCCTTCCCTTCCTCTCCAGGACGTTGCTCAGGCATTGCCTGCAAACGCTGCTGACTGCCAAACAGTTAATACTAGTGTGGCTGTTCTGACGGGCACCCCTCGGAACAAAGGAAGGTTTGTTCTCCAGATCAAAGAACCTGCTGAGGCTTGCAGTGAAGAACTTTTAAGACAAATCTAAGCCCAACTAAGAACATAATGGACAAAACCATCCTAAAATGTCCCTGAGAAAAAGGCATGACGTTATGCCTCCCAGTTCTTAACTTTAAGTAGGCAGGAGTGACCAACCATCCGTTTCCCCAGGATTAGGAGGGGTCCAAGGGACAAGGGATGTTCAGTGCTAAAATCTGTAAAGTCACGAGGCTGTAATTTGAAGGAAGACCTTAAAGGCATAAAATACATTTCTTCTCAGAGTAGGTGAACAGTTCATTAACAGTGTATGAAATTTACTGGTTTTTCAAGCTTAACTAATCCTTGGCAAGGCATGGATTAAAATGGAAGAATGTTACCCAATTTTCAGATTGTTCTTTGTTTCTGATCATTTACGGTTGCCCTAAACAAATCAAGATATCAGGGAAAAAACATATATCAGGCCTGACCAGTAATAGGCCACTGCAAAATTATTCCTTTACCACTCAGGCCTTTGGAAAACAGTGTTCCCCAGAGTCCAAACTCCTGGCAGGAAATACTGAGCAAATTTTCCCCTTTGTCTTGTGACCACCAGCTGTGCCTCCTTCTCCAGGGCATTCCTTCCTCCTCAATTTTCAGGCAAGTTTTTTACAGAAAATATACAGCTAGCCAAGCCAAAGAGCTAAGTTTTTAAAAAAACGACTAGTCATTAACCAGTAAAATCAGGCTCTCACTCTTATCTCATATAATATTTCTGGTTTGCAAGGCCATCTAGTAGAGTACCTCTCAAATGTTAACGTGCACATCAATCACTCAAGGATGCTCTTAAAATGCAGATTCTGATTCAATACATCTCAGGAGGAGCCTGAGGTTCCAGGTGAGACCACTGCAGGTACACCCATCACACTTGAGGTAGTAAGAATTTTGTAGAATAATATTCTCCATATTTTTTTAAATTGTGCATTACTATTAGTTTAAAAATGTGAGCATGCACTCAATATATGTATATGTATATTTATATTTTATATTCACATGTTAGTACAGCATAATTTCATTTTTATTTTAAAAAATTCTTGTGAACTCTATTTTTTATTCCAGCACAACACTAACTCATCTAGTTCACAACCATTTTGAGGAACATTGAATCTGGTAACACACACATTATGTTAACATTCAGTGTATGTTCGTATTTCCCCAGAAATAAGAAAATTGCTTCAACTCAGGGAGGCTGTTCTAGCTCTGCATAATGAATTGTTATAAAGTCCTTCCTTCTTTTGGTTTGATTCTATGCTTTGTATCCAAAGGTTTACCTTTGGGGGTATGCAAAACAAGCCTAAACCCACCTAACATTATTGCAACTCCTATCACTGAAAAGCTCCTGATTTCCTTAACGTAAAAAGAGTATCTATAAAATAATAATACAAGCAACCCAACAGAAAAAAAATAGGGCAAGGACATAAATATGTATGATGAACAAATATCTAAAAGTGAAAAGTTAATCATTCTCACTCAGATAAAAGAAATGCAAATTAAAACTAAGATGAGGCACTATTTTTCACTTGTCAAAACAGCAAAGATAAAGAGAAATTGGGTAAATATGTTGTGTTAGTGATGCTGAGGGAAAATAGGTACCCTCATACATCGCTGCAATAATGTCAATTGATACAACCTTCATGGCAGATGTTTAATGAAGCCAGTAAAGATCAGCTTTTTGAAGAATATTGGGAAAATGCTGAGTATAATGTTAAGTTTTAAAAAGGCACAAAACATATACAATATAACACGAGAAAAAAGTCCTGGAAGAAAATACATCAAAACAATAGCAATACCTATTTCTGGATGGTAAGACAACTTAAGAAGTGATTCTAACTTTGTTCTTTATGCTAATTAGCATTTTCAAAATTTATAACAAGCCTGTAGAAAATGCTCCAGGGATGTACAGAGCAAGAGCAGAGCAGACTCGCTGGACACCATGGACAATCCAACATGGAGTCAGTGAGTCCTGACAGTCAAGTGCCATGCCAAGGCTGAGGTGACGGGGTGTAACGGGCATGCCTTTGGGAGGGCCCAGGATGCCCCACATCCCAAGTCTGGGCACCGGGATAAGGACTCCATCTGGACCCATATGAATGGCTCCTCCGCCCCTGGTGGGCTGCAGGAGCTCAGAGCTCCAGCCACCCGACGCTCGAGCCCGGCTGCACCCCGGGTCACCCAGAGCCCCGCCGGACTGCAGCTCCACGGGGCGCACGCTGCCACCGCCACCGCCACCGCCACCGCCACCGCCACCGCCACCGCCCGGCTCGGGACTGCCGCCGCCTCTCCCTGCAGGCGCCACCAGCGACCAGGACTGCGCTCTGGGCACTTGCTCGGCTCGCTTCCCCTCTCTGCGTGCAACCCGCGTGAGACTCTACTGGCTTACTGGGGGGGGGGTCTCCCTAATAAACCTGGTATTGTGGAAAGACACAGCCGTGTAACTCCTTTCGAGGGTGCTCCCTTGCTCATGACAAAGGAGGTGATGCTAGCCTACAAGTGGACCTTGTTTTAAATCGCAGACTTTCAAAGTTCACAGTAAGACAGAGCTGACTCCTTGGCTTACCTACACTCCCGGGGGAAACTGATACAGTTGATTCCAGTTTCTTGTGGTACTTATGTTCTATAAAGCTGCCAAGATCACTGACTTAGTGACCTGTGGGCCACCGTTTCTGGAGAAATACAGGGTTGCCACCCTGCGAGCTTTTGGCCACATTTTCATCAACTGACCAATACACAACCTTGTTTTATATTTGTTTCTGTCTAAACTCACCTTACTTAACATATATTATTGATTAATTAACATTGAACTCACAGCCAACAGCACTGTAACTCATGCCCAAAAGAAGCTTATGTAACACACTTATTTTCTCTATAACACACATCATAGCCTTTCCGCACTTAGGGACACCAGATAGCACTTCAATTGGGGGCCATTTTAAGCAGTGAAATCACCAACAAAAAGCACTACAATGTGAAAAACATCACACCAAATAGGCCTCAAGGAGGATACTTGTTTACAGCACGAGAGCTGGAACAGGAGGCAGAGCCCTGAGTTCAGCCTCAGCCGGGAACATGCACCTTGGGCCGGTCTGTGCACGCCCATGAATCAGAAGTGTTGATTCTGGGATTACAAATAAATTTAGTGAGTAGGCGAATCACAAATACAGAATTCACAAAATAATGAGGATCAACTACAATTATGAATCTAGTTCTAAGGAAGATTCTTACTCAAAAGAAAAGAGTCAAATGCCAATATTCTACAGCTGAACTCCTTCAGAGCAGTTTAAAGTTGAGTACCTTACAATTTACAACAGTCCTCATTTCTATAATGGAAAAAAAAGCAATGTATTTTGTCATCCCTTTTATATACTCATTGTCTTCAGGAAAAGCCAACTCTTTTCACTATCCAATTAGATTCTGCCAGTAGTTACGGAGTATCTCCAACTGGAAAACATGGAGATGTGTGAGATTACCTCAGCTGAAGCAATTTATAGTCCTCTTGAGGATGGCCAGGGGAGGTGGCGGCTGAGGCAACTCCTAAGTCCAATTCAAGACAGACAGAATATGACTGAGGCCACCATAGAGGTCTAATGTTCTAATGTGTGTGAGCCTGGTAAAAATATAATGCTAAGGGGACCAAATGAGGGAGCAAGTGCATCCTCTTGGGATTGTCTGGAAAACTTGATGGAAAAAGTGATATTTGAAAAGACCATGAAAGATTAGCAAGTGGTAACTGGAACTGTGGGATGGAGTGGTGAAAATGTCTTCATACCAGTAGCAGAAGAGCACAGTGAGAACACATGATTTGGAACTGGGTCAGAATCCAGAATGAGACAACTGGAAAGCAAATGGCTAAATGACAAAGGTTCATTCCACCTTTACACTGCAATGGTCAACTGTTTACCTGTCCATCTTTTGCCTCCTTAACTAGACAGCATACTGGAGACAAGCAGGGGTCAGGCCTCATTCTTTGTTAGCCTCCCTCCCTCTGCCTTCTTCCCACACTCCCTGCACACACCCTAACATACAAAAGATTGCTCAACACCAATGCCTGCATGTCACCAGCTTTCAATAAATATTTACTCATTCAATAATTGGCTTGACAAACTAAGTCTTTAACAAGCCCTGGTGTGTTTACTAAAATTACAAGTTCTTCTCAAGGAGCAGATGGCTAAACTTTGTAACTACGAATTAACTGTCCCTGTATTTTCCCAGAATGTATGTATGTGTGGGGAACAGGGATCTTTGAAAGTGCCACAATATTATATTACACATTTTTATTTTTGTATCTAAAACTGAAAACAAATGTGCAATAGAATCTCTGTAAATTTTACAGTTAAATTTGTAAATGGATATGTATGTCCTTAAAATTCTAATTTTTAGGCTATGTTCTATTTCAACCCCCTTGATTATATACAATTCCTTAGAACTGAGTTTAAATACTAATAGTGTTCTTGGACTGTCTTTGAGTTTAAAATATTATATTACATGAGCTTAACCATTTCTGAATATTCTTAAAGAGAAATAAGCTTTCGATAGAAAATTATTTTAATCACATGTTAACCTTTTTCTTCCATCTCCAATAAATTTTAATTAAATAAATATTTTAAGAAGTCAAATCTTGCTCTTAATTAACTGCTTGAACAGAAATGTCTCCAGTGGCACAAATTCAAAGAATATTAAAAACAGTAAATATTTCCATTTGAGTATACTTCATGTAAAATAGATATTAAAATTCTCTAGTAGCCAGTCAATAGCCAGGAACTTATAAATTAATTTTTGACTATTATTCACTGCTTCTAAAATTGAATTTTCCATTAGAAATGATTAGTAAATCTAAAAACAGAGGCAAGTTTTAAAATATACACTTTTGGAGTAAAATTATTTTACTTACTGTTTCAAAACCTCGATGTGGGTGATCAGGAAATCCACCTGGTTTACCACCTTTAAATTCATCAAACAGTAAAAACGGATCCAGATTTTTTAACTGAAATAAAAATAAAATTCAGATTAGACATGTCTTTTACGCCACACTACTAGGGGCTATATTCATGAACAGATCTAGCAGAACTCATTGAAAACTACACAGCCAATGAACAACTTTCTGAAATGAAAATTGCTTTCAGGCAAGAACTCCTGACCCCCCCACTCCCTCCATACACACTGATTCACTGATTAAGTTAGTTAACATTTTATGAGAAGTGTGAACAGTGGACAAACATTTCATAATCATCTAAGAGCTAAATACTCAAGCAGAAACTAGATACAGTCTGTATCCTAAGCAGATTCATAATCTCATGGGGGAACAGACAAGGAAGTCAACGATTGCACTATGATGATAAACACTCTGGAGGAAGACACGAACACGAGAGTGGCATAGGGTCAGGGAAGGTGTCACTTAAGCTGGGTCTTGAAGTACACGTAGCACTTAAGTAGAAGAGGGAGAAGGAAGACTGTTCCAAGAAAAAGAGCAGAGACACAGCATGGCAAGCTTGAAGAACAGCAAGGTAGCTGCTCTACAGGGACAAAAGATGCACATGGAGTTACGACGAGAGATAACGTGAGGAGACATGTCAAACCTTAAAGGAGTTTGGGTTTCATCTTGAAGGGATGGATTTTAATAGAGGTTGAGACGATCAGATTTAGAAAGATCACTCTAGCATGAGGAAGATAGTTTGGAAAAGGAAGAGAAAGGAGAAAAGGGGTATTTAGAAAGTCACATCAATAGTCCGGCAAGGACAAAGGCCAGGCCTAAGGCAATGGCAGTGGTGGCGGAGAATGGGGAAAAGGGAGAACAACAGATAACTCCTAAACTTCTAGCTATGGTGCCTGGGAGGACGGCAGGGCCATCCAGAAGCATAAGGAAGACAGCAGAAGCAGCCATGGCCACCTCAGTTTGAGATACCTACATAAATGTTACCTGTATAAATAGAACTTTGAGTATTTAATGTCCAGTATATTATACAAAAGCTAGAAGGCAACTGAAGATAAATCTCCAGCTCAGATGAGAGGTAGAAACAGGTTGGAACTGCTCTGAATCTATGAACCAATTTGGAAAGAATGGACATTTATGTAATATTTAGTTATCCCCATTTATTAGGTCTTTGAAAGTGTCTTTCAATAGGATTTGTTGTTTTCTCCACAAAGATTTTGCATAATTTTCTTCTAGCTAACATAATTTTTAAAGGTATTGTAAATAGTATTTTTAAATTATGTTTTGAACAGTTTGCTGCTGGGAATTAGAAATGTGGATAGAAAGGCAATTTTGAACACTTCTAAGTTCTTATTAATTTTAATAATTCATCTGTAGTTTCTTTTGGGTTTTCTTTGCAAACATTCACAGCACCAGTGTATTTATCAATATGCTTTTGTCCAACAGCTTACAAACAACTTTTTTGCTTGCATTAAAGCTGTGGCAGGCCGCTAAGTTTGGCTGGCTTCTACATGTCTTCTTACTCTGGGTCCTAAACTGAAACAGTGGCCACTATCTAGAACATGCTTTTCTGATAGACAAGTTCAAGAGCAAAAATTAGCCAAGCCAATCGTGCATAATCACATTAACACATCTTATTGGTCAAAGCCTGTGACATGGCCAAGGCCAAAAGTCAGGGAGGAGGGAACTTAAACCCTCCCACCTATGGGACTCGGGGCTAATGAAGCTAAAAGTGGGTGGGAGTGCATAATCCCATTACAGCAGTGATTGTGTGCAGAAAGAATGTTTAAAACATGCAATCCCTGACTATTTAGTGAGGAGCACTGACCTTTTTTCCCCTAGATTGTCAAATAAAAAAATGACAACAGCCAGAACAACAATAGCTGTCCAGTGTAAATGAATCAAAATAATAACTATTTTTTGGTCAGATCCACAAAAAATATTTTTAGTGTGCCACAGAATTTTAGTAATTAAACTAATTAATGTGTGCCATAAGATAAAAAAGGTTGAAAATTGCTGCATTGCAGGAAGGGAGTGAATATTCCAATTAACACCCATCAGAAAATAACATTTTTCCCTCATTTTAAATCTTTATACTTTCTTTTTCTTGTCTTTTTGCAAGCTAGCACCTCTACAACAATGCTGAGTAGAAATGATGTAATAGACATACTTATCTTGTCCCTGATTTTACAGATTGTTTTTTAAATTGTCACTGGTAATCAGGTAGTTTAATGCAGGTTTTCTGTAGATTTTCTTCATAAGGTTAAGGAACTTCCCTTCTATTTCTAGTTTACTAATTTTTTTAGCATAAATAGATGTTGAATTTTATCGAATATTTTTAGTGCGCTGTTAAAATGTTTTTTCTCCTTTAATCTGTTAAATTGGTAAATTACAGAGATTTTCTAACATTAAACTAAATTTGCTTTCTTCATATAAACCAAACTTGGTTATGATATATGTTTTTCATATATTGCTGTATTTGGTTAATACATTGTTTATGATTCTTGCAAATATATTCATAAATGTGATGTAATTATCCTTTCACCTGCTGTTCTTGCCTGGTCTTGATATCAATGTGACGTCGCTTCATAGTTATTTGAGGACTCCCTGGCGCTTCATCTCCTGAAGAGTTTGTGCATTATTGGAATTACCTGTACCTTAAATTTTGGTAAAATTTGTCTGTAAAATCATCTGGATAAACTTGTCTTTGTGATAAACTTTTTTGAAAATACTGATTCAATTACTCTAATGGCTCTGAAAGTGCTCAGATTTTCAATTTCTTCTTTCTTTCTCATAGATTTTGGACTCTATGGATATCTCTAACTTCCTATCAGATCAGCTAATTAATTTTTTAACTTTATTTTTCAATTATAGTTTGCATTCAACATTATTTCTTCTTTTTACATATTTATAATATTTTAATTCTTTTCTATTACAATTTACATTCAATATTATTTTGTATTCATTTCAAGTGTACAGTATAGTGGTTAGACAATCACATACTTTACAAAGTGTTTCCCCTGATATTTCAGGTACCCACCTGGCACCATGCATAGTTATTACAATATTATTGACTACATTCCCTATGCTGTACTTTACATCTCTGTGACTATTTTGTAACTGCCAATCTGTACTTCTTAGTCCCTTTACTTTTTGCACCCAGCCCCCCAAACCTCCTTCCTTCTGACAACCACCAGCCTGTTCTCTGTGTCTATGAGTCTGTTCGTTTTGTTTGTTCATTTATATTGTTCTTTACATTCCACATATAAGTGAAATCATACGGTATTTCTTTTTCTCTGTCTGGCTTATTTGGCTAGCTAATTTTGTTATTTATTTATTTATTTATTTATTTATTTATTTATTTATTTTCAGGGTATCTACTCTGTCATATTGCTAAAAATGAAAGAACCACTTTCTTTGTCTCTCTGGTTTTGATTATTGCTTTCACTATCGATGCAAACACACACAGAGGTGCATACACCTGTGTGTGTGTGTGTGTGTGTGTGTGTGTGTATTGTACACACACAGATTCAACAATCTACTGCAAGTTTTTTCACCTAACCAAGTCTCAATCTCTTCACTTTAAAATGTGGACTGTGGCCCATATAAAGCTGGGCAAGGCCATCTTTTGGTGGCCCATCTCAGCCTAGTGTTTCATAAAGTCCAATATTAAAAAGTAAATGAAAAACAAAATATTTATTGAAATCTTTCAAAAATGCCAAGCAGGGCTTCAACTTAAAGATATGTTTAAAATCCCTGTTATTCCTCTCCAATATATACCTGTATCTTCTTCAAATCTCCTCAAACCATCTGGAGACCACTCTTTCCTTTTCTTCCCCTCCCCTCTCACCTGAATCTACTCTTTTTCTTCCACTGGAAACCCTGCTCTTTCCAGTAAAAATCAGATCTTGGATCTTTGGATTTTATCCTGTCACTCATAACTCCATTTCACCTCAAAGAAACGTCACAAATGGGACTGGGGTTGCAGGAGAAGACGTTGAAAATTCTCATACCTCATTATATATGTTTTTACTTCTCAGGGGATAATATATACCTTGAAGGATTGGAAACAATGAAAGTAGAGCACCTTGTCTGGTGCCTGAAGCGCTGTAGGTTCTACATAAATGGGTGGTATCTGACATATCGCACTGGTTCTATAAATCTCTGAGTACAACTTACCCAGGTGCGAAACAAAGGGTTTAGAGCTTTAAGATGGCCTTTCAGTTCGACACTGTTGTAGTTCTATGGTATTAAAATATGGGTAAAGATGAGATAAAGAAATATTTATTGCTTCTTGGTGTCAAAGAGTTTCAGATGAGCAAATACGCCCTGCTATTAAATAAACTGTGAAAAGAGGTTCCCTCTTTCCAATCCCATCCTCATCATGATCCATCATCCGCGGAACAGCAGTTATACATTATTTGGAAAGTATTATTTGTCATATATTGATCGCATGTTTGATCCTTTTGATCACCAATCCATGACATATGGATACACACATGAAGGAAGCTAGTACAAGGAAAAGACTGCAGAAGACAGGGGGCTGGTTGAGGAAAGAGTCAGAGGGATTAACTGTTTAACTGGCCAAGGGATGGGGGAAAAGTGTAAGAGACACTCTTCCTCCATCAAGCAAGAGTATCTCGCATTAGACTACTGAATTAAAGTATTATTTGCAGGCTACGTATTAGCCCCCATCAAAGTTACTAATATTCTCTAAACATTTGGCAAGTATTCAACATTAGTAAAGAAACATGTTATCTGTAGACAAGATGTGATTTATATGAGAGCTCTGATTTCCTAACGTGTTTGACTTGGTCACCAATTCATCCACATCTTTCTCTATATATTAAACTGATGATCTTTCAAAAATTTTAAATCATACGGGAAATTCTTTCCTTCAAACAGTGACAAATCCTTTAGTTGCCCCATTCAGGTGTCAGCGTCCAAGCTTTTTGTTTTGATCTCTTGAGAAGGCAAGCCAAAACCTGTGGCCACCACCCCTCAAGCCCAGGGCACTCCCATAATAAAGCTCCAACAGCCTGACATTTTTTAGTCAGGAAGCACTGGAAGTGGCTACCAGGAATGTCAATTCCTTAGGAATAGTGCCGACTCTATGGTTTTTTTATGATGCTCCATTGAATCTAGAATAATTCTGAATACATAGAAGATACTCCACAAACATCCTAAGTGGTCCTGTGTTAGGTCCCTAGTTTCCTTTGCAACTAGGTGTGGTCGTATGACTGAATCTTGCTAAAGAGAGGTATGTAGAAGTTGTTGGGTTGGACTTTTAGGGAAATCCCTTATAAAGGGATTAGCAGCTGATAGATATCCTTTTGCCTTTCCTTTTTTCCTTTCCTTTTTAGTATCCAAGGGTAAATGGTAGGTATTGCCCTCACAGTTGTCTTGGGCCATAAGGTGATGTACTACAGATATACTAAGAATGATGAACTAAGGTAGAATGAGTGTGGGTCTCTGGTAAGTGTGGAGCCTCCAGGCCCACCCTGGACTACCTACTTTTGGGTTTTCAAAAGAAAAACACAAATCCTTACATATGTAAAACACTGGTTTTAGAGAATTCTTTCTGTTATCCATAGTCAGACCTATGCATAACTGATATAAGCACAGTAAGGCCTGTGGCAGCAGCCTAGAATCAGGTGACCCCCACCCTCCCAACACCCCACAAAAGACCAGCCCACATCAAGACAATAAGGCACCAGCGAGGCCCTTCAAGGGCAGCTCCGACAACTCAGCCTCTAGACTGGGGCCTGAGGATAATGGTGAGAAGGCAGAAGGAAACTGCCAGCACATGGTCCAGACTGAGATCTGGATACAGACTGAATGGACTTCAGCTGTGACTCTATACGCCTCTACCTTGACTCACTATCTACAGACCATGATAATAGAGACTGCCACCTACAGAGACTGTATCAATCAGAACCAAGGTTATTTGATGATATTAAAAAACTCATAATTTTTAAGTGTGATAATTTGGATTGTAGTTATATTTTTTAAAGATCTTATCTTTTCGAGTCACACATTGAAATTCTCAATAATAAATAAAAAGAAATATGAGTGGTCCCAGGAAAATCACAGTCCACCAAGGAGTGTCTGGTGGAAGGGAGAGTGGGGCACACAGGCAAATGCAGATGAGTAGTGGGTTTCCCTCCTGTTGGGAGCACAGACGAATCACCTGCTATCATTCAAATTCCAGCCTGGCTGGCCCAGGCCATGTACAATTGTAATGAAAAGTGTGAGCCAGCCCCAATCCATCTCTTCTTGATCATTCATCACCGAAAGGTTCAGTGAGCACTGTGAATTCCCATACTTCCACATTTATGGTCATAGGGAAGAAGTCACTTAGGGCCACTGATGCTAAACACTGTTGTAAATTCTATGCTGAAATAGCTTGGGCTGCACAGTTTATGAGATGTACCTTCAATGACAAATCCTTGGTGTGAAAAGTTTGAAAAGTAACTGCCTTGAAGTTAGACAGATGCTTTCCTCCTCTGCTGACTAGAGGGTTAGGTGTCTAACTTCCTGGCAAGTTGGAAGTGTGCAGAGTACTAAAATTATGATAACAATCTAAATGACCAAAAATAGGGCCATGAGTAAGAGAATGGTATGCCCATACACTGGAATATGTCATAGCTATTGAAATGATGTTTATGAAAAATTTATAGCAGCATAGAAAGTGCTTATGCTACCATGTTAAATGAAAAAACAAGAACACAACAATGTATATTCTATGTAATCCCATGATATAAAATATATGATTATATGTAGAATATCAGGGTCTTTAAAGCATAGGTTGTCAGCCAGGGTCTCTTAACTGGGCACCATGGGTAGAATTCAGGGTGGCTATGAACTTGGCTGGAAAAAAATTTACATCCTTATTTTCACTAACCTCTAACTGAAAATTTTTTCTTCTGTACTTTTTGTAGTAAAATACACATAACATAAATTTGACCATTTTAACCATTTTTAAGCATCAGTTCAGTGGCATTAAGTACATTGACACTGGTGTGCAACAGTCACCATCATCCGTCTCCAGAATGAAATTTCACACTTCCTTCAATTATGAATGTAGTAAAAGAACCACAGTAAATTAACAGTACCTGTGACTTTGTCACTAATACAAATCAAAGCTACTTTCATACCACATTATAGTTGTTGCAGGTATACTAAATTATATTTCATGTTCCTCACAGCTTTGAAATGAGAGTTAGAATTGCTGTCAACTCTTGTTTAATGTAAAACTATTAGATTACAATTTTGTTCTGTAATATTTTGCTAACCACATGTCAATATAGTTTTCTTCTGTAATTCTATATATTTTATTGTATGCATTTAAAAAATATTATTCTGCCCGGCCGGGAGTGGCTCAGTGGTTGAGCGTCGACCTAGGATCCAGGTGATCGGGGTTCGATTCCTGGTCAGGGCACATGCCTGGGTTGCGGGCTCGGTCCCCAGTCAGGGGTGTGCAGGAGGCAGCCGATCAATGACTCTCTCATCATTGATGTTTCTCCCTCTCTCTCTCCCTCTCCTTTCCTCTCTCTGAAATCAATAAACATACATTTAAAAAAATTTTTTTTTATTATATCTTTATTGATTTCAGAGAGAGGAAAGGAGAGGGAGAGAGAGACAGACAGAAACATCAATGATGAGAGAGTCATTGGGAATGGAGCCCGCAGCCCGGGCATGTGCCCTGACCGGGAATCGAACCTCGATCTCCTGGATCCTAGGTTGATGCTCAACCGCTGAGCCACGCCCGGCCGGGCAACATACATTTTTTAAAAAAAATATTATTCTGAGAAGGAACTGATAGGTTTCACCAGACCACCAAAAGGGGTCCACAAGTCAAAAAAAAAAAGTTGGAACCCTCAGCAGATATGTTCCTGACAGATGGACTAATTAAAGTATTAGCTACCCTCAACAAACAATAATGGGTTTACTGATGGGTGTCCAAATTCTTTACAATTGTGCTATTGGTGATATGGCCTAGTAGACTATGACACCATATCCATCTGCATCTCTCAGCACCCACTGTGTATTTAGCCCTTAGAATAATCCTGTTTGCATCCATCTTTTGGAAAATAATGTTGATGGATCTCAAAAGATATTCATAGTTAAAGAGGAAGCTAGTGATAGAAAGAATATGAGAATATCGGAGCAGATTTTAAGACGAGGGACAAGCATTCAAAACAAATCCATTTCCCTAGTATACTTCTTCCTTTACTTGCATTTCACAACTCATCAGGAAAATGTAAATCAAAACATATCACCTCACACCTGTTAGAATGGCTATTATAAAAAATAAAAGAAATAAGTGTTAGCAAGGATGTAGAAAAAGGGAAACCCTTGTGCACTGTTGGTGGAAATGTAAATTGGTACAGCCACTATGGAAAACAGTATGGAAGTTCCTCAAAAAATTAAAAGCAGAACTACAATAGAATCCAGGAATCCCACTTTTAGATATTTATTCAAATGAAAACCCTAACTCAAAAAGATATCTGCACCCTCATGTTCATGACAGCATTATTTACAATAGCCAAGACATGAAAACAACCTAAGTGTCTGTCCACGGATGAACAGACAAAGAAGATGTAGTATATATATGAAATGGAATATTATTCAACCATAAAAAGGAAATGTTGCCATTTATGACAACAGGAATGGACATTGAGGGCATATGCTAAGTGATATAAGTCAGACAGAAATACAAACACTGTATGATCTCATTTGTATGTGGAATCTTTAAAAAAACAAAAAACAAGCTCATAGGTACAGAGAACAGATTGTCGGTTCCCAGAGGCAGGGGATGGGGTGAGTGAAATGATTAAAGGGAATCAAGAGTTACAAAACTCCAGTTATAAATGTCATGGGATATAATATACAGTATGGTGACTAGAGTTAATAAACTGTATTGCATATTTAAAAGTTGCTAAGAGATATCTTAAGTCCTCATAACAAGAAACCATTTTTTGTAACTCTGTACGGTGACAGATGTTAACTAGACGTATTGTGGTGATCATTTCATAATATATGCAAATATAAAATCATTATGTTGTACACCTGAAACTAATATAATATTATATGCCAGTTATACCTCAATAAAAAAGTACTTTAATCTGGTATGGTGCTAGGCACAGTACTCCCTGAGTTATAACCATCATTTAATACCTTTCTGTGCATATAAGATTTTCTTTTCCACAAGTCCTACATCTCCCATAATTTTCAAATGAAAGAGCTTCTAATGTTGAAAGATGTCTACATAACCTACAGTTGCCTTCTCTGATAGCCCCTACTTACCCCCCCCACCACAAGTGGTTCACAGAGTTGTGTTCCAGCGGTCTCCCTATGACCCCAAATCCCCGGCAAAGGCTAACTGTGCAAGAGTAATAGACCTGACCCAAGCCAAGCCAATCAGGTTCTCTCTCTTAGGAATTTGGAATTGAGACCAAGTTACCTCCTGGTACTTTCATTTGTGGGCATGTAAACTTGGGGGCATAGTATGGGTGTGTCTGGTGATATGTGTGCTGAGGCTGATGGGATGTGGGTGTGCAGAGGTGTTTCATGAAGCTCAGCTGCACCTTCTGCTCAGGACGTCTATATCCACAATACAGAAATCCCCTTTTGGCTGGAGCTAGTTAGTCTGTGGGGGAACACAAATGCTAAGTTTATACTTGGCTCCTATGGCCCCACACAGAACAGCTCATGATGGTCTTGGGCCCTCTATTCCCAAGTTAGCCCTCAGTGTCCCAGCAGTCCCTTCCTCAAAAAAGCACAAAACAGCCACCAAACCAACATACCTCAGGTCTGCCAATGCTTCTGCGGACCCTTGCTCCAACCCCTTCCGACTGCTCCTGGCTGAGCACTGAGAGGGTGACCTTCTTGGAGGACACCATGTTGATGTTCGAAGAGAGACTGTTCTGATGCTGAGCTGTAGAGGTTGGAGGGCAAAAGGAGGGAAAACAAAAGAGAAGTCACTAAGCCCTAAGTCACATCCAAGCACTACAAAATAAAGGATATTAAAATCAGACTTGCCCAAAACACTAACAGCTACAGTTCATTGATTTCTTACTATGTACGAGATGTGGGTTAGGTGTTTTAAGCTGCAGTCATGATGGTGAATGTGTTTGAGTACTTACTTGGTTTCCAGGCACTAATTATTTACAATTGTTATCTCATGTGATCCTACAGCCATCTTCTACAAGGTTTAGCAATATGGGTACTTCATCTGCTTTACCTCATTGAAATGTCTCAGCTTGCCCCTCCCCACCCCCCACTGCCCCATGAAGCAGGTGCTACCAGTGAGGCTGAGAGAGCATTGCATGGTGACGTAGAGGACATGGAGAAAAACAAGAGGTCAGTCACTCTCTCTAGAATCTGAAGATCATGGCATTGAAAGGGATCTTTGAAGGTAATCAAATTCAAAGATACATTTATTCCTGAAATCCAGGACCAACTTTTCTGGCAAGAAATCTTTGCACTTTCTCATGAAGTCTTCAAGAGCACAGGAAACTCCTGGAGGAGGTGCCCTTGACAATGCATCCCAGATTTCAGGACTGAGCACAGAACAAGTATAATCAGTCCCTTTTCGTCTTCAAATGCTTGCAGACAGTAACTGCAATCCCTAAAGCTCTCCTTCAAGAGAAACATAATCTATTCCTTCAAAGATTCCTACCCAAACCAATAGATGCTTTAGCAAGAAGCATAAATCCTGGAGCCAGACAGCCTGGGTTTGCATCCCAACTTCCCCACGTACCAGCTGTGTGACCTGAGGCCAATTGCTAAGTCTCTCATTCCTCAGTTTTTCCATCGGTAAAACAGGGGTGATAAGACTGCCTTCCTCAAAGGAGTGCAGTCAGCGCTCTGAGGTCAGCTGTTATTATTCAAAGTACTCTACCTGGCAACGCTCTCCCCATCAGTCAAGGCCCGCTGTAAAGAGGAGCAGGCAATCAATATTTATTGGATGCTGGACTGTGGGGCACAGAAATAAGCTCAAGCTTCGAAGCCCTACAGAACAGCTATCACCTACAAACAAGCAATTCGAAAGTATTTTGACCCCATCTGGACTATTTCTGGGTCCTTCCAGGCTTCTAGAATTCAGAAAGAGAAGCCGGCTACCACTTTCACCAAACTGCAAAGGACTACTCAGCATCTCTTGGCATCTCCCTCGGAGACTCCCGTAGGAGTCTGAAGTAGGATGGGGAAGGCTGGGTGCTGCTCCCTGAAGCTGGACCCCCCCCCCCCAACCCGTGAGCGCCCTAGTACTCACTCACGCGGCAACGGCTGGAGTCTGTGCAGCGGTGCGGGCTCGCAGCGGGCAGGAGCGCAGGGAGGCGGGCGTGGAGGGCGCGGGGAAGCAGCCTCACCGTGACTCAGCGCTTCGCCGCAGCGCAGGGAGGCGGGGGACCGGAGTTCACCCGGGGCACTGGGCAGGGGCGACATTCGTTATTGACAAGCGGCTGTGCCGATGCTCTAGCTGCACCCTTCCCGCTCCCCAGCCCGCTCCGCAGCCCTTTCGCCGCGGAGCCCCGCCCACCGGGAAGAGCAGCGCCTGGGAGCCAGGAAGGGCGGGGGGACGGGACCCCCAGAGCGGTGTGCGGGCAGGCGGGTGCTCTGATCTCCGATCGTGGTGAGGGTCCCAGCCCCACTCTGTAGAAAACCCGCCTAACCGGAGCCTGCTTGCCACGCCAGCCGCAGAGCCTGGCTGCCCAGGTTTGAATTCTGCTCCACCGCTTTCTAGCCCTGTGACCTTTCGCAGGTGGCTCAGCCTTGTTTCTTGCATTGTAAAACGGGGGTGTTGTCGATTATACAATACAGCCTCCTAGAGTTGTGAGGAGGATTAAGTGAGCTGGGCAGGTCCTAAGCACTACACAATTGTTTGTTACATAAATAAGCTGCCTGCTGTTTGCCCCTTAGAAAGGCTGGGCTGAGGCACTGGAGAGTTTTCCCAAGGGAAGGTGGAGTTACAGAAGCCAGTGAAGGGAGCTAGTTAATTGCTAGGATTCTTTTTTTTTTTTTCCATTGCTAGATTATTTTTTCTTTATTTCTATTATTGACACTATTGCAACTGTCCTCATTTTACCCCCCTTTGTCGCCCACCTCCACCCAGCCTACACACCCCCTTTCCTCTATCCATCACCACCCTGTTGTACGTGTCTATGGGTTACATATGTATGTTCCTAGGCTAATCCCTTCACCTTCTTTCTTCCCGTTCCCCTCTCCCCCATCCTCTCTGACAGCTGTCAGTCTGTTCCATGTCTCCTTGCCTCTGTTTCTATTGTTTGTCAGTTTATTTTGTTCATTAGAAGCCACATATGAGATCACATTGCTAGGTTAGCCAGGGGTACCAGGGATATGTTTCTGTCCTCTAAACACCAGAAAAGGGTGTGGCTGTTTCAGTGAAACCTTAGTTATGGATACTGAAATTTGAATTTCATATTATTTTCACTTGTCAGGAAATGTTATTCCTCTTTTGATTTTTTATTTCCACCACTTAAAAATGTAAAAACCATTCTTAGCTCACAGGCTGTGAAAACTAGGTAGTGGGCCAGATGTGGCCGTAGGCCTGGATTGCCGACCCCTGCTCTAAAAGACATTGGTAGTAGAAGCAGGACATTCCCCTGGATTTCTTATGTCAGTGGGGCTTAAAACCCCTCCCCATCTACTTAGATGACTCAAGGTCAAGTGAGATAATACACATGAGCATTAAAAGTGCCATGAAATAAAGTATTGTGTCTTACATCATCATTATACTCACTTCTGCAACTGTCTCCAAATAAAATAGAAGCAGGGGCACTCTGGCACTCTGCAATCTTTAGTACAGTAAAACCTCGATACAACAGGCTAAATGTGGCAAAGGGGTATCCATTACAGCCAGAAGTCCATTATATAATAAAGTAGGTTTTCCAAATGAGTATGTTAAAAAATGGACAAATTAGTTTACCTGTTTTTACTTATATAGACAGGTTTGTGTAACTAGAATTAAGTATGTATGAAAAGTTAAATTTCACAGAAAAGTTTTCTATATGTATTACTGTAATTTTACTGTAATTTTAAATCAATACTGAATAGGTCTAGTAAATGCGTGCATTCACCAGTCACCAGGAGTAAACAAAAGCACACGGCTGGGGTGTGGCTTAGCATACCTCAGAACAATGGTGGGCGAATTAAAACTGCTGCATAAAGTCACCCCATGTGACAACAGGACCAATTACCACTCCCACTGCAGTGTGATCACAAGCTAATCCACCAAACATTGTTTTTAGGAGTAACTTTTGGATTTAAATATGTAGACTATAGTTGTAGATACGTAATATTTATTTGTCAGTGAAATTACTACAGTGTTTTTTCCAACATATGGCCTATTCACTAAAATTTGTTAAAAATAAGTGAATTAATAACAAAACAAAACAAAACAAAACCTGTTAACTTAATTATAAGCAAATCTTGGTTAAGAGCATTTTAAAATTAATAGGATGTTAATTTTCACATATGACATATGGACTGGAAATTTTGTCCATTAAATCCAGAGTCCATTAAATTGAGGTCTGCAAAACCAAGGGTTTACTGTAAATGCTTCTGCCTTCCTTAACAAAAAGTTCAACATTTGGCCCAGCTGGGCGTGGCTCGGCAGCTGAGCGTTGACCTGGGATCCAGGCAATTGGGGTTCAATTCCCGGTCAGGGCACATGCCCGGGTTGTGGTCTAGGCAGCCCCATCAATGATTCTCTCATCATTGATGTTTCTATCTCTCTCTATCCCCCTCCTTTCCTCTCTCTGAAATCAATAAAGATATATTTAAAAAAAAAAAAAAAAAGTTCAACATTTAGCCAGTTGCCTGAGCCTGAAATGCAAGCTTTCTCCTCACTCTTTCCCCTTGAAATCCTATGGATTCTGATCTTAATCTCTTAAATACATCCAGTCTTTCACATTTTGACTGCCACCATCCATCTTCTCTTATAGCCATCCCACTCTTCTTGCGTTCAGGCCTACCACTGGACAATCCATTCTCCAAGTCTTGGAGAAATGGAATAACTGCCTAAAACCTTCAATGACCTTAAGAGAAAGTCCTGGGATGTCATTAACCTGGTCTCACCCTCAACACAATGATACCTGTTTAAGGACTGACAAACACACACATGCACACACACAAGCAGCCCCCCTTTCCACCATGCTGAACTTCTTTTAGGCTCTGGAATGTGCATTCTCCCTCTTGTTGGCTTGCTGTGACTCTATCTGGAACTTCCTCTCTTCTGATGTGGCTTATCCCCATGCATCTTTCAGCTCTCAGCTGGGATATCACTCCCTCTGGGAAAACTTCCCTTTCTGTCCTTTCAAGTCTGGGTGAGATATTTGACACAGCAATCATCACACTTATTGTTGACCAGAGTCACTGTTTATCGTCCTTTGGAAAATTCTGTTTTCCTAAGATGGTCCCAACAGTATTTCCCATCACACCTGTCTTCTTCTGTAATGTGACCTTGACACTCCCACCCTCCCATCACAAGTGGAATTTACCTCTCTTCCTTTTGAGTCTAGGCAGGGCTTGTGGCTGTTTTACCAATGCAACATGATGGAAGTGACACTGTGCCAATTCTGGGCGTGGTACAGAAATGGCCTGGCAGATTCTGCTTCCTGCCTCTTGGATGCCAGATACACTGTAAGAAGAGCAATGGCTCTGAGACCACCATTCTGAGAGAAGCTCATGCCATATGGAGGAGAGGTCCTGGAGGAAGAAATGCCAGGTGAAGAAAGAGGCAGAGGCCAAAGACACTGAGAACCCAGACATATAGACAAAGAAGCCATCTTAGGAGTGGATCCTCTAGCCCCAGATGACGCAGTTAATGAGATGTGAATGTCCAACTGTGTCCTTCCCAACTTCCAGACCCACAGAATTATGAGCAAATAATTTTTTTTTAAGCCACCCAGTTTCCAAGTCATTTGTTTTGTGATAATAGATAAGTGGAAAATATGCTTTTTATAGTGATAGGAGAGATGAGCTGGATTTCCAAAGCTCTCTGGGCTAAAGGAAAACTTTTACAAATATTTACCCTATTAGAAAGCAGATATGTCAATTTAAATGTTATTACCAAGGCAACCAGCCATCCAGCAAGATCAACAATTATTAAACTAGACTTAAGAGATTAAATGTTGGATCCCATAGGCCATAGCAATAACCTTGTGAGTTCAGGTGTACCGAAAGGCTCCTCTGTTACAAGTAGCATTCACAGGGGTAGCTTCATAATAAAAGAAAACAGGAGAGAATGACTTCGCTTTACATTTTTGCCCACTTCTACAATGTATGTGAAATACTCTTGGGGAGGTTTTCAGTTTATTGCCTTTTCAAATCTTCCTCTGGGCCTCAGAATCCCCTCTACTTTCGAAACTGTAACAGGAGTGAGAGCTTCCCTTCCTTCTTCTCTTTGAGAATCCAGTGATGGGTAGAAGCTAAGTCCAAGGTCATGCATTGTCAGGTCTGAAAAGCTAGAAGACGTAAAGTGAGGAAAACAAAGCTAGGAGGGGAGAAATTTTTACAAATAGAATATGGAGCATGTAATGTTTCACTATAGGAGGGATCATTTTTGAGCTGAGAAATGTGACATAGAGCTTTGAGCACTTTTCTCCCTGTCATTTGCCACCCAGATGGAGATGTGAAGCAGTCAGCTGGATATATGAGTGTGTAAATAGACCATCGATGGTCTTTGGAATCCTGGGAAACAAAGAAAACTCCATGCTGATAATGACAATAAAGAGAGCCTTCAAATAACACCATTATAATCTTTAAAGATACCCACATAAACAGATTTTATTTGACATTTTTCTCTCTTTACTCAAAAATTATATTTTTCTCTTCTGTATGACTAACTTTCTTCTGAAAGATATTTTTATAGAAATATATGGACATCTTGCACATTTCATTATTTGCAACTTTTTTCCTCCTTCAAGTAGTCAACTCAAAAATACTTTCTTGCAGATTGGTTAGGCTTTGGTGATGTGCCTCCCAGGGCACTGTAGCTGCTGTTCATTAAATGACAAATATCTCTGGATTTTTCCATATTAGGGATTCAAACTCACTAGACCCAGGAAATCAATTGGCTCAAAGTCTGGGACTGATACTTTTGTTTATGAAGTTTATGAAGGCCATTAGTGTGTTGGTGGTTGAGGACAACCAAATATATCCAGAAAAAATGAGAATATGTGACTCCCATTTCCACCCTCTGAAAGCAATCTTCACAAACCTGGTTTGTTCCATCGACCACAGCTCTGGCCCAGAAGCTACATGTAATCAACTGTTGCACAAAACTCGCAACTGTGTTCCTGTCTTTCCCATGGGCTTTTGGCAGTGTGCCAGAAAAAAATGGCTTAAGACCCATTCTTTTAAGCAACAGAACTTTCCTAGAATTCAACACAAGCAAAACGCTCTCAGCCCTGAAAGGCCAATTCATCTTTGAACCAGGGAAATACAGAAATTTAGGTGAATGATTCCCTTGATACTTATCTCAGTTGCCATGATAACCTTTCTCATTTTTCAGCTTTTGTAAGATTGTGTCTTCTGGCCAAATGAGGGCTGCTTTCAAGATCATAGTATTGTAGTTGAAATAAAGGCTAATGTGAATTAACCTCCAGTTAATAGTTTGTACACTGTGGTGTTTATGGATGAAGTATACTGAGTCCTGCAACTTACTTTGCACCAAAAAATAACAATACTAGTAGTAGTAATACCAATAAGGTGGACAGATGGATGAATAGAGAGGTGCGTAAATCGCTAAATGACAAAGCAAATGTAAAATGTAATTGTAGAATCTAGATGGTGATGTATACTCACCATACAATTTTTTAAAACTTTTCTGTATTTCAAAGTTTTCATGATAAAATTTTGGGAAAAACTAATTTGAATCAAAGTAGGAATCATGGCTGGAAGGGTTTAATAAAGATAACCCTTTTGCTTACCTTCTTTGCTTCCAACTCTGGGGCCTTGAACACAGTACAATTCAGTGAGTGTCTGTTGAACTGAGCTGTTCAACTAAATTCCAAGCTATTAGGTCACTTCCACAGCTGGCAGGAGTCTTCTAGAGCATGAGTTGGCAAAATTTTCCTGTGAAGGCCAGATAGTAAATAGTTGAGACTTGTGGACATATGATCTCTGTCACAACTACTTGAGTCTCCCATTGTAGAACAAAAGCAGCCACACACAATACGTAAAACAAATGGCCAGGGTTGTGTTCCAAAAAATATTATTTACAAAAACAGGCAGTAGTCATAGTTTGCCAACCCCATCTAGACCCCAAATCCTTACCTTCCAATAAAAAGTAGGAATGAAATTGACCAAATGCCAATAGTCTATAAAGATTTCAGATGTCAAGCAAGGTCATAACAAAACAACAAACCTTTTCGTGTCCACCTCCACCCTTCACTCACCCATCTCCTTTCATGAGGAACAAGGCTATTTGTTCCATTGTCGAATCTGAGGTTTAACATGCAGGCACCCTTACGAGAAGTGATACATTAATCTTCAATGCTAGTAAGCGTAAATGATTCGCATCAGATCCCAACCTCCAAGTTGATTATTTTAGCACCAGAATGAATAAGTGTAAGAGATGATGGAGTGAAGCCCCCAATGAAGAGATTCCTGTGGAAAAAGCTCAGGCTACGGAGAGAAGCTATTGGAGCCCTGTGGGCTTGCTCTTTAGTGAGGAGAGATCAACATTAAAGGTAATAAACAAGTAAATTATGTAGTAGGTTTTAATTGCTGAGTGGTAGGAAGAACAAGTAGAACTGAGTAAGGGAAATTGGAGCACTAGTTAGAGTGGGGTTGTAGTATTAAGTAGAGAGGTCCGGGTCGGCCTCATTAGGAAGATGCTATTTGAAGCAGAGCCTGGAGATGAGGAAATGAACCAGGCATATAGCTGTGACAGTTTGCTGAGCAGAGGAGAGGGCCAATGCAAAGGACCTGGGGCAAATGGTGCTCAGAATATTGTAGAAGTAGCAAGGAGTCTAGTTTTAGGAGTGGCTATGTGAGGTAGAAGAGTAATGAGATGTAAGAGATGGTACTAGAGGACCAGAAGATAGGGGGCATGGGGCACTGAAGGGTTCAGACTAGAGAAGTGGCAGCATTTGACTTACATTTAGAAAAATCACTCTGGCTAGTTAGTGGAGAAGACTGCAGGGAGCAAGAGTGAAAGCAGGGAGAGCAATATTCCAGGTGAGAGATGGTGTCAACATAGACCAGTAGATAGCAGTAGAGGTAGTAAAACATGGCCAAATTTGAGATATACTTTGAAGATCATATTTCAACAAAGACTGGATGTTGGGTATGAAGGAAGGGTAAGAGTCAAGGTTGATTCCACATTCCTTGGCCTGAGCAACTGAAAGGATAAAGCAGCTATTAGCTGAGAAGTGGGAAGGCTGTAAAAGAAGCTAGTTTGAGGGGCTAGTCGGGAGGTCAGCTTTGGATATGTCAAGGTTGACATGTGTATCAGATATTCCAAATATAGATAGATAAGTTAACCATCAAATACAAGTCTGGAATTTAGGGGAGAGGATCTGACTGAAGTTTGGAATCATAAGCATACAGGTGTTATTTAAAGCCATGAGTCAAATGAATTGTTTTAAGTGAGAGAAAAATAGAGGTAAGCCAAAAGAAAGTCCCTCTCTCTCTCTGTCACTCTCTCTCTCTCTCTCTCCTCCCACCACACACATACACACACACACACACACACACACACACACACACACATACACACACAAATAATGGATCCTATCAGATTCTTTCTTATTCTAAAAATATAAGCACTACTACTCTCAAATGAACAAGCTTGTTTATGTCATGAAGTCAAATTATCTCATGCTGCATCCTTATGGGAAGCTTGTTGCCTGCTGAAGACTTGCATGAACAAGCTTTAGAGAAAATTCCTAAGGGTCTTGCTGGGTAGAGGTGACAAGGCAGACTAGAATTTGAGCAAATGAATTTTGTAATCGAAAGAGCAGGTTGACATAATAAGTTAGAATTAAACTAAAGATATGGAAAATATGGAGTCAAAGAAAGGCTCGGGAGAAGTGGCAGAGGAAGTGTATGAATAGAGAATAAGTAAATAAATCTTGACATTTTAACTCAGAGGAAACCACTCCTCCCAACTGCCCTTGAGTGTTTCAAGGCCCAAGAAGGGATGGGAATCCCAAGAGATTGTGGCAGGTGTTTCCACAGTTCAACCACTTTGTCTTTCCCTGAATCCCAGTTTCAAATAGAAATATTAAAAATATCTCTGCAAGCCCTGGCCGGTGTGGCTCAGTTGGTTGTGCACAGAAATGTTGCAGGTTTGATTACCAGTCAGGGCACTTGCCTGAGTTTGGGGCTCGATCTCTAGTAGGGGGTGTGCAGGAGGCAGCCAATAGATGTTTCACTCTCACATCCCTGTTTCTCTCTCTCTCTCCCTCTCCCTTCTTCTCTAAAATAAAATAAAATAAAAATCTCTGCAAGTTATTTTTTCACACTCTACTGTAATGGGATCCTTACTTGCAGTTCTTTCTCTACTAGACATAAGCCCGCTGAAGATGTGAGCTATCTCTATCGTGTTTATCACTGTGTCTCCAGCCCCTAACAGATTGCTTAGCACATGGAAGATTCTCAATAAGATTTGACTGGCTGAATGGATGAAATAAATGATGCTAATCCTGTGTCCACTCAAAAGACTACCTCACTGAATGTCAGTAGCTTCACTTTCCTCTGCCAACCCAAGATTTCATCACACCATAGGTGTTTACCAATAAGTTAAAGTAGCCAAAGATTTATAAGTAAACAGTGGGCCAATGCATGCCAGTAGGATGATTAATTTTCTTGGCTGTCCATAGCAGAGCATAAAATAAGGCATTAGATTTATTTCATGTAAACGGCCAGGGTGCACCAGAGAAAATGGAGGAAAGAATAAAGTGAAAGCTGTGATGTTGTCATAATGATGTCAAGTGACAATCACACTTTTTCATTACAATCTTGGTGCATGGTACATCAGCAAAACTTATCTCTTCTCCATTTCTGGATTTTTTAATAATCTAAGCAGTGGAAATGTGCTTTTTCAGCCATACTAACTGCCCTTTCTCATATATTCTCCCGCCTCCTTCTGTCCAGTGTTGAGTTGAAGTTTTCATTGCTTGTCCTCTGCGCACTTTAGCATTACCTCATGGTTTCCTGACTTATGTGAGAGAAGTCAGCGTCAGAATGGGGTTTTACAGAAATATTTTCTTGTCCTTTCCAGCATCGAGTTCTATAAACAAAGGCAGGGTTATCACATGTACCCGAGAGCTGCCTGGGAAAAGCAGGAGCCGTGGTTATCAAAGTTGGAACCTTTAAGAAATATGCTTTTGTCTCCGTTTTTGTTGCATTCAATCAGATCAACAAGTGTTGGCTAAGTGTTGAGCGTGGTTTCCTGTGGGATTGTGTAAGGCCTTGCAGGACAATAAATGTTTTGGGGGCACTGAGTAATGTAGCCATTTCTGACCCAGCAGCCGGGAAAATGTGAGACAATCTGCTGCTGCTAGAAGGAGGACAACTGGGGCTGTGTTCCTGCAAGAGCAGACTGACTTTACCTCGGTGGACCGGGCGGCAGGACAAGCCAAAATGGTGCGTTTAATCAGCAGGTGCCTGTGCAATGTCATGTCATACGGGAACACAGGTTTGAATACGGGTGTTGTAGAGCCTGAAATTCACAAAATTTGGGAGCCAGCTTTTAAAAATACAAAAAAATATTAATATGAAATTGCTGGGGCTCCTCCAGGACTTTGGATGGGGCCATGTAACGTGGGGGTCCCTGGCTCAAAATCTTGTTCAGGGCAGCTGTTATGTTGTGTGTGTATCACCACCAGCTCCATCTAGCTTTGTGTTGTTTTGTCTGATTTTCTCCTTACTATATATTAGGCATCACCTTTCAATGACTTTTCATATTGGCTTCATAACTGCTTCTGAAAGGCAAAGAAATGTTAGTCATTCTTTCTTTTCTCTTTCTTTGTTTTTATGATATTATTTTAGCTACAGATATCTGTTCTTGGGTTCCTGAAGTCTCCCTAAATCAACTTAGGGGTGTTTTAGATGGAGATAGAAAGATGGGAGGGAGGTGAACCCTAAGCTATACCCACATCCATATAATTTTGAAAATTCTTGTGGATTGTGATGATTTCATTAGATTTAAAAATTAGTACACTCTAATGTGGTCTAGGTCAGTGCTTTTCAAAATATCCTATGCACACAGATCACCTGGGGATCTTGGTAAAATCCAGATTCTGATTTGGTAGGTCTGGGTGGGAACTGAGACTCTGCATTTCTAATAAGCTCTCAGGTGATGCTGACACTGCCTGTCCAGGGAGTACACTTTGAGTAACATCTTACATCGGTTTGTAAGAAATCTGGTGACACAAATACACAGTCACTAAGGGGCTGGCTCAACCTGATTTTGAGGTCCAGTTCCAGGATTGAAAGCTTGTAACAGATCTGCAGAGCAGGTGCTTATTGACTAGAGAATGCATGGGGACATTTCCTGCCTTCCATTATCTTCTATCCCCAGGAGCTGGGGGAAAGGGGATGAGTACTGAAAGTTTATGTTGACGGTCACTTGGTTTTTAAACTTTGCGATGGTCTTTTTAAAAATTTTCCTATGGAGTAATGAGAGGAAGGGATATGAGTTTCTGAAACATCTACCAGTGTGCTAGGCATCTTACCGCCATTTTCTCTTGACTCCTCCTAACCCTTTGAGGTGGTTATTTTTTTTTTTCTACCTTTAAGATGGGGAAGCTGAGGTTTAGCAGGGTTAAGTAACAGCCAGGTTGCATGCAGACAGAGCAGGGATTTGAACCCACCAAAGCTGGCTGCTTTTGCACATACCAAGCTGTATTCCTTCAGAAGTGCTATGTATTAAACTAATTCAGCATAAGGTATTAGGACACAGATTTATCACATTTTGCTTTTCTCCTAAGTAAGGTACCCAGAGGAGTGCCCTGGCAAAGGGGAGGGAGCAGAAGGAAAGAGGTAGCTGAAAAGAAGGAAGGGCTTAGAAAAGCTCTGTGGGACTTTTTCAAAGATGAATTTCACATCTAACACAAATTTTACCTCCAACAAAAATGGAATTGGAATTCTCGCTTTCTTTGTGCAAACAATGGGATTTCCCCAAATATCTGGTTTTCATAAATTCATTTTGGAGCAATTAAGATATGGTGTTTCAAAATGCTGAGAACTTGAGTGTCAATGTTAAAGGATTTCTGTCCATATCATGCCAAGACAATTGTAGCTTTCTCTCTCCTTTATAACATCATGTGAAAGTGGGATTTGGCAGGTTCTGTGGAGCTGGTACTTGTCTTTGGCCAGCATCTTAAGAGTTATACTTTTGAACCAGTTTACCTAATTCTGAGTTTAGCTTTTTGTTCCTGTTTAATTTACCATCATATTTTGTTCAGTTATTTAGCAGGAAGGTAAGCAAGCCTGGCCGGGGCAAATATTTGAAAATTAGCTTTGTCATAGCCACTGCCAGCCCCCTCCCCCATTCCTCACTGGAAGCATCTTTCCTTTCCTCCCCAACTTCGTCCGCTGCAACATGGATTATTTTAATATCTTGACACCTACCAAAACCTTTAGCTAGCCCCAGCTGGTGTGGCTCAGCTGGTTGAGCGTTGTCCCATACACCAAAAGGTCGGCTGCTGGTTTTCAATTCCCGGTTGGGGCACATACCCAGGTTGCAGGTTCGGTCCCAGGTCGGGATACATGAGGGAGGCGACAGATCAATGCTTCTCTCTCACATCGATGTTTCTCTCTCTCCCTATCCCTTTCTCTCTCTGAAATCAATAAGAAAACATTTTTAAAAACACTTTAGGTAAATGGCACGTAGGGCAAGAAAGGATAACTAAATTAAGTAACGGAGTAAGGAATTGCTACTCTCATGTCTCAGTTCTAAAGAATAAAGCCTTAAGGGCACTATCCTGAGCCAGTCAGGGAATATGCTTTTTGGCTGAGGGAACTATCCAATGACCCCATTTAACTATATATGCTTTTCTTCCTTCCTTTCCTGTCTCCTGCCCCATTTCTGCACAACTTAGAATTTATTCCAACTTTAGTTGTATGTTCTTACCTATTTTCAAAATGTGGGCTAGAGTTTTGCTATTTATCACCACCTTAGAGGTTCCTGCTGAAAGATTATTTATAGGTCACATCTTTCTGTTATTGCCAATAAAATGTCCCTTGCATGGGTCTGTTAATACTCAAATTTATGCAAGACTATAGTATGTTTAGCTGAACACACAGATCTCTTTTAGTCTATTTACTGCCATGATGGTGTGGCCAGTGCCCCAAACAGGATACTAGAAATCTGGCTCCGAGTTGTGTCTCTCAGGTCAGAGCTTTGCAGCTCTGGCTAAGTCACTTAGGCTGCTAGGGTTCCTATCAGCTTTGATATTCTGTGGCTGCCTTCCTGCATTAGGTTAGAGCCTTCTCTGATTAGGAGGGTTACATAGCTGGCAAGTCCTTCTCTAACATTAGCATCATGGTCAAGAATATGTGCTGTGGAGTTAGGCTGCCTAGATACAAATCCCAGTTCCACCGCACTAGCAGTGTAGCATGGGCAATTTACTGTCTGTCACAGCTTCATCAGCTGTGAGCTGGGAATGAGGTTGCAACCTACCCCACAGGGGGACTTTGTTATAACTCACCCCATAGGATGGGGGTGTTCTGACCGACCCCATAGGGTGGGGGTTTCTTGGCCTACCCAATAGGATGGCTGTGATCAGTAAACAGAAGCGTGTTTTTTAACTGCTTTAAGTAGTGCATGGCACACAGTGATCCCTCCTTAAATGTTAGGTAAGATTATTATTACTACAATCACTCATACCCTTCAAGGTCCAATTTTAATGTTCTCTATTCCATAACATCTTTCTTGATTATCTTAAGAAAAAAACACACACACACACACACACAACTTTTCCTTTCTCAGGCCTTTTGTAGCAAAGACAACAGACTCTGCTCTAGCACATGAGTTGTTTCCTTCCACCTTCTTTTTAAATCGTGATTCCGTGCCCACAGTGTGCCTGTTATTTTCACATAAGATTTCTCATTTAAGTCACATAAACTGAAAGAGCTGTTGCCCATCTCATTTTACAGATCAGAAAACTGACATCTATAGCAGGGAAAGGGCTTGGTCAGGTGACACAGCTCACAAATGACAGTACTATCACCTCCTCCAAGCCTTTGGAGTCTCCCACCCTACAGCAACCTTCCATATTAACCAGTTATGAAACCTTGGTCTCAAACCTGCTCCTTGTCACTTTGAACACACTGGAGGCTCAAATTCAAGTGTGTTGAATAGATCTGCAAAGTTGAACTCCCTACTCTCATGATATCATTTCCTTATAAATACTAAATAACCCTATTGATTCCAAGTCATGTTAATTCAGCATGCATCGTTTATGCATGTTATAGGGTACGCAATGGTTGCTGGCTTCCTTATAGAGAATAGTATATTGATTTCTGTCCGTTTTTTGCTTTTGGGGTTTTGTTTTTGTTTTTTTGCCTCCCTGCACTTAGTCTCTTTCTAGTTTCATGAGCTTATGGAAATAGGTAGCCTGGGCTATTTGGTAGGCAAATTGATGTGTCTCTTTTATGTAGGTGGTGATATGAGATTCCAGCCAAATCTTACCATTTCCTCTATGAAAATAGATTTCTGGTTAATACAGACTAGCTTTAAGATCTCATTTTATTTTGAAAGTTTTTGTATCTTCCCAACTGAATTTCCCTAAAATAAGGATAGATGGAGCCAACTTTGCTAGTCTTTTGACAGACATTTGAGTCATCACTGATTATTACCTCCTATATGAAGGGAGACTACAGAAATGTCTTCAATTTAGAATCTAGACTAATCTAGGAGAAGAGAGAAGAAAGGGACAGAGGCAAATAGAAGGAGAAAGGCAGGTTCAAGCTAGAGAAGGAACTAGGTATTGCCTTAAAAGAAACTGATCTAGAAATGACAAAAGTGTGTCATCCAAACAGGGTTCTTCAAGTTTCTTAGGAAGCATGAGTATAGCTTCAGCAGTGGAACTTCGAAGGACTTCAAAGACATGTGGCTCCAAGTGTTTGTTATATGAGAACAACAGATTATAGACCCATATACACAGTATGTGAGGGGTTTTTTAAAAATCCTCATCCTAGGACATGTTTATTGATTTTTTTTTATTTTTTATTTTAGAGAGACAGGAAGGGAGAGGGAGACAGAGACAGAGAGAGAAACATCGATGTGAGAAACATTGAGGTTGCCTCCTACATGTGCCCCGACTGGGGATGAAACCCACAGCTTAGGTGTGCGCCCTGACCAGGACTGGAACCCACAACCTTTTTGGCGCACAGGGCGACACTCCAACTAACTGAGCCACCGGCCAGGGTGTGGACTCATTTTTGTAAAAATAAACACATGCATGTATATACTTGAAAAAATCTAAAGGAATGTTCACCAAAATGTTGACAGGGTTTTTCATGTGCTTGTCTGTAGTTCTTGGCTTTGCAGAATAAACATATATCACACATAATATTTAAAATGAAAGCCAAAGAATTCACAAAGAGCATGATTTTGGAAAGAATAATTTTGTTGAAATTATTCTTGTGACAAATTATATTGCTTCAGACACAACATGTATAAATCCTTGGATATTTATTAGAGAATGTGCTTGAGAACTTGGTACCTTCCTTTCTAATCAATGTTCTTCCCTTCAATAAACAGAAGCAACTTTGTGAATTTCATTTGGTTTCTATGAGTCACCATATTAACTTTTTCGGTGAAATTCCCCCCAATGCTATCTTCTTTTTCAACACTCTTTAATGTGATGGATGTGAAAGGTCTATAAACACAAAAGTGCGTGAATCATCATGCAGGACTGGGAAAGGCTGATTACTACCTTGGATGCTAGGATTTACATTTCCAAAACACTGTTCTTAATGTTACAAATTGATTCAGCAACTGAAAAAATTTGAAAAGTAAACTTTCAATTCTACTAACCAGACCTATTTAACCAGCACTCTGCTTTGAGGAGTAATATATTAGCTGTGGATATAAAAGACATTTGAGAAGGGTTTTCAGTTTTCCCTTTTTGCTTTGTTAGTCACTTTTTAAATGCAGAAAAGTAAAAGGCAAAAGTGCCCTACAAGTATGCCCAAAAGGGGACTTTAACTCACACAAAGTAGACCCTCCATATTTTTAATAAGTCGTCAAGCAAATTCTCTTTCAGCCATGGACTTTGGGTATAGAAAATAATCTTAGCTGAACAGGCGTGTGTGTAGTCTCTAATAGAGACAAAGGTGAAAGGTAGATGTGTTACCTGCATCCCCAGGTCCTGCAGGGTTTACTACACCCTGATCTCTGCCCTGTTCAGGGCAAAAATAAATAAATAAATAAATAAACAAACAAACAAACAGTGACCATGGTAAATAGTAGCCATTGTGCTCAAAATAAACCCATTCTACTTTTGCAAAATAATTTTATGGTGCTTTTTTCCTCCCCAGATAAAACAATATTCAAAACAAAAAGTGACCATATTTAATGGATAAGATTTCTGTTTCTACTTCTGCCTAGATTACTACTTCTACGTATAAATCAAATGATGCCCTTGGAGAACATCTGAGAGATTAATCATCTTCTGATCTATGTAAATAAATAATTAAAGCTGATTTCTTGGATTCCCTGATTTTCTAGAGTGGCATGGTCCATAGCAAAATGGAAGCTGGCTGGGCCTGACCATGGTTTGTTCAATGCCAAGCTGTGTTTCTTAGTCTCCCATTCTTCCCACTTCCCTGCCACTGTGGGCTCACCACATTCCAGGGCCAGTGAGAACTGTCCATTAGTAATTGGACAGGTTCACTTGGCACCTGCCTCCATCCAGACAGAGCAATGCCCATGTGGGTGCTTCCTGATCCAGAGTGATAAATAGTATGCAAATATCTTCTTTCTAATACATGACCCTGGCATAGCCAGAGGGAATATGAGTGATGGTGCTTCAGAGCTGTAACTTTTTGCTTAGAGCTTGAGAGTTAAAATTAAGGAGCCAGAAGCACACTTCATCTCTCTCTAACGTAAGGTAAGTAAAGTTAATTACTTCAAATTATCAATAAACAAAGAAAGATGGTAATTACTAGGCATGTGACTGCTAATAATGATGTGATTTCACAAAGCAAAGAATATAAGAAAGTTTCTCTCTTGTGGCCTATTGCTTGCTGAACACTACTTTTCATGATCAGACCTGATATCAGACTGAGGGTTGAAGCAATAATTTTAGTAGCACCAGAAAATTAATGCATTTATTTTCCAGAAATTCTTTACCTTTTAATGTTACACATGGTTTGGGGAGGAAAAGAGTGTTTTTAGTTTTTAAAGTACCATTGTTTAGTTTTTTATCTCTTTTTACATCATTTAAAATGTTTTATTCTCAGAAATATTGAAGAGTAAGCCCATGTCCTTTATGTTAAAGATCTGATCATGATCAGGGACTGTGGGTGTTATTTAAAATGATATCAGTCTCACAGTGCTTTGGATAATTTGGTCAAACAACTGGTCACATTAATAGAGAGAAATTTCAGTTGATCAGTTACTTCAGACATGGTGAGCTGTGTGGAGTTCAAATTTTTAAAAGTTTGATTCTATTCAGTTCAATTCAACAAATGCCTATAGAATGCTCAAGGAATAAGGAGAATTTTGATGAGATGGTCTGGAAGGTAGTATGAAGACGGTGAATTTATGATCTAGAGTAGGAGATGAGTAAAATGCATAAAATACTATAAAAATTAAGCATACTTATAAAAGTCAAAGCCAAAGCAATAGGGAAAAACCCAGGTACGTGTTAAGAGCCTGCTTAGTTACTTTTCCTCTATAAATCTAAACCTAACTTTAAAAATTATATTATTTATATTATCCCTGAATGAAAAATCGTTGAATGAAAATTATGAAAGTAAAAGAGAACCTAGCTAGATGATGCAAATACTCATTTTAATTATTTTATTTAGGACGACAGTATGGATACAAAATCCATTCTAGAAGAACTTCTTCTCAAAAGGTCACAGCAAAAGAAGAAAATGTCACCAAATAATTACAAAGAGCGCCTTTTTGTATTGACCAAAACAAACCTCTCCTACTATGAATATGACAAAATGGTGAGACCCTATTTATTCCATTGTTTTTATACTATTTATTTTTCTTAAGGCTCCACAAAGTGCTTAATTACAATGAAACAGTATCAGATTTCTTAGCCTACACAGTAAAGATCAACTTGCGCTCATTACACTTGTCTTTTCTTAACCAAGGTGTAATTAATTCAAGAATAAAGGATTTTAAAACATTGGCTCACTTTACAAAGACAAATTACAAATCACATTAGAACAGTGGTTCTCAACTGAGGGTGCTTTTGCCCCCCAGAGGACATTTAACAATGGCAGGGGACATTTTTGGTTGTCATAATTGGTGGGAGTAGTGTACCACTGACTTCTACTGGGGATGCTGCTAAATATTTTATAATGCACAGGACAGCCCCCACCACAAAGAATGATTTGGCCCCAAATAGTGCTGAAAGTGAGAAATCCTGCCTTAACACAACGTTGGGAATCAGACTATTTCTATACAGTTGAGAATTCTGTCTCAGTAGAAATACTGAAATACTGTCTTATAATTGAAACAAAGTGAAGATGCTTTGTGGAGTTAAATCTTGGTTTTCCTGAGCAGATTAACAACATTGCAGCTAATTTGAAATGTGTTTCAAGATTATCAAACAAAATTATTAAGTGCTGCCTGAAGACTTGCTTTGGGAGGCATATATGAGTTTCTGTTCATACTTGAAAATATATTCTTCTGTAATTGGATTTTGACTATTATAGAAGAATTGGAATGAGTCTCACATGCCTACTGCATTTCCCAATCCCCCTCCCAAGCATAACCTTAACTTTATGCTTTTCTTTGTGCACCATTGTGTATCGCACAAGGCAGCTTATATGTTGTTGTTTTTTCATTCAGAAAAGAGGCAGCAAAAAAGGATCAATTGAGATTAAGAAAATCAGGTGTGTGGAGAAAGTCAATCTCGAGGAGCAGACCCCTGTGGAGAGACAGTACCCATTTCAGGTAAGGGGAGAGGCAACATTCCATTGGATGCATGGCTCTTCTTTTAATATTTGGTATTATGAACCCAATATAGCGGGGATAAATAAAGATGTTGCAAATGATTCATTAAGACAATGACAAGGCTTGGGACATTTCTAGATAGGAGTTGGGCAGTTTGCTAAAATTCTATGTACCCATCTGCCTTCACTAGAAAGAGAGGAAGAAAAGTGAGTAAGCCCCAGTGGCCTGACTTGCCTTGGGCTCTGACAATCTCTTTCATCAGACATTGCCGGGCATATCCAATGTGCTACAAGGTACTAGGCACACTATAAGAAATAAAATGTCATCCCTGTTCTCAAGGCATTTACAGATCATTATAACACAATGAGGGTGAGTGTTAAAGTGAAGGTCAGCAGAGTAACCATGGTGCACTAGGAAGCAAAAGCTTCACTCTTCATTCCAAGAGGTCAGGGAGACTTTCTACTGGAGGTGGGTGGGGAAGAACCCAGCAAAAACAGGAAGAACAGTGAAACAAAAGAAACATCAGGTGTCAAGGCATCTTGTCACAGATGTCATAGGTAAAACAGTATTACAGGTTTAGAGAGCTCCAACAGTATATATGAATAAAGCAGCCCTGCAAAAGAGTGAAAGAGATGAGTCTGGAAAGGTGGGCAGGGCCACATCAGAAAGGCTTTGCGCAGCATGCTAAGGCATTTTAATTTTACCCTGAAGTATTATCTTAAAATGGTATGCCATGGAGAGTGTGCCTACAGTACCCTTGGAAAGTGGCTTGAACTAAGTCAAGCCCTACTTTTATTATACCATGAATATTTATCTTTCTGATCTAAAGGCAGATGGACTGCCCTTCTGATGTTCAGACTATCCTGTGCTAGTGAGAAACTACTATGCCCCAAAATGAAATAAAATAAAATAATCTGATTGCTGAACAATCTGTACTTCCCACTTTAAAAACGATCATCACCCAATTGGGAGAAACCAGGGGAGTGTGTGCTCATGGAAGAACACAGGCCTTGGAGCCCCACACAGCTCCTAGCCGCTGTTTATATTTGTTTAACCATCGACAACATACTCAGTTCCTCTCCGAATTTATTTTTCACTTGCAAAATGGGCATAATCATATATTTTGCACGAAGCTGAAACAGGATTAAAATATTTAAGCATCTAGGAAAGATTCCCAAAACTAGTAGTTATTTAATAAATGGTCTGTGTTATTTCCCCATAAAAGTGAATAAACTAGAGAAGGATCTTGGGAGACATCGTAATCCTCAAACATTTAAATAAGCGTCTTAAGGAATAGAAAAATGACTTATGCTAGGAATTGTTAGGGTAGGACATGACTCAAGGGGATAAGTTAACAGGGATGTAAGCATGAATTATATAATGATCGGAATATATGAAAATTGGCAGGGATGGCATAGTAAAAGTGAAGGACATTCTATCCCTGAAGGTATTTCTAAGAATAGAGCAGATAAACATTTTCCAAATGGCTGTAAAGAGAGTCATGCGCTGGGTAGGTAGGTAGACCAGAACACTCCTAAGACACCTGTTATAGCTAACATTTTCTAATTTTCCAATTCTCTGCTGTGATTTTCCAAAGTGTAGAGGTTTCTGGGATAAAAAAAATGAAAGGTAGAGGATAAAAATAACTAGATTTTTTTCTACCTAATTTCAGAGCTAATGGATATATTATATAAGCAAACTCAAGGTTTCTTTTGGATAATAGAAAATTTGCAGTTGCACCAGAGTGAACTATGATACAATTAGAGGTAAATGCACCAAATCTTCTCCTTTCCAGATTGTCTATAAAGATGGGCTTCTGTATGTCTATGCATCAAATGAAGAGAGCAGAAGTCAATGGTTGAAAGCATTACAAAAAGGTAATTTCAAGTAGTCATAAAAGGTAGTCACCAACTGAGCTCTTTTGAGGGTTGGTGGAAGAAAGACATGACAGTAAAAGGACTCAATGCCAGGACAGAATCTACTGATTTTCCTACCAACCTCCGAGAATATGCCGTGCTTATCCTCATTTTGCATTCTCATTGTTACATAGGGGAAACCTGGGTATCAGATACCCTTCCCGCCCCCTCCCTGCCTGCAACAGAGCAGGCTATTGTCCTTCCCAGCAGCTTGGAGGAAGCCAGGCCACCTGCTCCCCACCCACTGTGCTTGCCTTTCCAGGGCAAAGTCTAGTCTAGGTCCTCTTGGGGTTGTGTCAGGTCCTGTAGTTACTGTACTTTGAATGTTTATAGAAAGTTATAGGTAATACTTATTAAACACTTATCATTTGCCAGCTACTGTATCCAGTACTTGTAAAACATTTTCTTACGTAGCCCTCTTGACAACTCTGTGAAAACAGGTCATATTAGCCTCCATTTTTTCAGATAAGTTAAAGAGACATGGCCAATGTCACACACCTAATAATGGAGAGCTCATAATTCAATTACCCAAATCCAAATTTTTAACCAGTACAGTATAAATGCGAGGCTGCTGGGAAAGCTCAAGGTCAGAAACTGTTTTATAAACTTAACTCATTGTGGTTTCTGTAATAATTTCTGTTTAATTCTCATTAACAGTAAAGTTTTTTTAATGCTGGCCTTTTCAGGTAAGCTGAGCTGAGTTAAACTAAGGGAATAATATTACTAACGCCCACTGCTTATTGAACACCTACTCTGAGCCAAACACTGTGCTGGATGCTTTACATACATTTTCTCATGTCCTTCCAGTGACACAGCAAAGTGGTTATTATTCTCTCCATATACTTCCCTGAGTCAGGGTTGTAAAGGAGGAGCAGAATTCCCCTCGGATCAAAATAAGAAATCTGTAAGATGAATAAAAAATCAAGAAGGAAAGAGTTGAAGCCACATGTAGAACCAACCCTCTCCACCTAGAGACTCTTCTTGAACTACTCTCTACTAAGACCTTGTAGGTTTCTAGGCTGTTTCGAGAGACATTAGTTTGTTGTAGACACGGTATTACACTCTGATATTACAATTTCATTTCTTTGGATTTTTTGGTCCTATTCCCATGGGTTTTAAAATATGCACATATTCCTAGAAAAGTAGCCCCATAAACCATCAATTCCTTAGTATAAACAGGTTAAAGTCATGAACAACAAAGAAAGAATGAGAAACTGTTCTATATCAAGGGAAACTAGATAACTAAAGGCCATGACTCTGGGTTGGATCCTGGATTAGAAGAAAATGAATGATTATAAAGGATATTGTTGGAACAATTAGAGAAAATGGAATATGACATATATATTAAACAATAGTATTGTATTTGTGTTAGATTTCCGGAATTTGATCATTGCATTATGGTTATATAAAGGCATGTCCTCGTTAACAGAAGTTACATGCTGAAGCATTTGTGAGTGACATTACTTAGGTTATAATATTTGTACTTGCTCTCAAATGATCAAGCAAATATAATAATAAATTTAAAATCTAAAAAAATAATAATGTGTATGTACAGAGAGAGAAAGAGAGAAAGCAAAAGTAGCAAACGGTTAAAAATGAATCTGGGGGGCTGGAGAAACAAGATGGCGGTGCAGGTCACAGCTGCCCCCGCCGCCTCCCGCAACCACATCAAAATCACAACTAAAACCCAGAACCACCATCCCTCAGAGCCTCCTGAGATCCGGCTGAACAGAAGCCCCGCAATCAGGGGGCTGAAGCAGCACCGAGACCGGTAGGAGGGGGAGACGCGGGCGGGTCGGGGCTGAATCAGAGACGCGGCCAGGCCCACACCCGGTGACGCGGGGAAACCCGGGAGGGGATCTCGGCGGTGGGGGTTTCCCGGAGGAGCAGGGGTCCCAGCCCCACAGCAGGCCCCAGCCCAGGGCTCCAGGCTGGGAAGAGACGTCCCCACACTTCGGGCTGTGAACCCAGCGGGGACTGTCCCTGAGGGTCGCGGAGGCCGCGGGAGCCCCGGCAGCTCCTCTCAAGGGCCCGGCGCGGACTCACTCGGACGCTCCCTCTGAGCCCAGCGCCAGGAGCAGCCTGAAAGGACCCGGGACACTCGGGGAGGGACTGACCTGCCTGAGATCCGGGCGACAGGCGGAGGGCGGCTTCCTCCCGGGCAGAAGGGCTGGCGGAGGCCATGGCTCCTGTGGCGAGTCCTCCCCGCACAGCCCGCAGGCAGGCGCCATGTTTGAATCGCCAGCACCTGACCCACCTTTGGCCCCGCCCCGTGATTCCCGGAGGCCCCGCCCCTCCCCATCTGCAGGCTCATCCGGGCCATTCCCAGGGGCTTTTCTGTGCAAGTGGCCTCTCGAGCCTCATGCTTAGGACTCTCCTAAAATCTCTCAAACAAGCAGCAGCTGCCCCATGCGGCTTGATAAGCGGCCCCAGGCCTGGCACTAGCGGCAGCTGCACTGGCTCATAGCTGGGCCTCTCCTGGGCTCCTCCAAGCCCAGCACAAGGAGCAGCCAACTACGGTTTGCTGAGTAGCTCATGCTGGGGGGCCCTGGGCAAGGCACTGGCACAGGCTGACTGTGCACCTCCCGGGAGGCCTCAGGGACAGTGCACCTGGTGGTCAGACTCGAGCACGCTAGATTACAACCCTGCCACATCCACGAGTGACACTCAAGGGGCGCCCTTGGTGAACACCAAAGCCCCACTGAAGTAAATCCTGCTCCATGGGGGTGTCTCCAGCACAGCAGCTCTCTGGCTGTAGCTGCAGCGGGTCCTCACAGCTTACTGGCCTGGGGGTCAGTTCCTCCCAGGGACGCCAACAGCAACCAAGGCTCAACTACAACAGGACAGTGCACAGAGCCCACACAGGGGAGCACCTAGAGGGCCCAGCTCAGGGGACTGGGGAGGCTGAGCCACTGCACCCTACGGGACACCTACTACACAAAGCCACTCTACAAATTCCAGGAGACACAGCAGCTCTACCTAATACATAGAAACAAACACCTGGAAGCAGCCAAAATGGGGAGGCAAAGAAACATGTCACAAAGGAAAGAACAAAAGAAATCTCTAGAAGAGGAACTAAATGAAATAGATCCAAGCAAGCTAACAGATACAGAGTTCAGAATTTTGTTTATAAGGATGTTTAGGCAGACTATTAGGGAAATAACTGAGAAAATCGATAACATAATAAAGTACCAATTTGAAATGAAGGCTACACGAGCTGAAATGAAGAATAATTTACAGGGAATCAACAGTAGAGTAGAGGACGCTGAGAATCAAATCAGCAATTTGGAACATGAGGAAACAAAAAGCACCCAACCAGAAGAGCAAAAAGAAAACAAAATCCAGAAATATGAAGATAGTATGAGGAGCCTCTGGGACAAGTTCAAGAGGCCCAGCATTCGTGTTATTGGGGTGCCAGAATGGGAAGAAAGAGACCAAGAAATTGAAAACCTATTTGAAAAAATAATTGCAGAAAACTTCCCCTACTTGAGGAAAGAAATAGACTTAAGTCCAGAAAGCACAGAGGGTCCCAAACAAGAGGAACCCAAAGAGGCCCACAGCAAGACCCATCATAATTAAAATGCCAAAGGTTAAAGGCAAAGAGAGAATCTTAAAAGCAGCAAGAGAAAAGCAGTTAGTTCCCTACAAGGGAGCACCCACACGACTGTCAGCTGATTTGTCAACAGAAACCTTGCAGGCCAGAAGGGAGTGGCAAGAAATATTCAAAGTGATGAAAAACATGGAACTACAACCAAGATTGCTCTACCCAGCAAAGCTATCATTTAGAATTGAAGGTCAGGTAAAGAGCTTCACAGATAAGAAAAAGCTGAAGGAGTTCATCACCACCAGACCAGCACTACAGGAAATGTTGAAGGGTCTTCTTTAAGAAGAAGCTGATGAACAAAAGAATTTGACGAACTAAATGGATCCAGAGACATTGACGCAGGCAACAGACGATCATATTTCAGAGGGAAGAGGGAAGGGGGATGGAGAGTGGGAGGAGATTAACCAAAGAAGTTATATGCATATCTGCATAACCCATGGATGCAGACAATGACAGGGTGATGGCCTGGGGAGGGGGTGGGAGTGAAGTGGAGGGGGTCAATTGGGGGGAAAATGGGACACCTGTAATACTCTCAACAATAACGATAAAGAAAAAAAAAACAGAACATAAAAACAAAATAAAACAAACAAAAAAAGAAGTACAAATTGGCTGTTACCGAACAGTCCCGGGGTTGTAAAGTACAGCATAGGGAACACAGTCAATAATATCATCATAACTTTGTATGGGGCCGGGTGGGTACTCGAAACATCAGGGGGACCACTCTGTAAAATACATGATTTTCTAACCATCGTGCTGTACATCTGAAACTAATACAGAATAATATTGAATGTAAACTGTAATTGAAAAATAAAAAATAAAAAATATATATATATAATGTAAAAAAAAAAAAATGAATCTGGGTAAAGGGTACCTGGACATTCATGGTACTATTGCGACTTTTCCGTATGTTTGAAATGTTTCAAAATAAAACGTGGAGGGGAATATATATGTTTATTAGAACCTTCTCTCCTTTTTGCTAAGATCTAGTCCTACCCTCCAGCCTCTTTCGGCCACAAGAGCACAACATGCATGTGCTGTAACCCACTTACTTCCTTTCTGGATGTATTCTAAAATCCTAACACCAAGCTGATCTGTGTATGCGTTTTATACCAGTTTTTTAAAAGACTGATATGTTATTGTATTGTTCTCATTATATACATGGTTAGATTTTTCTTTCTGGCTTTTGAACTTCTAAGTGAAAGATATATCCTTTGGGAACCATTTGCTCTTACCCTGGTTGCTGGCAAAAACGATGTTTTCAGTTCTGTGATAACAGCGCTTATTGAATGTGTTTTCTTCCTGCCTGCTCCCCAGAGATAAAGGGCAACCCCCACCTGCTGATCAAGTACCACAGCGGGTTCTTCGTGGATGGGAAGTTCCTGTGCTGCCAGCAGAGCTGCAAAGCGGCCCCGGGATGTACTCTTTGGGAAGCATGTAAGTGACCCCTCTACTGGGTGACCCTGGTGGACGGTGCCCCATTAGGCAAACCTGCCACATGCCAGAACAGCTTGCCAGTTCAGGAAAACAAGATGTGCCAGACTGGTTGGCATCATGAAATTTCAGCCTCAAAGATGCTATCTGGCAAATGAAGTCTAATTCTAGGGTCAGTTGAGTCATGTTTATTAAAATAATAACAATTAACATCTGTCATTCTCCCACTCCGTGAGAAATATTTTTCAAATTTCAATCATGAATCAAGCAAGAAGATGCTTATTCCCTCCTATGATTCTTACGGATTTAAGATAAACTCCAAATAGGTAGAATGTGGTGAACATATAACCGTGGTTCATAAATTAAATCATAAACTAAAAATAAATTATTTAAAAAAATACGTCAATGGATAAAATTAAACTGACACTTTAATCAGTGTATATGATAGATGGCCAAGTTTGAAGAGATATATTTAAAGTGGCTTGCTATTCTCTACATATTTGTTGATTTCTTAATAACATCAGAGACAGTAGTGAAGGGTTCTATCCACAGTTATATTCCCAGGGAAGTCTGCCTGAGACTTTATCTGGGGATAGAAAAAAAGGCTTTGAAGGGATAAAGGGGGGAGAGAATTATGTTGCTTTCTCCTTGTGCCCTGAGTCCCAGTCCTTCACCAGGATACTTACATGAGGCAGTCTTATATATATATAAGTTTAGTTTATCATTGTTGAGTAACATGAAGTTGTCAATGAATAAAAACAGTTTTAGCAGCCTGGACAAAATTTGCTTGGATTACAATGAAGAAATGAATGAGATCAGCTGTGTGATAACACTTCATAAACTGTAAAACACACAAAGATATGAAATGTTATTTAAATTCACAACAGTATTGACATCTGATAATTATGTTAATATTACTGCTGGTTATTTTACAACAAAATCAATGAATATGCATTGTGTTTTCTATCTCAATTAGACTACACAATGAATATGTATTTAATTAGATCACATTGCCCTTTATACTCTTGAATTACAGTAATTTAATGGAACTATTCAGAACTTACGGTATGTAGATCTTCCCTCCACTGTGAGGGGCTGAGGAGTAATGTCTTCTTACAGCATTAATCATTTCCCACAATTATTCTGTCCATGGTCTGACATCATTACCCAGCAGGACAGATTATAGCTGTGACCATGCCCTAACTCCCAGGGGAAGAGCAGGAGAAAGGCCACAGAGAGCCCTGCCTTTGGACTATCTTCCTAAACTCGGGCTGGATGCCACCTGCCATGTGTCTTAGGTGCCACAGGCTGTTTGCCAGCCTCTGAAGAAAACTGCAGAATATAGAGGTATTATGGCTCACAAGCAGCTGTGATATTGTTTATCTGCGCAAGTGTAATTTACTCCCTTGGCCTCCTTTGCTGAGCTACAGGGAAGCCCACGGGCACAGAAAGGAAACAGTTGAGTGTCTTCGCTTCCTTCTGTCTCCAAAATGCCCTGGACCACCCTCTTTCCAGGGTACGTGTCCTACAAGTAAGTTGACCATACACCCCCGTTTGTTTGGGACAGTCTCATTCTGCAGCTGGTGACCTGGCATAATTATATGAAAAGCCAACTTATCACTGTCAGAGATGTTACAGTTTGGTCAATAAACGACATGGCCACCCCATTTATAAGGCATATAATGACTTCACACTCACAGCCTGGACATCTATCTACATATATGAGTAGAAAAAGAAATCAACAAATATCATAAGAACAGAAAAATGCATGAAATAGATTTGTTTTTTTATAAGTCATCTATTTATAAGCATCTTGTATGATCCAATTAAAGATAAGTCAGACATGGATTCTGAATCCTAGGGTCATAGGTCCTATCCAAGGGATTAGATATATGCTTCTCAAATACAAGGTGGAAATGTGGTATAAATTAATAGTTTTTAGGATTTAGAGGAACTTGACTATTTTATCTATTTTGGGAGGATATTGGTGATGGTGGAGGAGTGGGGTTTTCTTTGGGTGTTACACAGGAAAGCAACAATCACTCAAAATGTCGTACCTAAATTTATTTAATCTGCAGTATTGCTTACATAAACTAGTTCTTTTGATTCAGAACATTGGATGTTTGCTTTGTTTTATTTAAAGTTCGTTCTGATATTACTTGGTTTTACTTTTCAGATGCAGATCTGCATGTTGCAACGAAAGAAGAGAGACTAAGAGTTCCCGCCTTCCCAGAGAGACTGGTAAGTCAACATTTCATTTTTCTCATGATGAGGATATATTAAATAAGTTGAGTTGTCAGATTCAAGACTAGAAAATTGGTCTTCCTTCAGACTACCAGCAAAGAGAGAAAAACTGTGAGGTATCACCAATAGCAATGGCTATATTAAATAATAAATTCAAATACAGAACCATTTACCATTTTGTACTTTTATATTTAATAATGACCATTTTCTAACCTGTAAGCACATAAATAGTCACTAAAAAATGGTGCATGTGAGAGATAGCATCCCATATAACAGGCAGCTGTTACTAGCTGTCATTCCTGTCCTACCACCAGTATGGCCGAGACTGCCTCATGAAGTATCCTAGTGAAGGAATGGGACCCCATAGGGCACTAGCAGAAAAGAACATAATTCTTTCTCTCTGTTATCCTTTCAATGCCACTTGATGGACTTTGTTCTAGTCACTCTCAGATGACATAAAATTTCCCAATTACCAATAGTAATGAGAACAGCCTCTAATTGTCCCATCCAGTGCTATAATCACACAACTTCAAGCATCTTTCCCCCTTCACCGAGCTCAAGTCTGCTCAGAGGATAGCCTGCTTTGGGGAAAGGGTTGTAGAGAGGCTGAGATTTCTGACCCTTTCAGGATTGGTGCCCAGGAAGAGCAAGTCTACTAAAAAAGAGACAGTCATATATGGTTGTTCCCATCATGCTTTGGTAGTGGTGGCTTCTTGGTAAGAGAGTTTTCCAATGCTGATTTTTCTAAAAATATATTTTTATTAATTTTTTTTAGAGAGAGAGGAAGAGAGAGGGATAGAGAGATAGAAACATCAACCCAGGCATGTGCCCTGAGCAGGAATCGAACTGCAACCTCTTGGTTGCTGGGTTGACGCTCACCCACTGAGCTGCACAGCGGGGACCTGATTCTTTATCTTATGGGAGACTTTCATGGGTTTCCCATGGGGGTGCACATCCAAGTGTTGTTTTATGACAGAGGAAATGTCTTGACCCTTAGCTGTTGGGATTTTAGCCCTCAACTTTTCTGCTGGGTCAATTCACTAGTCTTGGGCAGAGTTTTCAAGATGGCTCCCAGCCAACCCTCTCCCAAGGGTGGAGTTGGCCTCCAGAAAAACAAGCAAAATCTTGACTGCTTTAGTTAGTAAAACTGTATGTGGCTTGCTCTCATAGTACAGGCTGCTGCTCTCCTTGTGCTCTGCTTTTGGGGTTCATAGCCATAGTCTCCTGCTTTTAGACTTCCCAGGCAGGGGTCACTCTCCTCAAAGGCCAGGAAATACATAAAATGGCCTCCCAGTGGTTCTCTGAAAGCTCACCTGAAATTAAGGGATCATCTCCACCCATCCATCAGCTCTATGGTGTTTGGGGTACTTATTTTCAGTTGCACACAATTACACACACTTCCTTCTATCTTTCTAAGTAAAAACAATATAATTTTTGTGAAGCAACATGAAGGGCAAAAGTAAATCCCTTATTATAGTAGGTTGAATTGTGTCCCCTAAATTTCATGTTCACCCAGAATCTCATAGTGTGATCTAAACAGGGTATTTGCAGACATAATTAGTTAAGGACCGAACTGAGATAAAACTGGATTAGGATGGGCCATAAATCCAACAGCTGGTGTCCTTACAAGAAAATGAGAGGACACTGAGGTACAGAGAAAAGAAGGCCATTTAAAGACCTAGGCAGAGATTGGAGTCACACTCCCACAAGGCAAAGAATGCTTAGAACCACGAGAAGCTGAAAGGGGCAAGCAGAGGTTCTCCCCTAGAGCTTTCCAGGGGAGCATGATCATGCTGAAACCTTGATTTTGGACTTGTAGCCTCCAGAATTGTGACAAACTGTTGCTTTAATCCACCGAACGTGTACTAATTTGTTATGGCAGCCCTCAGGAAACTAATACAATTATTAAAGTTTGGGTATTGTTGTTTTCTGTTATCAGTGACATTACTGTTTTGGTTTGGATGCATATTCAAGTCCTGAAGCTTAAAAATTATGACCTTGTGAAACACCTAAGAGCAATGTCCAGACTCAGCAAGTCTATAGAGACAGAAGGTCAATTAGTGGTTGCCTGAGGCCAGGATGGGGATGGGGATTGGCTGCCACTGCACACTAGGGATCTTATAGGGGTGACACAAATGTGCTCAGACTGGGTTGTGGTACTAGTTGCCCAACTTGATAGATTTACTAAAAGTCACTGAATTCTACACTTATAAAGAGTGAATTTTGTGGTATGTAAATTATACTCCAATGAAGTTTGCTTTAAACAAATATAACAGTAGAGTATAATTTAGGAGCCAGACACCATTGCATCTAGTCTAGGGCAAAAAATTATTTGGGAAATGTGTTGAAATTATCAGTCAGCCAAGTCAGTGGTCAAGGTCTGTTTTGATTATAAGATGCCCTAAGGGATCAGAGAGAGTATTGTGAAAAGTAAGTTTTCCTTTGTTTTGTTTTTATCAGAGCATTCAGTGGAGGACTTACTGAGCTGAGGAAAATTAAAATTTGCTTTCTAGCTGTTCTGTTCAGATTTCCTCTTAGGGAACTTTCCATTGCATTTATCTTTAGAGATAATCACTACACAGCTCATAAATTGCAGTGTCCTGCCTAACTAAAATTTCCAGGATGTTACTCTCTGGAAAAAAGTAAAACACAGTGTGGAAAAATTAAATTCAGAGCATACACACACACACACACACACATACATATATATATACATATATATATGTAAATTTCTAATTGAAGTATAACATGCACTTAGAAAAGTATAAAAATCCTAAATGTTCAGTTTGATAAATTTTCACAAACTGAACACATCTTTATAACCCATGTTCAGATTAAGAAACAGAACATCATAGAAACCTAGGGGTACCCTCATGTTTCCTTTCAGTTATTACATCCCACCAAGAATAATCACTAGCCTGATTTATAGCATTATAGATTTTTGCCTGCTTCTGACCTTTATATAAGTGGAATCACATAGTTATATATTATGTGTCTTTTGTTCAATTTACGAGATTTTCCCATTTTTTTAGTATGTGGTTATAATTTATTCTCATTGCCATATAGAATTCCAGTGTGTGAATATGCCACTGTATTAGTTTCTTATTGCTGTTGTAACAAATTACCACAAATGCAGTGACTTTAAGCAACACAAAGTTATTGTTTTATAGTTCTGAAGATCAGAAGTCTAAAATGGGTCCACACAGCTGTGTTACACCTGGAGGTTTTAGGGGAAAATCTATTCCAGCTTCTAGAGGCTATTTATGTTCCTTGGTTCCTGGCCCGTTCCTCCATCTTCAAAGCCTGTAGGGTAGCATCTTCTTTCCTCTCTGATCTCTGTTTCTATCCTCACATCTTCTCTCTAATCTCTGAGTTTCTTGTCTTTCTCTTATAACAGCTCTTTTGATTATATTAGACCTACCCCAAAAATCCAGAATAATCTCCCCATTGCAAGATCCCTAAACTAATCACATCTACAAAGCCCCTCTTACCATATAAGGTAAGGGACCAGGGACCAGGACATGAACATCTTTGGTGGGACATTATTTAGCCTACTACAACCACAATATTTTTAATATTTTATCCTTATAATGGGCATTTAGATAGTTTCCAGTTTCTATCTAATTGAATAATTCTGCTATGAGCATTCATTTACATGTCTTTTAATTTCCTTGTTGGATATGTATATAGACTTTCTAGATCATAGGGTTATGTCCAGCTTTAATAGATTCTGTAAACAGCTTTTCAATATGGTTCTACCACTTTAAACACCAATCAGCAAAGTTGAGAGTTCCTTTATATTATCCTTTTTTTCCTTTCCTTTCCTTCTTTCCTTTCCTTTCCTTTCCTTCTTTCCTTTCCTTTCCTTTCCTTTCCTTTCCTTTCCTTTCCTTTCCTTTCCTTTCCTTTCCTTTCCTTTCCTTTCCTTTCCTTTCCTTTCCTTTCCTTTCCTTTCCTTTCCTTTCCTTTCCTTTCCTTTCCTTTCCTTTCCTTCCTCTCTCTCTCAACCTCTCTCTCTCTCTTCCCTGCCTCCCTCCCTCCTTCCTCCTTCCTTCTTTCTTTACTTCCTTTTAAATTTAAGAGCAGATATAATTTGGTTGTTAGCTCCAGGTACATGAATCTATGTGTATGCCTCACTGTGATCTATTAAAATATCTTGTCCTCCAAAGCTGAAGATTCCTCGAGCAGTTCCTATTTTCAAAATGGATGAACCATCTTCAAGTACCACTCTAGCCCAGTATGACAGTGACTCAAAGAAAAACTATGGCTCCCAGCCAAATGTCAATATGCGGTATGTTCCAAGAGAAGATTGCCCTGACTGGTGGGAAATAAGAAAACTGAAAAGGTAAACCTCAGCTCTTAGTGTGGCTGCCCAGCATGTAAAATAAACATTACACCACTGCCTTGGACCTCAGTCTCAAAGATGTCCACATAGGCCTTAGCTGAGATAGGTTTGTCCCATCAGAAAATGCTCACTGTTTGAGCCAGAAGCAGTGGCCCCACTGGGACTGTGCAGCACAGTATTTCCATTTAGACTATTCAATCTCATTTTTACCTAAAGCATATGCCTCACTGTACCAATGATACAGCCAAGGGGCTATATGGAACTTGGAAGAATGTAAATGTATTCCTGCTATTGTTTTCAGTATAGCAAGTCATGGTAACTTTCATTCCAAAGTGGAGATACAATCCAAGTGTACTAACCTATAGCTGATACCTGAGGACAGAACTTACATTTATTTGCCTGAAACCCAGTGTTCTTGGAAGGAGACAATAAGCCCAGATTCAAGGAGGGTGAATGTCTTATCAACTTTGTGTCAGGTGCCCTCCCTGGCGGAAGCCCAAGTGATTCATCGAGGGGGGTATGCAGTGAGATGGACCAGTATTCAAATAAGTAGTCAGCCCTATTGATTCACATGGGGTTGCTGCAGAGCTACCAACTCATAGATTGCCACATCCTATCTTTTTTTTTTTTAATATGTTTTTATTTATTTCAGAGATAGGAAGGGTGAGAGAGAGAGAGAGAGAAACATCAATGATGAGAGAGTCATTGATCGGCTGCCTCCTGCACGCCCCCTACTGGGGATCGAGCCCGACCCAGGCATGTGCCCTGACTGGGAATCGAACCTCGACCTCCTGGTTCATGTGTCATGAACCATGCCAGCGAGGCAGCCAAATCCTATCTTTATTTAAAATGTTGATATTTTGTTCATCATGGATTTTTGCATTAATTTTTATTTTAAAAAATATTTTATTATAACACTATTTATTTGGGTTACTGAGTTTTTTGACACCCCCTTAGATTTTGCAACCAAGATTAGTCCTGACCCCAGATTTTCCCCTAGAACTTCAGGAAGCTAGTTATCTGAACAAAAGATTTATTAATCACTTCTTAACATGAGCAGCATTATATCACCTATAGTGAATTCTAATACTTGATAAGCTAAAAGGTCTTCATGGAGCTTTAATTGTAAAAATGCAGTCATGATTCTCAGCTCATATAAGTACATATGACTTTCTGTCATTCATACTATCTTCGCCTGAACTGCTTTTTAATCTTTATTTTTTCTGAGTAGTAAAATAATCCATATTCTAATTAAAGCATTCAAATATTGCAGACTCTTCAATGTATATTCCTCTAAAATGCTTTCTAGGCACATGTTACCATATGTATAGAATTACATAGAATTACAAAATCAGGTTCTCATCATACAGTCTTGTCACTTGCTCTTTTTACTTAACATCTTGGACATTTTCCCCATTTGAATACATGAAGATATACTTAATTTTTAATTTTAAGGCAGAGAAAGACAAACATCACATGATCTCACTTATATGTGGAATCTAAAGAACTTAATAGACTGATGAACAAAATAGATTCAGTGCCATGGAAGCATGGATCAGACTGAGGAATCTCGGAGGGAAGGTGGGGGTGGGTGGGTGGGAGAGATTAAACAAAGAACTAATATGCACATATGCACAACCCATGGACACAGGAGGGGAGTAGGGGAGGGGTAGAAGGGGTCAATAGGGAGAAAAAGGGGATATCGGTAATATTTTGAACAATAAAAATAAATAAATAATTCAATAAAATTAAAAAAAATTAATTGTGGTAAAACACAACAAAGTTTACCATTTTAGTAATTTTCAGTGTACAGTTCAGTAGTGTTAAGTACATTCATATTGTTGTGCACCCTACCTGATTATTTTGAATGTCTATATAGCATACCATTATATGGACAAAATTTTTAATTGAAAGTTTTTAATTGAAAATTTTTAACTATATTTTTAGCATTTTAAAATAAGAGTTTTCTTATGAAGAGATGAAGTGAAAAAACCTGTGCTAGTGAGCAAGACTGTTTGGGAAGGCGGAGAGGGAGGCACTCCTTGAAATGGAGCCAGAGGAACATTTCCTTGTTAAGGAAACTTGTCGCTGTGAAGTGTGGTTTTGAATAAGAGCCTGGGAGAGGAAGGCAAACAGGAAATAGGTCTTACATTCCAAGTAAAACAGCCTTTGAACTTGGAGAGGTCCTCATGCTCTGCTCAACACCCAAAATGAAAGAGAAAATGATGGATGACAGAGGATGATGAAAATCTTGCTGAGCCATCTGTGTCCACATGGAGTTAAAAGTTCAGTATTTTCAAGATTCAATTGCAATCACAACAGCAAAGAAAAAAATAATCTATTTTAAATATGTATGTGACAGAATGCTTGTACATCTACAAGAAAATTAGGGTAAACCCAGTCAAGATTATTTATTAATCTAAATTTTCTATTGTTTGGTGCTGTTATGAGGCATTATTAATAACTTGCTTTTGTCTATGAATATTCTCAAACTACTGCTTTTTATTGGAGTCCCTGCAAGGACAGAAATGTGAAAATGACTCACTAGCTTAAATTTCCAAACCAAGTGAAACTCATGGGTCAAAATGTTCAATAAAGCTAAAACATAGCTAACAAAATTGCTTTTGCCATTTAACATTTATAAGTAAACATAAATTCATGAAATCTATCTCTTTCTTTATAGCAGTGAAGATTCTGCATGCAGCAACCAAAGAGAAAGAAATGTTGGGGATCACAGCGCCTCAAAGATGTCATGGTATATCAAATTCAGATAGTCCTTTACACCCAGGATTTGCTTCTATTTGCAGGAAAACTAACCAAATTTGCAATAATTTTGCAACTAGACTTTACATTTAAAGTAAATATACCCCCCCCCCCAAATCTATGTAGTTTGCCTCTCTGAACCCGTAAGTTTGTCTGAATTGATAACTTGTGGGTTACTGTCTCCCTCACTCTGATTTTTCCCATCCATCATTCACGGTATATACTGATGTTAGCATGAACACTAATATGCCTGGCTCAGACATCTCTAGAAGGAGGAAAAATAACCTAGAGTTGAATAACTCTTCTCTAAGAATAGCTCTAAACACGACCCGAGATTTTTTAAAAATTTAACTTTATACTACAGCTATCCCTGAAGGCATCTTCATCTATTTCATGAGCCCACTTTTCAGAAAGACTCAAAGAAGTCCACATTCCTGGGGGCCTGCTGGGAATTTCTTGTATCAAACAGCCATTTTCTCATTAAACTGAGCATGAACTCAACTTCTGAGTCACTCTCTCTCCACTTTGCTGATACCTTCCCAAGTGCAGAAAGGGAAATCTCACAGTCTACATTTTATTTACATGCATGAAGGCAGGGTGGGATTTGATACTGCACTGCTAGGTACTTGGATTATTTCTTGTGTGTGTGTTCTTTGTGTGTGTGTGTTTGTTCATGTTGATTCCTCTCTTCTTAAGGGGAGTCCCTGAGTCAAGTTCATCTGAAGAAGAGGAAAACCTGGATGACTATGAGTGAGTTTTGAAAGTTCTCTATGTTCCTCTAAAACTAGACGGAGGTGTTTCTATTGTATTTTAGAGATCACCTAGAAGGAAGTCAAAAGTTCTTAAATAGCATCCCACTTAAAATACAGATATGCAGGACCCACCCCAGAATCATAATTGGGTGGTGGAGATTCAGGAATCAGTATTTTTGAAAAGTTCCTCAGGTGATTCTCTGGAGAGGACAGGTTTGAAATCCCTGATCTAGGCCAATGCTTCATTTTACAGGTTAGAAAGCTGAGTGACAAATTTTGTAATTAAACATTATTAACTGACGAATATGGAATTCTTTCCTATTGCAGCTGGTTTGCAGGTAACATCTCCAGGTCACAATCTGAACAGTTACTGAGACAAAAGGTAAATAATCTGATCTTTAAAATACCTCCTAAGGATCTCTTTCTATTGTTGGGTCCAGAGGGTAATGCACTTCTCATAGAAACCTTAGTGCTAATTATAGTCACAGCATCATAGTGTTGGTTATCCAGCGTAGAGGTTACCAGGCCCTTCACATATAGCCGCTTCCTCTGTTTCCATGATCTATTTCTGTATAATAACCACTTTAAAAATTAGTGGCTTGAAACAACACTTATGACTTCTCAAAATTCTGTGAGTGGTTCAGCTGGCTCAGCAGTTCTTCTGCAGGTGTGGTACAGGGTCACTCGTGTGGCTGCACTAGGCTGGTGGGTGCAGTCACTGGGAGGGGAGGTCAGCTGAGGCAGTCAGCCTGGGTGCCACAGTTCTCCATGCGGCTAACCTGGGCGTCCTTCCAGCATGGCAATCTCAAGGCAGTGGCTGAAAGGATGAGTCTCAGTTCAGCGCAAGTACTCTCAAGTCTCTGTTTTTGTCATGTTTGCTAATGTCCCATTGGCCAAAGCAATGGCCCAGCCAACAGGCACTGTGGGAGGGGACTACACTGGGCCTGGGTACAGAATGATGATTTATTGGGGGCCATCTATGGAACAGTCAACCTCAGCCCCATCACTTCTCATTAGCACCTAAACTACGATAAAGCAGATGTAATAAATAAATCTACATGATTTTATTACTAATTGTTATGGAATTATCAATAGCAAACTCTCTTGACTTACAAAATGACATTTTGATATAGTTCAACCATATATAACTGATGAGAATGTGATGACCTCACTAGCTTGGTGTTTTGTCACAATCCCAGTTTAGTTTATTATCTGCTCTTTCTGAGTTGGGATCAGTTTAGAATTAGCACAAGTCATTAAGAAAGACAAGTTGAGCATAGAACTTAAATAATTTGTTCTACATCTTTGGTTTTCTAAAACCTTCTAAGAGCATGATATTATATGTGGTTTTAAATTTTATTCCTGAAAAATTAAAACATTAGGCTTACATAAATACAAAATAGAAAAAATTATCAGAGAGGGATAAAAGTTAACTGGAGAAGAAGAGTTGAAGCACATGGGGTAGATCTGTAAAGAAACAGAAAAAGAAGAAAGCTAAACTGTGGGTTCCCTCTGTGCCAGTTTTAATCTGTACCATCAATGAGATTAAAGTGAATCTAAAACATCTATTTTCCTACCACCTACCAGGAAAAGTCTCTTCAAGGATAATAAAAATGTTTTCTCTTTCTTCTACATTTGCCTTCCTTTTCAGGGAAAAGAAGGAGCATTTATGGTTAGAAATTCCAGCCAGGCGGGAATGTATACAGTGTCTTTATTTAGTAAGGCTGTGAAGTAAGTATGACATGATTTATTTCTTTATCTTCTTGTGTATTCTTTGAATATGCTGGTCATTTAGTCACCATGTTTAAACTCTAGAATTTTAGATCAAAGTATTCCTGGTGAATGTAACCATTTGTAGTGGCCTTTCCTCCCCTTATTTCCAAGAGGCTGTTCTCGGGGATCCTCTCCTGCCCATCCCAGGTGGCAATAGAGTGCCCAGTACACAACACACCCCAATAAACATTTGTTAAAGGAATCCTGGGTTATTCTTCTCAATTTGGTCCTAAGTCTAGAAAGAGAGAAAACATAGCATTGGCGCCTCTACACTGTTAGCCTTATCCACCTGCTAAGCTGAGACACCTACCCCAGCATCTGAATTTAGTAAGTTTTTCCAGTGGATGCAGAGTTAGCAAAAGGTTGAATCAGTGTAGCTGTGTTCCCTGGGTAGCTTCTCTCTAGGGTGCTGGCCTCTCCATGTGGTTAAGAGTTCTGATTTGAAGCCACTCCTCTGGGTCCAAATCCTGACTCTACCATTTATAAAGCTTTATGACATTGATCAAGTTTCTTAAACTCTGTGCCTCAACTTCCCCATCTGAAAAGGGGACATAATAATGATTATTATGTTCTGTGAATGAAGTAATTTCATGTATTGGATCATAACAGTGCCTGGCATATAGTAAACACTCTAATAAACTAATAGCAATTACTATGATTGCTGTTGTTGAGAAAGAGTAATTCTGCCTGCTCTACTACCCCCATCCCAACTCTTAAGTATAAAAAACCTCCACAGTCATCTCATGCAAGTCATGATTACCAACATCAGGATCCTACTTCAGAGTTTCACAAGCCACTTTCCCATTGGTTGTTGGCTCTGTTTTCCTTCTAATCATCCTGCGAAGCAAATAGGAAAGCTGTTTTTATTTGCACCATTTTACAGAGGAGAGGACTGAGGTTCAAAGAGAGCTTATGAAGACCGACCCACAAAGTTAATAAATGACCAACTTTTGAAGTTGGGCCTTCAACAGCCAAAAGTTCACGTTCCTTTAACCACACTCCTGTTCCTACACTGAAACTCCCAATGTTCTGAAATAAGAATCTGGCCAAATCTTGATTAGAACCATTTTGGGGGGAAAATTTACCCTGTTTTAATGGTTGGGTTGAATGACCCTCTGCCTTGGTGCCTTCTCCATGTGCACTGCCCTGAGGTGCATATATGTATTTTTGTAATAATTAAGGGATTAAAAAGTTATTTTATTTTGAGAATTTTTTTAACAGAATACCTGTCTCCAATCTGAGAGAATAGGATGTATTCTAAGCAGTGATCTGGCATTTTCCAATGCCAGAAGCCATGTCCCCAATGCATCTCATACGCTAGATTGCACATCTGGACGCTGGATAAAGCCAACCCAGTAAGAACTGGGAGAAGACTTGGTTCACTGAATATCAAAAGCTCCGTGGCCCTCTAGCCCTGCAGTTTTACGCAAACCGGATATCTGACGTCTTCCTAGTCAAGTTTCTTGACACCAGATTTATTTTTGAAAGTGGCCAGGTAGAAAAATCAGCAAATGGATAAGTAATCAAATGAAAATAATCCAAATCAATGAATACGTAAGCCTTCTTTTATGAAACACCATCAATAGGCTTGAGTGAATTTTGTGCTACACCAAGAGCTGATTAGCCATTTGCAGCAAGAAAGTACCCTTTCTCTTTTTTATAACTGCAGTTTTAACTAGTCTGGCATTATAGCAACAACAATTTATGAACAGCTTCTTATGTGCCAAGCATAGTGCAGATTGATATATATATAATCTCACCCAAACTTTGTAACAACCAGATAAGGTAGCCAGCAAGCATTAGAATTGGACTCAAAGTCCAGCTCTTAACATACTCTCAAGTCTAAAACAGACATATTATTCCTGGTTAGCCTAAATCAGAGGGCATCTATTCACCACTATTTTCTAAAAGTAGAACAAAAGAAAAAAATGTTTTATGTACAAAAGGTACAATTTCACATGAGGAATTAAAGGACATCCCACCCACTCCATCCTGCTTGTTCTACTCCCCAAAAAGCCTCCTACCCTTACTTGGGGGAGAACACCCACGGCCTACTCCCCATTGCCTCCCACATTTTCATTTTCATTATTATCCTTAAAAAGAATTGATATTCAGAATAATGATCGTGAAGAATTGCAGGGCTTTCAATCATCAAAGGAAGACTCCAGCTTTATACTTACTAAGAAAGGAACAGTCTAGAAAGTTGGAATTTGATTGTATATGAATTCTGCATGTGCACAAAGGATGTGTTGAGCTCAGAGGGGAGTCCTCTTCCGTAATTACTGATTGTCACGGATACCTCCAGGAAAATACCAGATATCAAGACTGAGAAGCCCTCTCTGACTTCCCTCTCTGAAATCTGCAAACGCACCTAAAATAACCATTACGTAATGAAGCTTCAATTGTTTATTAAAAGCATCCTAACAGTCTTTCTTTCTTACTAGTGATAAAAAAGGAACCGTCAAACATTACCACGTGCATACAAATGCTGAGAACAAATTGTACCTGGCAGAAAACTACTGTTTCGATTCCATCCCAAAGCTTATTCACTATCATCAACACAATTCAGCAGGTAATTTATTTTAGTTTTTCTTTTATGGGTCCTTCTTGATACATATCAATTTTCTTGGATATTACTGATTCTCCTAATATTCTTAATAATATAGGGAACCATGAAAGTAAGAAAAAAATGTTCTCAAGCCCTATACCTGCTGTTATTTTTAATCCACATTTCCTGGAATATACAAGGAACCTGCAATGCCAGAAAAAATTACATTGCGTGAGCTGAGTGACTTAGAAGTAGAGATTTTCTTTATAAAAATATTTGCAGGATTTTTTCTGCCTATAGAAGTTGATTGCAAAATTCAAACATTATAATTATGTCCATGGAGGTTATCTCTCTAGTGATGTACAAGTTGGTATCTGTTCTGACAGATTTTTTTCTATGCTGACATTAACACTTATTATTCATTATTTATGTATGTGTATATATATAAATATATATTATATTTTTACTGAGATGAGATCATTCTCTGTGTGCCACTTTCCAGCTGCTTTCCTTACTCAACATGTCTAATAGGTCTTTCCATGCAAATACATACAGCTTACGTTGGTCTATTTAAGAGCTACAGAGAATCCTATTATTGAATCACTCTGTAAGTTATTCACCTAACCCTGTACTGATTAGCAGTTGGATCATATCCTCAGCTTTCCCATTACAGTTGATGTTTTATTGCAGTCCTGCCCGCATAGCTCTGCGCACTGATATGAGTATTTCTGTAGCCAAATTCCCTAGAAAGGGCGTTTCTGAGGTAATGGTTAAGAACTTTTAAAATTCTGACCTTGTCAAATGCTTTTCAGAAAGGTACACTCCCATCAACAGCAACAGCCTTCATCCTCACCAGCACTGTGTACTATTACTCTTTTTAAATTTTGCCTAATCGACTGGCAAAACTGTATATAGAAATCCCTCTTAATGGAAGCGTTAACTAACCTGACTGCGGTAAGTCTTTCACAACACATACATGCCCCAGATCAGCACGTTATACCCCTTAAAGTTACATGTGTTATATGTCAGTAACATCTCAATAAACATAGAAAAAAAAAGCTAAAAAGAAAAAGAAATGCCCTCTGAATGTCTTTTCCAGACTAGTGCCCCTTATAGGCAGCGACTGGATGAATTTCCAGCAGTGAGTAAAAATAAGCTGTGGGCTCAGAGTCAAATTCGTGCAACTCTGCCTAACCTCACTCCTCGCTTTGATTTTGGTTCCTACTTGTATTTTTCCTTTGTCCCAATTTCCTCAATTGTTTATTTTAACCTGTAGTGCCTCAAAAGTACCCCTTGGAAAGGAGTTGGATAAACAGACATCTCCAAGTGGGATGATTCCACTCCAGAGCATGCACGAGCAAACCCACAGGGTACAAGAAAACAGTAAAATGTTTATTTAGATTGGATTTTTAAATCTCATTCTCTTAACTTTTCTATTTGTGAGGATATTTCATGATTCACATAATATATCAATACAGCAGTAATTGTATAGATACATATTTTGGAGGAGTGCACTAATTTTTTTGCCAGTTAAAGGTGTAGGATTTAAAACATTTGAGGACCACCCATATAAAAAGTAAATAAATAATCTAGAAAAAGGAAGGAAACAAAAAGGACAACTGTGATGGTTCTCAGGCCTTGGAAAACATCTTGCATTTAATTAAAGCAAGAAAGATATTTTTTGAATGAGTTCTTTCAAGCCACTATTAATACAATGATTATTTTATCCCAGTTTTACTATAACTTGATGTAAATAATTAAAATGACTTGATTATTTAAAGCAATTTTGCAATAGGTTTAATTTTTAAAAATTCAAGTGGTTTACTTTTTATTTTTTATCCTTCTGTACTGCTTGTATTATTGTTTTCTTTTTACCAAATATGTGTGCTGTGTTTATACATATTTGAATACAGGACTATAAAAGATAGCAAAATAAAAATGAGAAATGTTTTAAGTGAAAGATTCTGTCAAGCAACTAACTTTGATGGGATTTTCAAAATCACATAAAGTGGTTTTACTCTTTTAATTTTTGCTTTATATTGAGCTAATTAGTCAAGTCAAGTAAACCAATATAACTACAGGATGAATATGATCAGAAGGGATTCTCACTCTGCATCTCAACATGCTGAATTCTGTGCTTTTCCAGCTGCTCTGGAGAGAGCATAAGCAGAGGTGTGAACCGATGTGACGTGACGTGACGTGACGTGACGTGACGTGACGTGACGTGACGTGATGTGATGTGATGTGATGTGATGATGTGATGATATGATGTTGATTCTGTTGCAGGCATGATCACACGACTCCGCCACCCTGTGTCAACCAAAGCCAACAAGGTCCCCACCTCCGTGTCCTTGGGAAGTGGTATGGACATACCCTTGGGCTCTTAAACTCCACTTCCCAGCATTTTTTGGTTAAAATATACATATATTGCTAATTCACTGAAAGAAAAAATAGGGAAGAAAGGAAGGAGGTCCTTGTAAGATTGTGCCAGGGAGGGCTTCAGCTCTCATATATTTGCTCATTTGCTAAAAACAAATAACAAAAAAACAAAAAACAAAAAAACCCTCTTCTCTCCTCCCAACCTAACTCTGTAATCTCTCCAGAATTTGACAAAAAGATTGCCAAAGTTTTTCTCTAATTAGACCCGATCATCAGCCTCTAGAACCCCATTGCCTGTCCGTTCTCCTTCCAGGATTCTGTGCCTGCTCAGGGGAGCCAGTTTTCAACCTTGTGTATTTAGGATAATGACATCCACCCAGGTCACAGTTTAATTTGTTTTATAAGAAAATATAATTATATTTTACCAGGCTAAGAGCATCAGCGTATTTTGACACTGAGCCTTTCTTTCCTGTTCATAACTGTAGCTGCTTCAGGCCAATAATGCCCTATTGGTATTATCATATGACCTAACAGGCCATAAGACCACTTCACCAGGGGTTTTTTAAGTGGTCAACTTAAACGAAAAAGTCCTGCTGTTCTTCATATTGTCGGTGTGATGCTCCTGTTGGGGGGAGACCGCTGGGAAGCTGTTAGCCCCGCGCCTCCTGTTCCCACGCTGAAGCGCGGGTCTCGCCTCGCCAGGAGTCTGGGAGCTGCAGCGAGAGGAGCTCGCCCTGCTGAAGGAGCTGGGCAGCGGCCAGTTCGGGGTGGTCCACCTGGGCAAGTGGAAGGGGCGGTACGACGTCGCCGTCAAGACCATCAAGGAGGGCTCCATGTCAGAGGACGAGTTCTTCCAGGAGGCGCAGACCATGATGTGAGTTTCTCCGGGCGAGAGGCAGGCTAGCCCGCACCGTGGGGGCGCTCATGCCAACAGGCCCGGAGCGAGAGCCCGCGTGCCATAGATGTAAATGCTCAGAAGTTATAAATCAAGTTAGCACACTATTAAATGAAATCGGCTCTGTGCCCCTCCTCTGACGAGTATACCTCCGTAACAGCCTAAAAGGCTATATTGGAATTCGGAATTCTGGAGACTACATGGCCCCCCAAAGTCCCCCACTCCCCTTCCTCCTCCAGACCTCGGCTCTGTGCAAACAGCATTCCGTGCATACAAGAGCCCTCTGTGTCAGGTAGGCACACCAACACTGAGGCTCTCTTCTGGGGGGACAGGCCCTAAAAGAGTACGCGCAGGTCCTGGCAGAGGCCTCAGGGCTATGTGGACAGGAGATTACAGAGCCCGGTACCCCAAGGGTGATGGGGAAAGGGATGTGTGGGTTCCGAGCGAGCATGTCTCCTTGGCAGGATTGTCGGGAAGCAGAGGAACTATGTGAATATAAGCCTTTGGCTAGGGCTGGCTTCATGCGCATGCAACCTGCACAGTGTTGAGAGCCCCGCCCTTAGAAGGGCTCCGTGCTTGGTTTCGGGCTCTGCTGTTACCATCCTGAAATTCTTAATAATTCTTAAATAAGCACCCCTGCAATTTCATTGTGCTCTGGTTCCTGCAAATTATGCAGCTCATTCTGCTTTTGGCAATTCAACCGTTACAAAACTGGCGAGGGGGCCCTGATGTCCTCTTTTTGTAGGACAGAAAAATCTGGCAGCAACTCCCTTAGGCTCATGGTGTAACCCCCATGTCCTGGTGAAACTTTAAAACACATTTTTTGCTATTAGAGGTTAGTAATCAAACAGAATCATAAAAACTCATTAACAAATCACCTAGTCATATAAAAGAGGTCAAACTATACCACAAGGGAAAATGTTAAATCCCACATGTAATGGTCAAATGAGGCCTATCAGGTTGGGGGTACCAGTTGGCATGGTGTTTCCACCATGTGCCCCCTGGTCAGTGAAAAAATTTATTCAAGGAACAGCTTTTATTGGGTGATGGATCTTTGTCCTGCTACAAGCCTTCCCTCTGAAGAGAGAATTGCAGAGTACCATGCAGGTGTCTACAGTTGCTGAAAGATACATAACTGGGTTCATTGCCCTGAGTAAATAACTAAATATTTAATAACCTCTCAATTATTAAAATATTTAAAAGTTGACGTGTTAAATTTAGGTTTACTTTGCACACCTGTACATTAAAGAAACATCCTATAAATTGATAAGAATAAATTACACAAGTACAAGTTGATGAACATCGTAACAGCTTACTGTCCATCCATCATGACCTACCAGAAGTGCTATGTCATGTGGTTACTATTTTCTAAATTTATTACTGAAAAAATAATGTAACAATAATGTAAAATGAAAAATGACACCTAATCTTATTTCCCTAATATGGCAACTATTTTCATTTTGTCTATGCCCTTCATATTCAGATACAATTTCTTTTAGAATGAAATATTTAAACATGAAAGGTATATGCTCTTATATGGAAGTGTGCAATCTTAGGGTGTAGCTTCTTCCAAATCAGTCATGGAAGTTCTCAAGATGCCACTAGACTAAACAGCATTTCCAAAGCACCAGACCATTGGTCTGTAAACAAGTTGAACACAGCACCCAAAACCATTAAATTGCTACTGGGGTTGTCAATGTCCAATATGAGACAGCATTTTTTACCTCCAAAGGCTAATGCTTTCAGAATAAGATCCAAAACATTTTCCTCTTTTCTCTGTTCAAGTAGAAGGCGAGAATTGAAATGAACAAATATCTGAGAGTGAATCTTTTTCAGGATATCTGGAAAATGTAGTGTGGAAATTCAATACTTAACTTTGAAAATCTGTTGTCTCCAGGAAACTCAGCCATCCCAAGCTGGTGAAATTCTACGGAGTGTGCTCAAAGAGATACCCTATATACATAGTGACTGAATATATAACCAATGGCTGCTTGCTTAATTATCTGAAGAGTCATGGGAAAGGACTTGAACCCTACCAGCTCTTAGAAATGTGCTATGATGTGTGTGAAGGCATGGCCTTCTTGGAGAGCCACCAGTTCATACATCGGGACTTGGTAAGCAAAGCCACTGGAAACTCAAAGAAAGGAAAGAAGGCAATGCACAGTTCCCGCCTCCAGCAATGATGCCATTGGGAGGAACGGCAAGGGGGCCACTTTTGCTTTTATTTTGCTCACTGGTGACTTGCTTAAGCACATGACACTTTTATGATAAAAAAAAAATCACAATTTCAAAATAAAATATTTGAAGTAAAGAAAGAATAGAAAGAGTAAAAGAAGCCATCAAGATCTATGTAGTTGTGTCGTGGTTTGAACGAAGAGATGGAAAGGAAAGACTTTGGTCAATTTAGTGTTTCTCAGAACCATTAAACTCAAGTTGACCCTAACTCTGGGAAGCGCTTAGTGCTAAAGCAGTCATTTAATACAATAACTGAAAATATAAAAACAGAGCCAGAAGGAAATGAAACTTGTGTGTGTCTCTGGGTCAGAAGGGGAGTGGGAAGTGTTCTGCTTGGTGTGCACTGGTATTTAGCTTTAGAGATTTTCTTGTGTTGAATAACAGACATGCCAGGCACACTAGGCAAGTGCATTCTGAGTCTCTGGTGCAGCATTAATACCTGGAGAGCGCATGTTACTGCAGGGTATCCTAGTGGTGGAGAGGGAGCCCCTAGAACTGATATTTTTTCTTCTCATTGAGGAGCTCAGGTTCTGTGTTTAATGTGTAATACCTTTTGTGTTTGACAAGGATGGGTGCCTGGGTGAAAATACTTATGGGAGCACATATTTATTTTGTAAAATTGAAAATTGCAAAAGGAATAAAAGACAACTCCTCAGCATTTGGGGTTTTGATAGACAATCAGATTTTCCTGGGAATTCTGCCAAAGAGAAGAAAAATTTCAGATTTTGTTTTTTATTGATTTCAGAAAGAGGAAGGGAGAGGGAGAGAGAGAGAGAAACATCAGTGATGAGAGAGTCATTGATCAGCTGCCTCCTGCACACCCCCCACTAGGGGTTGGGCCCGCAACCCAGGCATGTGCCCTGACCGGGAATCGAACCCCGATCTCTTGGATCCTAGGTCGATGCTCAACCGCTGAGCCAAGCTGGCCTGGTGAAAAATGTCAGATTTTGATGTCAGAAGATTCATGGTCACTTTTACTACTTGGTAATTTTGGTTTTTTCTCCAAAGGCTGCTCGGAACTGCTTGGTAGACGGTGATCTCTCAGTGAAAGTATCTGACTTTGGAATGACAAGGTAAGCCAGTTCCAAAGGGGCAACCAATGAAAGAAGGATTCCCATTCTCATCTGTATGCCATCATAATTAAAGGCCCTGTGGAGATACAGAATGTGCTCTGAATTGGATGCTTAGAAACCTGGATCCCTCCCCCAGACTACCTCTGACTAGCTATGAAACACGTTTCATATATTTTGTCACCTGTAAGGTGAAATTGTACTTTAGAATTAATACAAAGCCCATTAGTTCTTTCAATACTCTGATAAATATCTTCTAAACTTAGAAATAAATTCCATGAAAGATCCTAAATATTTAAATATAACATGTTACAGCCAGATGATTTGGATAAATAATATGTGTAGATAGATAGATGATAGATAGATGATAGATAGATAGATAGATAGATAGATGATAGATAGATAGATAGATAGATAGATAGATAGATAGATAGATAGATGATAGATGATTGATGATAGATAGATGATAGATGATAGATAGATAGATAGATATAGATAGATGATGATAGATAGATGATAGATAGATAGATAGATAGATAGATAGATAGATAGATAGATAGATAAAGTCAATCAAGGCTCCTTTAGCCCTGTTTTTTTTTTCATAATATATGTTCAAATGGGTAGAGCATTAGCACTAGGAAAATTTTGTTGTCATTAAATTTTCTTTATCACCAAGTAAGGCATGAAAGTAGACTCTGAGATTCTCTTGATGGGTGTTCTACCACCACTTCATCATTTGGAGAATCATTTTGATTATGATAGTAGTTTAAAAGAATCTTCCGTTCCCTAATTCTGAATCCTTATACTATTTAAGCCTTAAAGCCAATTTGCATGATTTTACGTAGAAAATGAAAACTTACATGCTGATCTTTCCTTTGAACAAACGTTTATCGAGTTCCTACTAGACTCCTTGAGCTTGTGGGACATACTGATATGAATGGGATAGTTCCTGCCCTCAAAATGCCCATGGTTGGTCTCAAGGGCAAGCTCCTGACTTTGAGACAAAATACAGCTGTAAAATTGTTCTGACTCAATATAAACTCACATAATTCTGAGGAGGAATAATCTAAGAGATCTGAAGAGTTGACCAAGGCCGGCTCTGTATTTAGCAAACATAGCCCTAAAACACCGTAGGAGGACCTGTTTCTTTAAGTCTTCTCTAAAGTTTAGTATTAGGAGCTGCCCCTCTTCTGGGACCCTAAATATTGCAAGGTATCCCCTTAGCTGTGAGCTACCCGCCACCACTGCAAGCGCCGCACGCTGAGTGTCCCGCACTGACATTCTGTACGCGCAGCTCTCCCAAATGCAGAAGAGGCTGCGCTCTGTTCCTGAGGGCCGGGAGCAGCTCCCGGAGCGGGGCTGAATCCTCACCTTATTCTCAAAGTAGGAATACTGGCTATGATGCCAACATGTAGGGAATATACTTCAAGTTCTTTGTTGCTTAGGAAAAGGGGAGCACAAGCTCTTGCTTTGAATAAAGAATCCTGGGGGCCGTGCACCAGGCCCTTTTGGTCACAAAGCTGTGTGTCACATCATTCAGATGCCTGTGACTTAACTTGGTCCTGATGATTTGAAGGAAGGGTTAAGCTGTTAGCACACCCCAGCTGGGGGGTGCCAGGGTAGCTTTTGGGTGTCTTGTGGTGTCTGTAGAGCTGGAGAGGCCCAGGGAGGAAAGACCAGAAGGTCCTGTATATAATCCTATGAAGTTGTTATTCATTATTACTATTATTAATATTTCAAAGAATGACTTGCCAAACCAGCATTTTCTGACGTTTTAAATTACGGTAAAGTATGGTAAATATCTCTAACATGTTTTGGTGTGTAAAGTTTTCCTATAAATTATATCTAAAATTTCAGTTTCCTTCGTTTTCATTTTCTTATTTTCTTATTTATGAGTCATTATTTGGTTTTCATGGGCAAATGTGTGGCGGCGAGCAGAGGTCTTCCCATTCTGCACAGCCAAGCAGCTTAAAGTCTGTGTTGATGTTCCCCCCACAGGTATGTTCTTGATGATCAGTATGTCAGCTCAGTAGGAACAAAGTTTCCGGTCAAGTGGTCGGCCCCAGAAGTGTTTCACTACTTCAAATACAGCAGCAAGTCAGACGTATGGGCATTCGGTAAGAATGTGGCCACACAGGCCCCGGCCCCATTTCACAAGCTGGCTTCCACAACAGGAAACCACAGAGTAGCAACATTCATTTTTAGCAAAAGCCCTGAGCACTTACAAAATTACCTGTAGACAAGCAAGAGGTAGAAGATGATGATCTTTCCTTGGGTTGGTATTATGATGTCTGCTACATGTTCTATAATTTCCATCCTGCTACCACTTATCTTATAAAAGCTCTTCTACTGAAGATTTCCAACAATTTTTAAAAAGGAGTCATTGAAAATGAAAACTGTGTTTGCATGAAGTCCAAAACACTGAAGGGTTTACAACGGAGTCATCAACTTTCAGCATGAAAACAGCCATCATAACCATTCCCTTCTGAACTGACCAATTTAGGGGCCATGCCGGATGTAAAAACCAAATATGACTCAGTGCTCTCTTTGGCCCATACCAATTTCAACTAGTGTCCTCATTAAAATTCATAATTTAGATCAGGGATGAGCAAGCCACAGCCCAAGACCAAATCCAGTGGCCAGTTTCTGTAACTAAAGTTTTCTTGGTGGCCGGCCATGCCTGTTTGTTTCTGTATTGTCTCTAGCTGATTTTGTGCAACACCAGCAGAGCAGAGTAGTTGCCATAGATACTGCATGATCCCCGAAACCTAAAATACTCCCTATGTGACCCTTCGCAGAAAAGATTGCTCACCTCTATTTTATTAAAAGATCTATATTGAAATTTAGTAAAGGTAATTACAAAACTGAAATAATTCTTAAATTGTTATTTTGTACATTTGCTGATATTTTTCTACATTGTGAAGGATGTCAGAACTGTTTACAATCACTGTCAGATGGATCCTGAATAAATAATCCAAATTATTATCAAGCTTAGAATGTATTAAATCCAACTAAGACCTATTTCATGCTTGTCTTAGTCCTTAAGCCTAAGTTGACTTTCTACATGACATCTATAAGACTGCCTTTAAAAAACAACATTTAGTCATAGACACGGACAGTGTGGTGATTGTGGAGGGGGAGGGGTGGGTAGAGGTGGAAGAGGGTATGGGGGGATAAATGGTGATAGAAAATGTAAAGAAAAAAATAGAAAAAAAGAAACAAAAGGATAAAGAAAAAATTTTAAATAAAAAGCAAAATTTAGTCAGGCATTTATTTTTCTATATGACAGAATTTTTTTAAAATAATTATTCCTTTAGTAAAAGTGGTATTGTTCATTGTAAAAAATAATAATAATAATAATCCAGTGTATACAGAAAAAGGAAAAGCCACAAAAATAGCATTTTGGTGAATACTTGATATCATTTTGTGATTAACTTGTCAAAATTAGTTTCAATCTCCTTGTTACAATTGATATGCCTTGTGAAAGATATTTTTAAAAATCAGTATGCTTACACAATAGTCCCACTTCGTTTTTGACCAAAAATTGCACTATCTAGCTTGATTACTCGTCTTTACACCAGAACTTGGTTCCCAACATTTTCTGGCAGTTTCCAAAAACTAAATTCATTCTTAAATAATTTGTCCCCAATAAAGATATTCAAAATGAACCAGTTGTGGTTCTAGAACAATTTTCTTCCTTCTTACATACAGGATGTTCCAAAAAATGTATACACACTTTGAATAATTATTAATTCCAATGGGTTAAATCTGAAAAGAAAGAAATATCCATCGAGCTATCAAAAGTGTTTGTGTATACATTTTGGGTGGACACCCTGTATTTCTGGTTTTCCAACAGTCAGCCAGCTTCAAAACCTCGGCTATGAGGATGATGGCAAATGGCCACCATTCAGAGAGCAGTTAAAATGGCCTGTGCTCTTTTAAGTGCTCTGCATGTTTTATCCTATTTAATCCTCATGGTGACTACACGGTGTGCAAACATCTGCATATGATAGTCAGGGAACCTGACCGAGAAGGGTAAGAAACTTGCCCGCCCTGTAAGTGGCAGAACAGGGCCTCAGAGGCCATGTGTGACTGACCCCAAGTGCCAGCCTGTTGACCACCATGACCAGATCTCAGCTATGGGGCCCATGATGCTGTTGATGGGGGACTGTGGACACCCCGAAACCAAACACAGAGACGCTGTGCATCCATTTTCCCAAGGGAGAGCCAGTGGCTTTTACCCCATCCTCAGAAGGATACCTCACTCACAAAATATTATGAACCACTGTGGCAAAAAGAAAAGGAGAAATGCTCTCAATGATTTTATCTTTAAATTTCCACCGAAAGGTGATCTGATTGTGCAATGAAATTGTTGCCCAGCTGCCAAGGCAGAGAGAAAGGAAGGGCGATGGCTCCAATGAGCCACTCCTAAGGGCCGGAGCAGGATAAGTGTGTGGCTTTGCCGAGGCCCCAGCCGCTTCCCTGGAGCAGCCCAGGAATGTTGGCCCCAAGTAGCTGCCCCGGCAGCTGCCCTTGATATGTCCCCGTTTCCCAGCCGAAACGGGCCAGCGCATCCCCGGAAACACGCAGTCCCCGGGCTCCAGCGATGGTCCAGACGCGCCCCCCTGCGCTGTCCCTCCTGCCAGGACTCACCTCCCAGGGCCCCTCGCTCTCCGCGTGGCCTCGCAAGCCGGCCTGTGGGGCTCGTCCAACAGACCGCGCCTTCTCACGTGCCTTCTCACGTGCCTTGTCACGTGCCTTCTCACGTGCCTTCTCACGTGCCTTCTCTTGCCGGCTGTGCGCTGCAGGGATCCTGATGTGGGAAGTGTTCAGCCTGGGGAAGCAGCCCTACGACCTGTACGACAACTCCCAGGTGGTTGTGAAGGTGTCCCAGGGTCACAGGCTGTACCGGCCCAAGCTGGCGTCGGACACCATCTACCAGATCATGTACAGCTGCTGGCATGAGGCAAGTGCACCCCGGGGCAGCTGGGGGCCGGGTCACCACTAGACAGAACACTGTTGAGGGGGCACCGGCTACGGATCCGGGGGCAATGGCCCTGGGCCTCTGCTCTCAAGTGTTTGTCATTGAAAACAAGCAATGCAGGTGCCAAGGATTTAACGAACAACTTATGTTCAGCACCGTGTACAAACGTTATAAATCTCAGCCTGTTTGTTCAGCAGGGAGCACGCGGGGAGGTAGGTGCTACTAACAGACCCAGAGACGGCAAGTGGCTTGTCCAAAGCCGCTCCAGACGCTGGCTGGCTACACCTGGACTCACTTTTCTTAACCACACTATGGGGTCTCTCCTCCAGTAGAAAACGTGGAGAGCTTATAACCACGTGCAGAGAACATATAAGGGACATGATTCCATTCTCTTCCCACGCTTCCCAAATACTGAATGGGAGCGCTCCATGCCGAATAAGAGTATCTTTTGGGGTACACATGGAGCTGAAATGGCAGGAGATTGATTTGGCCTCGCAGAACTCAGTCTACACACACACACACACACACAGAGAGAGAGAGAGAGAGAGAGAGAGAGAGAGAGAGAGAAAACACCGAGCAGTTAAGAATTATACATATTCTACATGCACAATATAACCACAGACAAGCACAGGACTTACTGCCGTCGCCTGCCGGTTGAAGAAGAGTAAAGGAGGGGTGCTGAGTCAAAGCCAGGCTTCCTTGGCCCTCCACACTCCAGCTCCAGGGCCCAGGACTGCCCCACCAGGCGGACAGGGGGCCCCGAAAAGGAAGGAGCTGCCTCGTTTCCACAGCCGCCCCGCACAAGCCTGTGAATTACGGCAGAACCCATGGGGGGGGGGGGGGGTGCGCAGCCATCCCCAGGTGAAGGTTCTGCGTATAGTGAGCATTTGGTAAATGTTAGTCTCCCCTCATTTTTACATTTCATTTTGCAACTTTTGGAAAAACATTTGACAACTTTCACTAGATTCCAGTTTATCTTCCCTGTACTTCATCGCACCAAAAATAAGCATGTAAATATTTGTGTGTGGTTTTTTAATCATTATTGTTGATTTCAGAGAGAGGAAGGGAGGGGGAGAGGGGGAGGCATCAGCGATGAGACGGGGCCATCGCTTACCTGCTTCCTGCACGCCCCCTACTGGAGACGGGCCCGCAACAGCCGGGCCGTGGGTGCGGTTTAGTTTCCCTTCTTACCCGAAAAGCAGCAAATTGCTCTCCGCACGTGTTGCTCCTCTAGCAATGTGCCTGTTTTCCCACAATCTCACCACACGGACCATTGTCGAGCTTCTGAATTTCTGCCCATCGCAGAGATGAGAAATGGCACCTAGTGCAGCTTTCACGTGCCGCTCTTTCATTATAAATGAGGTATATTTTTAAGGGCATTGGTATATCTTGCTGGGAACTATGTGTCTTGTCTTCGCTCTTTTTTCTATCAGGTTTTTGTTTGCCCCACCTCAATTTAAAAAAACCCTCTATAAAGTGATTGTATTTAGTTTATATTTTAGTTTGGCAAATTTGACATCTTTATTATACGGATTTGTCCTATTCAAGAACAAGCAATGTTTTTCCATGTGTTGAAGTCTAACTTTGTTATTTTTCAGCAGTGTTTAAAAGTTTTCTTTATTTAGGGGGCACATTTTTGTTAGTGTTTTATTTTCGTGTTCTTGCTACTGTAAGTGGGGTTTTCTCTTTCATTATATCTTCTAATTGGCTATTGTACATACACGTGAAGGATATTGATTTTGTATGTTAATTTTATATACTGCTCTCTTGGTGAATTCCTTTATTATTTGGGTTGGTTTTATCATTGATTCTCTTGGTTTTTCCAGGTATACAATCATATCTTATGCAAGCAAAGATACTTCCACTTTTTATTTTCTCTTTAGTAAAAATGTCTGTAGTGTTTCCATCTTTTAAAAGTTGCTAGTTTTAGAACTTGAGTATAAATATTTTATATATTTTACTTTTAATCACAACCTTCATAAACTAAACCAATGGATTTTTTTTCTTTTATTTAGCTTCCAGAAAAGCGTCCCACATTTCAGCAACTCCTATCTTCCATTGAACCGCTTCGGGAAAAAGACAAGCCTTGAAGAAGAAGCTGGGAGATCTGATGAGAATGAATATAAATGTTAGTCAACATCTTCATTCTTTTTGAGGAAAGTAGCAAGGCACAGATGACGTAATTTAGCTAGTTCTTCTTATTGGTATTCTGTGTGCAGTTTCTCTGTTATATTATCTAGAAATGAGCAAAGTAGGAAACAAAAGATTTCCTTGAAATTTAGGTCAAATTAGTAATTTCGTTTATGCTGCTCTTAATACTATACATCCAAGCCTATAGCAGAAGCACATTTTCCGATTGCAATAGAGAGGGAATGTTCCATGTGTAAAGATTGAACAGAACTGAAAAGTTATTTGTTGGACATTTGTTCTTTTCCTTATATTGTCACTCATGATAATTAAATATGCTATTGCCTTCATGTTTCAGCGTTCTCAATCTTTAGCATGCATGAGAATCCAATGGTCTATTAAAACACAGGTTCCTAGGAACTACCCCAGAGATTCTGGTAGAGCAGGTCTGAGTGCAGCCCGAGAATCTGCATTTTTAACAAGTGCCCAGATGTTCCTGTGCAGACAGTCAGAACTGCCCCGGGGACCTCATTATTAGCTGGTCCATAACTCAATCCAAATAGCACAATTCTCTTCTGATATCCAGATTAGAACAATGACTCTTTATGGCACCATGGACACAAATAGAAAACTAAAGTTCAACAATATTATTCCACAATATATTAACTGTGTTTCCCATAGAGCAAATTTTAAAAGATGCTAAGTTATAATTCAGTGCCTTTTTCCTTACCCTTAACCATTAGCAATCTCAACTCAAGTGTAACCATGATCTTACAGCCAGAATTGATTAGATTGTTGCTTTCTATTCATTTTAAATCCTTGAGTTTGGGGCCCTGGGGCTTCGGGCCAGTTTTTAACTGATGTTTCTATTTCAGTCTTCCTTCTTGACACAGAGGTACAGAAGTATGAGTTTAGTTTCTCATGGCTATTATGAAAACATACTTTAGCTTTAAACTCTTCCTGGGAATGCCCTCCTTCACAGCCTGCTGCTGAACCCATGGGCTTTCATCTGTAAGTTAACAATCTCCCTTAAGAGACATTCACACCCTTTCTTACCCCACTCACCCCCTCACCCCCCAGCTATTTCAAATGATCCCTCTTAGTTATTTGTTTCTTGACATTTAAATAATGATTATTTTCTTTTCAGCACAATGACTTATGATAATAGTCTTCTATTTTTTTACAGAGGTACACAAATCTCAATTTATAATGAAATGGAACTTTAAAAATAACCACTAGGATATTTATACATTCAGCAAGCATTTATTTAGCATGTTCTGGGTGCCAGGTTCTTTCCTACCGGAGGGGAAAGAAGGAACAAGTAACAGCCCCTCCTCCTCAGTGGCTCACGGACAGGTGGCAGTGCCAGCCTTGCTGGGCGCTCTGATTTTGTCCACAAGGGACTGCAGCACAGGCTGTGACTCTCCCAAACTAGGTCTTTCTGCCCCCTACCCCTTGAAAGTTGATTTCCTTTTTTCTTTTTCTTTTTATGTATTTGATCTTCTAAAAATCATCACCCTTACATGCTTGTTGCAAAAATTCAAACGATACCGAATTGTCTACTATGAAAGGATGCCAAAGCCTGGCCTAGAAGCCTGGCTCCAAAAATCAAGGCAAGGAAGATTTTAATGTAGAGGTTTATCAGAAAATAACTCCAGTGATACTAGGGGGAGCCAGGTAAAGGAATAATATTCATACTATTTAAAACATGCATAATAACTTTTAAATGCTTTTTAACTGTGTTTAGTGGTGATACCTGGCATTAATTGTTGTTTTAAACCAGGGAGCTGCTTACACTTCTTGGAAGTGAAGAAAATGTTCATTCTCCCCTGATTTGGCTAACTGACTCACATGTCTATAGAATTATTAAGAACAAAGTTATCTAACATTATGCTGATCACCACGCAGAGTGAGTTGATGGGTAGAGCTTGGATATTTCCATCTATTTAATCTATTTTAAATCATTCTGCAGGTATGCAGTGTCTGCTGTGCTCAGTACTGGGCTGGGGCCCTGAGATATATGTAAAAGCAGCATCAGGTTTGGTTCCTAACCTAAGGGTGTGTATCATCTTAACACAACTCTTCTTAGACTGAACTTATAATTGCTTCATACAATAAATAAATTGAAGAAATTGGGATACATTCCAAGACATTTGGGAGGCCAAGGGTCCCAGACATTCAAACAGCAACCTTGTCCCTAGAAGTGAAAAGCAGACAGAATCCACAGAAGCCTCAGTACATAAGAACCCATGAGACCACAGGAGTGTGCAAATCTAGTATTTATTGAGTGTCTACTTTGTGCTCAGTGTTACTCAGACATTGTGGGTAAATACAAAAGATTTAAGAGGTTGGGTGCCCACTTCAGAGGGTCTCATGCAGTTGGGGTTTCTATTCACTCCACGGTTAGAGAACAACGGAAGTGAGTTTGTACCAGGTGTGCTGGGTGGAGGGCATCTTGGAGGCCCCAGGAGATGATGAAGTAGCTTGGAAGTGAGAAGGCAACGTCTTCCGACACTCCCTGGTTTCTTCTCTCTTCTTTAGACTTGTCACCCCGAGGAAGACACGATCTAGTCCAATCATCACTGGGCAAGTCACTACAGTACTTAGATTAAGTTGATGTGAAGAGAACGTGTCATCCTTTACACTTGAATTAAAATAAAGTTGACAATGTGTGTCATTGTCAATCCCTGTGGCTCCATCAGTTCAGTGGACTGTTCTGAAAAGCCAGCCAGCCAGACTCCATGCAAGGCTCTTACACTGAATCCTCCCGCCCTATAAGCCTTTTGGGTTTTTATTCAACTCCAGCAACACAACAGATATTTGCATTTCCATTACCCCTGAACAACCTGGGAGGCCAAAGACACACTTTCTCTATTATTCTCAAAGATAAATCTCTCTTTTAGGAAACAGATGAGAAGTGAAATTTTGAGACAGAAGTAAATACTGTACTAAAAGCAATGCAAGAGGCCCTCTCGTCAGCGTGTCTTATTTGGACAACCTTCCTGAACAGAGGCATGGTTTTGATGTTTAATGACATCTTTATAATCTCATATTTTCTGTAATGTGAAATTAACATTTACATATAATAAATTCACCTTAAGGGGAAACAAAATTGATTTTTCTAAAATGAAGTCTGAACATCATCAGCACTTTGGAATCCTGGATTATTTTCTCCTTTACTCAGATTCACAGAAGAATAAGGATTTTCTTCACTTCTTGCTTGATTTTTCCTGTTAAATAAAATGAAGCCACCTTAATATAGTGATGTTAGAATGACAGTGCCTCCTTTGGACCCCCCTGGGTCCAGGCACCTTTTACATCTCAACATCACTGGTATATTTGTTTGTGTATCAGTCCCCTATCGATGGACTATAAACACCTGAAGACCATCAGGTTCACTTCTTTAGCTCCAAGATTGTCACCTTGGCTGGCAGAGTGTGAGAGACTAGTTAGGATTTGAACTCTGGAATTAGAGAGAGGAGGTCTCTGTGCTTCAGTTTGCCTGTTCAGGAAATGATGCAATTATGTGGAGACAATGAAATAATGCTGGCACATCACTGACAGTAAGTACCTAGCATATAATCCTCAATAAATATTAACCGCTACTGTTATTTTTAGGAACTCAGTAGTCATTTAGCAAATCATCTCATATTAAAGAGCTTCCCTGCTATATTAGCAATTTCCAAAGTATAAAGCTCAGGGTAGGGCGCTGGCCAGTCTGGCTCAGTTGTTAGAGTGTTGGCCCGCGGACTGCAGGGTCCTGGGTTCAGTTCTGGCCAAGGGCACGCGCCTCACTTGCAGGCTCCATCCCTGGCCCTGGTTGGGGCACGCAGGAGGCAACCAGTCCATGTTTCTCTCTCTCTCTCTCTCTCTCTCTCTCCCACTCTCTCTGAAAAGCAGTAGAAAAAGCATCCTCTGGATGATTTAAAAAAAAAAAAAAATCAGGGTAGGGCAGCTTTGCAGTATAACAACCAGCTTTGGAAACTGGGTATATATCCTAATCTGTTACTCATTAGCTGTGTAAACTTGAGAAAGTTACTTGGCTTTTCTGAATCTCAGTTTTACATATACATGGAAACAGTTACACATTTACATCACAGGCTTGCTGAAAACATTAATGTATGAAACTACTAAGCAGGGTGGCTGGTCTTATTTTTCTGTGCACCGTCTATTTACATAGTGTGTGGCATGAAGGAGGTGTCCCCCAATAATGTATTTAATGAATTAACTTTGGAATAGTATCTCATATGCAAATTTTTAGTATGTAGAAGAGTACTTCTCAAACTCTACTGTGCATACAAATTACCTGGGGGCATTTACTAAAATGAAGATTCTGATACAACAGGTCTCCAAGAAATTGATAATTTTGGTTAGCTTTATAAAGGGAACTTGGAGGCAAAGAGTGACAGAGACTTTAAGTATCCTTTTGTATTTTTAAAAATTTTAACCATGTGGATGTATTCTATTTGATACTTAATTCTTTAAATGCAGCTACTTTGGGGAACTAAAAAACTCTGTAGTGAAGAAAAATGAGCGAACTAGATTAATGCATGTAAAAATCCCATCATTAACATGTTTAAACAACCTGAAGCGTACATAGACTTCTATTAGGTGCTACAACATGTTATTAACCTTAATTACATAAGCTCAACAAAAGTAAATGATTTCTCAAGACCAGGAAAAAATCTAGTGGCAGAGCAAGACTATAAAGCAGGTATTCAGTGATTAAAATCCTCAGTGAACTTGGCTCTTCAACTCAAGAACTAATTAGCGGGTACCCGACCCATGAACTAAGAGGATGATAGTGAGTCTGCGCTACCCGAGGAGGAACGGAGATGATTAAAGAGTAGCTGTTCGAAGCAAACCTCCGAGCTCATTCCTGAATGTTGCACAGTTCAAACCTATCACAAATCCAGCCTCTAGGGTCATGTCTCGACCGAGGGGGGCCTCATCAGTAAGGATAATCCCCTGAGCTAGCCCACAGCTAAACTTGCAGTGCCTCTTGGCAGCAGGAAAATTCTGCTGTGGCCGGGATGGAGTTGGCCAGGGCCTGCTGGTGAACCCCAGGCTGGACCTCTGCTGTGTGGCAGGCCTTGCTAGGAAGGTGAAGCGCTGACGAAACGTGGCAATCATCCTGTACAACCTACCACTTACTGCAAAGTTTCCAATTAATTTTCCCTCAACTTTTCTGTTTTAGGATAGGTAAGTCTAAGAAAGGTCACTTACTTCTTTCGGTCTCTGATTCCTGTGAAGATGAGTGCAGCAATACCAATCACTACTACTCCCATCACGACCCCAAAAACAATCAGCCATATGGTGACAGGTGGCTGGTAAGGGGGTCCCAGTGTAGGCTGAATACCCAGAAACTCCAGGCTGTTGTCATCCAGGCGAAAAGCATCATTGATACGGCTCCGGGACATCCTATTCCCAAAAGCAAAACACTTAGGCAAAAAGGAACACTTAGGCGAAATAAAATGGTATGTAATTATTTACTCCTTATATCACTGCTCCTGAAAGGATTTGATAAAGCTTATCCTAAGCATGTACACCTTAAATAGCAATGAAATCAAAGCAGATCACCAAGTCCAAAGAAAGATATGAGTTTTAACAATTATGCACCTTTAATATCTTGCAACCTGGATTAGGTTTGGAAACAGCTTCACTGGATAATTGGTTGCAAGTGTGGAAACATGCAAATGGCTGGCATTTGTTCATTTGTGATGATTATGTTGCAAAGGCAAAGTTAGTATATTTAGCAAGAACTTCCCTTCTGTCAGGCTATGTCTACAATGACTTTATATCAAATAATGGAAAAGGGCAATTGACTACACCTCTTCTACAAATGAATTGGGTCCGGTACCCAGTTGTATTTTCCAAATAAAAGGTGTAGACATTTGGAAGCAGCACTGGGAAGGAACGCAGGAAAGGGGATGGGACATGGCTGAATTTTATACATAAAAAAGGGTGAAGATTATTTTTAAAACAAAACAAAAAATAGTGAAGTGGAGAATATTCTGGATCGAAAACCAAAGTGTCTGGCATCGCAGCCTCCTACCCTTGAGTATAGTGCAGGTCAGGACATCAGAGCCAACCCAGGGAAGAAAAGAGGTCAGAGCAGAATTTGTTACAAGGGTTGCCATGTAACCCTTGGCAGCCTTAGCCTGAAGGTGTCTCAAGTTCTTCTGGAGACAGGAAGTGGGAGGTCCCCTGCGGCTCGCAGGAGGGCTGGGCTCTTTCATGATGATCTCAGCAGCACTTTTCCCCCAAACCGAGACAAGTCATTTGGAGGCAATCAGTGAGTCTCTGGGTGGGATTAGGTTGTACACCCACCTTAGCCAGATTTTCTAGGCACGGACACTGCCCAGCAGGTCTTAGTTCTGCTTCCAAAGATGAAAAGCAGCTCCAGAGGGCCACCTAGCGAGTTTCCCCCTAGCAGGGTATCCTAAGCTTTTTAATATACAAGGGGAACCATCTACATCTACCCATTGAAACAGCTCAGGCAAATTGGGCAAGCTGTGCCTTCTAAATACTCACTGCCCACAGCGAGTCCCTCTCCACGTGTGGAGGCTAACCAATGTCTAAGGAAACCTATGCTTGCCTACTTTGTTTTAGACTTCAGTTAGTCAAATGAATCCTACATCAAAGTCCCCGTAGCAAATGATGGCAATACCTATGTCCCTTCCGCACTTAAACCATTTTCCATGAGTGATGGCCAGGCTTTCTTCAGCCAGTACCTGCTGCCTTCGCCTTAGAGAATTCTCAGGCCACAAGATTCTGCCCTGCTTGCTGGCTAGAAATTCTGGGGAATTCATATCATCTGCAAGCAGTTCTCAACCAATGACTGATGGGAGGTGGCGAATAAATACCCCAGCTCTGCTGGGACAATTTAGGTGCATATTCTACACAGTCTCCCAGAATACCTCAGCAAAATGGAGCTCTAGTTGCCCATGGTGGTAACTTGCTCCATAACATGTGATGTGTTATCTTCCTTGCATTCTCTGTCTCCTGTCCACATTTCTCTACCAGTGCTTTTTGAGACCACCTCCCAAATAAACTACTCACACTCAAATCCTTGTCTAAGGGCCTGCATCTGGAGGAACTGAAATCAAGACAATTCCCTTGCTATGAGATCCTTCTGGAATAAAAATCCAAGTTTTTAAGATGAGGTAAAACATGTAAATGACTCAGACCAGTGCCAGGAACACAGTAAGAGCACACTCAATATTAGTTATGGTTGTTGTTGCATTTGTTAACCCCCTCAACCTCATAGTTTGAAAGTAAAATATCACCTGATGGCATCTTCAACTTCACTTCTAGGAATGAGGTCAGACACATTTTTAGGTGAAGTCACAATGAACTTGAAGGAGATTCTTGGTTCCTTATCAGTCACCCGCACGTCCTCTGCCCTGTGGAGAAACAAAAGAAACATCTTCTTTTGTAGCACAGAGAACACAATGAATAGAATGAAGACTTCACTGGTGAAAAGCAGATTAGCAGAGGACCACAGGGTTAAGCAGAGAAATATGGGTCAGGGCAAACAATGGAAGGATGTAATTGTCCAGAGAGCTTAACACTGCCCCAAGCACATGAGCTCAGCTCCATAAGCTGTGATAGCTTGTCTCGGCTCTATTTGTTCTGCCACCATATAAAAAACACATTTTCTTCAATGATAGAAAAATTCAAACTAAAAGCACCAGAAGAATCAGTGAAGAATCACTGATGACTTGGGATTGTGATAAACAATATGGTGGGCAGCGACGGCTTAGTAGCATGGACAGAGGTGGTGTGTTTGCATCCTGCAACCTTGCCCCACTCAGCAGACCTGTCAGGTTAACCCATGGGTGTGGGTAAGGGGTGAGGTTTCCAGTACAGTGTGGTGAGACTGTGCTCTCACAGCTGCCAGAACGATCCTACTAAAATCTAAGGCAGATCATGTGGCTCATAGCCCTTCTCAGTCGGAATAAAAGCCAAAGTCCTTGGAATGGCTTGTGAGGCCCACATGAACTTTCCTCTCCCCTTCCAACCCCCACGTCCCAGTACGGCCCTGACCACAGTGCCTTCTACTCGTCTTCTGTTAGCTCACTCTGCTCCAGCCACACTGGACTCCTTGCTGTTCCTTCAACAGGTGAAGGATACCCATTCCTCAGGCTCTTTCCACCTGCAATTTTCCCTGGCTGAAACGTTTTCCCCCATTGTCTGCATTACTGGCTCTCTCTCCTGCTTCAGTTATTTGCTCAAATATTAATGAGGTTTTTTCTGATCATTTTAGTTAAAATTGAACTCTCTCTCTCTTTCTCTCTCTACACACACACACACACAGCCCCACACACACACACCAGCACTCCCTAGCTCCTTTCCTGTTGTATTTTTCTCCCTACACTTATTACCATCTAATTCTGCTTTATTTCACTTATATATTTTGTTGATTGTCTATAAAACACAAACATATCTATTAGAATACAGGCTCAGTGAAGGAAGGTTTCTGCCTTTTTCTTTTGGTGTTGAAGGTGGATAAGAGCATTTGGGGGAGGGAAGGGGAGAGGAAAAAAGAAGAGAGGAGGGAAAGGGAGGGGATGGGAAAGGAGAGGAGAGGACTTTTAATAAGAACAATGCTCTTGCAATCTACAAATCAAATAAGTCACAATCATCCCTAATTAGAGTGGCCTGCACTCTAGGATATAAAAGAAGTTTAAAAGTTATTGGAAGGGTTTTTTTAATTTCACTTGATTAAACGGTGAAGCATAATATCTTCTCAGACCCAAGAATAAGAAGTACTGGTTGGAATAACTTGAAAATACAGCAAATCAACTCACGTAAAAAGAATCGTCTGGTTTTTCACTTTGGAAAAATATGCCCTCATGGCATATGCAACTGATGACTGGAACAAGTACAGTTCATTATCATTCCATTCATACTGCAAATTCAAAAGAAAAACAATGCTCAGTAGTGATCACAGGATACACGCAAGGCTTGATAGCCCGCAAGCATTAGTTTTAAATTTTCTAATATTCCCAAGATTCTTGTTATTCATGATGTCAGTGACCTTTCAGTTGAGTGCATCATCACCATCTGGAATCCTTGCTGAACCGCTGCACACGGAGCCCCCCGGAGTTGCAGCTCTAACCAGTTCCCAGGCGGCACTGCCGCTGCTCAGACAACCCACTTTCAGAACCACTGGGTCCACTGATTCTTTACCTTGAGTTTCATGTAACATGAAATAAGCACTCTGAAGGCAGCCTTTTAGAAGGGAGCCACGGAAGTTATAGGTTTTGGTTACAATGTCCATATATTGGAGACAAATATGCCGAGTCTTTACTATTTTATATAGTAAGTTATCAAATATGTATAGTGTAAAAGAAAAAAAAACGAGGTTCAAAGGAAAAAATAATTTTGTGAACAAGGTAATTTGTTTGTTCTTGTTTTTCAGTGCTAAACAAATGTGTATTTTCATAGTCTATGAAAAACTAGTTAAAACAGAAAAAAAGCATTCACTCTTTCCTCCAGTAGTTGGCAGTAGAGATTAATGAATGGCACAAATTTTGGATCTCGCCTTTCTCTTTTAAGAAAAACAAAAGATTTCACAAAGAATTGTTACATTAGTTTCAGCTTGATATCAATCAGGTTCTGGAAAAAGTTGCTTTAATAGTATTAATATTATTAATATTTACTACTAATAATATTCTGGTTACTATTTCCATATTTTTTTAAATTTTCTTTATGGTCGAAAGTATTACAGATGTCCCCCTTTTCCCCCCATTGACACTCTCCACCCCACTCCCGCCCCCTCCCCAGGCCTTCACTGCACTATTCTCTGTGTCATGGGTTAAGCATACATGCATATAAGTTCTTTGGTATATAGGATGAGTTCTCAAAAGATCCAACTGAACTTTGCCATAAAATAGCTTGAACTGGACAGACATTGTAGCCCTGATGTGTAGTAGATGTGCTAGAAGTATGGTTCTGGTCTCATTAGAGGAGGCTTTTGCTCAGTGAATCAGCCTCAGAATGTTCAAACCATCTGAAGACTACTTACCAATCCCTCACTGCATGGAAAGAGCACATGGGACAAATGTTTAAAAAAAAAGAAGAAGAAGAAGAAGAAGATAATTGAAAAGGAACCTGATCTGCTGGAAACTTTAAAGTGATTAAAATTTATTAGGTCAAGGGAGAGCTAATAATGAGAGACAGAGAAAGAATCCCAGAGACACTTAATGATTGTTAAGAAATAGGAAGTTGATCTTTTAGGGTTTGAAAGTGATGCATCTCCATCTTCATTATTTCTTTTTTAAATGTTCATTTTTACTCCTACTATGTTACTTATATTTGGATGTCTTATTTATGAAAATTACACTACAACTAATGTGGAGTTGTGGATAATATTTAACCTCCCAGGCAAAGTAAGGGGATAGAAATGTAATCTTTGGATCTATCCAGTGAAAATAACAATTTACTACAGCAATTTGGACTGTTTTATCCAATAGTCCCAGATTGTCCTCTAATCCTACAGAGTCTTCAGGGTGCCATTCCCCCACCCAGGCCTTTGATCCCCACCTGCCTGAGACAACATTCTCCTCTTTCCCAACCAAAGCCACTACTTCTTCAGACTAGATAACCTGACACAGGTGTTGAGAAGAAAACACTAGCTGATTAAAATAACTCACAAGAGGGTGTAAGTAATATGCTTTTCTGTAAAACATTTTGTTATTCGCAAAATGCACCTCTACATCAGTGGTTCTCCAACTTCGCTGTAATCAAAATCACTTCAAAACACTTGATGCCCAACTCTTGATGCCACACCCCAGAGCAATTAAGTCAGAATCTCTGCAAGTGGGACTCAAGCATTAATAGTTTCAAAACATCCCATCTGACTCCAATGTGCAGCCAGGTTTGAGAAAGTGTTCTAAATCAGCACGTCCCTGTCTTTATTGTGTATACGAATGACCTAGGGACTTGTTCAAATGTAGGTTCTGATGAGGCAGATCCATGGCTGGGGCCTAAGATTCTGCATTTTTAATAAGCTTCCAGGATATAGATGATTGACTAAAACAAAACAAAGCAAAGCTCCCTACATTACTTCTAAAAACAATCTCTCAAAATATAACCATGTTCTCCTCCTCAAATACAAGTAATGGTGATAAAAGTCAATTGTAAGGGTGGGTATTTGATATTTTTTTGGATATTTTCTCATTGGTCTTCATAACACCTTCAGAGTAACAAGGAAAGAGTAGACATAGTCAATCCAATAAGGAATGTGTTACTGAAAGTAAACAAAAGCCAAAGGGCAGAATCTGGGACTTGTAGTTCCTAAGAGAACCATGTGAGCTCTCATCAAGTAGTTGACTGCACTGGAATGGGCTTATTGTGTCCTACTTAAGGGGGTGCACTGAAAAGTCATGGGCGCACTGCCCAGAATACTCACTGCTTTGTCTCCAAGAGCTGATTTTAGGCTTATCCTCACTTTGATGCTTTGATCAGCATCTGATTAAAGAGAAATCACAGACTGTTGTTACAATGATAGATTAACCATGTGTGTTTCTTTCCTTCCCCTCCGAACATCCCACTAAAATGATAGTAAAGGAATTTTTAAAAAGATAGAAACACACTTCTGGAAAATGAGAAGTGATGGAGGAGTGGTAAGCGCTTTCTCAAGGGTCAGGAAGCCATGGCCTGATGTGTACACAGAGGCAGTGCAGACCTCAAAAGTCCCAGAGAATCCCAGAGAGGCTTGGGATTCAGGTACAGCCCAGGGCTGGAGAGAAGATACCAATTATTCCAATATATCTATTCTTTCCAATTTCATCCCTTTGCTGCTTTTCTGGGTTGAATCCACTGCTTCCTGGATTTTATGTCTTCTTTCTTGAATTAACTCTTTTTTCTGACAATTACTTTTATATTTATAAACAATTTGTTTATATTGTTATTTCTTTGTTGGTCAGTTTTAGACATGCACTTCTGCCTACTCTTTCACCTTCCACAAAATAAAGGATATAAAATAGGATATTACTTGGCTCTGCAGACATAACGATGTAAATATTGATAATTTCTTTACTAAAAATCATTATTAAGCTTTATTGTCTTTGAAGAACAGGATAGATTACAGTGGGTTGGGGGCTATTATACTCTTTTATTTTAAATATCAAGCTAACAAACCAGGAGGGGGGTAGTTTTCCCTGTACATAGTATGTACTCAAGAAAGAGTTTCCTCCCCAATAAAATGGCAGTTGCCACCATAGCAGTAAGAAGCAGGGTCTGCATGGAGTAAGAACATACTCTGCTGTGTCACAGCCCCATGAGACTGGGGCCAGAGAAGACTAGGAGGAGCAGAGAGAGAGCGATTTGATATGTGCCTACTCAATGAACTCACATGGACTCCAGTCAGAGCGCCATCCCACAGAATCCCCGTTCTGTTTTTTCAGCCAGGTAAACAAAGGCTCGAAGTAGTTGAGCAGTGGTTTTGCATCCATTTTCTTTGTTCCTACAATCTTCTCCAGTGCTGAGGTCCAGGGTTCTGATTTTCCAAGTTTCAGCATTTGGCTACATGAAAAAAAGGGTGGGGTAAGTTCAGGGCCTTTTGAGGGATTTCAATTGTACATATATTTACATGTATGATCTATGGTTTCTCCTCTTTGGCTTAGGTAAGTTTGCTCCTGGCAGATAAGAAAATAAGGCATGTTAATGGATGTATTCATCCTTCAATCTCTTCTCCCTTCCAATTACTACAAAGGGAACTCTGTAGTAATGACTTGGAGGAAGGACGTGGCTTGTTCAGGCATCACATGGTCTAGGTCCCTGAGTGACCACAAAATAAACATTTAATTAGTGGGTGAGGACATTCTGAGGTGAAAATTTTTCTTTTTAGAAGAAAGAAATCAAATTTAAACCTAGGCATTGAAATGAGTAATTTTGGATAGTAGGAGAGGTTCAACATTTTGAACATTTCTTACAGCAGCTTATTCCCAGCATCCATGGAATTTGAGATATCACATTTATGCAGGGGACCTTCATGTTTAGCTGTTTGACAGAGGGCTTCTTGAAACTGGAATTCAAAAATGGTCCTTGTGAAATAACTGTAAAAGAGACCAAGAAACAAAACAAGCAGGCCCATGTTTAGTTACTGTGGTAGAGTCATAGATTGAGGCATATATTTAAATTCTGAGGCCCTAGTAATCAAAGAGATACTCATCAAACCTCTTTCTCCAGAAAGATCCAAACATGAACCCTTACAGACTCATCATAACCTACTTGCATTTCTGTATCAGCTGATAAAAAAGGCAATATTGTTTTGTTAAATGTTAGCTCACATTTGTATTGTGCTTTACAGACTAATAGCCCTTTCAAATAAATGTTACCAATCAATCCTTATGGCAGGTCAATAATATTATCTCCTATGTACAAATAAAGAAACTGAGGCTCAGCAAATTCAAGATCTGGGGCTAACAGGTGAAGAACATAGGTTTTTGCACTGCATGTTACAAATGGTCTTTCTATTACAATCACTCTGAACTCTGCCAGTAACAAGAAGGCAAACAAAAATACTTGTTTGTTTTTATCTCAAGGATACTATAAATTCCTTGATGGAAGAGAAAAGATCTCACACCATTTTATATAACCCAATAAGTTGTGTTGAGTTAAATGGAATGGAAATTGATCATCTATTTTGAGGTATTAGGGGGGATGTGGGTGGAGACAGAAAGAGAAATTCTAGCCATCGCTTCATAGATCCCTATTTCTCTGCCATTAGTACAGCTGTCCACAGACCCTACAAGTTAAACAGTGAGAAGAAACTGTAATTTACCGGATGAATGAGTAATCATTAGCAACATGGAAGAGAGATGCAGGGTCACAGTATGTTTCATCATGCGGCACAGGTTCCACCACCCCGACTATATCTCGCCTTTGGGGAAAAAAGAAGATACATTAGCTGTGGGCCACTCACCATGAGAAGGTACAGTTAGTGCCATTTCATCAGCCAGTGTATTTATACTAGAATTGGTTGTCAGGTGAAATAGAAACAGTGCCAAAAATGACAGACTACAGCCCATTATGTGGTTATCTCTTTCTTTTTCACTTTAGCCAGACTATACCATTAGAAAATAATTGTGTCTTCAAAACACCACTTTAATAAAGTGCATTGCATGGTCAAAAACAGAGTGAAAGTCCTAATAATTCCTCTCTGGCACCACAGTTTATGTGCACACAGAATTTTGTAAAATTGAGATCTTACTTATTCCTCAAGGCTAGCTCAAATGTCCCCATCTTTGAGGCCTGCCCCTGTTCCCACCCACCTGGCAACACAGTGAACCTCTCCAGCACCCTTAGCCTTCTCTAGCTGTGCCTCCTTTGCCATTTCTCTCTCCATTTTATAATTATTCACATACAGCTCCTTCTTCCCCTGGAGACTGCAACTCCTAGAGGGCAGGGCTGTGTCTTGGTCATCTCTATAGCTGCAGTGTCAAACATAGTGTCTAATGCTAAGGAAGGACATCATGTGTATTTCTTCAATGAACGGAGTAATTAATGCATGAATGAACCATTTTAAGGGTTTGATTCCATGTACCTTTAGAAACAAACTAAAAGGAGTCAATGGGGAAAAAGGGGGACATCTGTAATACTTTCAACAATAAAGATAAATTTTTAAAGAAGAAATAAACAACAAGGAATAAAAAAAATAATTCATTTAGAAAAAAATAGGGCAATCATGCATTTGGCATTATTTAAACTTAATACATTTGTCCTATCTGATTGTGGGATCATTATAAACACAATTTCAGTAATACTCAAATGCTAGAAATCCCAAGTTGAATTTATGTTAACAAAGACAATTTTGGCAGAAAAGTGGCACTGACTTAAACTTATAGATATGGGGCTGAATCATACATAGGTAGATCTTCTCTACAAAAAGGAAAAATAAAAACAAAAAAGACATCGATAGGAGTCTCACTAATAGATAGTGGAGAAAATATTTCCCTTCCTTCTTTCCTTCCTTCTTTCCTTCCTTCCTTTCCTCTTTCCTTCCTTTTGCCCCTCTGCCCTGCCTTCCTTCCCGTCTTCTTTTGTAATCTTTCATCTAAAACCCATTTATTTCATATCGGGATGTGTCAGGTGCTGTGTAAGGCACTGAGAAACAGTGACAAATAATGTAGTGCTGAAACTATTGAAAGGGATCATCATCTGTTGCCCAAACATGCCAGGCTCTCTCTAGCTTGGAATTCTCTCTATTCCCCTCTACATGCACCTGGTTAACTCCCACACCTTTCTTGGAGCTCAGCTTGGAAGCTTCTCTTCATCTGACCCATTAGACTGGGCCTTGGATCTCCACTTGGCTGCTTGTGGATCCCTATTCCTTCCCATCACAACACAACATATTGCAGTGGTTTCATTTTCCACATCTCTCCATAGACTAAAGTTCTTTGAAGTCAAGGATAAAATCTGAAATGGTCAGCATTAGATCCCCAGGGCTTTGCCTAAAATGTGCAATCAATATTTCTGTTTAAAAGAATAAATTCCATGAATAAATTGATCACTTCCTAAATAATATCACAGTTTAATGGGTGACCAAACACTTAACAAGACAGTGTGAGAAGTTGTATCAACTGATTCTGCTTGGGTGGAGGAAAGAGCCAAAAAAATGTTATCTGAGGAGAGAGCACCCAAATAAAGACGTTAAAAAAAATGGAAGCAGCCTGGCCGGTGTGGCTCATCGGTTGAGCATCAACTTATGATCCAGGAGATCGAGGTTCAGTCCCTAGTCAGGGCACATACCAGGGTCGTGGGCTCCATCCCCAGTGGGGGGCATGCAGGAGGCAGCCAATCAATGACTCTCTCATCATTGATGTTTCTATCTCTCTCTCTTACTCTCCCTTCCTCTCTCTGAAATCAACAAAGACATTTATAAAAAGAAAAAAAGAAGAAAAAAAAACCAAGCCCCCTCCGTCCCCGCGAAAACAATGGAAGCGATTTATACGTGTTGTTAGTGGTGGTGATGGTGGTGATGGTGATGGTTGTGCTGTGCTGTGTGTGTGTGTGTGTGTGTGTGTGTGTGTGTGTATTGTGTCTGGTAATGGCATTTCCCTAGCCTAAATGCACTTCTCTCTCATTTTCACGTGTTTGGACCCACCTCAGCAGATCTCAAGATTTAACTGTTGAAATCCAACTTGTTTTTACTATAAAGAATTCTCTGAGAACCCCAATCCTGGTTGTTTTAGACTGGGTTACCACGGAAGCAGACAAGGGCCTGAGAAATGACCCCAGGAAACATTGGCAAAAGAACGAGGGAGTGAGCCAGGGAAAGAAAAGCAACCCTTAAAAGATGTCTTATCAAGCAAACTACCAGCCAAACACTTTCAAGTAAACAGCAAACTCCTGAGAGCCCGTTTCGCCGACTGCATATTCATGGACTTACTTCATCTCCCACCACTTTTTCATCCACTGCTCCTTAGGAATTTCACCCCTGAAGACCATCCACCTCCACTTTTCTAACATGTAAGTGAACGGCAGGGTTCCAACAATAGTAAGGGCTTGTTTGAGTAGGAAGTTTATGTCTGTTTCTGAAAGTAAAATGGAAAGGATAAATATCAAAATGAGGATGACAGATGGTTTGTGATGGATAATTTCCTAATCTCGAAATACTCCCCAAGATATAGTTACTATAAAGATGATTACATGAGAAATAGTGACAGTGGACATAATAATATGTAAATATTCATTTTCTCAGCTAAGGTATTTGGAATAGAGTGAAGTCTTAGATAGAATCGATAAGATAAATCCACAAGTAACCCCAAATCCTCATTTTTTGTTAGTTTCAACTGCCTTTCTTAAATACCCCTTATAAGAGCTAATTGAAACTATATCATCTACTTTCCCAGTCATGCTGTTTATTTTTGTAAGTTCCACGAAGGCAGTGACTGGTGAGGCTTCATTCAAGACTGTATATCTAGCTTAGTGTCTGCCACATGATGCCCTCTGTTTTTGTTAAATAAACAAATAATAAACAGATGTGGCCAAAAGCCAGCAAACCAGGCAATAAAACAAACAAACAAACAAACAAACAAACAAGGACCTCCTTAGAGGAAACCATCTACTGAATAATCAGAAGTACAATGTGCTACAAATGTACTGACATTTTCCTTATCTGAGTTTAAAATGCTTTAAGAAATTATGTTATTTCATTTATCCTTTATTAGTGATGTAAAAAGGCAGTAGAACTCATTCCAGTGCACAAATGAAGCTCACTGAAATGTAACCAGGGGTATATTATCTATTCGGCATACCACTCTATCTCTAGTGTCTAGAAATATCTCTTGCACCTAGTATGTGCTCAATAAATATTTTTGGAAGAAGAAATGGAGAGAGAGAGAGGGAGAGAGGGAGAGAAGCAATGAAAGAACTTATTTGTTTAACATCATTCACCAGTCAGGGGCAGAGCCAAGAAAAGAAGAGGAGTTTTTCCAACCCGTGGTTTAACCGTGTTTAGCACTGTCTTTGTGATTCAACCACCTTTTCTTGCTGCCAGGGAATATTTCTTTTAATGATAAAACAAATAATTGTCTATTAATTCACTTGAGAATGATATTTTAAAATTAGGAAACAGGCGTGGTTATTGTGAACTCCCTTTCCTTTGTTGCTCCCTTCATGGGAGGATGTCTCTACTCGTCTCCTGCCCACTGGGTCTGCTTATGGTAACTTTTCAGACATAATGATGGCTTTACGCTGACCTACTCCCAGTCTCTCATGAGATCACTAAGGTCTCTAGAGCGAGAAATCAAGGCTAAGTGAATTGCCCACACAAGAATGGAGCTCATGACGACCTCATTGACCAAAACTTCCAGCCAGCGGAGCTGATGTTCATGTCTCAAATAACTAAAATGAGAGGACAGAAATACTTAAAAGAAAAGAACATATTTGGCTCTAAGTGTCTTTCTTCTACAAGGAAGAATCAAAAGCCATGGCATCCTCACTGAAGAATCTGGATCTTGTGAACATTTGTCCTGTTCTGTCAAGTCTAAGCCATCCAAAGATAAACAGGCAACCTCAAGCAAAGATGTTGAAAAATAGCATGGATCTGAAGGGATGTTACAGGAGCAAATGCATGCTTCCTGCAGTATCTTTTACTTTGCATAATATTATGGGAAAAGCTTTAGATTAGGGATCTGGTTCTGGTTTGGCTACGTTGCTTTTTTACCTTGGCCTGGTTACTTTTCCTCTCTTGTCTTCAGTTTGCTTCCTCTGCAAAATGTTTTTTAGAATTTGTTCCCTCTAACATTTTGGGAAGTTTTTACCTAGATCCAGAAGGATCTAGTCAGAAGTCTAACACTAATTAGCTAGGTAACCTTAGATAAGTCATTTCAGTTCTGTGGGCCTGTTTTAGCATCATTTTAAAAATCTCTTGTTAGGTGTTTCTTAGAGTCCCAAGACCATTGATTCAGTTACCTTCTCTTCTGCCCTCTTCAAACATACAAAATCACAAATTGGCATGTCATGATAAATACTTAATTTTTTTTTTTTACCAGTAGCAATTTCCAGTTACCCATAAATACCTTATGCTTTATGTGGCAAAAATTAAATGTATCCTATGCATGATAATAAATATCTTTCTCTATATTAGACTAAAGAATCCCCAAAACAAGTCATGAAAAAATGTCTGTACCATCGTCTTCAGAAAAATCATGCGACAGAAGACCCATGCCTTTCAGATGCTTAGGTGTAGCTACAGAAAGTGACATGACTTCCCCAACAGCTTCATGGAACCCTTCATTAGCTCCATTTCTTAGTAGGTAGGGTTGTGTGGAATATGCCATGTCATACTGGATGTGTCCCATCTCATGATGGGCTGTCAGGAAGTCGTCCATTGTCACCTTTGTGCACATCTTGATCCTGCACATAAATGGAGAAGATTAAAATTAAAATGAAACTCGTTGAATTTCATTTAATCATCACAGTAGAGTTGTATGGGAGTTTGGTAGCATGGATCATCTTTACAAGATTCATTCACCAATGAATCTTGGGGACCTACCTTTTAGGTCCTAGAAACTATAGTAGGTGCTAAATATAAAGTGATGGGCAGGGTTGAATCCTGTTCTCCTGCTCACAAGCTAACAGAAAGAAAAATAAGCAGGGTCTTCTACTACAAAAACTCTGAGACAAGTACTCTATAAGTGATCAGTAGGCATGCTTTGGACATAACAATGAGTGAATGTAGGCACGGTGTCCCAGATTTACTAAGGGCATAACTGAGGATGCAATAATCACACTGGACCTTGATCAGCATGCAGAAGTTTCCCAGGTAGACGGCAGGGAGGGACAAGAGGTTGACATTCCTGGAGGTGCTCAGTAAGAAAGGCTTAAGAAAAAAAAAAGTGCCATTTAGGACACTGCAAGCAATTTGGTATAGTCAAAATAGAGAAGTAGTTGGAGAAGGGGCTGGAAATTGACTGTTGGGAATAATTAGCCTGTGAGTCAGCGAGTGGATGTGGTGGCCCATGGAGCAGGTATAGGTAGAATGGCAAGAAAAGGAAGGCCAAAGACAAAGCCCTAGGAGGTCCCAGTATGTACAGAGTGGGGAGATAAAGATGGTTTGAAGGAGATGGAGAGAGAAGTCAAAGAAGTCCAGAAGAGGATGACAATGCAGAGGCCAATGAAAAATAGCATTTCAAAGACAACTTGTAAATGTTATCTAATGCCGCTGTGGCCCAATGAAATAAGGACTGCATTTGGCAATTAGGTAGTGGTCCTTTTCAACTTGGCAAGAGCAATTTTATTCAGGTGAACGTAGGGGGTCATATTTCAGTAGGGTCTCAAATTAATTTTCTTACCCCTCTGACCATATCATCTCCCTGATGAATATCTTTTGGACTCCCCACTGCTTAAGAATAAACTCAACCTTCTTTATACACCTCAACATGACTTGCTTTTCTAACCTGGTTTTTCTCCATTCTCTTTTGAAACAATGATAAGAATAGCTACTATATATATAATGTCTACTAATATGTAAGACCCTGTGCCAGGAAACTTCCATATACTTATTTTTAAGCCTCACTCTAGTACTGGAGTCAGTAAAATATGGCCTGGGGCTGACCACCTGTTTTGATAAGTAAGACTTTATTGGCACAGTCACACCAATTTGTTTATGTGTTATCTAGGGCTGTTGCAACAGAGACCTGTAAAACCCTAACTATTTACTATCTTAGCCTTTACAGGAAAGGATTGTCAACTGCTACTCTAGTGGATGCTGCTGGGGTCCTGCCCAGATCTACTTTACCAGGCACACCCACCCATCTCCTAGCTGCCTGAGGCATAGCCTTGAAAGGCCAATTGTTGCTCCCTTCTTCACTGGCTTTGGCTGCACGTGAGGTGCCTCCACCGGGAGGTTATGCCCCGTGCACACACTCAGGCAGTCCACAGTCAGTGAGTGACTGACATGGGAGTACAGATTTGTCCATTACATACACCTTGTCTCAGGGCGTGACCAACTCAGGTACAAATCATGCTGCAGAGAGCCCTGTGGGATGAGGCTGAGGCCCGCCCCCAGCTGAGACCACATCCTTACTCAGCTCCTTCCGCAGCCCCACCTGCCTGCCTTCATTCTCCTTTGCCTGAGAGCTCTCCCTCAACACAGAGCTTGCACAAGAATCTCCATCTCAACCTAGGGGATCCAACCTAAGACACTCACAAAGCTGCAAATTGAGAATTACTATTCCATTTTATACATAAGAAAGCTGAAGCGCAAGAAGGTTGACGAGTCATTAAGTGGCCCCTGGCATTCGAAAGGCTGTGCTCATTATGCCCTAGCGCAGACCATTCCCCACAGGCCCTTTATTCTAGCCTAGTCTAATTTGGCTGCCATATCCTGCCTCTCTGCCTTTAATCCTACTCTTCTGGCAGCCTAGTGGACTCCTCCCAGCTCTGTCTGTCCGAACCCTTCTTGTCTTTTAAGCACAATTCAAATGCCACCTGAAAAGTCCTGTCCGATCCTACCTGCTGTTTCTGGTGTGGTCAGTTCTCTTCCAATTCCCCCATTGAGTATTCTGTTTCTCTTATGACATGCACCACTTTCTTTTAGCCCAGCTTATTTACTCACCTGTCCTGTCTCACTCGTGTGGAGGGGAGGATCAATGCCTGATTCACATATCCGCCTTCCACAAATCTTAGCACCCAAACTTTCCTAATGAGGGCACCACTATGCCCATGACCATGCAACTCTAATGGGTGCATATTATTTCAAATGAGGCAAATCATCTAAAGGTTCAAGTTAGGGCCTGCTGACAATCCCCTTTTCCTGGGAAAATCCAGATGTACTCTCATGGACTCGCAGCCTTCGTTAAAGGGAAGTTCATTCATGTTTTCTGTGCTCAGAGAAGCACAGAAGGGATCTAAACTCATCCTCTTCTGTGCCTCCATTGTCTCCCATTTTGGTATCAGCTGTTATCAGCCTCCCTACCTGAAGTCACCTTTCCCCAGGTCCCAAGCTGTGGGGTGGCAGACTACTTTCCGACCATCGCCTGGCTCAGTTAGCATGGAGTTATTCCAGAATCCTTCAGTCATATTAGGAAGGCCAACAGACACATAAAACTTCTCAGCTTCTTTGAATATCTTCTCTGCACTCCAGGACTGGAGGGGAAAAAAGAATAGCATTTAATTCTAGCATTAAAACAATAGCATTCTTTCTGTTGGATATGCACATAGGTATAAACTTTCTGGATGGTAATTTTGGTGAAATGTGTAATCCTGTCTCTAGAGAACTAACCTAGGAACTTCTCAGAAATTAGGTCAAAGAATTAAATTTAAAATTATTTTCTGATTATTATTGTTTTAAATTGAAATATATTTTACATATAACATTGTGTAAATTTAAGGTGTACAACATGTAAAATGATTTTTAATAAGGAAAAAGTAGAAGCAACTACTAAAATGGTTAAATAAATATGATGACTTTGCAAAAATGGAAGGTATAATAAATTAGTAAGAATATGTAAACCACTTATATAGTATATAATCTTGATGAGGAAATGCACAAAAATATTCACAGACTGGATGACATTATGTGTGATGTATTTTCGTCTTTATTCTTTATATTCCAAGCATAACATAAACAACAATGGCCTCTTTCCTAAAAACTATTTAACTCAAGCCAACAATCATTGATTGAGCTCCTTCAAGGAATAAGACCCTGGTATTAGGCTCAGTGGAAGACATAAACATTTAGGTGGGCATGAAGTCATAGGCTTTTGGAGCCAAAAAGGCCTACATGTGACTCAGTAGCAAATGCGTAGTTGGGCCTTGGCTTATAGTCTGTATGGGAATCCAAAGTTCAGAATATTCTGGAACCAGACAGAGGCAGCAGTAGTCTCCCATCCAGCAAACTCTTCTGGGAACCAGTTTCCCTAGAGCTGACTTTTCTTTGGAGATAAGGCCCACATCAAGCAAACTAAGTTTGTGTAATTGGCAGATACTTCATGAATCACTTCTAGTAATACAGAAAACTTCCTCTGATCTCCAAGACCAGCCAAGTCTGGTTTTTCTCCTATGTCAGCCCTGGGGATATTAAACAGGATATGACACTATGGCTTTTTTAAATTATTGACCTATAAAGGCTTAATGTCAGGCAATATTGGTTTTTAGTATGGCATTCTTGAGCAGAATGAATGTATACCAAAACAGTGTAGACTAGTAAGAACAGTTAATATCTGATCATTAAAAATTGAATGAATAGAAAATAACACTGGAAATATTAGGAGCTCTGAGTTCAAACTTTAGTTGCCACTGACTGTCTTTGTGACTTGGGCAAGTCATTTACCTCAGCCTCAGTTTTCTGACCTATAACATGGAACTATCACAATACCTGTCTTGATAGTCTCATAGGTTTACTGTAAAGATAACATTAGGAGATATGGAGGGTGTAAAAACACTAGATAGGTTAAGGGGGGACATAAAGGTAGGCCTCTGCTGCTGCTCAACTACAAAATAGGGTTAGAACAGCCGCAGGAGTCTGGGGACCCTTACAGCTTCATGTTTTTATTCAGCTGTGGAGTTTTCCCAGGAGTATGTTATGTATGTGAAGATGTTCATTGCATTGCTGCTTATAGATTTAAAACTATTAACAAGCCAAAAAAGTCCAGCAATGCTAAAATGTAAATTATGGTATAACTATCTGAAGAAATTTTATACAGCCAATAGAAGTATGACTATGAATTTTTCCCAAAAATATAGACTAGTATCTGAATTTAATAATATATTATAATGTCACCAATGGAAGAGAACACAAAGAATTTAAACAATTATACCAAGATGGCAAGAGAAAGGAAATTTAAAAATTATTTTAAAGACTCCTATAATATTTTTAACAATAACAAATTTTAAATATGCAAAACCTTCTAATGATATCCCTTTTTCCACCATTCATAGAGATTACTGACTGATTACTTAGTAATTACTAACTTTGGAAAGAGTTCGGCCAACCAGTTGATAATTCCACATCTCACTGCTTAATGGGAAACTTAGGTCCTCTCTATTTTTAATATCTCTCAGTAGAATCGATACCCTACCTGTTATTCAAGGTACTTGATGTCATTGACATTATAAACCACTTTTCCACAAAAAAATAGCTACATAAGGAATAAACCTAAGTTAGCTTGAAAATTTTTATTTATACAGTTTCATATACAACAGATAGAAAAAGAAAGATGGCCTAAAAAGAAATAAAGTTGAGGATTTAGATTTGGTTTTCAAGGCCTCTTCTTCCTACCTGTTTCTGCATTTCATCCGTAACATCTATGTTTGGTTTGTGTTCAAAGGGGACTGTCACATTGTAGAGATTTGTCCAAAATCTACCCCACATATCACCTATTCAAAGAAAAGATTTTGTTAATATATGAAAAAGACAGCAGAAGTATAGACCTGATATTTACATAGTGCATGAGGTAAGATTGATAAACAGGCCACATAGTAGTTTAGATTTAATCTAGTTTCTGTGCTTCCTTTTCACTACCTCTTTTTCTCTTCTCTTATTTTAAGGTTTCAATACTCCCTTCTTTTTCCCTCTCCTCTAAAAAGTTAACATGGCAGAAGATTATTTGGTTAGGCAAAACTTGTTAGGAAATCATCCTAGTTTCTCCCATTTAAAATTAAAGTTCAAAGGCACAATTTGTTAAATTAATGGAACATCATAGCTAATATAGATTAGAAATATATTCATATAATCCACCATCCAAGGGGCAAAATATTACAAATTAAACTATTAGTAATCCCTAATGTTGGATTCAAGGGAACTCACATAGGATCATCATTCAGGAATCTCTATTAACTAGTGACTAAGTTTCACTTTTATTACTATAATATAGAAATACATTTAACTGCATCTCAGTTAAATGTTAAGCATCTCAAATAAATGTTAAATTTGATTTCAAGGCTAGACCGTAAAAGGGAAGATGGATCTAGAAAAAGTCAATCTAATAGCAGGACCAGAATCTTGACACCAAATAGGGCAATGTAACTACACAAAGAATACCCCAATGAACTCATGTTTTTAAATAAAAATATATCTAACCACTATGGAACTATGTGATGTGTGACATCAGGCTGAAATATAGTCCACATGTAAAAGATCAAAAGGGACCCAACAAACAGTATGACATTGCTTTCAAAACCCAAATGTGACCTTAACCTAAATGAATAGAATTATAGTGTTTCAAACAAAGAAATCCATAGTACCATCTTTACTCTGTATTGGTTAAACCTCATCTGAAATAGCTGTTCAGTTCTGAGCATGATATTTGAAGAGCGACATCAACAAAGGATAGCTTGTCCCAAGGAGAACATTAGAAAAGTGACATTTTAAAGAATGGTTAAAAAATTCTGTGCAGGATATTTAAATTAAAATAAGAAAACAGTGTATACATGTTGATAACAATAATACCCACACAAATATATTGAGCACATACTCTTGTGCCAAGTACTATGTTATGTCTTCTATGATGGTTATTTACAAATATCTGGAAGGCCATCTTGTAAAAGAAAATGGATATACCTTAGGTAACCTCATAACATGGAATTAGGTGTAATGAATGGAAGGCATTAGGGGGTGTTGATTCAGTTCCACACAACGTGTGGAACTTTCTTATAATTAGTGCCATGAAGCAATAGAATAGTCTACCTTGGAAGGAAGAAAAAGACACATCATACCAGGCAGTTTTAAGCAGTAACTTAGTTACTGAAGGACTCCTGCCAAAGACATTATAGAGAGTATTTATATATTGCTTTAGAATAAAAAGTCTCCATAGGTCCTTTGCCCATATTCTCTCCTGCTGAGAGAGGCTTGGCCTTGGAGAAGAATTAGCTGCCAGTAACTTAGCTTAACTGTAGTAGGAATGCTATGTATACATGATATGAACTTTTCAAACACATGCATTTTATTTGGCCTCAGCTTCTAGGGAAATGGAGAAGGAAGCGGAGGATACCAACTTGCTGGAGGAAAATTAGCAGGTTCAATAAAGGGTGCTAGGTCTTTCATGGTCTACAAAGGCTCCATGGCAGGATCCAAAGTTTTGGAAGACTGATTTTTCTCCTAAGCTAAACATCTTCCTTCATGATGAAGACTTCATTCATTTCTTATATGATTCCAAACCAAGTACTTTCTAGAAAGTAATTGCTACAGTTAAGAATGAACTTATTAAGTTTTAACTCAGGCTATACCTTAATTCTAGGAAGCCTTTCTCTCATGGCTAACTACCTCCAGCCTACCAAGCTTCTTTCCTCTGACAATATGATACTAAAACCCCAAATTCCACCTCAAGAGCTTAGCAAACCAACTTGAATAGCAAGACTTATTTTCCTCCATTTACACCCTCATTTGAACTTGGAGTTCCTTCTCTAGTTATTTTAAATCACCCTTTTAGCCTTTGGATTGTAGCCAACATAATAACTGTTTATATACAATATAAAGTAATGCAATACAGAACGATTTTTAAATGACTTTCCTATTGAAGACAGTGCTTTCAAAATGTGATTTATATAATGCTACTAATTCCATTCACAGAATTTTTTAAAAGTTTTATGTTAGGCCTCACTCCAAAAAACAACTTTATTGGTGGAAATAACATAGAGCAAAGTACACAGAGAATTTGTGGAGTTTCTTACCAAGCAAATGGGCAGGGAGGCATCCAGTCGGACTGATACGGGAAGGGTAGGTATTCATCAACTTTGCCCTCACATAAGCATGAAGATGTTCATATAATGGTTTAATCTGAAAGGCCCAGGAAGAAAATTTAAGACTAAGAGAAGCCTGGTCTGATTTCCAATCCTCAACACTAAAAATAGAAGCTTTTTTAGACAAGTAGAATTTCCCTAAATTCTAATTTCTTTTGCCCTCAAATATTCTGGAGAGTTTGAAAGCATTCCTTCTTTCCAGATGCTGATGATAACTAGCTCCATTGTATAAAGCAATAAACACACCTGGAGGAATACAGGTTCCAAAATGAAAGCAGATGTAAAAATATTAATTTCTAAGATGCTCCCTACTTCTTTGTTTTCAGATTGAAATATCATTTACATACCATAAAATTCACCCATCTTTAAGTGTATAGTTTCATGACTTTTAGTAAATTTATATTGTTGGGTAACCATTACCACCACCCAGTTTTGTAACATTTCCTTACCCTCAAAAGTTCCTTGTGTCCATTTGTAGTTTATGCCACTCCTACCCTCAGCCCCAGGTAATCACTGAACTGATTTCTGTCTCTATAGTTTTTTCTATTCTGGAAATTTCATATAAATGAAATCATATAATACGTGACCTTTTGTGTTTGGCTTCTTTCACTTAGCATAATGTTTTTTAGGTTCACCCATGTTATTACATGAATCAGTAGTTCATTCCTTTATATTACTGAGTAGCATTTCATTGTATGAATACATCAAAGTTTGCTTCATTTAATATCTCATGGATAAAAGTCACCAGTTGTGAAATGACTGGGTTGTTTCCAGTTTGGGGCTATTATGAATAATGTTTCCATGACATTCATGTGTAAGTCTTTGTATGGATATATGTTTTCATTTCTCTCTATAGACACTTAGAGTGGAATACCTTAGTCATATGGTAAGTGTGTGTTTAACTTTTAAGAAATTGTCAAACTATTTTCAAAGTGGCTGTGTACCATTTGACACCTCTGTCAGCAGTGTATGAGGGCTCCAGTATCTTCATATCCTCAACACTTGGTATTGTCAATATATTTTTTAATATATTTTTATTGATTTCAGAGAGAAGAAGGGAGAGGGAGAGAGAAAGAAACATCAATGAAGAGAAAGTCATCGTTGATTGGCTGCCTCCTGCACGCCCCCTACTGGCGATCGAGCCCACAACCCCAGCATGTGCCCTAACCGGGAATCGAACCTCAATCTCCTGGATCATAGGTTGATGCTCAACCACTGAGCCATGCTGGCTGGGCTGTCAGTCTTTTTTAATCACAGCTATTCTAGTGGGTGTGTAGTGGTTTTTAATCATGGTTTTAATTTTAATTTTCCTAATAATACTTTAGTTGCTTATTTTCCATTTCTTTAATGATGTACTTATTCAGAGCTTTTACCCACTTCTTTTTTTTGGTGGGGAGGAGATGTTTGTCCTGCTTCCATTTTTTATAGCTCTGCCCAACTATAGCTAGACAGAGTAGCTACACATAAGAACTCTGAAGGCACAGGAGTAAGGGAGAAAATGCGGGGATCAAAATGAAAGAAGAGGGAGACATTAAGAAGTGTCCATGGGACTCTTTCTTTCCTATAAAGACTTCCTTAGTCAAAGACAAGGAAATAATAGTACTGATTGTCCTGAAAAAGGAAGCAAAACCAATGGCTCTGCTAACTGAGGAAGACAGTGCTGGCCCAGGTAGTTCACAAAGACCATGCCTTTTTATAACCTAAAAGACTGACCCTTCCTATAATCTTTCCTTCTTATAAGCTTGCTGTTGGTAATTGCTGGTTAGTGGCTGAAAGGGGGAGGAAAGTAGAGCAATTCTGATCAGCTGTAGGAGTTGCCCTGTTATTCTTTAAAATGTTTTTAAGCTCTAATATTACATAACTATGAGGCGTGGGAATGGCTGACCAGTGTGTTAGAACAAGCCACAATGCCTTTGGTCATCTTCCCTTCTTCCTGTGCACTGCCCTACATCTGTCTCTGGGTACAATTTTTCGATTACCTCTAAAAAGATACGGTCCACATCTTCAATCAACTGGTTGCGGCTATAGTTATAGCCATTTCCCCCTTCTGTTTCATAATCTCCTCTCCAATAGTCCCCATAGTCCTCGTAATCTGTTTAGAAGAACATAAGGGAAAGAAGGAGTAGAAGTACAATATACATAGATTAGCCTTACCTGGAGGTTAAAAAAAAAAAAAATCAAAGATCTGTCACATTTTTATTGCTTTTATAATATCAACTAAAAGGAATGCAAATAATAACACTAGCTAATGTCTGTTAAGCACTTGTTCTGTGCCAGAGATTTAAATGCATTGTCTCATCTAATAAACTCAAACACTCTACAAGATTGACATTATTATAATCCCCACTGTACAGATTAACAGCCTGCTCTTAGACGGTTAAATCATTTGTCCAAGGTCACACACTGGTAAGGTGCAGAGGCACGCTTCTACTCTACTAACCCTGGGTCTCTACTCTCTCCATAGATCAGCTTGCATCTTCAGCTGTAGAACACAGAATTGCATCTGAGTTTTTAAATTCTCATTTTTTCAGGGCCTTATATTTTCAAATCCAATTCAAATTAGATGAAATTTCCACAGTGGGTCTGTATTTATTTGCAAATCACATGTATATACAGTACATCTCTGTGCATTTCATGTAGTGTCTCATCATCAGGAAACATGAACTTGTGTTAGGGTTTTAGCTAATAAAGGTTGCAAATATACATTAATAATTTCTATTTTTACAGGCACAATGACAGTGAATGATGAGGAACATGAGATAAATAAATATTTGGAGGGAAGGATATGGTGATGAGTCACTGTCTTCAGCTTACCTACAGCTTGCGAATACGAGTTTAAGTAGCAGATGAAAAAAAATTCTTCCTTGCTCAACCCCAGGAGGCAGTGAGTCACCAAAGCATAAAGTTACTCATAATATTCATAATGTGTGGCTTCAGCTCATTACTCAGGCAGGAGAGTAAGTTAAGAGATATGGGAATTCCTCCCCATGGTTAAACTTTTATGACCACATGATTTGAGTTATGATTACAACTGTAGAAAATAATGGGTTTCCAGTCTAAATTAATCTGATTTGTTCTTTCTGTGACACCACCATGAGGTAAGCACACAAATGACCTTTGAGAATGAACTAGATGGGAAGTTAGGTGAGATGGGAGTTTAGGTGCAAGACTGCATCTCTGTCTCTCATTCTTTCTGAGAAACAGAACCCCTACTCAATCCCCAGATGACCTCAGGAACCTCGGGGGCCTGAGACCTTCCCAGAAAACAGATGTTTGAGGCCCTGTAGTTGAGCTCTTTCACTGTAGAATGTCAATTCACCTTTCCTTATTCCCTAGTAGTTTCTTTGAGACAGGCCACATGAATTGTTCAGAACATGATCATTAATTTACAGATACACGTTATATCAAAGGGCAGCCTTGGTGATTCATGAGAAATAACTCCATGGCCTCAAAGAGAGCTTCAGGACCTCTACAGACCAAAAAACTTACTGTTTCCTCTTGCCATCTCATTTTTCAGGGCCACATACTCTTCATATAATGGCCTCAGCTGCTTGCCGACCTCAGACCTCCAGCCTTCCCAAGCCCAGAGCCTTTGATTGTAATCCTTGCTATTCTGCATTATGTCATCCAAGCCTGTTATTGCAAAGCACCCAAAGGTAAATAAACATGCATTTTTAATTTTTTATTTGTAAACAATTACATGAACTTTCAAGAATTAAAAGTAAGGCTGGCAGACATCAAGCTCATAAGGTTATAAAATGAAATCTCATGATTCATTAATTTCCTCACCCTTATTATAGTTCCAAAATATTTTTCAGAGAAAATAAACTACTGACATCACTTAACTACTAACTTAATTGAACTACTTGAATGTGACACACTTCACAAATGTGATTTTTGTTAAATGTTAAAAGTTCATCTTTGTGCTGAAACACGCATATTTGGAATCTTCTCGCCTTTCAATTAACCATTTGGAAGGCACAATGTCATTATCTAACATCAGTTTCATTTTTAAAACTTGGAATAAAAAAGTGAATTTCATAATCACTGCTCAAAATTACTAGCTTACCTGGTTCAAGTGCTAAGCACTCCTGTGGATTATTTGGGTTACAAACTTTTCCAGTACTGTAGATGGTGCTCATTGTACTTAGAATTGTGTTCAACTGCAAATTAAAGATAATAAACACTGTTAAAAATGGAAAATATGCTCAAGAAAATGCTAATGTAAAGAAATCCTTTGGGCCATGTGATTTTTATGTCTCCAAATACAACAGTTCACATCTTCTTTGCCAAATATCTTCCTTTATGTAGATCAGGGATATCTCAGTTAAACCTCCCCGCATTTAGCTAGCACAGAGCCTTATAAGCATGTAATAAATATATGTGGAGTGACTGAAATAGACAGATCTACCAAAGTCCCCAAACCATTTCTCACCTACATGAGCACAAAGTGCAACTGTTGTTTCATTCAGCATTCATTGAATGCACATCTATTGAACAACTACTATGTCCTACATTCGGACAATTCTGACATGAACAAGTCACTGGTCCTCAAGGACCCCACAGTCATGGCACAGTGAGGGAGCCATGTTATCAATAATTACATAACAGAGTGATAAGGTCTATAAGTGTCACCAAAAAGTTATGTGACAGTATAGGGAGGAGATTCAGAAATGGCTTTAAAGAGGAGGGGACAATAGAGCTGTGTCTTGGAAGAGAAGCAGAAATTGGTCAAGAAGAAAAGAGAGATGGATGGCAGAGCCTGAAGGTGGAAGGAGGCTGGGAAAGACACGGCATTTTCAGGGCATGAAGACATGTTGAAGGAAATGAGAGTAGTAGTGCTGGTTGGAGAAAGGGGAGGATGTGGGAAAGGAGAGGAAAGCAGAAGCCAGACCATGAGAGACCCTCTATACCGTACTGAAGTTTAAACTTTACCCTGTAGTTAGAGTTTAAAGGAGAGTAAAGATATGAGGGTAAAGCAGTGCTACGTGAAGTATGGTCCATGAATCAGTGCAAGTCAGCAAATGGTTTCTTTCCATTCTGAGATAAGTACGACAGCTGAGAGAATAAATGTTTATAAACTTTTAAAATCATTTAATATTTCCATGACATCTAGGCATGCGATGGATTGGTAATTAAAGACGAAAAGAAATGGAGGAAGGGAGGAAGGAAGGGAGGGCTGGTTCTCTCGCACAGATGATTTAAGAAACACCAGATGAAAGGCCCTGTTTCCCCTTTTCCTATTTCCCGCTTCCATTATTCTTTCACTCTGCTACAAGTCATTATCCTAAAACATAAAATAGATTCCATACTTAAAACTTCAACAACATTCCATAGTTCAAAAGAATCAACCCAAATTTCTTACCATGGCACAAAACCCCTCATGGTATCGTTCTCTGCCTGCTTTTTCATTCTCCCCCTTTTTCCTCTCCCCTGAATTCATGCATCTTTGAATCTCCCCTCTTCCCAAACATTTCAGGTCTTACATGCATTTCAGTGGTTTTCAGTCTCAGCTGCACACAAGAATTATCTGGATCTTTTAAAAATACAACTAGGACAGATGAGGCCAATGGACATAGTTTCACATGGTATCTTTGTGGGAAAGATGGGGAAGCATGAAATGGATGAGATAATGTGGATTAACACCTAGTTAGATCAGTAGAGCCAAAGAATGCATAATAATAAATATCAACTTGAAGGAAGACAGGGGCCACAGGTTTCTTCTTTCTTCTTACCATGCATTTTTTTCTTTTTATAGATACGGATTAGAACACAAAGTTTCAGAGGATAAGCAGCTAAGAAAGAAGACTTTGATGTTAAATAGCCAAATATATTAGACAAAAATATTTCTATAGCTTAGATGAAGGGTCTGTAAACTATAATCTGAAGGCCAAATCCTATCTGCTTCCTATTTTTGTAAAGTTTTATTGGAACATAGCCATGCCCATTAGTTTATGCATTAGCTATGGCTGATTTCCCACGACAACAGCAGAGTTGACTCTGTGACAGAGACAGTATGGCCCACAAAACCTAAAATACTTGCTATCTTTACCTTTACAGAAACAAGTTTGTTGACTCCTGGACTAGAGAGATGGAATGAAGGGTGAATGTAGGCTTTCTTGAATTTGGACAAACTAGCTACCTAAGAATAGAATTTTAAAAGGTATCCCTATAGCCCTAGAGGGTTTTGCTCAGTGATTAGAGCATCAGTCGGCGGACTGAAGGTCCTGGATTCTATTTGGGCCAAGGGCATGTACCTTGGTTGCAGGCTTGATCCCCAGCCCCGGTAGGGGTGCGTGCAGAAGGCAAACAATCAGTGTGTCTCTCTCACATCGATGTTTCTCTCTCTCTCTCTCTCTCTCCCCCTTCCTCTCTCTCTCTCTCTCTCTCTCCTTTCCACTCTCTCTGAAAAGCAATGGAAAAAATATCCTTGGGTGAAGACTTAAAAAATAAAAAATAAATAAAAGGTATCCCTACATTTGGAGACTTCATTGACAGTGACGTTGATATATTGACAGTGACACTGATATGAGACAACCATGGAATTTGACTGTCAAAAAAACAACAACCAAACAACAAAATCTAATATAGTCCTAGACTGTCTTAGTAGGTGTAGAGCACAGGGTGCAGAATGTCACATTGCTATTCACCTCCATGCAGACTAGAACCAACTCAGGGCACTGTGTTCCATCCAAGGATTTGGACAAAATGAAGACAGTAAGTAAGACTCAAAACCATTGTATAGGGGGAATTGACAGAGCAAACCATGTTTAGCCTAGAGAAAAAAGACTCAACTAGTTAAAAAAATTAGCTGCCTTCATTTATTTAAACACTGCAATTTGGCTTTAGAAGACAGAACAAAATGGAGGTCAATCACCGTTCAATGGAGGGAATATTGGTCCATCAATTAGAGGAACCTATATATGAAATTGATGTCTTGGGAACCTATATATGAAACTGATGTCTTGGAAAGAGGTGAATCACCAAACTCTAAAGCAGTTTAAGCTGAGGTTGTTAGCCATTTGTTAAAGCGGTTGCAGAGAAGAGTCAAGAATGAAAGGGGCCCAGCCGGGCATGGCTCAGCGGTTGAGTGTTGACCTAGGATCCAGGAGATCAGGGTTCGATTCCCGGTCAGGGCACATGCCTGGGTTGCAGGCTGCAGCCGATCAATGACTCTCTCATCATTGATGTTTCTACCTCTCTATCTCCCTCTCCCTTCTTCTCTCTGAAATCAATAAAGATATATTTTAAAAAAAAATGAAAGGGAGGAAGGATTCGACTACAATACGAGGCTTCTCAAGCTTGGCACTATTGACATTTTAGACCAGACAATTCTTTGTTGTTGGGGCTGTCTTATGCATTGTAGAATGTTTAGCAGTGTCCCTACCCACTAGATGCCAATAGCACCCCTCCCAAATTGTGACCACCAAAAATGTCTTCAGCCATTGTTAAATGTCCCTGGGAGGCAAAATCAACCCCAGTTGAGAACCACGGACAGAGACTAAGTGTATTCTTCAGGCTGCCTGGTCCTCAGGAAGGTAACCTCTGTATAGGCTGTCCATATACACTACAGTGCCCAGACAATCCCAGTTTAACTCTGTGTCCCAATATAATTACTATGTGTCTTCTTTAATTCTCAAAAAGATTCTAGTTTGGATGATAAATTATTTGGTCACCCCACCTAAACCCAGAGCTCTGTTTAATGTCAGCATGCCACTCTTTGCAGATAAAGGAAGCAGCCATGGGTGATATTAATGTTTAATATTCCCAAATATTTCAACTCTTGAGATTAGTGCTAGAATGTTCACATACTCGTTTGCTCTTGTCTTCTGTGAGCACTGATGCCCCATTCTGCTGAAGGATCTGCAATTGACGCTTGGTTGAAGCATTCTGAATTTCTTCTAGTGGATAAATTTTGGCAAGCTTGGACTGTTCTTCATAAAAGGCAGACCAATTGCTGGCAGCCTCATTCTGAAATGACAAAAAAATAAAATTAAAGTCAGAACGACACTGCTTGAACAGATAGAACAGAAGACATGGTCCAAAGAACATCTGGTAGAACATCTAGTATTTCCTAAGTGGTTTAGTTCTCTACTTTGCTGAAGGTCGAGGCTTAGGTTAAGAGTGACCGGGCCACTCTTGGTCACTCTCTCTTTCTGGCCCAGTGCCTAGTTTTCCCAAGAGTCTTGTTCCTAGAACTGGAAGTGAATTCTCACAAATGATTCACATTGTAGGGTCCTGGAACTTATAGCCTTGGCACTGTGACATGGGTGAGTTGATCAGGATTCAAGGATGAATGTTCTAAAGGGAGAGCCTGGTAAAGCTTAGCATGGACGTAATGGAAACACAGCCCCTCATGACTGTGAGAACCATGAGAAATGAGCACCAGTTTGCAGTAAGCTCACAGTGCTATGACTTACCAGAGACTGTGATCTTAAATTATGTTCCCCAAAGAAGGTTGCCCAGAATATGGCCATTTGGTAGCCATGGTGAATTTTTTACCATCAAAAGAAACCAACAAGCACATGATGATACCAGTACTCACTTCTCCCCCATCTTGAACATCAGCAGGCAAGTGGACTCCTCTAGACTTCTCTAGTGCAGTCTTCCCTCAATGCACAATTTTCCATTTATCAAAGATTAAGTAAGCAACTACTTCATACATTGTACTTTTCTAGACCATATAAAAGAGGTAGCATATGAGGCAAGTAAGAGCTCCATTCCTGGAGTCAAACACCTCTGACTAGCAGTGTGACCTTGCGTGAATTTCTTAGCCTCTCTGAGCTGCAGTTACCTTATCTGTAAAATGAGAGTAATAATAAAACTTATTTCAAAGGGTTGTTTTAAGGGTTAGATGAGAATAAGAAAATGCTTATTAGAGTGCCCAGTGCATCCTATGCATTCAAAATAAGTTTGCTATTTTATTATTTATAGAAAAAGGTCCTTGTTCTTCAGTTGCTTTCAGTTTTATCAGACAGATAAGATATGCATCGTGAATTTTTCATTAATGACACATAACAGCATATGATAATGTATAAACTATGAGTAAGCCAAGCAGTTTCTGTTATAAGAAAAGAGAGATTCATTCAGACAACTAGATTTGGCCAAGCCCTCATGGAAAAGGTGGGGCCTAGACAGACCTTAAAGTAGATAGGAGTTGGATGCGTGTAGAGTACTTTGCAAAATAATTTACCTCATTTGATCTTCCTAACAATCCCATGAGATAGAAAATCATTCTGTTTCCATTTTCATAGGTGCATAAAGGGGCTAAGAGAAATAAATAGTGGAGCTGGCAATCAACTGCCAGCATCTGGATCTTGGATCCTGTGGTGGACAGACTCTAAGATAATTCCCACGATCCCTACTTCCTAGTGACACACATTTGTGTGATCTCCTACCCTTGAGTGTGAGCAGAACCCACTTCTAACCAGTAGCACATACCAAAGAAGACAGGATGTATATGTTTATGTTATATAAGATTATAATTTTTATCTTGCTGGAGGACTCTGTCTCCCTTGCTGACTTTGATGTTGCAAGATGCCATGTTGTGAGCTATCCTGTGGAAAGGGCCACATGGCAAGGAACTGAGGATGGCCTCTGGCTGACAACCTGCAAGAAACTAAGGACCTCAGTCCAGCAGCATACAGGGATCTGAATGCTACCACTAACCCATTAGCTTGGAAGTGATTCATCCCCTGTCAAGCCTCAGGTGAGACTACAGCTCTAGCCAGGACCTTGCTTGCAACTAGAGACTCAGAAGCAGAAGATATAGCTAAGCTTTGCCTGGACTCCTGATCCACACAAACTGTAAGTTAATAAACGTGTATTGAAAAAAATAAATAAAATAAAATAAATGTGTGTTGCTTTAAGCTGCTAAGCTTGTGGTAATTTTTCACACAATTGATAACTAATACAGATTCTAGGCATGAATGCACTTTTCAGACCAAGTCACACCCATTTATATATTGACTATGGCTGCTTTCACACTACAATGGCAGAGTTGAATAAAAGTGAGAGGGCCCACAAAGCCTGAAATATTTATCATCTGGCCTGTTACCAAAAAAAGTGTTCTGACCTTTGCCCTAGATCTATACATTTACAGGAAATATGGGAAACAAAATAGCATGTAAAGCAACATTAAGAGGGCACAACCAGCAAATCCAGAAAGTGGAAGTTTCTATAGAACCGGCAATGCAATTCCTACACAGATAAATTGCGCAAAAAAAAGCAAAAAAAAAAAAAAAAAAAAAAAAGCAAGGGCGAGGCTTTATAGATTAAAAGAGACTTAAAGTACATCCATCAAAACTATTGAAAGAAGAGGACTTTGCTGGATTCTGATTCAAATAAACTAGCCAAATTTTTTTTTTTAAATGAGACAGGAGGGTGCATTTGAATATTGACAAGTTATGTGATGAAACTAAGGAATTACTGTTAAGTTTTTGGCATGGTAGTGTTATTAAGGTTGTTGTAAAAATCTTACTTTGAAAGTCACAAAGTGAAATATTTACACATAAAACTATACGATGTCTGGGATTTCCTTCAAAATAATTCAATAGCCCAGCCGGGCGTGGCTCAGCAGTTGAGCGTCGACCTGGGATCCAGGCGATCGGGGTTCGATTCCCGGTCAGGGCACATGCCCGGGTTGTGGGCTCAATCAATGGCTCTCTCATCATTGATGTTTCTATCTCTCTCTCTCCCTCTCTTTTCCTCTCTCTGAAATCAATAAAGATATATTTTTTTAAAAAATTCAATAAATGTGGGATCAGGGGAAAAATTAAAACAAGATTGGCCAAAGTGTTAATTGATAATTGGTAAAGCTGGGTGATGAGTATTAGGAGATTCAATATACTAGTCCCTTTTTTTATACATGTTTCAAAATTTTTATGATAAAAAGTAAACAAAAATCCATACAATGAAATGCTATTTGGCAATAAAAGGAACAAAGTAATGTTACATGCTACAGCATGCAAAGTGAAAGAAGCCAGTCACAGAGACCACCTATTGTATGAGTCCATTGATAGGAAATGTTCAGAGCAGGCAAATCTGCAGAGACAGAAAGTAGATTAGTGGTTGCTTAGGGGTCGGGGTGGGAGAAAGTGATTGCTACTGGGCAGGTGGTTTCGTTTGGGAGTGACAAAAATGTTTTAAAATTAGATGGTGGTAATGATTGTTCGATTCTGTAAATATACAAAAAAGCATTGAATTGTATGTTTTAAATTGGTGAATTTTATGGTGCATAAGTTATAACCCAATAAAGCTGCTGTTTAAAGCTTGCAATAGTAAAAGTAAAGAAAAAATTCACCTTATTCCCTAAGTCCTATAATGAGATCTGATATTCCCATGAAACTGCTCTAAACCAAAGGGTTTAGTCAAATTAGTGTAATGCTCTTTCACCCAATTACTTGGTGCACACTAAGAAACAGCGGCAGTTCCTCACCACCAAACTACCCTCCCAGGGTGTAGCTGGTGGTCTCCTTGCATCCTTAGATCAATGAATAATTGTGCCAAATCTGGCTATATTTAACCACGTCATTTTGAATTGCTCAAGCTTAATTTCGTCAAAATTACATCACTAAACTGGGACATTATCAAGTTTTCATGACAAAAGGAAACTAGTAAGAACAAGGCCTCTAACGCACTTAACCCATGTTAATTGTCTACACAAGGAACTTATCCATTCACAATTGTTATCTACCTACCAATGTTGGCTGTGCCCATCTACAACCTTCCATTTCAAGAGGCAAGGAAATAAATATCACAACCCAAGGTATCACAGCTGGCTCAGAAGAGTCATGAGAGCATCAGATTTCCTGAATTCCATTATATTTCCAGCACAATGATCTTCCCCCACCCAGTACCTATGTGTAGGCATTTGTGTGTGTCGGGGAGGGGTGGAACACTCACTGGAGACAGGGATGAAGTCTACATTCTTCCCTTGGGTACATAATAGCAGTTTAAAACTCCCCCGTTCTAAGCTCACTGTGATGCCAGCCCTAAAGGCAGAAGAATCAGGGTTTAGGAATCAGGTATGCCCAAGGACTCTAGGGGACGCCAAAAGGGAAGGGCTGAAGAATCCCTAGAGAGCACCCAAAGGCTAAGTATGGGCCTCCTGCTCTCTCTTCACAGTTTCTTACAACTCACCGAGAACTATTTATTAAGTGTTCTCGGAGACCTTTGAGGCTCCAAGAGGGCATTCTTCAACACCCGCTTCAGCTGCATGGACAGGAGTCTGGGGCAGCTGTAGTCGTTACTGACAAACACTGGGACAATGACCCAGGCTGTCTCTGTCGCAATAGGATTCTTTTGCTGTCTTCGAGGAACAAAACTGTCCAGGGACCTCCTATATTTTAGAGATCTTCTGACTTTGCCAAAAAAAAAAAAAAAAATCCTTTTGATTCAAAATGTACCCTATTTCAAAAAGCCAACAAAAAACTTACAACGAAGGGACAATGTAAAAAAAGTATTATCATCTTACTGAGAAAATAAGTACAGTTTAATTGTGAATATTTGGTCTCAAACATGAGAACTGTATTTGTTGTAAAGTAAGGGGGCAATTTATTATATAGTACATGACAAGTGTTTGGTAATTAATTTTCACTGAATTTCTGAACTATTTGGAAATCTGTTTTGAACCAAGCTTTTCTCTTTATCTCTAAGGAGGGAGCTTTTGGGACATTACACTGATCAAGTTTTGTTTTTTTAAATACAAATTTTTTAAATCCTCACCTGAGGACATACTTAGAGAAAGAGGAAGGGAGAGAGAGAGAATAAAAACAACATCGATGTGAGAGAGAAACATTAATCGGTTGCCTTCCGTACACAGGTGCCCAACCAGGGATCAAACCCACAACCCAGGTATGTGCCCTGACCTGGAACGGAACCAGCAACCTTTTGGTGCACAGGATGACACTCAACCAACTGAGCCACGCTGGCTGGGCACTAACCAAGTTTTGACGCCTTCCATTGTTTTAAGGTATGTTCACACAACTTGATCTAAAAATCTCTATGCTAGGTCAGATCCATAGGCAGACAAGCCCCATATTCTGACTCTGAAATACGACCCAAATTTCCTTTACCGTGCTACCTAGTGCTATAATAATACTACATAACAAACAACCAAAAACCTTAATGGTATAAGTGTTTATTGTTACGAGCCTGGAATCACTGGAGCTTGCGAGGCAGCTCTGCTGATCTTGACTAGATTGGCTTACAACTTTGGGGGGTTGGTTTTTGCTGGGACAACTACTCCATGTGTCCCTCATTCTTTAGCTGGCTAGCACAGGCATGTTCTCATAACAAAGGCAAAGGAGCAAAGGAGCAAAGGACAAGCCCCATTGTTCAAGTTCATTCCAAGCCTCCACTTGCATCATGTCTGTTAACATCTCTGCTCAAAGTAACTTACATGCTGAAGAACACAGTCACATCACCTTCAGCGGGGTGGCACTGCGAAATTACATAATCTTGGACATTAATATAGGGAAGAGTAAAGAACTGGGTCCATCAGTGTACCTGACCATAATTCCTTACCCTGAATGGATCTACAATCCTTACATTTGCTAAAATACTTCAAGAACCTATTTAGAGTTTTTAAAGTCTCACTTTTTCAGATTAAAGAATGGCCTCGTTTTTATATTACTTGGCAATAAAATAAAAAAAGAAATCTTGCCATTTGCAATAACATGGATGGACCTAGTGGGTATTAAGTGAAATAAGTCAGAGAAAGACAAATACTGTATGATTTTACTTATATGTGAAATCTAAACATAACAAAATAAAAACAGACCCATAGATACAGAGAACAAGTTGATGTTTGCCAGAGTGGAGGGAGGTGTGTGTGGGGGGGGTGAATGGCCTAGTTCTACAAGTCTTACCAGTTTTACCACTTGTGCTGTAAATAGCACCTCCTTATAATTTGTTGTAAATTTATCTCTTTTGAGCTTTCAAAGGCACCACATTTCTAGTATGAAGAGATTTGGCCGATACAATTGTAAACACACTATCCTTTCTTGTTTCTCTTCAGACTAATTTTTTTTTCATTTTGAGTTGAGTCAGGCTTTGTACAACTAATTCTGCTTCCCCTCCTAACTCTCTCTGATACCCTTAAATCAGGGGTGGGGAATATTTTTTTTTTTCCTGCCAAGGGCCATTTGTATATTTATAACACCATTCTCAGGCCATGCAAAATTATCAACTTAAAAATTAACTATGAAAAAGCTCCTAGATTTATTGATTTTTCAGTTCCTCCTGCGGTTATCTTGGCAGGGCCAGCCCAAAAGATTTCATGGGCTGTATACTACAGCCCACAGGCCAGATGTTCCCCATCCCTGCCGTAAATCATTCCAGTTGCTCTCTTCGGGGGAACATTCTCCATTTCTAAAGTGGCCACCAGCAGCATACCATTTCTAAGCATCCGTTCATCTTAGTTCCTCTCATAGCACCTGCCACTGTGCCTGTTTCATGAGGGGATATCAATATATGTAATAAGAGAATAGAAGAAAGGGTCATTTCCCTCTCTGCCCATTGCCTCCCTCCGCAGGTAGACTCACACAGGTACTCCGAAGTGCACTAATGCACCCTTCACCACTGCCTGAGGAAGGAGATACTGAGCCCCCTCCTTGCTTCTCACATCCAAGTATTTTCACTTTCCTTTAAAAGGCTCAAACTTTCTGAAATTTGGCCACACTTCCTGATTTATATTCTTTCATTTTTGGCCTTCACTCTGATCAACCAGTGTAATTCAAAAGCAATAGCACTTAGTGATCGAGGGATGATTTCAGTAAACATCACTACATATCATTCTATAACAAGCCTTCTCAGCCTCTGGGCAGTCAACATAAGTGCTACAAGTCTCTTCAGCAATTATAACTCCCTCTCACACTAACGACAATGCTACCTTACTGTTCTCCCATGCTCACAAGCATTAAGTTCTATTCTGGTGGTTTTGTGTATTCATTCGGTCTTCACAGAGACCCTATGAAGCAGACATGAAAGCTATGTTATTTTTTACAGATGGAAAAACTAAGGTGCAGAGAGATTCATTAACTAGCTCAAGTTCAACCAGCAAGAAAGTGGTAGATCCAGGATTTGGGCTTTGGCAGTCGTTTCAGAGCTCTTAGGCATGATGCTGGTGCACCTTTCCGACCAGCTACAGGACCATTCAGTTGAGCATAGAAACAAATACACAATACACTACAGGCACCTCCAACAGAGATCAAATAAAAAGTGAGAAAAAAGCAACAATGAAGAGATGAAAAGAGATAAGCAGCAAACATGAGAGAAAAACATGATCTTCTATGACAACACTGTGCTGTCAAAATCTCCTGGATTTATTTGAGCTTTAGAAAAATAGAACAAAAAAAACCTCTGTTGGCAGATTTCAAGTGAGACACTAGGTCTCAGATTTGATCTGCCCAGTGAATGGCAGTTATTTAATTTAAACATGCAAGCTACTAATCATTCAAAAAAATAAGCTTCTGTACAAGTGCCACACACACACAAAAAAATCGTTTCTGAAATAATGCTACTCAATTTCCATCACTAAATGTGGAAGGATGCTTCTTTGGGACCTGTAAGAGAAGAAACCTGAAACCCTTGCTCTCATCAAACAAAACATCTTGCTTTCCCAGAGCATTCTGAGATTTGTCAGAACTGTTTTAACTTTGGTTTTTCTTGGAGGGCTCTGCGTGGATTCTGTGACCTTTGGAAGTCCCGCAGAGCTCTGTGACAGACCAGTTGTTAGATAATTACTAGCTAGCTCTTTCACTACGCCTCCAGTTGCATTTTCCAGTTAATATACTATTTTAGAGAGTCTTTAGATATTCCTTTTTGCATCACTAACTTATGGCATTTCCATGAAATGCTTCGAAGCCCTGACTATGATGAGAATTATGGTGGCAACTTTATAAAGCATGTTCACTGGTTTCCAAGAATCTGGATTAAGACCAGTGGATTATTTTGTAACACTTTTCCAAATGAACCCCAAGTTCAATTAAGTTTAGTCATCTGGGACTCCAGAATCAGAAATACCAAGGCAAATAAACATCCAACCTTCCAGCTCAGAGTATTTCTTTGATTTCCCTCTTCAGTTGTATGGGTAGTAACCCAACCTTTAAGAAGCAACAAATACTCGTGTAGCCATGAGCACTCACCATTTTTTGGGCATTCTCGTTGGTAATATTGGTGTTATAATCCCAAGCAGCAAGTGCACTTTTAAAAGACAGGTCTTCGGCTTGTGAGTTAAAATTCTCCAAAAATATCGTGGCCTTTTCCTCACTGGGGGATTGAGCAGCAGTTACAGCCACAAGGCTGAGAAAGAGCCAGGAATAGCCTGACATCTTTCCCTGTGCGACACACTCCCCCTCACTGAACAACTTTCCCTAGAGTAAAACCTCCTCATGAGTTTTTCTCTCTCGTCAGCCTTTGAACTTGGGTTGGGCACGAGCAGGGAAGACAGAAAAAAAAAAAAAAAAAGGAAGAAAAAACAGTAAACAATCTGATGAACCAATATAAAGTTCACCCTGGAGAGGACAGATATGTAAGCATATTTTAGAATGATTTTTTAAAGTAAATCAAATAAACAAATGTTATTCATTAATCCAAGAGAATCATAGCTCTCCTAGCTTTTATGGCCAAATCAAAACTTGTACATTTGGTTAATAAGTTCCTAAATAGTTGTTAAAGATACACTGAAGGTGTTATAATTTTACAATAACCAAAGAAGCCTCAAATTAAGGTTCATGGGGGTAATGTTATTTACCTGTTTTTCAGACAATTCCATTAACAGTAAGTTATCCCTACTTTTTTTTATTTAAAGCTCATATTCACAAAAATTCTCTACTTGGTTAACATTTTTCCTTCCCAAATAAATGACTTATCCCTTGTCTTTATGGAATTCATTTCTTTCTGATAAATTTTAATTTTCATGATCATTTTTTTAAAATAAGACTACCTTCCACTTCACAGGTTAACTCTCCAGATCTAGCATGGGAAAACTTAAAAAGGTTCATTTTCTATTTCTGAGATGATCATATTTAACACTGGTTCTATGGCTGACTTCATTGTCTGCCTCCTCCCCTTTCACTTACCTGTTCAAACCTCAGGCAAGGTCACAAGGAAATAAGAATGTCTCTGCATGGTATGAAATTCAAGGTGTGTCCATGTCAAGCTCTGGTCATCTTTGGCTATAAGATGATGGCAATATAGAGTTCAAAGAATCTTCAGTGGTTATCCTGTAGAATCTCAAGAGCTGGATCAGTGTCCTTAATCCAGGATGTCAGTATTCATGTCACAAATAAAAGAGAGGAGCCACTTTAAATGGGTAGGCTCATGGGCCTGGTTGACTGTGATTATGAAACCTTCACACACGGAAAATATTTCTTCACCTAGAAAAACAAGTCTTCCAGGTCCAGGTGACATGACAGTAACCAAGCCTTTAAAAAAAGTTTGCAAGACTTCCCCTTATTCCAAAGTTGTACATATTATTGTAGAATAGGAAAAATAATTAAAAGCAAGTCCTTTCCATTATGTTATTTAAGCATTATAAAAAACCTAGAGGTAAATATTTTTACTGCCATTATACAGATTATAAAACTGAAACTCAGAGAACTTAAATTGCCAGACCTCACTCAGCTAGTAAGTGGTAGAGCTTGGACACAGATGCATGCAGCTTGATTCTAGAGTACAGGCGTGTAAGTCGTAGTCAGCAGTCTAAGGGCAATAATGGAGCAGCAAAGGGACAGTGCTCATGCTGTGTCTCTGTGACGATGATGGATTTTGGTTCCACTACATCAAAAGGAGGTGGCTTCTTACTGCCCTTGATGTAACTCGTAATACATGAATCTTTTAAGAAATAAGGTATTGTAATTTAAGTAATTACAATAACGAACATTAAAGAAAGTGAGATGGGGGGTCATCGGTGAAATTTTAGTAAGGCTCCTACCACATGTGAGGAAGCTGAGATCCACTCGCTTCTCACAGGCATTAGGAGAATAACCAGTCCAGAGAAGGGAACATCACATGAGGCTCTGAACAAAGAGCTGCAATGTTACTTTAATAAAACCTGAAACAAAACTCTACTGAGGTCACTTCCTCAATGAAGCTCTTGGGTTTAGAAAAAAAAAATGGGAGTAGTCCAACTTCAATCCCCTGAGGCAGAAAATAAGATTAACGTTATCAAATTAAAATGGAGAAAGCAGGATGTAAACTCTGAAAGCTAAAGACAGATGGACAAGGAACCCGAGATAACAGTGAGGCAGGAAAATTCCGGAAGCCAAGAAATTTTGAGAAGCAGGGGAAATAGGTAAACTGTCCACAATAATTCTGTAGGAAAACGAGCTCAATGATGGCCCACTGCAAGCAGTGACTGTACTGGTGGAATTATTTTCATTCTCCATTGAGAAGATGTTGCTGTTCTGATACCTACCCAGAAGAATTCTCTCCAAGCCCATTCTGAGAATGCAAAGAATCCACTTAAGACCCAGGGGATGGGACCCATATAAACTACTAGCCTAAAGGAATCGACAGTCATTGAGAAAGAATGAAGCCAGAAAACATTAGGAGACTGGAAATGCAGGAAACGTGTTCTACTTCTCAAAAGGACTGGAGGGTGAATTTCACAAAGGGTAGAGAGCTCTTGGTCGTGGCATCTCACAAAACTATAAAATATAACTTGTAGGATGTGGTTTGCACTTGGAAAATATATATCTCTGGCCCTAAATATACTGTATACCTAGGGTTTCACTAGGAACAAATCAAATGCTGCCTGCCTCATTTCCTTTCTGATAAATGAATAAAATAGGGAACAAAGACACAGTGTATCTTCCATTTCAATAAGGGATTTAACGAACTGTAAAGTCCTATGACCAGATAGATCTAAATGTCCCAGAAACAACCACACACTAAAGGATTAAGTGGTCCTCTGATCAACAATAGATCATGTCCTACAGATGGCCAAAAGACATCTGAAAAATGTTCAACTTCACTAATCATCAGAGAGATGCAAGTTAAAACCACAATGAAGTATCCCTTCACACCTGTCAGAATGGCTCCATCAACAAATGACAGTTTCTGACGAGGGTGTGGAGAAAGGGGAGCCCTGGTACACTGCTGGTAGGAATGCACACTGGGGCAGCCACTATGGAAAACAGTATGGAGGATCCTCAAATAATTAAAAATGGAGCTGCCATTTGACCCAGTGATCCCACTTCTAGGAATATACCTTAAGAATCCTGAAACACTAATAAGAAAAAAATATATGCACCCCTATGTTCATAGCAGCACAGTTTACAATAGCTAAGATCTGGAAACAGCCCAAGTGCCCATCAGTAGATGAGTGGATAAAAAGCTGTGGGACATTTACACCATGGAATACTACGCAGCTGTAAAGAAGGATCTCGTACCCTTTGGGACAGTATGGATGGACCTGGAGAATATTATGCTAAGTGAAATAAGCCAGGCAGCGAAAGACAAACATCACATGATCTTGCTTATATGTGGAATCTAAAGAACTTAATAAACTGATGAACAGAATAGATTCAATGACATGGAAGCATAGATGAGACTGATGAATGTCAGAGGGATGGAGGAGGGTGGGTGGGTGGAGGGGGAGAGATTAACCAAAGAATTCATACATATATAAGCACAACCCAAAGACACGGACAATGGTGGGAAGAGGGACTGGGGAGGGGGGTGGGATGGGGTGGAGTGGGTCATTGGGGAGAAAGAGGGACATCTGTAATATTTTAAACAAAAATAAACACACAATAATAATAATAATAATAATACATCATGTCCAAAACAACAAGAATCTTGATTCAACAATGATTTATTGTCTACCTACTATATACCAGGCACTATTCTAGATGTTGGATATACAGGGTGGGGCAAAAGTAGGTTTACAGTTGTGAGTATATGAAACAGAGTTTATTCCTGTATTAATTATTATATTATTTTCCACATGAACTGTAAACTTACTTTTGCCTCACCCTGTACAGTAATAAGTAAGACAGGAAAAGTTCCTGTGGAAATTATATTATATAATGTTGGATAGAGGGAAGAAACAAATAGCTGATGATAAATGCTATGACTTGGCAATAAGCAAGAAAGGAGGATGGTAGGCCCTTATATTGATCTGCAATCCATCGGCCCTTTCCCTTCTCAGGGAAAGTAAAATAAACTTTCTCTTTGCGTCTCTTCTTCTAGTAGTGAAATCTTTCACAGCCTGCTTCACTAACCCAAACTCTAACACTCAATATCTTATCTCTCTTTATTGTTGAGCATGTTGCCCTTGTCTCCCCCGCCCCCCTTTTTTTCTCTCTTTTTGGGACATATGAAGCAAGTTATTCTTTTTCTGCATCTTTTCTTTAGCAAACATTTTTTTAATGGCTTTACATAAGGGCTTTATAGGCCCCCCCCCCCAAATCTTAGCAAAAAAATTTTTTTTAAAAAAGAAAGGATAGTAAATGATGGGGTGGGGATGAGAGGGGTAACATTTGCGCAAAGGCCTGAAGGAAGGGATGAAATCTGTGTGGATATCTAGGGGAAGACTGTTTTAGGCAGAGGGAACAGCAAGTGCAAAGAGTGTAGGCAGCTCTCAAGAACATGAGACTTCTTTGTGGCAGAGCCCAGGCTGGAGGCCACACCAGGAGGGCCTTACAGACTTTGGCTTTTACCCTGAGTAATGTGGTCTGAAGACATTGGAGGGCTTCAAGCAGAGACGTGATCTGGCAAAAGTTTTAACCAGATCACTCTCACTGCCCATTAGCAAGCACACACTATGGGGTAAGGGTAGGTGCAGGGAGTCCAGCCAGGGAGCTACTACAGCAGCCCAGTAAAGTGGGTTGAATAAAAGCTTAATATGAGCTGTAAATCCAACTTGGCTGCCCAATAAAAGCTAAATACATCTTGGACTCTCTTAGACTTTGTTAACACAAGTATTAGATGCAAAATAATTTAGAGCATCATGCTCATTACTGATAACCACTATTTTAGAGAGACACAGGAGAGCATCCAGAGGAAAATAAATAAGTGTGTTATAAAACAGTAAGAGGCTAGGAAAGTTTCAGGGCAGGAGGAATAGGGAAACTGGGGCAGGAAAATTAAAGCCAAAAAGCTTTGCAGGCAGCTTGTAGCAGGACCTTAACTTGAGAACAAAGGGTTAAATCCATTTCTTCTCACCAAAGAATGCAGGAGTGGAGGGGGAAGGGAAGGGGGAGAGGAGGAATCTTTTTTTTTTTTTTAATTTTATTTTTGTTTAAAATATTACAGATGTCCCTTTTTCTCCCCATCCCATCCCCCTCCCCAGTCCCTCTCCCCACCATTGTCTGTGTCCTTGGGTTGTGCATATCTGCATATAGAGAGGAGGAATCTTAATTCAGACTAATCAGAGAGACTATTGAGTTCAAATCATCCTGAAGCTGTTAAAACAGCAGGGAGGAGGGAAAGAGTAGAGTGCCCATTGTTTAAACAGTTAAATCAGAGGTCTTGGGTTTGTCAAGATAAAGTTACTAGGTACTTCTCATAAATTGTGGGAAAACCATAACAAAGAGTTAATGTGTACCAGGATATCTGGCAGAGGAATTTTTAAAAACTTATAGACAAGAGGGTACATAAGACAGAAACCCCCCATCCCACTCACTCTTCAGATTACCTGAGAGCCCATCTGTTCTTCATGGGCCAGAGGTATAGATTTGCTTGCTTTGCTTCACTGATAAGTGGGTATGCTTTAATTTTTTAAATTCATTTGCTTTAATGTTTTAATAAATTCACTTTATCACAACACAATCAAGATCTGTCGTATAAAATCATTTATATGAGAGGACAAGCATCAATCGAGGTTGGGAACAGCCCTCTCCCTCTGACTCTGGGGTCTGTGAGAGGTGCCTGTCACAAATGGGTCTAAAATAATGTCATTTGAAGCACAGTTCAAACAAGAAAGAGAAGACTTAGGGTGGATGTGTGATAGGCAGTTAGACAAGAGCGGAGCAAGGACAATGGGCCAGGTACAGAAGGTCACCAGGGTGGAAAGCCCTGGAGGCCTAGCAACGGACAATAGTAGGGTGTGACCTCGCCCCCAGGGTGGCCTTTCCTCCCTGAGCGTAAGGTTGGTAGCATATCTGGTAGCATATCTGTTGGTCATGCTGTTTGGACCCCTGACCTCTCCTCCCTAGAGATAATATCTAGGCCTCAGTTGCAATTCAGCTCCAGGCCCAGAAAAGCAACTAAACCAGCCACAGCTGACCTCAGGACCAGCTGCATTGAATGATAGTCCCGCCCTGACGCCAACCAATAAATCAGTGGAAACCACAGCCCTGAAAGGACACACCTGGAAAGCTGCTGGCTATTATAATGAGATCTTTCCTTGGGACCGCCCCTAAAATCTCCTCCCTTAAAACCCTTAGGATCTATCGGACCTCGGCTCTCCCTCCTGGGAGTACACCCTCCCCTTCCCCTTCCCCTTCCCCTTCCCCTTCCCCTTCCCCTTCCCCTTCCCCTTCCCCTTCCCCTTCCCCTTCCCCTTCCCCTTCCCCTTCCCCTTCCCCTTCCCCTTCCCCTTCCCTTCCCCTTCCCCTTCCCCTTCCCCTTTCCCTTTCCCTTTCCCTTCCCCTTCCCCTTCCCCTTCCCCTTCCCCTTCCCTTCCCTTCCCCCTCCCAGGCTCCTTAATATTAGCTTCCTCAATCACAAGCTCCGCTGGCCCTTCCTTTGCCTCTATAACTTGTTTCCTAAGCCCATTTCTTCTAGAAATTACTTCTTCTACCTCTGTGATTTACCAAATATATGTTCTCTTATAGTTTGGGTCTGGGCTCTGAATTCTTTCCTAGCCAGAACCCAAGTACTGAGGTTGCTGAACCCAGGTCCTGTCTGACCCCACCAGACTAATACCCAGTGCCTTTCCCGCCGCCTACAACAGACAGTTCTCCATCATGGGGCAGTCATAACATTTACTCTGCCACTAATTAGTTGTGTGACTTTGGGCAGGTAATATTCCCCACACCTAATTTCCTTATTTCAAAGCTGATAACAATATAATACCCATCCCACAGGGACAGTATAAGTATTATATGAATTAATACTTGAAAACACAGAGAAGAATGCTGTGAGCCTAATAATAATAAAAGCCACTCGAAATGAGAGGAGCCATATCATAATTAGAAAACTTTGAGAAGTAAGGGAAATGGGAGAATTGTCCATACTAGTTCTGTAGGAAGCTGTTATAGTCCAAGAATAAGCAAGTTCACATAAACAAAACTAAAATGTACTGCATGGGTTATACCAGTCTTGCATTTTTAAACCATTTAAGGCAAAAATGTTTCTAAAATACATTCCATCCTAATCACTATGTTGCCTGTACGTTATTTTGTGTGTCTTTTAAAATTTTTACAATGACTCACTGTCATCAACTTGAACATTGCTTACAGACTAGGATATAATGTAACACTGTCTTCAAGGCTTTACCTTAGATGGCTCCAAACAGCTTTATTGCTCTTAACTCTGCTGTCTACGTAGGCTCTGAATTCGCTGTCACTTCTTGAAGAATCTACTTCTAGTAGCCCTGCCCACCCTAAATCCCCTCCCTGTTTCTGATATGCTACCTGCTAAAACCTAAATGGGAACTAGATAAGCATGGAGTTCAATCAGAAAGCTCCATCTTCATAGGCTCAGACCTGAGGGTGGGTCTCTACTCTGCTGGAGCAAAGTGCATAGACTTTGAGATCCATATTTTCCTTATTGCTCAACTTTTTACATACTTCCAACAGTCATAAACAGTGAGATTGCCAAGTAGCTATAGCAAAAACTTCTAGTTCCCCAAGTTGTGAGTATAACTTTGGTATACTTCAGAGAAAAAAAGGATGTTTTTGGGCAATTTCTTACCTTAAAATTGATAGAGTAATGCTTCTGACAGGAATAAGAAAGGCTATCAAGGCCCTAGCCAGTTTGGCTCAGTGGCTAGAGCATTGGCAGGTGGATTGAAGAGTCCTGGGTTTGATTTCGGCCAAGGGCACAGCACGTACCTCAATTGCAGGCTCGATCCCCGGCCCCGGTCGGGAGACAACCAATGGATGTGTTTCTCTCACATCGGTGTTTCTCTCTCTCTCTCTCTCTTCCACTCTCTCTGAAAAGCAATGGAAAAAATATCCTCGGGTGAGGATTAAAAAAAAACACTATTATTAGTGTAATATAAATACAAGCATCAAACAAGGCAAGCAATATATATAGAGAATTTAAATTAAAAAAATAAAATTTACATGGACAAGAATTATTTGCATTTAGTACAATTTGTTTTGACCACATATTTATTATACAAAGTGAATTTATATGTACTTTACAGAAAATAAATAAGGAGTTGACTTTTTAGTCCAAAGGAAAAGCTAAAGCTCTTTCCTGTTTCCATTTCTAGTTGTATGGCGGTCATTTTTTCCTACAGATAGAGCAACAATAATCTTCATTAACCAGACTGACAAATATTTCGAACAAAGTTCAAATTTGTGAGGACAAACTGGATTCCAGGGAGTCTGTACTGATTATTACTGGTCTGAATTTATGATAATGCAGTGCTTGCCATGTAACCCTAATTTATTTTCATACCCAGACTGTACAAAATATCAGGTAACACTAGAGCCACTAGCGTAAATTTACCTCTAGAATCTTAGGAGCCAAACTTGAGCCTTTATCCTAAGTAAAATTAGAATCCATGGTAGAGTTTGAACAGAGGAGTGACATGATCTCACCTTTGAAAAGAATCACTCTGGCTACTGTATGGAGAACAGACTATGTAGAGGCAAGACTATAGGCAAAGAGACCAGTAAGGAGGCTATTGAAATAATCCAGGTGAGATATGATGGTGGCCTGGTGGTAGCAGTGAAATTCGTGAGAGGTGGCTGGATCTTGAATATATTTTGACAGCAAAACCAACAAGATTTCCTGGTGAATCGGGTGTTGGCTGTGAAAGAAAGAGTCAAGGAGGGAAGACTAGGAGTTCAGTAAAGTTTGTGACATGTTAGATATCAAAGTGAGGGTGTTGAGAAGGCAATTAAATAAACAAATCTGCAGTTTGGCAGAGAGGTCAGGGATGGAGATAAAATTTTGAGAGTTGTTAGCTAGAGATGGTTAGCCAAGTATGTCTTTTCAGTTAAGACCAAGAGGAAACAATCTTACTTCTTCAGAATCTCAATGTGCTGAAAAGTATTACTTAGTCCAGATCTCGGGAGAATTTGGAAAAAAGTTACTTGAAACAACCCCCATCCCCAAGGAGCGATCTGTGGACTAAACAGGGAGGTTCATGAACTTGGCAAGAGGGTTACATTTCTTCATTGGTTTATAGCAAAGTAGACACATCTCAGAAGGACAGGAAGTTTGCGTTGGAGGAAGGTACAGATTCAGAGAAGGCAGTTCACGTGAGAGATGGTCAAAGTCAGGTGGCTTAGAACCAGTTCAGGTCAAGGCCAAATCAGCTTTCAAAGGAGCAAACTCCTTTTGAAGCCAGCTTCTGCCTTCCAGCTAGAATCTGATGGTAACTGAAGACTTTTACACTTTGGTTAATACTTCCCAAGTGGCTCTAAATATCTTAGAATAAGCCTGCATCCCTATTGGCCTCTACCTCAGACCTCAGATTGAGTAAAAGGGCCATGTTTTCTGATCCAACTAGAAATGCCAACAGTACTTGTCTTCTTAAGGTCTAGCAGGCTCTCTTGAAGACATTGTAACCTCCCCTTCTCATCTTCTAAGGCAGTGATTTTCAACATTTTTCATCTTATGGTACACATAAATTAATTAATAAAATTCTGTGGCACACCAAAAAAGATATTTTTTGCTGATCTGATTTTTAAAATAGGTATAATTTTGATTGATTTACAAATAATAATAATAATAATAATAGTAATTACCTACCCATTTTGTTCCAAAGTGACTTATTAAAAAATCAGGTGTGTATAATTGTAGATAAAGATTTCTGATACCAAGAATGAACCAATCAGATGCAGCCTTATTAGGCAACGTGACCAATAAGATGCAACTTTATTATATGACCTACATATTTATGGTCATATAATAGGGCATTCACATTGGACAGCTATTGTGTTGGCTGTTGTCATGTTTTAATTTGACACTCTAAGGGCAAAGAGGTCAGTGTTCTTGACTAAATAGTCAGGTATTGCATGTTTTAAAAATTCTTGCGGTACACTGGTTGAAAATCACTGTTCTAAGGGATCTGTCTGGTCTGGACCATCAGCGGGGCTTGGCCAAGGCAAGTTACTGGCTCACCCCCAACTTCCCTATGCGCTACTCTGACAGCCTGTTGGATGCATTTGCTCAAACAGCGACAACGTGTCAAGAGAATGAGGAGGAGATCACTATGATTGGGAGTTCTCAGAGGTGCCAAACCTGTGAACAGGAAGTTTGGTACTGGAATAGGTGTGCTTATTTCAGAATAAATTAGGCAACATCGGTTGTAGAAAAGTAAGGTAACTCTGCATCACCAGACGTTTAGGATTCTCTGGCAAGTATGCCCCAGAACTGTTCCGACCCTTTGAGGCTCCATTCCCATTCCCCATAGGATGATAATGTCACCCCAAATTCCTATATATTTGATTCATAAGTGATAGCCAAGTTGCCAATTCAAAATAGAATATATGATTAATGTGATGGTCAGAATTCAGAAATAAAGTCAACATACAGTACTTGACTATGTCATAGTTTAGTACATTACAAAACTAACATTCCAAAAGTCCAGATAGAGAAAAATGGTTATCGCAAAGGCAGAATGGCATGCCAGAGTGTATGAGAACGATTCTACAATGTACAGAATTCTCTTTTCCATTTGTTCCCTTCGCTGACACACAATGTCCTAGATTAGAGCTTATTAACACCTGTGGTGCTGGAAGGATTGTAAGCTTCAAGACTGGGAAGCATTCTTTGGAGACATCAGAGCTCTGAAGAGCTGGAAGGACCAGAAGTAAGCTTACTTGTCGGGGCTACAGGACAAGAGAGCTTACTTGAGGCTTTGAAGTTTTCTTCTAGGTTATCCTGTAAGACTGTGCCCAAAGATGCTAAAGTTTATTTGATTGTAGCACTCCTTTGTTCTCTCTCTCTCTCTCTCGCTCTCGCTCTCGCTCTCTGGAACCCAAGCAAGTGGGAGATGTAGAGGAAAGTATAATGACTCCAGTTCTCCAAATCAGAGAGATGAGGAATGGATAAATCACATCATAAATCCCTGAGTGCCTAACATCTGAGCTTTAAGGAGGATCAGTCTGGAAGTCAATAATTGAAGGGTAAAAGCTTTAATCCCATGTCCACATGGATACATGCAATTGAAATTATAAGAACTTTCCTGAGGCTTCAGAACCTACCATATTTTAAATCAAAATCTATTCGCTTTTGATGATATAGAACATGTAATATCACCACGAATATGTGAAAACTAGAAGCTAAGGTGGGTAACAGCCTTATGATTACTCCATTCTTTATCATTAAAGACCCTCCTAATATTTGCCCCCCTGTCTTCAGTCTCATCAGGAATCTTCTTTGGCTGATAAATATGTTCAGTGCCTAGAAACTATACAACATAAATCCCAGGGCAGCATGAGTCTTTCCTGGGGACAGTCAGAATGTAGCAGATACTGAGAATATTAATTTGGATTCTGCCCAGAAAGGAATCAAGGCCTTATGGCCTTGGAATTTGGATAATGTCATTGGGCTATAAGATGTTATTTTTGTATCTCAATGATCCAAATGTTTTAACATTGGTTTACTTAAGATTAGGCAAAGCCTCAGCAACCTCTGCAAGGGTGGTGTTACTAAGCAATTGAGAAAATTGAAAATTTAAGAAAACACTTGGAGGAGCTCTCATAATGAGTGTCTCTTTCTGCTCAGCCTTTTCACTGGATTTTGTGATTGGTGTTACCAAAAGCTTTCCCCCCCCCCCTCCTATTGTAACACTGGAATTTCCCTAAAATTAGCTGGGAGCAGGAGTCAGTTACAGCTCACTGGGTAGCTTGATAATATTTGGGATATAATTCAGCATCCCCTCTGAATTTATTTGGTCAAGAAGCCCTTAAGCCCAAGTTCTATACAAACTCCATATGAACCTGAAATTCAGGGATAGCTCCAACACTTCCATAAGATACTGGAAAACCTATGATGCTAGAGAGCACAGGGCACTCTAGAGACACTTTTGGTAGTCTGGATCTATGCCTAAAAGTAACACTCTCCATGGTAAACTGGAGAAACATCAGGGGAGGGCAAAAATCTCCATCTATTACCCAGTTGGGATTTCAACCCTGGCACTCTTCTAAGGAGAAAGCTACTGGTAATAAAAAATCAGAGGTTATAAGGCCCAGGACAAGGCAAAGCATTAGGCCAGACCCAAGACACCCATCAGTGAGCATTAGGCACTGGCGATCCAGTACCATAAAGAGCTCCAATGGGGGCACGGAACTTCTGACAGGTATGGAGATGCTGTGGTGAAGCTACCAACTAGAATAGTAATAGGGTGATGGGTAGAGGCAGAGGGGATAAAAAATTACTTAAGTTTTGTTTAACAAAGAGAGGAGGAGAAAAGGAGAAAGAGTGAAAGAAAGAGAATTCTAGGGCATTAACTAGAGAGTACAGATCTGTCTTTATAGATTGCAAATAATGGTTGATACTGATATGCCATGAACTGTGGTAAGCAACTTACAAGCATTATCTTCTTGAATCCTCACTGTCACCCTATGAGTAAGGAACTATTATAATTTCCATTTAATAATAGTAAAAATTAAGACTTAAGTTAACTAAAGAGTCAAATTCTAACTAAAAAGTGGAGGTGCCCACATTTTAACCCACTGATTCATCATAATGCTCAACTAATTAGGGAGAAGGCTTTGTAAATATTTACTCTAAGTTATCTGTAGTAGACCGCAAAACAACCCTGAGCTAAACTCCTGGAGAGTAAGACCACTGGAGCAGAAATGAGACAATCAAACTGAGGCCATTCTAGACCAGTCAGCCCCCCGCTTCCCTGGCAACTGAGTTCAGATGCCTGAGTGAGAGCAGCAGAGACCAGAACTTCCCAGGTGAGCATAGACAAAATTGTCAACTCATAGAATCATGAACTAAATAAATGGCTGTTGTTTCAAGCCATGGAGTTTTGGGGTGGCTTTTAATGTAGCAAAAGCTAACTGATACATTCTCTTAATAACTTCACCAAGGTCTTTCCAAATTATATATTCAGTCAGGATGCTTTTGGGCTGCAAGTAAGAAGACTCTCTTACTCAATTGCTTAAACAATAAGGAGGCCGGCCGCCGTGGCTCAGCAGTTGAGCCTTGACCTAGGATTCAGGAGATCTCAGTTTGATTCTCCATCAGGGCACAGGCCCGGGTTGCGGGCTCGATCCCCAGCAGGGGGTGTGCAGGAGGCAGCCGATCAATGACTCTGTCATCACTGATGTTTCTGTCTCTCTCTCTCCCTCTCCCTTCCTCTGTCTGAAATCAATAAAGACATATTTTTAAAAAAATAAGGAAAACATATTAACTTACACATAAAAGGCCATGATAGGTTAAATCCAGAATTAATTAATTTAGTGGCCTAATGATATCATCAAAGGCCTAGGTTTCTTCCATCTTTCCACTATGTCACCCTCAGCATGTTGACCCCTACTCTGATTAAAGCTTCTCTCATGGTAAGTCACAAGATGGCTACATTCATTTCAGGCATCACATCTAAAAATGACAATGTGGAAAAAGAGGAACTGTTTCTCCCTGTTTTTTAGTGAATTTTTTTAATAACAAGGGAAGCTTTCCCAGGGGACTTAGATAAATGGATTAGACTAATAAAGATTTACATCTGATTTATGTTGATAGACATCCAATTAAACGGCTCTGCCTTAAGGAAATAGAAAGGGATGTCTTTCATTTAGGTAATATAAGTAATGCTTTTTTCCACCCACTGTAGAAGGGGTTATTTCTGGGGATATTTTCTGTAGAAATTTTATTCCAACCATGAGTTTGGGTCCTTATGAATTTCAGGCACAGAAGACAGAACATGCAAGAGCTTCCCAAATTATACCTTGGTCTGGGGGAGTAACATCCTAGTATCAGTATCATGCTGGTGCCTCTACCCGCTGACTCTATGCCACATAACCAGATAAGAGCGGGCAAACAGTGTTAACTACTTGCCCAGATGATGTGAATAAACTCTAATTTGTAAGATTACAAAACTTTTAATGATTTCAGAGAATTAGGAGGTCAGCATAGGCCCAAGGAGTCAGGTAGGCTTTCTGAAGGAAATGAGACTCTGAATCATAACGGCTAATACTACTACTAACAGTAACAATAATAATATTGAAGCTTCGTTGAGTGTTTACTATGTGCCAGGCAGAGTTTAAATGCTTTACATGTGCTCTCTCACTTAATCCCCACAATCCTATGTGGTAAGCAATAGCACCATCCTCATTTCTAAGCAAAGAAACTGAGGCACGGAATCAAGATCACAAAGCTGGAAAGCAATGAACTAGGATTCAAACCTCAGCAGTCTGGCTTCAAGCCCACACTCTTTGTGGTTAGAAAGGGATTTTTGGAACAATTCTTATTGCAGGCATGGAAGAGAGGGACATTCAAGGCATAAAGAAGCATAAAAGGGGTGGTTGTACAGCTCAATAAATGGTCCCAGGATGACATCAAACTTTCATTAGTTATGAACACAGTTTCTCCTTGCATTTCTTATACTGCACTTATCATGATTTGCCCTGAGAGGATATCACTGGCGCTCTACCCTATCTTAGTAAAAAGCTATGTTTTTCTCAGTAAGGTGAGAATGTTCAGGAATAGATAGTAATTAGAGATCATAGATTCACAGATGACAACTTCATATGGCATGGCAGGAATTTTGTTCTCTTCAAAGCAAATCCATATCAGTGGTATAGAGCAGTGGTTCTCAACCAGGGTGATTTTGCTTCCCAGAGGACAATTGGCAATGTGTGGAAATATTTTTGGTTGTCACAACTTGGGGGAGGATGCTGCTACATCTAGGGAGGCTGCTAAACATTGCACAATGCACCAGGCAGTTCCCCTCAAACAAGAATTATTTGATCTCAAATGTCAAGTGCTGAGGTTAAGGGGCCCTGATCTTGATAGTGCTATAAGCATAGTGCTTTTAAGAACTAACATGTGTACATGATTCCATCTCTCCACATCTCAAGCAGGGCCAAGCAGAATAGTAAACTACCTACTCCCAATAGCAAAGCTGCCAAGGCACTGGAACACAAAGTATCCAATCCTGTTTAGACATGTATACAGGGTGTCCCAAAAAATATACACACAATTTTTGAATAATTATAAAGTCAGTGTATATTAGAATACATTTCATTTTCAAAATGTAAAATCTATCAGCTGTTAAAGTGTGTATACATTTTTGGGGACACCCTGTATGTGTGTATATGCACTGGTCTCATTACATACTGGGGATGCAATGTAAAGCAGAGGAAATAGAGTCAATAACATTATAATAACTGTGGTGACAATGGTTACTAGACTTGTGGTGATCACTTTGTAAGGTATGTTGAATCACTATGTTGTACACCTGAAACATATAATGCTATATGTCAATTATAATTTGAAATAAATTAATTTTTTTAAAGGAAAGTTGCAGTTCTGGTTGCAGTGTTACTGTAGCCTCTAAAATGTGCCCTGCATTACTCACAAGCAAAGCACAGATAGCAAATGACCTAAGTGAAGTATAGCACAGGAATGACCAACAAAACTGAAAGTGCTCTTTAAATAGTGAAGCAAAAATATGGTCCTCATTTTTTTAAATTTCCAGTTGTGAAATATATCGAGTCTATTTAAGATTCTGATTTCTCCCCATGCCACTGCCCGGATTAGACCAAGAATAATCTTAGCAATCACCCTGCACATTACTCACTGGTGGAGTTTCAGGCATCCCAATCCCAATTCTTGTCCTCCGCTGAGTACACACCTGGCATGGCACAGCTGACATGTGCAAGTTATTCCAGGAAGAGGAGTTGATGACAAAGTACTTTTTAAATGGAAACAAGCTAAAAATAGAACAGTAATAATTAAAACATGGAAATTGAAAGAATCGGTCACTGTGAATCCTTTAACACAATGTATGAACATTTTTAAAGACTGTATAATTTGGGCAAGACATTTAAATTAGCTTGGTCACTTGATATTTAATGAAATAAATAATGACAATCAGTAAAAATAGTGAATAAAATGAGCACTGTGAATAAAACTTTTATATTCTTTATAAAAAGTAATATTGAAATGAGTCCACAAAGAAAAAAGATTTATCTAGAGAAAATATTTTACTATTTGGATAAACATTCATATCCACAATAACTAAATCTTAGAAGTAAGATAACCTACCTCTCTGAAAAGAAACATAGAACTGGCAGGGAAATGGTGAAAGGGAGTACATTGATATATGTAAGGCACCTATTTGCATTCCCAATACAAAGAAAAAAAGAACGACAAAACTATGAGGAAAACTGCCAAGTACACTGATTTTTAACCCCCACAACACCCTCAATTCCCCTCAAAGGACTCTAGTATAATACTCAGGGAGGTTTTGTAAATGACATTTTATTTGCTGATCTATTGGAATGTGCTGTTCCAGAGCATGATGTTTGAAACAATAAACCTAAGGTTTTCTGCAGTCACTGTACAATTAACATGAACTTTGGTATTTCCCTTTATGGCTAAGCAGATGATAATCTAGCAAGCAAATGCTATAACATGTGATGGGAATTTAACAGGAGTCTCAATTACCCTTGGAATGATGGCAAAGATATTAACGTTGGCAAGCCTCTGTCACTTTGGAGCAAGCAGATTTTAGTTCTTATACTCATTAGTTTAACTTTTCTTTAGTTCTTCAAAGAACATGTTAGATTGTCCATGGAATTGTACTAAATAAAAGCCAAAGACTTTCATTTAAATGAATTGTTTCACTGCTGGCTGTGGCCCCGTCCCCCCAGGGACCTTTGAATCTGCTTGTAAGAGCTCCAGGGAATGTAAAAACAGGATAGGTGACTCATTCCCACGTACCTGGCAGATAAGTCACAGGCTCCAATTCTCAAAGTCACAGAGTCTAAATATCATTAGAATTTCACTGCATACACAATGTTTTACCATATTGACTAGTTAATTCAACGAAACAACTTGTCCATCCAGTCAGATAGAATTTTTTAACTAAATTGATTGGTAGGCTAGTTGATTCAATAAATGTCAACTGATTCAATGATAGTCATAAAGTCAAAAGAGAGTAATCATTTAAAAACATGATCATCATTATCTAATTGAGTTAAAGTTAATACTGGGATAATTAGCTGCGTTACCACAAGTTTCTGTGTCTTTCTCTTTAAGGATTATATAGGATGATCTCTGGGGTGAAATTATGGTATTATTGGGGTTAGAAGTGATGTGTCCTTGAAAGATTTTTCTTAGCAGAGTTTTTGTGGGTTTTTTTTTTTCTTTCTTGTTTTGAAAATGCCTAACCACTGTCTCCCTACTAGATCTACATGTGGCTGTGTCTTTCTAGATGGGTAGGTTATCTACTTCTGAGATTCAGCCATTGAAGATGAAAATATATATTTATATAGTAAAATAATTCCCTTAAATGAACCCTTTTATTCCTCTTTATGGCCTCAAGTTGAGCAGTATCAATTTCAATTTTAATAAGTAAAAATTTTATTCAAAGCCAGGCAGAGAAAGACAAACATCACATGATCTGGCTTATATGTGGAATCTAAAGAACTTAATAAACTGATGAACAGAATAGATTCATGACATGGAAGCATAGATCAGACTGACAAATGTCAGAGGGATGGAGGAGGGTGGGTGGGTGGAGGGGGAGAGATTAACCGAAGAATTTATATGCATATGTGCACAACCCAAGGACACGGACAATGGTGGGGAGAAGGACTGGGGAGGGGGGTGGGACGGGGTGCAGTGGGTCATTGGGGAGAAAAAGGGACATCTGTAATAATTTAAACAAAAGTTTTTTAAAAGTTGTATATTAAAACTTAAAAAAAAATTTATTCACAGAGCACATTTTTTTAAATTTGCTTTTTTATTATTTCATTCTATTCTCACAGTAACACTTTGGGCAAGTATTACTTCCTTTTTTAAAGCTAATCTATTTACATCAAATGGAGGCATGCTATTTCACTGCATTGCCTTCTCTCCACTTTTATGAATTCCTGCTCACCTGGGGCCACCCAAATTAGTAAATGGTGTTAGAATTAGATCTCAGGCAGTACAGGTGGTATTGTGCATAATACAAATATTAATCTACTCCCAGTAGAATCCTATTGCCAAACAACTTAAATATTTCTGCATTCAATAATATTAAGTACAATAAATAAAGATCATATGGAACATTATATCTGTTCAGGTCAGGCGTTGCTGCCAAATGGTTTTCAGAGGTTTCTGGATCTTGGAGTTGCAGATAAGGGATTGTGGATATGCATTCCTCTAGCCCCGGTGCTCTCTAGCACTATGTGAAGCAATTAATCATTTAATAAACAATGACTACTTGCACAACATTTTCTCTCTTACTCCAAGGCTTCTCTGGATAGAAACCTATTGATGGTGATCAGAGAGAATAATTAAGCCCAAGTATTTTCGCCATCGCCTTCATTATGCACAAGATGCAATTCTCTTCTTTCTTTCACTACTGAGAACTAGACTACATTTTGACACAAAATCACTCAATTTTTCACCTTTTTACTTCTTTCTCTTTCAGCTTCTCCATATCACAGAAAATTCAAGAAGGGAGAGTGTATCAAAGGGAGGGTTACAGGGTGCCCCTACACTGTAAAACGGGTCAAAGAGTTTCAGCAGGGTGAAGGCTAGGAAGCTGTGACCTCGACAACCAGAAATTCACTAGTGACCTATTTTTTTAAATAAGAATTGTATCTCCGTTTTAAAAAATATATCTTTACTGATTTCAGAAAGAGGAAGGGAGAGGGAGAGAGTTGAAACATCAATGATGAGTCATCACTGACCGGCTGCCTCCTGCACGCCCCACACTGAGGATGGAGCCCGCAACCCGGGCATGGGCCCCAACTGGGAATCTGACCTTGATCTCCTGGATCCTAGGTCAACGCTCAACCACTGAGCCACCCTGGCCTGGCTCATTAGTGACCTCTGAGGGAACAGTTTCCTCGGGGTTATGGGAATGGAAGCCAGAATGCAAGAGTTGGGGAGCAAGTGGATGATGGTGAAGCCAAGACAGTGAACAGAAACCTAATTTTTCATTAGCCAGAATCAGTGTCCTTTAAAGGTCTTCAGAATGTAAGTTCCTTTTGCTAGTTCCGTGTGCTAGGTTTGGATAAAAGCTTAATGTTCCTGAGGGCTCGCTCCTCCGCCTGCATGAGGATGTAACCTTTAGGTAACTCATTTCACTAGCCACATTTTGTTCACTATGCTTCGCAACTTTCCCTCCCTGCAGAAAGGATCTCAAGCAACAGTGTGCTCCTTACATTCCACAGCTTTCTACTCCTGCTCAGGAAAACTGCACGCGTGCCAAGAAGTTCCCTCCCGACACCCTGTAAAGAGACTTGCCCCCCAGCCACTGGGGCTGATGCCTCTTGGAGCTCAGCCCACGTGTGCTCAGATGCTTTAACCGTCTGCATTCAGAAGCCCTAATAAAATTGCCTTTACCTTCTCATCTGGCCTTGTGTGTCCCTCCTCAGCAAGCCTAACACCATGTACTTTCTTCTTTCTTTCTTTTTTTAAAAAATTTTATCTTTTTTGTTGAAAGTTCCATGTACTTTCTTAGAGTTTCATTAAAACCTGCTTTTCCACAAGCACTGACAATCACAATACAACCAAATCTGGTACTTATTAAATTATATTTTTCATTTGCATTGAATTGCTGACATTACAACAGATTGTCTTCTAATATTTTACATCATAAATATATAATATTTTGACTATATCATGGGTTACTATGCTCCTGTGGGCTGGCCTGAAGGCTGTTTTACATGACATATTTATATGAAACATCTTTAGGAGCATCTTTCCAAAATTTCAAAGAACTGACAAACTAATTGCTTGGCATCTTTCTAGGTCAAAAGTGCTTGCATAACAGCAATTTCATATGGTTCAACCCTGTAAGTTTTCAAATGCAATGTTGATAAAAACTGGATATAGCCACAATACTTCACTGGTCACTAATTATGGTGGGTTGTGAAACAATGGTTTAGGATGGCCAATGGAGTCCAAGAGCAACTGGGTCTTAACTTTTGCTAAATTTTGCAAGTAAGAGCCATTTGTTCACTGTAGCAAGGTACCTGACAATGGCACTTTCCAGGCTTGCCTACCACCAGTGGCCAGTGTTCACCTTTGTTCTATGCCATTCCCAGGAGCTCTTGTTCCACCCTTTCCAATAGGCTTGGATCTGACCTTTCCCTATTGTTCTGGGAACCTACTTACAGATTGGGACAAAAGACATTAGACACTTAAAAAAAACTAGTATCACTCTCTCTGGGTCTGATTAAATGTATCCCTTCATCCAATACCCTACATCCATATTATTGTTATTTGTTCACTAATCTTCAAAAAATATAAGCACTATCAAGGAATAATTATGGAAAAATGACATATAGGGACACAGTTGTCATTTCTTTACTGGCGAAACACCCCTACTGCCCGTAGAGACTTACACCAACTATTTGCACCCTACCACTACCACCACCGTTAGAATAAAGAGGAAACTAATACTGTGCTTTATAAATTGACTCTTTATTCTGTACCCCATATCTGATTTTAAAAATTCTTTTAAACAATGAAAATATGAGAGCAAAATAAAGAGCAAAATAACTCAGTAAGTAACAACTAGAAACTATTCACTCATTCATTTAAGCCAAAATTCCAAATCGAGACTGGTATTCTTAGTAATAAATTTAATTTTGTCATAAATGATGAATGGGTCTCTTCTAGGACATTCTTTATCTGCTTATGTTTCCTGAATCCTTACATGATATCTTACATAGAGTGGACATTAAAAAAATTCTGAGGCAGGAAGGAAGGAAAGAGCAAAGGAAGGATAGTAGGAAAGAAGGAAAGAAAACTTCCATACATTTGCTTATGTAATTGAGATAACTAGGTATGTGACATTTTTATGAAGGAAAACAAGATGTAAAATGGGAAATAACATACTATATTAAGGAGCTCCATGAATTTGAATCAAGGACTGGGGATTTGGACCCTAAGGAATTTTTTACTATTTTTGGTTCTTAACCTGTGTTCTCTCCTTGTCCAGTAATGATAAATGTGCATATTTCATTTGGTGATATTCACATTTGAAATCTGATCATGTATCATTATAAATTCAAGAACTCACAGCATTCTTTTATATAGTGAGATTTTGTATTGGTTAGTCCTTATGAAAAACATGGAAGAGAAAACTACACCCCCCCCCACAAAAAAGTTTTACATTTACAATACTTCTGTGAAACAAGTACAAATATCACCATCCCAGCTAATTTTTCTGTAGTGACTTGATTTTCAGACACTTCCGTGTTTCTGTTTTCATTGTAGTTTTTGCTAAGGACTTGGGGACTTGAATGACAGTTGTATTTCCAATTGCTTTACAACATTTTATTTCCAGTACATATCACCTCACAATGTGTTCCCTTGTGGCACATAACAGGATCATTAAATTAAAAATGGAAGGTATAGTTGCTGATTGCTGCTCTCTAATTACCCAGAGTGTTTGTCAAGGGCAGGAGGCAGGACACATAAACTCCATTTTGCTGTTATCCTGTCGGGTTTACAGCACATCTCTGCTAGCACAGAAGACTTCCCTGGCAAGTATATTTAGTGGAACAGGCCTTTGCAGCTGGAATAAATCTCCCTTGGCATCAGAATAAACAGACAGTGAAGAAAATGACCTAGTGATCAAATTGGTTTATTTATGCCTTAAAAATAAGACGCCTATCTAGAATCAGTGTTTCTCAAGCATTTTTCCCATTATTGAGACTTTTTATACATATTTTCCTAATAGCTCACCCATGACATTTTCATACCATAGATATACTTTGTATCTGTTTATGTCCTGTGGCCCTTTAGAGGACTATAAACCATTATAACATCTAAACTTTTTTCTCTCCACCAAGAAAATTTCCATCCTCTTGACAATACATGTCTTGGATCATGCTTGCTAGTACACACTGATTGAATTCAGATGATGTTTTGTCAGTTCTATGTGCAAAGCTACACTATTCAGGAGTATACAACTCAAGAGGATATAGGGTAGAAGATGATTCTTTAGTAAATGATATATTGTCAACCAAGAGATGAAATCTCATTCCTCTCCTAAAAATAAGGAAGCTCTAATAATATTAAAGAGCATATGGTTCCCAAGTAAAAATGATGTCCATGTCAAAAATCTTGCACTCACAAATTCAAACTCCTCCACATACAGAAAGAGGGGCAGACTTTGCTCTCAGAAGCACTAAGACTATGAGCTTGCAATAGCCACCATTTCACATCTTGTCTATTAGCACATATTTATTGAGCTCTGACTTTGCAGACTTTTAGCTTTATGAGTACAGGGATTATGGTCGATTTTGCTCACCATTGTAGAATAAAAAAAAAAGGAAGGGACGAAGATAAGGCAGTATGCTAACTGACTTGAAGACTGCCTCTAAGAATATTATATTTAAGACAGATATGTAAACAAATGAATGAGATATAATCATTATAATTAAAAAGTTGTATAGATATGGTGAGGTTACAAAACAGTGATTAATTCCATCTGATGAGAGGTGGGAGCAAACTGAAGTGGGTTATGAAAATGTTTAGAGAGACAAGGCTATATTAGGACTTCTGCGCACCCTAGGGCACGCTTGGTTTGTGGTCTCCTTCTTCCATGAAACATATTTAAATATAATTATAGTACAACAAGATGCGCATAATTATCTGAGCATTCTAGAAGGTCCAGCAAAGACCTCCAGGAAGGCAAGATGTTTAAATGAGGGAGACCCTAAAGATAAGCTGGAAGAGTGGCAGAGAGATAGGGAAGACTGTTTTAGATAGAGGGAACAACTTGTTCAAAGGCCTAGAAGTGAGGGAACTATTATGATTGGTGAAAGAAAGACAAAGAAACAGAATGGGGAGAAGGGGTGAGAGATAAAGTTGAGAGGAAAGTGAAGGTCAAACCACAGTTAACCCTGTATTAAGAAGTCTGGCTTTACCTAAAGACAATAAGAAGCCATTTAGTGAGGGTACAATAGAATATACAGATGTCAAATTCTAAAGATGTACAACTGAAAATTAATATGATGTCATTATCAACCAATGTTGCCTCCAATAAATATAATTTTAAAAATAAATAAACATAAAGGCTTCTATGATAGGAACCAACAGGATTAGGTTTGCATTTTGGATATTCATTCAAGCTATACTGTAGCCACTGGACTGGAAAGGGTGTGGTGGCTATTCTGGGGATCCACAGCCCCCTTCTTCAGGGCCCATGTACCCATCCCCAGTTTCTGGAAATGTTGGTTTTTGAAGGCTCACAACTGAGTCCTTCAATGGGAATTGCCCCCAGGCACAGGGAACTATCTTTCCCAAGAGCAGACCCTCTCCCAGATAGCACCCATGGCCACAGCCGGCTAATGAGATACAAAGGTCCAACCATGTCATCTCAATCAGGGACAACCTCAGCTCCTAAGTTCCCTGAAGGAGTGGCTGAGGCCTCTGTTGTAACCATGTTGCTGGTTACTTCTTCCTCTGCCTAAGCCCTATTTTATTAGTTCCTATTGCTGCACAACACATTACCACAAACTTGGTGGCTTAAAAAACACACATTTATCATCTCACAATGCTCATGGGTCAGGAGTCTGGGCACAGCTTAACTGGGTCCTCTGCTGAGGCTGCAAGCAAAGTGTTGGCCAGACTGCATTCTTATTTGGAGACTTGATTCCAGTTGTTGGCAGAATCCATTTCCTTGTATCTGTAGGACTGAGGACGCCAGCTTCTTGCTGGCTGTTGATCGGAGGCACCTTCAATGCCAACAGGCCACCAGCCATTCCTAGAGGCTGCTCACAGTTTCTTTCATATGGGCTTTCCCAACATGGCCACTTACTTAAGCCATCAAGGAGAGTCTCTAGAACAAGTCTGCTAGCAATACAGACTCAGACATAATATAAAGTAATTGCAGGAGCAATGGCTCATCACCTTTGCTGTATTCTGTTCATAAGAAGCAAGTCACAGGTCCGATCCTCACTCAAGGAGTGCAGATTGCGGGAAGGTGTAAACATCAGGAGGTGGCAGATACCTCAGTCTATCCGCCATGCTTGCCTTCCTCACTCCTTACAGGTATATTTCCTGAGAGCAGGCCTCAATAAACCTCCTGCATGCAACTATCCATCTTAGAGTTGATATCCTGACAGCAATACTGGAGGCAGGGAAGCGAGCTAGAGACTGTTGCTGTAACATCAACTATGGGTGATAGCAGTGGGAGACTGAGCAGCAAACTTTCTTTGTATTAATAAATGTATAATAATTATTATTATAATTTAGAGTGACACATGGCCTATCTGAAAGGAAAACCAATCCTAAAAATTATAAGGTGTCTTCAAGCAAGGATACGTACAACAAAAATAATTCATTTCTAAGTCAGATTAAATATAACTAATAAAAATTACGCTTACTACATTTCACAGTGTGAAAATAAACCTCAGACCACAATCGGTCGCATAATCAAAAAGAAATAATTATCACTTTATTAAATTAGCATAGATTGTATTTTTACAAATTGGAGAAATAGTCAACAAATAGAGCTGCGCTGAGACTGATAGAAAATACATAAGCAACTGTTGGTATGATAACAGGATCAAATTCCACGTCGTTTACCAATACTCCCATTTTTATCCATCCCATTTACAATAATTACTTCTTACTTACTTAGTCATACACAGAGTGATATAAACAATATTCATAATTATTTCCACACCATATCATAGGTATACTCCACTGGAAAAGTATTTTTCCTTAGGTCTTCAGAGTGTAAAATATATTTAGTGGTCTGGCCTTTTTTCTGGGGATGCTTAAATACTGATGGATTTTTAAATCAATAATTACAAACACCATATGACTACACTTAAACACTGTGTTGTCAGGGAAATATTTTAGAATATTTGTAGTAGTCAACAGTGTATGATTCCAATGGTCCTCACAGGTATAACTGATTGTCCTTCACTTTCATGAACATCCAAAATTTCTTGCAAAAGAAGAATGGTGAAACAAAATGTGTAATCAGCCATTGATAATTTGTGGTGCTCAAACAGTTGCACAGAAATCTGTGTTGAGTTTCTGGGGAAGCAAAACAGCAGCCCTTCAGAGAGGCGTGAGCCGCTCATCCTCTGTCATGAAGGTGTCATTAATGTGCCACCCCTTTGTGTCCAGGGGGTCACAGGGGATGCCATTTTCAACTGTGATGGTGTTTTCACACTTATCTTCAGTGTCATCCACTTCAGATGGTTCTTTGTTTTTCCTAAATGCACAGAAAAAGAATGATTGGGATCTTGGAGGAGAAAGCATTCTTTTGCACAAACGGGGAGAGCAGGAAAGAGGAAACTTAGAATGATGAGCAATTGATGCCTGTGAATTTTCAAGTAAGTTTCAAAGATCATAAAGAACTGATGCAGTGCAAAGATGCTATCAAGGTAAGTTTGCATGGGTGATATATTCGTATTGATCAAAATGAGTGCTTACCTGGAATACTAAAATAAACATATATGAACATGTATGTGAATGAATGTTTAAGTATACTTATATGAATGAATGTTTGTATATACACATAAACATTAACACATACAAACTGTGTGAAGGAATATGAGGAAAAAGTATGGTAAATTGGCAAGTTAAACATTTGGCTCTAGGAGATAGGAGCCCAAGGTAGGTCTTGAATGGGATCCATGAAAAGAGAAAAGAGGGGAGGGGAGGGGAGGGGAGGGGAGGGGAGGGGAGGAAGGAAGGGAAGGAAGGGAAGGAAGGAAGGAGGGAGAGAGAGGGAGAGAGGTAGAGAAAGAGAGAGGGGGGAGGAAGGGAGGGAAGAAGGGAGAAAGATGGAAGGGAGGAAAGGAGGGAGGGAAGGAGGAAGGGAGGGAGGAAGGAAGATGGAAGGGAAGAAGGGAGGGAGAGAGGAAGGGAGGGAGGAAGATGGAAGGAAGGAAGGGATGGAATGGAGGGAGGAAGGAAGGGCACATACACGTGATATTTGTTGTATCTCTTGTATTGTTGTTTCTTCAAATGGATGGAGGAAAGTATTCATTATCCTACCTTAGGAATTAGGAGTTAGTATAGATTTTGCCAGGCTTCGCTGATGGTTTATTAGATAATTTCAAATAGCTGGAGTTCATAATGAAAGGTAAAGTAGCATCCAATACTGCAGACCCCACTGTCATCACTTGGAAGTATTGTGTCACTGTATGTGCCACTGTCAAATGTGTCACTACAGTCCCAGTGCTCCAGTTGAAAGTTGAGGGTTATAGTCCCAGAGACCTAGGAAAGGATTGGCTGCTGTGTTTTTCCATTCTCAGAGTGAAGACACTGCACTGGCTATTCCAAGCTCCAGCAATCAACATCAGTGCAGGTTGGGGTGGGCACAGAGTTTCATGTGATGAGAAGGTCCTCCAGCCACATGAAGTCACCTACTAGAGGATTAGAATACTTTGGCCCCTCCTCCTGTTAACAGGAGTATTGTCAATTTCCACATCCTCCAGAAAGCAAAAGCAATTGACATTCTATAACCATCAATCACATCATTCCATTCATAGTATCCAACACTGTTTCAATAACTATGTTTCGAGTACCTACTATGTGTTGGAAGAGACACAGTCCACATCCTAAAGTGAAAAGGGTTCAATAAAAGGTAGAAACTCCAGATTTCACTCATGCTCTCTCCCTCCATGTTTTATGGATTATAAAAGAGAGGAGTGATGTTTCAGCAGGGGTGAAGCCCTGGTAACAAACGTATATTTATAAATTATCATAAAAATGCCTGACTCACACAATTTCCCCCCAAATCACTCCTCATTGGGCTTGGAGTGAATAATAATCTCCATAACAATAGATAGATTTTTAACAGTCCAATTTTTTTTTTTTAATTTATCTTTATTGCTGAAAGTATTACAGATGTCTCCTTTTTTCTCTCATTGATCTCCTCCACCCTGCATCCAGCCCACTCCCAGGCCTTCCCCATACAAATGTCTGTGTCCATGGGTTATGCTTATAAACATATAAGTTCTTTGGTTAATCTCTCCCCACCTTCCCTCTGAGATCCCTCAGTCTGTTCCATGTTTCTATGTCTCTGGATCTATTTTGTTCATCGGTTTATTTTGTTCATTAGATTCCACATATGAGTGAGATCATGTGGTACTTGTCTTTCTCTGACTGGCTTATTTCGCTTAGCATAATACTCTCCAGTTCCCTCCATGCTGTCCCAAAGGATAAGAGATCTTTCTTTTTTACAGTAACAGTCCAATCTTACCCTAAAATTTCTGTACGTTAAGTATGAAAGCCATATTACAAAAATCTTAGTGGATGGAGCAGTCTGAAGTAGGTGGCAATGCAACAGAGTCTTGGAAATAATGGTTAATGGGTTTATTTACCAGTTTCTTCACTTAAGAAAAATGTTTTTATGGAGTTAGAAGAAAAATTACAGAGAGCTGAACCCAGGCAGATCACTGCAAGGAATCTTGCCTCCCCCTCCTCAACCACAAAGGAAAAATAATCCATCAGGCATCACAAATGAATGATGCAAACAGAAGAGGACGTTTCTCGTCTTTAGAAGGATTTCTCAACCAAAAAAAGCTTGAGTGAAATTGCTATGAAAATTTAGCAAACTGAGCTGTGTCAGTGACAAGTTAAATTAGGTACATGTTCTTTTGTAACCTTAGAGTCAGTTGTACAGAGTCTTGGCATTTCTGGGCTTCAAAAATTGCAGTGTCACTAACATGTTGGCTGGTGGACATGATAAGCAGCTCAAAGGTGATCTTACAGTAGTAATATAGCACTTTGTCACGTTTCACAGTGTGCCCTGCAATAAACTGATTCACTGCCTGTGCATTGCTTACTAAGAATAATAAAACTTAACCATCTTTCTGAATCATTCTGATTTGATGTCCTGCCAAACACATGAATTCTTTTTCCTAAAAAATAGAGTGTTAATGACTTCTGCTGTTCCTGCAATGTCAGGTAGTTCAGAAAGAGGGTTAAAAAAGTGACTAAAATACCTGAAACTAGCTCCTGGGAGCCTTGAGAGTGAGTAGTGTCCAGAGAGAAGAGGGGCAAAAGAAGTCTCGAGTGGCCCTCAGAACTAGGGGGTGTTAATGAATACTGTTTGCTCAAGATAAAGTAGTGGTGGCTAAAAGCAGAAAGAGTGCTTGAGTCTTCCTTCAACAAGATAGGGCTGAAAAGCCAAGGCCCCAGAATAGCCAGAAAAACAATAAAGGAAGACAGGTGTGATTTTTAAACACAGAATCAATTATTGGAGAATTGGGACTGTCGTCAAATCAATATGGATGATTCCTGGAGAAAATCGTGTTGCTGGAACAATTTCAGTGGGCATAGAATTGCTGGAACAATTTCAGTGAGATTGGTGGGCTTTGGGATCAAGCCCATCTGGTTTTAAAGAATGGTACCAGTACTTTCTAACTATATGACTGTAGGCAGGTTGCTTTATATCTGCCATGTGATAGCAAGAATAATAATAATTGGTATCTATTACATGGCAGAAACCAGTGCTTTGCATACATCATCTCATTTAATTCCCACTGCAATATTATGAAGACTGTATTAGTATCCCTGTTTTTCAGATGAAGGAGCTCAGGTTCAAATATGTAGAGTAAATTCTCTTTCAGAATGGGACAAGACTGGTGAAAGGAGTGGACCTAGTACTCTATTTAGTCTCTTAGGCTTCACTAAAAACATGTATTTGATTCCTACTGAGTATGTACATTTAAGAACAGCAAAGAAATAAACAATTATTTGCTCTAAAATTTCTGCAACAATTAGGGAGCTAGGTGAAAAATATTCTCACTTTCCATATGTGACCTACGCAAGGTCACTCAGCTAATAAATGGCAGAGCCTGACACTGGAACCCAAAACAAAGAGTATTGATCCAGTGTTCTTTCTACTAAAACACATATCAAATCATTAACATCATCACTATTACCATTATCACATCCCCCTCACTGTTATAACCATCATTGTCAACCTCATCATCTACCATTACCATCGCCATCATCACCATCATCATAAGGCTGGCAAGAGGACTAGACACAGATCTACTACAGATATCATTGTGAAGTATACACAGTTCATCTTGTCTCCCTCAACTAAAGGCTTTGGGGGCAAGTCATATCCTTTCCATGATTGGAGAGGGCTTTCATCACAATTATCAGGGCTCTCCCCACTTCAAACTGCACCCTCTCCTCACTTTGAAGTAATACTTTGCACAAGAGAAACCCACCGTAGATTGTATCAAACTTAAAACACAACAAATCAATTTATCTTCAGAACATTGTCATAATTGTCCTGACTATATTTGCTAATTATTGATGCTCTCCAGGTTTACCAAGAGACTTGTCCATCTGTTTTCCTAGTTTGAACATGAAATGAATTTGTGAAGGCAAAACTGTGACAACAGCCTCACTTCTCCCAGGCAACAGATTATGATGCTACACACCCAATTATTATATTACTGTAGAATCTGCTCAGAAGGCAAGAGATAGCTGATCCCAGCACAAACTTGCTGAAAGGCCAGCAAATGGCCGGATAATAAAATAATAGTAACAGCTAACACTTATTGAGCGCTCACTGTATGCCAGGCACCACTTTAAGCACTTTACTGTATTAACTCTTTTTATCCCATCAAGTTAATTATTTCCAGTCTATCTCGCTGGCTGTCGCTTTAGCAAAGTTACCTACACACAGAGAGAAAAAAATTAACCAACTTGACTCCAGTGCCACAAGCCAGATTCTCCTGAGTTTGATTTCCCTGACTCATTGCCTGTGCTTCCTGATATCCATACAGTTAATGGATTATATATAAGAGTATTAGGTGATAAATACTTGGAATCTAAGTAATTTATTTCCAAAGTCCATTTTTCTAACTCCTATACTAGTGAGAAAATTGGGAAACAAGGAGATGAAGTCCATTCACAAAGGTTACAATCAATAGAAATCATAGAATTATAGCATTTTAGGATTAAAACAAAACTTTAAAATATTAAATGTAGGTATTCAAATATTACAAGAGAATATTTCTTATTATTCTTTAAAAAACCCCAAAACATAACAAACACTGTGCACAGAGAGCATGACTGCAGAATGCTGTCCCCAAGGCATGGTCTCAGCCTTGGGGACTGTTCCAGCTGGCTGAGCCAGCTCAGCCTTGCCTTAGGGCTTTCCTTATGACTCTGGAGCTAGACCAAGGATCAGTTACCCAGACTGCTCTGGGTGCCATAATTAAGTAAGGGACACTGGACTCCAAAAAGCCTCTAAAAACAAAAGCATAAGTGATATTTTGAAAATCGCCAATTTTTTCAGTTTCAGATAGAAGGCATTATCTTCAGCTCAAGGTAAATCTTCTCCTTATGTTTCCAAGTCATAAGCAAATACAAAAACACTCTTTAAATCATTCCCTTTCAATATCTTACCTTCTACGTTGCCGGATTCCTGATAAAACCAATAGTGTAATTGCAACTATGACGACACAAAATACCACACCAAATATAATAATCCACACGGGCACAGATGGCTCAGTGGGTGGTGCAAGAGTGGAAGGGATTTTTAAAAATTCCAGAGTCTGGTCATTCAAAGAGAAGGCGTTGTTGATCCGGTTCCTATTCATTCTAAAATACAATGACAATAAATACAAACAAAACAAGACAGAAAAAACACATTAGGAACAGAAGATACCGACCTACCTCTCCAAGACTATATAACTCTATAAACAGAGCATCCCCGTAAAAGAGACTTCAGGTTGACTAGACAGTTTGATGAAGGCACTCATGCTGTGGGATTCTTTTCATAAGTTGCTGTGCTCACTGCCAAAAGAGGTGCTCTTCTATGCACTACTGCCCTCCATTGTTGCAAAGGTCCTAGAAGTAACCAGAAGTCCTGAACTTTGAGCTCTGCCCACCTTGTTTTATTTCCTGAGAGTTAGCATCTAGATTAAAATGACAGGACTCACTTATATGTGGAATCTAAGGGGGGAAAAAACTGACAAACAAGATAGGACCACAGACATGGAAGCATGAAACAGATCTCAGAGGGAAGGAGGACACGAAGAGATTAACCAAAGAATTTATAAGCATATATGAACAGCCCATGGACAGAGACAATGGACAGGTGGGGGCCTGAGGAGGGGTGGGAGATGGGGGGGGGCAGGAGGGAAATGGGGACATCTATAATACTCTCAACAATAAAATAAATTTTAAAAAAGTTTAAATGACAGGACTCTCAGGTGATTAACATAAATACCAACAGCCTCAAAATATAAAATTATATGTTAAAAAGTGGGTGATGAACATGAGAAGAAAACCAGAAAGAGAAAAGAAAACATGAACCCAGGAGCAGCTGCAAATCTATCAGTTTGATCTTTTCCCCCCTATTAATTCAATATACATTTATGGAAAACTAACTAAGTACCAGCTATTGTACTAGGTGCTGCAGAAATAAAATGAAATAAAAATACTAAGGACCTTACAGTCTAGAAGGATGACAGATCAGCCCCTCTACAATCACAGTGCAATGCAAAATGTTCTATGAAAGAGGCAAATATGGGCATAGTGGGGGAGCACAGCAGAGGGCTACGTACATCATAGTGAGAAGTCAGGGCTGTTTTCCTGAGAAGGCAACTTTTGAGCTGTGTTGTGAAAAACAAGTAGGAGTTCTTCAGAACAGTGTGTAGTGAGCACAGGAATGAAGACGGGGTATAGTATGATTTTCTCAGTAAACTGCAAATAGTTCCATATGACTAAAGTAAATGGTGCTTTAGGAGTCCAAGCCTAGGAAACATAAAGGTAAATGTGCTACTTTTCCTGGGGAAAATCTGCATTTTGGGTGGTGGTAGCAATCAGGGCAAAGACTTATTTGACTGAACTCAAAAAGAGTTAATTTCTATCTGGAATTTGAAAGCTAGATGAGACAATTTCTTGGAGATAGTGTATGGCCTTTACTGAATTCACACTAAACAAGCTGACTTCATTTACCTCTAGACTAGCCCTGAAAAATAGAAATATAATGTGTCTCATGTGTGACTTAAAATTTTCTAGGAGCTGCATTTTTTAAAAAAAAGTAAAAATAAACAAGTGAAATTAATTTTAATAATATATCTTGCCCAATATGTCTAAGAAAATATAATTTCAACATACAATCAATATTGACTTGGTTCACGTTTTATTTTGTACGAAGTATTTGAAATTCAGTGTGTTCTTTACACTTATAGTATATCTAATCTTGGAATGGCTACATTTCAAGTGCTCAATAGTCACATATGGTAACTACTGTACTGAACAGCACGGGTATTGAACTTGACAGTAATGGCTTGAGAATCTCTGCAGATTGCACGAAGCTATCAGGAAAGACCTCCTTTAGTAAATAAAAACCTATGTTGAGGCATGAGTGTTTATGAATATAAAGAAAAATCCCAACCAAATCATCTACAGCAGGGGATCATTTCAATGTAATTTTTACCAAACTGTAGAATGTTTTCTTTCTTTTACAACCTAATATTGATAATCTGGGAACACAAACCTTCCCACAAAAGAATGAACCCCACTACTAAGGCCTAACTCAGAGTAAAATGAAAAATTGCTCTGCATTCTCATTCTATCTGCCTGGTTGATTAACACTTTGCTATTCTTTCACCTCTCAAGCTCATTAGAAGTTCTGGTTCAGTACAGAGTAAACCTCAGTCCACCAGTGAAATCCCCAATAGGTATGAATCAACAAGAATGTCTTTCAGCCAAGACTGGCCTTGAATAAGGGTAGGCCCTCACAACACAGCTAAAACAGACATCTTAGAACTGGTCAGTCATTCCCTCACCTAATTCCTTAGGTGTAAACACTCTAATAGAGACAGGAAAAAAAATCACTGGACATGGTGGCAGCATGCCTGGGTTCAAGTCCTCGCTGTTGATTTTCCTAGTATGGTGGCCTTAGCAAATCAATTAATCTCCCTGAGCCTTAATTTCCTCATTTATAAACAAGGAATAATAATAATGACTCCAAAATGACTGGCTCTGGTATTAAATGCCACAGATGCCAAGAACACGCCTGTGAATCGGAAAGTGTTATGCAAATATTAGATGGAACTAGTATTATTTTGCACACCATGTAGATTCTTCAGCCTTGACATTTCTTTCCTGCACTCTAAGTACTGCCACCTCCCTTTTACTCTATCCTTCCCTCTTGGTATTGTTTCCTTTATTTTCATACAATCCTGATGAGCCCTATCCATTCCCTGACATGAACTCCCATCCTATTAGCCATCCTCACCCCCTTAATACCTTCTCCTGCTATTTGAAACAGACATTTTGTTGGGAACATATTTATCTACATCCTTGACCTTCACCCAAAACATTCACTCTTCCTCCTCACATGAACTGAAGCCTGGTTTAACCACAGTGCCTTTGTTTTCCTTGCAGCCCTTCCAAATCACAGGGCTTGAATAAAATCCCTTTTTGCACGAAGTACAACATTCCTAATTCTTACCACCTAAGTGGTGGGTCTGAACAGTATTCTTAGTAGCAAAAGCGCAGGAACAATTTAGTTCAAACCTTCTTGTTCAAGCAGATTCAGTCATTTCCCATTGGTATAGATTATCAATGACTTTGCTTCAGGAAGTGAAATAGATGATTGTTCATACAAAACCTTTGGCATTTGATTATATGCTCATTATCTTAAATGTTAATATTTTACAGAAAGCAAATGAGTTCTTTCACTAGATATTTCGCCTTGGTAAAGAGAATAACATGCATTTCAGTAATTTATAAACCCTTTCTAAAGAGTGTTGCTTTTTTCATTCTTTTTCCGGAAATAGTTTGTTTTTTCAATACACCTTTGCCCAACGTCAATCATGTGTGGGATTTGAAGTTTTGACACATAAAGTGCACAGTAATTGAAATAAAAACAAATTGCATCCTTCTGCTTCTCTGAAGCAGAGACTATATTTTACTTTTGAAAGTTTGTTATGATCACAAGGACAGGAGGTGGGGAACTGTCAGGAAAAGCTGTAAATCTTGAAATATCACTGAGTATCTGGCAAGAACACCTTTCTGGACAATTTCTACCTTTTATTGTCTTTGAGTTACTTTGCACATCTGTAAATTGTATATGAAACTAACACAATGTAAATTATTCCTGTCCACAGAAAATCAAGTGAATTGTGTCTGGTGCAACACGACTGATGACCTGATAAATAGACTAGTGCATCTTCTTGTACATGAGCATCACCATTCCTCGATTCCTATGTATGCATGCTTTCTTGAAGTCTCTTTTGAACTAGTTTTAACATTTTACTAGTTCATTAATTAATGAAATGATAAAATCTTTGATAGCATTTATTTTTTATTTGTATGAATCATAATTTAACCTTTTTTTAAAAAAAGGTATCTTTTACAAATTGGTAATTACAGAATAATCATGGGGATGTAAAGTATATCACAGGGAATACAGTCAATAATACTGTAATAACTATGTATGGTGCTAGGTGGGTACTGGAAACACAGGGGGGAACCCTTTGTAAACTATATGATTGTCTAACCTGAAATGCTGCACACTTGAAACAAATACAAAATAATATTGAATGTAAACTGTAATTGAAAAATTAAAAATAACATTAAAATGTATCTTTTAAAGGTAAAGACTGTACACTGACTAAGGAGGGTAAGTTTTTAGAGACCCAAGAAATCTCAATATTTTTATGGTTTTTAAATGAAAGTCGGAGGTATGACTTGTCCCTCAATACACATTACATTTAATCTTATCGACAACTCTGAAAGAGGGGTACTATCATTATCCTCATTTTATAAATGATAAGAGGAAAGCAAAATAGGAAAAGTAATTTGTCTATATTCAAAAAATTAGCAAGAGGTAAAACCAGAATTAATAACCTAAGCATTTGGCCTCCAGAATTCATGTGATGAACCATCACACAATAGTGCTGTACAAGGTGTTCTGGCTAAAATAAGACGGTACTAAACATTCTCAGCTAATATTTAAACCAAGGTCTCTCAACCACAGCATGATTGATATTTGGGGTCGAATAATTCTTTGTTGTGAGGTGCTGTCCTGGGCACAGTTTGTTTTTTAGCATCATCCCCAAATCCTATCTGGTGGCAACTTTCCCCCTGACCCCAACTGTGAAAGCAAAACTGTTTGGAAACATTGCCAAATGTGTCCTTGGAGGCAAAATTACCCCGGATGAGAACCACTGATCTACAATCTCTAATACAAACTAACAACATAAAATCTTTGACATATTAATAAATAAATATTGTGAAGCAGACAGAAAATTCTTTACTATGTATGAAAAGAGTTGAATTAATCAACAATCAGCAATGGTAGAAGGCATATTTTGCAGTGATTACCTTATGGCTGACTGTATCTCATCAGCAGGAAGTGTGTGGTTTTTTGTAGGATCTGTAACCACAAACCAGAATGACACCCGCTGGGTTACATTGCAAAGTAGGACATGGGAAATTCTGCAAATGATGGGAAGAAAAAGAAAAACATTGTAAGCAAATTATACCAAATTTCATTAGACCATCCACTCTGGTGTTACTGCCATCTTAAGAGATATCTTAGCTATAAATGAAAAGTCATTTGCAAGAATAAAACTATATAGGAAATTTCTTTTGTTTCAAAATATTATACTGGAGGACCATTCCTTAAATAAGGAATCTACCAAAAAAATAAAATCAAGAAGAATTACTTAGTAGAGAGCTTTAGGAACACTTCATTCTCCATCACCTGTTAGCTGACAGCACTCCTGCCTCCTAAACACTTGGCCTCTCTGAACCACAGAAGCTTCTCAGATCCAGATACATCCACTGCCACTTTTGATCCAATAGTTGCTCTGATGGCCACTATTTCTGTCCCTCTCCCACTCCAGTATTGGGACTAGATCTGTAACAGACCTCCAAACTGAAGCACTACGACCAGTTTACCATAAACCTTTGAACTGTTTTGCAGTTACCTGCTTTCCAACCGTAAATTGGAAATGTGCCTCCTTCTACTCATATATATGTATCCACCCACCCAAGAGCACCCTCAACTCTGTGCCAATGCAAGAAAGAAAAAGTAAGTTCGATGGACCACTCTGGTTTGAGACCCTGGATACCAAGAGGAGGCCGAGCCTAGAAGATAGGCCATCTGCCTTCAAGCCCGTATGGAGAAACAGAGTTATCCTTTCCCTTGTACCCAGAATTGGGACTCTGCTCCCGGTACAACAGGGTCGAAAGGAGGACACCATCACCACCTCCCCTAAGCCCTTATTGTCTGTCACCCACCCTCATTCATGCAAGGACACCACCAGCCCAGGCCACACAGTCACAGTCACAGCCTCAGCTGGAGAACTGGAAGCCTGTGGTCACCCTTGTGTCCCATTAGTCAAGACCCTGCCACCACCAACTCCTAAGGCTCAAACCCACAGTTCTTTTACCCTGGTGGGCCCTACTCTTCCCCAGCATGACTCATAGACACCATCAGGTCACCTCCCACTATGCCAGCTGTCAGGTCTACCAAGCCCCAGACACCTTTTCCTTAGCTGGTAGCACCCACATGTAGAACCACTGCTACAATAAAATATTTGCCTTCCTCCCACCCACCCACTCACTCCTCCTGCCTTTTCCCAGGAACACACTTATCAGGAAGGTGTCTTTCTCCACTCTTTGCCCAGTTTGTATACTTAAAAGTTTGTTCTTATCTTAAATGTTAATTATAGGCATCATTATTGTTATGGAGATTGTCATAATCTTTCTTTCAAAGATTCATATAATAGGATATCTTGCACACCACAGTTTCTCCACCTTAGCACTGTTATCATTTGGGGTCAGATAATTCTTTGCTGTTTGTTGGGTGCTCTCCTCTGCATTGCAGGGTTGTAGCAGAATCCCCGGTCTATGGTCTCTAACATCTAGGCGCCAGCACCATACCCACATTGTGGGCATGTCATTGCAAATATTCCAGGGGGGGTGGAGGCCTGGGGGGTAGGCGCGCGCGCGCGCGCGCGTGTGTGTGTGTGTGTGTGTGTGTGTGTGTGTGTGTGGAGAAAATTCACACTGGTGGAGAAACACTGAGGGACAGTGACCTCTAGCGGCAGAAACAATCAAGCTTGGTCTCCCAAAATGTGCGATTTTAAAACACACATCAAAGATTTAAAGATGAAAATGAAGTGGTGTGTCCTTGGCAAAAATATTTCCCCCAATTTTGTAGTCTGCTGTAGCATAAGAATTATTCATGGTTTTGCCCTTATTAATCATCAGACAGTGTAAAGTGTGTTTTTTTTTAATGAGCTAATCATTTAAGCTCTTCAGGTTGGCAAAAATTAAAAAGAAAAATAGCAACAAATACTGGTAAAGATGCAGAGAACTGGAATCCCAGGCAGTGCTGTGGGTGTCTGTGGGACCAGCCATTCAGGAAGTGTTTCCTAGAACAGAGTGCAGCTACCAGCAATTTTCTTGGAGGGGGGGCAGGGAGATGGTGGGAAGGAGAGGCGGGGGGGGGGAGAGAAAGAGATATCAGGGAAGATGTTTGCTGAACTCTGTCAGAGCTGAGAATTGGAACAACTCCTAGGATGAGGAGGAGACACAGAATTGTCCCAGGTTGAGACCATCATTAGACAGGAACTCTCTGTATCTGTACAGCTCTTTCTTAAAATCATTTCAAATTAAAACATAGGTGTACATATAAATTAATATATGGATATATTTTAGTAAGAGCTAAGGAGTAATTGAAAAAGTTGTCTGGGCACTATATAACCAACTATAGATATGACATAAAAGGAAACAATCGATCAATTAAGAATTCTCATTTTCATCACTGATAACTACATAGCAGATACACTATTTACTGAGAAAATATAAAAGAGCTACATACAAACGCAAGACACTGGCACCCATCAGCATTAGGGTGGTCTGAATACATGAATAAAAATTTTAAAAATTTGTTCTGTTGTGTATTCAATTGCATCAAGTATTTATTAGGACATATCCCACTGTACTATTGTCTTAAGAAGTACCATTTCCATCATCCCACCCAAGACTGTGTCTGCTGTGCCCCAATTGACAGGCCTCTGGTTTAAGAGCCTGGATGTTAGGCATGCCTCATTTACTTAAAATGTTTACTGAAAACTAACATTGAGGAGCCAATATGGTTAGATATGGTTAGGAAAAGAGCTCCTACTGCGAAGGCATTTAGATTCCATGACCTTGCCCTTAAGTGCCAGATGCAGGTACTAAGATGCTTGAAGACCAAGGTCACAATGTGCTGAGACCACCAGAAGATTAGAAGCCAAAGTGGAAGCCAGTAAGTCCTGAGATGCCAGAATCTTCACACAGGACTCCACACCCTGTCCGAGAATAGACCCGGGACAGTGGAGAGGGAAGAGGGCTTCTGAATTTCTTATGTCTTGTCCACGGTCTTTGTCAGAGGGTCTCTGATCCCTGCCCAGATTTGAACTTCATTGTCTCCAAGCAAAGAACATCCCTTTAAAATCAATCAGCTGAGGGAAATCAGGGAGACTATCAAAGATGTTATCATCTGCCACACAGGACTTCTCTGGGCCCTGGGCCCTAGGACATGGCCCAAATCTGCCCTGCACTGTGAGTCCTGTATTCCTGACATGTGGGCACTCAGTGACTGTGAAATGAATGGGTGGATGAATGAATTATAGAATGGAGAACTCTCGTTTCTACTCACTGTGTGTACATTATTCTAGGAGGGACAAACAGAACGTAAATTGGATCAGGACTGCAAAAATTTAAAAGCGGAAAAGGAAAGGAAGGAGATCACACTTCCACAAAACTTTATTTACCCACTCAGAACATTCAGACAACATAGTAACACAGGTAACTCTAGTAATACGAAGAGTCCTGAAGGTAGTGTAGGTAGGGGTAGCCAAGAGGAAGTGTAAATGTGAGGAAAGTGGGTGCAAAAATGGAAGTAACAGGAGACTGACTATAGACTTTAGTGGTTAACTTAGCAACCAAAGGACACAAATTCCTTCCACTTATAGATTGTGTACAGCTAGGGTGACTTCTTCCCTGGTCATTCTTCCAAATGGGACCATACTGAAGTTCCTCTAAGGTTTGCACACACTGAAAAATTAATAACCAACCGGCACTTAGTGAGCTAAATAAGTTTTCTTAAAGTTTGTTTTAATGTAATAAACTGAAATGCCGTTAGCACAGCTAATTAGAAAATCTATGTTTTCAGATTACAAACATAGATGAGTCTGATGGAATTCTTTAAATTTACTTCAATAATCATTTTGACCAATACTTTTTACCAAGAAATGACTTTAACCCAGACACAAGTGGCTTGTTTCAGCAAATCACTCAAAAGGTATAGGTGTCCACTGCCTTCTCAAATGTGGGGAGCCCAGGATGGCAGGTGATTCTCTAAGAATTGGCTCCACTGTCATTTCTCATTCTTGGCACCAGACAGGGCCAACTGCATCCAAGGGATGGTAAGAATCGGGCTCTTTTTTCTGGAAATCAAAAGGACTAAATAGGAGCCAGGCTGCTCTCTTACAAGCACAAGGCTGTTAATCCCTTTACTGTGGATACAACAGCACATTGTTCGTTTTTCAGATCATAAGACTTATCCTTGAATAACTAGGCAAAGGAGGATATCCATTTTGTCCCCCAAACCATTTAACTCAGAGAGAAAAATGTCATGCCTGAGTTAGAGTTCTACTTCTCTTGCTAAAAATGACAGATTATCTTAAAAGCCAATATTTGAGTAAACTAGGCAGATAAATTTCCCAGTTTATCCGGGAAATGGACTAAATTTTAAACTTAGATTATATTTTCCATAGAAGTAACTTTCAACATTTCTAAGTTCCTGTGAAGCTATTTTAGTAAATCTGGCCTAAATCTTGGAAAATCTTGAAAACATCTGGCTGTCATCTTCAATCGAAGTCCCAACAAAACTTCAAGTGACCTGATAATAATGAAACCAGAACTTTCTATCATTTAAATTTTTCTATCCATCTTCCATTCTGCTTTTAATAAGATACAAAAATAGCAAGAAAACCACTTGATATAAAGATTTGTAAGTAACGATTCCAAAAGAATCATATGTAGCCCATCCTCCTATAATTTCTGCCAGGTGCAGCTTCTTGGGTAAGCGGGCCTGTGCTGTGTGGAACCTGGTTGTACCCATCATTCAAATATCAGTGCCTACGCACAGTACACTTTCAATTCTTAATTTAGTTCTGTGGATCCAACCAGAGCAATGCAGTTCAATAGGCTGGCCTCAATAGACCACAACAAAGAAAGAGGTCCATTTTCCTCACACCATTGCCTTGCGGTGGCTCTGTCAGCTCTGGATTCCCCACTCCTTGACGGCCTTTGGAGCAGGTGTGCAGCTTTCCAGTCACTTCTAGAGATTAAAGAGTTCAGGGCAGTCTGATCAAAACTCAGATCAAAACTGTCTTCCTGCCTCTGACACACAGCTTCTCCTTCCAGTGGTACTGCCCTGAGGGTCTGCTCCATTCTTTTACTCTCAATGCTCCATGTCCTCCTGTATATGGCCCCTCATCCCCACCCCATTGTTGCTCACTTAGGGACGGAAAAGGGAAATGGGAGAGGGTGGGAGTCAGAGAAAGTAAAGGCAGAGTTCTTTTTCCTTAGCCAAGGCTCTCTGTGGCTTTCTCGCTGTTATTGTCCTCTGTCTTGGTGGGTGTTGCCCTCATGTTCTCCATTCAGAGTGTGCTTGTGGGGCCTTTGGGGACCCATCTGTCCGGGCACCTCTGCAGTGCATCTTCTCCTGACATGTGTGTGGCACTCTGGCCATATTTCTAAATACAATCACAATCCGAGATACTGGGGGCTAGGATTTCAATGTACGAATTTTGAGGGGACACAATTCATCCCATAGCAGCTACCCTCCAGCATTTATTCTGCCCCCACATTGGCACCAAAAGATTTCTGAAAGATTTCAAACCTGACCCAGTTGCCAAGGGTGCTTCCACCGCCCTCTGCACTGGGTATGGCTGCCTGTCTGCAAAGCTGTCTTCAACCCCATCCAGCATTCCGTGGGGCCCTTGCACATAGAGGAAGCCTGTTGTGTAAAGATGAAGCCTCCTTTGTAGCAGCGCGTGTAGAAATCTACCCAGCACTGTGAACTGCATTTTAAACACATCCCGATTCACTAGGCAGACTCCTCATTCAGCCCCAACAGCAGTACTGCTGGGACTCATACTGCCTGAACCTTTGCAGAAAAAAGTTGGTTAACCTCTGATCTAGTTTTGCATTTTTTAATTTTTTTTCAACTGATTTTGACAACAAACCCCTTTATATATGTTGTACACCCAATTCCAAGGAAAATGTTTTTGCAATTAAACCAGGTCAGATATTCCCATACTCTTATAATGCCCCAGGTTCTGAAAAAAAAGTTTTTTCAAAGGCGAATTCCTCAAAATTAATCTGAAATGTTTATATGAACTTTTCCTAAGAAATGGAAACATCTCATCTAACATAGTCATTTACAAGGTGAAATGTAGGCCCTTCGAGGAAATAATAGTAAAATGAGCACAGCAACATCTAAAGCCTACCGAAAAGGACTAGAAGATAAAGAGATAAGCTCAGGGGTTACCATGTGAGAAGACCAGTAGCTTTTTTTCTTTTGAATTTTTTGTAACGCTATTACCTAATTTTTATTGAAAAAAGTTATTATAAATAGTTGTGGAAAGAATGCTAAAATTTAAAGGCATAAGATAAAAACAAATATATTTTTTCTAAAAATCTATAAAATAGGAGTAGAATTCACTTAGGGTATAATTTTGTTTTACTATAGACCTCGTTCTTTTAATTTTCTGAATCATGTGAATATATTACCTATTTTTAAATATATGTGCATATATATGTGTGTATATACACACAAGTATATAGATCATATATTTATTTTGCTCCCCCAAAGTCCACTCTTCTGCTTTATTCCTTATATTCACAGTCTTATGTTCATAGCCCATGCATCATATATTGTGTGGGTTTGAGGGAGACCAATAAATAGCAATCCTCTTTGCCAGCTTCTGAAGCATTAAAAATTTAAGACAAAAGAATGAAGCAGGTAGGAGACCAAAATAAAAGGCTGGTTGGAGGACATGACTTTAATCAGCAGATAGATTTCCTTCCTAATTAAAAAAAATCCTGAAATGAGATCAATTCCTCTACAGTGTCCCATGTAGAACTGAACTGAGGCAGGTATCGCCACACACTGGGGCAGTATGCAAGATACTGAACACCTCCCAATCTAAACAGTCCTCAACTGTAACCAGCACACACAGAGTTCCAGGTGTATGTACCTGCCCATGCAGGGCAGATTCTGTACTTGGTGTAGGGAGCAGCACAGAAAAATGACTGCAGTCTGAGGGCAGGAAGGCTCTGAAAGAGAAGGGAACCCATGCCCAATTTCTCCTTCCAGCTCACCAATCAGATCAGTCATTTTATTTCTCAAGGGGAAGAATGAGGGACAGAATAGAGAGAAACCAGGAGTGTTACCTTAATAACAGAGATGGTAGGAAATATCATAACTAGAGAAAATTCCTCTGGAAGAACAGATAAAAATGTAAAACTATTAAAATTCTACTAAAGCTTTTAAGAAAATAAACAAGGTGCTATGATAGATACCAACAGTGGAACAAACCTATACATATTTAAATTATTTTCAAAATGAGCACTATGGACTTATTTGGTCCCCTCCCTCCAAATTCATATGTTGAAGCACTAACCCCAAATGTGACTGTATTTGGAGACAGGGCCTATAGGAGGTAATTATGGCTAAATTAGGTGATAAGGTGGAGTCCTGCTAATATAGGATTAGTGTCCTCATAAGAAGAGATATCAGAGAGCTCACTCTTTCCCCTTCCACTTCCCCCTTAATGATAAAGAGGTCACATGAGCACACAATGACATGGTGGCACCTGTAAGGCAAAAGAAGAGCCCTCAGAATGAAACCTACCTTGGTAGCACCTTGAATTTGGACTTTCCAGCCTTCAGAACTGTGAGTGATAAACTTCTGTTGTTAAAGCCACCCAGTCTGTGGTATTTTGTTACAGCAGCCCGACCTGACTAATACAGTGAGAGTTCTTATCTATCCTATCTATCTATTCATCAGCAAGAGAAATATGTATACAATAGAAATCTAGAAAGCTTATGACATATGACTATGATGTTTTAATATTTGTCTTCATAGTGCCCATTGAATGAAAAGCATTATTAAAACATGTCATAAACTGTAAGCTGAGCTAGATTACAAGTTTTTTTAAATGTTAAGCAAAAATGTGGATCCCTTTAAATGATATTAATAAATTATTTTTGAGATCAAGCTTTGAACTATTGCACTATCTCAAATAATACTGCGAGTTATCAATTAAGATTTTTCACTGTTTACTTACTCTGTTGTTTCTCTGTTGGGAACTTTTCTCATGGAGAAAGCGACCATTGCTTTGAAGAGATATTCTTCATTTGTATCCCAGGCATACTGAAGAGAAGTAAAACAGAAATTGAAAAGTGAAGAGGCATGAGGTAAAAAATGCTGCATTGGGTTCTCATTGTGGCCACAGTGGGGTCTCTCTCTCTCTCCTCTATCACCCTGAAGATTGGAAATTATGATAGATCATGTCACCATAATGTTCAAGATAGAGTTTCATGGACAGTCTATCATTCCAAGTGTGGTATGTTTCCCATTGCATTATCTTCTTCAGAATCTGCAGTGTTAGTAGCTGGTCAATAAATAGGACATTTGGACATTTCATCCTGGATGAATGCATTCAGTTCCTTTCCTCCCTCCCCTCGGAACCTGATTCCTCCTCAGCTTCCTTTCCTTTATTAACATCAGTACAAATTTTATTTTTATTTTCTTAGCTGGAAACTTGAGTGTATGTGCATGTTATGGGCTGAATTGGGCTCCCACAAAAAAAAAAATTAATTTTTTAAGTCCTATCCCAGTACAGTGGTACCTCGGTTTCCTAATGGAATCCATTCCAGAAGACTGTTCAAGTTCTGAAACATTCGAAAACCAAGGAATCAACAGCCTACAGCTAGGCCTCAGGATGTTGCCCTCAGTGAAAGCAGTGTGGCATGTTCAACTTTCGGGGCATGTTCAAAAACTGAAGCATTTCCTTCTTGGTTTACGGCGTTCATAAAATGAAATGTTCGTTAACAGAGAAGTTTGAAAACCAAGGTACCACTGTACCTCAGAATGTAATCATATTTGGAGACAGTGTCTTTATGAAGGCGATTAGGTTAAAATGAGATCAATAAGGTGGGCCCTAATTCAATATGACTAGTGTACTTACAAGAAGAGGAAATTTGGATACAGACACACACTGAAGGAAGACATGTGAAGATACAAGGAGAAGACAACCATCTATAAGTCAAGGAGAGAGGCCTGGAACAAATCCTTCTTTGATGGAACTCAGAAGGAACCAACCCTGACGACACCCTGTCTTGGATTTCTAGCTTCCAGAAGTGAGAAACTGCTATTATTTAAGTGACCCAGTCTGTGGTCCTTTGTTACAGCAGCACTAATAAACTAATTTGGCCGACCTCACACTATAGGTGAGTAATCAAGTATTACTGGAGAAAGTCACAAAACAGGGTGTGTTGGTTACTCTAAATTCATGGTGACCTACTCCCAAATTGCCTTAGGTTTCTCCATCAATTTTCTCCATCAGTTTTCTCTCTCTCATGGTTCACAATGACTATTCCAAGCCCTCTTCAGGCCTCACAAATCTCAGTGCTTTCAAGATCTCTTGCTCTTGTTTCATAATTTATAGATACATCTCAAGTCATCAATTTAAACTCCCCCATCCTCCTGTCACCAATCACAAAACTTCCTCCATAGACACACATCCTATCCACATCCCTTCCTGAAAGGCCAGATGTGGTATTTCTACTGTCAATGGCTGTTCCACCCACCTCTATTAGGAATATTTCCCTTCTACCCTTCTAAGGATCTAAACAATACCAGTTTCTCCCCTCCTGTTGTTCAATGCTGACTTGAGCCTGTCCACTGACTTTTAACCACACTCAAGTCTTTCCCATGAAAACAATAGCAAAATCATATCACTTTACTCCATCTTCCTTCTTCCACCTACTTCTGTCTCTCTCTGGTCCTTCACAGTCAAAATTCTCGAAGGCGTTGTCCATACTTCTGTCATTATATGTTCACCACCCACTTCTTCTTAACCCCCTTCATTATCTGCCCTCCAGTTCCACCACTCTAAAAATACAGCTCTCTCTGAAGTTACCGGTGACCTCCACTCCACATTGCTTGGTCTCGCCTTGTTTGGCCTCTCAACAGCATTTGCCGCTCTTGAAAACTCCCTTCATCTTGAAGCAGTCTCTTCCCTATTGGAATACAAGTTTCCTGGTTTTCCTGCTGCCCCCTGCCCCCTTTGCAGTGTCACCGTCTTCTACAAGGGCTTCAAGTTTTAGAGAAACTCAAAGCTCTCTCTTCTCTTGGCACTCTGTACTTTTCCCCTCTACACTGTCATTTACTCCAGCTTTCCATTATCACCTTAGAGCAAATGACTCAGGAATGTATATCTCAAGCCAGCTCTGTCCTTGCCTATTTGTCAATAGCTCAAACGCAACAGGTCCAAAATTAAAGCCTGTTCTTGTCTTTACTTGGTTGCCTGACTCATAAACAGGACATCACTCATCCAGATAACTCATCCACCTGCATAATTAGAAACAAAAACTTCATGCTTGACTCCTTCTCCCTTCCTTGTCATACCACCCCCGTGACTCTCAAATCCCTTCACTACTCTCTCTGCCAACACGCTGTATTTCTTTTTTGTTTGTTTGTTTGTTTTTAATCTTCACCTGAGGACATTTTTTCCACTGCTTTTCAGGGAAAGTGGAAGGAGGGGAGAGAGAGAGAGAAAAGGGGAGAGGGGGAGAGAGAGAGAGAGAGAGAGAGAGAGAGAGAGAGAGAGAGAGAGGAGAGGGAGGAGAGAGGGAGAAAGGGAGAGAGAAAGGGAGAGAGAGAGAAAGGGAGGGAGGGAGAAAGGGGAGAGAGAGAGAAAGGGAGGGAGGGAGGGAGGGAGGGAGGGAGGGAGGGAGGGAGGGAGGGAGGGAGGGAGGGAGGGAGGGAGGGAGGGAGGGAGAGGGAGAGAGAGAGAAACTTCGACGTGAGAGAGACACATCGATTGGTAACCTCGCACACAAGCCCCGACCAGGGCTGGGAATTGAGCCTGCAACCAAGATACGTGCCCTTGGCTGCAACTGAACCCAGGACCCTTCAGTCTGCAGGCCGATGCTCTAACCACTGAGCAAAACCGGCCAGGACAACACACTGTATTTCAGGCAAACATCACCTTTCACCTATGCTATTCCAATCACCTCCTAACTGGTGCCACCTTTCTACTGTAGTCCCCTCCAATCTGTCTTCCACACTGTGGTTAAACATTCAAACACCAATTCTGTCATGACATCTCTTCCATAAAACCCCCATTTGCTTTAAAGATAGTATCAAAACTCCCTAACACGGTTCACATATTCCTTGGCCTGATCCCTCCTTTCTCTCTAAGCTCATCACGTGTCACGCTTCTCCTCACTGCTCAGTTCCAGACACCTCAGTCTTCCTTCTGCCTCTCACTCTCACCAAGTTCCTTTGTGTAATAAGCCTTTGTACATGCTGTTCCATCTGCCCTTTTTCTGTTATCCCTTAGAGTTCACTTCTAGTCATGCTTCAGACCTCACAGCAAATGCCAGGTACTGAGGCCCCTGACAAGGCCAAAGACCCCTGTACTTCTCCTTCCTGTAATACTTGTCCAGACTGCACATTTGCATTTGGTTCACTGACTATTTAATGGACAACTAGTTCTCCCACTACTATAAGCTCCACAAGGGCAGGGAAAAGCCCGATTTTAGCTGCTCTGCATCCCCAGAATCCAGTATGGTGCCTGTGCTCAAAGGATCCTGGGATAACCAACCCTACACACTGGCAGAGAGAGTGGATTCTGCAGCCAGACTGTCTGGGTTCAAATTTTACCTCTGCCACTTGCTGACTTGAGATCTTGAGCAGGTCACTTAATTTCTTTGCACTTCTCATCTATCTGATGAGAAGAGGAATACCTGTGCTACCTTCCTCAAAGGATTGTTGTGAGGGCTAAAAGAGCTGATGTGAGCAAAGTGCTTAGAAGGGGCCCAGCTAGAAAGTAAACTAGGTTCTCAATAAATGTTGGCTGCTGTAACAATTATTGAGTGAATAAAATCAAACATTGCCTCCCAAAAGAATACCTCTAAGTTTCTTTAGAGCTCCTTTACTCTTTCTAGCCTAAGGCATCTTAATATCACCTTCTATTGGGGGAAATTTTCACAGACCATGCTGGAAAACTGGAACTAGAATTACAAAATACTACCTTTTAATTTGACACTCTTTACTAGTCCTATAACCACATGAGCTCCATGGGCATTCATTTAATTTCAATTTTATAAGTATATATTTCATGTTATTTTGATATTTAAGAATTAAAGAAACTTCATGTTAGAATTTGAAAATTATGTGCTATGAAAGATCTTATGTGGGTGTAATATGACCTCTTTTCAATGACTACAAAACTGAGGCTAACAAAATTCAAATGACCACAATAGTGAAGCACAGAGCCCAACCCAGACCTAACTGCCTGACTCAGGCCCCTTTGTGCCACTATGCTGGGCTGAAATGTGCAAGGGTGCAAAATTGTTTTGTGTAATACAAAACTTCACATATTTTCTGGCATAAACTGTAAAGTATCTCAGGCAAAATCATTTTATTAACAATTTCTATTTTACTATAATATTTTGACTTTAAGAAGGGATCAGATTTGAGGTTTTTAGAAGCAATATATACCACTTTAAGATAACTGTGCAGAGAGGCTCATTATCAGAAAAAGCACAATGTTCTCCGCAAACAAAATTTAAAATGAACATGCAGGTTCTCCACTTACTGCTTTATCTCCCAGAGCTGTTCTGATACTAAGTCTCACTTTAAAAGCATTTTCTGCATCTGCCAGAAAGAAAAAAGAGAAGCATAAGATAAAATCTGCACAAACTGAGCCTAATAAATCCTAATATTTCATGCAAATCAAATCAACAGAAAACGGAACTGCAATTAACCTGCCCCCCAAATTCCTTAAAGTTTAATGGTAATCACCTTAAATGGTTTAAATTTTTCCTTCATAAAACAAATCACAGCTCAACTTTCAAGCCACACCACGTTTATAGATTTTGAAAAATAAAGAGGTCTTCCAGTCAAAGACTTATCAAACACTGAAAAACGATTAATCTATTTTTAAGTTTCAAGGCTACATACCTGGTTGACAGAGCTCAGCATGAATAGCAGTCACCAGAAAAAAGAGCAGCCACAACATTCTTTCAGAGAGGAAAACACAAGACAAACCAAGGGAAAAATAATCCACCCTCCACTTAAAGCTGCCTTAGCCATTCTGTGACCTGGATTAGAATATCAGAGAAACAAACAAGCCACCAGCTAGAGGGTTTAATGATTAACCCCCATCACTTGGATTAATACTTTGATAGAAGCAGTCCATCTCCTGTCAGTTATTTACGAAAACCTGTTTAGGTTTTAGTTGTCTTTTGCAAACTCTACCTTGAAAGAATGTTTCCCTTGCTGACTCAAACTCAGAATCCTCCCCAGCCCCTTTGTTGTCTGGTTAAGTGGAGGGTGGAAAGAATTGAGTCTTTGGAGGTTTCCCTTGGCACAAACTTTCCATCTTTTCAGGCCTAAAGTATCTGGTTGACGGATAAGCTATCTTAGTTTGGGAAGCTGATATCACTCCTTTCTATCTCTGGTGAACAAAGGCCTTGCAAATATGGCCTTACCTGACAGAGAGCAGCGCTGTCCAGTGGAGCATTCTGTGATGACGGGAATATTCTCTGGCTGCATTGTACAATATGGTAGCCAGTAGACATGGATGGCTGTTGAGCACTTGAAATGGGGCTGGTGCTGCTGTGAAATAATTTTTGATTAATTTAAGTAGCCACGTGTGGCTCGTGAGTACACTGGTCAGTGAAGCTACAGAGCAGTAATTAAGAGTTACCTACCATGAACTAGGTCTGCTAGGCTCTTTCCCTAATCCTCCAATGAGCACCTCACCAGTGCTGTTATGTTTTCTTACAATGAGGAAATCAAGGCTCTGGTGTTCAAGGCATTGGTGGCAATGGGAGGAGTGGAGTAGGTATCATTTGAAGCCTCTCTCTACCACACTGAACCACACCGCATCTCGGGTCATCACTGGTAACTGAAATTGTAGCAAAACCTCAGAGATGCTCTGAGTAAGAGAAAGAGTGGACAAGAATCCTTCCCTAGTGGGCACTCTACAGAGGCCAACAGAAGCCCCACGATGGGTTAGTGTCAGGGCTTTCCTCTCCACCATGCTGCCTCTTCATAGATTTGGTCCCAAATTCTACCTTGTTGCTTGAAAACCATGATGGAAAAATTAGGTTGGATGACCCTGACGTTAGAGAATTTGCATTTTTAAAACAATAAAAAAAATGTCAACAACGACCAGTCGACCGGTCGGCAACACTTTGAGAGTCATATCATCTCCCCTCCTAGTTAGGGGGTATTTTATCATGAATGAGCCATTGTGTTCGCTAACTCCACCTGAGGAAGCCTTTTCACCCCTCTTTCGCCTTGGTTGCAAGGGCAGAGACGCAGGAGAAGTTGTACTAGAGGGAGAGGCAGCCAAAAGTTAGCCCAGTCATTCTAGAAATTCACTATTCGGTAAAATGGAAATTTCCTCAAAGGAGGAGCTCACATAACTAACCCCTACAAAAAAGGTCAGACTAGATGAAGTTATCTTGGTAAATATTAGACAAGATAAAGTCATAATGGGAAGGTAAAGCAATAGATAGAGACTGTAACAAGCTGATAACTGGCATCAAGGAACAAAGCCACCTTAGGGGCATATCTGATTCAGCTTTCCTTTAGCCTTCAACTTCATAAAAGAATCAAATGACTCTCTTTTGCTTTTACTTAATCATCTATGTGACTAGGATTGAAGACAGTAAAATGCTAAATTGTAGTCTGAGCCATTCATTTGAAAGGAGAAGGAAATCTCTTCCCTTTTGAGTTATGATTTGTCTCAATGTTGTCTCATTTTAAAAACAGAAAGAGCAACACAAGTTCTGTACAGAAAATATAGAAATGCCAAACAGAAAAGTACAAAACACCCATAATGCCACTAGCACGGATGACCAATGTTAATATATCTTAATAGTTGAAACACGCCTTCCTTAGCCTTGGATCTTCTTGTGTGATGTCGCTGTTTTTGTCTTACTGTAGCAGCACAAACAGAACAGGGTAATGTAATGGGAATAACAGGGAGCTTGCCATCTTCCTCACTTGAATGGGATTGCTGCTTTTCCATAGGATCTGGTGAATCACATTACATTTGATGTGTCATAAGATAAAAGTCCTCTTTTATTTCTCTAGTTTACTAAAATTTTCTTTTATCAGTAATTGATGTTTAATTTTATTAACTGTCTTTTCAGCATCTCTTAATATGATCCTAGAGTTTTTACCATTTGGTGTATTATATTAATAAATTTATTTACCTTGTTACCTTAGATATACTCATTTTAGTGATTTTTAACATGCTTCTAGACTTAATTGCTGATTTTTTCCTTGGATTTTTAAACCTATTTTCATAGAAGTATATCATGTAGGTTCCTTTTTAAGTGCTGATTCTTGAAGTTTATTTTTCCCTGCTCTTATATTACCATCTTGAAAATGTTATAGAAAGATTTCTAACATTGTCTATGTTTACAAATACTTAAAATGAAGAAAAAATACAAAATTCAGAGTTGAGGAATGTGGACCATACCTATTTTGGAAGAAGAGTTCTTTCAAAAGTTTCATTTCCTGTATTGCCATTTATTGTAGGTCTCATATTTCTTTCTGAGTCTATTTTGGCCAGTGACAATTTCCAAGAAAATCATTCATTTCATTAAGATTTTCCAGCATTTTCAAGAACTTTACATAACATTTTCCATAAAATATCTACATTCATTACTTATATCCCTTTTATTTTTCTGGTGTGTATATATTTTTTCTCATTTTTCCATTATCTTGCCACAAGTTTATCCAGTTTTGTTGTTGTTTAATCAAAGAACAAGATCTTGAATTTAATTTTCAGTTCTTTTCTTTCTGCTTTGTGATTTATCAATCTTGTTTACATTCATTAAGTCCTTACCCATGTTGTCCTTATACTGGCTCTCTTGTTCTTTTTATAACTTTTGAGCTGGTTAATAGGCTTATTTCTTTTTAATCTTTCTCAGTTAATAATGAAAATATCTGTGGCTATTAATTTTCCTTGGAGTTATTTTCCTGGCACATGACGTAAGAAGTATAGATGTAGAGTGATCATCCTTCTATTCTAAAAAGTCTATAATTACAGTTTTAATTTTTCTATATTCCAGTATTTGCTTAGAAAAGTATTTGACAATTGCAATAAAAACAGCAGCCCAAAATGAAAAGATTAAAAATATCAACTTTTATAGGTCCTGTCAGGTGAATAGAAAGAGGAATAGAAACTATAAAGACATCGACTTAAAATACGAAGACTCTTACAAGGTATGGATCACATAGAACATGCTAAAAATGATTTAATAAAGAGCTTGATAGCTCAATAAAACAGGTGGAACACAGAACTAGATATTATTGTTCTTGCCTGTTAACATACTGTCCTTACTTTCTTATACTTTTCGAAATCTTGTATCTATTTAGTCTTTATTTTCATGCACAATTTTAAGTATTAAACATCCAGAGAATTCATATCAAACTTGCTTCATACAATACTCACTTTAGCAATTCCACATATTGGAGCCTAATACTGCTACTTATTAGTAGCAGTGGTAATGATGACAAATAAAGCAGTTTCAATCATTCTGAATATGTTGCTATTGACTTCCAATGTTTCAAGTTTAGAGAACATAAATAAAAGGCTGAGATTACTGTTGCTATGAGCAATAAATAGGAAACACACCCAGTCTCCTGAGATAGGAAAAAGAAATTGATTTTTCCATGTTTTTTTCATACTCCACAATGGTATTGAAAAGCAGTTTCTTGGCACATAATTATTAATCTACTGCTCTGGAGGGTAAATTAAATATGAGATCATGTGAAAACATGTGGGTTGTTCTTTCATTCATGTTAGATGCCTTTTAAAGATCATCAGAGCTGTAAAAGCATGTAGGGATATGCATGCTCCATTTACTTTCAATAAAAGAAGAGGTAGGAAGAACCAATGTTGTTTTTAAATTTTCACCCTCATTATTGTTTCATCATCACATACAGTACAGGTATTCATAAACCCATAACACCTAAAACTAGGAAACTGTGAAACCATTTCAAATATAATTTTACTTTGTACATTTTTATTGAGTTTTGAGAAATGTATCTAGCTGGGACACACTAAAAGAAATCAAACCTTTAATAGCTGAACATGTAATTTTTTATAAGATAAAAACCTTGTACTTTTTAAACTAATGGCTCCACTCATTCATTTTCCAGAACAGAAGTTGTAGAATGTTGAATAAATGTAATTCTTCATCACTTAAACTGAAATGAAATTGATATACTATAAAATAAACAATATCAAGATAATTCTAGTAATTAGTCTAAAATTTTCAGTATGATTGGGAGGTAAAAAATTATTTTACTCTCTTCAAATTTTCAGTGTTAAGATGCATGGGAAGATAAAGTATTTTGTCTATTGTGAAAAATACTATATTTTATTTAACTCAGTGGTTGTCAATGGGGGCAGGGGCATTGCATTTTTTTTTTCTTTTCTTACAAAAGACATTTTGGGAATGTCTGGAGACATTTTTGGTTGTCACAAATGGGGGAGAGGTGCTACTGGCATCTAGTGATTAGATGCCAAATATCCTACAAACTTTAGAAACATCATTTAGGCCTTTATATGGTAACTTTTTTCTTCTTGTATTTGAGTTAATGGAAATAACTCACAAAGGAAGAACAGGAGATAAAGGGGAACCAAATGTGTGTGTGTAAAATCAAGCATACTATAAGATTTTAACATCATTAATTTCATATTCTGAAATTATTATGAAAATAAACTCATTTATCTTTTTATTAAGATGGCTAATAAGAAAGAATAATTGTCTGGTTGCTGGACCCAGTCCAATAGCCCATGATTAATAAGCACAGGCATATCTAAAACTCACTGTCATTGAATGATGTTTCTACATTCCATTGTCCTTCTCCTTGTCATTTACATTGAAGTCATTTCCACATTAAAATCTTCATTAGCACCCCAGTGCTTATGTCAGAGAACCCAAACTCTTGAACCTGTAAGATCTGACCCTAATTTGGGCTTTTCAGAAGTATCCACGCTAATGCCACGCCCCATCCTCCTCGAAGCCATTCTGCCAGCTAGTCCCCGCAAGTGGGCCATGTCCTACCTCTGTTCGTTCTGTGTTTGTTTTCACACTATTTCCTTAACTTCAATACTGTGAGCTTCCTCCCTTTTTTTAACCTTTAAACATATTAGCCATTGTTACAGGTCTATCTCAATATCATCTTCTGAGAAAACTTTCGTTTTCATTATAGATTTTTATTTGTTGTAGACTTGTCCAATCTACTAACTTTCCATTCTCTCCTCCTGCATTCCCATAGCATTCGGTTCAGTCATACATGCATCTATTGATAACATGATTTACTTTTGTATCCTACAAACTTTTAAGTTCCTGGAGGGGAGGGACTATATTTGGTTCAATTCTGCATTTCTCATGGCCCATGAATATTTGGTAATTTAATAAAACTGAACTGACTTATATGAATTATAAACTGGCATTCTAAGAAGCTCTAGACTATGGAAATGAAGTGTCATGAGGTACATTGCGATTTGTTTTCAAATTCCTAGCCAGAGGAAAACAACTTCATTATCTTTGAAACACAAGAAATCCTAGGCTTTGGAATATTTTTGTTTCCACTCCCATATCTGATGCCCTTTTTAAGGTGAGAAAAAAATCTGAAGGCTCATCAAATTTTGTAGGTTAATCAAAAGCCATAAACATTGTGAACTCTGTTTTTTTTCCACAGGGTAACATTTTTCTAGTTCAGAGAAAGTTAATCACTACTGTGTGGAAATAAAGATTAATTCAGACAAACTGAGTGAGTGTAATCCTGCCAATTTAATAATCCTAAGGTAGAAATTTAAAGGACACTTTCTTAAACAGAATGTGTGTGCTTATCTGCGTGCCTCATCTTGTGCATGAGTCCCATGTAGTAAAAAAAGGACTTTATTGACATTTCTTCCTTGATGTTTAACTCTTTCCAATGGTGTTGGGTTGTTATACAAAGAGTATTCTCCCAGTTTAGGTAAGTCATGATTTTTTTCTAGGCTAAAATTATTGCAGCTATGCCCTATTGAGCAGCATTTGCCATCCTTAAACTTCTATTTCACTGACAGTGTCACCCCATCAAGTTTAGCCTTGTCCATAGGTACTTCCTTTGCCAACCTCTATAAAGAGGTGGAAGGGCCATTGGGCCATGTGTCTTTTTGGTTAGATGTTCTCCTTTTCATAACAGAATCTTAAACTAACCTTGTTCTGTTTGATATACAAAGCATATGAATTAATCAACATATCAAAGTTTCTGCCCTTAAGTTTAACCAGAAAAAATGACCTTGATCCTTCTATTGTCTGAAAATCATCAAAAGCTTATAGTAAGAAAAGTTTTGAGGACTGCCTAAAGAGCTTGCATGCTACATCTTTATTACTACAAATCTAAAATGCCAGATAGGTTGTTCCGGCACCCAAAACAGACATTGTTATTTTATTACAGAACTTTTTCCTTCTGAACACGGACTCAGCCACAAAACTTTCAAAGGCAGTTATTCAGTCAGTTGACATGTGACTTGAAACTTACTTGCCATCATGGGGAATGGTGATCTAAATGCTGCCTGCATACGACCTCTGACCTGAAATGAAAAGGAAGTTTGGGAGTTTCATAGAATTGACTTAATGCACTGTGCTTTGTGATTGTGGCAACAGTTTATTTTACATTGAGGGTACCTATATAAAACTCCTTCCGATATTTTGTTCCCTACTTAGTTCACAGTATCATGAATAAAAGCCAAGAAAAACTGTTTCTCAAAAGCAAACAAACATGGACCTGGAGGGTATTATGCTATGTGAAATAAGTCTGACAGAAAGACAAATACCATATGTTCTCACTTATACGTGGAACCTAAAAAACACAACAACTAACAAGCAAAAAACCAAACTCAGATACAGAGAACAGACTGGCAGCTGCCAGAAGAGGGGTGAGGGGTGAGAGGTGAGGGGTAAGGAGTGGGGGAACAAAATGGGTGAAGGGAGTCAAAAGGGACAAATTTCCAGCTATAAAATAAATAAGTCATGGGATGTATTGTACAATATGGCAACTATAGTTAATAACACTGTATTGTAGATTTGAAAGTTGCTAAGAAAGTAAATCTTAAAAGTTTTCATCACAAGAAAAAGAATCTGTAACTGAGTAGTGATGTATGTTAACTAGACTTATTGTGATCATTTCAACATACATACAAATATTGAATCATGTTGTACACTTGAAACTAATATAATGTCAATTATACTTCAATTTTTAAAAAGGACCAGCACTTACCAAGTCCTTTTCTACATATTAACCAACCCTCATACCACACCTTCCTTAAGTTTGTCATTAATTCTTGTCCCATCCAAACTCAAGTGGGGTAACTTCAGGCTGTAAGTTTCCTGTGGTTTTCTTATTTGTCACTGGAACACAGTACTTCATAAATACAATTTAAACTAATGAATACCTGAATGGGTAATGGAAAGTGCCCTGCCCCTAGGAGTGCCCCTTCAGAGATTTCCGGACAGGGGGAAAAAAAAGAAGCTGGTAATAACTGCTTCACTTTTTCTTGTGGACCCAGAATTGTAACTGGAGGAAGTGAAGATTAATCTTGGAGCAGGGGGCTATAGGCAGACTTCTAAGTGTAGTATTGTCTCCACAGGCCCTAGACAACAGGTGGGCACTAGGTGCGTAGGAAAAATCATCTGAAGCCCCCATCACGAAGAAGAGCATGCTCACGTTTCCTATCCAGATTCTGCTCATAGCTGTGGTGTTTGGAGCTTGGAGAAATATGAAAAGTCAGTTATTGGACGAGGATCTAGGATCCCCAGGCTTGTTCCTTCTAAAAACGCCGCGGAGGCCTAGCTCTGAGACCCCGGAGGTTTTCTCTGGAAACTTGTGGGCCCCACCCACTCCTCCGTGACTTCCCGAGACCCGGCTCTGCCAGCGGAAGGAGGGCGGGGGGCGTGGACTTGGTCAGCGTGGAACCCAAAGTGGACAGCCTGGGAACCCAGGGAGCGGCCCTGCCCGAATGCAGCAGAAAGAGCAAGAGCGGGGCGAGCTTGGCCAACGGGTCATTCCGCGGGGAAAGCAGAACAGGAAACGGGAACCGGACGCCGACAGGAGGGGCGGGGCCTGGTCTCACGGGAAGGAGCGCCCGCGGCAGCGCCGGCCTAAGGGCGTGGCCTAGGCGTAGCCCCAGAGCGTGACCGAAAAGGTGGGACTAGGAGCGTGAAGGGCGTGGCCGTTTGTAAGGTCTCGACGAAGGTGGTGGAGAATGCGGGAGGGATAAACTCAGGCGGAGGAATTACTATAGTTAGAAGCAGGGACGTGGGCACAAGTGAGAGACGGAGCCAGCAGAATGAGTGTGAACACCAATAGAGGCGGGGCCACGGAGAAGTGTACGGAACACAAATAACGTAACAAGAAGGAGAGGGGTGTTTGTGGGCGGAGCGCAAGGACGTACCCCAAACATGAGGGCGCGCTCCATCCGTGGGGCGTAGCTTTGTTGCTCTCGGAGGCGTCACAAAGACGGTCCAGCGGAAAGGAGGGCTGGACCCAGGCGGAGGGCAGGGGCGGGGCGACGGCGGCACGGGCCCGGAGCGACCAAAGCGGAGGTGCCAGTTGGGAGCGTAACCAGGGCGGAGCTTAATGGATTGTTGCGCCGACGGGGGCGTAACGTAAATAGGCGAGGTGACGTGACCGGCGTGAGGGGCGTAGCGAGGCGTAAGGGGGCGTAGCCAAGATGGCCGCGCGTATGAACGCATCTTCCCAGTAGCGAGTGCAGGGGTTTGCGCTTAGAGAAACGTTCCGGTAAGGTTCCGCGGAGATGTGGAGCGTGGGCAGCAAGGGGACTAGAAAGGACAGGGACCCTCCCACGTGCACGACCACGCTCTGCGATGAGTCCCGGAGCCGGGACAGCTGTTGACCTCAGGATAGTCACAGTGCCGGCGGGACTCCTCTGAAGAATGGCGGGGAGGGGGCAGGGAATCGCTCCTTCCTTACTCTAATCTTGTTCCTCCACTCTCAGTGTCATTGGACAGTTACACCCTCTTGGAGTTCTGTCCCTTTAGAAGTAGAACAACTGTCCCAAAGAATTTGGGAGCCGAGGGAGTTGCAGTTCCAGAAACCGAGGCGCCTCAAGCTGGGACTTACTCGGACCTGAAATGTTTATACCCCTGACTATGCCAGAGGCTGCGAAAAGATTCGCAGCCACCCCAGAGCAGAAGGTCAGGAGCATAGCTGTGTCATTTGGGCTACTGTGAGACTTCTGTACTTCTCAGTTCGTTCTTCTTTCCTTTTTCTTTTGTATCCCGTCCCGGGAGCTGGAGGGGAAGAACCTACAAAATACAAACGTTGGTGCCTATGATTCTTTGTGGCAGGAGTTAAAACGCTTTTCCTCTAAGGCTACTGGGAACTCGTTATCAGTTAATAACACCCCGCCCCCCCCCACACCCCTGTTTATTTTTGCTGAGAAAGTTTGAGAAATATGGGGAGATAATGAACATGTGTACACCTTAATTTGGGTAGGATTTATTCTGTCAGACAGTGAAAACCACGTTGCTTTCTGCTTTCCCTTCTTCCTTTACTTACAATCTGGCTATCTCCACTTTGCTATTTAAAAGTCTTGCTGCAATATGGAGAGAAGTCAGAAATCTCTGGTAGGAAGGTGCCCTCCAGCCTACCCATAATTTGGCCGTGTACATCCCTCAGAAAGGTTCCTGTTCGCAGCCTGCATTGGCATCTACAGTGAACCAAAGTTCACTCTACCCACCTTCCCTTTCTGGCCCTGGTAAGGAACTGCACTGTTCTTGAATATTTTGGAAATGAAAACCTTTCCGTTTTCTAGGGCTTTTCTCCTTTACTCAGAGATTGTAAACTCAGCACTGAAATTCACATAAAAGCCAAATTCGGCAAGGGCTCCATTCCTGTGCCTGTGCACACCTGCCACGTAAAAGGTTACCACCACTCATAGTCGGAACACAATAAAAGTTAAGTGAATTTTGGCGGAAGATAAATATTGTGAAAATCTGAAGGAAAGAGGGAAGTGCATTTCATATCATAGGCTGCACTGGGGCAGCACACAAAACAGGTTAAGAAATATATTTTGAAACCTTTGGCAAACCTTTCCGAAGAACATACTCTTGGGGAAAAAAGTGGGTGAAAGGAGGAGGCTAAGCTTTCTCAGTCAAGACATAGAAACATAACCTCTAATTTAAATTTCAGAGAGTTGCAAGAGGGTGACTTCCTTTCTATGTCAGGAGGCGAGAAAATGAATCGTTAATCTGATAAAAATCAAGGAATTTTTTTCAATGTAATTGTAACCTTTAGTAGGTACTTTTTTTTGACTTTCTTTCATATAGCTGAGACATTTAATAAGTACATGATTTATGAATGATTTTAAAAGGTGGTTAGAATATTTTCATCTTTCACACATTTCTAAGTCTACAAAACAGATGAAGAATGTGTAAGTAAAATCTAACAGCATACATAGTCAGTGATAGCAAAGGGAATATAGCACAGAGAGTTTACCTTCCCTGCGACCCATCCAGCCTATGTTACCATCTTTATAGATCAAGGTCTTCTCCCCCTACTCAGATCATTAAGTAGCCATCATGTGCCAGGCACTGTGTCTCTAAGGGATGCAGCTATGATGAGGAAACATATTTCCTACTGCCATGGGGCTTAAACACTGGGGAGATGGAATCATAAATTACCTTCCTGGTGAGGTATGTAATTCAACTGTGATGAGCACTGTGACCAAGAAGAGGGCCCTGGGCTCACCAAAAGAGGCCCCAGTCTAGGGAGGCTTCTAGGAAGTGACATTGGATAGGGTCATCAAGGGTTGGGTAGGAATTAACTAGGCACTGAGACAGTAAGTGTGGTCCAGGGAAGGAGGAGCATCTACATAAACACTGAGGCTAGAGAGCAACAGCAGTTGGAAAAACCAAAGTCCATGTGGCTGGTGTGCAGAAAGGAGTCAATTGGACATGAGGCTGAGAGGTCAGGAGGGCTAAAGCATCCAGTTTTGCAGCCAAACCACACTCATTGTTGCTCAAATGGTGACCTGAACAGTTGTCTGAATGCATCTCAAGTAATCACTCTAAGCACTTTGAAATCTATAGTGGAGTGAATGAATAATCAAGAAGAAAAGTTTGTTTTTCGTTTTTGACCTTTGCTTACTTGGTTCAGGGATAGCAGATTTCAGGAAAAGGAGATGAAGCATTGAGTGGGGAGTGGGGAAGAAGCATTCAAAGTTAACGTTACCATAATTTGAGAGCACTTAGTGAATGCCTTGGAAAGCACCCACTTCTGAGACTCAACTGTGAACATGTGAGGGGTAGGGAGGTTATCAGTGCAGCCATTCATGAATATTCAAATTGAATCTACTTGTAGATTAGTTCAGGATTAACCTTCTGCACTTTCCCCATTAACCAAGGGAAAAAGTGTTACACCTAAAATTGTCAGTCACAGGTTATATCTAAGCTTGGATTTCAAAACGACCCATGACTGTTTTGGCAGAATGTGTCTTGGGTTGTTTTTTGTTTTTCTAAGAAATCCAGATGCAGATTGCTTTTTTTTATTCAGGCTGCCTGGAGGGAGCTTTAATCTTTGGTATCTTCTCATATATAAATATCTTGTTGGACAATTTGGGTATCAGGAAGTGTATATCTTTTTAAATTTTTAAAAAATATATCTTTATTGATTTCAGAGAGAGGAAAGGAGAGGGAGAGAGAGAGAGAGAAACATCAGTGATGAGAGAGTCATTGATCGGCTGCCTCCTGCATGCCCCCAACTGGGGATCGAGCCTACAACCCGGGCATGTGCCCTGACCGGGAATCGAACCCCGATTGCCTGGATCCTAAGTCGATGCTCAGCCACTGAGCCACGCCTGACCAGGCTATCTTTTTTAATTTTAAGAAACTGTACTGTAAACAGTCTATTCATTCTTGTGATTCAAGAGGATTGTTTCTCTGGACCTCTAATATTTGCCAACCCCAAGGGAAAGGCAGGGCGCCTGAGTCAGTCATCCAGCCCCTGCCAGTGAGGTGACCAGTGAGTTTGAGGAACAAAAGTAGATAAACTGTTGACTCTCGTTTGGGCCTCTCTCATCCCCACAGTGTGTACTGATAGTCTGGATGTTGTGGTCTGACTTAGAGGATTCCATGTGATCTTCCATCTCTACTGTTTACAGCTTTTCCTCCTGTGTCCTTCTGCCTCTGGGTTATTAGGTTCCTGCAAGTTCTTTGCCAACTCACCAAGACTTCAAGCCAAAGATGGTAGTGATGAGTAACCTGAGGGTCGTCCTTCAAGCCTCTCCATGCAAATCGCTGTGGGGAAGATTCCAGATTCTGAGGTCCCTGCCAGTGAGGCCCTGCAGCCTCTACACCTGCACTTACAAAACCCGGAACCGAGCCTGTGAGTACCCTGCTGCTGGAAGGAGAGCGGGAGGCTTGTTTCATAACGATCACACGTATTAATTAAGGATTTGTGGATAGGATGTCAGTGGCTTTCCAGAGTGGGTCTAGATGCCTTAAGAACTGTGAGAATTTACTAGTTGTTTCTCTATCTGTCCTCTAAAAGAAATGTGGAAACTTCTTTTTGTTCCAGCTTTACTGAGTTATAATTGACACACGACACGTGTAAGTCTAAGGTGTACCCCGTGGTGATTTGATACACGTGTATGTTGCAAAATGACTACCACAGTAAGGCTTGGAAAGCCCTTTTCTTGACCAGTTTTAACATGTTAAAATGATGTCATGCAGAAATAGGACAAGGGAGATATCCCAGTTCCAAATACTTTGGAACCAGTTTTTTATTGTTTCTTGTTAGCAATTGTCTTTTCATTATGGTTGATCCACAGACTGAATGATTTCTGTGGATCTGAACATTCTGGAAGATGCATGTTAAATGTTTGCCAGCAGTTCAGAACAGTAGCATCACACTCTGGAATACTCTTTCCTGAGTTCCATACTGTAGTTACTTCTGGCTGAGCAACTTGTCAAGTGTGTGTTCTGCTGTAAACACAGCAGATCAAGTGAGGAGCAGGTCTTCACTGTAACCTCTCGCATGTCATGCCCCTGCTTTATGGCCAGTTACCATCCACGTCTCTATGGGGCAGGATTCTCTACTGTGGCACCACCAACAGGGGGTGGATCATTCTGTGTTGTGAGGGGCTGTCCTGTGCACTGTCTGATGTTGGATGACATCCCTAAATGTTTCAGGACTGCTGAATGTTCCCTGAGGAACAAAGTAACCCTGGTAGAGAACACTGGGTTGACTGCAAAGGATAATGTGTGTGCAGGTGAAGAGATGAGTTTAATGAAATGGCTATGTGTATTTTATATATTCACTTTTCACCATAATTAACGGAGTTTTCAGATGTTTGCTTCAGTCAAAATTATAGATTTTTAACCTTTTCCTCCTAGGGTTTATTCTTTTTGACTCTATATGCAGATAAGGAAAGGAATTCAGTAGTAATTCTAATCTAGGTAAACCCAAGGATTTGAAACTGCTTCATCAATACATTTTTACTGAGAGTGTATTTTGTTTCCTCCCACATTGGCCATGTTCTCATTAAAATGAACTGCCCAGAGTTTAATACAGTTCTGGTTGCTGGATGTGGCTTCCTACCAGCAAGCCCACATCCTACCCAGACTGGCATATTCTCAACACTGGCACTGTGAGGCTTAAAGTGAAAAAAAAAAAAAAGTTATTTATCTAGTTTATAAAGTTTTGCTTTTTTAACAGAAAGTTGAAAGGTATAAGTCTAAAATCCAATATGCTCATATCTTTAGGATAGTTTTGCTTCTTTTTTGCTGACAAAACGGCTCAGTGCCTCCCTCAAGTGTTTCAGTCTGACCACTTTTAGGATGGGGTGAAGCAGATTGAGCTGTCAATGAAGGAGGAAGATATGGCAAATTCAGAAAGTAGCATTTCACTGGAGCCCTGTGCTCCCTGCTTTACCTTCACTGCCCACCCTCCCCCCAGCTAATCACTGGCTGTAAGCTCAAATTGCCATTTGCTGTTATCTCAAGTAGTAGACAGTAAATGTTGACAGCCTTAACTGTGGGGACTGGTAACATGATAAAATAAAGATAAAAGCCTTGCAGCTATTACCAGAGATGAAAATAAAATGTTTCACTTAGTGTATCATCCCATGCAGTTTAGACTAATTGTCACATTCAAGTAATTTAGGCATGAGAAATAAATTTAATTATGTTAATTCTTAATTTGATGAAATACGAAGACTATTATCCAAATGGAAATAGTATAGATTTGTTATTATTCCAGTGATTCTTTTTTTTTTTAAATATATCTTTATTGATTTCAGAGAGAGGAAAGGAGAGGGAGACAGACAGAAACATCAATGATGAGAGTCATTGATTGACTGCAGCCCGCAACCCAGGCATGTGCCCTGACCAGGAATCAAACACCGATTGCCTGGATCCTAGGTCGATGCTCAACCACTGAGCTACGCCCGGCCGGGCTAGATTTGTTATTATTCCAGTGATTCTTAATTTCATCATCTCCTTACTTTTAGAAGGAAGAGAAACATTTCTTTTTAGGACAACTTGGAATAGAGTGGCACTGTATATATGTAGCCACTAGCCTCATGTATGTATTTATATGTAAATATAAATTTATTAAAATTTTATGGTCACATATGGCTAGCACTTACCATATTGGAAATGTCCATCATCAGAGAAAGTTCTGTTTGACAGGATTGGTCTATATTATAACTGAACTGTATTAGAAAGTTGTTCTGTATTTCTCCATTTAATTGTGTAGAACACAAATAAAGCCTGGAGAACAGTAGATAGTAAGTCCTCACCTAACATCATGGATAGGTTCTTGGAAACTGACTAACCAGTTTTACCATAGGCTCATTGATATAGTAAATAAGAGTTACGTTTCTATGGCATATTTCTGTATATCAATGAGCCTGTGGTAAAATTGGTTTCCTTATAGGTTGTTTTGCTTAAAGTCACAGTTTCCAAGAACTATGTTGAGGACTTAACTTTATTAAAAAGCTTGTTTTGCAGTGTCTTCTTCACAAAGAATTCTGTCAATCCCCAGATAGTATAGGCCAGGACACCCAGCCTATGTTGTCTTTCATTAACTTTGAAGTAGTCTTGAGAAACAATGGACTGATTAAGAGCCCCTTGGGATTATATTAATGGCCCCCAAGGGTATCTGCAACTACAGGGAACTAACACAGGGCTTTAGTTTCCTGTGTTGATAACTGCATGTGTGTGTTGTGGTTAACTGGGTTCAGCATCACAGTGCCTTTTACAGTCCTGATGCTCTAATAAGGCAATTTACTATGATCATCCCCACAAAGTCACATGGAGGGTCCCTAGGCATCCAGTCCTGCACTAAGCTCTAGGCCTAGTAGGGTGGTCTTAAATTAGGTAAGGAAATAGCACATCTCAAGTTAGAACACAGTACAGAGCAAAGCACAGGAGAAAAAGCTAACAAGTGTGTAGAGTAATGCTCTCCATAAAATATAATGTGAACCCTAGCTAGTGTGGCTTGGTTGGTTGGAGCATAGTCCTGTGCACCAAAATGTTGTAGGTTCGATTCCTGGTCAGGGCACATACCCATGTTGTGGGCTTGATCCCCAGTCGGGGTACATACAGGAGGTGGCCAATCAGTGTTTCTCACATCGATGTTTCTCTCTCTTTCCCTCTTTCTCTAAAATCAATAAAAGCATATCCTCCAGTGAGGATTAAAAATAAATAAACAAATAAGTAAATAAAATGATATGATGTAAGCCACATAGAAATCTAAATACAAATCAAGTATTTCTAATGAAAATTTAGTATCCAAATTGATATATACTGTACATGTAAGATAAACAACAGATTTTCAAGAAGTATGGAAAAAAGTGTAAACTGCCCCAATAATTTTCATATTGATTACATGTTGAAAAGGCAAATACTTTTAAATATATTTGGTGAAGTAAAATATTTTATAAAATTAATTTTCTTTTTTAAAAAAAACCCTTTTAAAATGTGACTCCTAGAAACTTTAAAATTACCTCTGTGGTTGACATTACATTTCTGTTTTTAAGCACTAGTGTAAAAGGATAAGGCAAATAACCCTAAATATGAAATGGTTAAAATGTGAGATTAGTTAAAAAATATATTTTAAATGGAATAAAAAGATAAAGGCAAACAACTATGGGAAATGAACATGAAAGGAAGTAATATTTATGAGTGCTGTGTGACTGTACTCTGGCTAAGTGCTTTGTTTATGTTCCCAAGAGGTCTTTGATGGCATTATTATCATCTCTGTTTTTCAGTTGAAGAAAGTGAAGCTCAAGGAGGTAAAGTGTTTTTCTGCCAGGTCACACAACTAGCAACTGGAGAACTGGATTGAAAACCTGGGGACTACACTCTGCGCAGAGCCTCTGAGCTCCTACAGGTTCCACAGGCGCAGGCCTCCTGCAACCTCCCTGCTTTGGTCCACTCTGGAGAGTGTTTTAAGGGGACCCAGGATTTGGTTTAATCAGGTATGGTAAGACACACAAAACATGGAAATGACTGTCACGAAGGAAGGAATTTTATTATACACACAGATCCCTAAAAACAGGAGGCCTTGGCACGCCTTACCGGGCCATGTAGGGAAGCACCAGGGATGGTCAGAAAGCAGAGAGAGAAAAGGAAGACATGGGCAGAGCCTTTATTGTGGAAGGAATGGGGTAGGCAGCATAAGCAGGTTTAGGATTGGGTGCTTTGAATAATTTCAGTGGGTTCTGGGGCAGAGAAGCTGTCCATAGTTGTCTGGTTCCTGGCCCTGGGGTGATTAGGGCAGAGGAATAGTGGCCCAGAGATTAAGAACCCTATAAAGAGGGGGTTGGGATCTAGACTCTGGATTGGTTGGTTTGCAGATGAAAGGCATGTTCCCAGTTGTTTGTTCTCTCTAGGAATTAGCTAACCCCGGGAGGGGCAGTAAGACTACAGATATCAAAGTGTGAAATACAGAAACTGGGAAACGTGGTTATTACAATGAGGCTCCTGGAAAGAGCCCTTGAGGATTCAAGGGCCTGAGCTGAAAGCTTGGCCTTACTGTACTCTGGCTTGACTGACAGCTTCAGCCTCTAGAGCTTCTGCGGGCCACGTGCCAGTGAGGCTCAGAGTGGGGAGCTAATGGAGAACGTGATACCTTTCCCAGCAGACTGTGGGCTCCAGCCCGTCAGCAAACAGGCTGCTCATTTGTTTTGTATCTGCTTTCATTCAGTGCTGTTTATAACATTCTAAATTGTCAGTTTAAGTGCAGTTTCAGTACAGGGATTGTTTTTAGGTAGTCACCAGGTGTCTGATTTTAAATCACATTCTATTGCAATCGCATGACAGAGTGAGATGCCAGTTTTAACATTTTCTCATTTGTTGTTCTTTAGCTACCCAAGCATCATAAAGAGCTAAAGAAATTGGTGGATACTGTGTTATCAATTAAGCATAAGGTAATATTTTTTTCGTAAATCACTTGAAATATATTTTATGTTTCAATCTCAGACTAGAGACAGTAACATGGCCCTTTGTATTGGGAGATGTAATGCACCTCAGTGGATTCCTTTGGTGGGCACTGACCACTCTGGCTTTGCTGCCATGCCACTGAGCACACGAGGACTCAGGAACATAATGGGGTCCCCTCCTCTGCTCCTGACACCTGCTCATTCTCAGTCCTTGTGGAAACACTCAGAGCAGCCTTCTTGACTCTAGCTATCCTCTCTCAGGCAGGAAGTAGAGAAAAGTTGAACAGAAACTTGGCTTGTCCACCTTTAAAGAACAATTACCCATATCCTTCAGGAGGGATACCTTTGTCCAGCCCCAAGATCAGTTGTTCAATATTCAGAACCCACTCCCTGGAAATCCATAAATTCTCCCTCTCCCTCCCTTTCCATCTCTCCCTTTTTCCTTCCCTCTTCTCTTGCTCCCTTTTGAGTCCAGGTTCCTGGCTCCTCCTAATTTGCATTGCATTTTAGAAAGGAGGATGCTATTATCTCTTGAAAAAGGAAGCCTCCTTATTTATGCATCAGCCACCACCTAATGCCTCCCAAGAGTTCAGAGGAGACCACCTGCTGGAAACGCACTAGAAAGGAGGGAGAAAATGGGTTCTGCTGTGTTCCCTCTAAAGAGTGTCAGAAATACACAGTTAATTGCAGGAAAGGCATGGTTGTGATTCAGTCCTAAGGTGCCCAGAGGGCCTAAGGAGCTCCTCTGGACCACTGCTGGTCCCCAGACACTCCTAGAATCATTGCCTTGTCATCCCATTCCTGCGTGGTTGTCACCATGAAGTGATAACTCAGTGACCTCTTCTCTTGGCCAGGACACCCTAGTGAATTTGGGTCATTTGACCCTTCCTGCCTGATGCCCACCTGCCTGGACTACTGGACATACTCGAGATCCCTGACTACCCCTCCACTCTCCGAGTCTGTCACTTGGATCATTAAGAAGCAGCCTGTAGAGGTTGATCATGATCAGGTACGTTCTTTTTTTATATATATTGGGGTGACATTGGTTAACAGGATCATATAGTTTTCAGGTGGGTTTCTGTGTTACAAGATCTGTATATTACACTATGTGCCCACCACTCAAAGTCAAATCATCTTCCATCACCATATATCAGACCCCCTTCACCTCCCACCCACCCCCACTTGTATGTTTTTTCCATGTTTCCATATAAGGAAATTCTAGTCTGCCCCTTCAGAACAAGGCTGGTCTCAAACTTTGGGATCAGTTTTTTTTGTGTGTTTTTTTTAACTGTATCTTTATTGATTTTAGAAAGAAGAAGGGAGAGAGAGAAAGATAGAAACATCAATGATGAGAGAGTAGTCATTGATTAGCTGCCTCTTACGTGCCCCCATCTGGGGATTGAGCCCACAACCCGGGCATTTGCCCTGACTGGGAATCGAACCACGATCTCCTGGATCCTAGGTAGATGCTCAACTACTGAACCACGCCCGGCCAGGCTGGGATCAGTTTTTAGCATTGTATAATGCTTATACTTTTGTGTTAAAATATGCTAACTTCTTGTCTAATTTGGGAATGAATTACCAAATGCTTCACTTAACCAGAGAGAGGTGTTAAAAATAGAATGTAAGCTCTTTGCTTTCATTCTTGGCAATGACATATATTTTATTTTATATAAACTAGGTAGAATTTCTATAAAAATTAAGACTATTTTAAATGGAAAAAAATGAAGCTGGAAATAGCTGTGTTTAAAAACTTTTAGTTTCCTCAGGGAATTTTACTATGGAATCTCAGAGTAAAGACAGAACCCAATAATGCCTAAATAGGAATTTTATTCTAAGTTAGGAGTTTAAACTTGGTATTTGTTCCTCCTTTAGAAATTAAGTTTAAGTGGTGATTACTGTATCAACACACAAAATTCTAAACTATAATAACTATTTTTACTTGTTTATATTAGATTTTTATTGATTAAATTTTTTCACAAGAACAAAATCTTCAAATTCTTTTTTTTGAAGGCAATGTAACAATGAAACCAAAACCCACCAAATATTGAGACCTCTCAAAAAGAGTAAGCAACAGGCCAGTATCTCTCAAGAATATTTAGGACAAAAGAAAGCTAAATAAAATATTAGAAACAGAATCCAGAGTACATCAGAAGAAATATATACTTTGTCCAAGTGTAGGATTTTTTTAGTATTGCAGGGATGGTTTAGTATTAGGAATGATACAGTTATGATTAATACACTTCATCCCCTTAGCAAATCTAAAGGGAAAACTCATATTTTCATTTCCATAGATTCCTAAAACACATTTGACAAAATTCACCATCTAATTTTTTTTAAAAGATTTTTAATAAAACAAAAGAAAGGGAATTTTCTAACTTGATAATCTCGATTACTCTCAACTCAAAAGTAAATAGTATACATAGTGTAGAAAAGGTACCTACTAACTCCATTATTACTAGCATATTATATATTAAATTGAATTAAATTCCAGTAGTAGGCAGTAAAGTTAGATGAAAAAAGATAAAGGAAATTGGAGAAACAATTAGTGGAGTCCTATATTAATTTATAGAAGTCAATTACTTTGATGTATAAAGGTCACAATTAGAAAATATAAGGTAAGAAAGAGCCCTACTTATAATGGAAACTAAAAAATTAAAATACCTTGGAAAGAACTTAACATAAAATGTCAACAAGAAAACTGTAAAACATTCCTAAGGGACACAATTCATACCATGTAATTGAATAGGAAGACATCATAAAGACATCTTTAATGTCAGTATCCCTTAGGTTGTTATTCTCCATAAATTTTATGTGGTCCCATTAAATATACCAATGGTTGTGTTGTGGGAGGCTGCCCTGTGGTAGGCTGTTTAGCAGCATCCCTGGCTTCTACCCACTGGATGCCAGTAATACTCCCAAGTAGTAACAAACAAAAGTATCTCATTGCAAACTCACCCCTGGTTGAGCACCACTGATATGTGCTTATCTCCAATATCAACTAACTAATGAAATCCATTACATCTTGCTGCGTGAGAAGAAACAGAGGTCTTCGATAGCTATGAAATGGGTTTTAACTAATCAACATTGATTTACCAGTAAAAGCATATGGGTAATTGACTTACACCTGTAGCTTCCCAGCAGAAGACTGGTTTATCAGACAGTCGTTAGCCTCAAACCAGAATGACACCCACTGGGTTATATTGCAGATAGGATATGTTACTATTATTCCAACGTTCCAAGTTTAGAGAACGCAGATAAAAAGTTGAGATTATTGTTTACCATGAGCATCACGAAAGGCACCCACCCAGTCCCCTGAGATGGGAAAAAGAAATTGACTTGTCCATGTGTTTTCATACTCCACAATAGTATTGAAAAGCTGTTTCTCAGCATATAATTATTGATCTATTGCTCTGGAGGGTGAATTAAATATGAGATCACATGAAAAGAAAACATGTGAGTCATTCTTTTTACTCATTCGAATTGCCTTTTAAAGTTTATCTGAATTGTAAACGCATGTGGGCATATGTATGCTTCATTTACCTGTAATAAAACAAGAGGTAGTGAGAACTGATGTTGCTTTTGAATTTTGACCATCACAAACAGAAATTTATTAAACCTATAGCAGCTAAATCTACAGTAAACAGTGAAACCATTTAAAATATGTTACTTTGTACATTTTTATGTTTTGGGAAATATATCTGGCTGTGACACATTAAAAGAAATCAACTAAACCTTTAATCACTGAATATGGAAAGCTTTTATAAGATTTTTTAAAAACGCTACACTTTTTTTTTAAAAAAATATATCTTTATTGATTTCAGAGAGAGGAAAGGGGAGGGAGAGAGAGCTAGAAACATCAATGATGAGAGAGTCATTGATCGAGCCCGCAACCGGGGCGTGTGCCCTGACCGGGAATCGAACTCCAATCGCCTGGATCCTAAGTCGATGCTCAACCGCTGAGCCACGCCCGGCCGGGCAAAAAACGCTGCACTTTTAAAACTAGCATCTACTACAATTATTTAGCACTACTCACTAATTTTCTAGAATAGAAGTGGTAGAGGTTTTTTAAAATGTGTTTTTATTGATTTTAGAGAGAGAGAAAGGGAGAGGGATAACAAGATAGAAATATCGATGAGAGAGAAACATCAACATCGATCGGCTGCCTCCTGCATGCCCCCTACTGGGAATCGAGTCCGCAATCCCTGATGTGCCCTGACCTGGAATGGAACTAGTAACCTCTTGGTGCATGGGTCAGCGCTCAACCAGTGAGCCACATCGGCTGGGCAGAAGGGGTAGAGTTTTAATCAAACGTGATCCTTCACCATTTGATTAGAATGAAATTGATATATAATAAACAATTTCAAGAGGTTTATAATAACTACCCCCAATATTTTCAGAATAATTAGGTAACAAATGATTCTACTCTCTTTAAGCTATCATCAGGTTAAGATATATATGGGGATAAAATATTTTTGCCTTACATGCAAACCTATTATATTTTAATCCAGTGGCTCTCTATCGGGGAGAATTTTGCCCCCAAAGAACATTTGGAAATGTTTGGAGACATTTTCAGTTGGTGGAACTTTAGGGGGCTGGGAGTTCCGTGGCATCTAATCGGTAGGTGGAGACCAGGGATGCTGCTAACTGCCCTACAATGCACAGGACAGCCCCCACAGCAGTGCTGTCCAGTCCCAGATGTCGATAGCACTGAGTCTGAGGAACCCTGTTTTAAGGTAATGAATGGTGCCACTTTCATTGTTCAGATGCTTTTGGGCAGGGGGCCACGTATTCCTTCCTAGTTTCCCAGTATGAGAAACAGCAACCTAGAATCTAGTATATTGGAGAGAATAGTTGGTGCTGACACTTGGTAAATTGGCATCATTACTTTTATTGTTCACATGTATGAATAAACAAGCCATATGTCATATTCTGAGGAAAACCTCCTAGCTGTAGGTATAGTGAGTTTTCTTATTACCTGCTTAGGTACCAATGATTGGGTTCAGTCCTGACTGCTGGGTACAAGCTACTTAGGAATACAATTTACCTTGAAGAGTTCTCAACTTGGACACACCAGTATTATATTGAAAGAATGTAATGAGTTTGCTTTTAATTAACTTTTTACACTGCTTGTGCAAGTGAAGTTTGACTTTGACCCAAGTCTCTTCTCTTTTAAAACTGTTTCCCTATGGTGACTACAGCATTTGACTATTCAAAGCTCTCTATTTATGAAGGTTTCTCTCCACATTGCCACCATCAGCATAACATCAATTTGCAAACTTCATCAATCTTTGCTTCCCTTTATTAACTCCTATTCTTATTTGGGGTTATTTCCGTTAGCACAACTAATAAGTAGGAAGAAAAGACCAGTTAAAGGCCTAACTAATGCCTCTCTAAAGATTACCATTTAATAAACTTATGGGATACTGGTTAAATGAGAGATCAGTCTACTAAATGTAATATGTAATTTTTTATCATACATATTATAAGCTTATAATTTATTTGCTCTATATTCTGAATTTATTATTACAGTAAGTTCATTTATCTTATTAAGATGGCTAATTATAGAGTAGAACAATAAACCTATGATCTTATTTCTAATTAAATCTCAAGATGATTCTTACCATAACTGATTTATTTTACCCTTCCTCATCTACTTTATCTGACTTGCCTAATCACAATTTTACTTTGTTCTTCTGTTTAAGCCATATAGAAAAAAATCTTGTTTCAATTTTTTTTTAAATATATCTTTATTGATTTCAGAGAGAGGAAAGGAGAGGGAGAGAGAGCTAGAAACATCAATGATGAGAGTCATTGATCGAGCCCGCAACCTGGGCATGTGCCCTGACCGGGAATCGAACCCCAATCGCCTGGATCCTAGGTTGACGCTCAGCCGCTGAGCCATGCCTGGCTGGGCTTGTTTCAATTTTTATAATATAAAATTTGTACTCAGATTTTATTCCCTTTACATATCCCCTTCTTTTTTTAAAAAAAAATATGTTTTTATTCGTTTCAGAGAGAGGGAGGGAGGGAGAGAGAGAGAGAAACATCAGTGATGAGAGAGAATCATTGATCCTCTGCCTCCTGCACGCCTCCTACTGGGGATCAAGCCTGCAACCCAGGCATGTGCCCTGACTGGGAATCGAACTGTGACCTTCAGGTTCATGGGTTGACGCTCAACCACTGAGCCATGCCGGCCGGGCTCATATCCCCTTCTTGAGTAAATAATTATTAGTATTAAGTAACAAGACAAAATTTTTTACAAGAAAATACTACATGGTTGCAACACCTTCCTCTTGGGACCAGTGAGTTGATTCCCACAAAAGCTGTTTAGGGAGAAAGCCACTTCTCCCCTCCTTTATCCCCAATGGGGTCCTGCAGGCCCTCACTTTTTCCAACATTCTCTAGTTTATGACAGTGGAGCTGTTTGAAAACCCCTTTAACTGAAATGCATGTATATTGCCAGTATCACTGTGCATTCCACTCATACCTAATGCTTAGTCTTTGCACTTGATAAGTATTCATAGTTTGCTTTTAATAATAATGTTGTTACAGATTTTTGATGGAAAATTGGAGTTTGTGGAGCTTTGGATATATCACATGGTTCCAAAAGGTCTAGCTGGAAAGTAAGAATAATTGATTATAGGATTAAAAAAGTTTTAATATTATAAGGGTTGCATTTCTCTTGGCCTATCAATATTGGAATGTTGACTATAACTCAATTGACTAATCATAATCATAAATTGTATTTCTAAGAAGCCTAAAACTTTTGGAAATTAAGTATCTTGAGGTACATTACATTTTTTTCTCTCGTTCCTAAATGGAAAGGAAAAATAAAACACTTTCAGGGTCTGTCATAAACAAGGCTTTGGAATATTTTTGTTTTCATCCTGATATTTTATGCTCTATTTTAAGATGCGAAAATCTTATGAAACTAGGATATTCAAATGGCTCATCAAATTTTATAGGTTAATTAACAGCCATAACCATTATGAACTTTGGTTTATTTTTTACAGGCTAACATTTTTTTACTTCAGTGAAAGTTAATCACTATTGCTTGGAAGCAAAAATTAGACTGAATGAGTGTAATTTTGCCAGTGTTATATTCCTACGGTGGGAATTTAAAGGGCAGTTACTTAAGTGGGATGTATGTGTGCCTGTCTCTGTGTCTCATCCTGTGAATGAAGACCAATAAATCATACTGACTTCCATGTAGTAAAAGCAAGACTCACACCGAATCTTCTGATATTTCCTTGTAGTTGTTTAAATATTTACACTGTGTTTTGGATGTTACATTGAAAGTTTTTCATGGTCTTGGCAGACAGTGTTTCTTTTTCTAAGCTAAAATCCTTGCAGCTAGAAAAATCTAGTAGGACTTTTTGGTCTTTAATCGACTCATAGGCTGCATGTTGGAGTTTACCCAGAAGTGTTTAGCCTTGCCCATATGTACTTCCTCTGCCAGCCTTTATAAAGAGGTGACAGGGGCATTGGACCACTTTGGTTAGATGTTTTCATTTTCATAATACAACCTTAAAGTACCTTCCTCCTTAAAGCATATGAATGAATCAGTATCTCAGAGTTTCTGCCCTGAAGTTGTGGCCAGTGACAATGACCTTGTACTCTCTACCACATAGGATAATTCTCAACACCCTATAATGAGAAATGTCGATTTGGGAGGGCTGTAAAAGACCTGTATGCAAGACCTCTATTCCTACAAATCAGAGATTCCAGATAGGTTGTCGCTCGCAGCCAGTCACCCATCCTGCCATGTTAATCACAAAACCTTTTCCTTCTGAGTATGGACTCAGCCACAAAACTTCACAGCATGGTTATTCAGGCAGCTTCTATGAATGAATCAGAGTTAAAATGCAAGTTGAAATCTACTTGCCATCCTGGGTAGCAGTAATCTAAATGGTACCCTGGATTTGGCCAGACCATTCAGGACTTGCATACTTTGCTCAGCTGCACAGGAAAGTTTGGATAGTATGTAGCATTGATTTAAAGCACTGTGTTCTGTCTTTGTAGCAGTGGTATCCACTGAGGGGGACTGTGATTCCTGATGACACTTATTTCCCACCTAGCTCACATCACCTTTATGAGGGATCAGGATTTCTCTTGATACTAAAAATAAAGAAAAAGTGTGCTCAAAATATATCAAACAAAAACCCTAGCTTTTATATCTTATGAACACAGGAAAACTTTAAAATGATTGTCATTCTCTCGATGGGCATTCAGAAGTTTACAGTCAAATTTCTGGCCCCCCTTGGACAAGGACATTTTTCTCTGTGTTCACAAAGAAAAGTTCAGGATCCAGTGGCTTGCCTACTTGCTTATCATTGGCTGTGTTATTCTCTTTTTTAAAAAGTTCCCCTTTCCTTGATTCCTTCAACTTTGTCTTTCATCCAGTATTGCCTATATTTTCATAAGTTGTATCAAATCATTTGTGAAGTAAGCTATTGCTAACTACATAAAAATTAGCACAGTAACTTGCACAGTATTTAGTCTCATTTCCTGTTATTTTTAAGGCAAGAAATGAATGATATTTAAAACATTTTATATAAATGAAGCAGAGTTCTCAGGGTCAGAGTGAGCCTGGTGAAAGTGTTCTGTTGAAAAGTTGTTTTCTCTGTGTTCCTTCTAGTGCAACATTTGTGAATGTTCCCACTGTCTTTAAGGTAGAAATGGAATTGAGGGTGGGAAGGGAAGAGAAGGGAACTGATACGTGATCTTAAAATCTTTATTGCTGGCATATGAAAAATTATATGTAGCCAATCTTGCTTCTATGGAGGGGAAATGTAGCACTCCACACGAGTTAAAGGGGCATACAGTCAGTGATGATTTATTGATAATTTATTGTGTAAGGGGCTGTAGTTTGTACTGTAAAAGTGGCTTCCTATGTTTTCTGGCCAAAGATATTCCTACTAATCAGATCAAGAATACCTGTGGTTACTGTCAGATGACAAAACAATTTAGTAACGAGTTTGATGTCCTTTATTCAAGGGAATACAATCCATGGGTTGGGAGAGGACAGTGCCTTACAAGCACAGGAGTCCTCTTCCTGAGGGATTTTGGGCAAGAGTGAGTTTTATAGATATTAGAAGAGGCAACATGGAAATAGGACAGGATGGGCTAGGAGGCAGGGGTTTTCCTTATAGGGCAAAGCAGGTTGTATTTTCTAGGGTAGGTAAGCTAGCTAAGCTGACTTGGACAGTTGTGATTGGTGTGTGTTGGGTTTCCTTGACAGATGTGTCCCATAAGTGCAGGATGACTTAGGTTTAGATTTGTGATGTGGGCTGGGCCACTGGGGTGACCCCATTTTGTGGGGTCCTGATATACAAATTAACTTTACCATTACCATGTCCTTTGCATCTATCAACCTCCTTAACACGCCTTCCTTTGTAGTAGTTTCTTATTGTATCAAAACCCAAGTTGGGGCAGCTTCAGTCTGTAAGCTCCTTGAGGTTTGTCTTATTTGTCACTGGAATATAGTACTTGATAAAGATGGTTTACTTGATAAAGTGACTGAATGGCTAATGGAGAGCCCTTGTCTCAGAAGTGCCCATTTAGATATTTCTGGACAGGAAAGAAGGCTGGTTATAACTTCTTCAATTTTTTTTTTTCTTCTGGACCTAGAGTGGTAAATGGAGGGAGCAAGGATAGCATGGGTACTAGACTTATTGGAGGTGGTCACTCCATAAGTTATATAATATATCTAATCACTATGTTATATTCCTGGAACTAATATACTATTGTATGTCAACTGTTACTGAAAAAATTTTAAAAATCCCTGGCCCACCTTACTCAACTATTTTGGATCTGATGGCCTGCATACTTAAATGATAGTCTTATCATTGGCTGCATTATTCTCTTTCCATTAAGTCTTCCTTTCCTTGGCTCCTTAAATTATTTTTTTTATCTAGTAATGCTTATATTTTAGTAAGCTGTCTCAAATCATTTGTGGAAGAAGATTAGGTAGAACTAACTGTATAAAAATCAACTCAGTAATTTATAGAGGCTGTATTTGGATCAATTTCTGTGAGTTTATTTTTCAGGCAAAAATGACTGACAGTTGAAACATTTTATAAATGAGTCAAGGTTCTCAGGGTCAGGGTGTTGTGTTCAAACATTCTGTTCTTTGTCTAGTGCAACATTTGGAATATTCCCACTATCTTCAAGCCAGACATGAAGTGGAGGGTGGGAAGAAAAATAGTAAATATGCTATCATAAAAAGTTTTATTGTTGACGTATGAAGACATAAAAGTAGCAAATCTTACTGCCAGGAAGTGGGGAAATGTTCTCTTTCTTCACATGTGAAAATGGCAAATATCCAGTGAAGATTTATTGAGAATTTATTGCTTAAAGAAGTGTACTAAGTCCTATAAAAGTGGTTTCTTGTTTGGTACCCAAAAGCATGACTAATATTTTGAACAATAAAAAAAAAAAAAAAAAAAGACCTGTGATTACCAAATCCTTTCCCACCTGTCAACCCCTTGTCACATGTCTCTTGTGTTCTTGTTATAGTTGTCACATCTAAACCCAAGTTGGGACAACTTCAGGCTGTAAGCTCCTTGAGGCTCATCTTATTTGTTAGGGGAGTTTGTACTTAATTATATGATTTGAATGGATGACAGAGGGATTTCTGTACGGGGGTAGAAAAGCTGGTTATAACCTCGTCTGTCACCTTTTTCTTGTGGACCCCGAGTCGTAAATGGGGAGAGTAAGAAGGCAGGCAGAGTAATCTCTGAGCTCACGCAGGGCTGCGACCCGGCTGCCTGGGAAAGTTCGTCTGGAGGCGACGGCAGGAGATACAGGAGTCGCGTTTACCCCACGCATCTGCCTGAGGGGCTCGAAGGAACCGCGGTGCAAAATTTGAGCTCAGAGCACGTGAAAACTGGCTTGAAGAAACTCCGGTGAAGCGGACATGACAACTAGCGGGAAGGAACATGGCTGCAGGAGCGGCCCAGTGTTTGCGTTTCCCTCCTGAGCCGCCGGCTCTTAGTATATCCAGTTGATGGTTGGAAATAGGAAAAACTCGAGGAAAGCCATTTTTTAGATTAGGCTCTTAAGCCTGCAGCCTGACTTCACCCGACAGAATGACGCCAGCGCTCAGTTCTCGGGCTCCGGAGGGTTGCTCTGGAGACAAGTTGGGGGGCCGCCCACGCGACACCGAATTCCTGCGACAAAGTTCCGCCCGGGAGGAGGGAGGGCCGGGAGCTGCGCGGGGCAGGAGGGGCGAGGCCCCGGGGAGCGCGGGGGCGTCGCCGTACCGAGGTGGCGGAGCCGGCGCGGGCGGAGCTCAGGGGCGTGGCCGGGGGAGAGGGGAGTAGCTGGGCCGGGGGCCGGGCGAAAGGCTGAGAGGGGCCCCGCCTGGAGTGGCGTGGCCAGGGCCGCGAGGAAGGACGGGGGGTGGAGTGACCCGTTACGTGGGGCGTGGCCTAGGGCGAGGGGCGTGGCCCTGGCCGTGGAGCATGAGGGGGTGTGGCTATGATGGCCAAGTTTGCAAGCCCCAGTCGCGGGACTAAGTAAGCCTCGCGCTCCTGGGAAAACGCTCAGGTAAGGGCCGGTGGCCGAGCCCAGTGGGGACGACAGCGGGGGCCGGCCCACTCCGGGAGGGCCGACCTTCCTCACCTAGCACCGCACCGCCGGGTCTTGGACCCCGGACAGCTGTGTGCGTGTATCGCCGCGGGGCCCGCGGGCGACGGGGCAGGCTGGTAGGGCATCACCTTCGCCGCCCCCTGCGCAGCCCTCTTCTACGGGAGGCGCTAACCGGATGGCTGCACTTCCTTTAGGGTATTTGCACTTGATGGGAAAACAGCTGCCCCGGGCAATTTGTGGGGAGCGTGAAGATAGTTCCTGTGGAGGGAGTGTTGATTGGATGTGAATAACCCAAGAAAGTCCACGCTGCTGTGAAATAGCTGGACACGGGTAGGGACTGCAAATCTGAGGTTGCGGTCCTACCAGCTGAGGCGCCGCAGGCTGGGACTGACTTGGCTCAGTATTGTATTTCTTTCCTCCCCCGACGATGCCAGGGTTTGTGGATGGAGTCTCAGCCACCCTCCACCCCGAGGCAGGGGATCAGCATCACAGCTGTGTCGCGGGGACAAATCTCAGCCTTCTGCACTCCCAGTTCCTTCTCTCCCTTTTGTTTTGTGCCCTGCCCCAGAATTGGAGAACCTCTGAAATACAAAAGTTGATGGCTGTGACTCTGGCTTTCAGTGTTAAAATGCTACTGCCTTGAGGCTAGTGGCAACTCATTAATATTCATGTACTGTCCTCCCCGCACGGATATTTTAACTGGGGAAGTTTGAGAGGTACAAGAAGTTAATGTGTACACCTTAATTTGGATAGAACTTGTTCTCTCCCAGCTACTGAAAACCACATTGCTTTCTGCTTCCCCTACTTCCTTTACTGATAATCTGGTCACCTTTATTCTGATATAAAAGTCTTGCTGAAATGTGGAAAGGAGTAGCCAGATTTCTCTGGTGGGGGAAGCTGCCTGAGACCCTCCCCCTGATCTGCCCCTGCACATCCCTCAAAACTGTCCCTGTTCTTGGATATGTTGGAAATGGGAAAGCTTTCAGCTACATAAGGTTGTCCTCCTTTATTCAGCTAACTTTTACATCAGTACCAGGACTGAAAGGCCAAGAGGGCTGCAAAGGCACCATTCTCTGTGCCTGTGCACACCTTCTTGGAGCCAGTGGGGAGGCTGTGAAGCCTCATGGTTGGAATGCAGTAAAGACTGAATTGTGAGTGAATGAGTAAACATGAATATTTTAGAAATCTGATGGTAGGAGGACAGGCCCCACTTGGACAGTGAGTTGCAGCACACTAAGCAGTCACTAGAAATGTGTTTTGAAACCTTTGGCAACCCCGGATTAGAAGCATACTCTGAGAAAAGAAGTGGGTGAGAGGAGGAAACATAACCTCTAATTTAAATTTAGAGACTTGCAAGCTGGCTTCCTTTCTAAATCAGGAGGTGAGAAAATGAAGGGTCATTCTGATAAGAATCAAGGAATTTTTTTCAATGTAATCATTACCTTTAATAGGTACTTTTTTGCTGTCTGTTTTGCATACCTATAAATGACTTACTCAAGCAGAGTTCAAACTTTGTCATTTAATAAATAGGTGATTTATGAATGATTCAAGACTTTCAGAATCTTTACTTTTTCACACATTTCTAAGTCTGCAAAACAGCAGATAAAGGATATGTTAGTAAAATCCAAAGACATACATAAATAATTAGTGATCACAAAGTAATATAGTACAGAAAACTTAGCCCTCTTGGGCCCCATCCAGCCCATGGTTCTGCAAAAATTAATGTGAACAGAGTCACTTCAAAATGGAGTCAGAGCTGTCATCCCAAAGGAATGACCTTGCACGTCTTACTCCTCAAACCTTTGGATTGGGCCTATGGCATTGTATCCCATACAGCTGTTTGCAAAGCTAACAGGAAAGTAGATGAGACTACATGACTGAAAATGAAAGACATTCTTTATTTTTTTTAAATATAACTTTATTGACTTCAGAGAGAGGAAAGGAGAGGGAGCGGTAGAAACATCAATGATGAGAGAGTCATCGATCAAGCCCACAACCCGGGCATGTGCCGTGACTAGGAATCGAACCCAGATCGCCTGGATCCTAGGTCGATGCTCAACCGCTGAGCCACACCCAGCCGTCCGGGCAACATTCTTTGATATTAGCATCACTATGCTAGCTCATCTGCATCTATAGAAATTCCTTCCTTAGCTCATTAACACTCAAAGAAATTCCTTTTATTCCTGCACTTGTTCCCCTTTCCTTTCTCATAAAAACCCCTTGCCTTCACCCCCTAATTGGAACACTATTTGGATTTCTGCCTGAATAGCTATTTTTTTAAATCTCAAATAAATGCTTGTTGCCTCTCACTTTAACCATTTATTTTTATGTGAGCAGCCCCATCTTTAAGGACAGACTTAAGACAAATTTTCTGTGAAATCCAGTAATGTACGGTAATAGTTCATTGTTATATATTATGTTTGATAATTAAACATTATTTGTGATTTCACAAGCTTGGATTTAATGAGATTCTGGGTAAGTTTAAATAACCACTTCTGTAACTTTCAGTGTAAAAGAGGGGATTGGCTTTAGGCTTGAATATAAATGATCTCATGTATTGTTACAGGTATTGTAGCCCAGCATTAGCTAAACTGGTTTCTGTTTACTTGGATTTTCCCCGGAACCCTCCTCACCCCTGGCCTTCCATGCCCCATTCCTTCCTTGATTGCATTTAACTGTTCCTTCTCCATCTCTTGGCTTCCTTAATCACTGTATTTTTTTTTTCGGTCTCCCTCTATACACCTGTTAACTTCTGTGGGGAGGGAGTGTTCCTTCTCTCTCTTGCCTCATAGTCTCTCCTTAGCACCAGAGCTGCATTGCCAACTCTCCTAGACCTTCCAGCTGTACCTTGGACGTCAAATCCAATATGTAATTAGATGAGGAGCTCCATCTCTCCCTTCCCACCTGCACCTTCTGCCAGGTTCTCTTTCTCTGATCAGGGATTCATGCTCACCAGCTGTAGAAGCCTTTTTCAACTTCTTCCCTTTTCTCTCCTCCAGTTGTTGGGTTTTGTTACACCAAAATGGCGATCTCTCAAATGCAAAGTGCCTTGTCCATCTCTACTCCCACTGTCCAGTTCATTGCTTCATATTCTCCGATTGAATGATTGGAATTTCATTCCAAACTCCACATGCCCAACTCTGAGCTACTGATTTCCCACCCCAAACCTGTTCCACACACTATTGTCCTCATCTCAGTTCATGGAAACTCCATTCTTCCAGTTGCTTAGGCCAAGAGTCTTCCAATCATCCTTGACTCCTCTCTTGCACATCTTACTGGCTGTATTTCCAAATTGTAGGCAACACTCAACCACTTCTTACCACCTCCACTACGACATCGTTAGTTACAGCCCCTGGATTATCCTCAGTGGTCTTCCTGCTTCTTTCCTGCCTTCCACGCCAGTCAGTTTCCAATAGGGCACCCTGAATAATCTCTTAAAAATATAAATCAGATTATGTCCTTCCTCTACTCCAAAAACTTCAGCATGTCCCCATTTTGCTTAGAGCAGTAGTTCCCAATCAGAGGTGATCCCCCTTCTTCAAGGACATCTGCAATATCTGGAGACGGTGTTGATTGTTACAATTGGAAGGAGGGTGCCACTGGCATCTAGTGGGTAGAGACCAGGGATCTCACTCTAAATTCTGCTCTACTTTCCATTGAACATATTTTAATTTAATTGTCTCTACAACTGACTTATGTATTAAATTGGCATTTATTCTCTCCCTCCCCCTACTAAAATGTAAGTTCCACAAGGGTAGAGACTTTATTTTGTTCTCCAATGAACCTAGAATGATGTCTGGCATTTAATAGACATTTGATTGATGTCTTGATGAATGAAAGAATAAAAGAGTGATGGGACTGAATGAAGAATGGTTGAAGCAATCACCTTGTCACTGACTTTCCTGGTTCCACTCTTTGCCCACTCCCATCCATCCTGCACTGTGCTGACAGTCCTCAGGAACCATCAGTGCTTCCTCCTGTACACATAGAATAATTCCTGAAAGCCTTCCAGTCTCTTGGGAATTTATATTCTCTGAATTAATCTCAAATTCCCATCTTTCTCTACCTTCCATTGTGTCCCCTGGACATGTGCTTGGCCAACACCTTAACAAATATTCATAACAGACTTGGGATTATGGGAAGTTCAGATACATTTGGCTTTATTACAAAAAGAAGGATTTTGTTTTTGTCAAAAAACACAAAGTCATCTTTAGAGTCAGTGTCTCCTGCAGTGAGGTCAGCAGTACTTTTAGGAGACAAACGGAAGTTCAGACTTCCAGACCACTATGTGCAGCCCACTACTGGGTGGGCTTTGTGAGGAGGACAACCTAGAAGTTGAGGTTGACATCAGGCCCTTTGGAGCTCTTGTATCCTCCTAGTCCTAGAGAGCCAGTCTGGAAGTAGGCAAGAGACACTTCCTCTGGGTGAAGTGTCATCAGGTGCCAGGCTTGGTGTTGTGCACAGAGAGCACGATTGTAGAATGCAGTCCCCAAGTTATGGCCTCGACCTTGGGGACTGCTCCAACCTGCTGCGCCAGCTCAGCCTTAGCTTAGGGCTTTCCTGATGGCTCTGGAGCTAGACCAAGGATCAGTTACCCAGACTGCTCTGGGCGCCTTGGTAACAGGTCTCAGACCCTCACATGGTCCCTTGTGCAGAGCCAAGAGCAAGCCCACTCATCTTTACAACTCCCTTGGTGGTCAGGCATGCTGTTGACCCTGTCTTATCACAACATTCTCTTTGAAGGACAGTTCCCTTCTGTTGAGTATACCTTGTTCTTGGCATTGGGTTCCCGAAAATCACTAAGTCTCTTTTTAAAAAAACCTAGGTTGTAAACAAGAAGGGAGTCCTTTTCCATACATTTGCCCACCTCCCCCTGACACTGGGATGATTACTGAATAAACCTAAGGTTCTACCTATTTCAACCTCAGTTGTCCTCTCTGGCCTTGGCTCCTACGGCACTCCTGCCTCCCTAACAATGTCTTCATCATTGCTGACATTACGCCTATTCATCTCTCTGTTTTTGTGCCTCCTGTTAAAATAGCCTCTCTCCTAAGACACATGGTTCAGATATCACCCCCTTCTGTAACTTAGAGCCTCTGCCCTCTGTTCTCATTGAATTAAGTCAGGGCTGTCATCACATCTGACTTTGAGTAAGAAATACGTGTTTAATTCTGTTAAGTGAAATAAACCATACTCAGAGGAAAAATATTATATAATGCCTCTTATATGAAGTATGTTGAATAGGCAAATACATAGAGACAGAAAGTAGAAAAGAGGCTGCTGGGGTTTGGGGGTCAGGAGGAATGGGTAGAGTTTATATAGAGGATGATGAAGAAGTTCTGGATATAAATACTGGTGATGGGTGCAGGACATTGTGAATGTATTTAATGCCACTTTAAAAAGTGAAAATGATAAATATTATATATTTTTTACCACAGTAAAAAAAGGTAACTTAAAAACCCCCAGAAGTTGTTTGGTTAGATAGTGTTTGTGGATTGCAAGCGTGTGGGAATGGTGGGAAAACAGGAGTTTTTCATCTTTACCCAGCACAGTGCTTTGGATGAGATGGTTGCTCATTGCTGCTTCAATCTGGGGATAGAAATCAGTAGAAAGAAGAACAGAATTAAGGTACATTTTGATATACCTGCTCCCTCCAAAATTGTTTATATACAAACACACACATAAAAGTACTATGAACAAAAGTGATTTTAACTTGGTTTGAGAATCTCCAACCCCTTTTGTCAGTGAAGACATACTTTAGGTGTCACTGCCCTAAAGACCCCAGGTAGGGAGTCAGGCCTGCAGGTGAGGAGCCTCTATGGGATTGAAAAACTTTCTACCAGTCCCCTTTCATGAGGTATTTAATTCAACTGTGATGAGCACTGTGACCAAGAAGAGGGCCCTGGGCTCACCAAAAGAGGCCCCAGTCTAGGGAGGCTTCTAGGAAGTGACATTGGATAGGGTCATCAAGGGTTGGGTAGGAATTAACTAGGCACTGAGACAGTAAGTGTGGTCCAGGGAAGGAGGAGCATCTACATAAACACTGAGGCTAGAGAGCAACAGCAGTTGGAAAAACCAAAGTCCATGTGGCTGGTGTGCAGAAAGGAGTCAATTGGACATGAGGCTGAGAGGTCAGGAGGGCTAAAGCATCCAGCTGTGCAGCCAAACCACACTCGTTGTTGCTCAAATGGTGACCTGAACAGTTGTCTGAATGCATCTCAAGTAATCACTCTAAGCACTTTGAAATCTATAGTGGAGTGAATGAATAATCAAGAAGAAAAGTTTGTTTGTTTTTCATTTTTGACCTTTGCTTACTTGGTTCAGGGATAGCAGATTTCAGGAAAAGGAGATGAAGCATTGAGTGGGGAGTGGGGAAGAAGCATTCAAAGTTAACGTTACCATAATTTGAGAGCACTTAGTGAATGCCTTGGAAAGCACCCACTTCTGAGACTCAACTGTGAACATGTGAGGGGTAGGGAGGTTATCAGTGCAGCCATTCATGAATATTCAGATTGAATCTACTTGTAGATTAGTTCAGGATTAACCTTCTGCACTTTCCCCATTAACCAAGGGAAAAAGTGTTACACCTAAAATTGTCAGTCACAGGTTATATCTAAGCTTGGATTTCAAAACGACCCATGACTGTTTTGGCAGAATGTGTCTTGGGTTGTTTTTTTGTTTTTCTAAGAAATCCAGATGCAGATTGCTTTTTTTTATTCAAGCTGCCTGGAGGGAGATTTAATCTTTGGTATCTTCTCATATATAAATATCTTGTTGGACAATTTGGGTATCAGGAAGTGTATATCTTTTTTAATTTTAAGAAACTGTACTGTAAACAGTCTATTCATTCTTGTGATTCAAGAGGATTGTTTCTCTGGACCTCTAATATTTGCCAACCCCAAGGGAAAGGCAGGACGCCTGAGTCAGTCATCCAGCCCCTGCCAGTGAGGTGACCAAGGAGTTTGAGGAACAAAAGTAGATAAACTGTTGACTCTCGTTTGGGCCTCTCTCATCCCCACAGTGTGTACTGATAGTCTGGATGTTGTGGTCTGACTTAGAGGATTCCATGTGATCTTCCATCTCTACTGTTTACAGCTTTTCCTCCTGTGTCCTCCTGCCTCTGGGTGATTAGGTTCCTGCAAGTTCTTTGCCAACTCACCAAGACTTCAAGCCAAAGATGGTAGTGATGAGTAACCTGAGGGTCGTCCTTCAAGCCTCTCCATGCAAATCGCTGTGGGGAAGATTCCAGATTCTGAGGTCCCTGCCAGTGAGGCCCTGCAGCCTCTACACCTGCACTTACAAAACCCGGAACCGAGCCTGTGAGTACCCTGCTGCTGGAAGGAGAGCGGGAGGCTTGTTTCATAACGATCACACGTATTAATTAAGGATTTGTGGATAGGATGTCAGTGGCTTTCCAGAGTGGGTCTAGATGCCTTAAGAACTGTGAGAATTTACTAGTTGTTTCTCTATCTGTCCTCTAAAAGAAATGTGGAAACTTCTTTTTGTTCCAGCTTTACTGAGTTATAATTGACACACGACACGTGTAAGTCTAAGGTGTACCCCGTGGTGATTTGATACACGTGTATGTTGCAAAATGACTACCACAGTAAGGCTTGGAAAGCCCTTTTCTTGACCAGTTTTAACATGTTAAAATGATGTCATGCAGAAATAGGACAAGGGAGATATCCCAGTTCCAAATACTTTGGAACCAGTTTTTTATTGTTTCTTGTTAGCAATTGTCTTTTCATTATGGTTGATCCACAGACTGAATGATTTCTGTGGATCTGAACATTCTGGAAGATGCATGTTAAATGTTTGCCAGCAGTTCAGAACAGTAGCATCACACTCTGGAATACTCTTTCCTGAGTTCCATACTGTAGTTACTTCTGGCTGAGCAACTTGTCAAGTGTGTGTTCTGCTGTAAACAGTCTTGAGGAGCAGGTCTTCACTGTAACCTCTCGCATGTCATGCCCCTGCTTTATGGCCAGTTACCATCCACGTCTCTATGGGGCAGGATTCTCTACTGTGGCACCACCGACGGGGTGGATCATTCTGTGTTGTGAGGGACTGTCCAGTGCACTGTAGGGTGTTGGATGGAATCCCTGACCTCTACCCAATAGATGCCTGCAATATCCCCTCTGAGCTGCAATAACCAAAAATGTGTGCACACATTACCAAATGAGCCTGGGGGACAGGATTGTCCTGGTTAAGAACCGTTGAGATGATGGGAGAGGATAACTTGTGTATCTGTGGAGAGATGGGTTGGAGTTTGTGGAGAGATGAAATGAATAAGTATATCATTGAAGAGGAATTTTTCATTATTTTAAAGGGGTTGACTCAGAGTTTTCAAATGTTAGCTTGCTTCTAGGTCTGGGTTTTTCTACTTTTTCTCTTTGGATTTAGTCTCTTTTGACCCCATTTGCACATAATAAAAAAATAGGTAAGAAAGGAATGCTTATAAATTAGGAATGCGAATCTAGCTAAACCCAAGGACTTGAAACTGCTCCATAAAGATATTTTTATTGAGAATGTATTTTGTTTCCTCCCACATTGGCCATGTTCTCATTAAAATGAACTGCCCAGAGTTTAATACAGTTCTGGTTGCTGGGTGTGGCTTCCTACCAGCAGGCCCACATCCTACCCAGACTGGCATATTCTCAACACTGGCACTGTGAGGCTTAAAGTGGAAAAAAAAAGTTATTTATCTAGTTTATAAATTTTTACTTTTGTAACAGAAAGTTGAAAGGCATAAGTTCATAACACTGTCTGGTAGTTTAAAAATGTGAGCCACAAAAACAAGCTATGTAGGCAATTCTATATTTTCTAATAATCACACTTAAAAGTGTATGTCTGTTACATCTCAGTGAAACTGGAGGGAGTAAATTTTGTTCATTTGTGAAATTCTACTAATATAGAAAATATAGGTGAAGTATAGTATATAGGTGAAATTAATTTTACTAATGTATTTTATTTACCCCAATATTTCTAAAATATCATTTTAAAGTAAGGTGAATGTAAGAATTATAAATGAAGTATTTTACTTTCTTTGTTTTATACTGTCTTCAAAGTTCCTCAATGTTTTACAATTACAGCACATTTCAATTTAAACTTATCACACTGGGCAAGGGGGTACCATGTTAGACAGTGCAGGTACAGAGAGCAGTTGCCTAGGAGTAACAGCAGATGAGACGACATTTAATGTAATGTGGGGCTGTCAGGGAAGGGGCTTGAACTGACCTTGAGAGCCAGTAGGATTTTCAGGAATGAAAAAGAAACAGGAAGATGTGATCATGTGAACACAGGAGGTTTTCTGGGTATACCTGCTTGTCTCGTTGGAGAGACTGTGAGCGAGAGGTAAGGTTACAGAGCCTTGGTGTCAACTTGTTTGGTTTTCTCTATCAGTAAAATAAGCATTAAGTGCCTCCTTTGTGCCTGGTACCAAGTTCAGCCCTGGACCTGTGGAAAAAGTACAGGACTCAGGCCCTAGGACTTAGAGTTGACACAAGCCCCTTGAGCAGATAAAGTAAAGGCACATTGCATGAGACATAGTAAGGTGCTAAACGGCGTGAGAGTGAAGGCAGTGTGAGTTCAGCACAGGGAAAGGTCAGAGTGGTTGGAGAAAATGTCAAGAGCAGAGTTTGGGAAGATGGAGTAGAGGGGAGTGACAGGAGGTAAAGCAACCAAGAGACATGTTATGAAGTCTGGGCTGTAGAGAGCTGAACTAGGCTGCTCGTCATGGGCGAGGTGAGAAAGAGATAAACCTAAAAGATTTTTAAAGAAAAAAATAATGTGGTCAGTAGGGTAATATGAAATAAAGATAAAAGGGGAATGAAACCTCCCCAGTGATGGTCTTTATTCTATTCCTGCAGTCCACAGGCGATTGAAAGTCAGCTCAGTCTGGTTTACAGAGTGGCGGGGAGACAGATAATTACACGCATATGTATAAAGGAAAAATTATTTTCATTCTACCCTTCTGAATTCTTGGCTAAGCCCCTCCCCATAATAAAGGACAGACTAATCAAAGAAAAACAAACAGAATTTTTAAAACATGGATACCAGGCCAAAAGGGGGGCGGGGAAGGATTTTAGGAACAAGTTAACATACAAAGTGGTTTTACATAAAACATCAATTGTCTTATATATTTTGATAAGCAGCAGGACCAGCTTCATTTGTAACATAGTTTGTGGCACTGGAAAAAAAGGATTCTGTGATTGTTTAAGTGAATTATGTTATAAATACAAAGAGAAAAAAAATACTTAAAAACATATTCTCTAAAAAACAAAATAACATGGATACCTCCTGTACACATAGGAGAGACCCAGGAAAACTGAGTAACTACTGGAAATGGCCCAAGATACCACCTTGCCCAGACCAAATTCTCTCAGTCTTCTCCACAGACTCGGGGTGTTTATAGTCTAAATGTCCCCTTTTCATAGTTGTTTCCTTATATGCTCCTATGGATAAGCCACTGTTGCAACCCTCAGCAGCTGAGCTACTGAGTGGTTATCAATGAGAACAGATGAGATGACATCCTGACACAGTTTATGTCACTCATATCAAAACAACCTCTAAAAACAACTTCATTCTTAGATCCAAACAACTTCAATTTTTGTCATAAACAAGATTTTAAATCCTGTCAAACTGATACACAACAAGTGTGAATTCTCAAGTCCCCAGCCACAAGTCTGAATATCTCAGAGGTGTTTCTAGAAGTTTAAAAACAACACACAATCAAATACAGCTTTTTATCCCAACAGTAGCAGTTCAATACTAAAATTAAAGGGCGTATGTCAGATAAGGCACTACAAGACAACAAAAAGGGTGGAAGATATGGCTCTTGCCTGCAAGGAATTTGCATTCTAATCCAATTATAATATGAATATATTGTACCAATTCATATACATTTTCCATTTTAGATTTCTGAAAGTTCTTGTTCTTCAAGTTTTTTTGTATTAAGGGAGAAAACCCAGAACATTGGTTTCAGACCTCTCTAGAGATGAGAGTACTGCATTATATGAATAAATTAGAAAGACAAAAAAGAATACTCTGAGTTTGCCTTTGCTTTTAGCTCTAGACCAAGATTTCTCTACTTTGGCATTGCTGACATCTGGGGCCAGGTAATCTGTGCATTATGTGATGTTTAGCTACATTCCTGGCCTCCACCCACTAGATGTCAGTAGCACCACCCTCCTCCAGTTATAACAACCAAAATTGTATCTGGACATTGCCAGATGTCCCCTTGGGGCAGAGTTCTGTTGAGAACTACTGGCCTAGAAACTGCCTGGAGAGCGTTATGTCTATACTGCTGGAGCACCATTGCCCAAAAAGACAAGGTTAAGATCTTACACTTCCAGCTTTGGGCAGCTACCTCAGAAAGAAGAATGTTGCCTATGTAAGACTAAATCAGAGGCAATTTCTGGTTTTTGTTGTTTTGCTTTTTAATGAAAAGAGGAGTGTCAGGGACCCTGTTATACACAGGGAAATTTGACTGGATAGCAGCTGCCTTGTCACTTTCTCAAATCCTTAGACTCATTCGTAGCTGTGGGGTGAAGTGCAGAGGGTCATTAGTAACGATTTCTCTCAATTCATATTTCTTTTAGTTTTCCTGTTGATTTTGGTTCTACCTACCCATGGTGCCTCTAAAGGGCAGAGAGCTATAACACCCCCAATTATATATGTGGCTTCAATCCATCTTGCATTGAAGTCTGAGCAGGTCTGTCTGTGTTATCAGGAAGTCTTCTGAGATTTATCAGGGACTTGCCACAATGACTGTTACCAAACTGAAGGGGTTCATTTGCCTACATGCATCAAAGCCCAATAAAACATGAACAAGAGTTTGCAGCAAAGAAAGTAAAGGTTTATTTAAGGAAATGGCACCAAGCCTGGAGACACAGGTGAGCTAATGCTCAAAGACCTGGTTCCCTGATGGCCTGCATGAGGACAGATTGTAGAAGGCAGAGGTGGGGAATGTCCAGCCCTCAGGCCATATACGGCCCTCGAAATCATTTGGTCTGGCCCTGCCAAGGCAACCACAGTTCCAGCCACATTAGGGGTGAGTTAATTAAATGTTTGACCAAATATAGCAGGCTAATTTTTAAGTTGATAATTTTGTATGGCCCTCGAATGATGTTATAAATATCCAAATGGCCCTTGGCAGAAAAAAGGTTCCCCACCCCTGGTATACAGGAACAATTATTAATCATGATGACTAAGGGAACTGGAGTTGTGGGCTCTGCTTACTAGTTGGGGCCAGGATAGGGAGTAGTGATCATTGTATCAGGTCCTGATGTCAGTCATGGTGTCATTCTGTCCAGTTTTATGAGAGTGTGGTCAGTAAGGACATTATGCTTTCATGGATCTGGGGCTGAACATAACTGAAGACAAGATGTTATCTTCAGTTTGAAACTGTTCCCTTGATCAACAGACCTGAGATTTTGTTCCTAAGACCATATGATGCTAACCAGAACGTGATGCTCTAAGGGCTTAATGATTAAGGGAGTGGGTGTGCAGTGTATCATGGTGCTATTAGACTGCACAGAGCTAGCTTGAATTAAGGAAAAAGTCGTATTAAAGAAGTGAAGTTCCTGTGCAGTTACAAAACCTGGTGCTTGAATCTTTGGTAGAAAAATCAGCCTCAGTGATGTTTCAGTGCCCACGTGGGACAAACTGTGTATGTACACTTAATGTATAATGTCCATAGCTATTCATGTTACAAACAGAACTCCAAGAACCTTAGCAATGGTATAAGAACCCAGGTTTTGCAGAATGGCAGCCTAATCCTCAAAGCTTGCTTATATAAGAGGTGAACTCAGCATATACACTTATAAATAGGACCATATAGTTCCTCCAGTGGGATTTATCTCTCTCTGCTTCTCTTTGCTGTGACTCAAGAAGTATTTGAGTCTGTCCTTAAGGGCTTAAATATCTCTCTGCCCTCCATTTTCTTCTTTCTTCTGTATGATATGACAGTGTAGAAGAGGAAAAATAATTTTTACTCTACCCTTTTAGGTTCAGGCAGAGACCCACCCCCCTCCCATAATAAAAGACAGATCAACAGGAGAAAAAACAAACAGAAGTTGAACAACGTGGATACCTCCTGTATCCATGGGAGAGACTCAAGAAAACTGAGTAACTCCCCCAAATGGCCCAAGCCACCACCTTAAATACTGTCTTCAGCTCAAGACAAAAGAAGATGGGGCGGGGGTCTAGTGTGGGAGGTTATCAGGCAAAGCACAGTAAACAAGGGCAAGGTGGTTATGTCGATTTAGGTCAGTGCCTTCTCCAGCGATGAGAGTCTCTACAGATTTAGTCTTCTTTCAGGTACGAAAGGGGAGACACCCTTACAAATGGAGATTCCCTTACAAATGTAAATGTCTCTTACAAGATGGGAACTTTTACTGGGTTTTCAGAGCTTCTCATGTGTCAGCTGTTTCTTAAAAATATTTAGCCTAAAATAATCCTTATGCCAAAGAGATATTAGGGTGACTCACTCTGCTGTCCATCAACAAGGCCCCCAAACCTTGAACATCTTATATATCTCAAACTAAGAAGTTACTCCTTTTCTTCCCAGAATCATCAGTATTTTTCTTAATTTTTCTAAAACGCTAGAGTGTACTCCAGTGTCAGCTGGAAGCCTATAATATTACACTATGTGTAAGGATTCAAGAAATCTTCAAAACAGCAAGCAAAATTATAGGCTGCATGATGCAAGTCTTTATTTCTACTAGCCAACCAATTAAAACCTTAATGGTTGATTGAACATTTGCTTTCCAAAAATTCTTTCTCCTCTTTCCCCATTTATTTTGTTGAAAATATGTGCGTTATTGAAATTTTCATTAATATGTCCCTGTTTTTAAAACTAGTTTAGCAGTCTGTTCTCTGTATCTATGAATCTCTTTCTATTTTGTAAGCAAAACAACAGTAACAACAAAAAAATCCTCCTAGACACTGACAACAGCATGGTGATTATCAGAGGGAAAGGGGGTGGGGAGGTAGAAGAGGGGAAACGGGGGATAAATGGTGATGGAGGGAGACTTGACCTGGGGTGGTGAACACACAATACAATATACAGATGATGTGTTATAGAATTGTACACCTGAAACCTATGTAATTTTATTAACCAATGTCACCCCAATAAATTCAATAAAAATAAATAAATAAAAATACAATGGGCATGCCTCCCCTGCAAAAAAACTAGTTTAGCAGGTGGGGCTCAGGAAATTATCAATCCTAATCTCCATGCATTTTTCCTGTTATCATAAGACGGTCGCACTTGGTTAGGTGAAATTAGAAGGTTGACTGAGAGGCTTCAGTTTGACAAGACATCAGAGGCTGCTCCTCTGCAAAGGGCTTCCTCTGACCTGCCCATGTCTGTGTCCCGTGCTTTAGTCAGTCCATGAAGTCCCTAACTGGCTAAGTCCCGAGACTTCTAGTTTCCAGTAGCCTTTGCAGGCTCTCCACAAATAGAACTGCCTGATGCGTGATCCCAGATAAGGGACATCTGATGGCAGTCCCGATGTGCTTTCTCCTAGTGCATCCACTCTGGGAGAGAATGGACCTGGTCCCAGGGGGTGAGCGCCAGTCGCCCATCAATATCCGGTGGAGAGACAGTGTCTATGATCCTGACTTAAAACCGCTCACCATCTCTTATGACCCGACCACCTGCCTACACATCTGGAATAATGGGTACTCTTTCCTCGTGGAATTTGAAGATTCTACAGATAAATCAGGTGAGAGCCAAACTGGTAGTCTCATCTGGAGTTAGAGGCACAGTTTCATGTTGGCACAAGCTATATCACACTGTCTCCATGGGAGCACGGAGCTCTTTCGTTAGCAATATGGGACTCAGTGGATTTACTTTTTCAATGTATGGAAATAGTCCCTTCTAGTTTTTATGCTCATTTTCTTCTAGTATGGGTAGTATTTTAATTACTAAATAAGCATATGTCTAAGTATAGATTCATAATTGATATAGAAGATAGGGTGTGAAATTAAAGCTGTGTCCAAAATTTATTTTGTGTGTGCTTATGAATGTGTACTAATTTTCTTTGCTTGCTGACTTTACAAGATACTTTTATGTGAATAGCAATACTGTTTAATCAGATTTAACTTATCAGATTTTAATGCCTTTGTAATGGTGAAAGGAATATTCATGTGTGCATGCGATTTTAGTCTTCATATTAGAAAAATGGAAACTCACCTTCTGTTAATTTTAATTAAGCAATGTTACCTAATTTAAAAGAAACACAATTTTAAAAGATTTTAAAATTCAGACATTATATTGCATTTGAATATTTTTTTCCTTAGCCAGATATAAACTAATCTGAATGATTTCAAAGTTTACCTGAAACTTGAGAATGTGACGAATTCTATATAGGTTTCATTTTTTGTTTTGTTTTCAAGCTGAATTTGATGGTCTCAAATAGTCCTAAATATATTGAAATAGTGGGTCGAGGCCAGGCATGCTGCTAAAGATCCTACAATAGACAAGACAATGTTCATGAAGAGTTATCCAGCTTCAAATATCAGTAGAGCTGAGATGGAGAAATCCTGATCTAAAGGAAATTAATTTCCTCTTATGGTTATGAGGAAATGAGTCTGTGGAAGTGCTCATAAATGAAGAAAAAGTGTAACTTAAAACACAAATATAGGTGTTCACTCCTGTGTTTATCCTGGCTCTAGGATTCTCAACCGTATCTTGTTTTTCCTTGCATTTTCCTAGTGATGCTCTGATGCCTAGACTTGGTCCTCTAACCCAACTGCAGGCAGATTGATCCTGCAGCGGGGTTCCCCTCTCTCTGGTTCTCTTCCCTCTGACATACTTCTCTGCTGTGATTCAGAAAGTTTTCGAGTCTGTCCTTCAGGGCTTAGGTCTCCCTATGTTATCCCCCATTTTCTTCTTTCTCCTCTATGGTATTGCTTGATCCCAAAACCCTCATTTATATTTCTGAAACTAGAAATTACTTATTTACATTTCTCAAACTAGGAAATACTCCTTTTTCTCCAGGTTCATCAGTGTCTTTCTTAATTTTTCTAAACCCTAGAGCATGCCCCCATTTCAGCTGGAAGCCTATAATATTACATTTTGTATAAGGATTTCAGAAGTCTTTATAACAGCAAGCTAAAGTCCTGTGTTCCAGATGACCATTTTGTGCTATGGTGAGCTCTACTTCTCTGCCTTAGAGCTCTACCATTACTCCTGCCAGAGCCAGAGTAATGGACAGACCCAATCTCCAGAACACCAGCTCTCGTACGTTCACTCTAGATGCATAGCAGTCCTTCAGTTAATTAGTATCAGTCCCAGCTAGGTCCTTGGCAACCTTCTTCCTTCTGAGAGTTATTGGTGGGGTGCTCTCTGTGTCCCCACCTGTCATTAGTGCAGGCAGGCTTCTCGGGGTGCCATGGGAATAACAATATCCTGATGCCCCCACAGGAAGATGAGGTATTGTGGAAAGCTTTATTGATGAGGTGATATTAAGGGGTTTCCGTTCCAAGGTCCCATCTCCCTCCAGTCCGCCATGGAAAAAGTCCCATTTTGTCTTCAGCAGAGCTAAGATCAAAGCCATTGCCCAGCGTTTCTGCTCCATATTTGTACAGTCCAGTACAGCATCAGGCTAGCTAAGCTTGTGTTCCCAGCTGCAGTCCATTGCATGTGGGGCTGGCCATGCGGCTTCTAGGCCCCCATGGCTATGGAGGCACCCAGTGTGTGTGGGCCACGGAGTAAGCGAGAAACAGGAGCGCAAGTGGCAAGAGGAACAAGAGAGAATTATTTGTCTGGGGGATTTTACCCTTCCAAGATTTTGCATGCTTGCAGTGGATCCAGCCCATAGCCAATTATCACTGTTCCCAGGTTAGACTGAGAGGCAAACACCTTCCGTACATCACCCCGACTTCACTGTGTGTGCACCTGTCTTACCCTTTGTTGAATCCCTTCCCCCAGTGGTCTGCAGGGAATGCACTGGTGGTTCCCTGGGGAGTGTGAAGCTGTAGCTCCCTGGTGAAGCTGCCCAGATGACCATGCTTATAATGTCTGGCCTTCCCTTTGCTTTCTTCCTATTATTAATATTAATAAACTAGGTAGTTACGACAGTAACATTAGGAACCTAAATGGTGATCAGCCTTCTAATGACCTTGACAGTCTAGGGACTATTGCCAATATATTATTGCTTTATTGAGTTAAAAATCTTAGGAAGTTGTTTAATGAATTTCTTAATCAAGTGAGTTAATCCCAAGTTCATTCAAGGCAAATAGCTTTTTGTTATATTTTTTAGTCATGCTTTTCTCATTTGAACAATAGATTCAAGAATTTTCATCCACCCATTTGCATGGGAAATCTCATATGAAAAAACAAGCGACCAACATTTTCCTCATAGCAGCTCTCCAGATACCTCCAAACACAACAAACTGAATCATTTCTTAATCTTACCTCCCCTAGATGAGGCAGTCTCACACTCTTTTTAGAAAATGCAAGAAAAATTATAAAGAGGTTGCTAATTCTTCACTTGTTTTGTCAGGAAGGACCAAAATAGGTAACTCCTTTTCATTATGCTTTAATAATTATTTTCTTTAAGATACCATTAATCTTTAATAAGTACCTAACTCTCTCTCTCTTTTTCCACATTTCAGCGACTACATCCTATTTCCTACTTATTCTTCACTGCTCTTTCTCCATGCTGTTTCAAAATAATCAATAGCATTCAAAGAGGAAGAAAGAATGAATGAACATAAAAAATAAAGAAAAACAAAAGAAAGCAAAGACATCCTAGAAAGCAAGAAAGGCGAGAAGCAACTGATTCTAGAAAAGAAAGGATCTAATATCAATGTCTATAAATTTCCTCAAAAAAAGTAGAAAATGTGGCAATAGTGTGCTTTACGAAGAACTGAGGGTAAAGTGTGCAAGGGAAGCAGCTGGGGAAGGTATGTGACAAAAACAAAACATACCAAGCCTTATGGGATGCAGCAAAAGCAGTGCTTAGAGGGAAATTTATAGATGAAAATGCCTGTACTGGAGAAGAAATTTCTCAAATCAATAACCTAGCCTTCTACCTTAAGAAAGTAGAAAGAGAAGAGCATACTAAACCCAAAGCAAGCAGAAAGAAGGTAATAATAAGCAGAAATTCGTGAAATCAAAAGTTGTTTTTTTGGAAAGATCAACAAAATTGACAAATGTTTAGCTAGGTAGACCAAGGGGAAAAATAAGAGAAGATTCAAATTACTAAAATCAGGAATGAAAGAAGGGACATCACATCACGACCAGCTTACAGAAATTAAAAGAATAAGAGAAGGTATGTGAGCATCTCAGACCACTGCCCTCTGCTGGGTATTATTTTGTTATTTGGCTCCCCTGAATGGGACACAGTTATTTATTTTAATGAGTGCATATGAGGGGTGCAAAATATTGTAGGAAAGGGCAGTGAATTGTATCTGGGCTGAGTCCCATGGGTGATTCCTGTAAATTATCACCTCCTCTGAAATTACTCTCATCAGCAGTATCACCAGGCATTAAAGAGGAGAGATGAGTCCTACTGTTCTCTTAAGGATGCTTCCTGCCCTGTTTGGCTTTACTTACTTTATACTTTTAGGAGCATCACCAATGAATCTACCAAGAATGCTTTCACAAACATTTTAAGTTCTCCTACCCTATTTTTAGTCCTACATCTATGTTTTTTTTGGGGGGAAACATGTAATGATTTTTTGTAAATTTACTTAGTGGTGCAACCATCATTACAATCCTATTTTAGAGTGTTTCCATCATCCCCAAATGTTTCATGCCCATTCTCGCATTTTCTTTGTATGGGGCTTGTGAATTACTTTCCCTTCACCATCCCTTTCTCTGCTAGCTCCCTCACCTCTGCTTCAAAAGCAAAAGAAGGGAGTGACCATTCCATAAGCTGCCTACCGGACACTGTGCTAGGTGTTTTATATTTGTTAATCTATTTTTTACAAATTTAACCTCTTCTCGTCTTAGAGCACAGAAAGAACAAAATATCAACAACCTCAAATAAATAAGTATATAATTATTTGATATATCTTAATGACTGCTCTGCTTTCTAACTCACTATCTTTTGTCTCCCTCTTCTGCCCCGTTTCTTGCCAACTTTACTTGCCCCTCTCTCATCCATACATCTGCCCTGCCCAGTCCCACCCCTTTCCTTGCTCTTGCTGAGGTTACCAGTAATGTTTTAACTAACAAACCCAACGAACACTTTACAGTCTGTTTTTTTAGTTCTTAGTTTCATTGAGGATCTCCTAAATGTCAGGCACTGTGCCAGGTTCTCAGAATAGAAAGCGGAAGGGATGGTGTTGCCTTTAAGGAGTTTGCAGTGTGGTGGGGAAACAGAACTGGTGGGACCATCTAAAGGGGGCGACCGTTTCTCCTTTCCAGCCTATTGTTGCCAATGGGAGCGTGTCCCCAACATGGTCAGGGCATCTCATTTTCAAGTTAAGTTGGAAGTGGGGATTTTTATGTGAAAGCATCCAGATTTAAATGTTGGCAATGAATTTAAAAATGTCTTTAGTATTATGTGGGTGAATCCAAACACACCTGAAGACCAGTTCTGTCCCACTCCCTTGAAGCCACCCATTGGTGACATCTCCTCCCTGCCTGGCTCATCGTCTTTGGAGGAGACACACAGTAAGTGTCCAGGAAATGTTGCCAGCGTGTTTCTGGGGATAGGAGAGAAAACCTGGCCCTCTCCTCTGCCCTGGTCACATAACTTGGGACCAGAACTTCAATTGAATTCAACAGATTAAATTGAATATTTGCCAAAGTCATGCTTACAATATGGAGTTGGCATAGAAAAATAAGAATTGTGGGGAGGCATTTTATTTTTATATCAGTACACTTTAGTACCATCCTCTTATTAATTTAGTGAATCATGTGGTATTATTCTCTGCACCTCCCCTGAGCCCAAAGAAAAGTAGTCTTTGGTGTCTTTGCTCATCTCTTACAAAACTCTTTCTTTTTAAAAAGGAAGTTAGATAAAATATTTTCAAAAGCAAGTACAATACATAGCAGACCATTGTAAGACATATCCAGTGTATTTGGTCATTCACGTACATAAAATTCAATGAATGATGTGATAAACGCTAAAGATCATTAAGATAGATGAGGTGGATGGTTTTTGTGTTCTTGTATTGGTTTAACCATGGACAGACATTACCAGGGTCTGATAAGATGGAATAAATGAGGAACTAAGTTGCTTTAGCAAATACAAGCAAAAGAAAAAAATTAGCACCATCCAAAACCTGAGGAAGGGTGACTTAGAAAACTCACATACAAATATTTTACCTATACTATAATGTATTGATTTCACTCATTTTAGAAAACTTTAGTCTAAAAAGGTATTTATTATCCAACATGGTGAAGCTAGTGGTGAAGTGTATAGATGACTCACATTGTTTACTCTGTCCAAGGAGAGATGGGTGATAATTTTTAACTTGCAAATTTCCCATTCCATTTCAATGAAAGGGAAAGAAACTCTAGTATCTGCGAAAATGGAAAAGCAAAGTATCAGTGCATAAAAATTAAACAGAATGTCTTTTGTCCCCATATTTCAGTTTTATGAGATTGGGTTGGATAAATATGCTAAGAGAAATATGCATTTTACTGTACCCACAAAAATGGTCACAGTAAATGTAGAATATAAGAATGTCAAGAACTGGTCTTTAGCAATTGCATGTAGCTTGGAGTCTAGTTAAATCTCAGTGTCATTCAAAGTGCAGGTCTCCCCCTTAGACATGTACTAACTGTGGAAATCAAATTTATAAACACTTGTGTACAATACAGTGTGCTCCATTTTTTAAAAATCTTTATTGATTTCAGAGAGGGGAAGGGAGAGGGAGAAAGAGAGAGAAACATTAGTGATGAGAGAGTTGTTATTGATCGGCTGCCTCCTGCACACCCCACACCGGGGATCGAGCCCGCAACCCCGCAAGCCGGGCCTGTGCCCTGACCGGGAATCAAACCGTAATCTCCCGGATCCTCGCTTGGTGCTCAGCCACTGAGCCGCGGCCAACCAGGCTGCAGTGTGCTCCATTTAAGACAGTTCATATAGACGGTTCACCCATAGATTTGCCCTTTCCCCCATCTTCCACGGTGTGAAAAAGTGTCCCCTAAATTGTTGAATGTGCCATTTCAGTGATCAAGGGAGGACCCCTGGAACATAACTACCGATTGAAGCAGTTCCATTTTCACTGGGGGGCCATCGATGCCTGGGGCTCCGAGCATACCGTGGACAGCAAATGTTACCCGGCAGAGGTATGTTGAGAAGCTCGGGAATAGTGACAACTGTCAAGAAGCGGGGATAGTTCTGAGTTTCTAGTTCGAAGAAATTATCAGGAAAAATCAGGTGATTCCTCTAAATCTAAATAGTTCTCTCAGGGGCATATTAGATTATTCCCATTTATTACATGTGCCCTCATCTCAAATAATATAGTGGAAATGAACCTTAAGGTTCTAAAATGAAATTCATTCAGAATTCTAAGCTAAGTCAAATCATAGGCTAAAGTGAAAACCCAGGCAACAGTGCAGGGCCACCACATCCAATTAATCCAAGTGAGAGATGTTGGGAACCTAAATGAAGGCTGCAGCAATAGACATAAAGAAAAAGAGCGTTTCAAACTTAACCAGCGTTTCTAAAATAAGAACAATAGGACTTGAGGCGGGGTCCTCTTTAGGAGAGGACAGGAAAGGAAGGTAACCATGACCCTGACGGGCTCACTTGGGAGGCTGGGTAATGAAGCGCTCAGGAATGATGGTGAGGAATGATTTGTCGTGAAATATAGGCAGCCCGTAAGCACCTAGAATTTCTTCTCACTACTTTCCCCCTAATTTAGTTTTCTGTTACCTTAAAAAGAAACACATTTAACTGGTTCTCCCTCAAAGAAATGTGTCTTCAACTCCTGTCTAATTCGAATAGGGAGAATCTATTTCTCTCAAGATAAACATCTCTCCTTTATATGCAAATAGATTTGGGATATAAGAGTTTCATGCAAATCAGGGCAGAAATGGATGAATATTATTCACTCTGCTATATATATTTTCTTTTATTTTTCTCCCCAAATAAATGTCTCTATTCCAAAGTAATATTAATTTCTGCAGCTGCATACATTTCTTCTCGTTCTTTACGTCCATCTTGCATGCTTTTCCCAGTGGCTTTATTTTGGGTTAGGAAACAGGTTAAAATATCATATTGAATAAGGCTGTCTATTTCTGAGTGATCCTATGTGGTCTTGTGTGAAACCATCTTTTAATGGTGTTTCAGCTGCACCTGGTGCATTGGAATGCAGTCAAATTTGAAAACTTTGAAGATGCAGCACTAGAAGAAAATGGTTTGGCTGTGATAGGAGTATTTTTAAAGGTAAATAAAAAGTTGCAAACTTTAATTGATGTCTAGCATTCTAGGATGAAAACATGGAACACTGCAATACTAAGTTCTAAGAATATTGGGATAAAAAGAAACTCGTTAAAATACAAGATTATTATGAATATATTTTAAATGGTGTAAAAATACATGGTTCAGTAGAGTAGTCACAAGCCCCAGGTGGCAACTGAGCACTTGAAATGTTACTTTGACTGTGAAACAATTTTTAATTTTAATGAACTTAAATTTCAATTTAAGAACTAGTTAAATGGAGGGGCACCTTTTCCTGCAGGCACGCCGACCGTCAGCAAACAGACTGCTCATTTGTTCTGTGTCTAATTTAATTCAGTGATGTTTATAACGTTCTAAATTACCAGTTTAAGTGTAGTTTAAGTAGTGTGGTTGATTTTTTTTTTTTTTATGTAATCACCAGGTGGTTAATTTTAATTCACATTCTATTACAGTTTCAAAAGTGAGATGTCAATTGTTTTTAATATTTTCTCATTGTTTCTTCTTTAGCTGGGTAAAAATCATAAAGAACTACAGAAATTGGTGGATATATTGCCATCAATTAAGCATAAGGTAATTTTTTTTTCCCAAAAGCACTTGAAATATATTTTATGTTTCAGTCTCAGAGTGGAAATACTAACAAGGCCCTTTGAATTGGGAAATGTAATTAATCTCAGTGTAATTCAGGTTCTCTTTGAAAGTCCCCTAGACGACAACTTGGCATTTATGATGCTTATATGCTGAGTGCACCTCTGGCCCTGTGACACCTTTCAGGGGACAGAAGGGATTTCATTGGTGGGCATTAGCCACTCTGGTTTTGCTGCCATGCCACTGAGCACACGAGGACTCAGGAACATAATGGGGTCCCCTCCTCTTCCTTCTCAATCCTTGTGGAAACACTCAGAGCAGCCTTCTTGACTCTAGCTATCCTCTCTCAGGCAGGAAGTAGAGAAAAGTTGAACAGAAACTTGGCTTGTCCACCTTTAAAGAACAATTACCCATATCCTTCAGGAGGGATACCTTTGTCCAGCCCCAAGATCAGTTGTTCAATATTCAGAACCCACTGCCTGGAAATCCATAAATTCTCCCTCTCCCTCCCTTTCCATCTCCCCCTTTTTCCTTCCCTCTTCTCTTGCTCCCTTTTGAGTCCAGGTTCCTGGCTCCTCCTAATTTGCATTGCATTTTAGAAACAAGGATGCTATTGTCTCTTGAAAAAGGAAGCGTCCTTATTTATGCATCAGCCACCATCTAATGCCTCCCAAGAGTTCACCTGCTGGAAATGCACTAGAAAGGAGGGAGAAAATGGGTTCTGCTGTGTTCCCTCTAAAGAGTGTCAGAAATACACAGTTAATTGCAGGAAAGGCATGGTTGTGATTCAGTCCTAAGGTGCCCAGAGGGCCTAAGGAGCTCCTCTGGACCACTGCTGGTCCCCAGACACTCCTAGAATCGTTGCCTTGTCATCCCATTCCTGCGTGGTTGTCACCATGAAATGATAGCTCAGTGACCTCTTCTCTTGGCCAGGACACCCTAGTGGAATTTGGGTCATTTGACCCTTCCTGCCTGATGCCCACCTGCCCGGACTACTGGACGTACTCGGGATCCCTGACTACCCCTCCACTCTCCGAGTCTGTCACTTGGATCATTAAGAAGCAGCCTGTAGAGGTTGATCATGATCAGGTATGTTCTTTCCATGTTTCTGTATAAAGAAATTCTACTCTGCCCCTTCAAAACAAGGCTGGGCTCAAACTTTGGGATCAGTTTGTAACATCTTATAATGCTTTTACATTTTTTTAAAATATGCTAACTTCTTGTATAATTTAGATATGAATTAGGACGTGCTTCAAATTACTCAGAAAGAGAAGTTAAAACTTAGGAAACATAAGCTTTATACTCCCATATTTGACAATTACATGTGTTTTATGCATTGTGTATTTTATATATGAATATGATTGTCTATTTATTTAACCAAGACCCTTTTAAAGGGAGGAATGAAAGCTAGAAATGGATGTACTTGAAACCTTCTTAAATTTTTATTTTTTTAAAAATATATCTTTATTGATTTCAGAGAGAGGAAAGGAGAGGGAGAGAGAGAGATAGAAACATGAATGATGAGAGAGTCATTGATCAAACCGCAACCTGGGCATGTGCCCTGACCGGGAATCAAACCCTGATCGCCTGGATCCCAGGTCAACGCTCAACTGCTGAGCCACGCTCGGCCGGGCGAAACCTTCTTAAATTTTTTTAAAAATTTTGTTTAAAATATTACAGATGTCCCTTTTTCTCCCCAATGACCCATTCCACCCTATCCCATCCCCCTCCCCAGTTCCTCTCCCCACCATTGTCTGTTTCCCTGGGTTGTGCATATATGCATATAATTCTTAATTTTCTTACGGTAATTTTGCTCTGGAATCTCAGGATAAAGACATTATCCAATAATGTCTGTCTAGAAATTTTATTTTAAGTCAGTTCTGAGTTTAGAATTTATTTTTTCCTTAGAAGTGAAGTTTAAGTGGTGCTTATTATGTCAATACACAAAATCTTGTGTAATTCATAATATAAGTAAACTACAGTAATACTTGCTTATGCTTGCTTTATGGGACTTTGATTAATTACAAAGCATTTTTGTTATTGGTGAGGAGCTCTCCTTGTCCCCACCAGTTGCTGGTGGGCTTCTTGCAGTATCACAAGAAAAAGAATTTTCTGAGATTCCCATGGAAGAATGAGATATAGTAGAAGGTTTTATTGCTGTGGAATTACACCCCTGAATTTCCAAGGTCCCATTTCTCTTAGTCCCATCATAGAAGCTGTGGCTTCAACAGAGCTAGAATTAAAGCCGTTGCCCTGAGTTCCTGTTCCATGTTGGAGCAGTGTCCAGTCAATCATCAGGATAGCTTAGTTTGTATTCTCAGCTGAAGTCCATTACTCCATTGCATGTGGGGTCCACAGCCATGCAGCTATGGAGGGAACATGGGTGAATGCAAGAGAGTTGCACAAGAGCCAAGAGCACAAGCTCCTTTGTCTAAGGGATTATGTATCCCCCAAATTTTGTGGGCTTGCAGTGGCCTTGCCCGCTCTAGCCAACAATCTCTAGTTGTGATTGAAGTTGGGGTGACTGACAGGCATCTTCCCAACGTCACCCCAACTTCACTGCACATGTGTCCATTCTCCCCTGTGTCCAGTCCCTTCCCCTAGTAATCTGCAGGGGATGGGCTGGTGATTCCCTGGGGAGTGTGAAGTTGCAGTTTCCTGGTAAAGCTTCCCAAATGACATGCCTATGATGTCTGGCCTCCCTTTTGCTCCTTTCCTATTATTAATAACTACCTAATTACAACAATATCATTTTCATAAGAACAGAAGTTTCCAAAATCTTTTTTTATGAAGACAGGATAACTGATAACAATACATATAAAAAATTGGGCCAAAGAAAAGGAAACTACAGACTGATATCTCTGAAGAATATTTTTTTAAAAAAGCTAAAATAACATATTAGAAGCAGAATATTGCAGTACAGTAGAAGAAATGTATACTTTGTGCACGTAGCATTTATTTCAGTAATGTAAGGATGGTTTATTAAGAATGATATTAATATAATTAATCATAGTAATGAATCTAAATAGAAAAATCATTTAATCACTTCCATAGATTCTTTAAGAGCACTGGCAAAATTCATCATTCATTTTTTAAAATTTTCAATAAAATAGGTATGGAGACTTCCCCCACTTGATAACAGATTGATCTCAGTTCTAAAGGAAATAGTTACCATATTAATCTTTATATTTAATTATATTCTAGTAGTAGTCCATATAATTAGACCTGAAAAGAAAAAAAATAGAGAAACAATAGAAAAACCACTACAAAAATAATATAATTCAGTAATTAATGAAGTATAATATTAATTTATAGAAAACAATACATTTGACATATATAAATCACAATCAGTTAAAAGATATAATGATATAAAGATATAAGGGAAGAATAAACAGTACTTATAATGAAAATAAAAATATAAAATACCTTGGCATAAGTTTAACAGGAAAAGTTACAAGAAAAAAGATGAATGAATAAAATTCATACCATGTAATTGAATAGAAAGACATCATAAAGACATCTTCAAAAAAAAAAAAAGACATCTTCGATGTCAATTCTCCTTTAGTGTTATTCTCCATGAATTGTTTATTCCCAATACATTTAATGTAGTGCCAATAAATATACCAATAGGATTTTTAAATGGAGATGCTACTCTTTACCTCATGGGGAACACCAAACAAGAATAAATAGCCAGGGAAAATTCTAAAAGAGAAAATGAGGGATGATTAGATCAACAAAGTTATAAAGCCTCAATGATTTGTGTGGTACTGACACACAAAGAGATCAATCAAGGGAAGAAAATAGTAAGCTCAGAAATATGTCCAAATACATCTGAGAATGTAGTTTATGAGAAAGGTAGCATGTCGGCTGAGTGCGGGGGGGGGGGGGGGGGGGGGGGGGGGAGATGAGGTTGTTCAGTAAATGCTGTTGGGAAACAATTAAGCAGTTATTTAAGGCAAAAGAGGTGGGATCCACCATCCAAACCTTATACAACAATATACTCCAGATACATTAAATGTTAAAAATATCACCATAAAACTACTAGGCTAAGCATAGGAAAATCTTTACATATAGCTGTAAGGGAGGAAAAATAATTTCCAAACTCTACCCTTTTAGGTTTTTGGCTAAAACCTGCTCTCCCCCACCCCCATAAAAGACTTAAAGATTAATAGGAGAAAAACAAACAGAAGTTTAATAACATGGATCACTCCTGTGTACATGCAAGAGACCCAGGAAAACTAAATAACTGCCTGAAATGGCCCAAGCCTCCACCTTGAATACCATCCCCAGCTAAAGACAGATGTTGGAGGGGGGTCAGTTATGGGAGGTGACCGGGAAAAGAAGAAAACCAAGGGTAAGGTTGTCGTGCAGATCCAAGTCCATGCCTTCTCCACTGGTAAGAGTTTCTAGAGATTTAGTCACCTCCTCTTCCTGGTATAGATGGGGAGACACCCTTACAAATGGAGATTCCCTTATAAATGTAAATGTCTCTTACAAGAGGGTGACAGAGCTTCTATGTGCCTTCAGTTTCATAAAAATAATCAGCTCAGCCTGGCCGGGCGTGGCTCAGCAGTTGAGCATCTACCTAGGATCCAGGAGATGGCAGTTCAATCCCGGTCAGTCGGGGGCGTGCAGGAGGCAGCCGATCCATGACGATTCTCTCATCTCTTATCATTGATGTTTCTATCTCTCTCTGTCCCTCTCCCTTCTACTCTCTGAAATCAATGAAGATATATTAAAAATAAATAAATAAAATAATAGCTCAACATAATCCTTATGCTAAAAGCATATTTTGGGGTCACAAATTCTGCTCACCTTTATCTCCAAATGGAGGAAGCTTTTCTAACTATATATTATAACCAGAAGTCATAAAGAAAGCAACTAGCAAATTAGACCATATATATTTTTTTACTTCTGTGTGATGAAACCCACTGTAAACAAATGGAAAAATATAGATCTTTATTGCCCCCTAAGCCTGGGCTTGGCGGCCTGTACATTTAATCTGCTACTATCCTTCATATTTAAAAATTGACATAACACTGAAAAATAAATAAATAAAATAAAGTGTCCCATATGGAGGACTTGGGAAATAAAATTTCAACAGGGAAAATTCAGTACAAAAAAAATGGTAGAGCTGTCATCTATAATCCTAGTCGCCTGTAATCTAACCACTCAGTGTTAATCATTGTTTGGCTAAATCCTTCTGGTTTCTTATCTGTTTAAATATAGGAGTTTTTTCAACAAAATGGAATCATTCTGTATAAACCATTTTGCTGCTCTTTTCATTCGGTGATGTGTGGAACATTTTGTAGATAATAAACATTATCTTCAATATCATTTTTAAAGGGGGGTGTACCAGTCCAATTTATAGATCTAATGTAACTTATTGGCATTTGGGCTATTTCTAACCTTTGAAATTTGTCAAGTAAAAATAAACCTTAGTTACTTGGACACATTCATAATCAATGAGGGTAATTTATAAGTACAGTAAGTGTTTGGTGCTTTCCTCTGGTCCCAGGCCTGCCTCTGCAGCTCTACTTGGTCTGAAGCCTTTGATTCAGACAAATCGTCACGGGCTTGCCTACTGTGCCGCAGGCGGTCCTCCTCCAGGCTGTAGTGCACCTGACTGAATAATGAGAAACCTCGTGAACAGGTTCTCCTGCTGGAAGTCGAGTACAGTTGCTCAGAAAGCCGAGGTGCTACCGATGGACTCTATTGTCACATTAATGAACCCTTAGTTTGGGGTTGCTCCTTTTGTACTGAGCTGCTATGTCTAATACATTGGCCACTAGCCCCGTGTGGCCATTTAAATTGAAATAATAACATTAAAATGAAAATTAAAGCGTCACTTCTTATTCGCACCGGCCTCGGTTCAGGCGCTCAGTAGCTGTGCCTGCCTCGGCTACCCTAATGAACTGCAGAGGACCGTGCCATCATTTCGGAAAGTCCTTGTCAGTGTCAGCAGGGGGCAGTGCACTGCCTGTTAAGATACCACATGCGCCAACTTGCCGACATTCTCCAGGTGCGGTAAGCAATTAAGAATATATTGCATTAACAATTCAGTTAAAATTTGAAAAAAGAAAACATGTTTGGCACTGTCACTGTATGCACCAGCCGTTTCATTTTTCACTGTGTGGGCTGCTGTTTTGCCCACTTCAAGATGAGGTTCCTGGAATCAAAGATGAAGTAGCTTGTTCTTGGCAAATGGCTACTATGTGGGGGACAGGGCCTTTGACCCCTCAGTCCTCGGGTCCCAAGGTCACGGTGGTCTCCGCACGTCCTGCTGCTCCCCCCCCCCCCACGTCTTCCCTGTCCAGTGGGGAAGCCATTCCCACCCAGAAGGAAGCGCTCCTGTGCCCAGTGTCGGAGGGCTGTGTCAGAGTTGCAAAAACAAGAGGAATTTATCCACGCAGTCAAGCTGGTTTTCCATTGAAATTACTTATGCTTCCTGTTTCTATTTCTAGCTTGAGCAGTTTCGGACCCTGCTTTTCACTTCTGCGGGGGAGAAAGAAAAAAGAATGGTGGACAACTTCCGCCCCCTGCAGCCCCTCATGAACCGCACCGTGCGCTCCTCCTTCCGTCACGATTACGTCCTCAACATACGAGCGAACCGCAAGCCGCCCGCCGGCCAGGCGAGCCCCCACGGCGCCCATCTCTAGGTGGTGTTTTGCTTTAATACATAATAGGTTTGTAAACTTACTAACTGAGAGGATCCGAAACACCTGCACCTAATACTAATTATAGCTGTGCATTTCCTGTCATGGCCGCGCTCCTTCAGTCTCATTGATGATGGCGAGAGACACAAGTTTCTCTCAGAGCAACCTGCTGGTTATTCGAACGTCTTTTTATGTCTGACATTTTTGAGCTGTCTTTCTATGTTTATCAGTTAGTGGTCATATAGAGTAATAAGTAGGGATGATAAAGTATTTAACCACTGGTAAGAGGCACAGACCCCGAGCATCCAGAATGCAGGCCTTTCAGAAACAGCCACAGGGCCCAGACTGGTACTTTCTGGCTGGAAATTGACCCTGATTTTAGGTATATTTTATTTCAAAATGTGGATGAGTTTTCCTTTATAAGGCCTTCTCAGTGAGCATGTTTGCCCTGATCTTTAGTTATCTCACTAGTGCTTGCTTACTTACTATCAGTTTATGATACAGAAAAAATATTTTGTAATCCTAGGCAAACAAGGATTTACTGATATCTGGAAATCCTTTTGCTTTTCTGAAGATCAGATATTTTACTTAAAGGCTTAATCATTTAGAAAGCATATGCAGTGTAGAACATTTTAAAGAAAATGTTTTAAGTGCCTAGAACTTAGAATTCTTTCATGATATATTTACAGAAGTATTTTTTCAAATGACTAGTAATATAACAGTCTATAGTTTATAGTATTATTTTGCATTATTTGTACACTGTTTCATAGACTATGATAGTATTTTCCACAATGACAGAACTATCTTGGCTTCCCTTTAAAACTGTCTGAACTTTATTTCCTTAACTGAGGTTCCACGCAAGGGAGGCGATCAAATAAATCTCCCAATTTATACAGTGGCTTAGAAAACTTTTGCTACAGTAATAGGGAGAGAAACTTGTCAGGCAGACTAAAACGTAGATAATTCTACATATTCCACAGAATCTATGCCATTGTTGCCCTTGCTTCTAAATATCTTGGAATGTCTCTAATTGCCAATAAGCCTGTGTTCAGACTCAATATTGCATTAACTAGTAGTATTTCTTTCATTAATATGCTAGTCATCAGGTCTGCAAGGTAGAGTTGGATAAATATACTTAACACTACTGAACTGAACACTGAAAACGGTAAGATGGTAAGGTCTATGCTATGTATATTTTACCACAATTAAAAATAAACAATAATTCAGTAGGAAGAAAAGATAGAGTTGGAGTTGTATGTGTAAGTTTAGGGGGATATATCTTCCCTAAAGAAAGTTGGAAGCGGGGATGAAGGCATTTGCTTCTAGGGTGCATGCCTTTTCTGGGAAAGGGAAGGAAGTATACCCTAAGAAATTAATAAAATTCTTAAAAAGATAAATGTGGGGGGGAAAGTTTATGTTAACTTAATTGACCTGTTTCAAACCATAGTTATCTTTAAAAGCATAAACACATAAGATATGCATTATTCCTCTCACACAGGCTTCCCTCCTAGGCCTCCTGCAAACTCTTAATGCAAAATTCTATTGCGGAGAGTCTTCCAAATTGGAATGAGAAGCAATGTACAGAATGCCCGCTTACCCTTATATTTTAGAGGTACAGAAGATGTACAGTTGACCCTTGAACAACAGGGTTAGAAATGTACGGGTCCACTTATACATGGATTTTTTTCAATAAATATGTGAAGTACTGTAAATGTGTTTTCTCTTCCTATGATTTCCTTAACCTTTTCTCTAGCTTACTTTATTGTAAGAATACAGTATATAATATAGAAAATATATATTATTCAATGGTTTATGTTATCAGCTAGGCTTCTTTCTAGTCAAGAGTAGTCTATTAGTAAAGTTTTGGGGGAGTCAAAAGTTATACACAGATTTTTGACTGCAAGGATGTAGGTGCCCCAACCCCCACATTATTGAAGGGTTAACTGTACAGGGTGGGGCAAAAGTAGGTTTACACTTGTTTGTATGGAAAATAATACAATAATTAATAAATAAAAATACAAGAATAAACTTAGTGTTTTGCACACTCACAACTGTAAACCTACTTTTGCCCCACCCTGTATTTATAGGGTGTTTCTCAGTTTGCCACTCCTGATTTACTTACACCTCATGTTCTAGTGTAAATATTAACAGCACCCTCTTTCACTCTCAACCATGTTCTGATTTGCATAATAAATTCTTGGTCACTTTCCCTGCAGAGGTTGTGGAAACTGCCTTGGGGGCGTGGTTTCATGCATGCCTTAGTCATCCGCCCCCAAAGGGATAATAGAGATTCCCTGGCTACTGATACAGCCTAGAAGGAAACATTTTATGTCTTTTATGCCTCCAAAAGTATTTTACTTGTACCTTCCTAGACCTGAAGGGGATGAGATCTGTCAAAGGGCTTGAGAAGGAATTTTGTATTTAAATTGCTGTTCATCTTCATTAAATAATGCTAGATTAATAAAACCATATCTATATAATATTAATATTTGTTGAATGACTTTTTCTTCCTACTAGTTGTTTTGAGTATGGGAGATTTCTGTAAATTTAGTGAGACATCCTTTAACATGTAGATTAGAAAGTGACTGGAAAACACATAAGGAAGTTGCTAGAGAAGTAGGAATGGGAAGAACCTCAGCTCACCTCTTTCTGTGAAACTGGGGCATGATCTGCTGACATCACCAATAGGACAGGCTGCCAGCCCCTTCCTCCTTTTCCAGGGCTACATGGGTTAGGGTAATGTTGGTTATACTAAAACCAGGCATCCACCTCAAAAAAGTTTAGCAAGATGTCTTTCTGGGGGCCACATTCTTTGGCATGATATTAGCAAAAATACAGTATAGTAATCACTTTAGGTATTTTTCTTTGTCATTAGAAGAATCAACATTATTTACTTGACATTTATTCTACTTAATGTTTTATTGTCTTTTTAATATAACTTTGTTGGTTAAGTTCTTTCATGTAAAGTGTTATTGATCAAAATGGATATATACTTCATTTAAGTGAATAAGGTCTAATTTTACCATGGAATTAGTACATATAAACAATACTGGCTACTTTACAGATGAATAGAAATTCTTGTATTTATGGAATGTTTGTGTCCCCACCCCCCCAAGGTTCATATGTTGAAATCCCAGCCCCCAAAGTGATGGTATTAGGAGGTAGAATTGGAGGTGATTGTGTCATGAGGGTGGAACCCTCATGATGGGGTTAGTGCCCTTATAAAGGAGACCCCAGAGAGCTTCCTCACTTCTTCCACCATGTGAGAACACAGTGAGAAGATGCCTCTCAATGAATCAGTAAGGAGGCACTTAGCAGGCATGGAATCTGTTGGCACCTTGGTCTTAGACTTTCCGGCCTCTAGAATTGTGAGAAATAAATTTTGGTTATTTATAAGCCACTCAGTCTCTGGTATATTGTTATGGCAGCCAGAATTTACTAAGACATTGTCATTATATGTACATTTTTATTCCTGTGTTTTGTTTTTTTAATTCAACCAGTCTTCAGAAGTGGTAGTACTTTGGTTTGGGTTTTAAGTGGGGAGATCAACTCTGCCACCATTCATTCTCAAACCACCAGTAGTTGTGATGCTTTGACCTAATCACTAGACAAAAGAATCAAGTTCACCAGATAGTTCTCTCCTCCAAAGAAAACTTTTAATCAGCATTTTTTATATTAATATGCATTCATAAGTATTTTATCTTGCTCTTTTAAGTTATAACTGTAATCTGGAATATACATAGGCCCTTGGCATAGCAATGAGGGTTGGAGAGATGAGACCCCATTGTATATCCTTGAATAAATCTAATACTGAAATTAATAGTAAATAAAAAACAAAATTTTCTTCCTGAGGATTTCTGCTTTGACCATTGAGTGACTCTTAATACCACTGTTCTACTAGAGCAAGAAAAAAAACTAATTGAAAGAGTCCAAACCTGGCATTCAGAGAGTAGACATTTTTTTTCCTTGCTGTCCTTTTATGTTTGCAGTAAACAAAAAATACATTTATGGATTATCCTTTTGTCACTTTATAATAACTAAGACTCATATTTAGTAATAACACTACATCATTTATATAAGTAAAATATTTTCTTTTTTAGATAATCAGCTATTTTCTACTGACAATTTAAAATAAAAATTTAGGCATTTTCCTATAGAAGGGGGATAAACTGAAATATACATACTTGAAAATAAGTAGATGTATTCAGGCATCAAGAAAAATAGGAAATATATGTTATATTGCAGAATAAAGATAACTTTTATTTATTGGAATATCATAGCAGAATGTATCTTTGCATTAATTTTTACATAACATTTTTATCTTATTAAATGATAAAATTAATTCTTATCAATTTAAATGATGGTAACTATAGTTTAGAAATGGAATTAGCTTTTTAAATTAGGAGTATCTTCCTAGAAGACATTCTTATTGTTATTATCTGGTGCAATTTATAAGAAATGTTACAGCAACCCAAACAGTGCTCTTTCAGAATGGCAGTAATTCTCAGCACAAGTCCTGGTCACAGGAAATAGCAAAATGCTGATTTGCATAGCTACATTCTGCGTCACTCAGGGCGTTCTGTAGTTTGGGAATATAACTTCCAAGTTCTCTACCTTCAAGGAGTTTAAGTGCAAGAAGCAGACTTGTGAAAGCAACAAAGTGCAATGTAGTGTGATGTTATGAAAGGTGAAATACCTATGCTGGGAGCGCAGGCAGGGCAAATACTAACCCACTCCTGAGGGGGTCGGATAGTTTTCACACGGATGGTGATATAGCAACAAGTTTGTCGGGAACAGGAACTGTTGCCAGGCAGTATGCCAACATGTAGCATATCTTTGGAAACTATTGTTACTATCTCGATTTTTACAGATGAGAAAACTGAGGACTAGACATTAAGGAATTTACTGAAGATCAGAGAGCCAAGGCTTGAGTTTCGTAGTCCATCCAGCTCCACAGCATGTATCTAGTTACTGATGCACTGAGCTGGACAAGATCAACTTGGAGGCGTGTTACTCCGAGTGTCTCTGTAAGGGGGAGTAGGGACAGGCTTCCTGTAGAGTTTGGGCTTCTGTTGAATGATTCCGAGGAGGAACTAGGGAAGCCGGGGCGGTTTAGTAATTGGATAGCTCAGTTAAGCTCACCTCGAGCTGGCAGGTGCGTGGAGGGGGAGAGACTGGAGCTTCGTCGGAGGCGCTGATAGGTGGGATCGCGGAGGGAGGCGGGGCCAGGGGGAGTCCGACTGGGAGGCCGAGCGAGCTGCTGCGGGTGGATGAGCAGGGCAGAGGGAGAAGGGGGTCTTTAACCTCCTGCCCGCGAGCCCTGCCACTGTGGGCTAGAGGGTGGCAGGAGGGAAGGAATACCTGGAGGGCGCGGTAGGGATTTCCGAGAAGGAGACAGTTATTTGTGCAGGGTTTTGGAAGACAAGCCACCTACGGAAACCTCCCGTTTTCTGTCTTGGGTCCGCCCGGGCAGAGGCTCGTCCCGCCTTCCGAGAGCCCGAAGGCACGTGGTTCTGTAGGCGCCTGCGCGCTGCGTCCCGAGCCCACCTTTCCCGGCAGGCCCTTGTGGGCGTGGTGGCGCTGGCAACATGGCGGCGCCCCAGGCGGTGATGCTTCCGGACAAACTGAGGTAAGTTGGACTGAGGCAGGTAAGCTGGCCGGAAGAGGGGACGGAGCGGGCCGATCCTGGGCCGGGGGGGGGTGGGGCATGTGCAAGCAGGAAGGAAAGCGGAGCTAGTTCAAGCAAGCGAGCCCCGCGGCCGCTCGGGAGGGCGCGATCCGAACTGTCACGGACACCCGTGGGCTCAGGGAGACGAGGAGGGGAACAGGTGGCGGGGTGGGGGATACCTGCGGTGCGGGCGTGCAAGGGCGAGGGATGGCCAGTGCACGTTCTGTAATCAAAACACGGGGAGCAGGATTTCACTCCCGAGCACCCGAGCAATTTCCTGTCATCGGGCGGGGAGGAGAGGGGAGCCCCACTGACGCCAGACTGTGCTTTTCTCCCTTTTCCAGCCACAAAAAGTACAGGGCTGCCCTGAAGAAGGAGAAACGAAAGAAACGTCGGCAGGAACTCGCTCGATTGAGAGACTCAGGTAACCGGCGTCTTATCCCGTTTTGTGTGTATGAATGAAATTGCTTTCCCCACTCCCGCCCTAACTGCCACAGTGTCAGAAGGATGCCAAGAACTGTGTCTGGTAAGAATCGCCGTGGCTACTGCCTCCTAGGTCAAGTCATGTTAGACCCCTGTGGGAAACAGTGCTACCTGCGGCACTGCAGAGGGGGAGAGGTCTTGGCGAGTCGTCATTCACTGATTATGTGTAAGTACCTGTGGACTGCGCAATATTACAGATGCACGCGTCATGAGTTGCAGCAGCTAGCGCAGCGCTTGCACGTACGAAGTATTCGGTGAATCTTTTTCTTTGCAAAACCAGCAGGAGTTGAGAATTTTAGACATTTTGCAAGTGTCTCACAAACTTGAGTAACATAAGAGACCCTTTGTTGACTCAAGTTATTATTAATACATTATTGAAATATATAAGCATAAAACTAGTTATGAAACTTTTACTTAACTATAAAACAATATATATACAAGTTACAAAACCAAGTGAAATTACACATCCAGTAAAAACCACATCTGCATTAATGTGATGTTATGGATGATGGGAGACAGACACAACATGAATATGGCACTGATTGGAGTTTGAAATACTACTACTAATGCTGTTGCCCTGTGGTTATTTACCATGTTTTTTTCCTGTTAAAGTACTGTGGAACATTCATCTGTACTGGCCATGTTGTCATTTGGCCTTCACATGACAGAATCACTTACATATTAAACCTGCCTGTTTAATATAATGAAATTAGTACTACTAACTGAGTTATAAAATTATATGGTAGTTATAAATGCTTATGGAAGCACTGAAATTACACTGGAGTACTGGGCTCTAATGGTTGCCATCCAGATTATCCAAAATATGCTTATTAACTTATCCTGACGATTCTTGAAGTTCACAGACTATGGCCTCAAGTAACCAGGATTCTTGGGCCTTGAGAAACATAGCCATAGAAGTTTTATTTACCATTGGAGTTGCCTAGTAATTATTTTAATGCTTGGAATATTTAGAATGGAAAGAGCAGTGTGTTTAACTGCAACTTTTGTTACCACCTCCTTTTTTTATTCATTCAAAACTGCCCCACTAGAGGCACGATAAAGCATCAGGGATAAAAAGAAAAACAGGGTAGGCTGGAGTTATTGATGCTCTTAGTGATCCCCCACCCCCTTAAAGTTCTCAGCTACCTTTGTTCATTAACCTGTTTTCTTCTAACACTTTTTTAAAACCTCTTATTTTTTCTTTCCATTTTAAACCCTATAGCTATTGTTTGTATTGCATTGATTTTTTCCCCTCCTTTGACTTTGCGGAGTGCTTTCAGAGTGAGCCTTTGTGGAGAGGCTGTGCATTGTAGCACACATTGGCTGGGTAAACAGTACCCAGAAGGCTAGAATATAGAGGTGTTCTAAAAAATTGCTATAAGAATGAGTTGACAAATGATTGATAGAAATTTCTGGAATGTTAACCTCTCAATGACAGGTAGCCTCTTTAGCACTCAGTTCTACTTAAAAAAAAAAACCTGAAATGAGCTGCCTTGTCAGCAAGTTGTAAAACTGGCATGATTCTATACATAGTTGCTTGTATAATACAATTAGATACATTTTACATGTATGATGAAATGTATGCAAGAATACACTTATGTAGAGAAAATGCTACACCCAAAACTCAGCAATCAATCACCTCTTGGTTTGAGGCATGATGGGTGATTAAGTCAGGCCACAGATGTTTTTGCATATTGGCTGTGCCCAAGCAGTGTCTAGTCTGTGGACATACCTCTGTAAGTCAGTCAGTCATAGCCTCTGTGCCAGGTTGTCTGGAGGCTCTTTATGTACATTAGTTCATTTAATTATCTGAATTATTAGATACTATTCTATGTGAGTTAGAACTTAACCTAATTTTTTTACCGACTTTCTTTTAAATTTCAGGTGTTGAGAAAAAATAAAATTTACTTGCTTAAGAAAAGTAAATGATCTAGGATGAGGTGAACCTTTGGTTAGACCTAAACTCAGTATATGTGACAGACACAAAATCTTTTTCCTTTACGCCTGAGATCTCCTGTTACATTTCCTTAAGATTGCTTTAGTTTTCCTCATTTTTCCCCTCAAATTTAATTCCGAATAGAAAAGGATATGTGTTTATTATATTAAAATTTGTTTTCCCATGTTTTTATTTTGAAAGTGTGCCAGTGTAGAGAAAGTTGAAAAAAATACTACCATAAACATACACGAACCCTTCAGATTTGCCCATTGTTAACATTAGATACATACGCACACATTTTTCCTGAACCCTTTGCATGTCAGTTGCAGGTATCATGACCGCTCACCGCTAAATAGTTCAGCCTGCATCTCCTAAGAATAAGGACCGCAATACTACACTTGCACTCAAGTAAAAGAATAAGAATTCAATGATATGACATATAGGCCATATTTAAACTTTTTCAAACCAAGATTGATTATTTTGAAAAGCCCTGCATCTGGAGTAGTCTGTCTTCTGATTAGCTTCAGGTTACACTCTTTATGCGTAATTACTACAAAGCTGATGCTGTATACCTCTTATTGCATACATTGAGGTCCTATAATGTCAGGTGGTTCCACTCCTTGTGATGCTATATGTGGTCATTGTTGCCAATCATATGGCTCCATTGTAAAGAATGTTTCCGCCTTGTAATTAGTACTTTTTTATGGGCTAGTATTTTGAGATGGTGTAAATAAATATCCTTTTCCCAGCAGGGTTTCATCCAATGTTTTTAGCATCTTTGTCTAAAGTAGTTCTTACAGGGGGGGTTGCAAAAGTGATGCCTTTTCAAATTAAGTCTTTTTTAGTCACCATTCTTCTGCAAAAATGGATGTTTTCTCCCATACCCCCACCACCTTTTTGAGTATCAGTATGGAACCATCTATTAACTTTCTAAATTTAATGTGTTATCAACAACTAATATTATTCTTTTTGATGCTCAGATTGTACTAAATTTGGGCAGTTGGAGCCTTATTATTAGAAAGTTTTAAAAATCTTGCCCTAGCCAATTTTTCTCAGTGGTTAGAGCATTGGCCCATGAACTGAAGGGTCCTGGGTTTGATTCCAGCCAAGGGCATGTGCCTCAGTTGCAGGTTCAATCTCTGACCCTGGTCGGGCGCATGTGGGAGGCAACCAATCGATGTTTCTCTCTCACATCGATGTCTCTCTCCCCCTCTCCCTCTCCCCCTCTCCCCCTCCCTCTCCCCCTCCCTTTCCCTCTCCTTCCCCCTCTCCCTCCCTCTCTTCCTCCTTTCCATGCTCTGAAAAGCAATGGAAAAAGTATCCTCGAATGAGGATTAAAATAAATAAATAAAAAATAAAGATTAAAGAATCTATATTTTTTCCTGAATTATTGACTAAGGTTTTGTTGTACTCAGATAGTTTAATAAAACATTTCAATCCCCCCAGGACTCTCACAGAAGAAGCAGGAGGAAGAGGAGGAATCTTTGATTGAACAACAAGAAGAGAAGCTGTTGGAGATAGAGAGGTCAGCACTTCTCGTGAAGCCAGTGATTTCATTTGAATATTATGTCTTTACTGATGAGTATGGGTCTTTATAACACCTTGTCCAAAATAGGTCTTATAAAATACCTGACAGGCTAAAACTAGGTGTTGTCATTTTTTTAAAATGGAAATATTTTTCACTGTTTTTACTAATTCATAAATGTTTTAGAAACAAAAACACACAACCCAAATAATTGAGAAGTGTAAAAAGTGAAAGGGCTTTAATGAACTCAACACACCCAAAGATAGTCACTGTTAAAAATGTAAGAAAGAGCCCTGGCCGGTTTGGCTCAGTTGGTTGGAGAGTTGTCCCATATACCTAAAGGTCATGGGTTCCACTCCCGGTCAGGGCACATACCTAGGTTTCAGGTTTGATCCCGGTCGGGGCACATATGGAAGCAACCAATGGATGTTTCTCTCTCACATGGATGTTTCTCCCTTTCTCTCCTTCCCCCTCCCTCCCCTTTCCTATCTCTCTGAAATCAATGAAAAACATGTCTTCCGGTGACGATTAAAATAAAAGTTGCAGTGACCATATATATCCTTAGTAATTGTCCTATTATTTCCTTAGGAAAATGCCTGGAAATGAAATGGTTGCGATCAAAGGATAAATACACATACAATGTAGATGGGCAGGTAGGAAGGGCATCCCAGTTTGCAGTCTGCAGCCCCTCCAACAGTGAATCAAGGTGCCCATCTCCCCATACCTTCACTTGCACTAGGTATTATCAATTTTATGAACTCCTATAGTCAAAAGTTGTATTTCATTGTTTCAAATGTACATTTCTTAATTAGTAGGGTTGCGTATCTTTTTATATATTTTATTACCTATTTGTAGATTGCTTGCTTAAGTCTTGCATCTTTCTCTTTTGGTATATATTTTTTAAGTTTGTTGTGTAAGCAATGTTATTACCTGATTAAGGATATTAATTCTTTATCTGTCATATCTGTTATGTATATTTTTTTCAGATTTGTCATCAGTCCTAACTTGGCTTATAGCACTAATTACCATAATTTGATTTTCATGCTGTCAACTTTTATCATTGTATCTGGCCTTGGTGTCTGACTTAAAAAGGCCTCCCCATCCCAAGATGACAAAAATATTCTGTTTTTCTCTCTCAGTATTTTTCAGGGGGCAGGTTTTTTTGTTTGTTTTGTTTTAAGTTAACCACAATAATGTGAATGTACTCATTGCTACTCACTTGTACACTTAAAAATAGTTAAAATGGTAAATTTTATGGTATATTTTGCCACAATAAAAGATAAAAAATTTTTAAAAGAAGAAAAAACTTTATAGACACTCTCTAGCTATTTAGTGTGTTCACTGGAAATGATGCTTCTTTTCTTATAATTAATTCCTGTTATCTACCTAAGCACATAAATAGGCAAAATGATCAAAATACCAAAAAGAAAATATATAATAGTGATTGGGAATATTCAGTGGATTCAGCCAGATCTGCATTCCAGTCCTGGCCCTGCTACTTACTAGCTGTGTTTAAGTTGCTTAATCTCTCTAAGCTTCAGCTTCCTTTCCTTAATTGTGGAGATAAAGTCAATCTTAGTACCTACCTCATAGAATCAGAACAATTAGATGAAGTGGTAAGTGCATAGTGCTTAACATAGTGTTAGCAGATAGGAGGGGCTGTGATAACTCTGGTTCTTATTATAGATTTCTGTTATGATGACGTTACACAGTTGTTCCTTCAACACCATGAGGATTGGGGCACCGCCTCCCTGCGCAGTTAAAAATCCATGCATAACTTTTAACATTTGCAGTATGCCAGTCTCCACCATGGCTAAAAGGCATGTTCCTAGAATCTGCAGTTGGAAATGGAATATATTTTCCCCATAGAGTATTTGAAATTGTGGTTAGGTCCCCAGGCTGGACATAAAACCTTATTTAACTCCTAATGTCACTAAAGAGATATAGAACAATTTCTTATATTTCATTTTCTGTTTCTAGATTCCATGGGGGAGTGCAATCTAGGTTCTAAACACCTGATTGGCTGATACATTTTTGAGACATAACCCATCTTTAAATTAGAAACTTGTGCTATTTGATGTCCGAGACACCATTTGAAGATAGCATCACTCTTTATAATTGGTCATTTTTAAAAATAGACTAGACACCTGCTAATTTATTTTTATAACTCCTTGTCATCTTTTCTTAAAACCTGTAGCTTTCTTCATTTTAAAGACATGATTATGATGTAGGTCCCTCCCCCCCCCCCTTCTTTCAGCAGTTTCAGTGCTTGGGGCAAACAACAGGAGTCTCTTAACTGCATAGAGTAGCAGTCCAAAGGTTTATGGTAGACGATGCCAGTTTTCCCTAGTGCTGCAATCCTGCAATTGCCACTTTTAAAATTCACAGAATAGGAAGGGTAATATTTTCTGAATGTGAAAAGCTAGATGTGGCTTTGAAACTTGTTACTTACTTTATTGGCATCTAAACATCACTGTGGTCAACCTACAGGGAAAGTTGTAATGTCATTGTTTTATGTAAGAGATGTCACAGATATGAAATGTAGGAGTAGTGATTTTAAGCTGTTAACCCTCTAGGAAGATAGTTGCTGAAATGTTGTGCTTTTCTAAGATTGTTACTCATGTCTTATGACCCTCTTGCTTCCATTTAACTGCTTTCTAGAAATGTCTTTCATGATAGTTTAATCACTCCCAAACATGTCATTTTTACTATTGTGTTTGTGTGTATTTGTAGGTTAATGACCATTTCTTCTATTTGATTACATTATCACATTGATAGGCTAAAATTACATGAGGAGTGGTTGCTGCGGGAGCAGAAGGCACAAGAAGAATTCAGAATAAAGAAGGAAAAGGAAGAGGCAGCTAGAAAACGGCAGGAAGAACAGGAGGTACAGTATTAATCAGATAACCAGTTGACTAATTAATTGGTTAACCAAAACTCATTAAGAATTATATATCTTGAACTTAAAAAACATGGATATTATCCATTTTACCAATGTTAAAAGTTTTTCATTTATTTGCCCTGTATGTTAAATGGTTTAAAAAGTGAGTCTGAAAAAATATTACTTTTCCTTCTTTTTTCCCCTCGTAAAGAGAAAGTTAAAGGAAGAATGGGAAGAACAGCAGAGAAAAGAGAAAGAAGAGGAGGAGCAGAAGCTACAGGAGAAGAGAGAAAGAGAGGTGATTCCTGTTACAGGAGGGTAAACACACTGCGTATCCTCTTAGTGAGCAGTTGTGGCAAGTGATGGGGTTGAAGACTAAGGTATAGGCATAGGAGAGCTTGGGCTCTGGGTTTTTGTTTATTTTTAGTAAAGAATACTACTATAGTTTCCTTCTGGTACTCAAATTCTTTTCATCTGTGCAGTGGTGGATACTATAATTAAGGTTTTTCTTCAGCTCTACCCATCTTACCCATTACACTAGGGATTGGCAAACTGTTTCTCTAAAGGGCCAGAGCAAAAACATTTTAGGCTTTATGGTCCATATGGTCTTTGTTGCAAATACCCAGCTTTGCCAGTGTGCTGTGAAAGCAGCCATAGATATCTGTAAATGAATGGTTGTGGCTGTGTTCCAATAAAACTTTATTGTTTTATTTACAAAAACAGGCAGTGGGCCTCTGCTTTATACTATGTACCACTCTAGAGCAAATGGTGTTTTTCTGAGGTTCTGCTGTATATGGGTTCACTTAGAAAATAGTATTTTGTATAGTTTCCACATTTATTTAATTTATAAGAGAGTTAACTGTTTATAACATCAGCAATAGTTGATTGAAAGAAATCAGGAACTCAAATATTGAGGAATTTGGAAAGTTTTCTATTATTAAGTCTTGACTTCCTTTCCAACTTGGGCTATAATACAATCACAGTTAACACACAGTTGCTCATTAAAAATATATATATATAAGGGTATATGTACATATCTCCTGTATCTTTAGGATTCTTCTTAAAGATTGATTTGGTATATTTTGTTGCTGTTCCTTAACAGTGTATTTATTTCAAAGATATCACAGCTCCTCTTTCCTTGAGTCATTCATCAGGATGTATCTTTTCTGTAATATTGCTGGGTTTGAATTGGGTAGTTAATCACTATATCATGGGGAAAAATGCATTTATTTGCACCCTAGTCGTGATGGGGTAGAAGCAGCCTCTTTGACCTTTGTTTTTTGTGTCTCAGGCTATCAGTTAATTCCAGTGCAAGTTTTTTAGACACCCTTATTTGGGCACTGCTTTCCAGATAAGGCAAGACCACACTAGGTTTTTAGGGGCAGGACAATTGTTTGGAACCTGTCATTTTTTAATAGAGAGTAATCAATTCCCATTTTAGCAGTAGGATGTTCTTCAGTTGAAGTCTATCTGGCATTAGATAAAAGCTAAGGATTCTTTTCAAAAAGCTAAGGCTTTTGTTTCAAAGGAAATTTGATGAGACATGAAGGAGAAGTGGATAAATGAAGTAGATTCTAAGCATATGTAAAGGGATATGCAATCTGTGTTTCTGCTCTGTGTTAGATACTTCTCTAGTGGACGGAGATAAAGCATCAAAAAAGAGAGTCTCTGCTCTCACTGAATTAGTTTTCTAGAGGGGAGAGCTGGATGATAAGTACGCAAAAAAGCTCATTTTAAGATCATGTGCTATAAAGAAAAACAGTGCTATAAAGAAAAACAGTCTTGTGGTAGAGTGACTGGGGTACGGAAGTACTTCTTTAGATTGCCTGGTCAAGCTTCCTTCTCCAAGGAGCAAATGTGTGAGCTGACACCTGAGTGTAGAGATCTCAGGGAGAAAAGGGGTCCAGGCAGAGGGAAGAGGCCTGAGCATGGAGCCAAAAGAAGGTCAGTGTGCCTTAATCCTAGAGACCAAAGAAGAGAGCGGGAGGGGAGGAGGTCAGGAGGGGGAGCCAGGATCAGATCGTGTAAGGCCTCCTGGACTGGAAGGAAGAATTTGGATTTTATGTGAAAAGTAATGGGAAGCCATTGAAGGGTTTTGAAGCAAGGAGTGACTTCATCTAATTTATATCTTTACCTTTAACAGGTTATTCTAACTTTTGTATAAAGAAGGGAGGTTGGGTGGGGGTGGGAACGGTGAACAAGGAGGCAAAAGTGGAAATACGTTGACCAGTTGGAAGGGAGCTGTTCTCGATAGGACATGGTGGTGGTTTGGATGAGGGCAGTGCTTAATACAGAGAAGTACACAGATATGGGGTGTGTTGAGGCAGAGTTAACAGGGCTCTAGCTGGTAGACCGAATATACAGGGAGGGGAAAGGAAGGGAGGGGAGTTTAAATCATACACTTGTAGGTTTTTAGTTTGAACTGAAATGGAGCATTTAGAGGAGTGAGAGGTAGGGGAAAAGTAGAGTTTTATTTTGAGCATTTAAGTTACTGAGAACCCTTACGTGACCAGGTAGAGTTATAAAGCAGGCAGCTAGACAGACGAGCCGTTTATGTAACACATTAAGGGGCTAGGGAAGAGAAGTCTGTTGACCATAATTTCAGAAACATGTTTAAATGCCAATGAGGTCAAATCTACTGGCATATTGCAGGACTTCCTTTGCCTTATCAAAAAGTTTGAGATTTTCCATCAATCCTAATTACTACTGTTCATATTTTTAGCATCTGTTAAATGTTTATGGTGTTTCTTCTACCATTGTGTTTTATAATACCCATAATACCTCATCTTAAAAACTAGTACGGGATATATATGCTCAAATATACTAAATATGACTGTTACTATTATAAGATATTTTCAGTATTTTGCAATCTGAGCCATTAAATGCCCTGTTTGAATAAAAACTCAATGATATACTTTGAAATCTTTTCAGAAGGTCTGTGCTGTAGAAAGCAAATTAGAAACTGAAGCTTTTTGTATGGGTGGGTTGTTAAAAATTGTTACACACGAGATTCTTAACCAGAGAAACCAGATGTGACTTACCTGACTTCCAGGTTTTCATTAGTCCTATGTTTGCACCATTTGTAGGAGGCTGTGCAGAAGATGCGGGAGCGGGCTGAAAATGAGGTATTTTCAAAACCTTTTGTTAAGAATTTGAGACTGATTTCTTTAAAAACAATACTACCAGCAATGTTAATTTTGCAGTTGGCTCTTTAAATCATGTCTGAAATATCTGGGATCACTTTTGCTACTCTGTGATTTATGCAACAAGAACCACAAAAGTTATCGATGAACAAAAGCAAATGGTATCGAATCATCCCTGTGTGCTATACTTGTTTATAGTGCTTAATGTACAGATAAGAAACAGCGCACACTCTTACCCCCGATGGACCATTTAACCTACTTCAGAGTAACCTTGATTTCTCTCAGTGAAGGTTTCCTAAGAAGTCCTTCGACCATTTTCAGAATGTATGGACAAAGGGAAACCTTGGTGACTGTTCTTAGTCGCTGCAGTGATGCCTTATAATGGGCAATGACTGGGAGCCAAGAGAGGGACACAGCTTGTGTCTCAGCCCAATTATTTGTAAAGTCTCAATTGCATGTTACAACTTAAGTGTGTATATTATTAAAAGAATTCGTCTTTATTTTTGACCAAGATATTTTAATACATTTTAAACATTTAATCTTAATGAATTTTTACACCACCAGTAAAGTCATATTTATTTTCAACAGTTGGAAAATAATGCCACATGGCAAAACCCAGAACCACCCACGGACTTAAGAATAATGGAGAAAGATCGAGCTAATTGTCCATTCTACAGTAAAACAGGAGCTTGCAGATTTGGAGATAGGTAAATTTGTTTTATCATGTCAGAATTAAGTGCCTGAAAATGAGGTTTTTGAGTTCTGTTTTTGGGGGTGACTTGGGTTTGAGCTTGAGGTGTTCGCATTCAGGCATCTGCTGTGTTCTTGCTGCTTCTCCAGTTCCCCAGCTGTCTGTCCTCTGCTTCCCCCACCACCCCTCACCCCTTCCCCCTTATAAGGGGGTTGTGAGGCTGGAATGAGTGAATGCAGGAAAGCAGGTAGAATAGTGCTGGGAAAATGGCAAGCACTCTTGAGTGTTTTTGTTATCATTGCCCTTATTCTCTGAGACACTTGTTCCCTGCTTCTTTTGCATCAGTGTTTTTGAAACAAGACATTCATGTGGAAAATTAAATGTTGATATCTTCATTCATTTAGCTAATGTTTATTTATACCTACTATATGCCAGGCAATGGTGATTTTTATAATTTGGCCTGTTTATGAATGAATAATTCAAAGTTGGTAAATAATTCATAGTGGTGAATGAGTCCATTCGAGGCAAAATCTAATTATTACTATGCATTCTGCAGAAGAAAAGATCTAATCATATCTTAGTGTCCTATTCCAGAAAGGGATATGAATAGGCAATTTCGTATGTATTCAACAAGAAACTATATGTTGTCTCTTGTGTTTATCTTATTCATAAAATTATCCATGCCATGAGTTTATTAAATAGGAACCTTCTCTCTTTCTCTTCTATTTCTTTTTAAATTTAAGCCGTAATACCATTTTACATTTTTAAGAACAGTGGTCCTCAACCCTGGATGCACATTAGAATCACCTATAAAGCTGTAAAAAAATTGTGTCCTATTTCATATGAAGTAAATCAAAGTCTTTGACACTTGGGCAGCCTTAGTTTTGAAATGTCCTCAGGTGTTTCTAATGTGCCTCAGGATTGAGAGTCCCTAATGTAGTGGGTGTAACTCCTTTTATATTTTATAGTAGGATTATATTGCCCAGAAGATCTTTGAAAGTATTCACAGGATCTGGTCAATAGTGAAAGTTTCCTCTTGAGGAACTGGGAACTAATGAAACTATTTCCCTTTGTACCTTTACAAGTATTTTCCAAATGTGTGTTCAGTCTCATCAAGAAATAGTAATGTTGATATAAAACACCCCCCCCCACCAAAGGAAAAATGTACAGTGAATTACCTTTGAAAGATAATTGAGACTCAGTATGAGTTCATATTTGTGTGGATAGTTGAACCAGATTGCATTTAAAGTCTTCCAGCTGCAGGATTCCTCACTGATGATATATTTCTAACATTTCCTTGAATTTTAAGACTTGTGGTCATCTGATTCTGGATTCTCCTTCTGTTGGGCATAAGACAGAAGGGGAGATGTCCTAAATGATTTCAAGAAATCAGTTGACAGTGCTTATTTGCGGAAAGGGGAATGGCTTGTTAGGCTTTCAAAACTCACCCCAGAGAGTCATTTCAAGGAAGCACTGACAGTAGTCAGATTAGTTTGTGAACATTTCTTAATATTTTGATAGGCACATGAAATTTCACCATCACAACTATTTTTAAAAAGTAGGAGAGCGAGTTGGATATTTTCATTGTTCAAATGATGAGTTGTGAAATCCAATTCTAAGAAATTGGCAGTTACAAAATCCAGCACCATCCCTTCAGACTAAAACACTGTGCCCCTTTTACAGGGAGCCATAGGGACTTGCTCTGGATCTCACAACTGTTCCTTTCTGTTGAGGTTTGTCACATCATCAGACGAACACTTCCATAGCCTAAGCATTTCTTTGGTTTTGTTTTTGTAATTAGTAGAGTTCAATTCTAGAACCTTTCTAGAGTTGATATTTTTTAGAGTCAGAGCTTTGAGCGGGGGTTATTTCTTTCCTCGTAAAATAACATATTACTGATGAAAAATAAAGCTTAGTTATTGGAGTAGTTATTTATACCTCACCCATTTCCAGAAGCAATTTAAAGAAAGCTCACAATCTCCTGCACTAAGTTTAATAAAATAAATCGAAATCAAAGAAAGCAGGAGAAAGTGGATTGTGAATGTGCAGTACATTTGGCCCTGGATTTGAATACATCCTAGGCAGATAACAAGCAGTATCTCTGGAAAGACAGAAATTTTCATGGTATTGGATTCTAAATGTTTCTCCCATGAAATATTATATAAAGACATTGAATAGGAAGGGGAATAATAACTTTGATAGGTGTTTTGTTAACAGTTGCATACGTAATTTTCACAAGAATATTTCTTACGGAGACCTTCAATAAATTACTACAGTTTAACTGCAATATATATATATATATGAGGACGATGGTAGTGGATACCTGGAGTGTTCCCTTGAAAAGAGAAAAAGAGGCACAGTCAGTTAGCTTTACCCAAGGGTGCATTTGGAGACCCACACCGTTTATTGGCTGTCCTTAGGGTAAGGTCATGTTTCAGTATGTGATTTTGTGCCGGTCTTACTTGACTCAAGTATCCAAATAATGGCTAAATAGTATGTCGTAAACAAGGGGTTCTTAAACATGGCTGACCTTCAGGACCAGGTGGGGAGTTACTTTGAAAAGATGGATCCTCTCTCTTCGAGGTCTGAACAGATGGTCTGGAGCAGGACCTAAGAAATCTCAGTTTTCCCCAGGTGATTCTTAGAATCACACAGGCTTGGTACCACAGCGTTAGACTGCCTTCCCAAATCTCTTTTGTCTCAGCTGACTTCGGTAGGAGCTGTAGGGCCTATGGAGATAGACCATACTCGGATTGTATGACTTATCTTCAGGCCAAGGGGACATTTTCCCTAGATGGGGACTTTGGCTCTGTTCCAGGACTCAAATGCTCATTTGACACCCTGCATCTGAATGAACTAGGGCCAAGTTCATTCAGATGCAGTAAGCCCATGAGCAGGATGTCAACCTTGTTAAATTGGTTTCTTGTTTAATTCTGCATGTGCTTCATACTTGTACAATTCTGATTCACTGCTAACACTGCCAGCCAGGTTGAATCCTTGCTCTCTGTTCTGTCGGTAGCTGTACTTGGGAAGATGGATCTCATCACAAGGTCCCTAACTGAATAATCTAGGAGCATCCTTTAGAAAAAAGGAAATTTCACATTAATGAACACTGATTGCACATTTCTGAGCTGGGCACAGTGTGTGCGGGGCATTCTGTGTGCAGTATCTCACATGGAAAGCGAGTATGAGCTAAACAGTCATTTTAGGGCCATTATTTTTTCCAACATGTGTGTAGTTCTTCAACTTTTTCCCCCCCTAAGTTCTGGGGATTTTTTTCCTAAAAATTTTGTCCTAATCAGGAAAATTTTTATGATTTGGAATCTTGAACTACATTGCCCCCACCCCCCATTTTATTTTAGGAGAAGAAAGAAAATAAACTCATATAAAAGATCCTTAAAAAATTGCTCAGCTATGGGCTGGTCCAGTTTACAAAATGAAAAGAAAATTGTTCTTCATAATGGTTAGCCTCCTTCAATGAAATAAAAATTAATTACATTTACCATACTATATAATGAACAGACTGTAGTAGACTGTGGGTTAACTCAGATCTTTTGGATCCTCTCTGACCTACCAGCCATGCAACTTGGTTAAGTGTGCTTCTCTAGGTCTCAGCTTCCTTCTTTGCAAAGTACAGGGAAATACTAGCCCCAAATGTCCTAACAGGTTGCAAGGATCAGAGGAAAAAATGTAAAAAATGCCATGAAAACTATGAAATGCTGTACATGTATGAGATTGCAATACTCCTTAGCTGACAACTCTTAGATTACCCTATTCTGTAAGCATGGGGTTAGTTGAGATTGTATAGAACCAGGGTTGTATTGTTCTCACCTTCCTCCTAAGTCCCACACAGGGTATCTGAATGGCAAATGAACTTGGAAATAATTTCCAACTTTACATTTTAATGTCAATATATTAGTGAGTCTTAGAACAGTTTTTGTAAGTGTTGAAATTTGATGTCTGAATGAGTTTTATTATTTTACAATTAAGTCAAAACAGCCAAGTTACTTGAGTCTCTGTCTCCAAATTTAATTCAAGCTCTTTAAGTGTAATTTCTAACTATTGGACTACTCAATTTTAACTTTTCTTTTATATACAGGTGTTCACGTAAACACAATTTCCCAACATCAAGTCCCACTCTTCTTATTAGAAGCATGTTTACAACGTTTGGAATGGAGCAGTGCAGAAGGGATGACTATGACCCCGACGCCAGCCTGGAGTACAGCGAAGAGGAGACTTACCAGCAGTTCCTGGACTTTTACGAGGACGTGCTCCCCGAGTTCAAGAACGTGGGGAAGGTGATCCAGTTCAAGGTGGGCATGCACAGTACGCAGGAAGGAGGAGAGGATTGGGTCACTTCCCACTGAAGTAACCAGTGGGACAACAGAACTAGGATACAGGCTTTCTGCCTGGGTAGGGGCATGTGCGATGATACAGTGCCTGGCCTGGGTCTGCCACCCAGGCACTCGGTGAATGTTACTTCCTTCCCTCGGTAGAGGTACTACATGAACTCATGTACTAGCATGAAAGTCATGAAAGTTCCTGGGTGCCAGGGACTAGATGGGAAAGACTCTTTCATCTCTTTAGTACCTTTGTGATCTAACTCTTCCAACTGGTGAATTATCTGCACAAAGTCCCTATAGACAGCCATCCTAGCATTCAGTTAAAGACCACTTATAATAGAGAACACCCTCCCTCCCTCCCTTTCTCCCCGTGGGTAGTGGGTCACCTAGAGCTACAGTGTAACACCACTCAACTTACTCCACTTAGGAAGTTTGTTGTAAGTTACATTGTTCATTGTGTTGACAGTGCCACCCCAGGTACATGTTCTTTCTTCTGGAACTACTAGAATGTAGATCTTGATATTTTTTTGTTACATTGTTTTTATTCATTGGATAATTTCAATACGGAACATAGTATTCCCAAAGTCACGGTTTGTGGTGCAGCATATGGGATGAAAAAGGCATTCAGATTGCACAGAATTATTCTAACCTGTTCTTTAAGGCAAGAGTAAAGTCAGATATAATAGCCACTGCTTACGGGACCTAGTTGTTGAGTCTACCACAGTGAAGCCTCCTACTTTGTGATTTGATCAGATCCAATCCTGAATGATTCTCTTATGTTAGGGCAGGGAAAATGTCCCATAATTTGGGAGAAGATAGGAGTAAAGCTGTTTTTTTTCTACTCATTGGAAATGACAGTTGGAACAGCCAAGAATAGAGCAACTGCTAACCAGCAGCACTCATGAAATTCAAAGCTATACTTCTTCCTACCAATTTCAAGATTAAAATTTTTTAATTTCTTTTCCCTTTGCCTTTTATTTCTGTTGTGTATGCCTTTCTGTCTTCATACTACTTCTCAGCACAACCAATAAACACTAAAGTAGAAGTGCCTGTCCACACACAACGTGCGGCCGCATTAGTGCGGTTTGACTAGGCCTGCATTCTGGAACATGTCACCTTACTTCTCCATGCCCTTTCCTTATCCTGAAAGTGAAGGGATTGGACAACATTAGTGGTTTCCCTCCTAGGTTCCCTACATTATACTGCTCCGTGAAGTTAGTGGTGGAGCCACTTTCCAAACTCCAGACCACTTAGTGGAAATCACACCGTTACCTGCAACTGGCCACCTACTAACCATAGTGTATGTTTTTTCTTTTGTTTAGAATTCTATCAGCCAAGCTCATGCTGATCACATTGGCAGTTATAAATGGAAAGCTGTTTGTTTAGTAAATTTTTAGTAGAAAAATTTCCAAAACTTCAAATTTATCGTGGAAAATTAATAATGGGTCTTTGGGAACCACTGGCTTAAGTGATGTCTAGGGTTCCTGGTGTAGCTGGTGTGGCCTCCCGAACAGATCCTACCTCTTTTTGGGTGCTCTAATAAAAATACTCTGGAACAAATTTATAAAATTAAACATTTATTTTGAAAATAAAAGCTAAACATTACTATGAATATTTGAGAACCTTTTTATACCATTATATAAAACCAAATAAAAAAATAAAATAACCAAATTAGGTATGTCACTTTTGAAGGCAAATGATCAAATGTTCATCCTAACTAGTAATAGGAACGGTGCATATTAAAATGAGAGATTATTCACACCTATCAGGTAAAAAATTATAAACTCTGTTAATACCAAGAGTAGTTGAGGATGTGTGAATTAGTAAAACCACTTCACAGGGCAGTAGTCAGTACCTAGTGAGGTTGTAAACCTACAAATCTGTACACTACTTGTGGTCATGCATACTGTAGAAATCCATACACCCACAGACATGCAGTGTTCCAGAATGCTGGCTGCTGCACTGTTTGTTGATGAAAAATTGGAAGCACCTTGGATATCTGTCATTAGAGGAGTGGACAAATTAATTTGATAATTTGATATGTCAAGTATACAGTAGTTAAAATGAGCCCTAAAGTTTATTGGATTACATCTTGAAAAAAGAACATGGAATAAATACTATTTATATAAAATTTCAGTATGTACAAAGCAATGCTATACATTATCATATATACATGTTTCTTTGCATATGTATACATAAATATGTGTATAGCTATATATACATAATAGACATATATTTCTGTGTATGTCTATATGTAACATATATATTTTATGTGTATGTGCTTATGTGTGTATATGTGGCTATGGATATTTGTGTGTGTGTATTTATGTTTGGAATGTGAAGGATAGTGTTCATGTATGTAATGGAGGAGGGAGAATGGATGGAAGGGCTTCAACCGGGTTTTTAATGTTTTACATATTTAAACATTCTCGGTCAAAAAGGAAAATGTTAGTGTTAAATCTGGGTGGTGTATAGATGGGCTGATTTCTTTTCTCAGTATTTCTGTTGTATATGTGAAACATTTCCTATCTATGGGAGGATAAATGATCTGGATGAACAGGGATCAGATAATTGGGGCCTGCAACACCACTATGTGCTGAAGTATACCTTAAATAGACATGAGAGTAGGGTAGTGCTTCGATTTTGGACTCTTCTTATTGATAACTACTTTTGGTAGTGTTGAACTAAACAAAATACGTTTGATGACTGAAGAGCTTCTTTTCTTTGGTGGTTTTTTTAAATGATAGAATTCTTCATTTCTCCTTAGGTCAGCTGCAACTTGGAACCTCATCTGAGGGGCAATGTGTATGTTCAGTACCAATCGTAAGTATTCTAAACATAAAATGTCTTCATGTTTTGTCACAGTATAGTGTTGTGATTATGGTGATGTCTAGGGTTCTTTCCACTGAATAATACAGCTTTCATATGCATGATATTTTTAAAAATGTAAACATTAAGAGCTGATATAGAAATATAGAAAGGATTTGAAAATAATACATTTGGATTTCATTCTCTGTATAAGTACATAGTTTTGAATGTTTTGTAATATAGTTATTTCTTACATATATAATTTTAATAATTAACATACAAACTGAAAGGGATAACTAGAATAGAGAATAGTAAAGTATAAATTGAAAAAGCCAGGAATTGAAGCCCCAAGTAATCTCAGTGTGCAGTTAGTGTATCATTTCTGCTCATTTTGCTGTTTGCCTGGGCCGCCGCCATGGCTAATGGGTTAAATTAACCATTGTAATAAGAACAGCAATCTTAGCTGAGAAACAATGGGCTCTGATAATGGAAAACACTTCTGCATTTTTAATGGTCCCATCTTTTGGTTTAAGAAGCTTTGACTCAAGGCAATTTCCATGCATCAGAACCTCTCAGAGGGTTAGTAAAAGGGATTCCTGAATAAATTGTGAGCTTCAGGAGCTGGAATGTTCTAATGAGTACTCTCTTAGTAGTACAAAAGCAGTAAGGTTGGTGGTCCTACAATCAACTAATAAAAGGGTTCATTAACAACAGGATTAATCTACATATTAGAGCATTACTGTAAAGTGTGTCCTTTAATTTGTGATTTAAAGGGAAGAAGAATGCCAAGCAGCCCTTGCTCTGTTTAACGGACGATGGTATGCAGGACGACAGCTTCAATGCGAATTCTGCCCAGTGACCCGGTGGAAAATGGCAATTTGTGGTAAAATACAACATGATGATTTTTCCACAGCTGTTCGGTTATATAAAAGGACATTCTTAGTGAAAAAAAAAAAAATCTTTTAATGGGCTGAAGCATAGCTTTTACCTCACGCAGTAGATAAGCCAAGATCATTGTACAAAGAACATTACATTTTAGATCTGTAACAGACCTTGTGCATCTCCTTGTGCATGACATAATTGAGGTCACAATGCACTGGTGACAGAGTTGGGCTAGAATTGGATCTTCTCGTCCTCAGTCCTGGGTTCTGTGTGTCTGACACTTTAGGAAGCCTGAGAAGTTGTATCCATGGGAAGCCACCTTTCCTTATTGAGGTTTTAGAGGTGTTTGCTATTCATGGCTCCCCTCACTTGAGCTATGTTGTTTCCCCCCATCTTTATCCCTAACAAATCTTTGGTCATCTTTGCCACCTAAAACATTACCTATAACATTCCCTGCCTTACTTGAAATACATGCTTTTGATCAGTACTTTGGTTCTAGCTGTGGGATGTGGTGAGGGCGCATTCAGTCAGACTGACTCATCAACAGTGGCCCCGAATCAGGAAATGAGTCAGTCCTCTGAGTAGCCACCAATTTTGATGGCGTCATTCTTTTTTGATTTCTATCGGATGGGCTTAGCCGAACTGTATTGCTAAGGTACCCAGAAGCAATGGGATGGAGCTATTTGTGCCTTAGGGGAGCACATCCCTGACCCTTTGCTTTGCTTTACACTTGTTTGTTTAACATCTCTTATTTAAAAATCTATAATTTATAAGGTCTGAATCTTTGGCAACCTGGTCTTAATGGATGCTGTCACTTAAAAACCATTTATTGAAGAGGGGGGAAAAAGATTTTGGAATCCCTTGCTTTGGAAAACCAGAACAACCATTACACCTTAAGTTTAAAGGCTTGGGGGCTGAAAGAAATGGAACTGTTTTCTTGTAAAGGTGGTTACTGCTGTCAGTTCCTGGCACTCCAGTATGGTGTCAGTGTGGTGCCTCTGAGGGTGTCTTTGACTCCCCTAAAGCAGGAGACTATTTCACTTGTATGTGTGTGTGTGGGGGGGGGGGGGGACATGTTTCAAAATAACAGCTTGGATTTTTTCCCTATTGACTAATGATGTTGATCATTTTTCCGTGTCCTTGTCTATCTTCTTTGGACAGATGTCTATTCAGATCCTTTGCCTATTTTTAATTAGATTGTGTCTCTTTACTATTGAATTCTGAGAGTTCATGATTTATTCTATGGACAAGTCTCTTATCAGATCTATGATTTGCAAATATTTTATCCCATTATGTGGGTTGTCTTTTCACTTCGCTGGTATCCTTTGCAGCACAAAAGTTTTTAATTTTGATGAAATCCCATTTATCTATTATTTTCTTTTTTTACTTGTACTTTTGCTGTCATATCTAACAATCCATTGCTTAGCCCCACATCATAAAGATTTTACTTGTATGTTTGCTTCATAGTTTCATGTCTTACATTTAGGACTCTGATCCATTTTGACTTTCTTTTTGTATATAATGTGTGGTATGGAAGTATTTAACTTTTAACTCTTTTACATATTTGGGAAATTTACTGCTTTTAAAAAAAGTTTGAAAACCCCCAAAAGATTTCTGAGGTGTTCAAATAGATATCACCTTTGACAAGAATCTTCCATGTTAAAAACACTTGGTAAATTTAAAAACATTAGGCCAGTGTTTACTGTAATCATTTTAAAGTGTTAACTGGGGATCTACATTGTCAGTGAGTGGGATGGTGAAACCCTAGGAAAAATTGTAGTCACCACTTGTGTCTGTTGCACTCCACATGGTAATCCAGTAGAGAAACGGGATATCCTGGCTAGTTAAGACTTCTGCTTTGTTACATTTCAGTGCCATTTGTTAGAGCACTCAAATATATTTGAAATTCTGGGGAACAAAATTGTGACATCAATTTATGTAAGCCCCTCCCCACATTTTTAAAACTTATCTTTATTGTTGAAAGTATTACAGATGTCCCCCTTTTCCCACCATTGTAAACCCCTTTTAAATAATACAAAAAGGAAAATAGATGTCACATCCAACATGAGAAATGTACTTTCTAAGGGTAAAGTGCCACCAATAAATGGAATTTCCTCACTGTGCCACTGCAGGTTTATATGAAATACAGCAATGCCCAAGAGGAAAACACTGCAACTTTCTTCATGTGTTCAGAAATCCCAACAATGAATTTTGGGAAGCTAATAGGGACATCTACCTGTCTCCAGATCGGTCTGGCTCTTCCTTTGGTAAGAACTCGGAGAGGAGAGAGAGGATGGGCCACCATGAGGAGTACTACGGCAGGCCCAGGAGGAGGAGAAGCCCCAGTCTGGCCCGTTTCTATAAGAGGAATGGAGAAGCGGAGAGGAAAAGGAGAAGTAGCCACAGGGATAAGAAATCTCACAGACACACAGCAAGAAGTCGTGACAGGCACCGCTCACGAAGCAGAGAAAGAAAAAGGGACCGAAGCCGGGGCCGGGGCAGCCGGGGCAGCCAGAGCCGGAGCCACCGGAGCAGGAGCCGGAGCAGGAGCAGGAGCAGGAGCCGGAGCCGGAGCAGGAGCCGGAGCCGGAGCCGGAGCCGGAGCCCAAGCCCCTCTAGGTCTCGGAGTCGAGGTGGGAGGAAGTCAGGTAGTAGAGACAGAACTATTCATAGTCCCAAATCCAAATAAACTGACTTTGTTTTTAAACAATTGTATATGTTATTTATTATGGTTGCTCCATACTTGGATAGAGGGCTCTGAGCTTAAATGAATTAGCAAGTCTGACAGAACCTTATGTCATCTGGAACTCTATTTTAAAATACTCTTATTCTCTGATAATTTATGCGCTTCTTTTAGAAAACCTAAATGTATAAATAACATGAATATTACTTGTAATCCTAACCCTGAAAGCTAACCAGTTAATACTGGAACATTACTTTAGTCTTTTTTTCTCTTCTTACGGGTATGTGCACATTTTTTACACAAAGATCATAGAAGGCTGCAGTTGAATATGCTTTTTCTCACACCAAATATTGTCATATTTTCTCAAGCCCTATTCTTAATGTTATTTTTACTCACTGCATAGTGTGGATCTCTTAATTTATTCAACCATATCCTTCTTGGATTTTAAGTTCTTTTAACTCTTACACTATTAAAGCATCCTGTGCAATAAACAAACAATCCTGTGGTGGATTTCCTTACTGATCATTTCCTTAGGATAAATTACATCAAGAGATATAAATACTGAAGCATTTCCAAATTGCCCTCCAGAAAAACTACATAAATTATCAATAATAAATTTTGCTATTCCCACACCCCACATTACTTTTCACCAATTTGGTAAATTTTATGTGTTTGTTTGTTTCTGTACACACTGGCTAAGTGAAACACTTTTTCTGTATTTAATAGCCATTAAATTTGGTCATTTGCCCTTTATTAATAATCTATTGGATTTTTCTACGTGCAAAAGCTGAACAGCTTGTTTTACTTTAAAATTGACTTCTACAGTTTTAAAGTACTAAAGGGTAGTCAATTTTTTTTGCTTCCCTCCTACCCCATATTTGCATTCCCTCCTCAGCTAGAGGTTTTCCATTAGGGTGTTCATCTTTTTTAATAGTGTATTGAAGAGCTCTCTATATAAAGGTAAATTTTTGTCATTTTCAGGAAAACGGGTCCCTGCTACTGAATATGCCTAGTATTAAGCAATTCTGGTTAAAAAAAAAAAAGAGAGAGTGGTTAGAGAACATTCTATTTAAAAAGCTTAAGGTACACCCGGCCGGGCGTGGCTCAGCGGTTGAGCATCAACCTGGGATCCAGGAGATTGGGGTTCGATTCCCAGTCAGGGCACAGGCCCGGGTTGTGGGCTCGATCAATGACTCTCTCATCGTTGATGTTTCTGTCTCTCTCTCCCCCTCTGCTTTCCTTTCTCTGAAATCAATAAAGATATATTTAAAAAAAAAAAAAAAAAGCTTAAGGTAAAATATTGTTACTAGATTTCAGATCATAAAAAAATGCTCTCACGCGTCCTCATAAATTTTTAATTTTCTTAGTAACCTCCTTTCTATTGACATACTTGGGATCTTGAATTTCAAGAGTATCTGGTCTTTGGCACCTTGAGATTTGGAAATAAGGATGTAAGAATACACAAAATAGTGAAGTTGACAGAATTAGGAATAGAAAATTCTTCAAGTTTGGTATTTCTGAGTGATAGCCGTTGAAAATGAGTCCTTTAATCTGTAGTCTATAAAAGGAAGTATGTGGTCCAGAATACATCTAATACAATTCTGTAATTATCCAGAGGATTCACGAATGCCAAATCATCATCACTGAATTCAGTATTTTTCAGTATTTTCCTAAATGCAGCCAAGTTAAACACAACTAAAGGCAGTACTCAGCCTGCCCCGTCCTGTAGAGCACAGAGGGAATGTCTTGGAGGGTAAACACCAGCTTGTGCTCCAGGTTATTATGAGGTGTTGGTGACTTCCCAGTGTCGATAGGTAGTGTGGCATGGAAGGGAGAGAAGAAGTTCCTAAACCGTAGACCAGCTCGTTATCCTGATAAATGTCCATCTTGAACTTAAATTTATTAATGTTTTTTAAACTTACAACCTCATTACTAATGATTCAAAAACTCCAACTCTACATTGCCCGCAGCCCATAGGCCTATTTTCAGTGAATAAATAGCAATGTGTTGGAGTCTCTTTAAGTCTACAACTATATATATCTTTTTAACAGATTAGCAACTTAATTTGATGTTAGTTGTTTCCTCGTTCTTAAAAATCTTTTTAGTATGTAACATTTCCCATCTGTAGTTAATAGGAGGTCCCTTAACTAGGCTTTGATTTGCTGCTTATGAGACAGTACTTGGCAAAATCAGTCCGTTCTGTGAGTGTACTAGCACCTCCAGTTCACGGGGTGGGGGGACCCCACCTTTGGAATACCTTTGATGACCTGGAGTTATTGGAGTTGCTCATTCAGAAAGAGTAGAAAAGTCAAGTGATCAAGTTTTAAAAGCGGCATTTATTGATTGAAAATAAATGTGCAGATAAGCTCTCAGTAGCATGGAATCCACATTATTTTTTAATGAACTTGAAGTATATGAAGACTCCTTATATCTGCCATTTATCTTGTGTGTGCTTTTAACAACCACCACATTCAATTGGAGGTGAATTTTCAACATGTTACTGAAAAGAACCTTAATATTTTTCCTTCAACAGCTCTCCATAGTTTGATAAGCTTTTGGAAAGAGAGATAAAATCACACTACAGTGGTGTACATTGAACATTTATTACAACTAATTGGCGATGTGATGAGCCGATGCACACGTGGCCTGAATATTGGTCACAATCACAACAAAGCTTAATCCAGCCCAGCAAATACAAATGAAAGTGTAAACAGTGAAGACATGTTTACATATGGAGTATATATAAAAGTGACATTGAAACAGCTTTTAAAAATATAGGGCCTACTAATGCCATTTTACCTCATTCAGCTCTCACTTTTATATGAAAGGTGGTATGTTTTTATTTTTATAAGATTTCTCATAGATAATGCCATGGAGGGGCAGGAAGCTGCTCTAAAGTTTGCAGCACTTTTAAGTGGAGGGAAGCAACAGGGGTGAGCAAAATAAATTTGGCTGCAACAAGTACCCCAGGAGGAACATTGGTACTTTAAATGAGTCAACACATTGCGGAGAGTAACATATTTTCCGTAGAATCTGTCATGAAGAATTCCTGGTAAGTCAATATTTCCATTTTATTTTGGGGCATCAAAAACGATCCAACTAAGTGACTAAATGGTTATGACCACAAAAAATTTATCTCAGGAGTCAAATGTTCCTTGGCCTTAAAAATAACATGCTCACCATTATAAAACAGTCAATCTCTGTTCTTCACCCCAGGTTTGGAATGTCAAAGAAATAATTTTTAGTGTAAAACAGCATGATTCCAATTTAGTCTATGTGTATTCCTTTTGTTTTCAGGTATGTAGGGGTCTTTGGTATAAATTTAGTTGTTTTTTTAAGTTTCAACATAGAGTTAAATTTTCTTTCATTTGATATGTCAATTCCCTTTGTTCTCATATATACCGAAGTGCTCTGGTCTTTGGTTTCGTAAGTTTCCTTTGCCAAAGACAGTAATTAATAAATGTATATTGCCTGATTGTCATTTTCATGGATATAATCAGATTAAGAGAAACAGACCTATAAGCCTTAAAATACCCAGGTACCTTTCTTTTTCTCTATCACTCTAATTCATGTAAGTCCCTTAAGTTATCAATTGATTAACCAAAATTCCCTTTAAAAAAAATTTTGTGTAGGCCTGAATGAAGCAGCTTAGCAAAACAGTAATACTGACAAGACGTCATCTTACACCATTAGCTAACATGGACATGAAGGCAGTGACCATCTACAGTGTGTGAAATGCCACAAGAAGTCATCCACAAGGGAGGAGAGTTATGTCAGTCCAATCTCTTCAAGAACACTACGTGGGGTTTCGGCTTCCTGTGGAGGGAAAACGTGAGACTCTGGTAAGCAGATCGGGGGTGGCTTGAGAATGTGACACTGACACAGGACATGCAAGTTGCAGCGAAGAATGCAGGCAGGTCATGGTATGGGCGTGTTCTGCTCCTGGGAGCTAGTGGTTATTTAGAGTTTGGTACCCGTACGTTGGAAGCTAAGGGTATTTTTGGCATGTGCTGCACACTGTTGCTGTAACACAAAAAGCAGTCAAGCCCGGCCGGGCGTGGCTCAGCGGTTGAGCATCGACCTAGGATCCAGGAGATCGGGGTTCGAGTCCCGGTCAGGGCACAGGCCCGGGTTGCGGGCTCCATCCCCAGCAGGGGGGCTTGCAGGAGGCAGCCGATCAATGATTCTCTCATTGATGTTTCTCTCTCCCTCCCTTCCTCTCTCTGAAATCAATAAAGATATATTTTTAAAAAAACAAAAAAAGCAGTCAAACCCACTGGCAATTTAAGAAATCATTGCTACTGAATTATCTATCCACAGGAAAGGTTAAGTTATCCTAGTGTTAAAATTCAAAACCTCCCCTAAATAAAAAGCAGGGAAAAACACGAGTTCTCCCAATTCTTCACATAATTTTGGTTTCCATGTGGGTTTTTTTTTTTGGGGGGGGGTGTCACATGTATTTATAGAAATGTCTTCCTCTCTGAGTTTTTACTCAGTTTTTGACTTCACTGTCTCCCCAGCAGCAAAGCTTCAGAAACTCCCCTCCCCAGGGCAACAAATAGCTTTGGTGGAGGCAACATACATAATGCTCTGGGATAAAAGACATTCTTGTCCTCTGTAACAACCAATACTCATCTTTAAACATCAAAAGAAGACAAAGCAGGCATATCTAGAAAAAATTATTTAAAAATTTCCCCAAGTGGCTGATTTTGCACTTCACAAAATAAAAAGGGTCCAAGTAGATCAAATTTCAGGTATTACTAGCAACAATTTTACAATTAAAAGGCATAGTATATTTTAATGAAGGAAAACAATGTAATTTTTAGTATCCAAGAATAAACTTACTTTTGCATCCTAATTGTGGTATAGCACAAAACAAGGAAAAAAAGTATTAAGCCATAAATCCATATATTAGATTGTATGTAAAGCACTACATGGAATAATCTTAAATAAGTTACACTTAAAACTCCATGGTCTGTTTCCTCATTGGGAAAACAAGGACCGTAGTACTTACCTTCATGTGTGGAGATTAAGGAACATAAGGCTCACTGCCTGACTTACAGAAAGTGCTCAAAATCTGTTAGCTGATACCATCACACAGCTGAAATCTAAATCACAGTATTTAGCATTTAGTAGTAAGCTAAGTACTATAAACCAACTCCCTATATAAAGTTCATATGATGACCTTTTAGTATGTTTGTATATTAAGCGAAAATGGGTAAAAATCAGCTTTGGTGAAAAAGGTTATTTTTTATGAAGTATTCTTGCCCCCCAAAATTGAACCTCAACCTAACCAAACTACAGAGCTAAATATGGAAGAAAAGTGAAACAACCAGCCAAATACAGAATGGAGGGAGTTTTACAGCGTAGGTGATTCAGTTAACAAAAACGGAAGAGGGAAGAAAGCAGAGACGTGAAAAATTAAGAGAGACTTAAGAGACATCAGCTAGATACAGTGAGCCTTGTTTGGAATCTGGTTCTAACAAACCAATTATAAAAGTACATTTTCAGCCCAGCCGGGCGTGGCCCAGCGGCCGAGCATGGACCTAGGATCCAGGCGATCGGGTTCGATTCCCGGTCAGGGCACAGGCCCGGGTTGCGGGCTCCATCCCCAGTGGGGGGCGTGCAGGAGGCAGCCAATCAATGACTCTCAGCATTGATGTTTCTATCTCTCTCTCTCCCTCTCCTTTCCTCTGAAATCAATAAAAACAAAAAACATTTTCAGTCTATGAGACTGACACAGTACCTGCTGCGCTAAGGAGGCAGGTTGTTTTTTCAGACAATTAGGAAAAATTGAACCAGGAATAAGATATTAGGAATTACTGTTAATATTATAGGGTGTGGTATACTTATCTTCTAGGGATACATACTTTGGTTTCAAAGATGATAGGATGTCTAGGGCTTGCTCTAAAATACTAAGGCAAAATGGGGGGATGGAGGCTGATGAAATAAGAATAGTAATCAGAGTATTGACTTGATGGTTATTGAAGCTGAGCAATGTGTACATGAGGGTTCTTAGTACTATTTTATTTGCATGTCTGTTTTCATGATATAACTTTTAAAGGAAGTCCAATGGAAATGATGTAACACTCCCAAGAGTGATATAAGCTACTCTCTTTCATTTTAAATGTCTAGCCTTAAACATATTTAAATACACTGAATCACATACACAGTAAAATGAAACAATTAAAAAGTAACCATTTTCATTTAACATTAAATAATTTTTTAAAATGTCATACAACCTTTAATATATGAATTAAAAGGGTGCCTACATTGAATTCTGTAGTTACCCATGTAAAAATGTCCCCCATCCTACTCCCTGGAGCTGGTCAGATTTCCCCTATGTGCTCACTGCCTGCCATCCTATATAGCATTTCTCAGCGAGAATCATGTTGATTATCAAATATGCATTATTTAAAATATTTGTCCTTTTAAAAAGGCCTAGTTTCAAAGAATTATGTACACATTTTATTCCTTTGAGATTTGTACAGATAGTACAGTAGAGATTTTTCAAATTGTGCTTAGAATATAAAATGTAATTTTCACATGTTCACTCTGAAATTGTAGCTCAAAATTATCAAAGAGTCAAATTCATAAAAACATAGAAAGTAGAATGATGGCTACCAAGGGCTGGGGGGAAGGGGGAAATGGGGAGTTGTTGTTTAATGGGTAGTGTGATGAAAAATTTCTAGAGATCACAACAATGTGAATATGCTTAACACTACTGAACCGTACACTTAACAATAGTTAAGCTGGTAAATTCTGTTGTGTGTTTTACCACGATTGAAAAAAATTAGCTGGAAAAACTAAAATGTAGAATACATTGTCAAAATGGATGGAGAAGAAAAAAGTCATTCACATGAGACATAGTACATGCAATATTTTTATTTTAGACATGCAAGGAAAGCTATTTCAGAATGTACTAATTTAAAGCAAGCAGCTGTATACAGATAACAAAAGAAGCAACATCTTGTTACAGCTCAGCGCACAGCATCCAGAGCAAACAGGCATGAGACAATGCATATTTATGCAGCATAAAAACCAGATAAATAATATATTGCAGGGAGGGGTGGAGGGGGAAATGGAAATGAAAGACCAATGTTTCCCAATGCTTTCAATGTGTTATGCTCAATTTCTCATCTGATAGCCCATCCAGGTGCCATGGTAAGAGTGGTGAGAACTGATCTGCATGCCTGCCTGATGCACATTTTCATGGTCTTCCTTCAGTGCTTAACCAGTCTGAGCATCCTTTGAACTTACTGTTTAATGACAGCTTACTTAACTCGGGCTTTAAACTCTCTAGGTATAAACAATGAATTACTTGGTACTTTCCTTTGATAATAAACTATGTTGCATGTTTTATTAAATGTATACACAATGATCAATATTAAAGGTTTTAATATTCAGAAATATAAAACCATAGTTAATAAATCATTAAGTACTTTAAATGAAGACTATGATAGAACCGTAACCAGTAAAATATAAGTATTTAAACTGAATATTCAAATTTGACTATATAAACCCATTATTAATACTTTGAAAGGGTTACTATTAAATAGGTATCGCAGATGAGATTTTCTGACATAGCTTTCTGATAGTTCTTAAAGGGACTGTTTGATATTCAATAAATGTGGCATTACAAATTTCTTAAAAACTGAATGTTTTACCTTAAATGATGTCATAGTACAGATTTTACTTTCTTGTATTTCCGAATACACTTTTATGTGATACATGAAAACACATTAGCTCATATAGACTGTAATATAGTCACACTAAATATAGACTTTCTTTTCAACATCTGAAGACTAAACCACCCTATATATTATGGCACTGCTTATTTAGACCTAGCATTTCAGCTGTTATTTTCTTTGGTAAACATTGTAATGATTACTAGGTTTTCCTCTTAACAAGATTAATCACAAGTGGTTCACAAATGACATGGATGTGTTTAAGATGAAAAAACATTCATAGGTCATATTTTTTCAAGAAGAAATTAAACCAGCTGCATGCAGGAATAAGCTATATCAAGATCACATATAGAATGAAGATAAAACAGAAAAAGAATAAAACCAGGAACAAAATTACAATTGTAAAGGTATTGATTCTGAAACATTCTATTATTATAAGATGGTCACCAAGCTGAGGATATTTTCTTTCATAAGTATATCAGCTCTCTATTTCCTCTGTGAGAGTCTGCATACACGTCGAGTAGTCATTTAGTACACTGGGACATTAAAATATTCATGACGTGGCTACAAAAGAAATGCATATGTTCTTACACACAGTATACAAACTGACCGACACAATCAGATTTCTAGAAAGTTTAGTGCACAGCAAAGAAAACCTAAATTTTTGATTTTGTTCTTTGGTTTATGTCTGAATATTTTAACTTCTAAACAATGCCCAGGAGTTCATATCCATCTTTATTAACTTTACTATATATACAAAATGATAATAAAATGACCTATGTCCTACAGAACCCTAAACTATTTTCAGTGTAAATCATCTGGTCAATGCTGAGTTAACTGAAAATGCAAGTAGAATACTCCCTCCTGCCAGTATGCTCAAGTTCATCAGGATTTTATTACATTAAGTCAAAGAATTTCATCCCTCAATGAAAATCATTATATCCTAAGGTGACCATAAACTCTTGCACAGATCCTAAAGCAAAATCTTTCCCAAGAAAAAGTGGAAAAGTAGTCACCCATCTGGTATTTTAAGTAGCAATGGAGATTTTTAATGGTTCGCTTAAAAAAAAAAACCACACCAAAAAAAAAACAAAAAAAAAAAACCCCAAAGACTAGGCCTTAGAGACTAAAGATATATTACTTTTGAAATAATCCTTTAAAGAGCTCTCCAAACAGATCTGTTAAATGTGTATGCCTGGATATGTTATGTAAAAAGGAGTTTCTCACAGGTAACCTGAGGTGAGGTTTTAAACTGACCTTAGAATGTCCGGAGATGGATTTCTAGGGACTCCAAGAACCTCCTGTAACTAGAGGCAAAATTATGTGCAGATTTTCCTGAGAAGAGGACCCATGGCCCTTCAGGCTCCTTGGGATTATACCCCCACCAAAAGACTTGTGACTCAAAAAAAAGTTTAAAACTGCTTATTTGAGTGCTTTAAAAATATCCTCATTTTAATATTTCTTCAACTTGGCACTTTGAAACGTTAGGCTACAAAGTCATGTAAATTGTTCCAATAAAATATGTAATAGATCCCTTATAAAATAACCATTAAATACAAAAGTATCTGAAGAGAAAAGCCAGTTAAATTTTAATCCTCAGATAATTTCTAAACAGTTTAAAGAGATAATTGTCCTTTCCCCCCACTCAGAATAGATTATAATAGAATAATAATATTAGCAATAAATTAAACCCCCAAATGCTTAGTTTTCTTCTAGAGGCTCTCATTTTCCCAGGGGAATTCTATATCTATATCAATGGCATTAGTGAGTCACAGTATTTAATAATACTTTTTGTCAATGAGCCTTTCAGCATTCTATGTAAAAAAATAAATAATGATGGATCAGTATGAGAGCAAAATTCCCTAATATCAGTTAAATGAAATAATTGGGACTATTCCTTGGGATTTAATGTAATTAGACTTTTCAGATAATGCTAAAATATAAATACAAACTTGACAAACTTATCATTGCAAACTGAATTACATGTCCTACTACATTTTGATGCATGTCAGTACTCCAGCACGTATTCTAGTATGCTTTCTTACACCCCATGAAACTTGCTGTGATACACATTCATTCTGTTTTCTGGAGAGAGAACAAGAAAAGTTTAAGTCTGTCAAATAACCTTTCACCTAAATAATACCAATTCTTTGAGCATTTATATTATACTTTTAATCTTTTTTTTTTCTCTCTTAATTTTATACCATGGAGAACTTATGCCCATTAAAAGAAAAGTAAGTTTCCCAAATAGGGCTGAGCACACAGCCATTCCAACCCAGGAGAGACTTACTATGAAAGAGAACAAAAAATTCTATAGAAACACTTCTCAAAGGTGACAGACCTTTCACTACCTTTAGGAAAGGGTTAGTGATAAGCCAAACTATTTTTTACAGCCAATGATCCAGATTATTGTACTTAAATAGGAAATTAGCATTCATCAATTGCGAAGAATAGTCTTCATAGAGAGAAAACCCTGTTTATTGGAAAAACACCCTTTAAGAAAAGAAACCCTAAAAAATAAGTGTATTATTTTACCACTTTTAAGTTGCTATAACATATTTTAAATAACTTCCCATTTTAGACGGCTAGGGTCTGAAAATGTGCTATAAACAAATGTCTCAATGACCACTTAATATTTAAGGTTGATTTTTTTACTTAATGATAGGTATGCCCATAATCAACCAAGGATTAATCATAACTCCAGTATTCTGGGCCCTTGGACCACACCAGTACCTCTTAGGAGCCATGGAATACTTATATTTATAACTAGGGAGGGTGAGAGTAAACTCTGTCATAACATACAAGGGGTCCTGTGCAGAGCCATACCTACTATCTTCTACCCAGCAAACTGAGTTTCTTAATGCACTAAAACGTCAGCGATGTAGACCATGTGGGAACATAGGCCAGAATGAAAATAGAAAAAAGGTTTTAATCCAGTTGTATCACACAAATACAAATCACAAGCTGCCCTTAGTACATATTCTTGGAGACCTATTTTCTGAATAAAGATTAGGCATTTATTATCCTCAATCTGAAATAGGCCTTCAATCCTGGGCAATCCTTTTGCTCATCTAGTGATTTGCTCCCCTTAATGAAGTCTATTCCAAACCCTCAACATTTTCCTCAAGCTTTCTACCTCTTTCCTTTCTCCTCAGTCCCCAGCAGCTCTCCACTAGCTGACGTAGTTTCTCAAAGCAAGAAAATGACAACACTCAATTTCACTTGCCCAACTCGTGAGGCAAAAAACAGTCTACAGCTTTCCCACGTTATCTCCTCAGGAAAGGAGGAAAAACTTGCCCAAGACCTGTGCTTGATTTGATTCCATTCCCATTCACCCTCCCAATACACTTTTCACTTTATTCTATTAATGTTCTTCATCACACTCTGCATTAGCTCCTTCCCCTTGGTATACATATGTTCAACTTTCCTTCATACTAAGAATAATCTTTCTCTCACTCCCCCTACATAGAGGACCAGATGGAGTGGGAAGTGTAGGATAACAAACATTGAGAGGAATTAAGTTACACCTGTTCTCAAAACCACCCACGTTCCCTAGAAAAGACAAGCCCATTACCTTAAAATTCCCCAGACACCCACCATACAAGGCTGATGACGCAAAGTAAACTGAGCTGGGAAAACTACGATGAAAACTGGTAAGCTAGCAATTAGCTGAGGGCTTAAGTCTTGTTGAAATGAGAACTGCTTAAGTAAACTAGTGGTATTGGATCCAAAATTGAAAACCTTGTCTGTTTTTCTCTTTCTAGTAACAATGTAGTCAAAGAGAAAGTAGTATCCTTTGTCCTTCATGTTCTAGAATACAGTTCCTGATCACCTCTCACTGAATTCTGTGGCAAAGTCCTTACTCTCAACTCTGGAACCCTATTCTGTGCCGAAGACCCAAGGGCCAAAGGGCCAGAGAGTATCCAGACTCACTCAGATCTATCTTTAGCAATGAATAAAGAGAAGACTTGAAAGCACTTTTTAAGTACCTGTTAGATGACAGGGCTCACAGTGTCAGTGTTATTTCACAACGAATTGTGAGACATTAGGAAAATCAAGTGATTTTTTTTTTACATTAAGTTAGTAATGAGTGGCAAGAGCAGTAATTGCTCCAGATGGTGTCTAAAATGGTAGAGTACACAAATGCTTCACTTTACGCGCTGAAACTTTCGTTTTAGCAAACCCTACTCTTAAGTTTTACCTAATAAATAAAAACAATTGTATACTCTTCCATTCATACAGCATTCTGTCCTTTAAAAGAACTTGTAAATTAAAATTTTTCATACTTATAAATGTACTTAGAATACATGCTTATTTTACACTTCTAGGAAAGGGTGGGGGCTCAAACATTTTTAGAGTTAATACCATTAAGTTAATGTACTGCTTGATATACCTTGAGTATCTTTTCCATAACATTACATAGAAGCCGATCTCATTTCTTTTACATACAGGTAACACTTTCATGTATGGCCGTAACTGTAATTTTCTTAACCTACTTCCCATTGATGGGCACTTGTGTACGTTCCAATAGCTTACTATTATACTGACCATGTGTCTTGGTGCATTTGTACATTTGTATATTGGTATATTTGTACATTTCTGTTTGATAAAATTCCTTGTAGTGCAACTGATGGGTCAAAAAGTGTACACATTTAACCATTAACAGATATCACCAAACTAATCCTCCAAAATGGGATACAAGTTTAAGTGTTCACGAGCAGCAAACAAGAGGCTTTCTCTCATCTCTACTAATCCAAAAATTAACAATCCAAAAATAGGTCTAATATTTTAATTTACATTCTCTTAGTAAAAGGACCCATTTGTGTCTTTTTCATCTATGAATGACTTATTCATATCTACTGCTCTTTTTCTATTGTGCTGTTGATCTATTTCTATTATATTTGTATTAATTTTTGTCTTAAAAATAATGATGGGGATAACTTAACTACATATCTATAAACCCTGCTCTAAAACCTCTTAGTGGTAAGTTACTTTCTCTGGCAGTTAACTGTGATTTTAAAATTAATAAAAGCAGAATAATTAACTTAGGAAATATAACTTTAGACTATAAAGAAAGTTTTATGTATATTTTAGGGTAATAGTATTATATTTGCCTTGATATCTTCTATTTGGATCATAACTTGAAATGCACTAAATTTAATCAGGATTTTCCAAACAAAAGATTTCTTGGAATCACTGAATTTCAAACTCTAAATATCTTTACTGAGTAATTTTTTAAGGCTAATGGGTACCAAAAAAACACACAACAAAAATGTCTATATGCAATAAAAGTCTATATATGCAAATTCTGATCATTTAAACTATTCCTCCTTTAAGAAATTATCAAATCCCTAAGGTGGATGGGGAAATGAGCAGAAAATTCAAAAGTGCTCTAACTGCCTGGAGGGTATATTCAATTCTGTTTCCAGGTAAAAACTCAATTACCTTAATAGATGTTAACAGATTTGGTGGTTGTTCAGGAAATTTAATTATATAGTGACATCCCACAAGCTTTGCTGTGGGTTACGTGCTGAACTCAACCATAGATTATCTCCCCGGGCACTGGTTATCGAATAAAAGTAATTTTGGTGAATCACAGAGGTGATTTCTCCAAGAATTTGCGTGTTCTTAAGGATGTTTGTCCTTTCATAATATTTAGGGTTTTTTTCTTTTCTGCCCCTCCTACCCTTTGATTCATTTCTATCTAGTCATTTATACTATGGACTATATACAAGGTGGGGCTAAAGCAGGTTTATAGTTCTGAGCACATGAAACAGTTTGTTCTTGTATTATTAATTATTGTATTATTTTCCATACAAACAACTGTAAAACTACTTTTGCCCCGCCCTAGCAGTCTTTAATGTAAATGCAATCTATAAATGGAATCTTTATATATTCCGTGGTGTTAAATTAAACCAGGATTTCTCAACCTCAGCACTATTAACCCTTGAGGCTGGACAATTCCTTGTTCTGGGAGGGCTGTCCTTGTCAATGTTGAATGCTTAGCAGCATCTTTGATCTTAACCTACTAGGCGCCAGTAGCACCCCACCGCCAGTTGTACAAAAATGTGTCTAGACATTGCCCAATGTCCCCTGAGGAGGCACGACTGCCCCCGCCACCCCAGCTGAGAACTACTGAGTTAATCTAATTGTCTCCGGTTGGTGGGTAAGTTTTATGTTCTATTCTGCTTGCCTGTATTTGTTAATTTTCCTATAATGGGATTTCTTTTTAAATAGCAACAGAGGAAACAATAAAAGAAAATAAAAAAGAATGTGTCAGTAGGGGGTGAAAGAACTCAAACCCTAAAATTATTCAGAAAGTACTTTTTAAAGAAAAAGCCTTCACCAACAGATAGTAGTATGCTCTTTTGCAGGCCCCAATCCCAGGGCTCATGCAGTCAATTTAGTAAATCCGGATCAGCACTGAAAAACGGAAGAACAGAAGAGAATAGAAAATGTGAGATTGCAAAACAAGAAATAAGAGTGTATTATTTAACAAAATTTTTTTCGGTTTATTTGTATGTAACTATTGTGATATAAAATGTATCTATTACTGTGAGTTCCTGTCAAATACTTTTGAAAATCAGATTTACTGACTATTTTAAGTTATTACAACTTTTCATTATTACAAATAACCCAGACTAGCAGGAGTTGGCTCGAAATGAATTAAAATCAAACAGTGGAGGCGAAGGGGGTCCTCAAAATTCTGAAAAGCAGGCAAATAAAGAGAGCTCAAAAACAAACACAGCAAAATGATGACAACCTGAAAACTAGTGACCAAGGACATTGGCCAAATTGTTCTTTATAAAATGTAAAGTGATAGGCAAGATTTGTTTGCCCTTCTGTTTTTTTCTGTATCTGCCCTTCTGTATTTTCCATTTTAAGCATTAATGTAACCATACCTCACGTATCCAGAATTTGTTCTAGCAGACCCCAATGAAGTTTACCTACAAAAAAATTAAAATATGGCCCTGGCTCGGTGGCTCAGTTGATTAGAGTGTTGTCCCATATACCAAAAAGGCTGCAGGTACAATTCCCAGTCAGGACACATACCTAGGTTTCAGGTTTGATCCCTGATGGGGGCTCATGCAGGAAGCAACCAATTGATGTTTCTCTCTTTCTCTTTCCCTCTGCCCCCCTTCTTCTCCTCTCTCTGAAATCAATAACAAACAAACAAACATATCTTCCAGTAAGGATTAAAATATGCAGGCATAAAAGACTACAGCCTGGTTAACTTTTACCCCAATTTAAAAGTAAAAGGTTTAGGCTTAAAGGTTTTAACAAATCACAGGAGTTTGTCTAAGAAGATTTACATCAAAATGCTTTTGCCTGCCAGCCGGTGTGGCTCAGTGGTTGAGAGTCGACCCATGAACCAAGAGGTCCCCGGTTTGATTCCTGGTTGGGGCACATGCCCAGGTTGCAGGCTCCATGCCCAGTAGGGGGCGTGCAGGAGGCAGCCAATCGATGTCTCTGTCGTCGATGTTTCTATCTCTCTTTCTCTCTCCCTTCCTCTCTCTCTAGAATCAATAAAAACATATATTTTTTAAAAATGCTTTTTCCTATTAAATATTGTATATATTTGAAATCATCTGTTTTAAAACAATGTAAGATTCTTGAGTTTGAATAGCATTCTCAAATATTCTTAATTAGTAAGATTTTAATTAAAAAACCCAAAACTTCATATTAAAAGACAATGTTATTAAATTCTCCAAGAAGTACTTATTAAAATAATTTTAAATTACAAAATATTTATTTTTTAAAGAAATCACTTTTTCTCCTAAGACTCTTACCTTTCCGGTTTTTTATGTAGTCCAACAGATTACTACTTCTACAAAGATATTGCATAGTACTGAGATATATCATGCAGCCCCAGCACTAAAAGAAATCAGTTTTAGCAGCACTAATTTTCCACAGAGCACCACTTTCTAGACGAGGCAGATTAACAAGTGCAAATCCAGTAAATCTATTCATAAAGTGGATCATCTCGAAGTAGAAGCAAATCCATGAGTGTAATGCTTGCTTTTGGTACCTCACTTATTTTCATTTCTCAGATTGTTTTAGTGAGAAACAATACCAACAGCAAACAAAGCTCAAAAGGAAACCCCCACAAATTTCAAAACGATGCTGTTAGTATAACAAAGAAAGGCTGACACATCTCAAGAAGCACCGATGAACACCATCATGCACCTGCCGCTGAGGGTTAAAGCCCAATGCCCAGTAGCTAACTATCTGATCTTCACGGATCAAGCAAGGACTTGGTATCATCTCACGTGCAACAGTCTTTGCATAACACTCCATTTTATCCATGCCACAAAGATGGTAAATTTAGTAGTTACCAATAAATAAGTTGGGGGTCAAAGGGACTAAAGTCTTAGACTGCTCTTTATCATAAGATATCCTCAGACAAACCTCCCCATTCTTCATTCTGGCTCTATAAAATTAAGGAGCAAAGAAAAACTGTTAAGTGCTTTACTTTACAAAGAAAAGGCACTCTATATTTCCTTTGTTATATGTATGTTAATAAAGTAAATCTAACTATACCACTCCCCCTTGCACCCTCCTCCCCTAAAAAGCCTAGCTTAAAATAGACTTTTTTTTAAGTCTATTAAAAGGGGGAGGGAGAAGGATGTTCCAAGTACAGCAAAAAATTAAAAAAAAAAAAAATAGAATGTCAATTTAGTACTCTCAGCACTTTAATGTTTTAAAAATCAAGTTAAGTACCAGTGGCACGTTAAGAAAACATGTTTTAAATTCCAACAGTCAAACATTAAAAAACTGGATAATGGACAAAATTTTCTGGGCTTTACCCCTAAATCTAATTATGTATTCACACAACTAAATTCCAAAAGGAATAAACAGAGTTCAGTCTAGAAATGGCAAAACTAAAACCCTTGTTTACTAAGTAAAATAAAAAAGGTATCTTTATTACTTAATCACAACGTCTGATATTTTAGCGATTATTTGAGTACACCTTTAAGTTCTCATTACTAACTATACTATGCTAATAGAAAATCTACTTTATCCACTACTGTCTGGCCTGTTTGCCTATAAAATGAAGGACTACCTAAAAAAATGGACTACCTAAACTATATGACATTTACACAAATTGGGTAAAAGAGAAACTTTAAAGAAATTGTTCCAAAGAAAATAAACATTTTTAAGGATAGAAATGTATATTTCACAAATTAAAAAGGACTAAAGTAAAAATCATTTACTGATTTGCATATATCTTTAAGCCAACAATTCAAAGCCATCTTTCGTGTTTATAAATAATTCAAGTAAAAAACCTGACACCAAATAGAAAAATCACAATGCAGTTGATCCTTGAACAACACAGTGTGCATGTGGGGGGCGGGTATGAGGGCCACCAACACCATGCAGTCAAAAATCCAAGCATAACTTTTGAGTCCCCAAAAACATAAGCTGTCCCTCAGTATCCTTGAGGGCTAGGTTCCAAGATCCCTTGTGGATACCAAAATCCTGCAGATGCTCAAGTCCCCTATATAAAATGATGTAGGATCAATGCATACATTCGGCCCCCCACATCCATGGACTGACTCCTAGTGGAGGGTTGAAAATAGTACAGGTATTTATCGGGGAGAAAAAAATCCACATATAAGTGGAACTGCACAGTTCAAACTCGTGTTGTTCAGGGTTAGTTTTACATGATAAACTAGGTTAAAAATCAATTAATTAGGACTTTTACAAATTTAAGGCTGCATTTAGGTAAGTGTCTTTACAGCTATAGACTAAGTGAATACTATACCCCAAATTATAAGACCTAAAAAGCTTCTATAAATCTAGGTGTTTAGACAAATCCAACAAGAAATTATCTAAAATATATGATTTATATCTATATATCCAATTTAAAAATTCCAACTATTAATAATTTGGAAAATGAAAACGTCTAGTCCAAAAAGTAAAAGGTGGCATCGGAAATCTACTCTGTTCAATACAGAGAAACATCCAGGGAAAAGGTGATATCTAAAGCAGAATGTTTAAAACATATATACCATGACAATACATGAATGGGGGTGGGAGAAATGCGAAGAACACAGTGGTTAAGATTTCACACAGCTCTGGAGTCTAAGTGGACCTGGATTTGGAATCCCGGGTTTGCCAACTGCTACCGAGGACCAGCTGCAGGACCCTCACTGAGCCTCTGCCTTACTTGTTACAAAGGCTCTCGTGACACTTTCTCAGGGCATCCGGAGGATTAGTATAGGATGCCTCATATCTAAGTGCTCAATAAGCGTTAGCTATCATCATACTTCTCTTTTGTTGTCATGGTGTCCATATAAAAACTTTTTTAGCAGTTTGTGAAATGCTTTTTCTTATATGAACAAAATATTTCAAATATTCTTCCAGAGATGTAAACATGTATCATGTATCAACATATAAATTAATCCATTTTAGGAAACAAGTGTCTTGTTACTTGTAGACTTCATGTGACAGTATGTTAGTGAATAACCTGAATAACAGGTTGGCCTGTTAACCTGAAGCCTTACTGCCCACAGCCTTAACCTGCAATGTATTATAACTCAGTCTAAGTTCATAATGGACCAGCTGCCTTCTGCCTTCCCAAGCACTGAATGGCTAAATGAAGAAAAATGGTTCGCTCCATTTTGGTTCGACCACTGAATAGAAAATGTCTTAATGTACTATCACTTGTTTATGTACAAAATAATATAAAGGTAGTGACAGATGAGAAATAGGGCCAAAGCTCTCTTCTAAAGACAAGGAACTCTAATTAATAGTTCTTTTTTTTTTAAAACTAGGGTTAGAAGAGTAAGAAAAATTTAACTTGGACCATACACATCCTATGATGTTTCTTCATTCCTACTTTCCCCAATTAAAGATATAAAATACTACTTCAAAAAGGGAGACATTACTTACTATTATAATACTTCAATAGGGGAGACACACACACACTCTCTCTCTCTCTCACAAATAAATATGGACCTATAATAACTTTTTTATCAGCTAGTACACTGAATACAATACATGCTATTAAGTAAACTTAGCATATTTGTCATACTGTAAAGTCTAGCAATTTCCCAGTAGAGTTTAAAAAACAATCCAGACACAAGGAGATATTAATACCCTAAACATAACTCTCCAGAAAAAAGCATTAAAATTGAAAGTTGAACTTCAATAACTTTATAAATGTTTTAAGGCAAATATAATTAATCAGGAAATAAACTTGGAGGAAATACCGGAATCTGATAGAACAGACTATAGTTCCATAATAATGAAATATAAAAGTGATCAAGGGAAGGGACAAATATGGAAAATCCCCAATTCTTGATTCTGGTTTTGACCTAATTTTTAGAAAAGTCTGATTAGTGAACAGAAATAGGGAGCTACTAACTTTGAGAGACTTTGAGCTTGTAGCCAGCACACCTGATGTTAAAAAATTCTCCCCAATGACATGTTTGCAATCAATTAATAAACCACCATAGCAAACTGTACACACGGGGAAGAGAAGCTATGCTTATTTCACTACTGAATAGCAAATGGCGTCAGGGTAGCCAACAAAATGCTTCACTCTTGCAGGTACCTTAACCACTGCCTTGGTAACTCAAGATCACTAAATGCATAATGCACTGTCTCATATTTTATATATGTATGGCCTAGATGATGTCATCCCAACTTTGAGCAATTCCCACAACTGACCCAGTCAGTGAAGGATGCAGAGAGATTAAGGAGAGCTGCTCTGTTTCCTTATACAGGCTGATGGTTAAGAAGTTATAATGGAGAAAAAGAGATTTATTCTTCTTCCCTTAGTTCACATTTCTGTTATAACAGAAGTGCTAAAAAATTGGATTTAAACAAAACATATAAATAAACAAAACAAAAAGACCCACATATACAGAGAACAAGTCGAGGGTTGCCAAAGGGGGTGGGGGAGGATGCAGGGATGGGTGAAATAAAAATTTTTTTTAAATAAATTAAATTTATAAAAAAAAAGGATTTAAAGCTTCCTCTAATTAAAAAAAAAAAATCAATTACCTTAATGAAAACATACTACATTTGTTATATTGAGTAGTCCCTTCTTCTTGTGCTATAAACTTTGTTTGATTAAAACTACAATTATCACTAAAGAATAGTTCCACCTGGTACTGAATTAAGGTATCATTAAGTTTTTAGGAAAAGGTAGCCTTATCTTTGAAATTTTAAACTTCAGAAATCAAAGGTACAGAAGCATCAAGTATACAATTAACCCAGAACAACTGCAGAAATTAGAAAGGGAAGGGAGTTTATTAATGGCTCTGGTGATATCATGGCAAGATAAGAATGTAATTGCTTGACAGAACATGGTTTGTTATCTAAGAGCAAAGAAAAGTACTTTTTAGTTAGTTTTCCTAACACAACACTAGAGGGTTCTACAAAAAGTCTAATTATAACACTATGATTTGCTTGGGACATTTGCACTTAATGGACATGAGGTGAAAATATAAAATTTGGAATGAAAATGCATTAATCTCAGTCAGCTCCTAATTATCTACATTAATGAAAAAAAGGGGTTATCTTAAGTAATTCAAAACAATGGATGGAGAATTTTCAAATTACTGTTAACTTTTGATGACTCTTTTCCCTTCTTAGTTTGTCTTGTAAAGGTTTAGACTCTAGTGTTTTGGGGTCCAAAATGGGACATTAATATGGCAGACCATTTTCAAAGTAAATGATCCATCCACAGATAATGGAGTTGACGTGACTGACACATATTCCAATCAATAAACTGCACATGGACACCGCATGCTGAGCATGCTTCAGAGTAAGTTCTGAAACTATAAGAATGAGGGAAGATGACCGACACTCTCTAACAAGAGCAAAACATGCTAGTATCTAGAAAACTCCAAGCTTACCTCCTGCAGCAGATCGGCCTGCTCGATTGCTTTAAGGACATTTTTCTTGGATGTTTCCTGAACTTCCCCTCCCAAAAGAAACTCATCCAAAATAAAATAAGCCTTCTCAAAATTAAAGATGATATCAAGCTCACACACCTGAAAAACAAACAAAAAATAATAATAAAAGCAAAACATACTTATCCACTATCAGCTAGTGATAAAATCTGACCAGAGTGAATCCATCTAAATTCTTTCTAAAATACATATCATTGATTTAGTCAGTTTAATTTTCAAATCTCAAGTACTTGAAAACACAATACCTACACTCCAAGTTAGACCCAACTCTGCAAGCTCTCAACATGGGCAACTATTCTACTCATAAAAACTGATATTTTAAAATGCCTATTTCCTGAGTAATGTGATTATAACTGCCAACGAACTCTAAATTCTTCACTAAGCACTTCTATATATAACTCCTTGCAGTTGGACTCCTTTCTACTTCACTATTTTAAACCTCACTCTCACCACCATAATTAAATGAGTAGGTCTGTGGGGTCAAAGCAGTCTTGGCCAATAACTGATTGACTAGGCACACTGACAAAAAATAGTCATTCTTTCCCTCTCCCATAGTTACTTTCAGACAGTCAGAATCCCCAAGACAATCAAATAATAAACTTGTTATAGAAAAGATTAAAAGAACAAAACTATGGCATTCAATTCCCTAAAACAAAATACTACTCACACTGCCAAAATACTTGTCAAGTAATTCCACGTAACGATGAATTATTTCCAGGGTAATTAGCTCATTGTCCTGGTCCTCAATAGCACAGCAAAAATACAGACTAGCATATCTGTAACAAAAACACAAATGTGAAAAAAATTTTACCCTATAATCACAGTTCCTAAATATATTTTCATATCCTATTGTGAAAGACCCCATGTTTATACGGTTTATTTCCTCTTTTATAACAGTACAGATTATTTTTCTCCTACATTACAAATGCAATAAATGCTTAAGAGAAATTTTGAAAAGTATAGGCAAGCAAAAAAGAAAAAAGTAATAATCATTCCATCATATAACCTAGAAAGAGTAACTATTTGGCTCTTCTTCCTTTCAGGCTCCTTTCTATGTATATTCTAAAACATAACTGACCCAAGTTGTTCTGAAGTTTACTTAATTAAAACAAAATACACTGCATGACTAATTCAAACTACATGTAAACAGGGAAAAAATAAACTCTCCAACTGAAGGACTTATTGATATTGAAGGTATTGTTGAAATGAAGTCAACATTCTAGAATGTTTTATTAAAGTGTAACATACACACAGAGAAGAACACAAATCATAAGTGAGTTTTCAAAGTGAACCTGCCCATGTGCCAGCACCCAGATCAAGAAACATTACTGAACCCTCCAACCCCCCTTTCCTTGCCTCTCCAGGTCACAACCTCCCACCTCACAGGTAATTACTATCTTGACTTCTAACAGCATAAAATTATTTTTAAAAAGGAAGTTTGTAGGATTGTGCAATAAACCCCAAGAAAAGAACAACAGTTCCAAGTTATTACAGAAGTTAGAGAAAGAGAGCAGAGGAAACTGGGGCCTCTCCTCAAATTTTCGTAGTTCTACCCTGTTGAACTGAAGTTTAGTTATTCACCCTTGAAGAAGACTAACGTTGGAAAACTCATATTCTCCTCCAACCAAATTAGCAGTTTAACACATGGTTATACTTAACCCAAGAAAGCCCAAACTCATTAACATACAACCCCTTCGAGGCATAGCAAATGATGACCAAGTCCTTTGAGGAGGGTTAAAAGAGCATTTCCAAATGGTTTGAGTATATTTAAGGGTTTTTAAAAAAATAAATAGTAAAAACCTAAGACATTCTAAACAAATTTCAGTTGAGACTGAGGAGCATTCAAGTGGTTTTTAGACAACACAATGGGCAATTAATGCTCAAATCATTAATGTAAAATAATATATAAATGAGCACATCTCAATTCAATAAATTCCTGCTCTTCAGTATGAGAATAACTATTTACATAACAATCTACTAATTTCAATATTATCAAAACCATTTCATCTTATCTGATTTTTCCAACAGCAAATATCCTCCTGCTTGATTACAGGAAAAAAAAAAAAAAAAAAGGCCCAAGAGTACAGGGCCTGCCAAGTAGTTGTACTGGGACAAGAAATCTTTTTCAGTCCTTTACCATCTACCCCACCAGCATCCCGTCATACACATGAATTTTTGCCATGCCCGTTCTACCTGACTTCTACATTCAGTAAGTTACTTAAAATGTGGGGGTCTCCTGCAGAGAGCAGGTGCTCGAATGCATTCATTTATCATCATAAAGGACATAACAGGGCACCTCCTCCAACTTCAAGGAAGAACTTCCTCTTTTTCCCAGCGTTAACCTGTTTCTGTTTATGTTTAAAGTGTAGTGGGATGTTATAACTCTCCATCCTCCTGAATCCATGCTCACCGAACAGTTTTGAATTTGGGGAAATTGATACAAATGACACATTAAGGTGCCCTGAATTAAGAAAACTAAAGATTAAAGGGACTGACACTGAAAATGGTAGGTTTAAAACCAGACATGACTAGCTAACATGAACAGAATGCTAAGTGATTCCATTAGAAAGAATTCACTATTAGTTTCAGGTAAAATTCTTTTTAAGATTTCTTTTTCTTTTTTTACTTAAATCAGTTTACTTTACTTTCTAAGCTTAAAGCTATACACATTCTTTGCCCCCTCCCCCAGGAGGATGCAAAAACCAACAGTGAAAGTGAAATATTTAAATTACTACAATTATTTGGCCAAAAGGATTTTTTAAAATTTATCTTTATTGTTGAAAGTATTATAGATGCTCCCCTTTTTCCCCATTGACCCCCTCTGCCGGGCACCCACCCCCCCAGCCAAAAGAATTTTTAAAACTAAATTTCATCTGGCAATACCCTATAGCTACCAACATGTTGACAGTAGATAGGAATTTAAAACAACAAATCCAATCTGATCAAATCCACAATTAAGTGAAGTTTTCATTTTATTCAGTTGTGAACAAAATAGCAGCCATTGTTTTATACAATGTACTAATGGTATCAATATCAACTTCAGAAGAAATTATCTGCCCAGTTTGTGCAAAACAGGAACAGTTACCTTCTGTTGAAAGGATGTGAGCTTTTCAAACTTGATTCTTTTTCATTTGTCATAATTTCCAAATAAAATAAATGGCTCCAGCTCCCTATGTGACCGAGTACGTCTCCCATGAAGTCATTATACAGCCACGTAGGGGTATAATCTTTGGAACATTCTATAGTTCAAAAGGCGTTTAAAGTCTCGAGAATACATATTAGTTATTTTTGTTTCTTCCTTTTGTCTTGTTTGCTTCAGTATATCCATTGCATCAACGGACTCAAAGATTTTTTTCAATGTTACTGTTAAGTAATTGAATGCTTGCACCGCCCTTACTCCTTACCCACTGTACTGCTTCTACTTACCAACAGCACTTTAACACTAGTCAAAGGTCCTCAATTGTATGAGTCATTCGAAAATATTAATTTAAATATCACCAGATTGATGTGTCTAAGCACCAATCAGTAACATTAAAGCACACACAAACAAACAAACAAAACCCCGGAACACATTATTTAAATGTTTGCTCTTGCTCAGAATGGAAAAAGAACCACCAAATTAAATGAATTCTTCATTGTAGGTGAACATCTAGTTATCAGGATTATAAGAAGGTATCTTTCCAAGAAGCTTAGGGGAGAAAGAGAAGCATAATAATAACAGATAACATTCATTGAGTCCTCATATTTTACCATTTTAATCCTCACAACAATCCTTCCAGAGAAAAACCATTGTCACTTGCATTTAGGAGACTCAGGCTTAATTGAGCAACCTCCCCAGGAATGGCAATGATACTCCAGAGCCCAAGTTTTATATTAAAAACTACAGCCAGGAACTGTATTAAATAAAGTAGTCCTGCATCTGGCTAAAAATTAAAACACATTCAAAGCAATATTTTAACAGCTTTGAAAAGAGATAAAAATTGTTTTACTTATTTAGTGAAAGATTACCAAAAGAACCTGAAGTGTACTCCCTATTTTTAGAAATGGCTTTTAAAAACTGAATAATGAGCTCATTTTGTTCTCTTAGTGCATATTTGTAAGTCTGAATATGAAGTAAAATTAATAATAGACTAGTAAGAAGAAAGGTATGTTTGGTTATTTTTAGCGAGTGGATTAAGGCTTACTCTAATTACTGGCACTCACAGAACATCTGAAAGTGCCTATTCTTATATTCAAAACACATGACTTCTCCACAGTCAGCTAAATATCAGCTGATGGTGGGTGAATGTAACTAAACTGTTCTCAATACCCACGGTGTCATTAAAAATTCTTTTGTTAGTAAAGAAAATCAATACAGTCCTCTTCAGCGAATTCTCAAGTTAGTAATTTGGAGATGCATGTATTTTTTAATTTTAAGACTTTAATCCAGTGCCTCTTCCATAACATGCTGCACAAAATAGGAAAAGAAAAAAAAAAAAAAGGATAGTGTTCTATCTTCAAAGGATCTCAAGAGCATTTATTTTAGAGATGAGGAAACAAAGGCCAAATGACTTGTTCAAAGTCACAAAACTAGCTAATGGTACAAAAGGAATAGAACTCAAGTCCCCAGACTTTCAGTCCATTTTTTCAGCTATACTAATTTTAACCTTACTCCCTTCCTACTACTCCAGATAACTGTTATGCAAAATGCTCAGGAGGGAGAAAGCGGATGAGACTACTTGAGGGAGACAGAAAGATCACTTGCTGATTTGAAGAATGACAGACAGTGCTAGCTCAGAATTTCTCAGGAGCTAAGCAGTAATTCTTTTGCTTAAAAGGTCTTCTCTTCCATCTGGACTAATCACTTGTTTATATCAACAAATAACTATGTCCTTAGTAGAACTGGTGGTTTTCAGTATGAAATGGGGGTGGTGGTGCATAGAAAAACCAATTAAATTCTAACTTTTGTATGTGCATTTTCTCTCAGTAAAGCTGTTTGTGTGTGTGTGTGTGTTTATTGTACCTTTTATTTATAGGAGCTTGATGCCAGTATCAGAGTCAGGTTACATTTCCCTTTATAGCCTTTAAAAGAAAAAATTGTGGCCCAACATGGGTGGGCTGAATGCTGCATGTAGGAACACCATTAGAGCTTTCTATCCTTCCGTTTAACACGAATCTCCATTCCTAGGATTCATTTTCTTGCTGGTATTTTCCTCCTCCACACGGGGGACTCCTTCCCCTATCTAGAAATAAGCTTAAATCTCTCACACCTTTTTTAAGCCCTGTCCCTCACTCCTAATCTATGGGTGGTTACCACCTCTTCTGTCCTTCAGATCAAAGCTCCCCAAATAATCTACATTTGCTGTTTAAATGTTTCCAGGTCTTCATCTTTCTCCCCATTTCTTCAAGAGTTCTCTCCCTACTATTTCACTGAAAATGTTCCCACAAAGGGCATTTTATGAAATGCCCACTGTAAAATCTGAGAGTCTTTCTTCACTGTAATTGAACTGTATGCAACATTTGGCACTGGTGACTCCTCTTCTCCATGTTACTGACCCTCTTCCCCTTTTCCTCCCACTTGAATGTTAGTGATGAAACACATTATGCCTAATTATCCCTCCAAGCAGACTTCCACACCTATGCCCACCCCAAGAAAACTAGGCATCTCCAAATGGAAGTCACACAGGCATCTCAACGTCAACTTGTCTACCAACTCACCATTCAGCCTGTCAGCAGAACCAGAAAAGTGGAATCGCTCCATTCCTCCCCTTTTGCTGCCCTCCTCCCTTCTAGAAGGGAGCAAGTCTTATAAAATTTACCTGGGTAACAGCTCTTTCCACCTGCTGAGCACACAGCAAGAGGTCTTCCTTCAGGAACTCATTATAATTCGGTCTCCTAACAAATTCCCCCTCAGGTTCCAGTCTCAGTCCTTTCCCCACCCATTCTCCAATTATAAAGATCTGTTAAGAAAGGCAAATCTGCTCTTTTTTCGTCCCTGTTCAAATCCTTAGCTTCCACACTTAAGATTTGAGCTGTAGCCCCTATGCCAGTCACTAACTAGCATATGACCTTGGACAAGTCACTTCTCCCAAATTCTAACTTAAAAAAAAAGTTGACGTTCCATCAACAGTAGTGGTTTTCAAACTCAAGAGCCATCTCATTGGCAGAGGGTAGAGGCCAAGTGAGCAAGTGGTATAGGACCAGTCTTTATTTCACAAGAGCACCTCACTTCCACTTGTTTCATTTAAGGTTCCATCCTTGGGGCAAAAAGCTTTTTTTTGTTTTTAATCACTTAAAAAGTAATATAATGTTATATACCAATTCACCTAAAAAAAAAAAAAAATTAACTAGATATTCTAAGAACTCTCCAAGATCTAAGATGCTATGATTTTTCCCCTAGCTGGTTTGGGTCAGTGGTTAGAGCGTTGGCCCATGGACTGAAGGGTCCCGGGTTCGATTCCAGCCAACGGGCATGTGCCTCGGTTGCAGGTTCAATCCCCAGCCTGGTCAGGGTGCGTGGGGAGGCAACCAATATATGTTTCTCTCTCTCATCGATGTTTCTCTCTCTTTCTCCCCCTTCCACTCTCTCTGAAAAACAATTGAAAAAATATCCTCTGGTGAGGATTAAAAATAATAAAAATAAATAAATAAAATACTATGATTTTTCTCAACAAGTACTAAACAAAACACTGGACACAAAATCACCCAAAGATGACTAAATTAGTTTTATTGGAAAGAGGAGTCTACAGTATTTTTAAAATTCTTGATGTCATATAATCTCTATTACTTCCTGTCATTTCTCCCACAAAATACACCACCCACACTTGGAGTGGAATCCAGGAAAGCTGAGACAAAACCCAGATTTCTCTTCAACCCTCCTTGTAGCCCATATTGTTAGTTCCCTACATATCTCCCATAGAAGAAAATTTTTCACACGCAGAAACCCTTGTACCTTAAAAACAGTAAATTATTCCTAAGGGTAGAGAAATGGGGAAAAAACAGAGTAAGTATATTTCTTTTAACATAATTAGAACAATTTTGAGAAACTTATTTTAAGGTATTAAAAGACTTTCAGATGCTAATAAAGATAAATGCATTTTTTTAAAAGCTCAGTGTTAAAAATATTTTATCTATTCTTGGCAAATTTATCTGTCAGATCTAATCACACCTCCAGCACAGCAACAAGTCTAGGTCTAATTAAGAAACACTACTAACAGATCCTGTATATACACAAAAATTTTAAGTATTTATATGACTCAAATGGTCTACGTATTCAAGGTGTTTATAAGTAAGATTCTAAAAGTCAGATGAAAGGCATGTCAATTATCAGTCATTACGTTATAGATTTTTGGGGAGAAGAGGGAGGGAGGAAATGCTTATCTAAATTCAGAGAATTACTCACACATTTTAAAATACTGATCCTATTTCCCCCCTGCAAAGGGATGAATTCATTGAATTTTTCTAAAAAAGATGATTAAGGCTTTAATTATATAATTAGCTTTAAAACAACTTCCCTGATTTTATCATGTTAGCCTGGGTAACCAAAACAATTTATTTTAGAAAATACAAAGCTTTAACTTAAAACCTTTTTCATCTAAATCCTTTTTAATCATTATCTATAAAGGTTATCTCTGAAAAATCTGTAATTTCCACATTACAAATGACCAAACATTTGATTCTGCTATTTCACCTTTCTGAAAAATAAAAATGATACCTCTTGTAAACAATCTTCAGGTCTCGCCACTCAAGAAAGCTGCACATTTTAGGCTTCCGTGCTAAAACGGTTTGAACAAGTTCTCTTGTGATCTTTTTCTTCTCTTTGTCTGATAGTGGGACATACCATTTCTGCAGTCGAAGCTTTCCCTGACGACTAAAAAGCAACATAAACTGCATCTGTTAAGATAAATAGAATCAAAATTACATGCAATACTTTGATTCAATAAAGTTAAGATTAAGATGATGTTTCACAGAGCTTTGTGGGCAGGGCATTTAACTGACAAATGATTAGTAGCCATCAATATTTCTATGCCAGTTAAAACAGCAGGAAATTCTCGTAGAAAGATCTTCCCACCAGATGCAAATCTCCCCACCCCACCCTGTTCCACCTAAGTTTGGAGCCTGCAGAACAAAAAGAAAAGCAGGCATTTAGTTGAAGTGAAAATTTTGAGGTAAAAGAAAGACAACTCTTGCAATTTAAGAAACTATTGTCTATCTGTGCTATACATTCCACACTCTCTATATGCATCAAAAGAGAATTGTTAATGTCAACTGGTTTAGGTACATTTGAAAGAAACAGAAGACCTACTATTTTTCACCCTGAAGCTGTTCTTGTTCCAGGATGAATTACTTGTAGGCAGGCTGCTATCACTTAGAATGCTTTCTTCCATTTATGCTTACACATTTTATTTTACTTTATTTTTATTTTTTTCAATTACAGTTTACATTCAATATTATTTTTATGCTCACATATTTTAAGCAAAAGATCTAAAATATTAGCCACAAATCTCATAAACGCACACTTTCCTTAATAAAAGCCTAACAGTAAAGTCTCTCTTCTCATCTCACTTTTTTAAAATTCCAAGATAAATATGCACACAATAAAGTGGTAATTTTTATGAAAGAGAATATAAACCTTTAAAAAGCCAAAATAAGAGCTACACACATTCAGAAACATTACAGAAAATACTTCATTTAAAATTTTAAAAAATAGCATTTACAGATGGAGTGGACGCTGAATTCTAGTGTATTTTACATATACTATTTTGTATTTATTTGAAATCTGCAAATCTTGATTAGCTACATGTTTAATTTTCAAGAAAAGCTTGTAGTTCAACTCATCTTAAATGGAAACATAAACATTGTTTCTAGGAAGGCAATTTAAAGGTAGAATTCAGACAGGTATTTTTTTTTCTTTTTACTATTGTAACCTCCTTTAATAATGTTGCCAGAAGTAAGATTCCAGCCTGATTCTTATTATTCACCACACCATCTTGAATTTGAACATGGGGTGGGGAATTCATGCAACCAATTTAGGATAAAATGGGCCCTAAATTTCGCTAAGAAATTATTGTCGCTTTTTGTAGTAATCCAAACAGGCATCAGCGAGATACTTAGACATTTATGTTGCGGCTATTTAACTTTATTAAAGTTAAAATTGGCTTATTACACCTTACTTAAAACACTTCACTGGCACAAAATGAACGAAGGATATTTGTGGTATCTAAGTGCCTCCCATACAAGTCCTGTTAAGCTAGCGGCATTCGAAGAGGACACCAAGTAAAGCATCGACTGGACAGCGTTGAATGCAAGCCCATTACCAGAACTTGGAAAAGAACAGACCCGTCTTCCAGGATCTCGGTGACCAGGAGGGGGGCGGGGGGTTGCTTTCGAAACGATACGGACTTCAAGGCTGCCGGCAGCAGGGTCCTACCTCCCCCTCCCTACTAACTTTATAGGATGAGTAAATAATTCATTCTTTAAAATAAATGATGTGCTAATACGGGACGAAGAGCAAGGCACAAGTCTACTCTCCCTCTGGTTAAAAACAATGCTTTGATTTTGCCGCCAATCCCGGGGCACCTCAATTCCTCGAGACTGGTCTTGAAATCAACGGGCTCGGCCGCGGAGCCGCGGATCGGGCTCGGGGCCAGTGGTCCTGGGTCCGGCCGCCTCCGACGCGTCCCCGCGGGGCCGCGCTCCATCACTGCTCCAGCCCGGGCGAGGCGACGGGCACGGAGCGGGGCAGACAATGGCACCCGCCGCCGCGCAGGGGGCGCCCAGAGTCCTCGGCCGCCGCCGCCCCCGGCCGCCGGCCCTCCCGAAAACGCTCCGCAAAACTTGAGGGGATTCCCGACCCACAGGTGCGGCCGGGCCGCCGCGGTGTCTGGGGCTGTGACCCCACATCCCGGGACGCGGACGCGGAGAGAAGTGAGTTGCGAGCATCGCGCCCCGGCTGTGGACCCGGCGGGCGCGGGGTGGGGTCGTCAGGGCGCGCGCAGGGCGGCTGGGGGCGCGCCCTCCCCTCCCAGCCCGCTGCCGGTCCCCGGCACCCCGGCTCGTCCCCCGGGACTTACGGCGGCCGCGGGCCGCGGGCGCGGCGCTGCTCGGCCGGCGGAGGAGGCGGAGGCTGAGGGGAAGCCCCTGTCGCTGAGCTCAGAAGAAGAAGCCGTGGTGCTTGTGGGGAGGGGACCCGCTTACTGGATGGAAGGCAGAGGAGGCTAGGGGAGGGCGAGCCGGCAGACCCCGCCCCGGGGGCCGGGCGAGGGAGGAGCCGGGGCTGCGGCGAGCGGAGGGGCGGGCTGGGCGGCGCGCGGGCGGCGCTGGGCAGTCTCCAGCTGCACCGGAGACGGCGCAGCGGACTGCACAGTCCGAAGAAGCCGATTGGCGGGGTCCCTACCGAAAGGGGTGGTCTGGCCCGGAAGCCGGGCCACGTGACCCGGAAGCGGCCGCTGCTGGAACCCGCGAGGCTGCGCACACCTACGTGTGCCTTCGGAACGCGCGCGGGCGGCCCCTTCGGCTCTTTCGTGGCAGGGAGACAGGGTTCCGCGGTGTCCTTTGTCGACCCCGCCGTGTTGGGTAGGGCAGATCTGGACGGCGAAGAGCCTAGTTCGAGCTCCGGTAACTCCGCGCGCCTCCAGACGGTGGGACCGGGGAGAGTGAGAGCCGGTGATGGTGATGGTGATGAGCGGAGGGAGGGAGGGAGTGCTGCAACTCTGGGGAAAACAAGTCAGCTCTGCCGTGGAGCTCGTGCACACTGTGGTTCAGAGGGCCTTTTGCGATGGTTCTGGCTCTAATCTCCGCAGTCCGGCCCCTCCTCATCCTACTGCCACATCCCCAGACACCTTTCACCCCAGGCTGTGCAAGTGTCTGCCCCGGGCTGGCCGGCCTCGCCCACGCTCGGCTCTGTGGACCTGGTGACTTACTGTCCGTTCTCTGCTGAAAAGCCCAGACAGCACCTTATCTTGGAGATCCCGCTTCCCTCGCAGCGAGACGCCCCCTCCCTCCAGCCGCTGGGCTCCAGTTCAGCCTTGCTGACGACTTGCTCTGTCTGCCACGCCGTTCCTCTCAAATATCACATCCCCTTGGAAGCCTCGCCCTCAAACCCTGTAAGAACGAATCCCTCTTTCACCCACATGCCCATTAAGCCTCTGTTTAGCGCATCTGAGAATTATATTTTCATCCCAGCCTAGTTCACTGCCTGGTATGCAACATAACTAATAAATGTGGATTAACTAATAAGGGCTATAAAATGATAGATTTGTTAAGAGCCATAGTGCTGAGCATCGTGCCTGGCACGTAATGGATATCCATATTTTTTTGAATGAAAAAATAGATGAATCATCTTGTCCGACTCATCTTTTACAGATGAGGAAAGAGGAGCCCCACGGGACTAAGTGACCTTGTTTGAGCAGACACGGATTTCTTATGTCGAATGCTATTCATTACTCGTCACCTAGGTTCTTACAAAGGAAGCTAGAAAATTGCTTTTGTTGAGCTATGCCCTTTTTGCAGAGGTTCCCAAACATAGTCGCCAGAAAATTTTAGTGGCCCAAAGTGAAAAAAAAATGCTAAGTTTTTCATGAAGCTAAATTTAATCAATTTAAAGGAATCCTTTATTAGGGATTGTGTTCTTTTTGTGCGTTACAGATAGTATGTAATAGGAGTTTGGGGCATTTAAAAATGCTCTTATTTGGCAAAATAAAAATGTATAATACCTCCTCTTTTAAGCACTATTATGTTGCTTGGATAATTTCCTACTAACGTGAATGACTAATGTATACTGGAATATTAAAGAGGTGGTCCACCCAAAACACAGAGCTGGCTTTCTGTAGGTCTTTAGGTCTCCTGCCCAAATTTCTCTCAGTTCCCTGACTAATCACGCCCCAAGGCACGTGTTAATGACCCATTTCTCCCTCACTACAAAAACAGATGCCATGCCATGAAAACTCGCCCTCTGAATCCAAACTGCTTTTTTCTTTTTCAGTACAAAACATATATTCTCAAGGGTCCTCAGATAACCACCTCCAAGTCTAAAGTCATTGGTTAGGCTCCTAATGTTGGTCTGTTCTGAAAATGAGGACGGGAGACTTGCTGATGACATATTGGCAGACTCTGGTGTTCCTAGCCAAGAAAAGGTGGGGGTTGGAGGTAGGGAGAGAAAGGAATTGTGGGAAAAATAATTAGCAGCTGAAAGCAGCTATTACATAATCTTGGCTGCTTATTAATTTAGCAGAAGGAATGGCTTATTAAATTCTAATAGCAACAGCACAAATGCAAACAACCTAGCAATTAACAGTGCAGGGCCCATTATTTTGTTAATATGTTCTCTTCTTTTGGCAACTGTATAAGAACAAAATTTATAGAAGCAGATGGTCTTTTTCAGTAGATTATAGATGGTTTATTCCTCAATCTTAGTATTAAGTGCTAATTGTGCATTTAACCCTGAAAGACAAAAGAAGCTCTGTTACTGCCTTTGTTAGTAATTAATCATTGACTTTGATTCCCACAATTTTTAAATAGTGGGCTTTGTTATATACATGTTTCTTCTCACCTAGTATCTTCTTCATGTGTCATGTTAATAGGGTGTCTTTTTTAATCCTCTGCTTTTGTTACCTGAGTGGTCCTGATTTCTTGGTTGTTAATGACGGTACAAAACTTATTTTTTATGGAAAATTAAAAACCAGGTTTTCTACTTGTTTCTCTTTTTTTTGTACAAGAGACAGTTATTACAAAACCATTTTTCATGGAACAACAACATGTAGTGTCTTGATGCAAGGCTGCCTGATGTTCCTTGTTTCAATGGCCCAGGTAGGTAAAGGAAAATTCAACAAGGTCAGAAGAGAGAAGAACAGATTTATGTAGGAAAGATAACCTTGTTCCACGTGTACAGATGGGGAAGAACTGAAGTATATCTGGTAACTTGCCTTTTAATTATTTTTTATTGAGATATAATTGATATGTAAAATTACTTTCAAATGTACAACATAATGGTTTGATATTTGTATATATGTACTGCAAAGTGATCACCACAATAAGTTTAGCTATCATCACTTGTTTCTTAAATTTAAAAAAGTGCCTGGCTTTCATGTATGCTAAATGCAAGAACTAAGGGTGAAATAGGGAGTCTACCTTCTAACAATAAAATGTCGAGACTTTTTATGTAATCTTTTTTAGTTTTCAAAAATAGTTTTAGTTTCCTGTTGAATGTGTGATGGCCATATGCTTTTATCTCCTCTCCCTCTCAAAATGCCATTAAATGAAAAAAGAGAGAGGAAGAGAGAGAGAACTATTTAACGTATGTATCTACAAGGACAATAAAAGAAGGAGCATTAGCATGAGGAAGTCAACAGGATGTCAGGGTATACTGTCGCTCATCTATAACACTGCAATTTAAGTAAAAATTGTAATATGTGTATAGTGAGAATATGAAGAAGCGGAAGTGAGGGAATGTTGAAATATTGCTAAATCCTCATGCACTAACAGTAAGAAAACAGATAACATCTTACATAAATCAAGAAATAGAATTTTTAGTAAATTCCAGAAGCAATAATGACTCTTTTTCCAGGGACTGAATCTTGAGGTAGGATGTAATAAAGGTTATTTTGGCATTTAATTTTACTGCAGGTTTTTACTTAATTTTCTTAAAAATTGTAATAAAGTAGATTTTTAAAAAAACCTTCTGTTAGTGCTTATACTGTATTATGAACTCGTATAGAGTTCCTTCAGCTAGTCGATGCGATATTATTTCTAAATTATTAAATCAAAATGTCTTGTAATGGAATTCAGTGCTGAATCAGTGTAGAAGATCACAGTAAGTGTAGAAAAGACTTCCAAAGATAAAGTTGTTCCTAAGAGAAAAGTGGCCTAAAATGAGAGTTCTTAACCAAAGCATTTCAAAGAGATAGAGCTGTCACTGCCAAAGTCCTCAACAATGAGCTAAAGAGAAATGTGGAACATATGCTCTTTCTTGGAGCCTGTTTCTATGGCTTTGAATAAACTTCAGGAAAATAATTCTTCCCTTTTAATATTGGGTAAGAGCAGCGATTCTCAGCCTGAGCAATTTTGCCTTACCCTGACCCCCAGGGGACACTTGGCAGTGTCTGGAGACATTTTGGCTGTCACAGTAGGGGTGAGGAGGAATGCTGCTGCAATGTACAGGACAGCTCCCACTGAAACAGGACACAAGGGGTCTGGGGCCACATGTCACTGCTTGAGCCAAATTAAGCAGAGACAGGGCTGAGTCATATGTGAGCATTTATTCCAATAATGCCGGCAGTATGGGAGAGCAGTCGGTCACCCTGGAAATTCTGCTCTGACTCCCCTCGCCAGTTGGCTGATCATACATGTGCGAGGGAGAAGATAACTACATGCAGCTGCGAGCTACCAGCGGAACAGGGAAAGGGGAGGGGAGGGTCTGCAGGCTGGCCTTCAGGAGCTCCAGGCCCAATAACGAGGTGGCGAATCCTCTGTGATGTTAGAAACAGCCCAGCCCATTCCTGGGACCAGAGGATGGTCAGCGTTCCTGAGGCAAACTCCCGGAGAGGGTCAGGGTCCGGGCACAACAACCAAGTCAAAGCATGTCCTGTCCTTGGTCTGTTCTCAAAATGTATTTCTTTTTACAGCCCTGCTTTTCTTCTTACAACACATCCTCCACTTTCCCAGGGTCTGTAAGAAAACCTCTTAACCATAGTTAGTAAGGTGGATAATTATTGAACAACTGTGGCTTTATTCTTATTACATGCCCTTCCCCAGTATCACCACCACAAAGAGTTATCTAGCCCCAAATGTCAAAATGCTGTTAGTCACTAAAAAGGGTAACATGCAATAACTGAAGTCTTTTATAGACATTTCAAGAAATGAAACACACACTATCTTCATATAAGTGTTTTGGTTTTTTTCTCTTAGAGGAATCGGAGGCATTATTCTTAATATCTGATAGGTAAAATCAACTGCTGAAAAGACCGGCCACATACGTAAGGCAGTTAGTATTCTTTAATAATAACTAGAATAAACTATTCAAATGGGATTTTTTTCAAAGTGACCCCAAAATATTAGTAGAAGTTATTTTAGAACCTGAATTACTGAAATGATTATTTCATCTATTCATTGAACTTAAGTGTTTATTTTGTATCTATTCTGTGCTGGGCACTGTAGAAGGTAAAGGATACAAAGATGTGTGAGATGTTGACTCTTCCCTAAAGCTCCAAAACCATTTCTCCTTACATAGAATCCCAAGGCTTTTGGAGACAAACCCTGGATAGTCAGAGGCAATCCCCAGTCAAACATATGGATACTTTTGTTGTTGTTGTTTTGTTTGTTTGTTTGTGGGTTTTTAAAAAAATATATCTTTATTGATTTTAGAGAGAAGAAAGGAGAGGGAGAGAGAGAGATAGAAACATCAATGATGAGAGAGTCATTGATCGGCTGCAGCCCGCAACCCGGGCATGTGCCCTGACTGGGAATCGAACCCTGATCGCCTGGACCCTAGGTCGACGCTTAACCGCTGAGCCACGCCCTGCCGGGCATTTTTTTTTTTTTTTTGGAAATGCCTAAAGATGCTTCATAGAACCTTAGATTTCCAGGACTGACAGCATTAAAAACTGTTTGCCCTAACTACCTCCCAGGGCTCTTAGCTATTTTTTCATTCTATGAGTTTTCTACAGCACTCTTAAGTCACAGCAGTTTAAGAGACAGATTTGATATGTTTTCAACAAAACAATTTCAGATAGTATTCTTTTGACCTCGTCCTTGAAATGGAATGTTTCGTCAGTAATCTAACCAGTGCTTCTGGGATATTCTCTAGAGGACTTGTGAAAACAGATTGCTGGGCCCCATCCCCAGAGTTTCTGATTCAGCAGGTCTGAGGTGGGCCTGAGAGTTATATTTCTAATAAATTTCCAAGTGCTGCTGATGCTGATAGTCCAATCATACTTTGAGAATGACTTTTCTATACCAAAAAGAAGCTATGATATCTAACTGGAAAGTTCTCAAAGCCAGCAATTGTGATATAATTTTCCCAGACAAATGATCTAAAGGTAACTTGAGATCTGAATATTTTTATAGCTAACTTCATTAAATCTGATAACATTAGGAGAGTAGTATTCCCAGTTCTATGTACCTGAAGCTAAATCTTTATGCACAACCCAGAGTGGCATGCGATCATTGTATGCTCTGTGCAAACTAATATACAATAATAGTCTAAGTTAGAAATTAGAGCGCTTAGAGAAATCTGAAGGTTGAGCCATAAAAATCAGATGCTTACTTGACGAATATCACTAGTCTAAAAATATTTTCCAACTACTCAGGCCAAGTAGGAATCACCTCTGAAATATTTTGTCAGCAATTATAGACATAATAAGGTAGAAGAGAGAGGGTTTAGAGGGAACAGCTAGACAGAATCAATATCCCTGAAGATATTGGTGGAAACCACTATGTGGTAATGAAATCTGCCCTTTCTCTTCCTTGGCACACAGCTAGGCCCTGTTCCTCAGCCACACCTGCAATTAGGTGTGCCCATGGGGCTGAGATCAGCCAAGGAAATTTGGATGGAAGTGATGTCAGGCCAGGCCCAGAAAATCCACAGGAAAGCCTCTTTCCTCTCTCCCTCCTGAACTTTGCTTTTGCCTCCTGGATGTTGATACCCAGAGTGACCTTGGAAGTCAGGCTTTGAAGATGGCTGAGTCTCTGTCAGCCTAGGCTCTTGAATGACTGCATGGAGCTGACACACACACGAACCACTACCCCCATCATCATTCCTACCACCAATTATACTTTGAGTAAATGAGAAATAACTTTGTATTAATCCATTGATTTTTCCAGATTCATCTGTTACAACTGCTAGCATTTACTGGCCATTCTTGCAAGCTGTTAAATGTTGTTACAAAAGAGAAGGAACCAGAGTGATGGGGAGAGCAGTGAATTTTCAGTGGATAGCTCTTTTTCTCAATTCTAAACCTGCTTTTTGTGCTACTTCATGCATCTCATTTACATTGAAATTCGAAGGGAATTCTCAAACAATCTGAGTCCAGAATTTAAAATTCCTTATCTATCAAAGGGGCAAAAAAGACTGATTTGCGGTTCTTTTTTACAATTCTCAAAGGCTACCATTTGTATCAGGAAGTAGGTAAGGCAAAATATTTAAAATCATAAGACTGAAAGAACCAAGGAAATGAAAAAAGGGTCAGGGGGTACACATTCCAGTAAAATGCCCCTCATTTTCCAAAGTGAACAATATTGTCATCTATTTCTTAGAATTAAGAAACCAACGTTTACAAGTATTTTTGTGACCAGATTATGTCCTTGTCTTCTAAATACTATAGAAGAAAGTTAAAACATCCTAAAGCACTATTTAAAATACATGGACATTTAAATTAAATGATTTGAAAAAAATTTAGAATTACAACACATTTTAAATATAACAAATAGAAGTTTACCCCAATAAATTTAATAATAAAAAACCAATTTAATTTTTAAATGGGCAAATAAATGGTGACGGAAGATGATTTGACTTTGGGTGGTGGGAACACAATGCAATTTACAGATCATTTATAATAGAAATATACGCTTGAAAACTATATAATCCTATTAACCAATGTAACGCCAATAAATTTATTTATTTTAATATATCTTTATTGATTTCAGAGAGAGGAAAGGGGAGGGAGAGAGAGAGATAGAAACATCAATGATGAGAGAGTCATTGATCGAGCCCACAACCCAGGCATATGCCCTGACCGGGAATCGAACCCGGATCGCCTGGATCCTAGGTCAGTACTCAACCGCTGAGCCATGCCCGGCTGGGCACCCCAATAAATTTAATAAAAATAATTGTAAAGGTCATTTTATTGAAAAACTTGGTTTTACAAATGAGGAAATTAATCCCCAGAGAAGTTCAGTTGTTCAAGATCATAATACCTAGTTAGTAGCAGATGAGGAACTAAGACCTCTATCTTCTGTCTCTCTAGGTGATTTTTTTCCAACACAGTACACTCTCTATTGCCCATAAAGTACTAACACCTGTCTCATTACTTCTTGAGTTTTATTAGTTTTTTCTGCTCCCCTACCCCTACCATAGCATGTGAAGTATTCTTCTTTTCATCCCCTTTAATATTGCATTATGTCAGACCAACAAACGACTATCTCAGCCCCTTCCTTCTGCCTGATCCCATTTACTTCCTTCTGTATGTGGCTACCTAAGTGTTTTTTCTAAAACATAAATCCATTAGAGATTAGACCCTCTGCTTAAACTGCTTCAATTTGTTTATTACCTCATCTAGTAAGTCTGGGCCAGACACACTCACTGGGTACTGGGGTAAAATAGAGGATGATTTAGACATAGAACTTTCCACCATGTTCATATGGTATGATTGGAGTGGGGGGCACAGTTTACACTCAGCAATTCCAATGTAGTGGAGTGTTTCAAAGGGGAAAGGCCACGGTGCTGTGGGGGCACATAAGAGTGCCTAACCCAGAGTCTTCATGGTAGTGATGGATGGTGGGGTCAGAGAAGATTTCCTTGAGCATGCAGCTTTTAGGCCAAGATTGAAAAACAAAGTGGGAGTTAGCCAAGAAGGCAGGGCAAGAGTATTCCACACAGGGAGAATAGCATGTACAAAGATGAAGAGATGAGTGCATTACTGTCTTAGGGACCTGAATAGAAGGCCAATGTAGCCAGGTACTTCTGGGTAAAGATGAGTCTGCAGAGGATAGGAGGACCATATCATGCAGGGCCTTTCAAACAAGATTAAAACATTTGGGCTCTATAAGGATATTGAGAGACATTGAAAGATTTTTTGCATGGGCAATGCCATTATCAGATTTGAGTATTGGAGTTTCAGGAAGCTCACTCTGGATGAAATGTAGTTAATTGTAGGATATATTGTAGTCAGAGTTTAGTTGCAGATAAAATAAACCATTGTAACTGATACAAACAGAAGTAACCTAAAAGTGATTGAAAGAGCTGGAAGAGAAAAATCTAGGATGAGTTTCCAGGAAAACCTTCCAGAATAGCACTGCACAACCTGACTGCCAGGGAACTGCTGTGTCTGCCATTATAAGTGAGCTGGAATATTAAGAAGCTGTTTCCATAAGTGCTGGCTTCAGGCCTATACTTCCTCTGTTGTGATCGAGAAATCAGGAAGTTGCTGCCAACAAAATGGATGCCATGGGTCTTACTTCTTTTCAATCATGTGGCTAGGGACTGGACAATGGACTTCCTCTCCAACTGACACTGAAAGCCAAATGCTTCCATAACCATACTTGCCAACAGAAATAGCAGAGGCGAACTCCCTGTTCATGATATACCATTCCAAATCTTGTATGGGAGCACCTTATTGGAATCTACATCACAACCAGGAGCCTAGCTAATGAATGTAGTTTTCCATTTTCTGGAAGGAGCACCACAAGGAGATTGAAATGGATATTGAGCAAGCAGATTCACAATGTCCACTGCGGAGGTCAAGACTGGTGACTGAGAGACCAACTGAGAAGCTGTTGAATAATTCATGAAAGGTGAAGGTAGCTTGAACAAGAAATAAAGAAAAGGAGATAGATTCAAAAGAATGTAGGAGGTAGGATTGATTGGTGCAGTTTGGTTTGATGTGGGAGAAAGAGGAGTGGGTATAGAGTCAAGAATGATACTGAGGGATGATTCCCTGAGAAATGAAACTGGTGGAGAAATGATGAACTCATTTTTCAACCTTCAAAATCATATATTTGTAGAGCGTTCAAATGAACAGTAAGAGTTGTTGATACAAGTCTGAAGGCTCAGGAGTCAGGTTAGGACTAGAGCTAAAGATTTGTGAGTCATCACCATAGAACTGGTAAAGGAAGCTGAGTAGGAGGATGAGATCACTCCAGAAGAATGTGTGCAACAATAATATATATTTTTAAGTACTCCTACAGAATCGTAAGATGGTTCCCATGATGTTCTTCACCTGGTGTTACTTCTATGATTATGTTAGGTTATCAGGCCAAAGGGAATTTTCAGATGTAATTAAGATTACTAATCAGTTGACCTTAAAATAGATTATATGGAACTCTTTAGAATAAGAGAGTTTTCTCTGACTAGTAGAAGAAGAAATCAGAGTGATTTGAAGCATAAGAGGGATTCAGTGAGAGGGGGTTCTTCATTGGTGGTGTTGATGGCATGTGGAAGGACTTGAGAGTAGCCTCTAGAGGTGAGAATGATCCCAGCTGACAGGCAACCAAAAAAACAAACAAACAAACCAAAAAAAAGGCACCTCAGTCCTATAACCACAAGGAACTGAATTCTGCCAACAGTCTGAATGAGCTTGGAAGAGGACCCAGAGCTCCAAATGAGAGCACAGCCCCAGCTAATCCATGACTAGACTCTTGATCCACAGAAGCTGAGAGATGTTGGATGTTGTTTTAAATTGCTAAGTTTCTGTTGATTTGTCACACATTAATAGACCACTTATACAAATACCTAGGATACAAATCAGGAATACTTTTAGAGGCAGGCAGGGGGAAAGCCTCCAAAGAAGACTGAGAAGGAGTGGTCAAAAGTATGGGAAGAGATCCATAAGTATGTAGAGTCATGAAGTTAAAGAAAGAGCTTCTGATAAGGAGACAGTTGTCAAATGTGCCAAATATTGCTGAGAATTCAAATTGAAACAAAAAGGGCTCACTGGATTAAAAAAAAAAAAAAAAAGCTATTTGAAGTCATGTGTAGAAATACTGCAGCATATGGAGGAAAAAATGGAAAGGTAGAAGTGAACACAGCTCTTTCAGGAGGTTGTGTTTAAACAGGAGGAAAAAATAGAGAGGTAGCTGAAGAGGGGGTGTGGCATCAAATTAGAGATGCTGTTGTTGCTTAAGGAGGGAAAGACATGCTGATGGGTAGGAGTCAGTAGAGGGAGAAGCTGAAGATAAGTGGGAAAGGAGTAAATACTCAGTACTGCAAGGATGCTGAGTAGTAAGGAGGTGATGCAAGCCACAGCACTGGTAGACTAATAAGAGAAGGGACATTTCTTCCATTTTGCTCAGAGCAATGAATGGTAGGGAAGGAGTTTCTTCCTCGCTGACATAAAAGAGATTATCTGCTGGCTGTGAAGAGAGAGGTGGAGATGGGTTGAGAAGAGTGAATCAGATTTTTACTAGAAACCTTGGAGAACTGGAGAGAGGCTTTTGGAGCAATATGAAAGGATAACTGAGGGCACAGAGAGTATAGTGGAGATGAGATCAGTGACTGGGTCATTCTATACTTAGTTGCTCTGATGGTGGATTGAGATTTGCCAGATGGTTGAGATAGAAGGAGAGACTGAAGTGATGAAGCATGGAATTCAAGTCAGACAAGGAAAGCATTGACAGTGAAAGTGGGAGGGAAGCTGTGGATGCTGATAGAGCAAAAAGAAAGGAAGTAATGGGGTCAAGGAAGAAGAAAACCCTACCTCTATTAAGGCCAGATAATAATTAGAGCAACTGAATGAGACACCTGGAAGTATTGGAAGATGTCTATGTGGATGTGTCATTTTCAGAGGTATGCAGCAAATAAGGGCAGAGTTGGTGGCCGAGTGGAAAGGAGAAGGTGACTGGAGCAGAGAAAACCAAAAAAGAGACTTGCTTGAGTGTTGAGTAGTGAGTCATCTATGTGGATGTCAAAGTTGTTCAGAATGGTAACAGGATCTAATGGAAAAGGTGACAGAAATCCAGTTGGACAGGGAGTGGTATATAATGGCAACAGGAGGAATAGTAGGGTGTGATTTTTTTTAAAAAACAACTTATTGTGATATAATTCACATGTCACACAGTTCACCCATGTATAGTGTACAATTCAATGGCTTTTAGTATATTCAGAGTCATGCAACCATCACCACAATTAATTTCACTCCAAAAGGAAACCCCACACTCCTTAGCCATTGCCACCACCCTATTTCCCTGTCCCTTCCCAGCCCCTGGCAATCACTTATCTGCTTTCTGTCTATGGATTTGTCATATAAATGGAAGCATACAACATGTAGTCCTTTGTGTCTGGCTTCCTTCACTTAGCATAGTGTTTTCCAGCCTCTTCCAAGTTGTAGCACGCATCGGGATTTTATTTCAGAGCATAATTTTAACGGATGGAAAGAGCCTCAAAAGAGCTTAGGGGAGTATGCAAGGCAAACACTTCCCTTGGACACCAAGTCAGCTCTGCTCATTAACATTCAGCGCTGAAATTGTTATAAGTACCTCTTTCTCTTAGGAGTATCTAAAATCAGTCAGTATTAAATGCTAATGCATGCTTCTTCCCTCCCCCACCCCAGCAGTAAATAGAACTGAAAGTCTTGTTTAATTACAAAAACGGAGTCAGTTATTGTTGCTTCATGTAAACGACTCGCCTCAGAAACATATTCATCTTGGAGAGGAGATAATGAGCAAAACTGGCGATGCCCTAATAAGCTCTAAATTAAGCGTACAGAATGCACAAAATAGAAGAGTCAGCAAAAAAATATTTCCTACTTATTGATCATTAGTGTTAATGAGAACAGCAGCAAGTGGCTTTGTTCTATTCACTTTAAAATTAGAAAAACAAGGTAAAAAAGCAATTAGGAAGTTAACGTGAGGATTCAGTTTTCATCCTGATACTGGAATAATTTATTTCCTAGCCTATTGACCTTAGAAGCCCTGGATGGCTTCATCTTCTCTGGTCTTTGGCTAATTTTCAACTATATTAGTAACAGAAACTGTGACAATGGGAGCAGGGCCTACTAAAAGCAATCAAACCGGATTAATGCATCTACCTCCAGGAAATGTTCATTACAAATAAGCATAAGGGACTGTAGTCTGTATGAAGGGACCAGAGCCCCTTATTAGTACTAGTGGAGGAAGTAATCCAAGAAACTAAATGTGCTGATGAGAAGAGTAAGGCTCTCTGAGGAGCTCAGATTGTAAAAGACACATCCAAACCTGGCAGGAGGGAGATAGCAATCAAAGACTCAGACCATGAAAACAGCACAAACCTTTAACACCAATGTAAGAAAGACTAGAAAGAGGGAACTGAGATTTGCTGAAGGCTATTTGAATTTGAAGGTTCACTGCTGTAGTGCAATTTTTTTATTTGCCTAGTATCCCTCACTCCTTCTAAATTCAGTACCCCCATTCCTTGGGGAAACTGTTTTCTACCCCTACCACTATCACTCCCATTCCAAGGATGCAAACTGAAAGTATGCAAGCCTTCAGCTTTGGACAAATCATATCTAAGAATATAAAAACAATTTTCAAAAGACATTTGTAACATATCATCTGCAATCTGAGGGAAATAGAAGTGTTTCTTGAAGACAGGAGATGGGCAAATGCCGTAGTTTCCAAAAACAGGGGGAAGGTAGCTGATGCAAATGTTAATGGGGATTTCAATATTAATTCTCCATTAAAAATATCACATGGGTGGAGTGTGAACTCCCAGAGAGAAAGAGATGATTTTTAAAGAAACCAGCATGGATTTACTAAGAAAAGACAGCCTGACAGACAGGCCTTGGTTTCTTTTGTGGTTTGTTGATTACACTTGATCAAAGGGACATAGAGTTTTCGGTATTTCCACAAGGCATTATTCAAAGACTTTTGTGGTATCCTTGCAGATAATTTACCAGCATAACCACTCTATCCTAAGAATGCTGATTAATGGGTCTATCTTTGTCAAAGCTGGCACATTTTGTCAAAGGTCAGAGCTATTTTCCTAGCTTGGCCCTTTTTAAGTAACCTGGATATGGGTTGAGCGGATCTGGCTATCAATGTATGGAGAACAGGAAGCTGGGAGGCTGTATGAATAAAGCAGATGACAGAGCAGGTTCCAAACTGGCATTGCCCCAGGGATGATGTACCAGCTAGTATCTTTTGGAATAAGGCAGGATAAATGTGTGAATAAATGGCCATCTCTATTAAAATGAAATTTAAATACGAGAAGTTTTCGTTTTCTATCCTTGGGATCAAAGTTAAGGATATAGAGAGAACTTACTAAATAGCAGCATGTGGAAAAGAAGATGGGAATTTTATTGGCCTGCAGCCAGTAAGAGCCAAGAGTGTGATGAGGCTACAAAAAAAAAAAAAAAGAAAGAAAAGAAAAGAAAACACACCCAAAGAAATCTTGAGCTGTTTAAATAGAAATATATTATTCTGACTATTCTATGCTTTTGATAATCAATCTTACTATACTTTGATTTATTATGTTCAATTCTGGGAAACATATTTCATGAGGATGTAGACCAACTTCAACTCCTTCATAGGAGTTATATCATATAGTGCTATAAATCATGACATACGAGCAACAGCCAAAATGAGTGAGGATTGTTAGCTCAGGGAATAAAATATTTAGGGACAAAAGGATGGCTCTTTTACAGCATTGAAAGAGATGGGATATAAGACAGAATTCTGTTTAGTTCAAGAGGAAAACAAGGATCATTGGATGAAAGTTACAGGGTGGTAGATTTCAGATAAAAATACAAACAAGTACTACTAATCATTAGGAATCTGGTACAGAACTAGGTGAGCCCCCAGTTGTTGAAAGTGTGCAAACAAATGACATGGCAGAGGGAACTCCTTCACTACACAAAAGGCTGGACTCTCAGAACCTTAAGGCCCCTTTTAATTTGGGGATCCTAAAAAGCCCACTTTGTTTTGGGATGTGTGTGTGTGTGTGTTTGGTGTTGTTGCTCTCCACCCTAAACTGAAATGAAATGTTTTCTGAGTTATATGTCAGAAGTCTAGAATAGTCAGGCACAAGTGGGATACGCCAGTGTCCGGAATTTCCTTTGGCTTTCCCCCATAATGCCTAACACACAAGCACTCAATGAAGGGACTCTTTTCTTGAAGCTTCTGTTTCTCATGAGGATGCTTTCTTATTTATTTATTTATTTATTTATTTATTTATTTATTTACTTTTTAAATTTATCTTTATTGTTGAGAGTATTACAGGTATACCATTTTCCCCCACAACTGACCCCCTCCACTTCGCTCCCCCCCCTCCCCAGGCCTTCACCCTGTTATTGACTGTGTCCATGGGTTATGCATATATGCATATAACTTCTCTGGCTAATCTCTTCCCACCCTCCACCCCCCTTCCTGCTTTCCTCTCAAATATGATCGTCTGTTGCATGTGTCAGTGTCTCTGGATCTATTTAGTTCATCAGATTCTTTTGTTCATTAGCTTCTTTTTAAAGAAGACACTTCAACATTTCCTGTAGTGCTGGTCTGGTGGTGATGAACTCCTTTAGCTTTTTCTTATTTGTGAAGCTCTTTATTTGACCTTCAATTCTAAATGATAGCTTTGCTGGGTAGAGCAATCTTGGTTGTAGTTCCATGTTTTTCATCACTTTGAATATTTCTTGCCACTCCCTTCTGGCCTGCAAGGTTTCTGTTGAGAAATCAGCTGACAGTCATATGGGTGCTCCCTTGTAGGGAACTAATTGCTTTTCTCTTGCTGCTTTTAAGATTCTCTCTTTGTCTTTCACCTTTGGCATTTTAATGATGATGTGTCTTGCTGTGGGCCTCTTTGGGTTCCTCTTGTTTGGGACCCTTTGTGCTTCCTGGACTTGAAAGTCTATTTCTTTCCCCAGGTAGGGGAAGTTTTCTGCAATTATTTTTTCAAATAGGTTTTCAATTCCTTGGTCTCTTTCTGCCTCTTCTGGCACCCCAATAATACGAATGTTGGGCCTCTTGAAGTTGTCCCAGAGGCTCCTTATGCTATCTTCATATTTCTGGATTCTTTTTTCTTTTTGCTCTTCTAGTTGGGTGCTTTTTGTTTCCTCATGTTCCAAATTGCTGATTTGATTCTCAGCGTCCTCTACTCTACTGTTGATTCCCTGTAAATTATTCTTCATTTCAGTTCATGTAGCCTTCATTTCAAATTGGTACTTTATTATGTTATCGACTTTCTCAGTTATTTCCCTAATAGTCTGCTTAAACATCCTTATAAACAAAATTCTGAACTCTGTATCTGTTAGCTTGCTTGGATCTATTTCATTTGGTTCCTCTTCTAGAGATTTCTTCTGTTCTTTCCTTTGTGACATGTTTCTTTGCCTCCCCATTTTGGCTGCTTCCAGGTGTTTGTTTCTGTGCATTAGGTAGAGTTGCTGTCTCCTGGAATTGGTAGAGTGGCTTTGTGTAGTAGGAGTCCCGTAGGATCCAGTGGCTCAGCCTCCCCAGGCCCCTGAGCTGGGCCTTCTAGGTGCTCCCCTGTGTGGGCTGTGCACTGTCCTGTTGTAGTTGAGCCTTGGTTGCTGTTGGTGTCCCTGGGAGGAACTGACCCCCAGGCCAATCACCTGTGAGGACCAGCTGCAACTACAGCCAAAGAGCTGCTGTGCTGGAGACACCCCTATGGAGCAGGATTTACTTCAGTGGGGCTTGGTGTTCACCAAGTGCGCCCCTTGAGTGTCACTCGTGGATGTGGCAGGGTTGTAATCCAGGGTGGTCGAGTCTGACCATCAGGTGCACTGTCTCTGGGGCCTCCCGGGAGGTGCACAGTCAGCCTGTGCCAGTGCCTTGCCCGGGGCCACCCAGCATGAGCCACACAGCAAACCGTAGTTGGCTGCTCCTTGTGCTGGGCTTGGAGGTGCCCAGGAGAGGCCCAGCTATGAGCCAATGCAGCTGCCGCTAGTGCCAGGCCTGGGGCCGTTTATCAAGCCGCATGGGGCAGCTGCTGCTTGTCTGAGAGATTTTAGGAAAGTCCTAAGCATGGGGCTCGAGAGGCCACTTGCACAGAAAAGCCCCTGGAAATGGCCCGGATGAGCTGCAGGCGGGGAGGGGCGGGGCCTCCGGGAATCACGGGGCGGGGCCAAGGGTGTGGGTCAGGTGCTGGCGATTCAAACATGGCGCCTGCCTGCGGGCTGTGCGGGGCGGACTCGCCACAGGAGCCATGGCCTCCGCCAGCCCTTCTGCCCGGGAGGAAGCCGCCCTCCGCCTGTCGCCCGGATCTCAGGCAGGTCAGTCCCTCCCCGAGTGTCCCGGGTCCTTTCAGGCTGCTGCCCGGCGCTGGGCTCAGAGGGAGCGTCCGAGTGAGTCTGCGCCGGGCCCTTGAGAGGAGCTGCTGGGGCTCCCTCGGCCTCCGCGACCCTCAGGGACAGTCCCCGCTGGTTTCACAGCCCGGAGTGTGGGGACGTCTCTTCCCGGCCTGGAGCCCTGGGCTGGGGCCTGCTGTGGGGCTGGGACCCCTGCTCCTCCGGGAAACCCCCGCCGCCGAGATTCCGTCCCGGGTTTCCCGGCGGCACTGGGTGTGGGCCTGGCCGCGTCTCCGGGATTCAGCCCCACCCCGCCCGTGTCTCCCCCTCCTCCCGCTCTCGGTGCTTCTTCAGTTCCCTGGTTGTGGGGCTTCTGTTCTGCCAGATTTCAGGAGGCTCTGAGTGATGGTGGTTCTGTATTTTAGTTGTAATTTTCATGTGGTTGCAGGAGGCTGCGGGTGCAGCTGTGACCTACGCCGCCATCTTGTTTTTTCCTGCTTATTTTATACCCTCATTTATAGTCATGATTTAACTTTGCATTAAGGCGACTCCTTTCCTCTTAAATAAAAGTCTTTAACTGTTTTCATTTTGCTTGTGGATATCTCCTAATTTAAGAGTGAAGAATCATCCATTTTTAGTACTAAAGAAGCTGCAGCTCCTTACTGTAATTTCCATCATTGTAAATTCACATCAAGTAAAAATACTTTCCTAATTCTCATTCCATTCTCTCTACAACAGGACTATGTTTTGGAGGGTACTTCATGTTTGTCACAAAAGTCTGAAAGCTTTTTCGAGCCCCATACAAAACAGTTGACCCTTCAAGTCAGGCCGACTCAGGCTTTAAATCTTGTCTTTTCTTCATACCTTAATCAGCTTACTTAATCTTTCAGAACCTCAATTTCCTCATGTATTAAATGAGATTAATAATATATATTTCAGGAAGTTATCTTGAAAATGAATAAATTAAAGTGTGCCAAGGACCTACCATAATGCTTAGTACATAGTAGGTATACAATGGAATGTGACTATTATTAATTCCTTACACAGTAACTTTTCAGCAATTCTCAGCTCTCCTTAAAATGTGTTTGTGTTACATGTGGTTGAGTTGGCTCCAACTCCTGGTGAGCGTAGGAATGAGTGATGTCCACAATGTCCTGTCCTCACCAGCCCTGCCCAGCTCTTACAGACTCCTGCCTATGTCTGCTTCTATGGAGTCAATCCGTCTCATATTTGGTCTTCCTCTTTTCCTGCTGCCTTCCATTTTCCAAGCATTATTGTCTTTTGCAAAGAATCCTGCCTTCTCATGATGTGCCCGAAGTAGGACAGCTTTAGGTTTGTGATTTTTGCCTCCAGGGATGTTTCAGGTTTAATTTGCTCTAGGACCCACTTTTTCATCTTTCTGACAGTCCAGGGCATCTCTAGAGTTCTCCTCCAACACCGTATTTCAAATGAATCAAGTTTTTTCCTATCAGCCTTCTTCACTGTCCAGCTTTCACATCCGTACATAGTAATTGGGGATATGAGCGTGTGGAAGATCTGTCTTGGTCTCTAATGACACATCTTTACTCTTGGTGATCTTTCCAAATTCTTCCTTTGCAGCCCTTCCAAGTCTCAGCTTTCTTATTTCTGGGCTGCAGCCTCCATTTGAATTGATGACTGAACCAAGGTAAACAAAATTAACAATTTAGAGGTCTCCATGGTCTGTGTTAAAGTTGTGTATTTCTTTTGTAGTCGTAATGCATGTCTCCTTGATGTTCAAATGCAGTCCTGCTTTGGCACTTTCTTTTTTCACTTTCATTGGAAATCATTCCAAATCATTGCTACTTTCTGCCAGTAAGACAGTGTCATCTGCATATCTTAAGTTACTGATATTCCACCAATTTTCACTTGTCTTTCCTCTGAGTCTAGGCCAGTTTTTCATATATGTTCTGAGTTTAGGTTAAACAAATAAAATAGGAAGATAAAATGGACCCTTGTTGAACCTTTGCCTGTAGGAAACCATTCTGTCCCTTCATATTCTGTCTGGACAGTGTCCTGCTGTCCACAATACAGGTTATGCATCAGGACAATCAAGTGCTGAGGAATAATCATTTCTTTCAGAGCAACCCATGGCTTTTCATGATTGATGCAGTTAAAGGCTTTACTGTAGTCTATAAAACATACTAAAATTTAATTTCCTTTTTTTAAAAAATATATCTTTATTGATTTCAGAGAGAGGAAGGGAGAGGGAGAGAGAGAGAGATAGAAACATCAATGATGAGAGAGTTATTGATCGGCTGCAGCCCGCAACCCGGGCATGTGCCCTGACCGGGAATCGAACCCCGATCGCCTGGATCCTAGGCCGACGCTCAACCACTGAGCCACGCCCAGCTGGGCTAAAATTTAATTTCTTAACACTAATATTTCTATTTAAAATATTTAGTGCCAGTTGTCCATTTCTTTCCCTAATCTAATCAGTTAACTACAGCTAAAATGTCCTAACTTCATAATTATTTATAGGTTTGATAAAAATAGAATGGCATGATGGTAACCAAGTTCAAGGCATGTGTTTGTCATTAGGCTAGACTTTTTCTACTCCCCATTCCGTATTTAGATCTGAAGCTCTAGTTTTCCAAAATGCCTGGCCAAAGAAAAGCAATTGGAGGGTTCCTGCCTCTGTAGCCTGGCATAACTAAGCCCACGGCCCTGATTGTTTCCTTCTTATACTTGGCAGAAATTGGCCTCCTCTGTTTGATTTGAAGTCACGAATCTGGATCACAGTGAGCAGTACACTCTGCTTAATGAATCATTAGGAAGACAGAGAAAAGAACAGACTCAAATACATGCAGGGTTGGTTAACCAGCCTTTCCCTGAACACTGCCCTGCTCCAACCTACACTGAAACAGGAAGGCTTTTGTAAAGCAATGACTCCCTCGCCAGTAGTTCTGTCTATTGAACCTAAGATGCATAGTCTACATTCTTGATTGATTTTAATCTGACTTGGCAGCTTTCTTAAGTATTGCAGCCATCTGCAAGCAGGAATAATGAGGGCTTTGTACAAACAGCATAGTTGCTGGGCTCCCTGCCTCATCCTCCCCCCCTTCTGTCTTCTTGACCTCATGCTCCATCACCTGCCAGTGTCAGGCTCTTGGGGCTTGCTCAGGACGTGATAAGCCCAAGAAGTAAGAGGAAAGAGAGTAGGGGGAAGATGAATGATAAACAAATAATAAGATGATGGTAAGTGCTACCCTTCTCTGCATCTGGAGCTCCAGCCTCAGAATATTAAAGTTTCTTGAATGAGCTATGTTCTCTCCCACCTCAGTGACTTTGAACACTTGTGGAAACCTTCCTCAGCTTTCAGAAAACCTCAGCCCTTTTTACCTCTTCAGCGAGGCCTCTTTGACATCCCCATATCACGGCCTCTCTTATGACCTATTGTTGTCTGTCCCCTCCTAGAAGTCCAGAGGCTACTTACAAGCAGGGTCCATGTCTTTTTCTTTTCTGTAGCTCAGAGACTTTACACAATGGCTGGCATGTAAAGATTGCTCAATGACTCTTGGTTGATTGACTGAATGGGTCAGGAAAGTTGAAGGCCAATCTTGATTTATTATATAAATAACATGGAACCCCCGTGATATTCCAGGGGAGCCATACAGTCCAAAAATAAACACATAATTCTGCCAGGTAGTGAGAAGTCCCAAGAGGTGAGGGGAAGGGAGTGACAGTGGAAGGCACACAATAAGCAGATAAACAAATAGGTCAGGAGGAGATAAATAGCAAGAGAAATTGCAGGGAGGAGCCCAGGGAGTTGCTACTTCAAATAGAGTGGTCAGGGAAAGCCTCCCTGGAAAAGTGATAGTTGAGCACACAGATCAGAAGCAAGTGAGAGAATGAGCCAGTAGAATCTGAGGGATGAGGCAGAGAGAACAGAGAGTACCAAATCGTAGAACTTGATGGGAGGAAGTGTGGCCTCTTTGATGTAAGGAATTGGACGGAAGATAGCATGGCTGAAGTAAAGTGGGTGAAGAGGAAAGTGGTAAGAGGTGAGAATTAAAAGAAAAAGAAAAAGAAGGAAAAACAGACAAAAGATGCAGAATCGATTGGCTCTAATTACTAGGCTTTGGACCCATGAGAATATGATAAACCATCAGAGAAAACTTACAAATGAAACCCTGAATTCGTGTGGTTGGAAAGTAGGAGAAAAGCCAGAGGAATGGAAGGGGGTAAGGGAGGAGGGGTCCTAATTCTGAAAAAGGAGGCAATACTAATAATAACATTCTAGAATACTTGATGTTCTTCCCAGGTAATTGATTACAATATTTGAAGAATAAAGCGTAAACACCCACACGGGAAATTAGTGAGCTGTAGGAGCTAGGGTGGTGGGGTCACAAAGAACATCACATTTCCTTTTACTTGTACCGTCACTAATGATGTTAGGCTGCTTGATCAAAATAATGTGGTACAAATAGTATACAGAGATTTCTGCAAGCATTTGGCAAGGTCTTGGTATCCTTGTGGAAAGATGCATAGATATTATCTAAATGGTCATCCTGCTAGATGGCTTTGTTCTTTTCTATTATTATTTTTTTATTGTGGTAAAATACACATAATATAAAATTTACCATTTTAACCATTTAAAAGTAGTACAATTCAGTGGTATTAAGTATATCCCCCGTGTTGTGCAACCATCACCAGAACATTTTTCATTACCTCAAAAGGAAATCCTATACTCATTAAGCAGTCACTCCCCATTCTCTTCTCTCCCCAGTCCCTGGTAGTCACTAATCTTCTTTCAGTATCTATTGATTTTTTTATTCTGGATATTTCATATAAATGGAATCATATAATATGTGACCTTTTTTGTCTGAGTTTTTTCACTTAGCTTAAGGTTTTCAAAGTTCATCCATGTTGTAGCATGTGTCAGTATTTCATTCCTTTTTATAGTTGAATAATATCCCATTACATATATACAGCATTTTATTTATCCATTCATCAGTTGATGGAAATTTAGGTTGTTTCTACTTTTTGGCTATTGTGAATAGTACTGCTATGAACATTTGTGGACCAGTCTTGGTTTGAACACCTGTTTTTAATTCTTTTGGGTTTATACCTAGGAGTGGAATTGCTAGGACATATGGTAGTTCTATGTTTAATTTTTTGAGGAAATGCAAAACTTTTCCACAGCAACTATTTTTCATTCCCACCAGCAGTGTATGAGGATTACAATTTCTCCACATTTTTGTGAACACTTGTTATTTTCTGGTTTTAGCTTTTTTTCTTTTTTAAATAGCTATCTTAGTGGGTGTGAATGATATCTCATTGTGGTTTTGATGTTCATTTCCCTAATGACTAATGATGAGCATCTCTTCATGATCTTGCTTGTTGGCCATTTTTACATCTTCTTTGGAGAAATGTTTATTCAAGTCCTTTGTACGTTTTTCAATTGGGTTGTTTGTCTTTTTGTTGTTGAGTTGTAAGTGTTCTTTATATATTCTAGATATTAAACCCTTATCAGATATATGATCTGAAAATATTTTCTCCAATTTTGAATGTTGAATGTTGTTGGGGCTTTTTTACTTTCTTGATAGTGTCCTTTAATTCACAAATTTTAACTTTTTATGAAGTCCAATATATCTATTTTTTCTTTTCTTTCTTTCTTTTTTTTTTTTTTTTGCTTGTGCTTTTGGTGTCATGTGTAAGAATCCATTACCAAATCCAAAGTGATGATTTAACCCTAAGTTTTCTTCTAAGAGTTTTATAGTTTTAGAAACCCTACTCCATTCATACTCTGTATAGTCATGGACAAGTTGGAAGGGGCAAGGAGCACCCTATCTATCACATAACAGGCAGAACTAGAAGGCCTTGGGCAATCTGACAGGCCAGACCTTAGAACATCCTCATATCAGGAGTTCACCAGGAGAGTTTATTTTCCAGCATCTACTCAGCCTTCAGGTTTTCAGACCTTGCAGACTTTTTTGTCCAGTGCTCATTAAACATAAGCTTCCTTTCTTCAGGTACAGAAGTTAACTGGGCCTTAACTAGGGTTTCTACAGTTTGTCCAAGGTCAGGAAAGACACTATTAATAGATTCCAAAAAGTAACACAAAGCTAATCATGATCTCTGCAGAGCTCTCAGTGCACACATGGGTAAGGAATCGTGAAACTGTATCTCAAGAGGTGTTCAGGAGCCACTTGACAGCTCCCCCAGACCTTGCAGGGACTACTTGACTTGGTCTGGGGTGACGACCAGACAGAGCTGGAGATATTAGATTCTGCACATACTCCTCCCTTAGCTGTGTGGTTTTCCAATGCAACCTGAGCTGCTTTTCTGCCTCCCTCTTCCACTTTTAAGGACCCTTGTGATCATATCAGACTCACCAATAATCTAGGATAATCTCCCTATGTTAAAGTCAGCTGATAAGCAACCTTAATTCCCCTTTGCCATGTAACAACATATTCACAGGCTCTGGGAATTAGGACATGGACGTCTTCAAGGGTCCATTTCTCTGCCTACCACACCTTACACCTTCCTTGTCGTCTCTAGGACTTGAAAGATCTCCAAACTGCTAAGGAGGAACAAAGGGATGGGATTATGACAACTTTATCATCCCACTTTTCCTTTTCACTTGCAGATACCCTGATCCAGCGCTTCTGCAGTTTTGGGGCATAAACCTGTGAACACCTAGTCACTGGTCATTCCAACTCAGCCAGATAGATGACTTGCCAATAATCCCAGGAAAGATGTATCCACCCCTCCTCCCCTGGTGAACTCTTCTGTCTTTCCAAGACCATAGCAGTAGGTCAAATGATGTTTACCCCACATTAAGTGCCAGCTATTCAGTCCCAGGGCAGGGACGAATACTACGCACAGTGCATAATGCAGGGGCAAGGCAGGTTTATTGAGTAAACTTAGAGGAGGGCCAATGAAATGTATGACAGACAGTGGCGTACATACATTGTATATGCCACCTCCCAACTCTTCTCTTCCCATAAAGAAGTGTTTGGGGGCAGGGCACAGTTGAAAGCACCAAGGTTTGACTCCAATAGAAAGACTCTGCTCCTCCGTACCTATAGAGAAATTGAGAGGGCCAGGAGGCATCCGATCGGGAATGTATCACCAAGAATTAGGAGGACTTAGGTAATGGTCAGTGGAGTGGCCATTGCTGAGGCGAGGATCATCCTAATCTGGAATTTGCACACAGCAATCGCCCTTCTCAGCTGAACATTTTGAAGTCCTTCCTATGAGCCAGCCTGTTGCTAGGCTCCCTGAGGGGAGGGCACAGTGCATTCAGCAGACTGTCTATCTCTCTTCAGATGGAAAACTGATCAAATTTTCAAATGACACCCGAATGGAAAGTGTACCAAATTCAGAATCAGGATTTCAAAATATTGAAGCAAGCCAGAAAGATGAGTAAAACCTAACCAGATGATGTTTATTTGTGATTTTTTTCTTTTTTTAAGGACTTAGTTGTTCCTTCAAAGAGTAACAAAAGCTAGAAAGAATAAATGCCTACTAAAGAAAAATCAGCATAAAGATAGCTACTAGAGCTCTTAACAGAACCCAGAGGCTACCCAAGTGGCCTACCAAGGAGTGCACTAAAAGTGCCTGAATTTATTTCCAACATCTCGTAACAGATGAATATCAAAATTTCAACAATATGTCTCCTTCTAAATCGGCAAAGTAAAAAACCACTGGTTACCAAACATTTTGCTCAATGTGCTAGTATCTCTCTTTCACTCTTAGGAGCAGCTTTCACTAAAAATGTTCCCCTTCAGTTACCATACATAATGCAATTAAGGAATGCGGTGTGTACATGTAGGTGGGTGTGGAAGTAGAAAAAGTACAATTCAGATACCAAAGCAGAGACCGTATTATTCCAGAATCAACTTCCCCACCATAAATATTTTAAAACCTCAAAATCCAACACAATGCTTATATAATACTTTTCACCTTAAATATCAAGCTAATTACTTTCTAAAATATTTATGAAAAAGTAAATCATAGAATTCCATTCAATTTTTAACTATGTATAATATTTATGAGTCCACAAATTGCAAATGAAAAATAAGAAAAAGGTAATAAAAGTGATCTGTTTCCAACTGGGAAACATGCATTAGAAAATTCGAATCTACTCTTGCAAAGTCTTGTTCACCAGATTTTCTCTTGGGGGCCTGGACAGTTAGCATAATACTTACAGATTTTCAGATCAAAAATGCCTCATGAGGTTTGAATTTTCACTACTGACTTAATTTTGACAGTTTTTGCTTATATCAAAGGACCTAACTCTTAGCCAGACCAAGAAAAAAATCTGTATAAAGTCACCTAAGAATATTTGTGCTCCCCATCCAGTTCCAATCACCACCATTTGTAACACTCTCATAACTTAAATCTTTTGTCTTGCATTGTTTCTGCGACATGCAAACAGCAGTGGGAGAAAGGGAGATGATAAATAAAACATGCAAGAATATTATAATTTCCAAGTGTTGAAAGAGAACTCATCTGAACGGTACAGCAAGCATGATTTTAAAGTAATATTTGGTGTTAGAAAACACAAACAAATATTCTGTGTTAAGTGGTAGTGTTTGAACTTAAGTTAACTGATTACTCAAAAATTCAGAAACACAAATTCATATATCAAAACTGTGACTACCCTAGCAGAGAGGAAAACAGGAATTGTTCTAAAACACAGGGTAAAAGTTAAGTGCTATATCTGAATAAGAGGACATTGTCATGAGCAACACATAAAATTCAAGTCAGTATGGAGCCATTGGATGATTATAAAACAACTAAGCTGAGTCTCAAACAGTCCTCAGGTAGGAAACATCAAAATCACCCTCTCTATTAATCTCAGTACTGTCCATTTCAAACTGTTTTTTTTCTTGAAGTTGCTTGCTGACCAGAATGTTACTTGTTAAGTTATAAAAATAAGCATAGAGGAGGGCAATAATCCCAATAAACAAAAATTTTTGAAATGCTGATAACAAATAGTCACCTCTTTTAAATCAAAATCTGCCTCAAAGAAGATGTGAATGCATTGCGAATTTTTAAAAACAACAACACAGAAGTGTCTTTCATTCACAATCACAAAATCAATGGTAAAGATGAAAAGTCCCAAAAAGAAATGTTGAAAAGAGCATTACATCTTCTCGATTCTACAAGATAATGGCATATTAATTTAGCACAGGAAAACAGATGAATATATACTTTTAAATATTTTACCCTTTTACAATCTATCCCTAAGCCTAAAGTAATAATTATCATGATGATCTGAAATACTACTACTGTACTAATGAATATGTGAACATCTCCATATTATTATTGTCAGGAATAAAAATGGTAGACTACAGACGGAGCCCAATGGGCTGGTTTCCACTTCCCTACACGAAATGTTGAGTAAGGATTGATGGCTAAAACAGAAATTGTTGATGTATTTTAGAAACTGTGACTATACTGAGGTCAAATATGCAAACTGAGCTTCTCTCTGGGGATTCCACTGATTCCTAGTGTCTTTTCCAACCACCTGCTTCCTTTCCTTCAAACTTCTTTAAGTGTCCCCAAATTCCTACCTCTTCAGTTTGCACACCATTCTGTTCAGTGAGCCTAGACAAATGTTGCTTCCATATCTCACCTGCCCCCTCCCTCAGTCATGCAATTAGGATCAGCACTTTTAACTGTTGTATTTTTTTTTTCCTGAGAAGCAATTTACCCCTTTACACTATCAGCCTCTATGAGGAAACACCCATTTTACATCCCATTTTGTCATGACCACTTGGACCAAATCGTGACCCCAAAAGATGAATGCAATTGTGTTTTAATTAAAGTCAGGGGCCAATGGATTAAGAGGGAAAAAAACTTGAAGTTCAAAGCTCATTTGTAGATATTATAGCTTAGACATTTCAAGAAATCATCTAGATTTTTTTTTAAAGTAAATAAAAAACTAAAAGAAATTTAACTGCATGGTTAATGTGGTACTCTCCTATATAAACTTAAAATTTCTTATCTTGTTTTTAAAGAATGTTTTTAAATTCCTTAAAATAGGAATAATAGAAATCTAACCAGCAATAAAAAGGTCCAAATCGTAGAGAAAAGATTGCAATTCTACTAAAAAGGAGCCCTACTTTCTGTGAAGAAAAGTGCAAGTTGGCCAGCCCTGACTCAGCACAGATGGGACAATAATAGCTTAAATTGAATTCTTCTGCTGCAGGATTATCTATTTCATTAGGGATTTAGACTCAGAGAGAGCTGGACATTTTTGCTCATTCTTATTCTCAAAATAATAATATTCTTTCCTTGAGCCAGTCAATTTTATTTAACGTTTTCTGTAGCTAAGACTGCTATAAGCAATAATACCCAGGAGGATCTCTTGTATGTTGCAAAGAAATGGCAAAGGTATATTGCTTTTTATGCTGCGTCCTCAATGATCTCCCCCTTCCTATCTCATTTTTATTTAAATTATAGAAAAACAGAAAAAAAGTTAAATTTCTGTTATCTGTAGTCGTGCCCATGTTAAATTGTTTTTAGCTCAGTGAAAAATGTTTCCACAACACATTTTTTAAAAATTTTAAATTACAGTTGATGTACAATATTATATTAGTTTTAAGTATACAACCCCATGATTAGACATTTATTATCACTTACGAAGTGATCACCTTGATAAATCTAGTACCCATCTGATGCCATATATAATTATTACAATATTATTGACTGTATTCCCTATGCTGTACTTTACATCCCCATGACTATTCTGAAATGAGCAATTTGTACTTCTAAATCCCTTCACCTTCTTTTTACCTATCCCCCCAACCCTTTTCGCATCTGGCAGACATCAACATGTTCTCTGTATCTATGACTCTGTTTCTGTTCTGCTTGTTTTTTTTTTACTTTGATTTTTAGATTCCACATATAAGCGAAATCATCTGGTATTATGCTTTCTCTGACTCAGCATAATACCCTCTAGGTCCATCCATGTTGTTGCAGATGGCAAGATTTCATTCTTTTTTATGGTTGAATCCTATTCCATTGTATATATGCACAACTTCTTTATCTATTCATCTATTGATGGACACCCCAGTTTTTTGTTTTGTTTCCATTTTCATGAAATATCTTTTTTCATCCCTTTGGTTTCAGTCTGTGTGTGTCTTTCAATCTGAAGTGAATCTCTTATAGACAGCATATGTAAGGGTCTTGTTTTGTTATCCATGCAGTCACCATATGTCTTGATTGGTGCATTTAATCCATTTGTATTTAAAGCGATTATTGATAGATATGTATTTATTGCCATTTTATTATTCATATTTTCAATCTTTATTTTCTTCTTCTTAAAAAAGGTCCTTTACCGTTTCTTGTAATATTGGTTCAGGGGTGATAAATTCATTCAGATTTTCTTGTCTGGGAAGCTATTTATTTATCCTTTGATGCTAAACAATATCTTTGCTGGATAGAGTAACCTTCGTTGTAGTTCCATGTTTTTCATCACTTTGAATATTTCATGCCAATCCCTTCTGGCCTGCAAAGTTTCTGTTCAGAAATCAACTGACAGTCTTATGGGAGCTCCTGCACAGGTAACTAACTGCTTTTCTCTTGCTGCTTTTAAGATTCTCTCTTTGTCTTTAACCTTTGGAATTTTAATTATGATGTGTTTTAGAGTTGGCCTGTTTGGGTTCATCTTGTTTGGGATTTTCTGCATTTCTTGGTGTCTATTTCCCTCACCAGGAAGTTTTCCATCATTATTTTTCAAATAGGTTTTCTATTTCTTGCTCTCTCTTCTCCTTCCAGCACCCCCATGATTTGAATGTTGGTATGCTCAAAGTTGTCCCAGAGACTCCATACACTATTCTCATTTTTTTGGATTCTTTTTTCTTCTTGCTATTTATATTTGGTGTTTTTTGCTTCCTTATATTCCAATAACTGATTTGATGCTCCACTTCATTTACTGTACTGTTGATTCCCTGTAATGTATTCTTCATTTTAGTTCATGTATTCTTCATTTCTGACTTTTAAAAAAAATGGTTTCCATGTCCTTTTTATACTGTTGGAGTTGTCACTAAGTTCATTGAGCATCCTTATAACCATTGTTTTGAACTCTGTATTTGGTAGTTAGTTTGCCTCCATTTCATTTAGTTCTTTTTCTGGAGATTTCTCCTGTTCTTTCATTTGGGACCTGTTTCTTTGTCTCCTCATTTTGGCTGCTTCCTTGTGTTTGTTTTTATGTATTAGGTAGAGCTGCTACATCTTTTGGGCTTGGTAGAGTGGCCTTATGTAGTAGGTGTCCTGTAGGGCCCAGTGACACAGCATCCCGAGTTACATGAACTGAGCACTCCAGGTTCCCCTCTTCCCCCCTGTGTGGTTGCTGTGCACTGTCCTGTTGTAGGTGAGCCTTGATTGCTGTTAGCATGTCACTGGAAGGGATTGACCCCTAGGCCAACCAGCTACAGGGATTGGCTTAAATTACTGTGGAGGAGCTGCTGTGCAGGGGCCAACCCTACGGAGCAGGACTCACTTCAGTGGGGCTTTGGTGCCTACTGAGTCTCCCCCTTGAGTGTGTCACTTGTGGAGGTAGTTGGGTTGCAGTCTGGTATAGTCTGAAACTGTGCACTGGGTGCACTGGTTCTGGGGCCTCCCAGGAGGTGCAAGGTCAGTCACTGCTTGTGCCCTGCCTGGGGCTACCCTGCACAAGCTAGAGTGATCTGCAGGTGGCTGCTACTTGTGCTGGGCTTGGAGGTGCCTGGGAGAGGCCAAGCTGTGAATTGAGGCCGACTGCCTCTAGTGTCTGGCCCGGGGCCCCTTAGGGAGAGGTACCGTGTATGCCAATGCCAGATGCTGCTTATTTGAGAGATTTTAGGAAACTCTGAACCATGAGCCAAGAGAGGCCATTTGTATGGAAAAGCCACTGGAAATGGCTTGGGTGGCCTGCAAGTTGGGTGGGGTGGGGTCTCAAGGAATCACCAGGGTGGGGCTACAGTGTTAGCCAGGTTGATTGGGACTCAAATATGGCTCCTGCCTGCCAGCTCTGTGAGGGGAGGTCCCAGAAAAGGAACAATGGCCTCTGCCAGCACTTCTGTCTAGGAGAAAGCTGCTCCCCTAGCTCTTGCCCTGAAGCCAGATAATTCAGTTCTTCCCCATATGTCCAATGTGACTTTCGAGCTGCTGCCCCAGCACTGGAGCTCAGAGTGAGTGAGTCTGAATAAGTCTGTGTGGGGGCCCTTTAAGAACTGTCTGGGACTCCAGCAGCCTCAGTCTCTCTCAGCTTCAATCCCTGCTGGTTTTTACAGCTAGAAGTTATGGGGACTTTCCTTCCTGGTACTGGAAACCTGGGCTGTGGGCCTGGTATGGGGCTGGAACCCCTCACTCCTCAAAGGGGACTTCTTCATCTGAGATATCCCTCCCAATTTTTATGCACCACATGCAGGTTCCACATCTTTGCCCCTCCTATCAGTCTCGATGTGACTTCTTTAAATCCTTAGTTGTAGGACTTCTGTTCAGCTAGATTTCAGGCAGTTCTGAATGATGGTTGTTCTGTAGCTTAGTTGTATTTTTGGTGTGGTTGTTGGAGGTTCTGAGTACCACGTCTTCCTATGCTGCCATCTTGACCAGAGCCTTGAGACCACCACACATATTTTTAACATATAATTTTACATAACGAAGCATGATAAAACTAAAAAAATGGAACACTGACATTGTCACACTAATTGCTTGAGCATCCTCTGTATAGAACAATAGAATTATTTCCAATATTTGCTTGAATAGACCATTTTTCTTGTGAAGAACCCACTCATAGAGTCAAATAGAGTCAGCAGAGTGCATGCATAAAGGGAAAAATTAATCTATGCCTGTCTTTATTATGATAATGGATATTTTTCTCTCAAGAAATTAAAGTCCATGGCATTCATCTCCAAACCATCTTGTGATGGTGTTACAAAGTGTTCTTCTCCTTTAGTGATCAAAGTGAAAATGTTTGTGAAAGCTCTTTGTAAGCTATGAAGTAGTGTTCATATATACATTACTATCATTATTGGCTTAATACTTATTTATATCTGAGATTAAAATGAGACACCTGGAAATTGTTGTTCTAGTTTGGCTTCCCCTGAAGCAGATACTGAAATTAGGATTTGGGTGCAGAAAATAAACTGGGGAGGTGATCCCAGTAAGCATAAGTGAGGGAGTGGGGACTGTTAGAAAAGGAAGGAAGTCCCCCCAAAGGGTGAGTTATTAGTAATTACAACCATGCACAAATGAAGATCAGGTGAACCAAGCAGCCTCTGAATCATCCTACTGAGGATGGGAAGCTGAGGCATTTAGCTACAGGCTTCTGTCCTTCATTGGTTAAGGGCTGCCTGCAGGGATAATAAATCTCTGGCACTATGTAGACACCCTGTGTACAGCCTGAGCCAGCTCCAAAGGTGCTCAAGAATGTCCTTGGGCAGAGATGCAGAAACACAGGTGGCTACTTGAGGTGGGAAGCTGTCAGTATGTACGAGATTGTCTTCCCAGTAACTGCAAGTGAACCCAGAGTGGGCCAGGGGCATATGGGGCAGGGCATTTGTTGTATGTGCTGAGATGCCAACCATCATATGCAGGCTCAGAAGCAAAGTCAAGGGCAGGTTTCTGGGATCTGACTTGTGCTGTCTATTTGGGTCCCAGGCCTATTATAAACACATTGCATGAGTGAAGCATCCTAAGTAAAATTACCCTGTTTCCTTTAATCCTGTGTATTGGTGCCACTATTAGCTATTTTTAGATGCTGAGATTGAAGTGCTGTCCAGCTTCTGCTATGTTTCATGAAATTTATTGATATAGTTTTGGAGGCAGCATATTCTAATACAATTTGTTCCAACTCTGGGTATTCATTAGAATCATCCAAGGAACTTTGAAGGAAAATACTGATGCCTCGGCCTCACCCACTTTAAAGTAAGGATCTCTAACAGTGGGGCCAAGGTCTTGTGTGTGTGTGTGTGTGTGTGTGTGTGTGTTTACTGTCCATATGATTTTCATTGCAGTCAAAATTGAAATTGCTGGGTAATGAAGAAAACATAGCTTTGGAAAAACTTTGAAATCATATAGCATTGGCTATAGATTTTTGCCACTCTACTAAGTAGCCATATAACTTTCTATGAGTAAAAACACATCCTCTGGGGCTCAGTTTCCTCATTTGTAAAACAGAGATTGTGTGTGTGTGTGTGTGTGTGTGTGTGTGTGTGTGTGTGTGTGTGATAGACTTCTTTGAGAACTAAATGGATGCAAAAAAAAAAAAAAAGCCTACTCTTGTGCCTGGCACATAGTTGGTGCTTAATAAATATCAGTTCTCACCTTCCTAGTACCCGCTGACTTGCTCTGAAAAGTGCTACTGTATCTCCATACACTGAAAAATGCAAATTAAATTTTCACACATAGATGGAGAGGCTGGGGAGCTGCAAGAACAAATGGAGGAGGGCAGGATAAGATTGTTACACTATCAGAAGTTAATGAAAGAGAATATAACAAGAGAAAAAAAACTGGCTGAACATGGAAACAAGAAAACCACTAGCTGGTTAAAATACAATTATGCAAAGGCTTCCTGTGGAACAGATTTAGGGTGGCATGAGAGCCAGTCCCTGCCAGAGATAATAAGTAGGTACTGTGGGGTCCGGCCCTACCCTCATGGAATGTCTGTATGAAGTTGAAGTCTCAAGCACAAGAAAATACCTTTAAGCACAAGAAAAATATTCATGAGAGGTCCTTTACAACACCCTAGGTTAGGCTAAGTATCCTCCTCTGGGCTTCTTGTGTTACCAGTAAATTAATATTCAATATTATGTTCACAGAAACTACTTATGTATTGACTAGAAGACTGAGTTTTTTTGGGGGGACAAGGCTGTGTTCATTCATGGACAATACCTGGTACACAATTGAAGTTCAACCATTATGAAACTAAGTCAAAACAGAGCCTAAATCTGTGTGGTTGACCTTGAGATTGCCTCTCCCCCTTTGTTTTAGGAATGCGAAATTGGTCCAACTAGAGAAGGGTCTGATGTCAGGAGAGACAAAATCTGCAGCCATTTTGCTTTCATAAAGAATGCCAGTCTTAACATGGTGAGAGTATTACATAGGAAGGCAGAGGAAGAGTCATACGTAAATGGATCTGGGGTCCTTACTACTGGACTTTATCAGTTATGCAAACCAATTCTGTTTGAGCTGGGTTTTCTGTACCTTCCAAGCCAAAGTTTCCCATGGATATGGTTATTGTTAGGAAAGGCAGCCTTATGTGCAGTCTTTTGACACCCGCTTGACCAAATAAGAATGGGCCTTGGGTCTGGAACATATTCTTACCAAGAGATAAAGAGCCCACAGAGCTTGTGCTGGGCTTATTGACTTGTGTGGGCATATATTTCCCTGTTTCATTCTTAATGAGTGTTCCTTATTCTGCTTAATTGTGTATGTCAGTGGCCCACAGGCACACACCCAGCTTTCAGTATTTCATACTCCAAGGGTAAGGGTCAGGGTCCTTCTCCTGTGGCGCTAGAGGGGTATGTATAGGCCAACTGACCTTTGTTGGCTGCCTGGGGGACCTCTGGCCATGGGGGACAGGAATCCACTATTGAAGCTGATCTTGCTCAGCCTTTTATCCACATACATAAAGCATTGTTCCATCCAGTTCTTGCCTGCATTGTGTTTTCTTTGGCAACTCTGATATGAAGATGTGATGAACAGAGGTTTTTGGAGTCTTACTTTGGGATTGATAACTGGTTCATGGTGTTCTGCTTGACAGTTACATATAGTTATATTTTGCACAAAAGTATAGTGAGCACATTATCTTTAGATAAGCAAATTGATGACTGAATTTCTTAGCATCAGTAGTTGAATTAGTTGGAACTTTTGAAACAGATGAGAAAACAAACAAAAAGGACTTTAGATAAAAAGGGTTTTATTGGAAGGATCACTGGATAATTCATTCCACGGTTTGTCTCAGAGGGACAGTGATGTGACATAGATACAGTTAAAGGAATATGTTTTCTCTGATGTCAAAAGATACAGAAACCAAGCTGCCCTCAACAGCCTCACAAAGCAAGAGACAATGCAGGTTGCATCCTTGATTCCTCTAAGATCTCTTTAAGGTTGGTGGGCACTGAGTGAGAATTTTGCTGGGTGGGAGAAGCTCACACGTGCCTCTTCTTTTGGGTTTTTGTTTGTTTGTTTGTTTGTTTGTTTGTTTTTTTACTCTGTTAACCCCTTTCAATCATACTGCAGAACCTGGCTACCTGCTTGCTTACTCATCAGATATAAGAAATAGACACAAAACAACCCTTGTACTTTCCTCATTTGTCATGAGACAGGTGACATTAATGGTTAATTTCCCATGAGTTTCTGGGCCTGAGCCAGTAGGCCTGCCTGAGTTCCATTCTACTTCTAGAATAGAGGTCAGAACCAAAAAAACAACTCTTAGGGAAGCATGGACCAGGGCATCCCTGGTAACCTGAAGGACAAGATGGGAATCTCCCTCTCCTCAAGATTTACCTTCCCTCCCTGTCTCTGCTTCTCTCTGCAAGATGTTGTAACCCTGGTTGATGGCAGCTCAAGGTCTCACATCCTCCCAGCATAGAGACCTGAAAAGGAACAGTTTCTTTTCCTTAGGGCTGATTTGAAAATGTCCAGAGAAGTTCCTCTGATGGAACAAGCTTGGGTCATGAGGCCTGTCTTATGAAATGGATTGTCTTAGTCAGCTGGGGCAGCTGAAACAGAATACCAGAGACTGGGTGGCTTATGCAACAAACATTTCTCACATTCTGGATCTGGGAATTCTGAGATTATAGTGTCAATATAGTCTGGTTCTGGTGAGAGCCCTCTTTCTAGTTTCCAGATGTCCACTTTCGAGCTATGTCCTCACAGGGTAGAGAGAAAGGGAGGAAGCAAGCTTTCTCCTGTTGTCATGAGGCTCCACCCTCATGACTTAATTACCTCTGAAAGCCTGCACTTCCTAACACAAACATTCAGTCCATAACATGGGTGGGGGAAGCTGGGAGGAGGGTATTATGATTATCAACACCATTAAAACCATACAGTTGAAGCTGTGAATATGAGTCCTCCAAAAGAAAGAATGGATCATTCTCAAAAGGTGGGGTGGTGGCCACATCAAATAAGTAGATCTTGCGACAACAGTAATAGTAAACCTTTGAAAACCAGATAACCTTTACCACTAATGCCACTGACCCTGTTGAGGAAGAGATGTATCCCCAAGAGCCTCATTTCTTAAAGAATGGTGCCCAATGGCGTTGTTTTTCTAATTATGCTCAGTCATGACAAATATTGCTGTGCTCCTGTTCCGTCAAGAAAATGCATAACAGAGGGTGACTGTATGGTACTATTTCTTTCTTTCTTTTTAAAAAATATGTTTTTATTGATTTCAGAGAGAGGAAGGGAGAGGGAGAGAGAGATGGAAACATCAATGATGAGAGTCATTGATCAGCCGCCTCTTGCACACCCCCTACTGGGGATCGAGCCCGAAACCCGGGAATCGAACTGCAATCTCCTGGATCCTAGGTCGATGCTCAACAGCTGAGCCGTGCTGGCCTGGTTGTATGGTTCTTTTTCTATAAAATAGCTCGAGTAGGCAAATTCATAGAGACAAAAGGTAGATTAGTGATTGCCAGGGGCTGGGAAGAGGTAGGGGTGATAGCTGAACGATATGGAGTTTCTTTTTGAAGTGATGCAAATTACTCTAAAATCATGGTGATGGTTGCACAACTTTGTGGATATACTAAAAACCATTGGATTGGACACTTGAAATGGATGACTTGTATAGTATGTGAATTGTATCTCAATAAAGGTGTATTATTATTATTATTATTATTATTAGAACAGAAGGCTGAAAAGATGCTTAGAAAGTGATGAAATAAGAAAAGCAGATGGACACTGCTTCAGCAAATCAGACCCACAAACAAAGATAGTGGATGAGGGACAAGGTTTTAACTGAACTCAGAGTTATTCCCAGTGTGGGCCCCTCACCAGCAACTGTATCTCCTGGGAGCTAGTTAGAAACACAAATTCATGGGTCCTACCCTAAACTCCCAAATCAGAATTCCTGGGGATAATTAAAGTTGAGGAAGCATTACCTTAGCTCATCATTGCTTTTAATAAACGAGAACTCCTTCCCTAACAGTGTCCAAGGTGCTGTCATCAGGGCTTTCCAAACTGCAGGTCCAACAAAACGTAAAAGCAGCAGTAACGTATTTTTCTAAAATGTTATCTGGACAAAGAACCCTTAATTCTTTACTTTGCACGTAATGATACCAATGTAGCAGGGCTTACTAACAACCAATGGTTACTTGCAATAAAGATAGTTCATTTGCTGGGAGCTGCTAAAGCAGTTAACCAGACTGATGTGCCTTGAAGCTGCAGGTATTTTCTCTATGACCTGCCGGAAAGATACCTCTATCATTTTTCTGCAGTGAAGATGCTGAAATTGGTGTGAATGCAATGAAAGCTGAGATGCAGGTGGAAATTCAGAGATAGTTTTGTCATCTTGAAAGCCAATTACCTGCTCCAATGCCACATTTCCAGATCCAAGGTTTGAGGACAAATTTATCTCCTGTGATCATGTGAAGCATCATAAGTGCTGCACACATATTAGAAATAAGAAGCCAGAGCAAGAAAAACAATCTTAACACTGCTTTTGAAAATATTCAGAAAGGATCTTTAAGCCACGCACAAAGCTCAGCTGGTACGCCTGCTTCAGTGAAACTGCTTTGTCATCATCCACCTGACTTTAAACTCCAGGAGGTAAATTTTGACTGTGGTCAACTACTATTAGGCAGGGAATGTGGTAAATCCGTGGCAACATTACCAAGAGCAGAAATCTGTGCTGGCCCAAAACATTGGGCGCCTGCTCTGACTTCACTTAAAAATGGATGTCCATTTGGTGCACAATTGCAAATGGGAGGTGCCAAGGTTGAAAGGGCAGTCCAGGCGCTGTCTCAGCTCAGATGTTGTTGTAGGCTACAGTAAAATGTCACACTTTAAAAAGTGAGCACTGTAACTATTAATAATAAAGTTGTAATATTTTAAAATTTTATGTTCAGAAGTCCATTCTAGGAAAGAATATTTGCTTCTGGCCTTGGCTTGGGCCATTGGGCATGTGGTTAAAATGTGTATTTTGTGCACCCCTGGTTTACAATGGACCAAACTTAAAATTAACATCAGATATCCAGGTTCTTAAACAATTCCTTGGCCTCTACAATTTCGCATTAGCTTGTGTCCTTGTTCAGCTCTTCCTGTATTCTTCCCCTTCTCTGCTTTGTCCTTTCCAAGAGCCAAACCCAATTTCCCTCCATTTGCTTTATCTCCAAAATCAACTAGGGCCTTTCTTCACACAGCTAAGGCCTTATAGTCAGTACTGAAACCTAGAACAACACCTTCCCCAGACCCTTACAGAGACAAAAATGTGTATAATATATATGCAAAAAAGAAGGTACTAAATATTAAACTAAATAAAATTTCCATTGGGTGGAAATAAGGGGCACATGCAAACTCTCTATGCTATCTTTACAATTTTTGTACAACAGAATTATAATCCCCTCTCCCACGTTGGCAGTTGGATATTGTCAGGTTCCAATTCAGAGCTTCCCAGCTCAAAAGTATGTGCTATTTTCATTATAACCCACTGACTGTCAATACATGCCCCAACCAGGAATCGAACCCTCAACCCAGGTATGTGCCCTGACTGGGAATTGAACCAGCAACCTTTCAATGCACAAAGACAATGATTGACCACTTGAGTGACTCTGGCCAGGCACAACAGATTTTTGATATCAGATTTGCAGTCTGAATTATGTTTATTGAATAATGTTCTTGATTTGTACTAAAGGCAGGGTTAGAAATGAGGTGGCCTTGGGAAAGAGTCTCAATGTTAAGTTGAAATATATAATGGCCAAAACTGGTTGAATGTTGGCAATTTCACATGGTTCAACCTGATATACGCTGTGTGATAAACTTGCACAAGAGCAGTGCCTTAATCCAATCCATGCTTTGAATCACTTAGAGCTTTGGTTGGTTCCCAGAGTTGCTGTAGCTACTGGCCTTGGGGCAGAATTATCACTGAACTGTTGGGGGGATTGTTTTAATTTTTTGTTTGAATTATTATTGGAATTATTGTGAGACTTGTCTTTCAGCTATTTGCTGTATCAATCTTTTTCTCCTTTATCTGCTTCTTTGAATTTAATTAAAGTTGGCCATTTAGAACTTGTACTCCCAGGTGAACAAAATGTGCCCAAGCCTTGAACAGCAAGTAAATCAACCAGTAAAGAGAATTCTAACTTCGAAATTTAAAATTTGTATCCAGAGGCCCTAGAGTAAAGAAGGTACAGTACATTTTAAGGTTATTTCTTGACGAGAGCCCCCTAAAGATAAGGGACATAGAGAAATGCTAACTGCACCTTGTTCAACATCATTGAAAATAAATATTAGCTACATTTTGGTGTAATAGATTTGGAATAAGAAACTTCTTTGTTGAAAAAATGACTAAAGACAACATACACTAAAATAATTTGAATTTTACAGATAATACCCTACTAATATTTTTAGTTTAGCACCATCTGTTTATCTGAAATTAAATTTCTGGCAAATAATCATGCCAGGAGATGCTGTTTTTATTTTTATGTGCAGCTGAAACGCAGAATAATAAAAATCTGCTTGAGTTGAAGAAATATGTTCATAAATTTTTTTTTTTAATCTGAGTTGGCTGAGAAAATGACTTTTTAATCTAGTGGCAGCTGCTTTCATTTGGCTGGTGTTCAGTCTAAATAGTTTATGTTGGAGACAGATCATTTGTTTTATATTTGGACGCAGTATAACAAACAGTGTCTTTTGAGCTATGAGGAGGACCCAGATATTACAAACATCTTATTCTCCCCATTAGCCTACCTTTCTAATTATTTCTTGTTTCTTTCACCAGCACAAAGTGACATGCAATAGGTCTGAAAATTAAAAGCCCAAGTGGCACCCGTTACCCTCTTATTTTTATTCCACTCTGAGAAAGTCACATCCTACATATTAATTGGCATTTGTTTACAGGAGGAGGAAAGGATGGCTTTTGAAAATATGATGCAGTGGAAATGCTTCTTGTCATACTGGCTTGCAAATAGAATCACTGCACTCCCTGTGGGTACTCTGGGTGATTCCACTGGGAGCCTGATTCTTCCCAACAGAGTGTTAATTAAAGCGAGCCACCTCTTGGCACCTCGCTGTGCTCCAGCTACACTTCAATATCCTCCAGCCGCCTCTTTAATCAACAACATGTGTTAGATGTCTACTTTTAGTGAGAAGTACTGCAGCTACCACCCTGATTTCAAAGGCAGTGATAAGGACAGGGGTTTTATTGCATTGCTTCAAAGTCAGGACACCTAAACCTACATTAGAGACCGTTCATATCTGCCATTGACTTGGAATAATTGAAACTTCCCAAGTAAAGCATGGATTTTGTAGAATAAAGAGATCTGGCCTTTTTGTCTCTGTACCCCAACACTTAGCACACAGGTCTCATTGTGTTTATCCAATAAACCCACTTTTCTTACTGGGCAGTATGGAATTATCATTGTACGTGCCAGCTTCTCTTAATATTGCAAAAACAATGCATTATTTTGAATGTAGAGGCTGGCCTTCAGTGATAAACTTATTACACAAAAAGTGCAATACATTTTAAAAGAAAATTGGTGTATTAGTTAGCTCTGCTACCATAATAAAACATCACAGACTGGGTGGCTTAAATAACAGAAATTTATTTCTCACAGTTCTGGAAGCTAAGAATTCCAAGATTAAGGTGCTAACTGATTCAGGTCCTAGTAAACGTTCTCTTCCTGGCTTGCAGATGGTAGCCTTCATGCTGTGTCCTCACAGGGCAGAGGAGAGAGAGAGAGAGAGAGAGAGAGAGAGGGAATTTTTCTTCCTATAAGGCCACAGTCCAATATGATTAGAGTTCTATCCTATGACCTCATTTATCTTTTATTACCTTGTAAAAACCTTGTCCCCAGAATAGTCATATTGGGGGTTAGGGCTTCAACATATGACTTTTGGGAGGACACAAGCCAGTCTATAGCAATTGAAATGGACTAGAAGAAGCACTTTAATATTAGGATTCTCAAGTTTCCATAAAAAGAACCAGCTTTTAAAAAGTTGGTATTAATATTACTTCCTTTTAATTTTGCATCTCAAAAATGTCAGTTTTTAGAATTTTATTTAGAGTTTGAAAATACACCAAACTAATCTATGGAGTATTAAAAGTCAGGATAGTCATTCTGGGAGAAGGGGACAAGTGACTGAAAGGGGGCTTCTGAGGTGCTTCAGTGCTCCATTTCCTTTGGGTATTGATTCAAAGGATGTGATCAGTTTGTGAATATTTGTTCATATATAATTTGTGCACTTTTCCTGAATGTGTGTTACAAGTCAATCAAAAGTTAAAACAGAAAAGAAAAAGAAACCTGAGTGGTGCATTTAATACCATTATAAACCACACAATTGTTCCATTGTGTTCCAACTCAGGACTAGAAAAGACACAGAGGTCTTTTCTAGTTCAAAACATTACCAGAGGTTAAAATCTAATGAGTTGTAACATATGAAGAAGACTAGTCTTTACAAGGTTGAGTATAATATCTTCCCACAGGCACAAGCAGAACTGCAGACACAGTGGAAATTTCTGGCTGACACTGCTTGATGCTGTTTTTCTCAGTCTGGTAGCTCAGCAGCTGGAGGCTAAAAAGGCAGGTTTCCAGGGAGAGGAGAAAGGCTTTCTATGAAAGGGATAATGTGGACTCCAGATCAGGGCCATATCCTGGACCTTCTCGAGAGCGATGGCAATTTTAAGTGGCTTGTAAACAAACACTGCCATGTTGTTCCGGGAAGTTCTAGCTGCCCTAAGAAGAGGCTTTGGATCCGTGCAAGTGCCGAAGCTGGCTTTCCTAGACAATGGGTGGAGCTGAAGAGTCAAGTGATATGTTTGTAACCCTGGAAATCAGTGTCCCTAAAAGCTTCACACTCACACTCCTGTTATTGGTCTAAAGGAGTCTGTTTGCCTGCGCTCATCAGAGCCCAATAAGACATGAAGAGGAGTTTGCAGCAGAGAAAGTAAGGGTTTATTTTTAGGAAGTAGCCCACCCCTGGAGCTAATGCTCAAAGAGCTAGATCCCCAATGGCTTCCAGGGGATGGGTTCTATAGGGGAAAAAAATCATTAATCATGCAGATTAAGTTAGGGTCGTGGTTGAGGTCATGGTCTCTACTGATTGTTCAGCACTAGGCTAGGGGGTAGCTCATCAGTGCATCTGATCTTGAGGTCAGTCATGGTGTTGCTCTGTTTGGTGTTGCCACTTTTCTCGGCCTGGAGCAGAAACACAACTGAGGCCTCCATGTTATCTCTAGTTTGACTGAGACTCTGTCTCTGGGGTTAATAGACCCAAGGCTTTGTTTCTAGTTTGACTCAAACTCTGTCTCTGGGGTCAACAGACCCAAGGCTTTGTTGCTAAGATTATTCGATGCCGACCAGAACCTCATTGTCCTGAGGCTTAATGATTAAGGGAGTGGGTGTGCAAGGGAGGAGACAGGTGAGTCAGGGTGCTGGATGAGGCCAGTTTGAATCAAAGGAAAGAAAGGAGAAAAGAACCGAAGTTTCTATGGGGTTACACACCGAAGAAGGAGTTTGTCCTCCTAAAGACAATTGCAATTATAGAGTTTGCACCTGTAACCTATTAGACCAGCCAGTGGCTGCTTTGTGGAGACCTTCCGGCTTTACAAATAGGTTACTGCTTAAATTCCAGAATACCAGGACCATGCTCCATTGTTCCCAGCTGTCACATTCAGCATTTATTGTTTCACATTGTACTTTAACTTCCTACAGAACATTAACAGCAGTAGCCAGTTGAATGTTTTCAAAGCCTTTTGTATTTGCTGAGCTGACTGTGCCACAGGGCTAATGGAAAGTTCATTGTTTCAGGAGTGCTGGCTCTTTCAACAATTACCTTGGTGTTCTTGTCTGTCACACATAAAATGAGCACATTTACTTCTACATAACTTTGATAAGTTGTTGAGATGTAATTTTAAAATAACTGGATAAAATGCTTGTTGGAGAGGAAAAATTTTCCTTCAAAGTTCTTCTGGCTGGTCTAATAATCAGATTGACATGAGACAGATTAGCAGGAGAAAAACAAATTATGTTTAACCTCTTCTAAACATGAGAGATACCCAGGAAAACTGAGTAACTCTCCAAAATAGCAGAAGCCATTACCTTAAATACCACCTTCAGCTAAAGATAAAAGAAGTCATTGGGGAGTGGAGAGTCAGTTATGGGAGGTGACCAGGAAAAGCCCAGTAAACAAGGGTAAGGCTGTTATGTGCACTTAAACCCATGCCTTCTCCAGTGGTACTAAAGGCAGGCCCTAGTGAGGGAGACACCCTTACAGGTAGAGATTTCCCTTGGTTTTCAGAGCTTCTCCCATGTCTACTCTTTCTTAAAATTAAACAGACTAAAATAATCAATATCTCCAAAGAGGCATATTTTGAGATGGCAAATTCTGCTCCCCTTCATGCTTTTACAATATATTTTGGAGCTCATTGTCATTTCCCCGCAGAAATATTCCCCTGTGGAAAGCAATGATTTTTAAATTGTTGAGGCTGTTGAATAATTCGATTTGGGGTGTGTGTGTATGTGCACGCGCGCGCGCACACACACTGGGAACAGGCCTATCTCTTGGTGCTTTCCTAAGTTAAGAGACTAGACATTCATAATCACATTAGACTCCAGGTGTTGGTAAATTTTCAAGCATTTAGAGATGTAGCTTTCTTTTCTTCACCATTATCTACCTTTTGACACTCAAAATGTCTTTAGACCACCAACATTGGATTACCCAGGAGCTTGTTAGAGTAGATTCTCAGGAGCACCTTAGATATAGTATATAGTACCAAAGTTTTAACAAGAGCTCTCAGTGATTCCTCCACACATGCAAATAAATCAGCAAGTAGGCAATGGCAGTAGTTGAGATATCTCTCTCCTCAGAACATCTCCCACCTGGACAGGACTGCTGTTATTATTTAGGATGAATTTCCCTAGTTTATGCCACTTATTGTGAAATATCTCTGGCCTGTGTAACACAGTAAGTCATTTTCAGTTCCAAGCCTTCATGTGAACCCATCTACTCAGGCCTTTCCAACTCGACAGATGGCAGAGAGCAGGTTGACTGGGTAGTGAGGGTGGGAGGAGGGAAGTGGAGTAGAAAATGCAGCGCCTTTGGTGGAAGAAAGTAGGCAGACTACATCAACTGTGGCACCGTGGAGTAATGCTGCAGGGGTGGGCAGAAAGGATCAAAAGAGCAATGACAATGGTCACAATAATGGCAAATAACTGTTGGTGCAGGGAGTCCTAAACTTGTTTGATAATAAGAATACAGGTTCCCCAGAGGCAGGGAATTATGGAATATTTATCCTGGTTTATTCACCACGGGCTTATGCCATCTGACTCCCTAGGGAAGAAATATCTGTATTTTAAACAAGTGCCTCAGGTATTCATATTCACAGGCATGACTGAGTGAATGGATCCTGTGCCTGCTGCTCTATAAATATTATTTCTGGAGTTCTCAATAAGCCTAACAAGTCTTATGGCATTTTACTAACTGCCTTTTGTAATGAAGAAGTTCAGTAGCTTGCCCAATGTCACACAGGCCGTGGGCTGCAAATTCCATCCCAAATCCCACTCCAAAGTCTTTGTTCTCTCTACTCTGTCATACTGTAACCTTCCGTAAAACTCTTGTGGCCCAAAGGTTATTCTACCCAGGACACACTGTAGTTGCCCCAAGTCTACTCTTTGGGGGTGGCAATTTCTGAAGAAGGTCCCTAACCTGATTTGAAATTATACATGAACATCCAGATTTGGGTGGAGTTGCACAAGGAAACTACACTGGTGAACGAGCAAGGATGCCCCTTCCTTCCTCCACTCCTGCTGGGGCAACCCAGATCTAGAATGCTGGTCCCAAAGGGATGAAAAGTGGGCTCTCTCTGGTAACTGAGAATTTCTGGTTGCCTTGGTATCAAAGTTGGTTCAAAACAGGCACATATTGCTCCTGCCCTCTGAAACCTTATTTTGTTTCAAGAAATCCCTAGAAGGAAAACACGCTAATTTAATACAACAATGTTAAATAGTGATAGTAGCAAGAACAAGGCACCATCTGGTACATTTGAATAATTGTCAAGGTTGGCTTTTCTTTAAATGCTGTTTATTGCTCAGTCCACCCATATTCAATTACTAGAGCTACAAGTCATGTGGTGGTGATATGTTGGTAATACAAGAGTATACTTGCATATTAAATTCCTCAACTTGACTCATTTCTGGAATTCAAGTGTGACATCTATATTTAATCGCCTATTGTTGGGTACAGACACCTTTTTAGATTTCTTTCAAGAACTTCTGAATCTGACTCTGTCATCTGTGACAATGGTTTCCAATGCAGAGTGTGCAAACCCCAAGATGATCCATTGGGGTGTGGGAAACAAGTGTTACCTTTTTCATAGCAATATTTATAACTTTTACTTTATGTGTATTTGATAATATGTATAACATTGTATTATAGTAGTAGGACATGTATAAAATGTATAAATACATATAAATATCCTGGGGGGTTACATGATTAAATTGTTCCCACTTTTTGGGATGTTGGCTCAAAAAAGTTTATGAACTTCTCAGGCAGCATATTAACTCTTTGTACCAGAATTGTGTTATCTGCTCATTTGATAAGAGCACCTTCATCCTTGCCAGTTCAGTTCATGTTTATCCTATGTAGGATCATGTACTAAATGTTCCTGTGTATATACAGGGTAAGACATATTTACATATTTACTGTTCTTAGGAAGTTCACTATCTGAAATGGAGATGATGATAATGGTAGTAATTTTGGAACAGGCGACAATGATAATGGTGGTGGTGATGAAGATGATGGTGGCTATGGTGATGATGGTGATGATGATAATGGTGGTGATGATGATGATGACTAAGAAAGAGAAAAAGAGAAGAAAGCCTTATTTATCACTGACATTAAAGCAAAATTGAACTTGACTGCTTCTCCTCCCTGCTATCTGGTAATGTGACATCTTTCCTTAGCAGCGATGCTCTTCCCTGCTCTTCATATTGCTTCCCATGTAGCTTAAAATATTTTTTTAAGTCATCTTCAGCATATACTATGATTCTCAGCTTCTTAGGATTTGAGCCTTGGGAAGAGGAGGTTTTTCTAGGCCCCTGCCACTCTTCTGTATTTTGGTCCTCGGTGCTCCACAAGCTGTGAAAGCTGTGAGTCACGGCTCCCATATGGTGGGATTCCCTCCCCTCCCCTCAATCCGCATGCCTGCCCCAACCATCTGCTGCCACTCTCAAGGTTATGGAGCAAGAGATGACACAGGGAAGGGAAAGGAAAACACCAGGGAAAAGAAAACTGTTTCATAAATAAACTTGAAAAAATATGTATTTTCTTATTACCAAAACAATTTGTATTCATTACAGGAAAATCAGAAAATGAAGCACAATAACCAAACAAACAAAACAAAGCACAGTTTCCCTCAGAGCATCATTAATCACTCTAACCATCTCCATGTGCGTTTCTAAACTGGCATCCTGTATCTATGTAGCTAGTTATCAAACAATGAGATTATTACCACATTACTTTGTAACTTGCTTTTTTTAAACTGAATCATGAACATCTTTCCATGTCCGTCAATATACCCCACACTAACATTTTTAATGTTTAAGGAGTGTTTTCTATGTAAGACATTATTCCAATTGCTGCAGTTTATGTACAAAAATAAGTCAAATTATCTCCGCCCTCATGTGGGTTTAACATAATTTTCCCCTATCTAACATTTAGGTCACTCCTATACTTTTGCTTTTACAAACAATGCTGTGATGAATATCCTTGTAGCTAAATCTTTGCATATACTCATAATTTTTGAAGGATTGTGTTAGCCACTGTTTGCCCCCTGGGTGTACTCCCTACCCTTCTTTGCCTTGCCCTTGCCCTTGCCCTTAAAGAGAGTTCTTCATTCAACTCTTCTCACTTACCCCACGGGAGTGTGACATCTGTTTCCTGGCAGAACCCTGGATGGTAAAAGCATGCTCACATTCTGGCATATTCTGAATCTCTAACTGCTTGCCTCCACTGGGAACCTGGGATGGATCATCTAGAAAGGTCAAGAAGTCCCTTTTCTCCTTTAGCTTAAGACCTGGACACCAGTGACCACTGAGCAGCCATCTTCCATTTTTTTCTCCTTGACCTCTCCATACCATATGGTAATCTCTCAACCTATGACTGGGGCTTTCTGGTAGGGGGCACAAGAAAGAACCAAGAGAGCCCTTCAGTCCTCCCAGCTGCAGCTTGGATCCCAGGGTCTGTGCTACCTTCACCTTGTTCTTGATGCTTGACACCCTCCCTGGAGTCACAGTGAGCTGGCAGAGGTTGTGTGGCCATTTTTTAATCCTTTTAAACACCTGAGTTCGTAGCAAAATTTGTTTCTTTCTTTCTCCACTTTAGTCTTAAATGGTATTACAGTATTCTTATTAAATAGCCATAACTATATTTTTAGTGCTTCCCTGATACAATCTCTTCTGTGATTCTGTCTTTTCTGTTAATCAACAGAAATTTGTTTTCTTAAAAGTCTACATCCAATTTTATTTTCCTTGTGTTTTAGATTTTTAGATAAAGCTATTACTTTCTTTAAAGGTTCTTCACGCTCTGTTTAACCAATTGTTCTTGGGTGTTGAGAATTAAGAGTCTGTCCCATTTTGTGTGTGTGTGTGTGTGTGTGTGTGTGTGTGTGTGTGTGTGTATATACTTTTCAATGAAATTGCTAGCAATATTAGTCAATAATATAAAATACTCTTTATTTTAGTAACATGAAACTTTTCAATGTCTACGTATTTGGGGTTCCCATCTTGTTACTGTGCCCCTGACCCCTGCTCCTTGGTACATTGTCTTGTTCTGTAATTTCAATTCCTAGAGGTGAACACTTAGAGGGAGTTTCGTTTCAGAGTCAGAAAGATCTGGAGTTAAATCTAATCAGTTACTGGCTTTGTTATTTTAAGGCTTCTATCTTTACTGAGTCTCAAGTTTCCTGACCCACCTCACAAGGTTGTTGTGAGAAATAAATGAGGCAACCTACATGGAAATAATCTAGCAGGGCCCCTGGAAATGTGGCTGCTCAGACTATGTAACTTTCTCTTTCTCTCCCTCCTACTCACTTCCTCCCTCCACAGCTCCCCTCTCCTTTATTTGCCCCTTCCTCTCCCGACTTCACAGCACCCTCTCCACTTACCCGCTCCCCTCCCACTTCTCCTTCCCCTTCCTTCTGCCTGCTTCTCCTTTCTCCACACACTTCCTCCTCTCCCTCTCTTCTTCCCTTCCTTCTCCCCACTCCTCTCCTCTCCACTTTCTCTGACTGCAAAACTGACGTGAAGATGCAAGGGATTAAAAACCAAGTCAGAAACATGTCAGATAGTGTTCTATTTCTCCTTAAAAAAACACCACACCACACCATAAAATACAGGGAATTATACTCTGAAGTAAAACTCTCAATTATAAATCCAGTACTCCTGAGCTCTTTCATGAACTCTCCTTATAACATCAAGGACACAAAGAATGACAGGAAGTTGCTGATAACGGTCATTATTTTTCCATTCTTTGAAAAATGCCTGTCTGATGTTCCAGAGACTAAAGATTTGTCATAGCAAATCAAAAGAGAAACTCTCAAAGGGGTTACATAATATGGCAAATGATCTCTGGTGGCAGGGAGCTGGCTGGCTGACATGAGCTGGTTTAGTAATTCTGAGGTGTTCCGAGTTGGGTTGGAAGAATGATCCCTGGTTTCAGGAAAATGCTGTATCAGCTAATAGGGGCTGCTCTCAAGGCTGCAGGAATGCAAGCTGGGTCTTTTGTACCAGAATGCAGAATTCACATGCTCCCTCTTTCTCAATGTTTACAAATTCTTAACTTTTCAAGGAAATTAGATTGGTCTAAAAATATTTTAAGAATTTGCCCCACAGTCCTATGACAGAAAAAACATTTTTATCTTAAAATGTTATTACATAATATTTTATAAACAATATACAAAGTAATAAATGTAACATAAATATATATGTAAATTGTGAGAAATAAAATACAAACACACAAGGGCTGGAACATTACTATCTGGGCTCTCTTCATGATTTCTACTTCTCCCACCAAAGTAACTGCTCTTCTGAGTTTTACATTCCCTTTTATTAAAACAAAATGCCTTTAACACATATAGATGTATTCCTAAACAATTTATTTAGTTTTGCTTGTTTTGAGCTTTATAAAAATAGCATCATAATGATGTAGTGTTTTTTTACTCATGTTTCTAACATTCATCAATTCATCCATTTTGTTGTGTGTAGCTGAAGTTCATTCCTTTTTACTACTATTGTTATATTCCATTTGGTGAACATACCACAATTCATTTATTCATAGTCTTGTCTATGAACATTTTGGTTGTTCATTGTTTCCAGGTGTTTTCATAATAGTCTTGTTACTATAGGTGAGAATATATTAATAAGTGTTCCTTTGTCAAATTGACATAAACATTAGATTGTTTTGTCTAGTGGCCCTTTGAGCTTTTCCTGTTTTATCACTGCCATTTATCACGTAAAGAAACTTAGATGCAGAAAAAATAAATGATCTGCTCATGTTCTGTTGTCACTGCTGTTATTTCCACTACTATTAACTTGCAAACCAGTTAGGTTCTATCTTGGTTCTTCTTGTCTGAACAAAGGAGATCCCCTTCTATTCTGACACCAGAGCTAGAAAGATATTTTTTTTTGGTCTCTCCAAACTTATGATCCAGGAGGCAGTATATTACAGTGAAAATAATATAAGCTCAAGAGGCAGAAAGATCTGGGTTTTAAAATACTGGCACCAGCACTTGTAGCAGGGGTAGTCTTATATGAATTACTTCATTCTCCCAATCCTCATTTCCTCATCTGCAAGATGGAGATAGCAATGCCTTCCTCACAAGATGGTTCACTGATTATGTCAGGTCAGACATATGAAAGGTCCAGTCATCGGGCCCATTGGCTGTGACCCTGACCAATGGGACTAATGATCTCACCATAATAGCTCTTTCAGGGCCAGGCCCCCTGTCTAAATTCATTTAGGCAGTTAAGGGAGAGGGAAAAGTTTTTCTTGAGTCTGCTGGCTCTTGATTGCTTTAGCTCAAAATGATCCACATTCCTAAGTGGCACATTTTGGGGTGGCATATTCTACTCCCCTTCAGTAACATTTAAAAAATAAATTATTTTAATTATTAAAAATTAAGTAGTTTTTAATCAATATATTTTTTTGAAAGGATGCTCTCTGACTCAATAATTCTAAGAAATTTTTTTGGTTTGTTTTTTACAAAAAAATAATCAGAGATTTACACTAAGTCCTATATCTTTAAACACAAGGATGCTTATGGCCTTTCTGTGTGACTTGGGCTTCCTCACAGCATGATGGCTGTGTTTCAAGGTCAAGAGAACCAGATGAAAGATACATGCTAATATCACCTGGGGGCTTTTAAAAAATGTCTGCCTTCAACTCCCAGAAATTCTGACTTCATTGGTCTGGGGTGGATTCAGGTATTGATATTTTTATAAGCTCCCCAGATAGTTTCTGTGGCCTGGTTTAAAAACCACTGCTCTCATGTAGAGCAAATGAAACAAGAGATTTGGCTTCCCAAGTGTCTGGGCTCCAGAGCTTCCAGTCATGTCAAGTGATGTTCAAAGACCTGCCAAAGAAATAAGATCAGGAAAGTGCCCAAAGCTGTTGGATAACTAAATGCAGTTATTACAGAGATCCACAGCTCGCCTTTGGCTGCTTCAGATTGATGGTGGATGGGGCCAGAGCCCATGTGTTTTACCCAGGATATCCTGGAAATGTGGAAAGGCTGAGTTGAAGAACTAGATTGGGACTCCTGGTTGCCCTATTGTTGAGGTGACAGATAAGTCAAATGCCAAGTGAAGTTTCCCCCATAATTCCCGAAGATACAATCTCTGCACCTGAGAAATCAATGCCCTTGTTTTATTATTTGCTCAGCAGCTAAAAGGAGCAGATAAAGATGAATGTTAGCCAGGACTTATCTGAAATACTCCCAGTGGATGCCACAAGGAATTAAGATCCTGTTACTTTTTAACCTGACACAAGATGTCACCATTGCTCTTGTGCTTTTGGCAGTGACAGTATAAAGTTAAACAGCAGTGAGAGTGCCTTCTGTTGATGGGGTTCATTAACCCATAGTCCATTCCATTTCATCCAAGTTAAAGCATTTATGTATAAACATGTATTTGATTTTTACCATTATATCAGATATGGATCAAAATTAATATCTCTTTGTGAACACTTCACAAAGAAACATTGGTGGAGGTGACAAGATGACATTTTTTCTAGGATAACTGGAAAATTGTAGATCATGTTTTAGTTTGGCCTCACTGCTACTGACAATGTTGAAGTGATCTCCTGTTACCATGTTTTTGGTGCCAAAATGGGAAAAAAGGCACGCACGTTATCCCAGGATACCAATGACTGAGAAGTGGGGAGGGTAAAAGATCTTTGGAGCACCAAAGCATCATTGGAAATGTTGCCAAGATGGAGAAAACCATATTACAGAGCTTCTCTCATAGAGCTGTGTGCATGTTTGCAAGATAAACTTTCTAAAGATGCTCAGAGGTGAAGATGGTGAACTCAGAGTATAGCTGAGTGAAGTGTAGAATTTTGGGAGTGGAGCCACATTACTGGAAACATTAAGAGAGGGTGGGACCACGACATCCTAATGCTCTGCCATTCCCCTACACTACCTCTCCTCTATATAAACATTGACCGTCACGTAAAGAATATCCATGTGAAGGGGTACCTAATTATTACTGTGCTGTAGGTTTTCACACCAAAATATTAGTATCGATTGATTCAGGCCTGTGGAATTACAATGATTAGTTTCTTTATTTTCCAATTTTTCTATAATGAGTATATAACTAGAAAAAAAGACCTCAAAACAACATAAGCTATAATACTGTATGATTCCAACTATAGTCAAATGCCTCTTAGCATGGGGATATATTCTGAGAAGTGTGTCATTAGGTGATTTCATTGTTGTGTGAACATCATAGAGTGCAGTTACACAAACCTAGATAGTATAGCCTACTACACACATAGACTATATGGTATAGCCTGTTGCTCCTAGGCTATAAGCCTGTACAGCATGTTACTGTACAAAATATGAGATTAAACTAAACACAAGAGAACATGATGCCATCAAGAGACCCAGTAAACACAAGATGTATGAGGGTGCTGCCTGGATAATATGGCATGCCGTTTTACAGCAAACTTTGTTTTTTAATAAATAGAACTGTACACCTTAAAATAATGATAGAAAGTATAGTAAATACATAAACCAGAAACACTGTCATTTATTATCATTATCAAATGTGTACTGTACATAATTGTATGTGGTATCCTTTTATATGACTGGCAGGGTAGCATCATCACAAACACATAAGTAATGCATTGCACTATGATGTTATGATGGCTATCAAGTCACTAGGTAATAGGAATTTTTCAGCTTCATTATAATCTTATGGCCACAGTCTTATATGTAATCTGTTGTTGATGGAAATGTCGTTATGTGCTGTATGACTGATATGGCATTCTTTAAAATATGTTTTTATCAATTTTTAGAGAGAGGGAGGAAAGGAGAGGGAGAGAGAAACATGGGCTGCCTCCTGCAGGCCCCGACGGGATCAAGCCCGCAGCCTGGGCATGTGCCCTGACCAGGGATTGAACCAGTGACCTCTTAGTTCATGAGACAGTGCTAAACCAACTGAGCCACCCTGGGCGAGGCTGTTTATGGCATTCTTGAAAAGGCAAAACTCTTTAGACAGTAAAAAGATCAGTGGTTGCCAGGTGTTGGCAGGGGAGGCATGAATAGGCAGAGCACAGAAGATTTTACGGCAGTGAAAATACTATATAAGATTATAAGGATGGATACATGTCATTATACCTTTGTCCAAGCCCATAGAATGTACAACACCAAGAGTGAATGGTAATGTAAGCTCTGGACTCTGGGTGATAATGATGTGTCAGTGTAGGTTCATCAGTTGTAACAAATGGACCACTCTGGTGGGAGTGTTTATAATGAAGGAGGCTGTGCATGAGTGGGGCCAGAGGAATAAGGGAAATCTCTGTACCTTCTCAGATTTGCTGTGAACCTATAACTACTCTAAAAAATAAGTCTTAAAAATATAATTCCAGAAATTTAGAATGAAGAGACATGCACGTGTTATTGAAATATTGTTACTATAATAAATTATTTTTGTTATTAAAAGTTAAGAAAATATTATCACTGATTTTCTAGTCAATCTAGATGCAGATGTAGTTAAAGCTCTGGATTAGTCAGAGTCCTGGGAGGATATACGTGAATATACATGACGTATTCAAATTAGGTCCTTTGAAGAGAATTTGAGTGAAAAGACTGTCTCCAAAGGTGTGAGAAGAGTGGAGGGAAATCAAAAGGGTGAGTGCAGTATCCTAGAAGAGCTCAATGGAGCTGTTAGTGCCATTACATCTGGAAGACAAGAAGAGAGAGAGCTTCATGAACCACTCAACCAGAGTTGTGACCATAATGTCCTGGTCTTACCCTTCTCTCTCATTCCAATCTCTGCTATTTAGCCAGTTCAGCTGAGACTTTTCGTGTGGTCACCATGAGTCAGCTCTCCAGAATACTCAACAGAGAGGAGCAAGGCAAAGAGTAAATCTGAGGGAGGAAGTGGAAAATGTATAGCAATGCTTTATTTTATTTTATTCATTTTAAATTTTCCCAGTTACAGTTTGCATTCAATATTATTTTGTATTAATTTCAGGTGTACAACATGGTGGTTAGACAATCACATACTTTACAAGGTGTTCCCCCTGATATTTCCAGTACCCACCTGGCACCATACATAGTTATTACAATAGTATTGACAATATTCCTTATGCTGTACTTTACATCCACGTGACTCAGCAATACTTTTTTTAAAAAATTAATTTTTATCACATAATTTTACAAATTCATATGGTTCTACAAGGCTATCAGTGAAAATGAATAATCTCTTTCCCCACCCTTCAATACCTGTCACCCACTTTTAGGAGTCAACTACTTTTGATTCTATTAACTTTTTTTTTCCTGTTGTTTATCTCCTTATTTTAAATCAACACTGATATTTCTAATATTTTTCTAATTCTATATTATTTATTGATTTCTCACCAAAGAGGCTGAGGATTTAACTCTTGTTAACCTAAAAATAAAAGGCCAGAGTGAGAGGCAACAAGCAATTATTTGAGATCCAAAGAATAGCTATTTAGGAAGCACTGATTCAGGCAGAGACCTAAATAGTGTTCCGATTAGGTGAAGGCAAGGGGTTTTTATGAGAAAGGGAAGGGGAACAATTACATCAACAGAAGGAAGGAATTTCCATTGGTCCAGATGAGCTAAGTTATTCTTGAGCTATACACGGTGGTGTTAATTCTAAAGAATGTCCTTAATTGTCAGTCCTTGTCATCAGGAGGTCTGCTCTCCTGTGAGCTCTACAAGCAGTTGTTTGTTTGAAAGACAACATTAGTCTGGCCCAATCCAAAGGTTATTAGCCCAGTTGCAACATTCCAAAGATTTGAGGTGTCCAAGGCAGTTCCTCTGGGATGGCTGCTCTGGCTCCATTCTGGACTGGCTCCATTTATATTATGTTTTTGTTCTTACCTTCAGCTTCCCTTCCTATCTCAGGCGGAGTTCCAAAGTACATATACTTACCCAACCCCCTTCTAAACTACGGTTACGCCAATTTTAAAAAATTAGATCAGAGCCCGGCCAGGCGTGGCTCAGCAGTTGAGCGTTGACCTAGGATCCAGGCAATCAGGGTTCGATTCCTGGTCAGGGCACATGCCCGAGTTGTGGGCTCAATCAATGACTCATCATTGATGTTTCTATCTCTCTCTCTCTCCCTCTCCTTTCCTCTCTCTGAAATCAATAAAGATATATTAAAAAAAATTATATCAGAATTCAGTGTTCATAATATGACTTTGGAACTATTATGCATAAATGAACTATGTAGTATGCAATTATTACACTGTTTCCTTGAAAACTTCTGTTTTCTCTGGAGCTAATAATTGCATAATTGTCAGGAACCAGCCTGAAAGACGAACAAACCTGAGTTCGAGTGGTGGGAATTAGAGACAAACACAGTTATGGGATCAGGAGGGCTGCCCTCCAATGAGGTGCAGCCTCAAATGGCTTCAACGCCTTTATTATATAGTGAGTAACAAACAACTGGTAAGAAAGTGAGGGTGATACAAAGTAGTTCTTCCCAGGCTGCACAAACACACTTTCAGCGTAAACATCCTGCCTCCTGCATGAGCTCAGACCTTTGTAACTATCTTAATTTCGGCTCCCCACAGGAACCTGCGAGGAGGGTTGAGTCCTTGGCTCCAGAGCCTCAGGCTACGTGAATCATGTCCAGACACGTAGCGGGCTCTCAATATCAAGGGTGATTGTGGGGAGGGTCGAGTCCCTGACTGAAGACCCTCAGGTGGTGTGGACCATGTCCAGACACGTCACCGGCTCCCAACACATAACTTTTGGCTAGTTTTCTAAATATCTTTCCCTAATTCATCCCCAAAACATTCTGCCGGAAGCATCAATCCCCTCTGAGTCTATTAAACACGGGTGGTAATTACAGCTCCATTTTTTTAAAGTTATGCCTCTACCCTTTTTTTATCCAATCTGAATCAGTGGCTCTCTGGGCCCACTTCTTAGCTGTGTAGTTCTGGGATTTCCTTCACCTTCATCCTGGTGAAACAGAATTACCTTCTCTCTCATATTTTTGATTCCTTTCCTGGATCCTTTTTCTTCCGTCTTAGTTTACTCCCTCATTTTGGTGGAGCACATCTAAGGATTCTGATACCGTTCCCATGTGTCCTGGGTTTCCACACCACCAAGCAATTCTCTGTGACAACAGCTGGGTGTTCTACAATTCAACTCAATTCTGACACTGTCTACCCAGAGATAGCATCAGATCCCACAGGTGAAGGACTCGGTTCCAAGAGACTGGCCCCCATCCCCACCAATGAACCTTATCATAGCATGATTAAGAGGGGGTCTGGATGTTTCATTGGAGACCCCCATATGTTCATATCTGTAGGTAGTTTTTCAGGGATCGTTCTCTTACCTGGGAAGTTAGTGAGTGGCTGCTGGTATTCTCAGAGCCAAGTAGGAGGATATCACTATTTGGGATGTAATACCTCGGAATTAATTCCTCTGTTTTTAGTACAGAACCCCTCCACCCAGCTATGGTTATTTTTCAGCCTTCTGCCTCTCAACCTTCAGAAGTACCTGGCGCTGCCAGTTTCTGAGCATTCCTGGAGTTCTGCAGCTCAAATTGCTTTTTCTTGCCACCACCTGACACTGAATCCTTGTAGATACTTAAGTGTTAGCTTTATGTTAAGTCAGTTACCACTTACACATCTGCTTTCCAGGTTTCAAAATTTTATGGCCATCTCTTATTTGCTGTCATGTATGCTTTCATTCTTTCTGACCTCATAGTTTTTCTTTAAAAAATCATTTTTATTGCCATATTTAATCAGAAATCTTCCAATCCTCTTTTTGTTTTGCATCTAAACTGAATGAGTGATCAGGGAAAACTGTAAATAGCTTAAGGTTGTACAGCTTCTCAGGGTCACTCTTTCCTAAATAGTCTCCTTCTGGAGATCTTAGGAAGCTCCACTTCCCTTTATAAACTTTCATCTTTGCTGTGTTTACTCTTCCTCAGACATATGGCCCATTACACCCATTAAATTACATATTTCCCCATTACACTCGAGTTCAGTTCCTTTATTCTTGGGAAGATTGGAGATTTGCACACAGAGTTGAATGAATGAATTTCTACTGTATTTATAGAAATGTGGTGACACTTCTCCCAAGGTATAAATAGAACAATGAGTGTTGACAAGGGGGTTTTCTGTAACCATGGCTACCCTGCAATTATGCCTGAACCATACTCATTGTTTATCTGTATCTGAATTCGAACAAACAGGGCTCTTACTGCTAAATCAAATTTTCCAATAAAAATATATCGCCCATTATTATCTTCTTCTCATGGCTCAGGCTGCATCTTTCAGGTTCAAATTCAGCCATATACATTTGAGAGGACTGAGTCAATCACTCTTCTTGGATAATGGTTGAATATTCATGATAAGAATAATAATGGCGATAATGATGATAATGATGTAATAAAAATAAAATATTCTGACATTTTATTTGGTTCTAAAAATAACTCCATGATGTAAGCAAGAATTATTGTTAATCCCCACTTTAAAGATGAGGAGACTTGAACCTCAGAGATTTCCATTTACTACCCAAGGTTCCACCACTAATAAGTGACTGAGATTCATAATTATCAAACATTTCATGAAATGTTTGCTGGATACTTACCATGCCTCAGGTGCTGAGGATGCTGAGATGAACTACATATAGTCTCTGTCCTCAAGTTGCTCACAGATTGGTAAACAAATTCATAAATGAATAAGTAAACAAACATTTGAGAATATACCCTAAGGGTGGGGTTGGGGGTGAGGGAGGCATTAGAAAAAATTACCAAATTGCATTCTGATTTCAGTGTGCCATATGGAAGGACAAGAGAGGGAAATATTTGAGATTGTATTGATTATATCATAATAATAAAAGGGTAGTTTGGAAAGCACCTGAAACTAGATCTACTAGCTCTCTGTGGTCCCTCCAAGTTATTTACTTGGATGTAACATTTGAGAGAATATCTGCAGAAAATATTGATCAATATAGCTTTACATGCTTCAGGATTGCTTTTAAAGTATATGTATTCTGTGATGGCTCTCTCTAGAGTAGCACCATATAACCAATTTAGTGAATCTTCCATTCAATAAACTGGTTGACCACTCAGCAATTAACTTAATTTCACACTCTATTTCCTCATCTGTAATATAGTACACCATAGGCGTTTCAAGTATAATGTAAGAAAAATTTTACGCTTCTGAATGTGTAATAAACCACATATTTTAATGATCCATTTGAATATAGCTAAAACCCATCATATCACTAAATTTCAAATAACCAAAATTTATCTCTGAAAAATATTCTGGAGGCAGATTTAAACTTTCATGTTGTTAAAATACATGTTCAAGCCACTGATTTTTAAATCCAGCTCTCCTTTTTTTACTATTCCCACCTTTCTATACAATATATGCATAATATTTAAAATGTTAAATTAATGTAATTAAAAACAAAGTTTCCAAAATGCTTAGGTTTACTTTAAAAATTAGTTTAGCCCTGCCAGCAAGGCTCAGTGGTTGAGCGCTGACCCATGAACCAAGAGGTCTTTGGTTCAGTTCTGGGTCAGGGCACATGCCTGGGTTGCAGGCTTGATCCCCAGTAGGGGGCCTGCAGGAGGCAGCTTACCAATGTTTCTCTCATCATTGATGTTTCTATTGCTCTCTCCCTCTCCCTTCCTCTCTCTCTAAAATCAATAAAAACATATTTTTAAAGAAAATAAATCTTTCTTAATACCTACAGGCTTGGGGAGGTATTTCCCAAACTACCAGGTGCAGAATTACATTGGATTTGATTTCCATGGGGTTTTATGGTTTCACTTGAGTGAGTCAGGTGCCACAGGAGCTGTGGCAACAATGCAAGGAGTGATAGGAAAGTTTTGTCATTTCAAGGAGCAGAAGGGAGTGATATTTACTAGGGAGGTCTTCCATTGGGGATAGGGAGTATTTGACCAGTGGTTCCAAGTACTGATGGGAAATGGAGGTGTGAAAATTAAATCTGGCAAAGAAACTCCCTTGAAAATCAGCCTGCAGCTTGGTATGGACCTATGTGCATCTCTGAACAAGGACGTGCCTCTTTTTCTGCCCCACTTTGAAGTTTGAATCTAGCTCCAGCTCTCACCTGCCACAAAGGAGCATTGCTCAGGTGAATGCTCCTACAATTTCTTGTAGACACATAACATTGGCCTTCACTGAATTGTACCCCTAAAGCATTTGCCTTTTCTGTCAAAGAATAAAAGATAATGTGCCTGATCTTGATTATCCTGTGTTCTGCATAAAAAAAGAAATTCACACGTGAAGATGCCTGGCTTCAAATCACCAGTTAATGTGAAATTCATAAAAATTTTGTTATGATAGAAAAATGTTAAATTAGACAAGAGCATTCAGAATAGCTTCTTTATTCTCACTGGTATTTTCATGGCAGAAGATATACTTTTTTTTCTCCTCCAAGGAAAATGTATAGTAATTTTACCCCAGAAGCTTACATTCTAATTGTATTAGACAGACTATCTCCAGCATTGTCATTCCATTAGAGAATTTGCAATAAATCTTAATGATACATGCAAATACACCAATCTAATGGTCCATAATAAAAGAAATGACTGTTATCATTTATTTTCAGTAATTTATATGATTTCTCACCCCCTGCTGGTAAAAAGTTCCAGAAGGCAGGGAACTCAATTTTTTTTTAACAGCAAGACAGATCACAGTGAAAAGGGAAGACTAAGAAAAAGCATTGTTCCTTTCTTGTATCTGCATTAAATTTTTATAGACTTTCATAACCTGGCATAATTCTGAGCTTTTTAATTTGAAAACCACTTAAAAGTAGTTATATGTAAATGTTTTTCTTTTGTTTACCTTGCTTTGGCATTCTTTTTTATCCCCTCCTCAACGGAGCTATCTATATACTGAGTGTGAAAACAGAGGTGAGTAGGTAAAGAATAGGTCAGAGAGGAAAGTAAAAACTTTGGAAGGGGTTTCATTTTTCTAAGAAATCAATGGAATCACCTCTCCCTTTCTACTTGTAGGCTATTGAGTCATCTCCCAACAGAGAGATCTTAACTCCTTCCTAGATATGACTTGATGTGCATATACAATACTGGAGTTTGGTTGAGAGTTACTTATGAAAGCAAATTATAAATTCCTGGGCAGAGTCCATGTCTTATTCATCTGTGCAGTCTCTAGATCTAGATCTAGCATCGTGTAGAACCCAATTGTACTCAATATCTCAAACTGGATCCAATTAGCCAAACCTTTATCCCTTAATACTTGTGACAACATGTGGTAGGCAGGGTAAGTCTTATTGGCAAGAAGTAGCAGATACCTACTTAAAAACATACACACTGGGGATAAGAATGAGGAGGGGGGGACACATTAAAAAAATGAACAAATTTCATGGTGGTTCTAGTATACCACACAGAAGGACCATAGAGGGAAAGGTCTGGGTTTATATTAATTAGTTAGGTCATAATAATAAAAGTGATCGAGAAAGCACTTGACACTACACCAGCTATTTATGGTCCTTCCAGTTCATCTACTTGGATGTAACATTTCGGAAAATATCTGTGGAAAGCATTGATCCACATAACTACAGCAAAATAAGGGCTGTGCCATCGCTGCTTCCCTCTCCTCTGTTGAAAAACTGGCTCCCTTGGCTGTCCCATAAACATGGCAGAAGATGGCTGGCCCTATCATTTCTGAATTTACACCTCTTTTGCTCAAATGACCAGTGGAGACTGATTTATGATCTTGATCCCAGATCCAAATTCTCAGAAGTGAGAAGTGGGTCTGCTCTGCTTGGGTTAGTTTCTATCCCTGGCTCAATATTCAAGGGCCAAGGGATAGGTTAGGTGGTTATAAATTTGACTCAGGGACCACTCTTCTCTGGGAGAACAGTTCTCAGAGATGGGAGCTGGTAGTCTGGACCATAGCCTAGAAGGTCACTAATACAATGGGGAAAAAAAAAAAAAAACAGAAACAGAAAACAACTACAAAAATTTTCTTTTGCCCAGAGAGGAAAGAAAGTACAAAATGAATAGGTTCTTGGACAAGGCAACCAATAAACAATATGTGCAAATTTCTGGAAGGCAAGTGAACTGGATCAGTGGTTCTTATAAATGTAATCCATTTATCTGGCAGCACAGGAAAAATCTCATCAGTTTTCTTTAGTTAAAACTTTTCTTTCAGAACCAAACGCAAGAAAAGTCTGGGACAAAGAATACTTTCCAGTATTCTTCCCCTTCCTCTATGAAAACAGTTGGGGCATTTACCTGCACAGCTAAAAGAATACATTTCCCAGACTCCTGTGTAGCAAGGTGTTGCCAATTAGTTGTATACTGAAATTGTCTGCATACAGTGAGACTTTGCAGCAAAAGGTTTTTTTTAAGGGGCTCATAGTTAGCATACATACTTTATGCTTTTCATTTCTTCTTCTTCATCCTGAATGGAACACAGAGATGATGACTGGATCCCCAACATCCATTATGTAATATGAGGTGACCTTGAGGATGGTAGTTATACTCTAAGAATGAAGGAATAAAAATATAGTAGGTGGCTGGGTCCAGGATGACACCATACAGCTATTATTATACTATTTCAGTACTGCTTAACTACGGACTTCATTTATGTGAGAAGGAAATAAACCTGTTGGTTTCAGTCAAACCATTTTTATCTCCAATCTGTATAACTAGCAGCTGAATGCAAATCCTAACTGGGTTAAGGAGCTCCTATTCAATGGGGCAGCAGTATTCGACTAACAACTGATAAAAACAAAATTTATGATGAGACCTATCACTGAGACTAATTTATTCTGGTCCTAACCCTTTATGTTTTCATGGTGGCTAACATCTATTGAAGCAAAATGATATACAGATAAGGTGGATAAACTCATGTTGTCTTAAAAAAAAACACTCTGTGGAGGCTATGAGAATGTGCTTCAAAGAACTGCTGGGAGTGTAACTGACTGAGGCCCCAGCTGCTGGGCTCTGAAATCCATCTCCACACTGGATCCAAGGCCTTATCTTCCGAGGGCCACTCCCAGCCAGTGATGCATAGCAGGGATACTAAGGTAGGGTTTTTTCTGAAGGGACTTGGGATTCCTCTGTAGGCCAACTTTGGCTTGAGGACTCCTTGATGGTCTTGCCAAGCCTTCCTTCCTTAGACTACTAGGACACTGCCAAACAACCTTCTTTCTCTCCCTCTCTTCTTCACTTGAGGTCAGACTTGCATCATGGTCTGATGACCCTCTAGCCTTCCTGGTTCACATTCTGTTTCTCTCACAGGCAAAATTAGTGAAATCCTCTCAATCGCATCTTGGCATCTGCTTCTGTGAGAACCTGGACTAGCACACTCATTTAAAGCAGAGTTTGTTGTAAGTAAAAAGCCTGTAGGTAAAAAGACTACTGCAGCTAAACATTTTCTCCGTTCCTGCAACCAGTAAATTTTATGGGCACAATTTTTGCAAGGATAAGTGATTCTTGAGCAAAAAAGTCCTATGTCAGACTCTTACCTTTCCTTTTCTCTTCTGTTTTTAAAATTAAGAAAAAAAATGAGGAAAAAGAAATAATCACCTATAGCAAATTTTTAGCGGAGGCATTTGGTAGTGTATTGTGCTCAGATACCTGAGATACTAAGAATGGGGGTGAGATAATATGGCCCTCTTCTGCTAGCTCCTAATTTGGTTGGAAATATGAGAAAGTGGAGGGAGGCTCTGCACCACACACTGTTCAACAAACGAGGCAGATCTAGCTCTGTCATCTTCAACGGAGGGAAGGAAAGATAGTAGAGGAGGAAGTGGGATCATTTTATAGGCCCGGCCCAGAAGTGGGGTATATAACTTCCTGCCTGCATCCCATTGGCCAGGAATCTGTCACATGGGAGGCTGGGAAATGTAGTCTGCCTGAAAGGCAAGGAGGAGGTGGAAATGGGTGCGGGGAACAGCTAGCTATTTCCTACCCCAGCCACTTAGAAGAAGAAGCATAAGGAACAATGGGGCCTTTGTTTTCTCAACAAGTGGGGCTTCTTTTTACAAGGACTTTTCCACATAGTGCTTTCTCTTTATCAGTACACTGGCTGCATCACTTCATTAGAAAGTATACATTTTTATGGGAATATAGAATATAATAAAATATTTTATGGTAGTTGAACTGTCCTAACAATATTTGACTTGCCGGTTTGCTATGAAATCAAGTATTACCAGGCTACTTGGAACAGATTGCAGAGCTGCCTGATGAAAATTCTTATTTCTTATTTATAGGCAGATTGTAGTTCAGATGTAAATGTTAAATGGGAGAACAGGTAAGAAATTTTATCTTGTGCTTCATAGGTGTGTCAAGTGAAAAGATGAATTGTATTTTCTTTTTAAATGCACAAATAGATGGCTATGAATTGGATCCCAAATGAAAATATATTGGGGATCTAATCAAATTACAATGAATTTGGATACAACAAGGCTATTTTATGAATTCAGAATAAAACTGTTTCATTATGATAATAATGCTCTACACTGAACATCACTCAAAGACGGAAATTTTATTTTTAGCTGTGCATCAAATGAAATCAACCATTTACTTTGAATATTGCCAATTTTGGGGGTGGAAGGGGTGGGGAAAAGAACATGTGAAAAATATATCAATAACATTTTATTTAACAGCTGCCTAGACTGTGAGCATATATTTTTCTAAATTACATTAGCTATTTGGCAATTCCAGCTGCTTAGTCCAGATCGCTAACTACTGCACGAGACCACAAAAAGTCAGAATTAGATTAAAAATAACATTTGCGAAATGATAGCAGAGTAACCAAAAACATCACTTTTTAGTTTGGTTCTACGATACCTTCAGTTAAACAAATTCTTTTGCCAGTAACACTTTATGAATTCAGCACTTTAAATTCAGAAAAGATCTTAAAGGTCAACTTGTCTAACCTTTTCATTTCACAGTTGAGAGAACTGAATCTCAAAAAAGCTGAGTAGCTAATTAGTTGCATGGACAGGTTTAGAAGCCAAGTTCATCCATCCATCCATCCATCCATCCATCCATCCACCCACCCACCCACCCATCCATCCATTCACCTATCCAATTAGCAAATATTTATTGAGTGCCCACTGTCTAGACAATTGCTTGATGCTGAGGATACAGTGGTAAACAAAACCAGACATGGTGTTTGTTCTCATGAAAGAGACAAACACTAATCAAATGGTTATATTAATATATTGCCATAAAGGAGAACTACATTATGTATTGAGAGCATATAACAGGGGCTGACCTCTGCTAGGTGGGGATGGCAAGGAAGTTTTACTTTAGGTTATAAAGTTTCAGCTAGGAACTGAAGTTTGAGTGTGCTTTAACCAGGCAAAGAGGTGGAAAAATGCAGCGTGGAAACTCATGTGCTATGATAGAAGTAAGAATAGCATATTTGATGAGCTTGAAATAGGCCAATGGAGCTGTAGTGCAAAGAGCAAGTGAGAACATGATTGAAAATGGGGCTGAAAGATGGCAGAGGCTATGGAAAGAAACCATCTCCCATCCTAGCAAGTTGGTGTGAGGATGTGAGGTTTTGACCTGAGCTTCTCTTTTGCTACAGTATGGCGCAAGCCAAGGGATCAGCATGAAAGCCTTGAGGATGGTGCCAACACAATGGAAGCCTAAGAAGACACTAGTGAGAAATGTGGTCCTTGGTGGCACTGCGTGGCGGCAGGGTCAAGTCTCACCTGAATAAAGAAATAACGTGGGACCTCTAAGTTGTGTTTTTTCTTATGATTTGATTAAGTTTAAATTGGACTTTTTGTCACTTGTAACCAAAACATCACCCTCAAATAGAGACTCAGCCAAATAAAAATGGCAACTACTTTGTGGTTGGTGTGATGTTTGTCACTTTTTTAGCAATTCATGAATATTTGCTGAATTGAATGCTCATATTCATCACTGTGTGGATGTGTGGAATGTTTTCTATGTCTATTTAAATCCTACTCATCCTCAAAGCTCAGGTTAACCTCCCTTTCAGGAGGCTGAAGAGTTACCTTAATCGTCTTTTCAACTGCTCTGCCCTTTCTGTTGGTCCATTAATAGTGTGACTCAATCTACGTGATATTGTATTTTATTTTATTTTTTAAATAAGAACTACATTCTCTCGCCTATTTTTTTTTTTTAAAGAATGCTTTTGAATTTTGATGTCAGTGCTTCACCTATATTTTCTTCTTCTTTGTATCTTTTCAAGTATTAGTCCTCAAATTTTGGGACATATCAGAATCACCTGTGAGCTTGTTAAAAGGGCAGAATCTCTCATATATCATAGGTGCGCGTGTAGAGAAACACTGTATATTAGGTATTGTACAATATAGGTGCTAAGTGCATAATTCACGAGTGGAATTGAATTAAATGTGCAGAAGGGATTTGATTTTGAGATTATCAGAAAGGTTTCTCCTCTAAGGCTCTAAAAATGAGCACCTCATTCAACTTGTCCCCAGTGATTTCATAACTGCTGAGTATCAAGGTTGAGATACTGCATGCTTAAAAGGCAGTCATAATTTTTTATGACTTTAGCTAAAGATGATGAGAGAAACCAAATCTCATCCCTCAAATTCTGCATGAATAAGAGTCACAGTGGCAGGATTTCTTGACAAATAATTTCTGTTGAGAAATCAGCTGACAGTCATATGGGTGCTCCCTTGTAGGGAACTAACTGCTTTTCTCTTGCTGCTTTTAAGATTCTCTCTTTGTCTTTAACCTTTGGCATTTTAATGATGATGTGTCTTGCTGTGGGCCTCTTTGGGTTCCCCTTGTTTGGGACCCTCTATGCTTCCTGGACTTGTAAGTCTATTTCTTTCCCCAGGTAGGGGAAGTTTTCTGTAATTATTTTTTTCAAATAGGTTTTCAATTTCTTGGTCTCTTTCTTCCCCTTCTGGCATCCCAATAATACGAATGTTGGGCCTCATGAAGTTGTCCCAGAGGCTCCTTATACTACTTGCATATTTCTGGATTCTTTTTTCTTTTTGCTCTTCTGGTTGGGTGCTTTTTGTTTCCTCATGTTCCAAATTGCTGATTTGATTCTCAGCATCTTCTACTCTACTGTTGATTCCCTGTAAATTATTCTTCATTTCAGTTCCTGTAGCCTTCATTTCAAATTGGTACTTTATTATGTCATTGATTTTCTCAGTTATTTCCCTAATAGTCTGCTTAAACATCCTTATAAACAAAATTCTGAACTCTGTATCTGTTAGCTTGCTAGGATCTATTTCATTTAGTTCCTCTTCTAGAGATTTTTTCTGTTCTTTCCTTTGTGACATGTTTCTTTGCGTCCCCATTTTGGCTGCTTCCAGGTGTTTGTTTCTATGTATTAGGTAGAGCTGCTATGTCTCCTGGAATTTGTAGAGTGGCTTTGTGTAGTAGGTGTCCCGTAGGGTGCAGTGGCTCAGCCTCCCCAGTCCCCTGAGCTGGGCCTTCTAGGTGCTCCCCTGTGTGGGCTGTGTGCACTGTCCTGTTGCAGTTGAGCCTTGGTTGCTGTTGGTGTCCCTGGGAGGAACTGACCCACAGACCAATCAGCTGTGAGGACCCGCTGCAGCTACAGCCAAAGAGCTGCTGTGCTGGAGACACCGGTATGGAGCAGGATTTACTTCAGTGGAGCTTTGGTGTTCACCAAGTGTTCCCCTTGAGTGAGTCACTCGTGGGTGTGGTAGGGTTGTAATCCAGGGTGGTCGAATCTGACCACAAGTGGACTGTTTCTGGGGCCTCCTGGGAGGTGCAAAGTCACCCTGTGCCAGTGCCTTGCCCAGGGCCACCCAGCATGAGCTACTCAGCAAACTGTAGTTGGCTGCTGCTTGTGCTGGGCTTGGAGGTGCCCAGGAGAGGCCCAGCTATGAGCCAGTGCAGCTGCCGCTAGTGCCAGGCCTGGGACCACTTATCAAGCTGCATGGGGCAGCTGCTGCTTGTTTGAGAGATTTTAGGAAAGTCCTAAGCATGGGGCTACAGAGGCCACTTGCACAGAAAAGCCCCTGGAAATGGCCCGGATGAGCTGCAGGTGGGGAGGGGTGGGGCCAAAGGTGCAGGTCAGGTGCTGGCGATTCAAACATGGCGCCTGCCTGCGGGCTGTGCGGGGAGGACTCGCCACAGGAGCCATGGCCTCCGCCAGCCCTTCTGCCTGGGAGGAAGCCGCCCTCCGCCTCTCGCCCGGATCTCAGGCAGGTTAGTCCCTCCCCGAGTGTCCCGGGTCCTTTCAGGCTGCCGCCCGGCGCTGGGCTCAGAGGGAGCGTCCGAGTGAGTCCGCGCCGGGCCCTTAAGAGGAGCTGCTGGGGCTCCCGCGGCCTCCGCGACCCTCAGGGACAGTCCCCGCTGGTTTCACAGCCTGGAGTTGTGGGGACGTCTCTTCCCGGCCCTGGAGCCCTGGGCTGGGGCCTGCTGTGGGGCTGGGACCCCTGCTCCTCCAGGAAACCCCTGCCGCCGAGATTCCCTCCCGGGTTTCCCCGCGGCACCGGGTGTGGGCCTGCAGCCGCGTCTCTGATTCAGCCCCGACCCGCCGGCGTCTCCCCCTCCTACAGGTCTCGGTGCTGGTTCAGCTCCCTGGTTGTTGGCTTCTGTGCAGCCGGATCTCAGGAGGCTCTGAGGGACGGTGGTTCTGTGTTTTAGTTGTGATTGTGATGTGGTTGCGGGAGGCGGCGGGTGCAGCTGTGACCTGCACCGCCATCTTGTTTCCCAACTTCTGAAAAGTGTTTAAATTGGTGAATTATTTTCCCCTCCAAATGTTTTGGACTCCTGCCTATATTAAGAAATACATCATGATTCTGAACATACAAATGTTTGAATATACATATACGAATAGATATAACTGAAACAAAGACTTGATCCATGGAGTAATATGTACATTATTATTTGAAATGAATTTTGATCTTTTCTAGTTTACCCTTTTTTATTAATTTTTTTCTCAAGACCACTAATTTTTTTCTCAGGGCCATCTGCAGTATGAATACCATTTCTTGGTGTTAGGGTCTTCCCTAAGAAGAAGTGTATAGATTTCAGTGCCTTCATGTTATTGCTTGGGCACATCCAGATAATTCAGAATAATCTCCTCATCTCAAGATCCTTAATTTTTTTTTTAATTAACAAGGACAAAGCATTTATCTTCTTTTTGAAAATATGTTTTTATTGATTTTAGAGAAAGAAGAAGGGAGAGGGAGAGAGAGGGAAACATCGATGTGAAAGAGAAGCATCAATTGGTTGTTTACAGGAGACCAAACTGACATCTGGGAATGTGCCTTGACCAGGAATCTAAACAGCAACCTTTTGGTGCATGTGACAATGCTCAACCATTTGAGCCACCATTTTGCCGGCCAGGGCAAGATCCTTAATTTGATAACATCTACAAAATCTCTTTTGCTATACAAGGTAACATATTCATAGATTCTCAGTATCAGGTCTTGGATCTTTGGGAGAAGTATTTTTCAGGCTACCACAATAAGGGAGACCTGAACACAAAAGTTATATTTGCCTTTCTACATTTGCTTCATGTTCACTGCTGTTGAATGTGTGCATTCAGTGCATGCTCCATGCTGAGTTCAATCAGTGTTGCTGAGTTAATAATGTTTGCATCAACTCTTCACTCTTTTAACATAAGAGTTAATCTCTGTCAGGTCTTGGAGCTTGGCCATGGTTCGCCCCTGTCTCCAAGGTGGGGCCAAGGTGTCTGTGTCACACAGAACCAGAGAGTCCAGAGGCTGGGTGCTACGGCTGTGCCTGTGCCTTTACAGGGCTTTCTCCCAGGATGTTTTGATAAGTGAATCATGAGTCGCATCTCCACTAGGGCTGTCAACACCAACTCTTTGACTATATCTTGTGGGGGCTCACTATAGCCAAAAAGGAAAGGATGACATGACTCTTCTCTGACCACTAAGAGTATCTATGTGTATTTGGATGATAATTTACAGCCATTAAGAAAGCAAAAAGGTTTAGAGAAAAAAATCACCATCAGTCCCACTCCAGCCTCACTCTCAATTTCTCTCTCTTCCCTAATTTGTCATATATTAAACCTCTTTATAATCTTTTCAACATCAAAATCAGGTTCAAGGCTCCAGACATAGGCTGTTGTCCATGCAAATGAATCCCAGACCTACTATTTAGTAAGATGCTAAGATAAAGTGGCATATGCTGTCTTTCTCCATTAAATAAAACTCCTTTATGGACAGAAACTCATGATTAGTGTCAGTCAAGGGAGGAATGGTGTCAGAGGGTGCTGTCATTTGATATCAGTAATTTTTCTTTTGCATTCTTCAAATTACTGTCAAAGGTCATTGAGAATGAAATTAGCTAGGCATTATTTTTCTCAGTAAAATGTATCTGACTGAAAAAATTCCTGTTTTCTGTCCTTGCATTGCTGTCCTGATATGAAAGGAATAATTCAACCCCTCAGCAAGGGATTCATGGTGTGTTCCACCCCTCATACCTTGATTTCATGCTTTTGAGTATTCCCTTTCATTAATCTCCCTGGTCTTTTCTTCTCCTTCTGTCCTGTTCAGAGTTTTCATCCACTGTATTACTTAAGTTCTTTATTCTACTGCTTCTTACTTGAGCAGGAGCCTGGTTATCATATGGATAGTTTGATAAGTGCTAAAGTTAGAAAGCCAGGCTATTCTACTCTTAAGATACTTGCAGTATCTCAAAAAAATCATCTCTGAAGGTTTTGAGTTGCTTGCCATCTAGTTTCTAAAACCCACCAGCTATTTTTCTCAGAATATTGGTCTGAGCCACATGATGTTTATGACAATTCATTATTCCTAATATAATGCAGAAAAGAGATATTGGCTGAAGGTCACAATCATGCACATTGCCTACTTTTCACCATTCAAGATGTGGAACCATGAACTTGATGAATTCTGGGCATCATTGACATGCTTCAGGAAACCAAGTGGCTACTTCATAGATATTTCTCCAGTCTTCAATCTTTCTTGCTAGCTAACTGTGACATTTTGTACAGGGCAAGAACATTCTTTCTTAATATTTTCCTTCAATTCCTAAGAAAACAAATGAGTTGATGATCAGAGTTATGAAGCATACAGGATATCATATCATTCTAATATGTTTCTCAGATTTGAACTGTTTATTTTGCCAGCTCAGTGTTTTATCAGTGCCAGGAAGAAATCTAGCAAGATTGAAAACCTAGTGATATTCTTTACTTGGATATTGATGTAGAGAAGACAGAATAGACTCCAACCTGCAACCAGTTTGTCTTAAGCCATAACAAAAAATAAAGAAAAACACATTTTTTACTTCAATAAAGAGCAATAATGTGCTGTTAAGGTAAATAAGCAAAATTATTTTAAAACCTGACTGAGGTGTGTGACATGCATTTAGAAAAATCTTAGAGAATTTTATGGGAACATTTAAATTGGTTGAACTTTTATTTAGGACAGTAATATGTATGAGACAAATAGATAATCCTTTCTCCATTGAGAGCCATTGACCTAAGGGAAACATTTTTATTGACAACCCATAAGTAAAAATGCAATGTCATTAATTTCCTTTAAAAACAGATAATAAGTATATTATTTAATGTGTTTTTAAAAATTTTTAAACATTTTATTATTAAAATTTCAAACATACACATAGTGAAAACAGTATAATACATTTCCATCACTCAGCATCAACAACAATCATTTTGTCAATCTTTCAACTTCTTTCAAAATTAAGAAATACTTGAGTCATATTTTATAGATGTACTATGTAATTTCTTGCCTAGTCATTTATATTCCTTATGGACCTTAAGACATCTCATCTTTTTTTTTTTTTTTTTAATCCTCACTGGAGGATATTTTTTCCATTGCTTTTCAGGGAGAGTAAAAGAGAGAGAGAGAGAGAGAAAGAACGATGTGAGAGAGACACATTGATTGGTTGCCTCCTGCATACCCCTGACCAGGGCTGGGGATCCAGCCTGCTACCAAGGTACTTGCATTTGGTGGGAATCGAACCTGGGACCCTTCAGTCCGTGGACCGATGCTCTAACCACTGAGCAAGACCGGCTAGTGCAAGACATCTCATCTTAATTTCAATAAATTTCTTACCTCTTACTTCCCTGAGAAGATAGGTCAATTTGAGATCTGCCATTTTTCCTTCTCTCCACTTCAAATGTCTTGTCTGTCTCAGAATTCTGCTCTATTTCTTCCGTCCTCTACTTTTATTTCCTCTTGTTGCAGAAAAATAGAGTTTCTCCTTGTGAAATTAAACCTCCACCTGAGTATTTGGTCACATTTGTCTCCTCCAGAATCTTTTCCTATTAATTTTCCCTGCATTTTCTATCCTTAAATTTTCTCTTGGCTCCATTATCTCTGCCAATAAACATACTCAGATCTTCTCCATACTCAAAAGGCAGAGCTGGTGGGAACATCTTTTGAAATAATTTCCCCCCCAAATTAGCTCTGAGTCAAGCTTTCCCTTCTGTGGTTATTTTTTCCCACGTAGACTTGAAATCTGGGAAAATCTGTGATTTCCTCTTCTTGTTTTTCCTCCAGCCAAGCTCTAGGAATCTGTATTCCTCCACAGACTTTGAATCTGCCCTGAAGTAGGAGGCTCTATTTTCTAAAGATGGCCATGACAATGTCTGCCATCCCACAAGCTTTTCTAGTGTGACCTGACACTCCTCTAATTGGGTGGTAGGGTCTATGTACCTTCCCCTTGAACTGAATCAACCTTTGTGACTGCCTTGACCATTAAAGTATGTCAGAAGTGACACTGTGTGACTTCTGGAGTAGGTCATAAACATGCCATGCACTGCCTTCTTGCTTTCTTAGAGCCCAACCACCATGCTGTGAAGAAGCTCAAACTTGTCTATGTGGAGAGACCACATGGAGAGGCCATGTATGTTCCAGCTAATAGCCAGCCTCAACCACCAGACGTGTGAGTGAGGAAGCCTTCAAGATAAATGTAGCCCAAATGAGTCATTCCCAGACTTTGAAATTTCCCAGCTGAGGTCCCAGACATTTCAGAGCAGAGACAAGCCATCACCATAATGCCCTGTTCAAATTTCTGACCTACAGGATCCATGAGCATAACAAATAGTTGTCTTATGCAAGTTTTAGGGTGGTTTATCACCAAGTCATAGCCCTGAAATACCCAGCCTCCCCTTCCTCACTGTGCTAACTGTAGTTCACACATGCTTCCTCTTGGCCTGATTTCTGGATTAGGCTTTTGCCCTTAATGATCTCTTCAATGGATTTAGTGCTGCCTCCATATCTCACCTGAACAGAGTGCTCTTCTGTTTTTGAAATAGTTTTCTGTCACATTTTTCATTTGCTACCCAACAGTGGGGAATGAGCAGGGCATATAATATAAGGATTATTTTGCAGATAAGGAACTGAGGTTTAAGAAAGGTGGCTCAGTTGGCTGGAGCATTGTCCAGTACACCAAAGAGATTGCAGGTTCGATTCCCGGTCAGGGCACACACCTAGTTTGCAGGTTCCATCCCTGGATGGGGTGCATACTGGGGGCAACTCATGGATGTTTCTCTCTCACATTGATGTTTCTCTCTCCCTCTCTCTAAAACATATCCTTGGGTGAGTGTTAAAAAAGAAAAGAAAGGGAGGTTTAAATGACTCTCAAAATAGCTTGGAGAGCTGGAACTAGAGCTATAAGAAAGAATTCACTAGAGAATGCAGCTTCTCAAACTAATTTTCCCACAGAATCCTTTCTGGAAATACCTATCAGCATTTGAAGAACACTGGTTTTCCAAGCAACACAGTTTGGGAAATTCCCTTCTAGTCCAATTTCCTCTTTTTATAGATCAGGCTTGGGAGATTCCATTTCCAAGAGATATTTAAATAAAAGATACAAAAGGGACAGGAACTGGAGTGCAGGTTTATTCTGAGAAGTCATTATAGCTTGATGTATGTGTTCAGAATTTTTGTATGTTTGTACTTTTATAGTATTTCTATCAACCTGGCTCCTGGTGTGCCAGATGATAGAAGAAAAGATGAATTTGGAGGTGTCAGTGCCCTTTAGCCAAAGACCACTGGGAGCATACTTGGTTAAATAAGGTGGATTTATTACTCATTGCAGGGAATCACGGGATGCCCTCAGTAAAGGGTGTTAAAAATAACATACGATTTGGGCTGCGGTTGGTTTAGTCAGGGGAGAGTCTAAAAAAGCAGGAGTTTAATCTAGATTGGACGCTGTCAGAAAGTGAGGATAATTCTATGATTGGGTATCTTGTGTGTGGCACAGTGACTTTGTTTTTGTTTGTGCTTAAACAAAATTATGAAGTGGTCCTGTTTGATTTTATCATAATCTTAAGAGTAACCTTGTTTGATACTGGTGTTCTATGTGTTTGTTTATGTCAACAGAAGAGGAAAACTGGCCTGGCTGTGTCAGACAAGCTTATAAAAATATTGAGGTTCAGTTGTGAACATCAGATTAGTTTTGGATATCAGAGGTTGCTTTTTTTCTTTTTCAGAGGTATTTATTCTTAATCATCTCAGGTATTCAAGAGCAAAGCAGATGTCTTTGTCTGAGGCCAAGACTCATTTAAAGGAGTTGGGGGTGGGGTTTTTACTGCTGGGTCGTAGGAGATAATTAAAGCAAAACACCCCACATGCAGATGGCCAACGGAGTTTGTGAGTAGGATTAGATTCTTATTGTATATAATCTTCAAAAGAATAAAAGAAACTGTTTCTAAAAATGAAAACTACCCTTCTAACCAATGTCTTTTAGAATTCTGACCCTTTTAATCGCTGCCTCCTTAGAAGAAACAAATCCTCCTGATTTGGGTCATGAAAACTCAAGAGGTGTACTTACAGAATTACATTAGAATGGAGAGAAAATATTTGTGAACTCAAATCCTGGCTCATAAAGCAACACTAGCCCACTTCACACAACTGGTTAGTGTTTGATTTCGGACTAGAATTCAGGCCTCTGATCCACAATTCAGTACTATTAAGTCCCTAGTGCCACCTGGCCTAGCATGGCTCAAAGTTGAGCATCGACCTAGGATCCGGGAGAGCGAGGTTCGATTTCCGGTCAGGGCACATGCCCAGGTTGTTGGCTTGATCGCCAGTAGGGGGCGTGCAGGAGGCAGCCGATCAATGACTGTCTCATCATTGATGTTTCTTTCTCTCTCTCTCCCTTTCCCTTCCTCTCTCTGAAATGAATAAAGATATTTTTAAAATTCCCAGTGCCTAGATCATGGCCTGGTATAGGATAGGCATCCACGGAATGCTTATTGAATGGATAAATGAATTCAAAACAGATACTGGGTTTGGAACTGGATTGGCCAGAGGTGACAGGGAAATCAATCAAAGTTTAACTGGCTGATTTTGACTAGCTTCCTAATTTTTCCTGTCCCCATCTGCCATTCTCACCTCATCCCTTCTACGTGGGACTTTAGTTTTCAAAAGGAAGCATAGGATTAAATAGCTTCTACTTCTTCTATACCCTCAGATCTGTGTCTGAAGCAAACTGGGGCTCATTGTATTGGTTTTCCAGCAATAGAACTCAGAAATAATCAGTAATCAAAGAAAACCTTTGAAGAGTTCTTCAAGTACAGAGGTGAATTTTCTGAATATAAAAATGTTATAGCATTCATTTTTCAAAATCAATCAAATTGGCACTCAAGTACACAGGAATTGACATTATTCATAATAGCATCTAGAGCCAACTGTTTTTGTCCCTTTATGGCCCTTAATAGGTACATCTTCCATGGAAATGGTTAATAACATTTTAAATTGTTACTTCAGAACTTATGAGATCTGATCCCCATTCCTATATTTGATGATGTATTCCCAATGGTTTTGAAGGAGAGTAAGACTACAAAAGGGAAATGTTTTCTTCTTACAGCAGTGTAGCTCATAATTAATTGACCATCATCATCTCCTATTAGTAAGATATCTATGATCCTACTAATTGAAAATGAAACTGTTCTCCTAATCACAGAAAAAAAATCCCAATATTAAACTGTTTAGTCTTTGTTTGCTTAAAGGCTGGGCTATTAGCCAAGTGAGTTTATAGGAACAATTAATCAAAAAGTTTAAACAACTGACTTTTAATGATTTTCTGGCCACACTGGTTGAGAAAACCCCTTACTTAGCAGATTGGCTTTGGCTTTCCCAGTAGCAGAGGAGTAATTTTAGTGAGGTTAAGGAAGTGTAAGGGAAGGGGACCACAAGATAGAATAAAATATATCATCTTCATCAAAACACAAGTATGATGCTTTCACATAGTTATTACCACTTCACAGAAATCCTGTGAGGTGTAATTTTCATTCCCATTTTACAGATAAGGACATCAAGGCTATAAGATGTTAGGAAATTCATTTAATGTAAGTGGTATAACCACTATTTAGATTCAATTTTTGGACTCTACATCTTATTGTGGGTCCAGCATTCTTTTTGCTATATCATTTGGCCTCACAATTTGATTAATGACAAAAGAAAATATGAGCAATGCTAGAACATAAACAGGTGAGTAGACAAATGCCCAGAGTCTGTTTAACTTGCCATCACAATTCTGGATATGATTGTTACACTTATGCTTATATTGGAAAGACATGTAACTTACAGAGTTGATAGGTAATGTTCTTTAAGTTGAGTGACTGGATATTATTATACTTAGTGAATAATTGTTGTTTTGGACTCTACAAATATCTTATAAGAGTGGAATACAAGGTAGATGGTTTTAGAAACAAGGAATGCACTGTTTTCCTCAAATTATTTCTACCGCAATGCTACATTCCTACCGCAATGCTACATGTCCTTATTCTACTTACCAGCAAAGTATTATGCGAGAGCACAATTTATTATGATGTCATAGAGACATGATCTAGTGTGTAAAGGATGCTGCTAGGCCTTGTCTTTTTAGAAACTTATTGTCTAGATATCAACATAGAGGCAAGAGAATGAAAACTCCTGAAGTATGGGTTGGCAAACTTTTTCTATAATGGGACAGATAGTAAGTATTTTAGGCTTATCAAATCGTATGGTCTTTTTTGCAGCATCTCTACTCTGCAGTTATAGGGCTAAAGTAGTCATTAGTCATAGACAATACAGAAACAAATGAGTGTGGCTGTGTTCCAATAAAACTTTATTTATGGACACTGAAATTCAAACTTAAGATAATTTTTATGTTTCATGAAATATTATTATTCTTTTGATTTTTTTCCCCCATTAAAAAATAAGGAAAAGAACTATTCTTCATTCACAGGTTGTACAAAAGCATGCAGCAGGCTGGATTTGGCCCGTGGGCCACAATTTGCAGAGTCCTGGAGTGATTAGTACAGAATTGCTGTAAAGGATGAAAGAGATATATGTGTGATTGGGAGAGAGGAGAAGGACCTTAGGATGAAAACATACCTGACTTCAGGTTTAGAAGGGGACAGAGGAGAAAGCTCTTACTCAGAGTAGGCAGGCACCTCTTCCCCGCCACAGTAATGATAGATGCCTGCTGCCTTGAGGAATTGTTCTGAATAGATTCACTCAGAATGACTCATTGGCTTGAACAAAGCTGGGGAAGATTTTCTGCCTTTTATTCAAAGGGAGTAATTTGGCCCACCTTCGTCTCTTAAATTAAAATTTCCAGAGCTCAGGCCTTTAAGCCTCTTAACATGATTTACTTCTTATACCTTTTATCAGCATAGAATAGCTGCTTTTCTCATCTTTTCTTGTAAAACCCTGTTCCAAATGTACAAGGTATTTTATCCACATGATGTTTCATGGCTATTTCCAGGCCTATGATCATGGAAACACAAAAGCTATAGAAAATTTAAATGGCGCCCTGTTAAGTGTTGTGGGCAGCATTTGACAAGACATAGATAACCTGGAGTTTCAGAGATGTGATTTGAATTTCTTGTGTTCCTTCCTCCCTACTATTTTTTTTTTCTTTTTTACTGAGGAATAAATTGTGTATAGAAAAACTCATTCTTTTTGGTATATAGGTCTATGAAATCTGACAAATGCATGTAACCACCATGAGGTGTAACATCTAACAGTTATGTAACTCCATGATAAGCAAGATATAGAACATTCCCATTAACCCAGAAAGGTCCCTGGTGCCCTTTTTAAATTATCCTGCCCCCTAAGCCTAGCCCCTGGTAAACACTGATCTAGATTCTGTCCCTATAGTTTTGCCTTTTCCAGAATGTCACGTCTATGGAATCATACAAGATGTATGTAGGCTTTTGGGCCTGGCTTCTTTCAGCTGGCATAATGCATTTGATATTCATCTATGCTGTTCCATGTATTAGTAGTTTGTTCCCTTTTATTGCTAAGTAGATTTCATTGTATGAGTACTACACCAGTTTGTTTATATATTCTCCAATGGAGGACATTTGGGCTGTTTCCAGTTTTTAGTGATTATGAATAAGGCCAGTATAAACATTCATATAAGGTTTTTGTATGAACATAAGTTTGTGTTGCTCTTGGGTAAAATCCTAGAAGTGGGATTGCTGAATTGTGTGTTAAGTATATGTTTAATTTTATGAGAAACTGTCAAACTGTTTTCCACACCATTTTACATCCCCTCTAGCAGAGTAAGAGAGTCCTAGTTGCTTTTCATTCTGGCCAGTGCTTAGTACTGTCAGTTTTTGTCTTTTAATGGTGGGGGTTCAATAGGTGTATATTAGTATCTCATTGTGGCTTAATTTGCATATTCAAATGACTAACAATGTTGAGCATCTTTTCATATGCTTATTGGCCATCTTTATGTCTTCTTTGGTAAAATGTCTGTTTACCAAATTAAAAATGCCCATTTTTTAATTAGATTGTTTTCTGTTACTGAGCTGTATGAGATTTTTATATATTTTGGATATTAATCCCTTATCAGATATATGATTTGCAAATATGTTCTCCCATTCAGTGCATTGTCTTTTTATTTTGTCGATGGTTTCCTTTGCAGTGCAGAAGCTTTTTAGTTTGATGTAGTCCCATTTGTTTACTTTCACTTTTGTTGCCATTGCATTTGGAGTCAGATCCAAAAAAATATCGACAAGAGTGATGTCAAAAAGTTTACTGCCTATGTTTTATTCTAGGAGTTTTATGGTTTCTGGTCTTACATTCAAATGATTAATCAATTTTGAGTTAATTTTTGTGTATGGTGTAAGATAGTGGTCCAGTTTCATTCTTTTGCTTGTGGCTAGCCAATTTTCCCATCACCATTTATTGAATAGACTGGTCTTTTCCAATTGTATGTTCTTTCCTTCTTTGTCAAAAATTAATTGACCATATATGTGTGGGTTTATTGTTTGGTTTGCTATTCTGTTTCTTTGATCTTTGTGTCTGTTTTTATGCCAATACCATGCTACTTTGAGTACCGTAGCTTTGTAATATAGTTTGAAACCAGGGAGTGTGATGACATTGGCTTTGCGCTTCTTTCTCAAGATTGCTTTGGCTATTCAGGGTCTTTTGTGGTTCCATACAAACTTTAGGATTGTTTGTTCTATTTCTGCAAAAAATGCCATTGGGGAGCTTCCTAATTCAAGTTGTAGGGTTAGATAGTTTACTAAAAATTGTTCTTGCTTTTTGAGGTAGGCCTGCAGTGCTATGAACTTCCCTCTCAGGACTGTTCTTGCTGTGTCCCATAGATTTTGGGTTGTTGTGTGTTCATTTTCATTTGTTTCCAGGAAGTTTTCGATTTCTTTCTTGATCTTATTGGTAACCCATTAATTGTTTAATGACATGTTATTTAGCCTCCATGTGTTTGAATGTTTTGAGTGTTTTTACTGTAGTTGATTTCTAATTTCATGCCCTTATGATCTGAGGTGCTTGATACGATTTCAATCTTCTTGAACTTGTAGAGACTTGTTTTGTGTCCTATCATGTGGTCTGTCTTTGGGAACGACCCATGTGCGCTTGAGAGGAATGTATATTCTGCAGGTTTGGGGTGAACTGTTCTGTAAATATCAATTAAATCCATCTGATCTCGTGTGCCATTTAGTCACTGTTTCTGTGTTGACTCTGTCTGGAAGATCTATCCAGTGAAGTCAGTGGAGTGTTAAAAAGTCCACGACTGTAACTGTACTGCTGTTGATCTCTCCCTTAAAGTCCTTAAGGTTATTATTGATAGGTCCTTATTTATTGCCATTTTAATTCTTTATGCCTATGTTTCTCTCTCTATTTCTTCTTATGACAGCAGTCCCTTTAACATTTCCTGCAATGCTGGCTTGGTGGTGATAAACTCCTTTAGCCTTTTTTTTTTTTTGTCAGGGAAGCTCTTTATTTCACCATCTATTTTAAATGATAGCCTTGCCAGATAGAGTAGTCTTGCTTTCAGATCCTTGTTTAGCATTACCTTGAATACTTCATGCCATTCCCTTCTGGCCTGTAGAGTTTCTGGTGAGAAGTCAGCTGACAGCCTTATAGGAGCTCATTTGTAGGTAGCAGGTTGCTTTTCTCTTGCTGCCTTTAAGACAAACAAATCTATAGTTATATTTAGTGGCAAAAATACAGAAAAATATTTCAAATGACTTTAAACTGCAGTAATTTGACTATATATATATTCCTAGGGAGATATACCCTATGGATTCAAAAAAGCTAAAAAATTCAGTTGTATGTTATAAACCAGATCTGGGCATGTAGCAACCCAAAACTGCCAGGGAATGTGGGAAACCATTTGACTTTCCACTCTCTGTAGTGTGAGGCAGCAAGGGATAATGGGGTTGGAAATGGCTTTGTGACAGCCAATCAACTGGGCCAGCCATTGTTATCTACTGGGGCCACCTCCTCTCAGTTTCCACTTCCCTTGGATTGGGGTACATAAAACCTTTTCCCAATAGCAGATAAAATGATGGTGAGGGTTGCTACCATGACAGAGTTGGGCACCAAATCTGGAACTGTGTCTTTTCTGACCTATGGAGGAAAGATTCTAAGTTTGTTATCAGTGGTTACTAATCTCTCATCTCCAGGTTAACAGTGGAACACCACTTCCATCACTTATTTTTATGTTGAAGAAAACAGTAATCATGCTTAGAGACGCTTACATTTCGTAACAAGACCTGTGATTTTAAAAATATATAATAGAAACCTAAAGTCTGGAAAGATGCATGATGTGTAAATTCAGTCATCATTGTGCAAATACATACGCACATAATAAATCCAGAGATGGCTGAGTATATTTTAGAAATATTATAGGCCCATTGTTTTGACATCCTGCAGGAGGTAGATAAATTGTGAAGTATATGTTATAGTATACTGAGTAGCTTGTTAACAAGATGTCTTTTGCTGGAAAATATTTTAGCAGAAAAAACACCCATCAGCACATTTCCAGCTTTGTTCTCCTCCTTTGATTTCACAGGCACATTTAATAGCACACACACAAAAATTCTTATTTGATACTTATAATAGTCAGTGAATTATTGGGACCACAGCTCATTTTCCCATTTTATAGATTAGCAAACTGAGGCTCTTGGAGTTTCAATTATTCGCTTTTAAGATCAGCTTGGAGGCAAATTTGGATTAGAAGCGTATATCTGATTAGTGTCTTTTGCACTGTGACACTTGTACCCTTCTTTCATTCTCTTCACTTTTCAGATTGAGATTGCTTGGGATAATTTGGCACCCTCAGATGAGTGACTAGGCCATAGATTTCTTCCTTAGACATATGGACCTCAGCTGCAGAGTTTAAAGACTGACAAGAGAATTCTCAACTCCCATTAGCAATTGCAGAGTGTAGAAAAGCTGAATTAATGAAGATAATAGCCTTGCTAGGAATTTTAAATAATGCACTTAGTGCTTTCTCTGTTGGCCTCTTAGAAATATCATGGGTGGTTTTAAAAGAGCAAGAAATGGCATGACAAAATCTGCTACCTAAGGACACAGCTGGGTATGGATAGGAGAACAATACTCTGGCAGACATAGTAGCCTGATAGCAGTGATTTTCAATTCTGGCCACAAATAATAACCACTTGAGGGACTTTTAACGATTATTTTTAATTGAGTTTTAAAATAAACATATAAATACACACAGAACAAAAATCTTAAGTGTACAACATAATGAATTTTTCCATATGCTTCCACTTCTGTTACCATTACCCAGGTCAAGATTTAGAACATCCCCAGCACTTCAGAAGAATGCCTCTCATTCAGCACCTTCTTTCAAGGGTTACCACCCTTCTGTCTTTATCACTATAGATGAGTTCTGCCTGTTTTTGAACTTCATAAAAATAGAATCATAGCAGGTACTCTTGTTCTGTCTTGTTTCACTCAACATTATGAATGAGAATCATGCATACTTTGTATGTATCAGAGAGTTACTCTTTTCCATCACTGTGTGGTATTCCATGGCAGGAATCTACTACATTTTATTTGCCAGTTCTAGTGTAAATGGACATTTAGATTGTTTCCAATTTTTCTGCTACTATGAATGAAGCTGCTATGAACACTTTTGTGCATGTCTTCTGGTGGACACGGGCACTCATTTCAGTTGAGTGCATACCCAGGAGTGGATTATCTGGATCACAGGGCAGATGTATGTTTACTCTATAAGAAACTGCCAACAGGTCTCCAAAGTGAATGTACCCCGCCGAAATGACTCAGTCTCTGAGAGTGGGGCCTTATCTGAAGGATAGGAGTCCTTGAGAATCTTGGCTATTCTAATGCAGTGAGAATGAGAGCCTCTGTGTCCCGACCTTAATGCCCAGACATGTATCTTTGTTATTATCTCAGCCCCAAAGAGATATTCCATTTATTGTTCAAAACAAGGAAATCATTCCTTGTTCATAGATCTGACAAAGAGCTGGGATTCCTCCTGTGGGGTTTGCCTCTTAGTTCTCCCTTTCTTTCATTTTACTCAGTGGGGATCAAAATAACTGCCTTACTCCTCCTCAAATCCCTGAACACAGGAATGGAAGGCTTTGTCATATGCCAATGGGATTTTATGCATCAGGAAATATGATGTGTGGGGGTGGGGCAGAGAGCTCTTTCCACATGGATAACCTCAATCTTTTTTCTAAGTGCAAAAATTCACCTCCTTCTAGCGTTTCTCTACCTAATTATGCTGAAGGATTGTCATCCTCTTTTCCATCTGTCAATGTTTTGAATCAACTTTGCTTAAAATAAGTTTTACAAGCAATATGGCCCATTTATTTACGGTTCATCTGGGATCTACAAGAATAGCTAAGAACAGCTAATATTTAGCATTTACTATGTGTAAGGCACCCTGCTATGGCTATGCATTCATTCTCCCTCAAAACAAGCTCATGAGCTGTTATCAAGCCCATTTTACAGATGAGGAAACTGAGATTTTGAGAGCTTAAGTAACTTGCCTGAGTTCATGTGCTGATATAGTATGGAGCTAGGATTCAAACCCTTGCATTCTGACTTCAGAGATGGAACTCTTAATCACTAATCATGTCATCTCTACTTGACAATCAGAAGTTTTGAGAGTTATTTATGGTTTGATACATAAAAAACAGACTATAGACCTTTCTGAGTTACAAAGCTCCTGGAATGAAAAATGCCAAATAATGGTAGTGTCTTGAATAATGGAGCAACATGGAACGGCTGAAGGGCATCATGCCATGCATTTAATGCCACTTCTCTTCTGTGGTCTTTAATCTAGAGCAATTATAGAGGATTCCTGTAAGGTTAGGAGGGTAAAGCAGATGGCAGACTTCCCTGAAAGGCCCTGCCTGGAGATGGTAAATGGGAAGTCTGATAGAGATATCAGTTCTTCAGACTAGTCTCAGAGTAGTATTCAAAAAATTAAATTAGCTGTCAATATTTAAACATTGAGAAAATTACCACGGACATCAGAATTTTATTTATCTCCATTGGAGAATAGGACAGTGCATGCTTACTTCCTCAAGTGGCACTAGCACTTGCTGAATCTGGATCCCTTTAGATGGGGCTCCCAACAGCCCCCACCTGGCCTAATTCATGCAGGTATCTTACCTGCCTACCCTTAACCTGCCATGTTGCATCTAAACCCCTGCATCAGTCTAGAGCCCTTAGTGCTAGAAGACTTTGTCTCTGTTTGGCTGCTAGCCAGTGCCACTGAGAGCCTTGCCACCCAACTTAGGGAGAGTATAAACAGACCAGAGTCAGAGCCCACATCCTCTACTTCTTGGAGTGTTCTGTGTCTCCCTTCTGGCAGGGGTGAATTTCCTGGGCCCTGTTAAGGAGACATTCTGTGCTTTTGTTTCTCTTAATGTCACTAAGAGACTAATTTGAGACTGGCTGGAAAGCACATTTATTCTGCCACCTGAGCTCAGGTGTGCATACTGGCACAAGATAGCTTGACCAATCCTTCCAGAACTGTCTGGGACTCATGAAGAGATTTTGTTATGATTGCAAATGACAGTATCATAGTCAGTTTGGGCTGCTGTAACAGAGTATCATAGACTCAGTGGCTTAGACAACAAACATCATTTCTCACAGTTCTGGAGGCTGGAAGTCTGAGATCAGCATGCCAGCATGGTCAGGTTCTTGGTGAGGATCACATGGTGGAGAGAGAGCGAGCTCTGGTCTCTTCATCTCCCCATAAGGGCATCAGTCTCATTATGACCTCATATAAACCTAAGTTCCCCCAAAGGATCCACCTCCAAATACCATCACATTGGAAATTAGGACTTCAACATATGAATTTGGAGGGGACACATTCAGTTTGTAGCACACAACATCAATATTTCTAGCAAATATTAGTACCCATCAGCTATGTATTTTTAAGTGATATTTCCTGGGTTAAATTCCTTTAGATTTTCTGGGTCCTAGATCCTTGAAGCTTAGAATAATTCTACTGCTGCATTCTGCTTGATGGCATTTCCCCTACTCTCCAGGAAGGAAGAAAATGAACCTATATATTCCAAATCAGCTGGAGCTCACCTTTTGCTCTGGGAGATTAATGTGGTTGAGAACACCTTCCCAATTGCACAGCTTAAGCAAATATTGGGCTTTTCCCACTGTGTTCTCAGTTCCAGGCTGGATTTCCACAGGGTTCCCTCAACCTCCACTGCTGAATTCATACTGGGCATCTTGATTCTGCCCTGAACTTACCAGAGTTCGAGGCTCCTCTGCCAGTTTTTTAAAAAACAACATCCATGTAGACTCGTTAGCTTACAGATTTAATCCAGCTCTGGGACTCTCATAGAAAGCTTTAAACTGCCTCCTGAACAACTCTTCAACTCTTCATTGTCTAGCAGCTATTAGCTTACCCCCCCACACACACACACACCTCTCTCCCTGTCCCTGTCCCTGTCCCTCTCCCTGTCCCTCTCCCTCTCCCTCTCCCTCTCCTTCTCCCCCCGTTCTCTCTCCCCCTGACTCTCCCCTCATGTTTGGCCACCTTCAAAGTTCTCTAACAAGGAGCATGTTTTCTGGGTCTTCCTGCCATTTGAAGCTTCCCTAGAAAGTAAAATTTTCTCTATCTTGTCCCATGTACCAAAAGACAGTATGGAAAGCAGCATTACCTTTCAGCTCAGATATGTTTTTCTGAAAATCACTGACTTGTACCAAACCACAGATTTCATCAGTTCCAAAGCATATATTTCCCTCCTGCCACATTTTAACATCTGTGAAACTGAGACATATATTATGCCTGGTAGTGGGCCATGATTTAATTGCCAGCATGTTTTCTTTCGTAGTGATATATGAAATAGTTGTGTTAGAGTTAATAACATCTTAGATTTGCTGAGCCATAGTAATATGAGCATCTTGCTTAGAAAATGTTTTCTTGAGACATAACCTATGGACACAGACAATAGCATGGGGAAGGCCTGGGGTGGGGCAGGGGGTGGGTGGAGGGAGGCAAGAAGGGAGAAAATGGGAAACATCTGTAATACCGCCAACAATGAAATAATTTTTTAAAAAAAGAAAGTTGGTGTCTAAGCCTGTATAAGGATGAATTATGGGAAGGAAGGGGTTGGGAGGTCTAGGGAGAGACAATAATATTTGCAAGGCATCTGAGCTGGGAAGAGAATGGCCTATCCAAGAAACCAAAAGTGGTTTGGGGAGGCAGGAGTATAGAGAGCAAAGAGGGTAATGTGCCACTTTAAATGGATGTGAGGGTTGCACAGAAATATTTCTGGAAAGTGCTTGGGACTTACAGGCACTCTATAAATGGTACTTTGATTTGGTTTGTTTTCTGGACAAATGAATGAGAAAATTTGTGGTATTTCATCAGTTCTCTCCCGCCCCACCCTCGCCCTCCTCCTTCTTTTTAACATTTTAACGCCTCTGAAATTGGGATGCATCTTATAGGCTAGAGTGTTTTATTTATTTGACAGAATTTCCCCCCATAAATGGTATCTTAACATTGATGAAACATGGTATATAAAAGAAATTGTTAAAATTGACACACCATCCCCTTGTTCCTGAGTCAGCCTGAATTCCTGATCTCCTACAAATGCTGATCTGTCCACTTGGAACTTTTTTACTGCTGCTTTTCCTAATCCAGGCTTAGATTGTGGCTCACCTGGCCTGGTCCATTTGTGCCTAGACCCTTGATGTCAACAAGGTCTTGTAGGGCTGACCCGAATGTCATTTTGGGCTTCTCCAAACCTGTGTAGAAAGGAAACAAACTTTATTTGTTGGTATTTGAGGGTATTTGAGGGTATTTGAGGATGGGTATTTGAGGAAACAAACTTTATTTGTATGTCACTTTCCTTTGTAAAAAAAATCTTTGATAGATTTCATATTCATATTGTCTTTAGAATCAAATTCAAACTTTTCAGCCTGCCATTCAAGGCTTGCTGAAACCTGGATTTAATTTACTGATTCAGTTTTTCCTTTCAGTGTCCCCTGAAGTCCTTTTTGGAAAGTTTTCTCCTCAACCAAGTTGTTATATCTCACGTTTAGGCTCAAAGAGCTTTTAACAACAGCTCTCTTGATAGAGTTCTATGCTGAAATTGCACACCTCTCCCTTTTTATGGTAGTTTTAGGACAACCCTTCAAGAGAAGTATTATTAGTTCTTCTTCACATATAAGGAAACTGAGACATCTGAAGCATTGAAGTAACTCACTAAATTCACACATCTGGGCGACATGTTCAAACCCACATCTGTCTGACCTCAAAATCACATTCTTTCTACCATACCTCACTGCTGGCTTCTGATGTTCCCTTTCCCTGGAATCTCTCTCTCAGAAGTTTCTCATGTAGTCATGTTTTTTTTGTTTTGTCTTGCTTTGTTTTGTTTTATTCTCATCTGAGGATATTTTTTCCACTGATTTTCAGAGAGAGTACAAATGGGGGGGGGGGGGAGAAAAAGAGAAAGAGCGAGACAACATCGATGTTAGAGACACAAGACACAATCCATTGCTTGCCTCCCACCCACAGCCCAGGGGCCAGAGCCTGCAACTGAGGTACGTGCCCTTGGCTGGAATTAAACCTGGGACCCGTCAGCCCACAGGCCCACGCTCTAACCACTGAGCCAAACTGGCCAGAGCTGTAGTCGTGTTCTATCCTCGTCAAGGTCATGTCCTCTAGGAGGCTCTCTCTATCTTGCCCAGCATTTGAGGATTGCTTCCTCTTCTATAGTTACTCTGCACGGATGCTTTATGCCTGCTGCCTAAAACTTGACTTATAATTTGTGCCCCCCCCCCCCGTACAGTACCTTGTGTAGAGTGCCCTCGAATGTGTGTGGCTGAGGTTGGTTGAAAGGGAATCTTAGGAGCTTTGATTGCAGTTGAAAAGCTAACTTAGATCAAGAAGGAATAATGAGAGATGGCCCTATATCCTATTTCTTATTCTTAGGCTTCTCTTGGGAAATGGCAAAGAATCAAAACTTGTCAGGAGGCTAAAATAGGTGCTGGAGAGGATTTCAAACCAGAAGTTCCTGGTGCTAATGTCTGCAAGTGTTTGAAGGAATACAAGCAATCACGAAAGTCTATTATGGGTTCTTAACTACTTGGGCTGGACAGTGGTAAAAGGTCAAGGTGTTATTTATTAGATGTTATTTCTTGGAGGACTAATGAGCTTTGCTCTGGTCCTCGACTTCTGTATTTCCATGAACACTGGCCAGGCTTGGTTATTTAACTCAGGCTAGCTATTTTGCCCCTCACACTGAGGTCCTGGACAAAATGGGGAGTGGATGAGTGACTGGTGAAATGAAACTGACCCCTCTTCCCTAGGGAGTTAACAAAGCATGGCTTAAAACAGGTAGTTACGAGGGCAGAAGGATTACTTTGACCAGGGAGAGGCGCCAAAGCAGACCAAATATTAGACCTGGAAAATGGTTGAGTTGCCTTTCTCATAGGATGGCTGTTTTTGATGTGCTTTGAAGCATGTCACTACGTGGGAGGCAAGGGCAGGCTGTGGATGTAGGGTAACGTGGTCATGGTAGAAGCTTTTCTCTCTACTGTAAGTGTAAAATTCAACTGTGTGTTATTCTAGCAGGCAGCAAAAGGCTTCTAAGCACTAGGCTTTTTAACTCCTTTCAATGAAATTTTAATTTTTGAGTGGATCATATGCTTTGAGGCTCTAGGTGGTAGGAGTGCAGGTAGGGAAGAGGAAGGGACAGTAAATTCTATCCCCCCCCCCCCCACACACACACATACACATACACAGAGTACAAACTTGAGGATGCTTCTCAGGACCAGCTTGTCAGCAACCACTCTAAATCGACTGTGATTTTGTCCTTGCCTCTCTTTGTAAAGGTTTCTTTTTCAGAATTTTCAGCCAACAGCTTCCAAACTGTCATTTACAATTTACGGAAGGACAGAAAGTAGAATAGTTGTCAGCAAGCGGCATAATTATGTGCCAGGAAATGACATGGCAAACAGTCTAGCCTGGCAAGTGCTAGACGTCTCTTTCCCTATCTTCTAGCTTCAGGCAGGAGAACTACAATATCTGCTGATCTTTTTGTGACTTATTTTACAGTTGAAGTGCAAATTACTAAGGAGTATTTGGTCTGGAGATCAGAACTTGGGCAGAAATTTATTTTTTAAAAAGCGAAGCAGTGGTGAAATAGGACTTGGAAAGTAGGATTTTATGTTATGTTATGTTATGCAGTGCTGTGCTATGCTGTGCTGTGGTATGCTATGCTATGATATACTGTTACATGTTGTTATGTGTTGTTCTGTTCTGTTCTGAAATGTTATTGTGTAACCCAGTGGTTCTTAAAGTGTGGCCCCTGATGCAGCGGCAGCTGTATTACTTGGGTGCTTTTGTGAGCCATCCAAGAGCTACTGAATCAGAAACTCTGCGGCTGGAGCCCAGCAATCTGAATTTTAATGTCTTGCAGGCAATTCTGATCTATGCTCTGGTTTGACAAACACTAGTATGTGATAGATGGCAAGTAAATCCTACCTTGTTTTACTTGTTTATTAGTTATGAATGCAATTTGCTACAGAAACAGAAACCAGAAAACCTAGCAAACAGTGGGTGTATAAGTAAGAAAGAATTTTATTATTCTCACAAAACAAGAAATACCAAGGAAGGCCATCCAGATTGTTATCCAGGGCTCAAGGATAAAGTCTAGGGATCCAGGCTTTTTCTAGCTTTCTATTCTCCCACTCTTAAAAAGCCGCTTTTGTTACCAGATTTGCAAGATGGTTGTGGTGCCTCCAGGCATTATTTCTATGTTCCAGACAGGGAGAAAAGGGAAGAACAAGGCCTTCTACAACTTCATTCAGGTAGAGTAATTCTGCTCAAGGATTTCTGCCTGTATCTCATGGCCAAAACCATGTCATATGGCCAACTCCTACAACACTAGAAGTTAAATCAACTTTAGCTTTTTAGCCTTTATGATAGAGAAAGTCAAGGAAAAAGGGATGGAGGTGAGAATAATTTGGGGGAAGACCAATCCATAATATCTTGTTCAGCTTGAAACTTGCAGCTAATTCTGTTGCTTTCTTTTATTTTTATTGAAATTCTTGAGGTAGACCATTATGGAAAAAAATCATCACCTTAATGTTTAATAGGAAAGTAGAATTAACAAAATGTTTTCCATTTACACTTTAATTTTGAAATTCAATTTATTAAGGAAAACTCAGGTTTTATTGTCTGAGTAATTATTTTACATTAGGTTAAAGGTTTGGCTGAGTTTGCCTTCTTCAGATTTAATGTAAGATTTATGAAATAATGTAAAATAAAGTGAAGTAAGAAATAATGTGAAATACTGTGCAGCTCCACATATTTGGGCTATAGTGGAAAGTCTGAAAATTTGAATATTTCAAGATATGCATCTAATTTCTTTTTTTCTTTACATGGAAACTGGGGAGCTTTATTGATTATATATTGTGCTGCAGAGCCAACAGACAGCATTAGAGCCAGAGGATACAGGCAGATAGGCAGCTTCAACTATATACATGCACCCAAGGAGCCCTGAGTCACTGCTCATGGCTTTGCCCTCGTTTCCAGTGACAAGGTTCTGGCCTCTTTGGTCCAGTGCTTGGAGCAGGAATGTAGAAGCTGTGGCATCTCTACTCCAAGGGCCAGGGGTGAGACCTGAGCACCTGCCTGAGCAAGTAAGTATGGACCATCTATTATTTCTTCAAAATATAAATAATAATTAGAATTAGGCTCCAGAACTGTCACATACAACTTCCTTTTATTGTAATTCATAGATAATAATGATGATTGATTTATTTATAGTAAGAATTGTTTCCAAGCAGTGTTAAAGCTATTTATAAGTCTCTACAATTCTACTAATTTGAAAAATGTTCTTTTTCTAAAGGGAGAAAAATGTTAAGAAGTAACATTTTTCACATTAAAGCAGATAAAAATAGCAAGCCACTTTATTAACAAGAGTTTTCCCACTGTTACTTCTATATTTTGCAAACTTTATAAATTACAATATTGGATTTAGAAACAAATGTAGGCTGGAGTTTCATTTTACAAACTTCAACATGGCAAATTAATGGTAAAGATTCATAGTTAGCAAAAATTTAGAATTTACTGCAAACACCTAGAGGATGTCATTTTACCTTGCTATTATACTTTCAAATCACAATTGGGGTAACATTCTAATTCTTATTTGAGTTTTTAAAAAAATAGGCTTTATTTTTTTAGAGCATTTTTAGGTTCACAGCAAAATTGAGGGGAAGGTACAGAGATTTCCAATATACCTCTTGCTCCCCCCACTCCCTATTCACAGCCCCCCCCCCCATTATCAATATTCCTCATCAGAGTGGTACATTTGTTACAATGGATAAACCTACACTGACACAGTTTTATCACCAAAAGTCCATAGTTTACATTAGGGTTCACTCTTGGGTATTGTACATTCTATGGATTGGGGCAAATGTGTAATGGCAGGTATCCACCACTCTAGTATCACACAGAATAGTTTCATTGCCCTAAAAATCCTCTGCTCTCCACCTATTCATTCTCCTTATTTGATTTTTAAATCTGCACAACTCTTCCCAACAGTTTCATTTTCATTCAGCCACCTTTTAAAATTTGGGGGTTTTCTTTCTTTTCTTTTCTTTTTTATCAGTTATTCCTGTATGTAATTTAAAGAATTTAATACTGTACTTCCCAAGACTTATTATGACTAAATATCAGTTCCCAGCTCCTCTCCTCAACCCTCACTTAACCCATTTTCCTTATTTAGAGGCAACATTTTAAACTTCTTAATTTGTATTTTTTTTTGTTTATCTCTATAGCTTTAATAACATGCTTATGTTTCTACTTTTACTTTTTTTAATTTGTAGAAATTGTGTAATATTTTCCACTATCCTAGACCAGGACTTAACTCTTGCAGATCTCTTCACCCTCATCACACACATAAACATTTCCTATGCACCCATTTTCCAGTATAGTTTTATTATAATTTTAGTTAGCTCAATAATTTGAGTATATAAATGCTATTCATAGCTGAGCCACATTGAGCCTCTGATAAGACATGACTAAAGAAATAATTAAGGAATTGGAATATAGATTTAAATATTGACTCAGAATTCAGCTTGCATAGATAAAAATTCAGCTCACATAGAGAAGTGGTGAAAGAGGGATTAAAGGGACATGAATAGAATGAGAATGCTCAATATATGCTAATGTGAGTTTTGGAAGGAGAAAATTAAAAAAAAAAGGGACCTAAGTGACTGATAATGTAGACTAAGGAAGAACAATCAAATGACTAGCAGGGACATTTTAGAAAAATCACACTACAGTGTGATTTTCCACTTCTGGGAATAAATGCAAAGAAACCCAAAACACTAATCAGAAAGAATCTATGCACCGCTATGTTCACTGCAGCACTATTAACAATAGCTAAGATCTGGAAACAGCCCAAGTGCCCATCAGTAGATAAGTGGATAAGAAGCTGTGGGACATATACACCATGGAATATTATGCAGCTGTAAAGAAGAAGGATCTCTTACCCTTTGGGACAGCATGGAGGGACCTGGGGAATATTATGCTAAGTGAAATAAGCCAGGCAGAGAAAGACAAACATCACATGATCTCACTTACATGTGGAATCTAATGAGCTAATTAAACTTATGAACAGAATAGATTCAATGACATGGAAGCATGGATCAGACTGATGAATCTCGGAGGGAAGTAGGGGTGTGTGTGTGGGGGGAGGGAGAGATTAACCAAAGAATTTACATTCATATATGCATAATCGAAGGACACAAATAATGGTGTGGTGAGAGACTGGGGAGGACGGTGGGGCAGGGTGGAAGGGGTCAATGGGGAGAAAAAGGGACATCTGTAATATTTTGAACAATAAAAAAAGGTCTTTACTTGGTGACTCAGTGATTATTCAGGAAACTTAATCACTTTGCTGAGGTGCAAGGAGATAGAATTTTCCTTTTTAACCTTGCAGGTGAATATTAGGAACCACTGTACAAGGCAGTATGCTGGGCTGTCAGTTATCAAATGTCATTGCTCTTAATAGTACACTGGGTTCTTGGAAGTTTCTTCAACTTCAAATCCCTGAGGTCTGAGAAGTGCAGTGATCAAAGATGTCAGGTTTGTGGGAAAATAAGCTGCGAGTTGTGTGCTGAAGGCCTCTCCTAGAATGGATTAGAGAGCTTTCATGCTTTGGCAATGGACAGATCATGCACCAGTGGCTACATCATGCTGGCGCTTAGTTTTCATTTGCTGCCCTCTGCATCCTGGGGTGCTTTAAACTGCAGCCTCTATGGGAAGAGTGTATTCAGAATCCATCCATTATTGAACTGTTGATTGACTTTTCAGATGAGAGAAAGACTTGATTTGACAAATTTCATCCTTATGGACATTAAGGAATTGAAGAAAAGACAAAATTGCTTTTACTAATTTTCTGACTTAGATGCTTCAGAAGTCATTTGTCATTTTTACAGTCTGAGATTAGGGAATGTTTTAAAGTAGTGAAAAAATTAGAATGGAGTGTAAAAACAGGATATTAAGTTTGCATTTCAGTATTTCATGGTCTCCAAAACTTTTTTCTTTTTTCCAAATGGCAGTTAATTTAGTAGTACATTTTGTGTGGTAAACAAGGGCTTAAATTGCCTTACATTGAATCTGTCTTAAATTAAAGCTGAAAATAGAAAGTGTTATGGTACCTAGAGCTGTTTTTCTTCATGATGTTCTTACTGCTCAGGAACTTAGTGTGAGCTGAGGGTTGAGCATTGAGATCCAATGGGTTTGGCACCTATGAGTTAGCTTTTTTGTTGTTTGTATTCCACATATAAGTGAGACTATATGGTATTTGTCTTTCTCTGACTGACTTACTTCATTTAGCATAATGCCGTCAAGATCCATCCATGTTGTCACAAAATGGCAAGATTTCATTCTTTTTATGGTTGAGTGGTGTTCCATTATATTATATATATAATACCACATTTTCTTTAGCTATTCATCAATGTTCAATCATTGATGAACATTTAGATTGTTTTCATGTCTTGGCTATGGTAAATAATGCTGTAGTGGACATGGGGGTGCATCTATCTTTTTGAATTAGTGCCTTCATTTTCTTTGGATAAATACCCAGAAGTGGAATTACTGGATCATATGATAGTTCAATATTTAATGTTTTGACGTAACTTCATACTGTTTTTAATGCACCAATTTACATTTTTACCAACAGTTAACAAGGGTTCCCTTCTCTCCACATCCTGGACAGCACTTGTTATTTCTTGTCTTTTTAGCAGTAGCCATTCTGACAGGTGTGAGGTGATATCCTGTTGTGGTTTTGGTATGCATTTCCCTGATGAATTGTGATGTTGAGCATCTTTTCATGTACCTATTGGCCATCTTTATGTCTTCTTTGGAGAAATGTCTATTCAGATCATCTGTCCATTTTTTTAATTGGATTGTTTGGTGTTTTTTTGTTTGTTTGTTTTGTTTTGTTTTGTTTTTTGCTATTGAGCTGTATGAGTTCTTTATATATTTTGGATATTAACCCCTTATCAAATATATGATTTGCAAATATCTTCTTCCATTCAGTAGGTTGCCTTTTCATTTTGTTGATGGTTTCCTTTGCTGTGCAGAAGCTTTCTAGCTTAATGTAATCCCATTTGTTTATTTTTGCTTTTGTTGCTTAAGGCGACCTCTTAGACAAAGAAAACAAATTAGATTCAGATGAACTTAGTCATTAAATTGCTAAAATGTTTGTGTCGGGAGAGATAATATCAGCAAATTTATACTATTTATTTATTTACTTATTTAATTATTTATCAAGAAAGAATATGAAGCTCATAAATAAATGAAAAGCAACATGCCCAAATCATATAATGTATAAAGAGCAGGATTGGGATTAGAAGCAGGTCTCTTGACTTTTTTACCAGAGAGTTTAAAAAAATTATTTAAAATAATATATATATTAATATTAATGATATGAAGGTAATATTCCAAAATGGAATAATATAAAAGTAAAAGTAAATAAATATTTTAGCAATTAATTATATTAATATTTAATGTATATAATTAGTAATTTAATGCCTATTTTAGTCTGGCAACTTACAGTATTATCCCATTTAACCTCTACCACAATTATGTGCATTATAATCCCATTTTACTGAAAATTACCTAAGATCAGAGAGGTTATGTAATTTATATGAATTCACACAGCCAGTGGATAGCAGAAGCGAAGAAGCAGAAGGTCCTTCTGTTTTGAAAGCCTACTCTTCTTTATGTGCCAGATTGTCTTTATGAAAATGACATTAGCAGGCTGAGATTGTACCCCAATGAGGGACACATTTATTTACTTCAAAAACACTTTGGAAAAATTTTATTAAAAACCTAAGCACAAAAATGAGACTTTTCTTTTAAACTATAATGTTTCTTTCTATAGCAGTCTCCTCCATCTCCTCAAAGAGATCTGTACAGGAAAACAGCCTTCCATTTATAGCAGTTAGCTTCATGCCTCTGCAGTGATCCCTTGAGCTTGCAAGATTCCTGCTGTGTCACATTGGATTGATCCTGCTGGGAAAATTTACTGATCAAGCTTTGATTTCTCCACTGATAGCACACCATCTATCATTTTGGTTAATGTGCATCTTATCCTTTTATGTGGTCAACTGGAGGGAAATTCGGCACAGCTTCTGTTTGCCTTTTATGAAAGTGAGCTTTCTTTTTTGTTAAATTGTGTCCACAAGTATATTCTTGTGTGTGTGCTTGTGCGTTTAATACCCTAGTTTGTAAAAGAAATTCTTTTTTGAAGCAAAAGTAATTCTTCATGCATAGAATGTAACCTTAAACTTTCATAGCATATATGAACACTTTCTTGAAGCTGAGAAATAAATCTCCTTTAGCTAGATGATTAATTTTTGATTTGGGGTATTTTCTTAAAAGCTAAAACATTGAGCATTTTTAAAATGAAGTAATAATATTTTGAATATTTAAAAAAATGAAGTAATCGTTCCAGAATGTGTTCCCAGATTGCATTGCCAATTCAAGTCTGGCAGTAGTTCAAGTAAGCTGTAATAAACAGATATAAAGGCTTGGAAGTCTGTGTTCCTGTCAAGGGCATGGGCTGGAAGGGCTATAATTGAAGAATGTTTCAGAGCAGCTGTATGTCTTGAACCCAAGGTGAAATACCAGCTAGGTTGCTCATGTGATGCTGTATTGGATAAACACAGTCACCCATGTATTTGGGAGGGAGAGTGCAGCTACATTCATCTTTAACCTGGGAATACTCCTCTCTGGTAAGGTTGTCTTGGTAGGTTCAGCATGCAGCTAAAGTGAACAGTTCATATCTTTGAGATGACTATGGGAATTGTGCAATGACCGAAGAGCCAGACAGATGTTCTTATTCAAAGACTCTTCTAGCTGTCTATAGCTGGATATCAAACCACCCCAGAAGGGGGGCTTAAAAAATAACAATTACTTATTTTGCTCACCAATACAGGAGTTGCCTGGGGCTTAGCCAGACAGTTTCTTTTGAGATCTTTCAGATGGTTTCAGTCACAGTAACTGAGATTAAGACCATCTCAAAGGCTCCTTCACTCTTACACCTGGTGCCTGTGCAGGGGAAATCCAAACAGCTGGAGACTGAAACAGATAGGGATTCCCGGGCATCTCTGTCTCTATATGGTCTCTCCAACATGGTAGCTACAGGCAGCTGAACTTATTATATGATGGATAAAGGCCCTCCAAGCCGGTGTCCCAAGAGACAGCATTTAAAAGGTGCCAGACACAAAGTAGAGTGCCTAAATGGTAAAAATTATGTTTGTCAAAGGTATTTTGATTATAGAATTCCAAGTAAGCTGATCGCAACTAAAGCACATTATTCTCTTTATAGTGGAGTACCTAAGGCTGACCTGGGGGATTGGAGAGTGTGAGGTGTGTAGTTGTGTGCTGTGTATGTGTGTGTTGCAAAGCATAAACAATCTTATGAATCCTAGAATTCCCCTTGTTCCTGGTTAGAGAAAAGAGAGAGAGGAATTCACAAGATCCTGTCCCTCTTCATCTCCAGCTTTTTTTTTCGTAATCTGAGGATTTTGTGTGGCTCTGTATCACCTTCAGTCTTCCATGAGGGAACATGTATAACTACCAAGTTGTGCAGCAATAATTGGGCATATCATAGATGAGGCTATGCATTTTACTTGGTTCTAACCAGGCTTAAGTGGCTCAGTCTTTAAAGCTAATGAATTTAGTTCAACTCAAACAGAGGAAGGTAGCTTGATTATTGCTAACTGGCTATAAAATATAATTACTGTAAAAGTAAAAACATCTTGGAAATTAAGCAAGGACTCCTTGTTTTAAATGTGTTTCATTTAGAGAATAGGGGAAGCTTTTTTCAAGAAGTGTAAGAAGGGCAGGCATTTTGCTAGGGAAATTGAACCTTGAGAGACCCAAGTTTAAATATATACTTACTTGAGTAACCCTTTTAATATCTAAAGATTAATTTGTATAATCAGCTCTAGAAGCTTGTTTTACTTACTCATCTTTAGTCTAAATTGGTATTTGTTTAGTTTTAAATGCACCTTGGATGCTGTTCTTTGGGACTTATTTGTGGTAATTATTAAGTTTACTGAGAGAAGTTGGAACCTAAGTATTTAAGAAATAAAATTATATGGCCATTAATTTGTGAGGTTACTGATTATCTTTTAATTTTAGGAGTTTAAAGTTCATTTCAGAATCATAAAGGAGAGATGACAAGTCAAGTTTATAAACTAAGGCACTGGCTTCGACAACTTAAGGAAATTATCCTAAGTCTAGTTTCTAATTGCCTTGATCCGTTGTGTGAATTCCTCCCCCCATTTTGTTTTTGATTTTTCATAATAATAATGGGACAAGCATTTCTTGTAGAGAATAGTTGGCTTATTAAGAGCATGTTTAAGCTTTAAAAAAAAATGCACCAGTGTATTAGTAGAACTTCCTTATGTAAATGTAAAATCTTTATGGCTACATCTGGTCTCTCAAGCCATACCTGATTGTCAAGAAAGGAAGGATTACAGCTTCTACACTGTTCTCAAACTAATTATGCCAGGTTAATATTTTTCATATAGTCTGAAGTAATGCATTTTATTTTTTAATTAATTAATTATTTTTACATTTACCTTTATTGTTGAGAGTATTACAGGTGTCCCCTTTGCCCCCCCCATTGACCCCTTCCACCTCACTCCCACCTCCTCCCCAGGCCTTCACCCTGTCATTGTCTGTGTCCATGGGATATGCATATATGCATATAACTTCTTTGATTAATCTCTTCCCACCCTCCACCCCCCTTCTCTCTTCCCTCTGAAATATGATCTTCTGTTGCCTGTGTCAATGTCTCTGGATCTATTTAGTTTGTCAGATTCTTTTGTTCATTAGCTTCTTCTTAAAGAAGACCCTTCAACTTTTCCTGTAGTGCTGGTCTGGTGGTGATGAACTCCTTTAGCTTTTCCTTGTCTGTGAAGCTCTTTACCTGACCTTCAGTTCTAAATGATAGCTTTGCTGGGTAGAGCAATCTTGGTTGTAGTTCCATGTTTTTCAACACTTTGACTATTTCTTGCCACTCCCTTCTGGCCTGCAAGGTTTCTGTTGAGAACTCAGCTGACAGTCGTATGGGGGCTCCCTTATAGGGAACTAACTGTTTTTCTCTTGCTGCTTTTAAGATTCTCTCTTTGTCTTTAACCTTTGGCATTTTAATGATGATGTGTCTTGCTGTGGGCCTCTTTGGGTTCCTCTTCTTTGGGACCCTCTGTGCTTCTGAACTTGTAAGTCTATTTCTTTCCCCAGGTAGGGGAAGTTTTCGGCAATTATTTTTTCAAATAGGTTTTCAATTTCTTGGTCTCTTTCTTCCCCTTCTGGCACCCCAATAATACAAATGTTGGGCCTCTTCTTGAAGTTGTCCCAGAGGCTCCTTATACTACTTGCATATTTCTGGATTCTTTTTTCTTTTTGCTCTTCTGGTTGGGTGCTTTTTGTTTCCTCATGTTCCAAATTGCTGATTTGATTCTCAGCGTCCTCTACTCTACTGTTGATTCCATGTAAATTCTTCTTCATTTCAGTTCATGTAGCCTTCATTTCAAATTGGTACTTTATTATGTCATCGATTTTCTCAGTTATTTCCCTAATAGTCTGCTTAAACATCCTTATAAACAAAATTCTGAACTCTGTATCTGTTAGCTTGCTAGGATCTATTTCATTTGGTTCCTCTTCTAGAGATTTCTTCTGTTCTTTCCTTTGTGACATGTTTCTTTGCCTCCCCATTTTGGCTGCTTCCAGGTGTTTGTTTCTATGTATTAGGTAGAGCTGCTATGTCTCCTGGAATTTGTAGAGTGGCTTTGTGTAGTAGGTGTCCTGTAGGGTGCAGTGGCTCAGGCTCCCCAGTCCCCTGAGCTGGGGCTTCTAGGTGTTCCCCTGTGTGGGCTGTGTGCACTGTCCTGTTGTCATTGAGCCTTGGTTGCCATTGGCGTCACTGGGAGGAACTGACCCACAGACCAATTGGCTGTGAGGACCAGCTGCAAGTACAGCCAAAGAGCTGCTGTGCTGGAGACACTGGTATGGAGCAGGATTTACTTCAGTGGGGCTTTGGTGTTCACCAAGTGCGCCCTTTGAGTGTGTCCCTTGTGGATATGGTAGGGTTGAGTCTGACCACCGGGTGCACTGTCTCTGGGGCCTCCCAGGAGGTGCAAAGTCACCCTGTGCCAGCACCTTGCCCAGGGCCCCCCAGCATGAGCTACACAGCAAACCGTAGTTGGCTGCTCCTTGTGCTGGGCCTGGAGGTGCCCAGGAGAGGCCCAGCTATGAGCCAATGCAGCTGCCGCTAGTGCCAGGCCTGGGGCCCCTTATCAAGCCGCATGGGGCAGCTGCTGCTTGTTTGAGAGATTTTAGGAAAGTCCTAAGCATGAGGCTCAAGAGGCCACTTGCACAGAAAAGCCCCTGGAAAGGGCCTGGATGAGCTGCAGGCGGGGAGGGGCGGGGCCTCCGGGAATCACGGGGCGGGGCCAAAGGTGTGGGTCAGGTGCTGGCGGTTCAAACATGGCGCCTGCCTGCGGGCTGTGCGGGGAGGACTCGCCACAGGAGCCATGGCCTCTGCCAGCCCTTCTGCCCGGGAGGAAGCCGCCCTCCGCCTCTCGCCCGGATCTCAGGCAGGTTAGTCCCTCCCCGAGTGTCCCGGGTCCTTTCAGGCTGCTGCCCGGCGCTGGGCTCAGAGGGAGCGTCCGAGTGAGTCCGTGCCGGGCCCTTAAGAGGAGCTGCTGGGGCTCCCGCGGCCTCCGCGACCCTCAGGGACAGTCCCCGCTGGTTTCACAGCCCGGAGTTGTGGGGACGCTTCTTCCTGGCCTAGAGCCCTGGGCTGGGGCCTGCTGTGGGGTTGGGACCCCTGCTCCTCCAGGAAACCCCCGCCGCCGAGATTCCCTCCCGGGTTTCCCCACGGCACCAGGTGTGGACCCGCGGCCACGTCTCTGGGATTCAGCCCCGACCCGCCCGCGTCTCCCCCTCCTCCCGGTCTCAGTGCTGCTTCATGTCCCTGGTTGTGGGGCTTCTGTTCCGCCGCATCTCAGGAGGCTCTGAGTGATGGAGGTTCTGTATTTTCCTTGTAATTTTGATGTGGTTGTGGGACTCAGCGGGGGCAGCTGTGACCTATGCCACCATCTTGATATGTCTCCAGTAATGCATTTTAAAACATTTTTTGATTGATTTTTTAGAGAGAGAGGAAGGGAAATAGAGAGAGAGAGAAACATCAAAGTAAGAGTAAAACATCAATCAGCTGCCTCGTGCAGGCATCCCAACCAGGGATTGAACCTGCAACCCGGACATGTGGGCTGACTGGGAATCTAACCAGTGACCTTTTGGTGCACTCGTCTGTGCCCAACCAACTGAGCCACATCAGCCGCCGCTGAAATAATGCATTTTTATTGCCACAGAGATATCCACATTTGTGGTTATGACATTGTTGCTTATAACTGAGAAACCTAGACCAGTGCTACTGGTCTATGAGCTGTTTGCTACTGGTCTGCAGTGAGATATGGAGTGTGCACCATATATGAATCAACTGTGTCACTAAACACACACTGTGTAAAAGAAGGGAAAAAAAGAGCATGTTTAGTGCTATATGGCCAAAGGTAATGTTCTGGGGAATTTCTTTACATAAAACCCTTGGTTTATTCCATCCTTTTGGCCAGATATCTTTTTCCTGTTCCTCTTTATCTCTGTGATGATCTTGCACCCTTGAAGACTCTACTTAGGCCTTTACATCTCCTCTCTTCCAGTTGGATTACTTGCCTTGTCTTAGCAAACATAGGACTACAATGCACACGTTCTTTTATGGTTTCTATCGATTGCAATGAAAGCAAGTAATTATCTGTTTAGATGTCTATTTCCCCACTAGATACTAGCATTTTGAGGATGGGAACCTCCTTATTCAAAGTGTACCTCTATAATCAAAGAAAATTATATATGCTCAGAAGATATCGTGCCTCAAACTCAGGGCACATGGTATGTACCCAATAAATGCTTGTGGAATGAATGTATACAAATATCCTGGCTTTTGAACTGTTGCTTTTCAAAAACCCAAATCAATGGAAAATTAACTTGATAAAGTGGGCCGTGAGCCATTTTGATGAATGAAAAGCACAGTTTGAATCCTGAAGAATAATTTGCTAACATACATTGCAAACCAATTATTATGCTTAATAATAAACCAAACTGTGAATTTTGCTATTTGAGGGTTTTATTATCTGTGAACCCTAACTGACTGATAGGTAATATTAGTTACCAATGACTGTGTAACAAATTACCCAAAACTTAGTGGCTTACAACATGCCTTTATGATCTCACAGTTTCTGTGGGTCAGGAATCTGGGTGTGGCTTAGTAGGATCCTCTGCTTCAAGGTCTCTCACAGACTGCAGCCATCTGAAGGCCCCAGCTGGGCAGGATCCAATTTCTCATGTAATTATTGGCAGAATGCAGTTGCTCGCACATTGTTGGACTGAGGCCTCAGTTCCTCATGAGCTTTTGGCAGGAGGCCTTCCTCAGTTCCTTACCACATGGGCCTTTCTACAGAGCATGTCACAACATGACTGTTGGGTGCATCAAGGGGAGCAAGTGAGAGAGCAGGAGAGGGAGCCACCAAGAAAGAACATGTTAGCAAGACATAAGTAACGATGTTCTGTATCTTAATTTCAGAAGTGACATGTCATTACTTTTACTATATCCCATTGGTTACTAAGCCCAACCTACACTCAAGGGGAGGGGATTACACAAGAGTATAAATACAAAGAAGTGGGAATCATTGGGAGCTGTATCAGCTGCCTACCACAAATAATAAATAAGAATTTAAGAAAATTACAAAATGTATAACAGTATCAGGGAGTACAAAAATATAACATACTACTGTGATTTAACTACTAAAGAAATGGAAATATGGGAGATACAAGAAAGTATAACCCAAATTCTTTAATCCTTAATTCCTTAATCCATAAGCATTCATTGACTGTTTACTTCGTGCCAAGTATCATAGTACACTCGTGGCACCCCAGAGAGGAATAAAACTGTATTAATGACTGAATGAGCTTAAAGATCAGAGAAGGAAATAAGAATGGTGGAAAAAAATCATTGTGAAAAATGTCATAATATCAGTGCTTTAATAGTGTATAGTGCTAGAGTGGGTGTCAGGAAAGTATACTGAGAGTTGCTGAAAGTTGTTCAGGGAAGGGAGCAATGAGAAAGAATTCCCTTAGCAAAGAGTGGTGAGAGGAAGAGCCTGTGGAAGAAAAGAAATGTTGCTTATTTAGAATTAATGAATTTAGGATTTTGCTGATCAAATAAATGCATAGAAAAAATTATTAACTGTCCCCCAACTCTCAATCTCACTGCCAAAGGAAGCAAGGGCAGTTCAATTTTACAGAATGAATAGAGATGACTAAGTAAAAATAATCTTTAGAAACTGCTCTTCTCTCCTTGGAGATTAGTTGGGCTGGATTTATCTGAATTCATGACTTGTTCCTGATGAAACTTTGAAACATGCACACTTTGTCATTAGGAACATAATTGAAGCCCCTCTGTGATATTTCTCTAACCCTATGAGCCGGGTCAGTTCCAAGTGGCTTCTGGCCACCTGAGACTCCACCAAGCCAACCTTGATGGGCAGTGTTCCCACCAGGCTCCCCTGGAGGTGTCTCCTTCCTCATACCCATCAAAGCCTACTTAAAATGTTTCCTCTCCAGAGGGGAGTGTAGGAGGAGACTTGGAGTCAACATCTGAGCTGGCAGAGAAACTGAAACCTGTACCACCTGATTTTAAAGCCGGCATCTAAGGTAGCTACAGAAATTATCCATAGTGATGTGGAAGAGAGAGGTATGCAGGACTGTAGATTATAATTACACCATTTTGCTTTTAATTATCTTATTTTTTTGCTTTTACTGTCACCCCAATTACATTTTCACAAATATACCTCCTTTCTTGTGACAGGAGCATATATTTATTTCTGAGTTTAATTGTTTTGAGCATTATTCAATTTCACATTCTTCAAAATAATGACTATGGGATGCCATTATCTAACTATGAGTTCTCTACTCTGCCAAGTCATTGTCTCCTATTTTAAAATGTTAGGTTGTATAAAAAAGTTCTGTATGCTAGGGAGAAACTGTAGTTCCCAGAGGGTGACAGAGTTAACATATGAACCCAAAGCCTGTGTTTCCTGTACCAAGCCAAGCAACAAATCCAGTAGATAAAAATATTGCCTGGAATCTTTGAGAAATCTGCAATGTCAGGAAAGCTTGCAGGCAGTGATAGCTGGGCAAATGGTCTTTCTCTTTTCCAATAAGGAGGAACATTCTTCAAGCTACAGGTTGATAAAGCTTGCTGTCAGTCCTTGGAGTGAGCAGGTGAGTAAGATGAGCTAGGAAATTTTATATAAGGGAGCAATATTAACTTTCTGATCCTCTACACTTCCACAGCTATCAACACTACTTTCTGTATGTAGCTTTTTTAATTTGCTTGTTTATGACATAAGATCCAGCATCCCCTTGTCTACTTGAGGGTCACAAAGACCCTCTTTCTTGTTGACCCCAAGGCAGTTCTCAGAAAGCATCTTAGTTTCTATTTGAATATAAAAGAAAGCTTTTAATTTCAATGTTTGCAAGAACTAGGATGGGCTATCAGCAGGTTCTCATTGGTAAAAACTTTCCTTTTATTTTTCCTGCAATGCACCTTTTCTAAGTGACATAGTCTGATTTTTAAATTCTGAGCCACAACAGCCTCACATTTGAAATTACACTATAATTATATCCTTATATATCTGCCTCTCCTACTAAATTGGGAACTCCCTGAAGGTTGGAGTCCTGTGCATTCATTTATGTATTGAAATGTATATAACAGTACCTGGCACCTAGCAAATTGTAACAAATGCTTGTCCAAATAAAGTCATTCATTCATTTATTCAGATTGTTTAATCTCCCTGAACTTCACTGATTTACTAGGATAATAGTACAAAAACTACCTGGCAAATTGTCCGCTACATAGTGGATACTCAGTAAATAATGTGCTATTCCTTCCCACTACTCAGAGATGCAATGCACAAAACCTAGAGAGGCAGATACTATTTTAGAGCAGTTAAGTGTTCTGGGACCACATTCTCATAATCTGTTCTAAACTCATCCATGTCAGCTTCAAATTTACCAGTCTATACATCTCTCTCCTTGGCAGGAAAACAGAGGGAAAGGCTTCCTGGGCATCCTGCTTTCTCTGTCTTCCATCAACATGATTTGTGTACAGACTGTGAGCCCTGTTACTCTTGCTGGGTGAGCACAGCTGTAAATAACCCCTAACCTTCCAGATGCTATTTGTTTTGGTCCAGGCCTCTTTTTATTCATCCTTGGTTAAACATCTGCATTCTAATTTTTGTACGTGACTTTTTTTGTGTCTGAGTTCATCAAATGACTTTATCATTTATTTTCCACTTTTATCAGGAGAGCTCAGAACTGTTTAATGCTTACAAAACAGAAACATAAAATATCACACATCACTAATATAGTCAAATTGTTACATGTGATTTGAAATCTTATCTCTTCATTAAGGAACTTCATTTTGGCCCTGTCTATTTTTATAAGAGGCAAACTTATTAATAAAAGTTCTGTGAAAATATTTTTAATGGTTCTGCTGATCAGGATGAGAGCCTAAATCATGAACTTGATTAAAGAGGCTCAGGTCTATAGTTCCTTAATTGCAGCTCTGAAATCCCCAAACTCCTGACAATCTAAAGGATGTTTTTTTTTGTAACTTATTTGGAAACAAAATTTGAGCTGAACTTAAGAGAGGTTATTTATAGTCTCTTTTTAACTTATGTTGTGTGAATATTCATGTTTCATGGCAAAAATATCAACGTTTGCTTACTGCATGCTGCCCTAGGCCCCATTGGAAATGTTCTGTGATATATAGTTTGTGTTCTCTATAGCCTCCTTAAAATATGAAAAGTCTGGGTTTTGAAATATGTTTAGTCCCAAGAATTTCTTTGGGGGAAGGGATTCTGGGCCAGTAGTTATCAAGCTTGATCCCTGGGGTGTTGGTATACATATATAAACACTTATGTGTAATTAAGTTCCATCATCTTTAATTATAATGGTTTAAAATAATATTAAAAATAGTTTCTACCTACCAAAATATTTATAGATGAAATAATGTAATGTTTGAGATTTGTTCAAAATGGGAGGGAGGAAGTGGTTGTCAAGAACTTTGAAAAGCCTTAGATTTTACCCTACTTGCAAACTCACAAGTTAGTCTGCCACAGTTTCATGGACATAGGCAGGAGACATGAAACACTTGGGTCAGAGAAAAAAATACTTTATTATTCACCAAACAGCAAGCAGCATTAGTTTTATGTTCACATCATATCCCTCTGCCTTCCAAGTCCCAAGGGGCAATGTGAAGTGGCCCAGGTGAATGCTGTGCAAGCAATGGGTTTGCACCACAGCTGGGAACTTCTGAATTTATGGAATCTGAATCTTTTATATGGCAGTAAGCCAACCTGCCTGACCTTGCACTGGATGGAGCCATTATCTTTGTTATACTGGTCGGTAAACAGACTTGCCCTCTGCTCTGAGGAGTGACACTATCTTTATTATCCAAGATTGTTTGCTGTACAAAAATCCATGAAAAGATAGTCCATAACAAGGCAGTCAATGTATCTGCTCACAAGATATGCAGAAAGACAAGACACTCACAGAGAATTGTCACCCATCAGTGGCAGTTGTGGTGGAGATGAAACAAAATAGACTTAGTTGATAATTATTAAAACTAGGTGATGGATACATTGAGGTACAGTCTATTTTTGTATATTTTTAAAATTTCTATTAAAAAAACAAGTAAAAAAAAGCAGCTACTATAAGTAATATGCTATGTGACACTCCATAAATCACCATTGAAAAAACCCATAGATAATTGTGTTAACTCTTCACTGTCTTGCATCTCTACTTCCCTGAACAAATGTCTAAAGTCTGTTCAGTAAAGGTTCTTTGAGGCTAATTACATTATTGGTTTGCTAGAGTATTGACAAGTTTATATGATTAACTCAAACCTCTACTGGTTAAATAGCCAACTGTGAAAGTAGAGAATATTTGGAAATGGTAGAAAATAACTTTTCGGTTTTTAATATGTGGGGAACATAACATACATATCACATATACATAAATACACACATCACAATATACATATAACATATACATATCACATAGTGTATCAGTGAGATGGATCCAAAGGAGGCTTCATTAATCTGCAAGGCCTTTTATTCATATGAATAGTAATCAGACTGTCGAAAAAGGAAATCTTCAAAATAATGCTAATGTAGATGTTTTGAGCAAATATATGTTCTTAAAATATACATATTTTAGTAAAACATAAATACATTCCTGTTCTAAAAACAGAAGTGTCAAGACTAGAAAGTGAATGTCTTAATCCCCACAGACCAAGCACCACCTCCTCTCCGATTTCCTTTTTGCCTCCGGGAAGGTAATTACTGTTAACAGTTTGGTGTGTATTCTTCCCAGCTAGTTTCTATAAATTTACATACATTAATATGCAAAAGTATAAATACAGTTTTAAAAAACATAAATGAGATTATACTGTGCATACTTTTATATATCCTATTTTTTTCACTTAAGGGTTTCTTGGAGATATTTCCATTTCAGTATATAGAAAACCATTTCTGTTTTTAAAACTGTTGCATAGCAGGCCTGGCTGGTTTGGCTAAGTTGGTTGAGCATTTTCCCATGCACCAAAAGGTCACTGGTTAGATTCCTGGTCAGGGCATATTGTTAGGTTGCAGACTCGATCCCCAGTAGGGGGCATGCAAGAGACAGCCAATCAATGTTTCTCTCACACATAAATGTTTCTCTCTCCCTTCTTCTCTCTAAAAACAAAACAAAACAAAAACATATTTTTTAAAACTTTGCATAGCATTACATAGGGTATATGTATCATTTGAAATATCTAAGCTCATCTTTCGCTGCTACAAATAATTTTTTATAGTTGTTATGAACACATATCACCATTGCATTCTGTATGAAGAAAGCTTCATGGACCAGGTCCTGCCTACCTGGATCTATAATCTAAGACAACCTCAACACAGACATGTAGCAAAAAACACACAAAAAAAACAAAAAAACCTCTGTACGTGTCAAGAGTTTTGAGACTATATTTTAAAATTGTGAAACTTAAATTCTCTTGCTGAATTGAGGAGGAAGGGAGCTTAATAAGGAATCGTATGTTTATATAGTCTTGAAGTATCACCTTATTAATTACTTATAAGTTACAAAAGGAAAATCCATACAGTGAAAGAAGCAGACTTTAACAAAATGACCAAAATCAATATCACCAGTAAGGCCAAATGGGCATCATGTGCCTCTAGATATAAGACCCTAAGAAAGACACATAATTTATATAGTATTCCAGTTAGATATGCATTACTTGAATCAAATCATGAGAAAACATTAGACAAACATATCAAGGGACATTCTATAAAATAACTGGCCCATACTCTTTAAAAATAATGAATAAAATAAAAATAATGATGAAAGACAAAAAAATAAAAATAGAAGGCTTAGGAACTGTTCTAGGTTGAAGAAGACAAAATATACATGACAATTAAATGCAACCTGTGATCCTGGACTGGATCCTCTACTAGAAGAAAATTTCCATATAGTATAATCGTTGGAACAAGCAGTAAAGTTGGAACATGGACTAAAGATTAGATTTTTAAAAAACAACATCAATGCTAAATTTTCCAATTTCAACAGCTGTATTGTGCTTATGTATGATATGTTAGAAATACATTAGGATATATAGGAAATACATACTGAAGGATGATTAAGGGTAAATGTGCATGCTATCTGCAAAAGGTTCAGAAAAAAAGTGTGTGTGTGTGTGTAGAGAGAGAGAGAGAAGGAATATGATAAAGTAAATGTGACAAATTATTAAAAATTTATAACTATGGATATGGTTAATGGGTACATGAAAGTTTTGTTACTATTTTTACAACTTTTCACTAAATTTGAAATTATTTCACACCAAAGCTTAAAGAGCATGTCTTGATTTCAAGAGTGTGTAGAGACCTGGAATGGATGAATCATACATACAAATCATTATGTTTCCTGTTCAACCTTTTTCTGCTTTGAGTGAGCTCTGGTTATAAGACTTTAGTGAATGGTTCTTTTTCAATAGATTTTTTTCCAGAGATATTTCATGTATCTCACAATTAGGAACTGCCAAAACACTTCAGTTTCAGAAATACAAATAGCTGAATAGCTGTTCATTTTCAGAGGCAGGAGAGGAACTTGTATTTTAAAAAGCAAGTTGTTTTAATAAAACATTGCCTTGCATCAACCTGCTGTACTAATTCTCCTTTGATTGGCGTCTTTCACTAAGCTACGTCTAAACAGATAAACTTGCTCTCACTTTTAATCCTTTATTTTTTATAATACTGGTGGAGTTAGTGAACAATGGGTCATGGCTATAAGTTTAGAGATGCTTAAAAGCATATAAATTATTTTAACAGATCAAAATCCCTCTTGCTTATCTGTCTCTGAATTGCTCTAAGGACCTGGCAATAGCAATTATTTTATTTATTTATCTCAGTAGCTTTATTGATATATAATTCACATACATACATTATACATATTTTAAATGTACAATTTATTTTTTTTATATATTCATGGAGGTGCAACCACCACCACAATCTAATTTTAGAACATCTTCATCACACCAAAAAGAAACTCCATGCTCATTAGCAGTCGCTCCCCATTCTCTCTTCTCCCTCGGCCCCCAGGAACCACTAATTTATTATTTGTGTCTGTGGATTTGCCTATTCTGGACATTTCATATGAATGAAATCATACAATATGTGGCTTCTTTTTCTTAGCATACTGTTTGCAAGGTTCATCCATGTTATAGCATGTATCAGTGTTGCATTGCCTTTTTTTTTTTTTACGGATGTAATAGATCCGATTTATTTATTTTATTTTTAATGTTTCTTTATCTTTATTGTTGAGACCATTACAGATGTCCCCCTTTTAACCCCACTGATCCCATCCACCCCACATCCATCCCACCCCCAAGCCCTCCCCACACCAATGTCCACGTCCATGGGCCATGCCCATAAACATAAAAGTTCCCTGATTAATCTCTCCCCACCCACACCCCCCTCCCCGCCTTTCCTCTGAGATCCCTCAGTTTGTTCCAAGCTTCTATGTTACTGGATCCGCTTTGTTCATCAATTTATTTTGTGTATTATATTCCACATATAAGCGAGATCATTTGGTACTTCTCCGACTGGCTCATTTCACTTAGCATAATACTCTCTAGTTCCCTCCATGCTGTGCCAAAGGCCAAAAAAGGTCCTTCCTCTTCATAGTATTCCATGGTGTAAATGTGCCACAGCTTTTTTATCCACTCATCTACTGATGGGCACTTGAGCTGTTTCCAGATCTTAGCTATTGTGAGTTGCGCTGCTATGAACATAGGGGTGCATAAGTTCTTTGCGATTGGTGTTTGGGGTTCCTTAGGATATATTCCTAGAAGTGGGATCACTGGGTCAAAAGGCAGCTCCATTTTTAATCTTTTGAGGAAACTCCATACTGCTTTCCATAGTGGCTGCATCAATCTGCATTCCCACCAGCAGTGTACTGGGGTGCTCTTTTCTCCACACCCTCACCAGCACATGTCTTTTGTTGATTTGTTGAAGGTATCCATTCTGACAGGTGTGAAGTGATACCTCGCTGTGGTTTTGATTTGCATCTCTCTGATGATTAGTGACTTTGAGCATTTTTTCACATGTCTCTCAGCCATCTGTATGTCCTCTTTGGAGAAGTGTCTATGTAGGTCCTTTGCCCATTTTTAAATTGGATTGTTTGTCTTCCTTTTATTAAGTTGTATAAGTTCCTTATATATTTTGGATATTAACCCTTTATCTGATGTGTAGTTGGCAAATATGTTCTCCCATACAGTGGGCTCCCTTTTCGTTTTGTTGATGGTTTCCTTTGCTGTGCAGAAGCTTTTTATTTTGATGCAGTCCCATTTGTTTATTTTCTCCTTAGTTTCTCTTGCCCTAGGAGATGTATCAGCAAACATATTGCTATGAGAGATGTCTGAGATTTTACTGCCTATGTTTTCTTCTAGGATTTTTATGGTTTCATGCCTTACATTTAAGTCTTTTATCCATTTTGGATTTACTTTTGTGTATGGTATAAGTAGGTGGTCCAGTTTCATTTTTTTGCATTATCTGTCCAATTTTTCCAACACCATTTATTGAAAAGACTGTCTTTACTCCATTGTATATTCTTTCCTCCTTTGTCAAATATTAAGTGACCATAATGGCATGGGTCAATTTTTTGGTTCTCTGTTCTGTTCCACTGATCAATATGTCTGTTCTTGTACCAGCACTAGGCTGTTTTGTTGACAGTGGCTTTGTAGTATAACTTGTTATCTGGTATTGTGATCCCTCCAACTTTGTTCTTCTTTCTCAAGATTGCTGTGACTATTCGGGGTGTTTTTTGGTTCTAGATAAATTTTCGAAGTGTTTTTTCTAGATCTGTGAAATATGCTGTTGGTATTTTAATAGAGATTGCATTGAATTTATAGATTGCTTTGGGTAATATGGACATTTTAATGATGTTAATTCTTCCAATCCATGAACATGGTATATTTTTCCATTTGTTTCTATCTTCCTCTATTTCTTTTTTCAGTGTCCTGTAGTTTTCTGAGTACAGATCTTTTACAACTTTGGTTAAGTTTATTCCTAGGTATCTTATTTTTTAGTTGCAATGGTAAATGGGAATTTTTTTTTTTTTAGTTTCTGTTTCTGAGAGTTCATTATTGGTGTATAAAAATGCCATCGATTTCTGGATGTTAATTTTATATCCTGCTACCTTGCTGAATTCATTTAATAAATCTAGTAGTTTTCTGGTGGAGTCTATGTACAGTGTCATGTCATCTGCAAATAATGACAGTTTTGTTTCCTCCTTTCCAGTTTGGATGCCTTTTATGTTTTCTTCTTGTCTAATCGCTGTGGCTAGGACTTCCAGTACTATGTTGAATAAGAGTGGTGAAAGTGGACACCCCTGTCTTGTTCCTGTTCTTAGGGGAAATGGTTCTTCATTGCTTTTTATTGCTGAATAATCTGTAATATGGATATACCATATATTGTTTATACATTCATCAGAAGATGGGCATTAGGGTTGTTTCTACTTTTTAACAATTATAAATAATGCTGCTATGAACATTTGTGTGGATGTATTTTTTTAAAAATATTTTATTGGTTTTTTTAGAGAGAGAGGAAGGGAGAGGGATAGAGAGATAGAAACATTTAAGAGAGAGAAACATCATCGATTGGCTGCCTCCTGAAGGCCCCTGCTGGGGATCAAACCCATGACCCAGGCATGTACCCTGACCAGAAATCGAACTGTGACTGCTTGGTTGCTGGGTCAATGCTCTACCACTGAGCCACACCCAGCTGGGCAGTGTGGATGCATGTTTTAACTTCTGTTGAGTATATATGTAGGAGTGGAATTGCTGGGCCATGTGGTAACTCTATGTTTAACATTTTGTGGAACTGCCGAACTGTTTTCTAAAGTGGCTGCACCAGTTTACATTCCCACCAACAACATGTAAGGGTTTCAATTTCTCCACTTGTTATTGTCTATTTTTTATTATAGCTACTCTAATGGGTATGAAGTGAAATCTCATTGTAATTTGGATTTGCATTTCCTTTATAATTAATGATGCTGAGCATATTTTCGTATGCTTAATGACCATTTTTATATTTTCTTTGGAAAAATGTATACTTAGAACCTTTCCCAATTTTTTAATTGGGTTACTTATCTTTTAATAAATTATTTTTCAGACTTCTTTGTATATTCCAAATACAAGTTTCTTACTGGATATGTAATTGGCAATAACAATTTACACAAGTTGGCTATCATTTGGCTGCTTTTTCTACTTTAAAAATCTCTTGGATATATTTCAACTTTAATATGTATGAGCAAGTCTCAATTTCTTTAAGAAAACTGTTGAATAGCATTCCATATTTGAAATATCCCCTAATAATTGCACCTGAATGAGATCTTCCATCTGTATTCTTACAGGGCATATTCTGAACCACACTTTTCTATTCTATATTTTGGGGGTATTAGTCAAATCCACTCTACTAGACTTATGCTAAACTTACCACTCTGCTGGTTGGTAAGTTTAGAGTTGAAGAGTCCCACTGGTTTGTTGTAAACTCTCAGAAGAGAAGACTTTTCCCTTTTGGGTCTTGGATACATAATCTTAGAGTTGGAAAATACCTGATGGATTCTGTAGTCCAGTGAAATTCACAGTGTTGTCGAAAGACTGGTACCAGTCCACAATCTCTTACTGGACCATGATGATTGAGCACAGGAATGGAGAATGTTTAGAAACTGTTCATGTATTTGATTTTGCTGTGAAAGCCAAGCGAATGATATTGTATTATACAAAATATCATACCACAATTGATAGAAAATTTTTTAAAGGTCTTCACCAAAAACAATTGAGAAATACTTCTGTAGTCCAGTCTGTCACCCACAGCAAAAATTCCTTCTGTAACCAATCAACTAGAATTCAATCAGTTTAGTTTATTAGTTCAAGAAAGATTTATTCACCCTCTACATGTTGTGAACTGGTTAAGCTACAGGCCCATATCTTGATTTTTCACTTACTAGGTGTGTGAACATGGGAAGGGTTCTTAATCTCTCGATTTTCCAATTTCTACCTCTATAAAATGGGGGAAATAAGAGGACCTATTCTCAAAGGGTTATTCTGAGGAATAGATGAATAAATAAATATATATATTTAGAATCGTTTATATATATTACATGTTATATATAATATATATTTAGAACAGTTTTTATATACTACATATTTCTATATATTTAGAATAGTTTTTATAATTACTTATTATATATAATTAGATATATAATTATGCATATATATAATTAGATATATAATTAGAGCAGTCCCTGGTACATGATACTCATTCAATAAATGTTAGTGAAGTTAATGATGCTGCTGATGCTGGGGATAGTGATGTTGGATTGTGTATATATTATGTAGAGGCATAGCCCTTGCTATCTGTTAGCTAATGAGGGAGCATGGACAATGAGACAATTTCAGTGCAGCAAGTGCTGAGACAGGATGAGTGCATAGGGTATCCAATCTTGTCCAAGAGGGTATATTAGTGTAAAGCTAAGCTTCTGTAATGAAGAGAGCTCAAATACAGTGGCTTAAAGATCACAGAAATGTATTTCTCGTTCACCTAATAGTTCCAAAGTGGATAGTTGTGTTAGTAGTGTAGGCTGACTCCTATAACAAACAATTCCCAAATTCAAAGGACTGTTAACAATAAAGTGCTTATTTCTTGCTCCCATCATTATCCAGTCAGGCGATTAAACAAGTTGGCCTTCCTTGTGGTCATTTAGAGACCTAGACTCTGACTCTGTTTGAGTGATGGTGTGTGCATGAAGTGGGGGGAAACAAATGGATCTGGGGGGATGACTACTGCCACAGGGGTCCACTAGTGGTATATAGCGACAGACCAAAACATGGGGGAAGCGGATGACAAGAGATAAGGCTGGAGAGGCAAGGAGAGCCAGATCGCAAAGGGCCTTAAATGCCAGGTTAGGGAAGCTGGACATATGAATATTATAGAGGAGTTGACATAAGAACATAATGTTATTTTTAAAATTGTTTAAGAACACTGTGGCTGTAATATAGAGATAATTTTGGAAGGAATCAAAAGGGTGCCATTTAGAAAAAATCTATTACAGTAATCCAGGCAGAAGGTGAGGGTTTAAATCAAGGCAGTATCAGTGGGAAAGAAGAAAATTAGATGAATCTGGAGAGTATCTTCAGGACTTGCGGACCGATGGACTAGGAAGAACTGGCAAGAATGACGATGGCATCCTGCCAGCTATTCTCTGAAACGGGGAAGCTGATGGAGGAGGGTTTGAGGGGTGAGCCAAAGTGGGAGATTATGAATTCAAGTTTGGTTACATTGAGTTTCAGGTGACTCTGGGGTTTGCCAATGACGCCCTCCAGTTGGTCTTTGGAGATAGAGTCAGGATTTCAGAAGTGAAACAGAGCTGCACTGGGAAGTAAGGTCTCATAATTTATAAATGGCAGTTATAACAATTGGAGTCACTAAAACAGCAAAGGATACCATGTAGAATGAGAAAAGAATCGACCCAGGACAGAGCTTGGTGGAATCTCAGTGAGCCTCAGTGAACATCAGATGTGAGAGAGACCACAAAGGTGGCTCAGAAGTGTGACCAGAGGAGGCAGACAAGTGCAAGAGAGTTCAATGCCAGAGAAACCACGGAAAGAGGCGATTTCAAAAAGGAGGATGTGGTCAACAGCGTCATGTAAGAGAAACTGCAAAAAGCATTTATTGACAGTGACATTACAAAAATGGGTTTGGGCCATGGGGACAGAAGCCAGACTGGCTTGACTGATAGAGGACTGAAGGCTGTGGAGGGCAGGTCACAAGTGCCTCCCACTCTCCCAAAGCCTGACTTCAAAGAGGATGGGAGAAAGAGGCAGTAGCTTGATGGAATGTGACGCTGGGGAAGTTTGCTGTATGTAAGTGATGGGAGAAAACTATGCATGGTCACCGATGAGAAGCTGAGGTTGGATAAAAGCAAAGAAGAGAAAGGACATAATTGATGGAGGTGGGAAAAGAATTTAGAGTCTCCGTAGATGGGATTAGCCTTCAATATGAGTCCCCTTACCCATAAGTAATTTCCTTTGCATACAACTCTAAATATTAGAACTACACAGGGTTGGGGAAAATTAGGTTTACAGTTGTGAGTACATGAAACATAGAATTTATTCTTGTATTATTATTTATTAATTATTGTATTATATTCCATACAAACAACTGTAAAACTATATTTGCCCCACCTTGTATTTCTTTTTTTTTTAAGTTTTATTATTGTTTAAAATATTACAGATGTCCCTTTTTCTCCCCAATGACCTGTTCCACCCCCCTTCCCCCTCCCCAGTCCCTCTCCCCACCATTGTCCATGTCCTTGGGTTGTGTATATATGCACATAAATTCTTTGGTTACTCTCTCCCGCTCCCCCCACCCGCCCTCCTCCATCCCTCTGACATTCATCAGTCTCATCTATGCTTCCATGTCATTGAATCTATTCTGTTCATCAGTTTATTAAGTTCTTTAGATTCCACGTATAAGCGAGATCATGTGATATTTGTCTTTCGCCACCTGGCTTATTTCACTTAGCATAATATTCTCCAGGTCCATCCATACTGTCCCAAAGGGTACGAGATTCTTCTTCTTTACAGCTGCATAGTATTCCATGGTGTAAATGTCCCACAGCTTTTTTATCCACTCATCTACATATGGGCACTTGGGCTGTTTCCAGATCTTAGCTATTGTAAACTGTGCTGCTATGAACATCGGGGTACATATATCCTTTCTGATGAATGTTTCAGGGTTCTTAGGATATATTCCTAGGAGTGGAATCACTGGGTTGAACGGCAGCTCCATTTTTAATTTTTTGAGGAGCCTCCATACTGTTTTCCATAGTGGCTGCCCCAGTCTGCATTCCCACCAGCAGTGTACCAGGGCTCCCCTTTCTCCACACCCTCACCAGCACATGTTGTTTGTTAATTTGTTGATGGAGCCATTCTGGCAGGTGTGAAGTGATAGCTCATTGTGGTTTTAATTTGCATCTCTCTGATGATTAGCAACGTCGAGCATTTTCTCATGTGTCTCTTGGCCATCCGTATGTCCTCTTTGGAGAAGTGTCTATTTAAGTCCTTTGCCCATTTCTTAATTGGGTTGTTTGTCTTCCTCTTACTGAGTGCTATGAGTTCTTTGTACACTTTGGAGATTAGCCCCTTATCAGATTCATCCTTGGCAAATATGTTTTCCCAGACCATCCCACCTTGTATTTCTTATACTGAAAAGAAATATGTTTCCTTGTATTTCTCATTTGAGTCTTATTTCTGCTTCCTCAACTCTTTTTTTAATTTTTATTTTTATTTTATTTTTAAAATATATCTTTATTGATCTCAGAGAGAGGAAAGGAGAGGGAGAGAGAGAGACAGAAACATCAGTGATGAGAGGGTCATTGATCAAGCCCGCAACCGGGCATGTGCCCTGACCAGGAATCGAACCCCAATCACCTGGATCCCAGGTTGATGCTCAATCGCTGAGCCATGCCCGGCCGGGCTGCTTCCTCAACTCTTACACGGCTGCAATCTTGTTTCCTTTTCAGTTTCATTTATAAACAAGTATAGTTCCTTCAACCATTTTTTCGTATGAGTTGATTTCAAAGTTTCATTTGAGCAATGTTCAGCCTAAAATGTCAAACCCTGAACTGCTAAAAAATATTCCAGATGTGTCTTGGCACATACACTACCAAGTCCACTGTTTATGTTTTCTTTCTTGATCTGGACACTATATATTTATTATTGCTCTATAAATTGCATTTTGAGCTTTTTTAAACATCACATTATATAAGCATTACTTATTGTGCTTATAAACAATTGAAACTCCCAAGTTTTTCCCTGGGAACTGCTTTTAAGTCAGCTCTCCTATACTAAAGGCTAACTATAGGTCTCCAGTTTATTTTTGCTACTTTTGAATTATTATTCCAAGCTGTCATCTTCTTGGCTAGGATATGGATTCTGACATCCAACATATTTACTCTTTCCCAGTCATTACCGTCAGGTTCAACATTCACAAAGTTGTGGGAGACAGAATTCAAAGGTGATTCTCACCCTCTGGAGTCCACACATTGGTGTAACCCTTTCCCCTTGTGTGTGGGTAGAGCCTGTGACTTCCTTCTATCCAATAGAATATGGAAAAGGTGAGGGATTTTGCAGATATAATGAAGGTCCCTGAGCATTTATCTCTGAGTTAATAAAAAGAGAGCACATCCAGGATTGGCTTGACCTAACCAGGGGAGTCCTATAAAAGAGGGTCCAGACCTTTCCTGAAAGAAGAGACATGAAGTGGCAAAGACTCTCTCCTGTTAGCCTTAAAGAAACAGCCATATTGGGAACAAACTATGGAAAAGGGTGGCCTCTAGGAGTTGACAACCTCAGTCCTGAATGCTGCCAACAACCTGAATGAGCTTGGAAGAAGCCCTTGAGTCTCAGATGAGACCACTGTTTCCACTAACTCCTTTATTACAGAGAATCCAGCTAAGGACTCATGAACACTGAAATAATAAACAACGTATGTTGTTCTAAAAGGCTGTTTGTGGTAATCTGTTATGCATTATAGAACATGGATATACTTGTTATCAGCATTACCATTCATGTCTTGGGTGTAAAAGAGTTGGACTGTGCACGCAGAGGGCACCATCCTTCTAAATTCCCTCCTCTGCTCCTCATCGGTGGCTTCCAGAGCATCCCTGATGCTCCTCACCCATGCAGGTTAATGAACTTTGATTGGTGAGAGATAGAAAAAAATGACCACAGTGGACTACGTATCAGCTTCTGAGCCAGAAGAAAACTGCCTCCTTGAAAACAGATGCATTGAAAACCAGTACTGTTTGGGTTATGACTGCAACACTTATTAATGGCTCTGCTGATTCATTCTATGACAGAGCATCTGAATCAGGCATTAGTGGATCATCTCTGTTATTGTCAGTGAGCCATTTGCCTCAGGATAAAGAATGTCTGTTAATATTCTGGGCACGCTTGAGACTCTTGACTAAGAGGCCAACCTTGCCCTCTCATTAGTACTTTGTGGGTGTTAAGACCTTCATTAAGATTCCGCTTCCTTTAATGTGGTCACCTTGGCATGTTTTCTGAATGACCTTAGTGACTTAGGGAGGATTGGTTTTTCCAAATAATAGGCAAGAATGCAGAAAGTAATTGGATTTGGCATGCTTCGTAGGGTCTCATTGGATTGCTTTTAGAAGAGCTCTTAAAGAAAGGCTTTATTTAAATCAGAACAAAGAGGAAGATTTGGCTAGAGACGCTGATGGCTTCTTTATGAGCTTCTCCATGAGTTTAATAAAGTCATGTTGAAAATTCAGAAGGAAGTGGGCAACTCTGGTTTCCTGTCAACAGCAGGAGCCCATGTAGATGGACATTATGACACCAATGTGTATAGACTCCTTAACCCTGAGGGAGGAGGGGAAGGCAAAGTTTCCCCTTCCACACTATTGTAGAAAGTTAGGAATATAGTGAGAATCCAGGAGACTGGATGGATTCTATGTTGGTTGATGGACAAGTGAACAGAAAACTTCAGTTTGTAGGGTGATTTTGGATCTCAGAGATCCCCTCAGGCAACAGCCCTGGACCTGCCCTAAAGCAGGCTTTCTTAACCTCAGCACTATTGACAATTAGGGCTGAATTATTAGTGTATGTGTGTGTGTGTGAGTGTGTGTGTGCGCTCGTGCGCGTGCATGCGTGTGCAACAGAGAGAGAGACACAGAGAGAGAGTACTGTCCTGTGCATTGTAATATGTTCAGCAGCCACCCTAGACTCTACTCACTAGATGCCCCATTCCAGGCCCCCCCCCCCGGGGGCAAAATCACAGTTGAGAACCACTGCTCTAAAGTCAGAAAACGCTTAGTTTTTTGCCCAATGTCTGTTTCTTGTGATGCTTTAATTTTCTCAACTCAGTTTAACCAAAATAGTTAACAACAGACATTGGGGGGGGGGGGGGGATGGAATGTTTGTTTTTATTTGTCTATGCAGATGCATACAGAGACTGCGATATGTAAAAAATTAAGTATTGAAGGGTTTCCAGGACTGCGGGTCTGCTCCTGAGCTTTGTTTTAAGTATGTGTATCCTTTGCCTATATTTTGTATTAAAAATAAGAAAAAAACCCCTTTATTGTTGAGCATGTTGGCATTGTCCCTTTTATTTTTTTATTTTTTAAACAAGTTATTTTTTTTCTGTATCTATTTTTCTTTTGTAAACTTTTTTGTTTTGTTTAAAAATGGCTTTATTAAGGGCTTTTATACCCCCATCTGCCCCCCCAAAAAACAGTTTTTGTTTGCTTGTTTTAGAGCAGTGGTTCTCAACTGTTATTCAGGTATCTTTTTGTTTTGTTTTGTTTTGTTTGCATTCTTATATGAATATTGGCTCTATAATGACCTGGGAATTCACCTATATTACTACCATAAATTTAATAAAGTCACGTTGAAAATCCAGAAGGAAGTGGGCAACTCTGGTTTCCTGTTCTAATATTTTGCTCTTTTTTCTAAAACCCACACTCCTATGGAATCATCCTTAAAATTTTCAATCTAATTCTAACCTTCGTATAGAAGAAATGTGATCAAGAGCATAGTTGTTCAAGAGTTTCCACCACACAAAAAGCAGGGCATTGAGTTGTCACTGAGCTAATTAGTTTCTGTTAGTAATTAGAAAGAGCATCAGTTATCAACAAATAAAATGCTTAAGTAGAAAGAAATCTTAAACACTGAAAAGCAAGATCTGAAATGTCATCAATTTGTCCATGGATATTCAGTTAATTATTAGCTATGAGAGTTAATTTTCAATTTTCAAAACACTGTATATGTTCAAAAGGATATTTCTCTAGAGGAGGGTGAAGCGCCATGTGCTAAATGAGGAAACCAGCCTGGCTAAGCTAGCAAATGGAAGTAAGAGGTCGAATCCATTTACAGAACTTAGTTTCCTGCTGTTCATTCCATGTTACCCAAGCTTCCTGATAGCAATGAAATTATCTTTAAGTGAAAGACCAACACTTGGGAGAGAAATTGAGCACGGAAAATCAATACTAAGTTTCAGTGGTTCCTGACCAGAACATTAAACTCCTTTTTATAGCACAGGGAGAGAGAGATCTAAGTGACTCAGTCCTTTCTCCCTGGTTGGTGGGCAACATCACAGACAATATTAGATTATGGTTTCTTTAAAAACTATAAAGATCACATAACTGAGAGGTTAGCTATTTTTTTCAGTGATGTCAATACTGATTTGAGATTTTCGTCTTTGAGTTGGCATTTTAATTAGGTATTAACTTTTTTTGTGAAAATAAAGATAAAAGGAATTATTTGGGATGCAGCCTTTTGAAAGCAGAACACTTGTCAATAATGTCAGAAAATATTAGCAGTGAAGAAGGGCAGAAAAGATCCCCTGGCCTTTTCTGATGAGGTGTGCTTTGAATCTGATGTTGTTAAATATGTGATAAATAAATGTAGTACAGTATGGAAAAGGTGTTATTTTATTCAATCTGGTAAGAATGTGATCTTGATCTTTTTCCCTCAAAATTGCTGAAAATCAGTTTTATAACTTGTACATATCCATATATTATTTATATGTATATTTTTGTATGTATGTATATATCTGTATGTGTATGACTCTATAGCAAAGGTTGGCAAACTATGGCCTGAGGGTCGAATGCAGCCTGCTGCGTGTTTTGTAAATAAACTTTTATTGGACCACAACCATATATTTTGATAAATTTATGTGTTGTCTGTGCTTAGTATCATGCTACAATGACAGAGTTGAGTAATTTTGACAGACTGTATGGCCTTTACAGAAAAACATTTACTGATCCTTGTTCTAGAGCCAGATCTTTCTACTTCTCTCTACTTATACTGGAATCGGACAGAAGAAATATTCTTTTTTATAAAGCTTTGTAATTTTTTAAGTATTTAAATTATGTAACATTTGATATATTTGGGGGTAGGGGGTTATTCTGTTTTCTTCTAATTTTTGAAGTTAGATGCTTATTTATTTAATTACAGTTGACATTCAATATTATATTAGTTTCAGGTGTACAACATAGTGATTAAAAATTTATGTATCTTATGAAATGATCACTCCAATAAGTCTAGCACCTACCTGTGCTGTACTTTACATACCCACAACTGTTTTTATAACTGGCAGTTTGTACTTCTTAATCCCTTTACCTTAATCCCTTTACCTTTTCCACCCATCCCCACCCCCTTTCTGGTAGCTATCAGTTTGTTCTCTGTAATGAGTTTGTTTCTGTTTTGTTTTGTTTGTTCATTTATTTTGCTTTTTAGATTCCACGTATAAGTGAAATCATGCTGTATTTTCCTTTCTCTGTCTTATTTTACTTAGCATGATACCCTCTAGTTCCATCCATATTATTGCAAATGGCAAGATCTCATTCATTTTTTATTGCTCCATAATTTTTATCCATTCTTCTATCAATGGACACCTAGGTCGCTTCCATAGTCTGAGTATTGTAAGTAACTGCAATGAACATTGGGGTGCATATATCTTTTCAAATTAGTGTTTTTGTTGTTTTCAGATAAGTGCCCAAAAGTGGAGTTGCTGTGCTCTATTTTTAATTTTTTGAGGAGCCTCCACACTGCATCATTTTACAATCCCACCAACAGTGCATGAGGGTTCCCTTTTCTCCACATCCTCACCAACATTTGTTATTTGTTGACTTTTAGATGATAACCTTTCGGACAGGTGTGATGTGATACCTCATTGTGGTTTTGATTTGCATTTCCCTGATGATTAGTGACCTTGAGCATCATTTCATATGTCTGTTGGCCATCTGTATGTCTTCTTTGGAGAAATATATATTTTTTAACCAGATTTTTTTTATATGGAGCTGTATGAACTCTTTATATGTTTTGGATATTAACCCCTTACCAGATACACCATTTGCAAGTATCTTCTCCCCTTCAGTGGGCTATCTTTTTGTTTTGTTGGTGGCTTCCTTTGCAGTGCAAAAGCTTTTTATTTTTATGGTTCGATGAGAATAAATATTCTTTTTTATAATGCTTCACAATTCACATGTCATCCTTATGCAGGCATCATGCTAATCTTCTCTGTACTGTTCCCATTTCAGTATATGTGCTGCTGGAGCAAGCACAAGAGAATAAATACTTTTATAAAAATGTCTGCTTATGGAGCATATGCTATGCAAAGAAGGTGCTTGTTGACATGGAAGTAAAATTGTGTGGAAAAATGTGAAGAAACTCAAGAATGTTATTAGAGGCCTCTAAAGAGATAGAGAGAAAAGTAATATTGAGTTGTCAACCTGGAATTAATTAGAACTTTACCAAAATGCCTATGTAAATGCATATATCAGAAGATTCAATATATTTCAATTAAAGAAATTAAACAATTATTATGTAGTAGGCATTGTGCCAAGCCACAGAGGTTACAGGATGGGTGACTCGTGGACCTACCACATGAAGAACTAAAAAATATTTGTGTTGGGTTTCATTCTCAGACCTGTTGCTGGCTAGAGCACTGATCAATTAGGCCATTGAACTGGTACATTGAGGAAAGGAAGAAAAAAATGATCAAAATTGAGCTCTTTATCGTTCCCTTTAAACCTGTTTTTCTTCATATACTCTTGGTTTGTGGGGAGACATCACCACCCAGCTGACCAACTTGATTGTCAACTTTTCTGCTTTCTCTCTCATGTGCTAGAATTTGCTTCCCACTTTACCTCACCTGGCTCACTGAGGTACCATCTCCTCTCAGAGGATTCCCTGACCTTATCTCTTCTTCTTTCCACACCAGCACAGCCTGGGTTATGTATTTGCTCTGTACATTCCCATAGATCCCAGTACATATTTCCCATGACAGGTCTCTTGCCACCATGTTTTAATGGTTTCTTTACCTGGGAAGAGACCATTTTATATCACATAAAACTAGAAAATGGTAATGTTTATATGGAACACGAGTAAATGGCAGAGGGTAAATCCAGGTTTTTCAGCTGCCCCAGGGTCAATGCATATGTGAGTATATGTATGTTCACTTATTAATTAATTAATTAATTAATCAATTAATTCTTATTAAGCATTCTCTTCATGTTGGACACTGATATATAACAGTGGGGGATATAGCAGTGAACGAGGCAGAAAAAGTCCATGTTCCCATGCAATTTGCATTCTAGAGAGGACAGACAGACAATTAAGATTTTGAAGCCAGTCTCACCAATACCACTGCCATTTTGAAGATGAAATAAAACTGAGATCCATTACCTATTTTAAACTCATATTGGAACCATTAAACCTTTATTCATGTTAGAAAACATTGTAAATAGGTAGATTTTTCTAAGCTGTCACACAATTAATAAACTTCACAAAAGAATATAATAATATTTGAAATTCATGAGAAGAAAATCAGCCATAAATATATAAAGTGTGGTAATGACAAGTGTCATGAAAACAAAAGGCAGGAAAAGTGGGCATTGAATGTGTAGCTGGTGACTGTTTTGGGTAAGTGGTCAAGGACAGCATCTCTGAAGGCATGATGCTTAGCACTGGCAGGGACAGGATGAAAACACCGGTGGGTGAGGAGTGGCCAAAGCAGAATGAGAGTGTCAGAGAGGAAGGAATGGGATGGGTCAAATTATGTAAAACTGGCCAGCCTTCGGAAGGAGTTTGAATTTTATTCTGAGTATGACAAAGTAAACCATTGGAGGATTATGAGCAGGAAAGTGACATGGTTTGATCTAGTTTTACAAAGTTACCTAAGGCTGCTCTGTGGAGAACAGACCAAGGGTCTATAGGAAGAGAAAGTGGAAAGGTGAACTTGGACAATGATGTTGGCAGTGGTGGCAGTGAGAAGTGGTCAGATGTGGGATTTGTTCTGAAGGTAGAGCTGCCACAGTTGATTGAAGAACTGACTGTGGGGACGAGGAAAACAAAAGGGCCAATCACGGATGACTCCACGGGTTTGGTCTGAATAGCTGGATGTATGAAGTGATTACACACACACACACACACACACACACACACACACACACACACACACACTCACCCCCCCCCCCCCCCGTGCATGTCATTGTGCCGGCTTAATGACATGAAAACTATTCATTAAAGAATTTAAATAATATTATACATAAATTCTCCAATAAAGGTAAAAGTTTCCTCAAGCCGCTTGGCTTTTATTTTATGAAATAAAAGTGCCTAAAGAAAGTTGGCCTTTAGACCTTCCTTCTAATTTAATTTAATGTCCTCCAATGATAGGTGAAGGAATGGAGACCTAGAGAGAGGCTCAGAGGCTCATCCTACGTCACAGTGTTAAAGTTTGCTAGAACAAGTAGTAGAAACCTTTTCTTGTGTTTCCTTTACAAATTTAGACATAAATCACCTTGCCTTTTATAAAAAGCACTATTTAATTTTGTATCTACTAAAATAAAGTTTGATGCCCAGCATGAGAAGTCAACTCTTGGGAAGTGTTTTAAAGTAGTGACTTAATAGTTTAAAATTTTCCTCAACACTATAAGTTACCTAGGTTACACATTCAATTTCACTTCCCCCCCCAAAAGCAGGTAAAATCCAATCACATCTCTTTCTTTTAAATTCCATTTTCTTGTCTACTCTTAGTTATTCTATATGGAAAAAATCTACTGAATCTAATGAATAAAATAAACAAAATAGAAATAGACTCAGATACAGAAAACAGACTGGCAGCTGTCAGAGGGGAGGGAGGTTGGGAAGCTAGATGAGAAAGGTGAAGGGATTAAGCAAAACAAAAATGAAAACAAACCAAAAAAACACAAAACCTCATAGACACAGACAATAGTAAGGTGATTACCAGAGGGAAAGAGAGGGGGGGAGGTAGAAGAGGGTAGAGGGGGGATAAATGGTGATAGAAGGAGACTTGACTTGGGGTGGTGAACACACAATACAATATACAGATGATATGTTATAGAATTGTACACCTGAAACCTATATAATTTTATTAACCAATGTCATCCCAATAAATTCAATAAATTTTTTTAAAAATAAATAAAAATAAAATAAAAATTCTGAATTTCTTTTAAATTGCACATATAAACTTTTCCTCTTTAGAATACCTTTTGACTTAAGTTTATAATCTTCAACACAAGATAGAACAAAATGTACTTGAATATATTAAATGTTCTTTCCCCAGAGATGAAAAGAAGAAGAAAGTTTAATTACGAGGGAGTTTTTTGTGCTGAAGTGAGCATAATGTAGTCTTATTAATAATTTTCTTCTTTGTCACTGAGCACATCTTTTGATACTGAACAATCTTTTGTGGTAGTTTCTTCTCATGAATTTATAATATTACCATATTTTTTAATGTGAAGTTTATTAATTGTGTAACAGCTTAGAAAAGTCTACCTCTTTATAATGTTTCCTATCATGAATAAAAGTTTAGTGATTCAGGTAATACATTGCAAAATGGCAGGTGATAGTGAAGTTCATTTTTAAAATCTTCAAGATTCTGTCTACTTTGAAGACACTATGAATCTCATCTCTATGACATTTGGGTTATCCTTCTAGGCTAGATTGAATATTATTTCGCATTAAAATTTAAATGTCATGGCCTTATATCTTTAATTGTGACCTTTAGGGGATGTCCCCTCCCAAATTAATACAATTCTCATTGCACTAAATTGAAGTATAGTATTCAATTCTTATTTCTCTAGGGTTAAGAGAAGCTAATGGAGGAAATTTTTGTAGAGAGATAAAGAATTGTACCAAGTTCACAATCTGGGAATGTTTACTTTCCACACAGCGCCAAAATGATGATTTTAGGTGCATTGACCTACTGAAAATGCAAACAAAAAATACAGTGGCCCTGCCCGGTGTGGCTCACTTGGTTGGAGCATCATCCCTTGCACCAAAAGGTGGTGGGTTCCATTTCCGGTCAGGGCACATGCCCAGGTTGCGGGCTCCTAATCCTAAGTGAGGAGGAAGCAACTGGTCCTGGGAACTAAGAGAAATCAGAATACACAGAGGGCAGTGAAATCCATGAACCTAGAGGGCCAGAACCACTGAGATAAAGAAGCACAGCTTGGATCCCTTTCTTCAGGGCATGGTGACTAAGAGAAGACACTAGCCACCTGCCTGACTTATAAGCCACATTTGATAAGTTATTCTTCTTTGGCTTTAGTTATTGAATCCTTATCCCACAGCCCTACCCAAACCACTCCTGCCCCCCTCCTCCAACATCCTTGCACACAGTTTTAGTCAACACTGCCCCTTATTCAGGTCAGGCTGCCATTTGGATTCTAGACAAGACTACAAGGATAGGAATAAAAGGTCAGCATTTGCATCTGCTTGGGGATAGGCTCAGAGGAGGCAATTGACCATGGTCCTATCTTTATATTAAAATATGCTATCATGACCTCTGATTGCTCATAAACAAACTGGGATATTTATTACACCCAATCCATTTCCCTCTGCCATTTGCCTTTGTAAATTCAGTCCAACCACCTGTTTGCAGCTCACTCCATGGTCTGTCACCCTTCACTTGGGCCTTATTCTTTTCTATAACCCAAACAAGTCAATACTATTTTCCAAAAATCATTGCACATTTAAAATAATACGAGTTCGTGATGATATCGCATTGTTAATTTCTGTCTGACTTGATGGAAACAAGGGGAACATTTTAGCTTATAAAAAATCCTTTCTAACTTATTTGCTAAATGTTTTTCAATCCTAATAACTAATAAAGATTTTTTATAGTGTTGATTAGCCATAAGGGTACTGAATACTATTTCAAATCAGCCCTAAAATATACTTAGAGCACTTGATCTGAGGGTCACCATGAGGTCTGTCTTTGTGTCCACCTAGAATTTATGAATATGCAAGTGTCTGCTTGGCTTCTTCAAGGCATTTCTAGAGATCTGGTAAATGGAACATGGGAACCAGAGGCCATGTGGAGGTAACACAGATAATAGCTGGTTTCCAGTCTTAGGAATAAAAGGGAAGGCAAAAGTGGGAGAAAGTTAAAAGACTCATTCCCAACTCTCAACAAGAGGATGGAGTGAGTGACATCTAGGGTTGGTGAAGCTGGATTCCCTGTAAACGTTCCTTGTTTAAAATGCATCTTTGCTTAAAACTTGGGCTCTTGTTTTTTTGTGTTTTTTGAGGGGGGGTTGTCATGAGCAATACACTTTGATCTGTGTTAGATCAGAGTTCTTCAAGGTTTCCCTAGTTCATAAACTAAGGCTCATAGAATTTTGGAGCTGAAGGGAACTGTGGGAGTATGTGGTAAGCAAAGGCATACCTTTGTGTTGTCATTCATTACTAGAAACAGGGAGAGGCATATCAAAAAGCTAAAGATTACTCATTATGTTTAAAGAAGTTCAAAATTTGTCATTTGACTTTTATTTCACTGTGCTCATAATGTTGATTTTAGATCTCTGAATCATGCCCTCCCATGCCTTAATCTCAACTTCAGTTTCAAGCAAGCTCATTTATTTCCTGGCTCTCTAGAGCCTTCTATGCACCTCCATCCCCATTGCTTCTTGGAGGGTGTGCAATATGAGCTAGCCAGACTCTGACCAAAAAAAGGATTTTAATAGTTTGGGAGGGAAAAGAAGATAGAATGGCAGAGATAGCTACTTGTCAGACAATATTCAGTCTCCCCTTTCAAATAGAATCTGCCCCTCCCATTTAGCCAATCATATGGTCTCCTAGCCTCCCTGGTTACTACATGTGGTCATGTGATTAAGTTCTGGACTATTAGATGGCCAGAAATGCAAACACTTAGGCAACCCAGCCATAAAAGGAAGAAGGTATATTCTTATCCACACCCCTACCCACCTCCTCCATTTTATTGATTAGAATGTGATTGTGGTGTCAGATCATCTTAGACCATGAAGATAAGAGCAACACAGGGTGTCAGAGCAGATAGCTGGAAGGGGTCTGGTTGTTGGGTGCCCTCGTGGAGTAGATCTGCCATACTATCCCTGGACCTCCTATCTCTGGACTATTTCATGAGAAAGAAACTCCTATCGCGTAAGCTACGTCATGTAGCCAAACTTGTTGCCTAGTAAATACAAGCATTTTAGGTATAGGGAATAATAGGGGCAAGAGCTTAGAAGTATGAAAATAGGGGCTGGCTGAAAAGAAGGGTGAGAATTCTGGTTCCAAGTTCCTCCTCCACACTCCATGTGTTACCTGGAGTGATTTCTTAACAATCCAAATCTGACCAGGCCATTCCCCCATTAAAAACCTTTCTGTGACTTCTCACTCCATAGCATGGAATTCTGAAAGAGGCAAAAAATGGGCCTTCCTCCAAAGAAGAGCACCAAGGTACCCAAAGGCCAAATCACCCTGGACAACAGAAGAAATCCCCATAAATTAATAGAGAATGATAATTATGATAGTTGGGGAAAATATTAGTTTGGGGAATTGTAAAAGTCCTGCTTTAGATATTTGAGTTTGAATAGCTCAGGATAATTTGTGTATCCATAGCCTTCTTTTCCAAACACCACTGTTTGTTTTTCATTTTGTGCTTGGCACATCTTCTGTACATTTTAAATATTATTACAACTTCACTGCTGATTCTTTTTTTTATTACTTTTTTCCCCTCTTTTACCTTCTTCTACCTCCTCCACCCCCTTTCCCTCTGGTAATCACCACACTGTTGTCTGTCTTTGTGTTTATTTGGATTTTTTTGCTTGATCCATTCACTTTTTTCTTTTATCAAGTTTATTGCATATCTACTATATGCCAGGCACAGTTCTAGGTCCTGAGGAATACAGTGATGGACAAAATAGACATCGTCCTGCCATTATAGAACTTTTGGTCAGAGTGCATGATGAACATGAAACAAATAGTTGCACAACCCCTTAATTGATTATAATTGGGATAAGCGCTCCAAAGGAGAAGTTGTAAGAATGCACCTCTCATTTTTACTTTTCATTCTCAAATTACCAGTTCTATAGTGTTCTCTATACCTCCTTCAAAAACCTATTTGGAAACTGTGGTAATTGTAATGAGGAATGTTCCAGCTCATCTGGTTTCTCTCTCCCCACAAACCCCGTCTCTTGCACCACACACAGGACATGGTACCACCTCAGTTCCAAGAAGCCCTGGATTGCTTTGGGAAGGCAACATGTAAAGGCCCGCCTGGCTGTTGTGGCTCAGCAGTTGAGCATCAGCCTAGGATCCAGGAGATCGTGGTTTGATTCCTGGTCAGGGCACATGCCCAGGGTTCAGGCTTGATCCCCAGTGCGGGGCATGCAGAAGGCAGCAGATCAATGACTCTCTCATCATTGATGTTTCTTTCTCTCTCTCCCTCTCCCTTCCTCTCTCTGAAATCAATAAAGATATATATATATTTTTAAAAGATATAAAAGCCCTAACCCATGGAACAGGGCATTAAAAAAATACTGGCTTCATAGGAGGTCTCCAATGCAAAAGGACAAACCTCTGTCATCTTTAGAAATAAACCACTTAGACTAGTGACAAGAGGAACTTTTTCATGAGTTCAAGTCTGCATTTATTAATTTCTAACTTTACTTTTATCTCATCAGTAGTTTTTAAAAATATAAACAACACTTCACCTAGCACTGTTAAAAACTTCAGCAAACTCAGAAAGTCAGTCAGGGACAACCAGAAAGCATAGTTTTATCCAAGCAAGAAAATAAAACTAAAGCAAATGTAAAAATTAACTGGTGAAAATATACCAGACATTTCCTTTAAGTGGCTCTCACCCAGTTTTGAATGGACAGTTTTCAGAAGACCATCTTCATTATAGTCATTTTTTCATGGATCAGTAAGAGTTAGATCTTAAAATTCTGTTAAAGCTCAAACTGAAAGCCTGTTCTTTCTAAAATGAGAATTTATAGTGCAGTTACAATTGGGGTACTAGAGCAGTCCATCGGGCACAGTAGGATGCAACTTCACCTTCACATATTCCAGAAATCATCCCATACAATTGTAAATAATTCCCAGCCATGCTTGGTTGTAATAATTCTCATATATTCCTAGAAAACATCCAGAATCTTTTCAAAGCAAAACAGAACTGGAAAATTATTAAGTTTTAATCCACTAACATTTATACTCAAGTCCATTTTTGTATTGGCACAAGGTACGCAAATTGCATAGAATAAATGTCCCATGTCAAAGTCCTATTTCTTCATCCTAAGTGACATTCATGTTGTTGGACACTTTTACCTCAGTTAGAAAGTAGGTTTGTTTCCCATTCCAGACATTACAGTCTTAAATCTTTTCCCCTAATGCCTCTGTCCCTCCTTCCCTCCCCTAACTTTCAGCTGATGACATATCATACTTGAGAAAATTGAAGTCACTAGACAGGAAACCATCTTTTCCATATTTGCCATCTTTCACACTGCTACGATGGAAGTTATATGCCTTCATCTATTAAAAGTACATTTTTGTTGTAAGAGTTATCTCTATGTGCTGTTTTCACTTCCTTACCTCCCATTCTCTCCTCAGCTTATTCCAAACTGGCTTCCAAACCCATCACCCCACTGAAACTGCTATTGTCAATGTCATCATAGGTCATAACTTATTAAATCCAATAATCACTGTTTGCTCTTCATTTTACTAGACCTCTCAATAGCATTTTAAAGAGTTGACTACTGCTCTACTGTAGAAATACTTTCTCTTTTAGCTTCTATGAACTGACTGCAATGATTCTCAAAGTGTAGTTCCTGGACCACCAGCAACAGCATCATTTGGAAACTTGTTAGAAATGAAAATTCTTTAACCTAGCCCAGATCAGTTGAATCAGAAACTCTGGGGCCCAGCGATCTGAATTTTAACAAGCCTTCTAGGTGACAAAGTTTGAAAATCACTGCTCTATTGATTTTCCTCCTATCTCAATTAGAGTTCCTTTTTCTTTTCTTTTTCCATTACATTTTATGTTTTATTGATAGTGACATATAGTAAAAATATAATATACATTAGGGACTACCCAGTCCCTTATAAATATTTAAAGTTCTTTTTCACAGGCACAATCACACTGTAGTCATACTGTAAACTAATTTTTTAGAAGACAATTTAAAAATACACTTAAAGATGTCATAATTCATGATGATATATTGAGAAGGATTTTAACTCTAACTTTAAAGATTATCATTATAATCAGTGTAGACCTTTACCAAGAAGTTGATAATTCTGAGGAGCTCTTCTGAGGATTTAGTTTTCATATAATTAATGGCTAGATTAGCATACCTATATTCTTATAAAGCTCATTCAGAGTCCATAAATGCAAGCAGATTATAAAGTATCCTTAGACATACAAATATCTTTTTAAAAATTTAATGTATCAGTTTGCCTTAAGATATGTTCCTTGAATTGACCATTGTTGAGGTTTCCAAATACTATCTTTTCATGTCTTCACAGCCTGAATCTGATCTTGAAGCCAGTCTACACCTTCTTGCAATCCTATTATGCCATCACTAGCACAAATATGCCATGGCATATCTTTAATTTTTTCTAAACACAGCAACTGAGACACTTTCTCTGGTGTCACTGCATCTCTAAGATCCATTTTGTTTGCAAAGAATAAGATTGGTATTCGGTGTAGCTTAACATCTGGATGATTCAAAAGAGTATCAAGTTCTTATTTGACCATAAATATTCTTAATCTATTAGTACTATCAATGACAAAAATAATGGCTTGTCCATCTTTATAACAGTGTTCCCAGAGATTTCTGTATTTTCCTTGACCTGACATGCCAAACACTGAAAAAAACAAACTAGATTATTTGAATTTCTCTATGCTTAATTCTATCACTGGAGCTATATATTCAGATTGAGCATTTAAAGATTTAAGTTTCTTAATAACTGATGTTTTGCCACTATTATCCAGCCCAAGGCACAACATGAATCTCCTTCTTCTTCAGGCCAAGCAACCTTGAAAGGTCTGGCAATTGCATAATTTTGAATATTTACAAAACAGCTGGTCTTTGAGGTTAGTTCTGCAAGCCCAGGAACTGGTGAAGAACAGAAATGGATTCACTGGGATGGAAATCTGGTGCAGGTGTCCCTCAGCCTTTTTCTCTTTATGCCACCATAGAGAGAATCACTGGTCCTAAGAAAAGCCACCTATAGAAGTTGAGTGACCTGGTAGCCTCTGTCTCAGCTGGAGCAGGTGTCTAGGCCTGTTGCGTTCCCCTGGCAACCGGTTCTTCCTCTGAAATCATAGAAAGTCAGCAGCTATTCTCTTGCTTTTCCAATTGAAGAGTTCTTAAAAATGCCAGAGGCACATGTAGGAGTATTAAAGTAGGTATGAGCATGGGTGGCATGGTCTATAGTTCCTTCTTAGTGTTTTTTATTTTTTGGCTTGTATCAGTTAGCTTTTGCTAAAAATAATATACTCCAAAACTTAGTAGCTTAAAACTGCCAGAAGTTATTTGGCTCATATATATTTTTCCCAATTGCTTTGTATATTTTCTTAGGTTGGGCTCCCCAGAAGTAGGCTATGGGGCAAGAATTGGAGTATAAGTGGCTTATTTGAGAGAATCCCATGAAGCATTGCTAGCGGCCCAGGGAGGTCAGATAAGAATGGCTAATATGAGATGTAGTGACGACCAGGTTATTCACATGGACAACTGGGTTCTGTTCCTCAGGGGTTACTCCATCCAAGGGTGAAGAATTTGGGAAATGTTTCCACCAGCTCCCATTCTCCATTGGTTGAGGGCTGCTTCTTACAGCTATAACTCCCTTATACTTGCTCACCTATCTGGTATTGAGAGCCGAGCTTGAAGCAGAAAGTCCAAGTACAGTGGTGCCTGGGTTTTCGAATGTAATCCGTCCAGAAGACCGTTCTGAAACATTCGAAAACCGAGGGATCAACAGCCTACAGCTAGGCCTCAGAATCTTGCATTCAGCAGAAGCCACCGTGGCATGTTCGACTTGCAAGGCAAGTTCGAAAACCGAAACATTTCCTTCCAGGTTTACGGCATTTGTAAACCAGAGTGTTCATCAACGGAGACGTCTGAAAACTGAGGTGCCACTGTACTTCCGCAAAAAAGGCCTTTTGCATACGATGATGACCAGCTGATGTTGGTGGGGTACCACAACTTCTGGTTCAAGAATCCCTGATGGGCCTCAGGTGATCTCAAACCTTGGGAAACTTCCCCCAGCACACTGAGCATGGGTGGCATGGTCTATAGTTCCTTCTTAGTGTTTTTTAGGGTCTCTCTTCTCTGCTTCCCTGTCCTCTTAAGTGCATTTCACTAAGTTTTGTTCCCTGTCTACCCCCTTGAACTTGACCTATCAGTTCCTTAAAAGTAGTGATAGAATTAAGGACATACTAACACAAAATATGGTGCTTTGGCATATTGAATATTTTAAACTGAAGGAATTTGAGAAACAGGAGATAAGCATTTGACCCAAACTAGACCAATTAGAGTTTTCTGTAGAATTTTCTAGATTCAAAGTGTGTGTGCATGGGGGATGACTCTTCTTGGATTTTGTGTTAGGATGTATGCCAGGAACTGTTGAAAGGTGTTTAATTTACTATGTATAGCAACATCACTTCTAGTATGAGAGAATGAGGCCAGTACACAAGTAGAAGAACAGGTCAGCAGAGATGAGGAATAGATGGAAAGCCAGAGGGCATTAAGTTTCTGGTTCCAGCCCCTAATTCTGGACTTCTTGCAGACTCTTCTCATTTGCCTTTTAGAGCATGTTCTTTCTTGTTTCATCATCCCTGATTCTTTGACTCTGTAACTACCAACTGCTGCTTTATATCCTCTGGCTCTGATCCACCTTGGTGTTGGCTTTTGTATCTCCTCAGTCAGTTTTAGTTTTGTGAGCTATCCTAAGAACCTTCTTTAGCTAGGTGAGTTAATAACTCCCTTTCTTTGTTTATCATAGTTTGATTTGGATTTTACGGGGGATTTTTTTGCAACAGAAAGAGTCTTAACTAATACCAATGTGAATGCATGAATGATCTCAAGACAACTGAGACTGAAGCAAACCCATTACTGTAAGCCACCAATCAGGAGCCTAGTTTGTTTAGCCACCACTACTTGGCTACTCATGCATTCATGAAATTACCTCATCACTGGGTCTAAGAAATAAGGGGAGGGGGGGAATCTTGTTCTTAGAATGATTCATGAATAAGGGTCTATTGATATTGTTGATACCCTCAATGCCTTAAGTTCTGTAGTCTTTTTATGTCATCTTGTGAAGCCATCTAGAATGAGCAAGTATCTACCTACACTTCCAAAGTTCCCTTATGGTTTTCTATTTATCCATCAAATGAAGCTCTTCCACCCATTCAAAGAAGAGGACTTAACTGTGGCATTCTACTCCTCTTTCTGGACATTCAGCCTCCTTTCATTTGCCTGATGGGAATTGTTCCTCATACTTTCATCACTCCTGGTTCCTTAGCTCTTGCTTTGGGTACCCTGGCTTTGACAAACTACTTAACAACAGAACTATGGGAAGAGAGGTGGTTTGCAAAAGTTCCTTTCTCTCAAATTAGTTTAGATGGTTATCCCTTGATCCATTGTTTAAAAAAACTACAGCCTATTTACTTTCAAAACTGAAGGTGTTAGTAATGTGAGATTGTCATACTAGTTATTTTAATCTTTCAAATCCCACCCCCCAAAAGATCTCTCCTACCTCATCCTAAACTAATCAGAACAATGCCCATCTGGTGGCTGTTTTATAGTTTTGGAAACATGCTGGTCCACCAGCTTTCCTAAGGCTTCCTCTCAAGTTTAAAGATACTGCTTATTAGCCACACACACACAAAAAAAAAGATTAAAAAAGTACTCAACATTGGGTAGATTCCCAGCTAGTAATATGTAGAATCCTAAAAGGTGACACTCAGTAGAATTTGGAAGCCAATTAAGAATACTTTAAAATCAAGCTTTAAAAACTCTGTGTTAGAAATTTACATGAATATTTGAGTATGGAGAATTCCCATACAAGCTGTAGTACTTTAAGGAACTAACTTTATGAGTATTCTGAAACATGCAGAACAACACATCACTTGCAAAATTGTCTTTTATACTCCTAATCCCTCAACATAATGGCTTGAGAAAGCAGTTATGAAATTTCCAATTGGGATCACCATCATTCTAGCAGTTGTTCCTAGGGACAACTTTTGATTTTCCGTCTTAATGATGCTGATGATAGAATGAGGGAAAGAATCTTTTCCTCTCTTTGACACTTCAGAAAGCAATTTTGCTGTTATAGCATTTTTTTTTTACATTTTGTCTTTTTGTTTTTACAACTTATCTTTCAGAAAAGAACTTTTGGGGCTTTTTGATTAAAAAGAATATAATAGGAGAAATGTTATTAAAAATAAATAACTTCTCATAAATCACTATAGTAACAAAACAATCTGGTTCACCTTTGTGAAATTTGAATTTGTCTTTGTTCATATTTATCCACAGATATTTTACATAGTCCTTCAGAATGCATATGAAATTTACATATCTGCTCTTTCACTAAATCTTCATTGTTAAATTTAAAAATAATATATAGTTAATATGCAGATCTATAGTGAATATTTTTAATCCCTGTTGTTAGACATTTTGAGTATTTGTAAATTTTGCTGTTCTAGATATGTTTTGTAGAAGCTGTTAAGGATCTGGAGCCAGCCCAGATGGAAAGAGAGCTGGGATCCAGCATTCTTGATATTCTTAGTGAGCTAATGCTACTCCTCACCTACGTCTTTCCTCTAAATATTTTAGACAATGTTTTTTACCTATTTGTGATCATCCACAGTCATTTTGTACAAGCCATTGCTACAGATTGCCACCATGGTAACTGTAAAATATCAACTATATTGTAGTGGTTTTCAAATTGGGCTTTGAAGACTTTTCCAAAGGCTTCTACTAAAAGGAGTGGGGTGAATGGTTGAGGTTCTGAATCCCTACTCCAGCTCCAGCCAGAGCAGTTCTGTATTATCAGGGTCTAGTATTAAATAAAAGTTTGAATACAACTGGACTAAATTATTGAGGTTCACTGTAGTGGCAAGTGCACAGAAGTGGGCATGACAGAAGTATTTGAGCATTCAAAGACCTTGGTGGTATAAAATGATGTAACCACTTTGGAAAGAAGTTCAAGAGTTCTTATGTTAAACCACTACAGTTTAACATAAGTTACCATATGACTCAGCAATTCCACTCCTAGGTATATACAAGAGAAATAAAAACATATGTCCACACAAAAAAACTTGTACATGAATGTTCATAGCAGCATTTTTCATAATAACTAAAAAGTGGAAACAACCAAATGTCTGTTATCTGATGAATGGATAAATAAAATATAGTATATGCATAAAATAGAATATTATTCAGCAATATAAAGAAATGAAAGTGGAGGGAGTCAATGGAGGGAAAAAAGGAGACATTTATAATACTTTCAGCAGTAAAGATAAATTTTTTAAAAATGAAGTGCTGATACATGCTACAACATGGATGAACCTTGACAACATTATGCTCAGTGAAAGAAGCCAGGCATAAAATACCACATATTATATGATTACATTTATATGAACTGTCCAGAATAGGCATATCCATAGAGACACACAGTAGATTAGCGGTTGTTTAAAACTGGGTGGGTGGGGGGTGTTGTGGAATGAGGAGTGAGAGCTAATGGGTACCAGAATCCTTCTAGTGGCAAAGAAAATATTTTAAAGTGAAATGTGCTAATGGTTGCACACCCCTAAAAAATACTGAATTATACACTTTACATATGTGACTTGTACATATGTGAATTATATCTCAATAAAGCTGTCAAATGAGGAAAAAAGAGAAAGAAATAGAACCTTGTCAGTATCCAAGAAGCTCCTTTGTTTTAGGTTAGGCTTCCTGGAAGCATAACCAGAGATGGTGATTCTTGCGCAAGGGGTTTCCCGAGGGAGTGCCCTTGAGAGAAGGCGAGTGAGGAAAGCAGCAGAAAGCTAAGTGTGGTCTCAGCTGAATGTGCACCAGCCTCGGCCTAAGCCAGCGGGGTGCTCTGGAACATGCTGAATGATATTCTGTGAACAGCACCACAGCGTGTCCCAGACAGAAGCGAGGGAGCTGGTTTATTGTTTTGTATCCTTGTCAGTCAACAGTCTTTGGCTGTGGGCTTCCTCCCCTTCGCAAGTGTGTGCATGTGTGAGTGCGTGCCTGTAAAATCTAAAACCAATTCTAGAAAGGGCATCTGTGACCTATTAGCAGATGACAGTCACAGCAGCTGGAGGATGATGCCCCAGCCAGGACCGAGGATCTGGGCAGGACACCAACAGTGTCCACTACATGTCCTCATGTCCCCTCTCATTATTACGATCTTGATCCTTCCCACATTCTCACTTTGGTGGGGTTGTCACCAGCACACGATTCATGAGCAATCTGATTTATCTCAGTGTTTTACCTCTTCGAAAACTCTGTGCTTCACACTGGAGCTAATTGGTCCCTGTTCTGTGTCAAACAATGTATTAAACTTCAGTCTTCCATGAAAATTAATAGCACAGGCCTATTTACTTATTATCAGCATAAGTGTTTTCAGACATTATTTCCTCTAAGAAAACTAAGAGAGTCATAAAAACAGAGCATGAAGGTAGGAAAGAAAAGAAAGAACTTTCTCATAGAAGAATGCTGAAACCTAGATACTATGTCTCCCACTTCCCTCATCAATATTCCTGTGACAATATTTCTGTGACAGTAGGAATATTCACCAGGTACCTTGGAGTTATGAAAAGCCAAGAGGGTTTTTGATGCTGAACTAACCTATATTTCTGAGCTCATAAACAAGCCCCAAGAGAAAATTTGCTCCGGGAAAGTTGAAAAAAGAAGAAAAAAAAATTTTATTTAAGCTTAAGAAGAAAATCAAGGTTAGAGTGTGTATTAGTTTTCTACTGATGCATGACAAAATACCAGAAACATAGTGACTGCAAATAACCCATATTTTTTATTTCAGTTTCCGTGGTCACTCTCTAGGACCTTCCTCTCTGGGTCCTCTGCTCAGAGGCTCACTGGGCTGCAATTAAGGAGTCAGCTGGCACTGCAGTCTCCTCTGGAGTTTGGGGTCCTATTCCAAGCTCATGTATTGTTGGCAAAATTCAGGTCTTTGCAGTTGTAAGGCTGAGGTCCTCAACTTCTTACTGGCTGTGAGCTGGAGATTGCCTTCAGTTCCAGAGGCCTCCCAAACTTCCCTGCTACATGGCCTTCTCCACAGGCAGTTCACAACATGGTTACTTCTTCAAAGCAACCAGGAGAGTATCTTTCTCTAGTCAGCTACGATAGAATCTCATGTAACATGAAGTAGTCATGAGAGTGACATCCCAGCACATTTACCATCAGTTGGTTAGAAACAAGTGACAGTTCCCACTCACATTCAAGAGCAGGGAGGATTATACAAGGGTTTGACTCATTGGGAGTCACCTTAGGATGTTTTGGACACAGGTGGAAATGATTATAAATTTCTCCACTTCATTTAAAACTTTCTCTAAAGATCTATTGTCTTAAAAATAATTTAATCTTAATGTTTTGCTTTTAAAAACTTTTTTGGTAAAAAGATAATTGAATATGGCTTATTTCACTCTGAATATGCATAAGCTACACAGAGCTCCTACATGGTCTGGCTTCCTGGTACTTGCTGTTCCCTCTGCCAGAAAGGGTGCTTACATTACATAACAGCATGCCATGGTTCCAGGCACATAGTAGGTGCTCAATAAATACAGGTTGATTAAGTCAACAGATGCATAAAAAAGTGTATTTTCCATGCATATGGTGGATACCTGGCTTTTTTTTTTTTATACCGAAGAACAATATCATAAGTGTCTGTCTTAGCCTAGCTTCCCTGATGATGGAGGACTCAGGAGGAAACCAATAGCCTCTTGAGTGTGAAGGTGACAGTATCATCAAAAGTTATATCTTAGCTATAGTTTGTGGCACGCACAATGGGTTTCATGGTCAGCTACCCACTCTTCTAAAAAGAGTAAATAATATTTGGTTTACAAAAGCAGAGGCAATATAAGTGCCCAGAGTGTTACCCCTCTGAGTCACCAATTCTTGGATTAAGAACCCTGTGCGGTTTATATCAGGTTGATTGCTTATGGAATGGAATGTGCATGTATCAGTACAGTCCTACTGGGGACAACCCAAAGCACAGATAAGCTTCTTTGTTCAGTGAGCACATTTCCAAGACTCATGGCAAAAGATATTTGAAGTTGATTAATTTTCAGTTCTTGTGGAAAGGATGGTCAGCATGTGTAAAAGAGGAAAAATTTATCTTAAAGTATCATCTGACTCTTCCATGACAATACCCAAGGGTTTTATTATTCATAGTACCACACAATGAGTGAAACAAAGTAACGGGGCATTCAACTATTTATTCTGATGAGTTACTCCTTGGAAAGAAAAACTTGTATGTCTATAATTGTAATGGTTAATTACATATGTCGATTTGACTGGGCCACAGGGTGCCCAAATAGGTGATCACACATTATCTGGGGGTGTCCATCAGGGTATTTATGGATGAGATTAACATTTGAATTGGCAAACCCAACTAAAGCAGATTGCATTCCCTAACGTAGCTGGGCCTCACCCAGTCAAATGAACATCTTAATAGAACAAAGATCCTGACTCTCCCCAGAGTAAGAGGGAAGACCTCCTGCCTGACTTTTGAACTGGGAGCTCTTTTCCAGAGGTCAGACTCAAACAGAAACATCAGCTCGTTTTGGTCTGAAGTCTACTAGCTTTTAGGCTGGAACATATACCATCAGCTTTCCTGGTTCTCAGGCCTTTGGACTCAGAATGGAACTACACATTGGTTCTCTTGAGTCTCCAGTTTGCTGGCTACACATCTTGGGACTTCTCAACCTCCTATTGGTTCTGTTTCTGTGGAGATCCCCTACTAATGTAATCATATAATACTGGTGGGATTTATTACAGCTTAAAATGTGATAACAAATGTATTTGGTAATTATTTACTTTTCCCAGGTTGACTCCTTATGTCATCTTTACCTGTTTCCTAAATTCCCTTCCAGTGGCTTTTTCAAACTTTACAATTCTTCTCAGGCCCCCAAACTAATTTTTCTCAATCTCAGACAATGAACCAGGTCCCAGTTTCAGTGAACATGTCTTGGCTTGCTTGGTATCCCTTGTCTCAAGGTCAGAGCAGCTATCAGATAGTCCTTTCCATACGGCTTGTGCTTACGCTCACTCTTTCTCTTTCTCTTCTCATAATTCCTCTTGTTATTTCAAGCCTGGGAGTGGGAAACTGGTCCCGATTGTTGAGTTTGGGTTTGTACAACTTTCTCTGTGTAATTTTCCTGCTTCTCACTCAAATCTTCATATACAGTCTCTCTTTTTTTCAACTTAAAAAAACATATAAACTCACAAAGTCTTGGAAAATAGTACAGAGAAATTCTGTGTAACTTCCCCCAGCTTCCCCCAATAATAACATCTTACACATGTAAGAGTACCAAAATAAGGGAATTTACATTGGCACAATACTATTGACTACAGTATAGACCTTACTCAGATTTCATCACTTTTTACATTCACTCCTCTTTTTTTTTGTATAGTCCTATAACATTTTATTACATGTGCACATTTATGTAATCACCACCTCAGTCAAGATAAGATTGGTCCATCTGTATACAATTTCCTCATTAAAGCCTTCTGAAATTACCCAATTTGAGCATGCCTTCTGTTTCTTGCCAGCATCCCTACTGATGGACACTTAGATTTTCAACATTCCAATAGTGGAAAGTATCTATCCTTTTGTTTCTGAGTGAAGACCAAGAAGGCAGCAAGCCTCTGACAAAGGAGGGTTCAATGTGGCAACTGCAAAGTAAAAGTGGCAATTGGGCCTCTCTTGACAAAGAATATAGGAGATAGTTTTCACAGTGATATGGGAGATAATCTGAAGGTTTTATTTTACAATTGTTCTCACGCCTAACCATGTATCCAAATCACCCAGAGAGCATTTAAAAATCCCATCCATTAATCAACCAAACCAAAACAAACAAAACAAAAACAGAGACTTGGGTCTCATCACCAGAAGTTCTGATTCATTTTGTCCAAGGTAGAATGCAAGGACTGAAATTTTTACAAGTTCCTCAGGTGATTCTCATGTGCAGCCAAGGTTGAGAACCAGTTTTATGATATCTGGGTTTTATATCTTAATTAGAAAAAATTACACATTTTTAAAATGATGACCTCAAGCTTTCCTGTATATTTGCTTTAATTTTTATTGAATTTAAATGTTTAATATACCTTGAATTTATTTTTGTTATAGGGAGTGAGATACGAATTCATTTTAATTTTCCCAAACACAGGTATTTTGCTGTTCTAATATAATTTATTGCATAATCCATATTCTTTCCACTGATGTAAAATGTTACTCTGATGATTTACTGAATCCTTGAATTGTTTCACTCTATTTTAATAGTCTATATTTTGTTACATTGATCTATCTTTCTATTAAGTGCCAGAATCAAACTGTTTTAGTTATACTTATTTTATCATGCTTTAATTTCTGGTAGAAGTAGAGGGAACTGTTATTTTTAAGATATTGACTCTTTCCATTGAAAAAACAGATATATTTTTAAGTTCATTCCCCAATCTCTCTGTCTCTCTGCCTCTCTCTCTCTCTCCTCTTTAGAGTTTTAAAGTTTTCTTCATATAGATTCTATACTATATATAGGTTAAAAATATTTTTAAAAAATGGATCAGCTCCCTATTCACTAAAATTAATTTTGAGCCAGAAGAAAAAAAAAAGTCTGTGTTACTTATTCTTGATCATAAATGATGAAAATGACTGTCTTGTGTTATTCCATATGGGAATAGAACATGTGTTTAATATCTGGCATGATTAACAAATGTGTGCTACATTATCAAAACTTCTGGTATATCATATATAGAATAGTAAGTTTTAAAAACTAGAACCTAATAAAATACTAAATCCTACAGCAATAATATAAAATTTATTTTTTTGAAGACTCAGAAGCTATGTGTCATTATGAGCATGATGCACTGTAGATATTAATGGAAATTTTAGATGAGAAAATGCCAGATAAAAATGACTTTTCAGAAAGCAGGCACTACCCACAAAGACTCAGGATGAAAGCTACTCATTTTTTTCCAGCTTCTTTCCTGAAAGATAAAACTCCTACGGCCATGAGATACATAGAAACTTGGCTTTCTAAAATAAAATAAATGTTGGGATGAATCCATCTCAAGACCTAAATGCTCCAATATTTTCTAAAGCTGTAAATATTTAAAACTGAAAGATTTGAATCCATTTGCTGGGAGTCCTTTGTCCATACCCAAAGCTATACCAAAGGAATTTCTAGACTTATTAACCTGTGTCAAAGGTTTTTAATCAGTTAAATGGACAGTATTTGTGATTTCACAAAGAGTTAACATTTTGAAATAAATGGTGAAAATTCTGGAATAGGAAGAAGGGAAACACCCACAAAAACTTTAGAAATGCTACTTGGATATGCATATGGCAATATTATATTATAGTTAGTGGAAATATTATAAATATCAAGAAATAGCCATGACTGAACAATGTTTTTTATGTAACATTATCAAGGAAAATTAAACTATTCATAGCTACTATGTGTGTGTATTTTATGAATGTGTGTGTGTATATATATATGTGCATATATGTGAATTTATATATATGTATATGTGTGTATATAATGTCTATAATCAGGTTAGAGCATTCTTTTTGGGGGGACATAAATAGGCACGGGTGCATCTTGGGGTAACATTTCTGGGGCTACATCACTAGCATATATTGGCCTAACTGGCTGTAGAAACTTAACTTTAAACAACTTTTGTTATCGAGCTAACCACTTACTTACAAAAAGTGGATTGGTTCATTGTATCTAAATATGCTTTCCTCAAAAGAAGAGAGTGTTTTATGTAAATAAAATAAAGAGTAGTCCCCCTCCTTTAAAAAAAACAATGCAGTTGTCTGTTTACTTTTGAATACCTAATTGTAGAGTGCTGGGAACTGGCCAGCATGATTTGGAAATCAAAGGCAGACCACTAAAACCTTGCTGCTGCTCTTAGGCAAGTCCTGTGTCCCACCAGCAGCTTCTTCTCTTCTAAAAGAGAGCTAATCATTGTTCACACTTGCTTTCTGGGCAAACACAATCAATGATCCTCCTCTGTGTGTCAGACAGTATAGTAAAGTAATGAAGCATTCATACAAGCGCACTCGTGCCATCTACGTGAATAGCTGGGTGAATTCCTAGGAACTGTTTGGTGAAAGCTGGTGGTCTAGTTTCATTTTTTTGCATGTATGTGTCTAATTTCCCCAGCACCACTTTTAACAGCAAAATCTGTGTTTTAGAAAAAAAAGAATAACTTAATAAAATATTGCTAATATTTCTATAAATTCCAAATTTTGCTAAAATATTTTGCTTGTTTGGCACAATTATGTTGTTTAAAAATGTTAAATTGAATTTAACCCTGGCTACTGTGGCTCAGTTGATTGGGTGTCCTCCCTTGCACCGAAGGGTTGCTGGTTCAATTCCTAGTCAAGGCACATGCCTGGGTTTCTGGCTCAGTCCCCAGTAGGGCATGCAGGAGGCAGCCGATGTTTCTCTCTCTCTCCCATCCTCTCTCTCTGAAAATCAATAAAAATATTTTTCTAAATGTTAAATTGAATATAGACAAATTTCATGGAATAAAATTTAATTTGGCTTCTATTAACCTACTTTCTCCAATATTCTAAAACAGCTACATCTGTTAGAACCTATTTCTTTGCATGAGGTAGAAGCTCTGGCTTTTAGCAATGATCTGGGAAGAAAGGAATTGAAGAAAAGCAGTTGAAGTAGTTATTAGAAAGGAAATAAAAGATAAATAATGGTAGCAGAGCACAAGAGTGAGTCTGCAGGGTGACAGAGGACATGTGCTTTTATCACACACAGTTATGGTCACATGAGCATCCAGTTATGCAAGTAATTTTGTGTCAAGTCTGTTCCTTGATAAAATAATGCCATAGTGAGTCTTATGGGAAAAAAAAGGGGTGAGGGGCTAAAATGGAAAGGGCAGGATCTAGCTGGTAAAGGCAGAAATCTTCAGGAGAAAAAAAATAGGAGAATCTAGATAAGTTGGCAAGACTCAGCCCACCAATCTTGTCCCTGTCCAATTACTTAATAAAATATATACAATCTGGCAATTTTATGACTTCTACTACATCATTTTGGTGGGATGTTATCCAAATAGGGATAATTCCCATTCCTAAGAAATATTATCTGATGTGGCTGACTAGCCATTTTCAGTCAGCACAATGAATGGATCACCCACTAGGAAAATTGAATTACTTTAGGGAGATACTCATCTGTCTTTATTGAACACTTGTACTCAGAAGCTTTTCTGTTATTGAACTTTAAAGACACGCACTATGATATATGTCAATGCTGCTGTGCTAGAACCAAAACAAGTTAATTATGCCGACCCTAACACATGCCAGTTGCTACCCTTGGTGTAGGTTTGCAAACAAAGTTTTTGCAACCCTATCCACTTGACTGTAGAGGAGCTGCTGATCTAGCCTTGCATTTGTTTCTCTATTTTATATGTTTTTAAACATCTCAGTGTGATCCTAGCCATGAACAAGGACTATGATTGGTTCACCTACAATTCCCCTGATTCAGTTTATTTATTTATTATATACTTAATATATGCTGGACACTGTTCCACATGCTTTACAAATAGTCACTCATTTACTCCTTCTAAGGACCTTTAGGTGGGGTTTATCATTACCCCCGTTTTATAGATGAGGAAACCAAAGCACTGAGAGGTTAAGTAACTTGCTCAGTGTCATACAACTAGTAAGTCAAGAAGCCAAGTTTTGAACTCAGGAAGTCTAGTTCCAGAATCTGAGCTTAAACACTGTGTCCACTTTTTCTGGTTTCTTCATTCCCTTACTCACTCTTTCACCACCACACTTGATTGAGATGTTCTGAAATTTGTAATGCTCTTACTAGTTCATTATTTTAGCTAGAGCAATTTTATCATCATGCTGGTTCTTAGCTTCTGGTCAGACTGGGAGGGTAGAGGTAAAATGGTGTGAGATTACAGTGAGAGAGGTACACATTAGACTACAAGTCCTGGAAGAGCCACAGTTATCATGTAGTCATGGCAGTGAGTTTTCTTTCATAGATTTCTCTTTAATGTGGAATCAGAGGCCTGGATTCAGGTCCTAGGGGCACCAGTTGCCACTCTGTGACCTTGCCTTTGTTGCTTATCTCATTTCACAGACTCCTTTCCTACAAAATGGAAATTAATCTTAGTGCTTACCTCATAGGGTTATTGTGGGGATTGAAGGGGACAATATACAGAAACTAATTAGAATATGTCTGGCGTATAATAATTGCTCAGTGAACATTATCTAGGTTGTGATTACTGTGATGGCTCTATCGATTTCAGGCATGATCTGTCATGTAAGACCCAAAGCATCAGAGAATAGGTTATGTTTAGTTGTCAGCTGAGGCCATTCTCAGGCCAAATTTTCTAAACAGTTGGTATGTGATAGTAGTTTATTGAAAGGGGAAATGGAAGGCACATATTCTTTTTTTTTAAGTGATGAACGTTTTTTGTTTTTTCCCCATTTATGTATTTTGTGGGCTTTTTGGGGGGGAGGGTTGTATTTTATTTTTGTTCAAAATATTACAGATGTCCCTTTTTCTCCCCATTGACCCATTCCACCCAGACCACCCTCCCCAGTCTTGTACCACACTATTGTCTGTGTCCTTGGGTTGTGCATATATGCATATAAGATCTTTGGTTAATCTCTCCCCCTCCACCCACCAGCCCCCTCCATCCCTCTGAGATTCATCAGTCTGATCCATGTTTCCATGTCATTGAATCATTTCTGTTCATCAGTTTATTAAGTTCTTTAGATTCCACATATAAGTGAGATCATATGATATTTGTCTTTCTCTGCCTGGTTTATTTCGCTTAGCATAATATTCTCTAGATTGGAAGGCACATAATCTTAAGAAATACTCTGCTTCTATATTTTAATCATGAAAGGTCTCTCTAACATGCTGATTTGGGAATAGGGAATAATATTTTAAATTGACATTGCAAAATGAGTCTCAAAAGTGCCTGACACATAGTAGGTACTCAACAAATATCACCTTCTACTTATGTTATATAACCCACACCCCTGCTGTCATTCTTATTTCTCACATCCCCAAACCTTGATTCTAGTCAAACCACAGTCATTGCATTCTTGTTCTCACTCTATGCCTTTGTTCACATTATTATTCTTGCATGGAATGCCCTCAACTCTCTTTTCCATGCTTCCAAGACCTACATGTACTTCTAGGGCCAGATCAAGTATGATGTTCTTCACCAGGCATTTCTGAGCCACACAAGCCTGCTTAGGGGTGAAGGTGAATTGAGAAAAGGCACTGTGTGAGCTAGAACTGAATGTACAACCTTCCAGAGCCCCCAAGGTCGGTTGTCCTTCCAGAAAGAACAGATGACAAGACATCAACAGTGAACACAGAGGAACTTAAGGCAGAGTGACTCAAAAGTAGATTGTATCTTCCCCTTGAAGACACTTGGCTGTAGTTTTTCACAGTATCCTTCAGGCTTTGGAATTAGTGCCAGGGAAGAGAGGGGAGGGAGCTTGGAAGTAGACTGGGATTCTGCTAATAATACCAAATTTGATGGCAGAGTCACAGGACTGGAGTGAATTTACCTCACACCATCTAGAATAAGCTGATTGCCAGGGGTCAGGCTGGAAGTCCAGAGTCATAAATCAAAGTCAGTCCTACAAAAAATACTTTTGCTCATGGGAATTTTGAAATCTATGAGACTGAAATTCTATGCCTATTGCTAGTCAAACAGTTTTTAAATATAAAACTTGTTCAGAAAAATTATCTAAAACTTGGAAATAAAACAAAAGGATGACTGCATGTCCTTTCAGTGACATGTAGTAACCATTCCTAACAGGCCTGTCCACAGATTATTTTACCATAGAGGGAAACGTACCTCCGTTTGATTTCTTACTATTTGCTCTTGATTGAGGCCCACCCTCTGAGAGGTTAAATGATCACTTGAACCTTTTGGGGTTTGGTTGAGATGTAAATAATTTCTGTTCAGTGAAACAAAAAACCCCAAAGGTTGCATTTTTGTTGATCTATAGGACATTACTTTTATATCTAATTTAGTCATCTTACTCCTGCATTCCTTCTTTTAGTGCCTATATAGGCTCAGTCCCTCAAATTTTCCTTTGAACCAGCTTTACTATCTTGCTATTCTCTGATTACTGAGATAAATAAGACTGTGATATGTACTCACGCTATATTTGTATGAGAGTCACATTTTTAACATTTAAAATATTATACTTTGATAAACCCTGATCAGGTATTGGTGTGAACTCAATGCGAAAACCTCTGTGTGAAAGTTTTCCAATTCTTTTAGCAAATTTGAAAGAATCAGAGGTAAATAGCTGGAGCACTTAGTCGCTAATGAGACAGTGAGTCCAGACAGTGCCATTGTGAAGGATTCAAATGTGATCATCAGAAAGATGTACTAGGAATGAAATAATGCATAACAAAGAGCTGATGTGAGTAATTCACTAGCCAGGCGCCTTTTCCCCCCTTAGTTTGGGCTTATTTAACTTTAAACCCTGTGTCAGTTTTGGATTTAAAATAAACTATTACTTGACAATTCTTCTAACCTAATAGAAACCCAGAAAAATGAATTAAGATGAAAATGCTATAGCTTTTTTATTTTGCTTTCAGTAGCAGAACTTTTAATTTTCAACAATCTTCTTGATTTGTTTCATTCTTTGCCATGTATCCATGGGTATGCATCAAGGTTTACAATTTACTTTTGAGATACTACTATCTTTTGTTCTGAGAGATTTGATAGGTTTTTATTGTATTTTTCCTTGCAAATCTTTGGAAGAGACACTGGTGTTCCCCATAATGGAGATGTGTTAGAGTTGAGGGCCTAAGGGCGCTGAAAAGTTCAGGCTCACTGGGTAAACTCTCCAGGTTCAAATCGCAGCCCTACTGTTTCCTAGATTAATTCCAATTTTTTAACCTCGCTAAGCTTCAGTTTCCTCACCTGTAAAGTGGGGATAATAGTAGAACTTATCAAACAGAGTCCTTCTGAGGTATTTGACATAGTCACTGGCAAATAGTAAGCATTTAATAAGTGGGTGCTATTATTATTTTGGGGATGCAGAACACACAAATGTGTAATCTTTCCCATTTGTATGTAGTTCACATTTTGGGTATCTTTTCAACCATTCTCTCTCTTTCTCTTCTGTACGAAGTAAGGCCATAGTGAGAAATTAATAGAATTTGAATATTCATTTGTATGTATCCAATAAAGGTTTTGGCCTATCTTATTTGAAAACAGAAAAAGTGAAAATCAGAAAAGTTAAACATTTCATATTTCTGAAGGAGATGGTTGATTAAATTGTATTATTTCCCAGGAGTGCGTTCGTATATTTTTTTCCTTGTAGACAAGAATGCTCCCTCCACTCCTTTCATGGAATCGTTTGTCTTCTCCTGGGCCTTCAAGTCCAGTCATGGAGAGGAGGTCTTTGCTCCCTCTCGTTCTTACAGCAGCAGTCTGCGTGTAGCCTAATGCTGTGAGCTTGTACGAGAGGGGAAAAGCACATCCACGTCAGTCGCGAATTGAGCTCGTTGCCAACCCTGGCTTCATCGAGTATGACAGCCTAATTATGAGGCTTCCTGTATTAGTTACGTAGGCAACCAAGATCCTCAGCCTGCTTTCTTGTTCTGATGTGTGTCTCTTGTGTTGTAATGCAGTTTTTTTCCTGGCATATTCAAAGGACATGCTTATATGAGACTAATCTTTCAAAGGTCTCTGAGTGATTTTAGCCCAAATTTCCTAAAGTTGTCTAAGCTATTCTACTTATAATGATAACTGCAGGGGCCATGAGTGGCTTATAGAGGAGGAATTCTAAAGCGGCTGGAGAAGGCGTTGGTGCTTAGTATAAATATTAACTATGCTAACGTGAACAACTGGATGAGAGCATTCAGGGTTGACAGAATTCACTTAGAAGTCCTAGCTGGAAGAGGCTAAAAGTTTAGTTAATTGCAAGCCTAACATGAGCCAACAATGTGATTCAACCTAAACATGAAACAGAGTAGGCTATGATTTTTTGGTTCCCCTAACTGAAGCTTAGTGGTGATCCACTTGGGCTGTTGTGTGAAATTTTCTGACATTGAAATATAGGAGATTAAGGTGAAATGATCTTCAAGTTCCTTTACAAGTGTAAATTTGGATGCTACTATATTTTTATCTTTTTCTCAATTAAAGTGTAATATACTTCTAATGATATAAACGGATATTAAGTGTAGTGTTTGATGAATTTTGACAAATATTCCCTCCCCATTCAAGACATAGAACATTTTCATCATCCCATAAAGTTTATTGTAATCCTTTACAATCAATGCCCCCTCTCTATAGGAAATCACAGTTTTGATTCCTATTAATACAGATTCTAGAACTTCATATAAATGGAACTATATAGTATGTGCTTATTTATATCTGGCTTCTTTCACTTAACATAATATTTTTGAGATTCATCTATGTTGCTGTATGTATCATTGGGCCATCCTTTTTATTGCTGAGTTGTATTCCATTGTATGCATATAACACAATCTGTTTATCCATTCTCCTGCTGATGGACAATTGAGTAGTTGGCTATTATGAATAAAGCAGAATAAATGCTCTTGTATAAATCTTTCGGTGAATATGGTTTTGTTACTCTTGAGTAAATACCTAGGAGTAGAATTGCCTGGTCACAAGATAGGTGGATTTTAACTTTATAAGGAACTGCCAAAAAGTTTTCCAAAGTAATTGTACCGTTTTACACTCTCACCAGCCATAGGTGGGCTCCAGGTGCTCCACACCTTGGCCACTCTGTTTTTCTGTTCATCATGTGTTCATTCCTTTGGGTGTGTTCCTAAGGAAACCAAAAAAATGATCACCTGTTACTAGAAAAGGTTCACTTGAAAAATTACCCTAAGGTAATAGGATTACCAGAAAACAGCACACATTGATCACATTGAAGGTGACTTTTGATTAAGGATTAGTTATAAATCATCTTAAAGCAAGTTAAAGCTACAGTGTGATTTACAAATAACATGTGGGAGGAAATTTGCATCATAGCTTATCATTTCCTCATAGCTTGTTAGAATGGCCTGAAAGCTCTAATTTCTGGTGTTTTTATATTAAGAAATTTGGCAGTTTGCCCTGGCAATGGGCAGACAGTCAAGAGGAAAGTAGTAATTTGCTCATTCATCAAATTTTGAGATGCTTTTGGAAAAAGAATTCCTGGCAAAGTGGTGGTTTGTGTTAGTGGCTCTAGGAATAAAGAAGTAGGCTTAGACAAAATATGGATCTAGTATATATGGAAGAAAATGTTGTGCAGGGTGGCACTCATAATGTGAGTGAAGAGGTATTTTGCATGATAGATGAATGATTTGTCATCATTTATTAAATGCTTACTAGATGCCAAGCACTGGACTAAGAATTTTCATATATTGATTCATTTAATGTTTTCAACAACCTTACAAAGTAGGTAACATTAATTTCTCAAATATTGTGGAAGAGGAAACTGAAGTTCTTAGAGGTTAAATAACTTACTCAAAGACAGAACTATTTCACAGTACAGCTGGGATTTGAACCCAGCAGTGCCACCCATGGCTGAGCTACACTTTGGTAAAAATGTTGAACTGGATGGTCACATGGAAAAGTGTGTGTGTCTGTGTTTTGGATGACCAGAGTCTTTCCAACATAAAAATAAATTTCATTAGCACAATTTCAGTGGGAGAAATAGAGTGAAAATACGAGATTTGGGAGGAAAAGAAACTGTAAAATTTCTTTCTATATTAAAAAAAGTGAATGACGATAGGTATCAAATGGCATTTAGATTCTGTTGGATACATTGAAATGAATGATATATCTGTTTTATTTTAAAGTGTTCATATTTATAATGCATTGGTAATTCTAACCTTTATAAGTATTTAAACTTATGATGTAAAACTTGAGATATCAACTTAAAAATGGATGAGGAAGTTCGATGGGTTTTCAAACTTCTTTTAAGTGGCATGGCAGTTAAATTTCAAATACTGTGACTTGTGAAGGGTAGGGGTCTTGACTACTTAGTCACTTTTTTTGTTTGTTTTGTTTTTAATCCTCAACAAAAAATATGTTTATTGATTGTAGAAAGAGAGGAAAGAAGAGAGAGAAACATCAATGTGAGAGAGAAACTGACCAGTTGCTGCCGGTACGCACCCTATCTTTTGGTTTACGGGATGATGCTCCAACCAACTGAGCTGCATCGGCCTGGGCTACTTAGTTACTTTTTAATCCTTGCATTTAGCAGAGTGCCCAGAATATACAAAGTTCTCAATTTGCATTTAAGGAATGAAGATACAAGGAAAACCATGCATTGTGAGAAACTGTGCACAAAAAGAGCACAGGGCTGCAGAAAAGACTTCATGTGTCATCAGTACCAGTGCACAGAACTTTCCTCTGCCCAGAAAATAGCATTCTTAAAGGGTTACTGATGCCAACAAACTGAAACAATTTTAATGATGATAATTGCTGTGTTCATGGTATTTTACAGCTGAGAAACTCCTCTACAGATATCAGCTCATTAAAATCCTGGATGGGGAGTGTGGCATTTCCTTTCTTTTCTTTACTTTTAATGAGATATAACTGACATATAACATTATATTAGTTTCAGGTATACAACATAAATGATTCAATGTTTATATATATTGTGAAATGATCACCACAATGAGTCTAGTTAACATCTGTCGTCACACATATTTACAATTGTTTTCTTATGATCAGAACTGTTAAGATCTACTCTCTTAGCAACTTTCAAATGTACAGTACAGTATTATTAACTATAGTCACCATGCTGTATGTTACATCCCTGGGACTGACTTATTTTATAACTACAAGTTTGTACCATTTGACCTTTCACCCATTTTGCCCACCCCCACCCCTTGCCCCTGGCAACCACTAATATGTTCTCTGTATCTATGAGTTTGACTGTTTGAGATTCCACATATAAGTGAGGTCATACAGTATTTGTCTTTCTCTGTCTGACTTATTTCATTTAGCATAATGCCCTCAAGTTCCATCCATGTTGTTGGATGGAACAACATATGGAAATATCAAGGTTTACTTCTTTTTTATGGCTGAAAATTATTCCATTGTAAATACAGTTGACCCTTGAACAACATGGTTTTGAACTGCATGGGTCCACTTATACATGGATTTTTTTCAATAAATATATTGGAAAAATTTTTGGAGTGTTGCAACAATTTGAAAGAACTCGCACATAGCCTACAAATATTAAAAAAATAAGAAAAAGTTAGGCATGTTATAAATGCATAAAATATATGCAGCTAATAGTCTATTTTATTTATTTATTTTTTAATGCTCACCCAAGGATATTTTTTCCATTGCTTTTCAGAGAGAGTGGAAGGGAGAGAAAGAGAGAGAGACACATCGATGTGAGAGAGACACATTGATTGGTTGCCTCTCTCATGCACCGCAACCAACTGGGGCCAGGAATCGAGCCTGCAACTATGGTACATGCCCTTGGTTGGAGTGGAAACTGGGACCCTTCAGTCCATGGGCTTACACTCTAACCACTGAGCCGAGCTCGCTAAGGCTAGCTACTAGACTATTCTATCATTTGCTACAATAAAATATACATAATAATATACAGTAGGCTATTAGTAGTTAAGTTTGGGGGGAGCCAAAAGTTATATGTAGATTTTCAACTGTGTGGAGAGTCAGCACCCCTAACCCCTGCATTGTTCATGGGTCAACTATATGTACTACACCTTCTTTATCCATACATCCATTGGTGGATACTTAGGTTGCTTTCATATCTTGGTTATTATAAATAATGCAGAAATGAACATGATGGTGCAGATACCTTTTTGAGTTAGTGTTTTCATTTTTAAAAAATAAATATCCAGAAGTGGAATTGCTGGATATGGCAGTTCTGTTTACATTTCCTTTTTTTTTTTTTTGTCCCCGTTGGTTATGGACTTTCATCAAGTTTATTTCTCTGCCTCAAACAAGCAGCAAAGTGCTGGAATGTTACATGAAGGAGCTAAGGACAGGAGAGGGGAGGAAAGGGACTTTCCAGCTTGAGTATGAGTATTCTTTAGCCCCAAGACTATTATGGAGTACAGTATGGGGTCATTGATCTCTGTCCATACTGGGGATAAGTGGAATTTCTCAGTGGTTCACCCACCCATCCATTCAATCAACACACATTAAACACCCATTTTGTGCAAAGATCTTGGGATAGAGAGGTAAATAATACAAGGGCACTTTGGAAGAGGGAAACATATAGGTTAATAAGTAAATGCATATAACCAGGAGAATCCTGTTTTTCCTTCCAACCTCCCAACCCTGACATAAATGCTTTGCTGTTTTCATCAGAAGAAAACAGGGTCAGAGCCTTCTCTTTCCTCGCCTACCCAAGTGAATTATGAGGGCCCCAGCATTCTCTAAAGGATGTGCTGTCTAAACGTATAAGCTGAGGAATAGAATAAAACTCAGTGGGATTAATGTGAGGTGAGCTCCTGGACTTTTTCCTTTTGCTTTAAAAGGTTAGCTAGTGTAATGTGGAATATGAGTGGGGAAAGGTGAGCTTTGGGCTTTGCAAGAATGAAGGCAAGACTCAAACACTACCCAAAGTGGAAGAAAGAAAGTAGCTGGGTTTTACCTTCAAAGAGGCCATGTGATTGGGGTCAGCAGTTATAAGGGGTGGGCATAATATGTCTGCTAGCCACACACATCTGTTTAGTGGACAATTTGAATTCGAATCATGTTTAAACCGCCTAGGGCAGTTGTACCTCCCAGTTCATGCCTTTCGTCCTGGTGCTGTTACTAATAGCATTCCTTTTTGTTCTCACAAGTGTCCTAGGTTAGAAGATAAACTATATGGTCATGGTAATGACTCAGAAAAGCAAAGTCAAGCCCCATTCACATTCCGCATGGAGAGATATGACCAAAATATATTTGATATTAAAACCTTTCATGTTAACATTTTGCTGGTGTGGGAAGTTGTAAGTCTGCTCTAAAGTATACAGTTCAACAAACATTGCTTCTGGACTTGTGTAAGGAGAGTAAAAGAGGCAGAAGCATAAATAGGACAGAGGCCTACTCTGGAAGAGTTTATGGACTTATAAAGGTGACACATAATGAATAATGTATGCTTGAGGCACTAAAGGTTTACATCCCTGGAACTAGAATTCTGGAGCATGAAGAGACCTGGGAGCTAATCTACTCACCTCATCTTATAGATGAGGATGCTATTTGCCCACGTTCACATAGTCCTTAGGTGTGGAGACCAGAAGTTTTGTCTGGGACTGTCCCTATTTATGCTTGTTGTCCTGGTATAACTACTAATAGCACCCCCTTTCTATCTCAAGAAGGTCCTTATTTAAAAGACAAATTATATGGATCTCATACTATAGGGAACAGAGCCTCCTGACTCTGACCAATATTTCTCTACTGTGACACTGCTAGCATTTGGTGCTGGATAACTTCATTGTGCAGGAGCTGTGTCCTATGCATTGAAGGATATTTATCAGCATCCCACTAGAGGCAAGTAGCAGCCCCCTTCCCAGTTGTGACAGCCAAAACTGCCTCCAGACATTGCCAAATGTCCCCTGGGAGGCATAATCACCCTGGTTAAGAACCTCTGCCCTAGACAATGACCTTGACAATCGTCAGCCAGACTTTATGAGGCTGCCACAAGGCCCTAAAATACAATCAAGCAAGAATACTTTATTTGCTTATTTTTTGAACTCTTAATACGACAATCTCAAGATAATTATTTAAAGCAAATACTTAATGGAAGAATGTTTATTTTTAAAATCTGTAAGTAGAATTATTGTTTCCTGTGTGAATTAATATTTTCTGTGAACATAGTATCATCCTACACAAAGGCTACTGAATCTGAAATGTTGGTCCACCCACTTCGTGACAAGTTACAAGTTGTATGGATTGCTATTTTATCCTGTTGCCCAAGTGGAAAACAAAAAGGAGAGAGAGAGGATATTAACATTATTTGTAGAATACTTGGAACCTATTTTTAAAGTAATGTATCTGAGTATGTTTTATTCTAAACAGGAAGAGACAATACTGGCCTAAACTGGGAAATTGGTATTCTTCTCACAGACCTCACTTTCAACACTTCTTTCTTCTTTATTCTCTCCAACTTGGCATTACTATATTAAATTTTGATATTATGAAAAAGACTTACCTGTCCTCAAACAAGAATAATTTATTGATCTGAGCAATATATACTTAGTGGCTCCATGCCAGCCTGTTCCTGGTCACTGCTCTTGAGATGCCCATCGTCTAATCAGAACTCATTCACACCCTGGTGGACATCATTCATAACATTTAGCACATTGTGCTTCACAAACTTGAGCATACATCAGCATCACCTGCAGCAGTTGTTTCTGATTTATTAGGTCTGGAGTGAGGCCCAGAAAAATTTTTCAGTGATGCTGATGCTGCTGGTTTGGAAATTATACTTTGAGAACCATTGGTTTCATCTCAAGGATATCTATGCTTCATTAGGATTCAGGAACACCCAGGTAGATGGTAACATGGCTTCATTGGCTTCGTCTTCCTCCAGTCTCCCACATCTTTACCACTTTTCATGTTTTCATTCCCCATTTCACTTCATGTACCCAACATTCTCATGCTCCCTTGGCTCTCCTCTATCAAATATTCCTCTTAAGGAATAATTTCATATCAAACATCAGCATGGCATTAAGGTGATGTCTTACCTTTTCCAGGGTAATTGGTGTTAGGACATAGCCCAGCTTTTGAAATGGGATGCAATGTCCATGTCAACTTTTTAGGACTGATTTAAGAAAATCTCCTCTATATAAGTATCCTTACAGCACTGAACCTATTGGTGTAGATATTGGAGCTATATCAAGGGGTCTCTGTCATAAAAGAGAGAGAACTCATTGACATGGACAACAGTGTGGCAATTAGGGGTGGTTGGGTGGGTGGAGGTGGAAGAGGGCATAGAGGGGATAAATGGTGATGGGAAACATAAAATAAATTTTTAAAAGGGGGTGTCTCTGTCATATGGTATGCATACACACAAACATGAAAGAAAGAAAAGGAAGAGAAGAAAAGAGAAAAGAAAAGAAAAGAAAAGGAAAGAAAGAAAGAAAGAAAGAAAGAAAAGAAAAGAAAGAAAGAAGAGAGAGGAAGGAAGGAAGGAAGGAAGGAAGGAAGGAAGGAAGGAAGGAAGGAAGGGAAAGGGGAAAGGGGAAGGGGAAGGGAAAGGGAAAGGGAAAGGGAAGAGAGAGAGAGAGAGAGAGAGAGAGAGAGAGAGAGAGAGAAGAAAGAAAGAAAGAAAGAAAGAAAGAAAGAAAGAAAGAAAGAAAGAAAGAAAGAAAGAAAGAAAGAAAAGAAAAGAAAAGAAAAGAAAAGAAAAGAAAAGAAAAGAAAAAAGAAAAGAAAGAAAGAAAGAGTCTGTATAACAAGGGTATGATTGTTAAGGCATCTTCAAGCCCTGATCTTTTATGATGATTTAAGCCAATCCAGGGTTTGGGTAAACCTTGCTGAAGTGTCAGGATTGTCCTCGCTGTTGTTTAAATGCTAGTGACACTTAGGAGACCTCAGCTACCACCAACTCCACCATTTTCTTCATACCTATCAATTGGCAAGAGAGCAAATAAGGTATTCACACACTGGGATTTTGAAAATTAATCTAGATATGGAGGTGTGTGCAGAATAAAAAATTTTAGATGACACCTATGACTTGAAGACTGTTATTAAAGTTAAACCCTCTCAACATTCAAAGTAATCACTAGGTATTAACAATAGGAAGAAATAATTCTTTTTTAGAATTTTGATGGTTGCTTTCCTTCACCCCCAATTTACTGGGGTTAATCTTTGATAGATAAAGGGAAAGATCCTATAACTTCTACTGTGTGAAGTTGAGGGAAATCAAGATGAACAATCAACCTACCAATGAGTTTGTAACAGGTCATGTCTCTGTTCACTTGGGTTAATGTCATGTGCAGTTAATGAGAGAATAGTCTAATTGATTCTTGAACTAGTTAAATTTTTAGCTCAGTAGTTGGACCTGAATCCCAATTAGAGCAATTAGTGGAAAACAACCTATGTGCAAGTGTTGTAAATGATGACTTTAAGGAATAAGAAGGAAAGTGAAAAGCAAATGCTACAAAAAGGTGTTACAGGCAGAAACTGTCTTACTCTTTTCCAGTTCCTTACCTCCAACCTAAGGAGGAGCAGAGAGGAGCTTTGGTGATGAGCAGATACAAAAGGAAGGACGAAGAAAATTTCTACTTCGCCTAGAGGTTATATTTCAGGCATGATGTTTTTCTATTACTCTCCATTTCCTCTTCATATTTAAAAAAGTCCCATCCACTCATTCTCTTACCATCTGACCATTCTAGAAGCCTGATACGTAACGATGATGCAGACTTAGCAGCCTGATGAAATCAATACTGGATACAGGCTCTGTACATATAATTGGTAGCCTTATCATGCTCTGAAACTATTTGCAAAGCTATCAGATGTTTAAAGGAGGATGAATTGTCCAGTTAGATGAGTTGAAGTACCTAGAACAATAATGATAATGATATTAAATACTGATTATAAGATTTCACAGTGTATATTTATTTTGACAAGTACACTTTACTCCTTTGGTTCATCAGAGTATTGTACATTGAAACATTGTGATAGATGGTAAGGCTAAACGCATAGATAGTATATCAATTGGGAACGTATTTGGCTGCAAGTAACAAAAATCAAATTCTAAGTGCCCGGCAAAGTGTGAACTTCTTTTAAAACATGGTTTATTATCTTCACAACAACCTTTGAAGATATTTTTTAATAAGCTCAGAGTAACTAAGTAATTTGCCCAAGGACATAACCTAAAATAACAGCTTTGGCCTGATCGGCATGCTCAGCAGTTGAGCATTGACCTGTGATCCGGAGATCAAGGTTCTGTTCCCAGTCAGGGCACATACATGATCCCCAGTAGGGGGTGTGAAGGAAGCAGCTGATCAGTGACTCATTGTTGATGTTTTTATCTCTCTCCTCCTCCCTTCCTCTCTCTGAAATCAATAAAGACATATTTAAAAGATAATAATAATAGTAATAGCTTGGCCTGGTATTTTTCAAATTACTAAAGTTACAGTATTACTTGAAAAATATCAAAACTTTTAAATCAATCCAGAAAACTCAGAATCAATTTATATGTGGCCTGATGAAAAGTTCAGATGGACAAGTTCCTAAGTGGAACAGAGGTCCAGGGACAAGGTTATTATTTATTCGAGAATGCCCATGAGATGTATATTTGGTACTTGTTACAAGTGGATAGCTGAAGGTAAAGATTGCTTAGAGGTAGCAGTGATTGGGTACAGGGATCATGTATGTCTGTCCCCTTGTGGTAGACACTGTAGATGATCTCAACTCCTCTCATTTTTTTAAATTTATCTTTATTGTTGAGAGTATTACAGGTGTCCCATTTCCCCCCCCAATTTACCCCCTCCACTTTGCTCCCACCCCCTCCCCATGCCTTCACCCCAACATTGTCTGCATCCATGGGTTATGCATATATGCATATAACTTCTTTGGTTAATCTCTTCTCACCCTCCACCCCCCTTCCCTCTTTCCTCTGAAATATGATTGTCTGTTGCCTGCGTCAATGTCTCTGGATCTATTTAGTTCGTCATATTCTTTTGTTCATTAGCTTCTTCTTAAAGAAGACTCCTCAACTTTTCCTGTAGTGCTGGTCTGGTGGCGATGAACTCCTTTAGCTTTTCCTTACCTATGAAGCTCTTTATCTGACCTTCAATTCTAAATGATAGCTTTGCTGGGTAGAGCAATCTTGGTTGTAGTTCCTTGTTTTTCCTCACTTTGAACATTTCTTGCCACTCCCTTCTGGCCTGCAAGGTTTCTGTTGAGAAATCAGCTGACAGTCGTATGGGGGCTCCCTTATAGGGAACTAACTGCTTTTCTCTTGCTGCTTTTAAGATTCTCTCTTTGTCTTTAACCTTTGGCATTTTAATTATGATGTGTCTTGCTGTGGGCCTCTTTGAATTCCTCTTGTTTGGGACCCTCTGTGCTTCCTGGACTTGTAAGTCGATTTCTTTCCCCAGGTAGGGGAAGTTTTCTGCAATTATTTTTTCAAATAGGTTTTCAATTTCTTGGTCTCTTTCTTCCCCTTCTGGCACCCTAGTAATATGAAGTTGTCCCAGAGGCTCTTTATACTACTTGCATATTTCTGGATTCTTTTTTCTTTTTGCTCTTCTGGTTGGGTGCTTTTTGTTTCCTCATGTTCCAAATTGCTGATTTGATTCTCAGCGTCCTCTACTCTACTGTTGATTCCATGTAAATTATTCTTTATTTCAGTTCGTGTAGCCTTCATTTCAAATTGGTACTTTATTATGTTATCGATTTTCTCAGTTATTTCCCTAATAGTCTGCTTAAACATCCTTATAACCATTATTCTCAACTCTGTATCTGATAGCTTGCTTGGATCTATTTCACTTAGTTCCTCTTCTAGAGATTTCTTCTGTTCTTTCCTTTGTGACATGTTTCTTTGCCCCCCATTTTGGCTGCTTCCAGGTGTTTGTTTCTATGTATTAGGTAGAGCTGCTAAGTCTCCTGGAATTTGTAGAGTGGCTTTGTGTAGTAGGTGTCCTGTAGGGTCCAGTGGCTCAGTCTCCCCAGTCCCCTGAGCTGGGACTTCTAGGTGCTCCCCTGTGTGGGCTGTGTGCACTGTCCTGTTGTAGTTGAGCCTTGGTTGCTGTTGGCATCACTGGGAGGAACTGACCCCCAGGCCAGTCGGCTGTGAGGACCAGCTGCAGCTACAGCCAGAGAGCTGCTGTGCTGGAGACACCCCCATGGAGCAGAATTTACTTCAGTGGAGCTTTGGTGTTCACCAAGTGCACCCCTTGAGTGTCACTCGTGGATGTGTCAGGGTTGTAATCCAGGGTGGTCGAGTCTGACCCCCGGGTGCACTGTCTCTGGGGCCTCCTGGGAGATGCAAAGTCAGCCTGTGCCAGTGCCTTGGCCAGGGCCACCCAGCGTGAGCTACTCAGCAAACCGTAGTTGGCTGCTCCTTGTGCTGGGCTTGGAGGAGCCCAGGAGAGGCCCAGCTATGAGCCAGTGCAGCTGCCGCTAGTGCCAGGCCTGGGGCCGCTGATCAAGCTGCATGGGGCAGCTGCTGCTTGTTTGAGAGATTTTAGGAGAGTCCTAAGCATGGGGCTCGAGAGGCCACTTGCACAGAAAAGCCGCTGGAAAGGGCCCGGATGAGCTGCAGGTGGGGAGGGGCGGGGCCTCCGGGAATCACGGGGCGGGGCCAAAGGTGAGTCAGGTGCTGGCGACTCAAACATGGCGCCTGCCTGCGGGCTGTGCGGGGAGGACTCGCCACAGGAGCCATGGCCTCCGCCAGCCCTTCTGCCTGGGAGGAAGCCGCCCTCCGCCTGTCGCCCGGATCTCAGGCAGGTTAGTCCCTCCCCGAGTGTCCCGGGTCCTTTCCGGCTGCTCCCGGCGCTGGGCTCAGAGGGAGCGTCCGAGTGAGTCTGCACCGGGCCCTTGAGAGGAGCTGCTGGGGCTCCCTCGGCCTCCACGACCCTCAGGGACAGTCCCCGCTGGTTTCACAGCCCGGAGTGTGGGGACGTCTCTTCCCGGCCCTGGAGCCCTGGGCTGGGGCCTGCTGTGGGGCTGGGACTGCTGCTCCTCCGGGAAACCCCCGCCGCCGAGATTCCCTCCCGGGTTTCCCCGAGGCACCGGGTGTGGACCCGGCCGCGTCTCTGATTCAGCCCCGACCCGCCCGCGTCTCCCCCTCCTACCGGTCTCGGTGCTTCCTCAGCTCCCTGGTTGTTGGCTTCTGTTCAGCTGGATCTCAGGAGGCTCTCAGTGACGGTGGTTCTGCGTTTTAGTTGTGATTGTGATGTGGTTGCTGGAGGCGGCGGGTGCAGCTGTGACCTGCGCCGCCATCTTGTTTCTTCTGCCCTGTGAATGGTTTTTTAGGCAAAGAAACCTTGCATTTAAACTATTAGTCTGCTAGAGTTTAAACAGTTTCCCCTTACAAAGCCTTCAATATAGTGTTTTCAGTCAACTATAATGAGATTAAGCAAAATTGAGTTATATAGTGCATGATCAAATTGCAGGTACACAATCAAAAGGGCATGAGCAGGAGAAATTAATTTGACCAAACATGCACACACATGCACACACACACACACACACTGAGATGTGTTGGAAAGGGTTTTCCTCTTGTGTGACTTGCTGAATTTGCAAAAGCAGCACCAAATAATTGCTATTTCATTGAGAACTCTGACAAAAACTAGAAACAGCCCTAGCTGGGTGACACTGTGAATTCAGGGAAAAATCAATTGGGGATTTTAAAGACAAGCAGAAAAAGAATGAGAAAGTGAATTCAATAGAATTTTATTGACAACTTATGGCTTATAGGACTTTTTCTCTAACCCTTGACAAGTCGTCTTTTGCATCTGAGGGTTGTTTGAGTGCTTAGAAGGGGCTAAGATAACAAATAGACAACACAGTAGCTGGTTATATTAGAGACTGATATCTGCGTTCCTCAGAAGTGCTCAGAAGCAGAGGAGTGATTATGAAGCAGAATGCTAGATTTGGGGACAGCCTCAGGACTCCTTGTGCTCTCCAACAATTAGGGAGATAAAGGAGATAAACCTAAACTCTAATCTTCTTTGAACAAGCCTTGCAGAACTGAATTGGCTTCTGGGCAATGTTTGGAGTCACTGGGACAATGGGAAAAAAACAGATTATGACAGATCTCCTGAATATCTTTAGGCTAGGACATGGGTATTGGTTCTGCAAAAAAGAAAAGTGTAAATGTATCTTTGCATCAAAAATTCCACTAGTTGCCCAGCCGGGCGTGGCTCAGCGGTTGAGTGTCGACCTAGGATCCAGGCGATCAGGGTTCGATTCCCGGTCAGGGCACATGCCCAGGTTGCGGGCTCGATCAATGACTCTCTCATCATTGATGTTTCTATCTCTCTCTCTCCCTCTCCTTTCCTCTCTCTGAAATCAATAAAGATATATTAAAAAAAAAATTCCACTAGTTGATGAACATATATGCCTACATTCTCAAATTGGGGCTGGGCTCCCTCAGGAGGCTCTGGGGATGGTCCACTCCTTGCCTCTTCCAGCTGCTGGTGGCTGCTGGTTTTCTTGGTTTGTGGACATACCACTTCATTCTCTGCCTCTATGGTCACATTGCCTTCTCCTCTTTTATCTGTCAAATTTTCCTCTACCTTCCTCTTATAAGGATATATATGATTTAATTTAGTGTACACCTGATAATTCTGGATAATCTCTCCACCGCAAGTCCCTTAACTTAATCACATCTGCAAAGATCTTGTTTTTATATAAGGTAATATTTAAGGTTCCAGAGATTAGGACCTGATATTGGGGAGGGGGGGGGAGCATTTTTCAGCCTACCATATCCCATATCTTGTTCCATCTCTAGTCCTTCCAGGATTCAGCCCTATACCCTGTTTATCCACACACACACACACACACACACACACACACACACACACACACACACACACACACACCCCTTTCTGTCTCCTCTTTTTCTGTCTCCTCTTTCTCCTTTTCTTTATCAATAGATCTTGATGACCCAAATCTTTAGCCTGGAGAGCTCAGCTCTATGTTTGCCTTCTGCCTGGAGTGGCAAAGCTGGTGGTGAAGTAGGTTTTTTTGGTAGACTTTTCAATGCAGCAAAGAAAATGAAGAAAATCAAAAGACAAAGTTAACTTTCCATACTGAAAGAGATTAAATATTGTCATTTTTCTTTGTGAAGAAATCATATGATATAGCCAAGAAGTTGTTATAAAAATGACTACAGAGATATCTTACCAGGGAGGAGGCTAATGATAGCTGTTCTCCAAAGGTAAAATTTGATTGAACCCTTTTGGCTGGAATTCTGTAAGACAAAAATATAAATGCTTCCCAGGAGTCTAGGAGATGCTCGCCATTCTTTCCCTCACACCCGTCTGTCCAGGAGACATACTTATTTTCAATCAATAAAGAAACAAGGGTCTCTTTCCAAAACTTTTACTTGGAAGGTTAGAAATTAAGTGTATACTGTTTAGCTGAGGCTCAATCTTTGCATATTTCATGTGGCTCTTTAGCTATGGTTGAAAAACTTTATATTGCCCATATATTGACATATCCACTCATAAGAGCAACACTTCCAAAAATCATTGTGATTTAGAAGTACAAGAAAAAATAAAAATATTCAGCTACATAGAAATGAATAAAAGTTTATTTTAGAAAAAAAAAATAGGTTAAAGCTAAAAGAGATCTGAAGTTATATAGTAAATTTATACAGTTTACAGATAAGGAAACAGGTCCAGAAAGACAAGAAGACGTATCAATCAGCTATTGCTGCATAACAAGCAACTATAAAATCTCAGCAGCTTATAATAAGCATGTATTTAGCTAATGCATCTCTGGGCATTTGCTGATTTGAATTTGGCTGATCTAGGTTTTTGTGACTAGGGAAATTCTCTTTCACCTGTTAGGTCCTTGGGTTTGCTCCAAATAACTCTCATCTTCCTTCAATCAGTGATCCAACTAGAATAGATTGTACTTATGGTGATGGTGGAGGAACAAGGAGGCAAGTACCTTTGTTCTCGTAGAAGACCTTTTAAGGAACTAAAACAATGTTATTTCCACCCACATGTCATTGGCCAAAGTAAATGATATAGCCAAAGTCAAGGGGCAGGGAAATACTCTCTGCCCATGGTGAGGCCCTTCCAAAGGTATGGATTAAGGATGAGATGAAGACTAGGGCCAATAAATTAATCATTCATGTAAAATTTGTCTAAGGTCAAAAAGCTACATAACGCTCAATTAGGATACTAGATCCTGACCCCCACCTCCAAATCCAGGGCTTTCCGCACTAACCAAACAAGGCACTCAGTGGAGCATACAATAGATATATTTAAAATATCTCTCTGGAAGATTTCACTAGTTTTGCAAAATCCGCTTTTGATGGCTCATGAGAAGTTTTCTCACCTTCTTCCCCTAGACTGTGTCAAGAATATCCACGGCTTGGTGCTGTTCATTTCCATAAGCAGCCTCTCGGGGAGAGTGCTGATGTCCCACGTGCCCCAGAACTGTGAACCCTCTAGTGGCCAGCATAACATTGTGTTCCTTGAAGCCTTCATTCACAGTCCTCAGCAGAGCTATAGTACAATGCAGCCTGGACCTGCCGATTCAGAATTTCTCATGAAAATGGGTTCCTAAGTTCTTGTTATCCCATCTTTCCAGATAGTTCAGACATATTCAGAAGACCATTTTTTTACTCTTCTCTAGGTGATAAAGCAAATTTCTCTTCCTTCAACCAAGGATGTTTATGTAAACCAGTTTATAGATATAGATTCAACAGACATATTTGAACCACAGTTAAGGCCTAAACTAAGACTATCTCCATATATTTTGTTTGAAGGATGAACTCTCTGATTAGCATAAAAAATATTGTGGCCCAAAACGGAATTCAGCAAAGATGTGAGTCAGTCATTTCCATTAGGTAAAAGAAATTAATGATGAATAGCCAATTTTAGTGACCTGATTTGTACTTCTATTATTTTTTCCCCTTAGGAATTATTACTTGACATTTTCAGTAGTTTCTAAAATGCAATTTATAGGAAACTTCTCAGTTTCATGGGGCATAGCTAAGTTGAATTGGAGCATGGCGAACCCATTTAATTTTGCTGAGAATGCATTTAGAACCTGAGTCTTTCTGCTAAATGCTTGTGCATATTCCCAAAGGTCATTTTTTCCCTGCTGAGATAAACTCTCAACATGGCTCTAAAGATGTAGATGTAATTTCAGCTTTCTTTTTCAATTGAGAGATCTGCATCTTGCTTCCCTTTGGCTAGAAACACAAAATGGAAAGCCCATGTTATCAAATGCTTTCCTCCTTACGTACCACTTTGTCATGAGGGATCTGGCTTAACCCTTCTTAAATATCTTAAACCGCAAGACGCTTCTGAGACTCGTCTTTCCCAATGCTGTATTCTTAAAATTACTATCTTCTCTATATTTTCACCAACCAAAGAGATAAAAACAAAAAGTATTGTTATTTTCAAAATATAAAATTATATTAAGTATGGTTTTACAAACTATATATGCCTCTCAGATATTCTGATTCATCCTCATAGAAAAGCACTGCCCTCCCCCAGTCATTTTTATGTGTTGTCCTAGACCCTACCAGTGAAGCAGTTACTGTGTATGCCTCACCCATATCTAGTTGGGCCTTACCATTTTAGTAGACAGACCTGGTTTCTAGATTTCCAAATCTCATTTCTTTTCTTGGGGATATTCTCTGGCCACTGAAGCCCTATCTGCCCATGGACAGGACAGGCCAAGAAATGAATACCCTTTCCCACCCCCAGCAGTCCTCAATCAATGTGAGATGTGGATTGGTGTGTAAATACCCCAGCTCCCTTGCCCTTCTAGTAGGACAGTTCTGAGCCATGTATTCTACACTGGCTCCCAGGCTTCCCAGTGTGCCTGACCTCTAGTTGCTCACTGTGGAAAGTGGCTTGGTAACGCACCCTTTGTTCGCGCCTTCCCTTCCCTGACACTCTTTATCACTCACCTGACAGAACTTCCTGAGTTATCTCACAAATTATTGGCACTAAAATTTGTGTCTTAGGGTCTGCTTCTGGTGAAATTAAACCAATCAGATACAATCAAGACAGACATCACATCCTGATAACTGCATCAAGTAGTATACTCAGTACACTGGGAGAACAAAGATATGTAGGATATGGTTCCTATTTTTATGTTCTTTAGAATCGAGTGGGGAGAGATGCGTTGAAACCCAATGTCTTTGATATGTATTAATAGAGGTGCTGCAGAGGGTTTATGGCCAGTTTCATCACTTTCCAGGTCTGTTCCCTAAATTTCATCATCTGAAAAATGGGGAAAATAATAGTAATTACCCCATTGTGAGGATTAAATTAAACAGTATATATAAAATGCCTAGGACAGTACCTGGCAAATGGTAATGGCTTAATACTGAGTTCCCAAGACTTGTGTCCTAAGATACCCTGGGGTGCTGCAATAAATTCATAAGGGTGCAGCAGAATATTTTATCTATCCATCTATCTACTTATCTATTTCCAACTTTATTAAGAAATAATTGACAAATTGTATATATTTAAAGTGGACAACATGATGATTTGATATACATTGTGAAATGATTATTAAGATCAAGATAATTTAAAAAATCCATCACTTCACTTTGTTAGCTCTTTTGTGTATGTTTGTGTGTGTAATGAGAATGCCGTAGTTATCTTATAAGTGAATGTTTTTAACCTTTGATTTACACCTCTGTTTCCCCTTGCCCTCAGCCCCTAGCAACCACCATTCTACTCTCTGCTTCTATGAAATCAGCCTTTTAAAAAAGATCCTATAAATAAGTGATACCATACAGTTTGTCTTTGTCTGATTTATTTCATTTAGCATAATTCCCCCAGGTTCATCCATGTCCTTGCAAATAGTGGAATTTCCTTCTGTTTTACGGCGGAATAATATTTCACTGTGCACGTATACCACATTTTCTTTATCCATTCATCCACCAAGGACATTTAGATTGCGTCTGTAGCTTGACTATTATGAATAATGCTGCAATGAATGTGGGAGTGCAGATATCTCTTTGAGATTGATTTCTTTTTCTTTAGATATATAACCCAAAGTGGGATCAGCAGGATGTTTTTAATTTTTGAGGGAAACACAGGGCTATGCAATATCTTTTGGACACTATACAAACTACTAGCATGATGTCACAGTTTCAGCATTAGATATGGTGACATTACTTTTAATAACATGATGTCTTTGTGAAGCTGGGTGTTCAGCAGCTGCTGTGGTAAAAAGCAAATACCAAATGAAAAATCAATGTAGAACAGAAAATGGGGGTGGTGGTTTAAGAAATTGATTCAAGGTTTGAGAAATTGTACAGTGAGCAGCAGGTGCACACATCCCATTGGGAAGTAGCTGTGGTTATTTAAGAATGAAATTTTAAAATGTATATTTTTATTTATATGCAATACTTTTTTTCATATGGCTACTAAGTTGTTAAGATACAAATATTTAATAAGTTATTTGGACTTAACCACTTAGTAAATGGAATTGTTAGGTATTTCTTTTGGCCTAGGGATCCCACAAAAAAATTACAGAGACACAGAGAGTTGTGAAATTAGGAAGTTTTGGAACCTCTGATTTATTATATTGTAGGTATTAAATAGCTAAATGAAACGAAATTAATTAAAAATATTCGGCATGTGCAACTTTGACTATATCAGCCTACTACTTACAAATCTCAGTGTCTTCACATGCCTACCAAGAAACCAAATTTCCCAGGCCATTATTGCAGACCTTCCATGATCCACCCACCTCCAACATACTTTTTAGGTTTAGTCTTCTATCACCATCATCTGGCTAAACCAAAATATTTAGTTTTTCCCTCTCTTGCAACTTCGTTGCCTAAAATGCACTCCCTTTTGTTTATGATATCCTACCAATTCTTTATGAATCTTCAAGATCCAAAGTAATTCTGTCTCTTCCATTGAAGAAATTGGTCTTTCTCTTCTATCAGATGTGATTTCTCACGCTTTAGAAATCTGTAGAATTATTATACAACTTTCAAGAGCATTTATCTCCTATTTCCTATTTTCTTTTCTCTCCTATTACATGTAAAGTTCCCACACGGTAAAGATCATTTATTATATATGTTTCTATGCACTGTAATGTTACTACCTTGAGTGGATCGGTGGAATGGATAGGTGAATGGAAGGATGGATGCATGGGTAGATGAATGGTTGAATAATAAATTGATGGATGGGTAGAAAGATGGATGCATGGATAGAGGATGGGTGAATAACATTAGATAGATGATAGATGATAGAGAGAGAGAGAGAGATGATAGATAGATAGATAGATAGATAGATAGATAGATAGATAGATAGATAGATGATAGATAGATAGATAGATAGATAGATAGATAGATAGATAGATGATAGATAATAAATAGAAGAAAAAAATACATGGATGTGTGAATAAATGTTACAGCAGTTTAAAAAAACATTTTCCTAATGGTTTAGTCTCTCATAGTCATAAATTACCTAGGGGTTCCATTCAATTAATAATCCTTTTACCATTCCTTGACTTTTTAGGACTCTAACATCTCTTGTCATCATATCATGAATTAGAACAAAATTCCTCCCACTCACTAATAAGATTTACTTCTCCCAGTAAAATTTATACATCAGCTTTCTTATCAAATAATTTTATTTTTCCAAAAATGTAAGCACATTGATTATGACATAATATTTATTATAGATAATATTTTATATTATATAATCACATAAAGGCAGTTTGCTTATAGAGAGAAATCAAGACTTCCTGTAAAAGATGGAAATTAGCTAATTTTATACAAATATGGTTCAAGGGACTATAATGGAGCTGACTGTGAATATCGAGCAGAAAATTTAACAATAATCTTGGGAAAGGGAACCACTATTTATTGAGCATCACTATGTGTTATTGAATTCTCACAACTACCTTGTGAGTTAGAGATTATTATTCCTATTTTATAAATGATAAGATAGAAATACATAGAGGTTGTAAATCTTGCCCTAGGTTGACTGTCTCATGTATGGGGGAAACAGTATTGGCAGTTGCACTGTTTTTACCAATTTAACATGGCTCAGACTCATGCTCTTTGCTCTTTGCCACGTTGGGATATATACATGGACATCCAGCAGTGAAAACTAGGAAGAATTAATTTTGTACCTATATCACTGGGCAAAAATGACCAGGTCCTAGTGTTCCTGCCATGCTAGGTCTTTGGCTGGGGACTGCCAAGGAAGAGCATAGCGTCAGCTCAAAAGTTAAGGTGAATCTTGAAGGCATTTAACAACTGGAGGTTCTCAGCTAAACATAGTCCTTGTAGCTGAACATCACATTTTGTCTTGAAGGAAGATCTGAAAAGTGCATCTCCATGTTGCCATGGTTCCTCTGATGAAATGTGTCCTAAAAGAGTGCCATGGATGAAAGGTGGAAGAGGAGAATAGGTAAGCTCACAGGAGACCTGGTTTCCGACCCCCACTCAACATTAGTTTACTGTGACAGTCTCAACCTCTCTGGATCTTAGTTTTCTCAGCTAAGAAACTGTGTGTGGTGGTGGTGGGGTCTATTGATCTGAAAAATATTTGAATCTAGATAGCAAAAATTCTTATTTAGAAATCCCATGGATCTACAGTGGCATTAAGAGCATGGCCTCTGGGCCAGATTGCCTGAGTTTGAAATCTGAGTTTGCCTTAGCCCTAACTAATTGTGTAATCTTGGGTGAATTATAAAATCTCTCTGGACCATGGTTTCCTTATCTTTAAAATGAGATGACTACTAGTAGGGTTAAAATGGAAAAAGAAGATAGCATTTAGAATAGTGCCTGCTACATAGTGAATACTCAGCAAATGCTAGTTCAAACTCCCATCCCCTACCTACACATGTCCCCAGGTACTATTACTCCTGAAAGGACCTGGAGCTGAGAGTAAGAATTTAAGGGGCCACGGGGCCCAGCATACAGTCAGCAGCAGTTAGTTATGTCTAAAGAAAAATGCTAGCCCTGGTTTTTGTGTATCCTCATTTCTGAGAAAGGGTACAAAGCATTTTTCTCCCGAGTACAGTTTGTGCTGCTTCCAGATTGCCTAGTAACAGGAGCCTCTCCTCATCCTTTTTATAATCTGACTGTTTTCACCTGAACAATTTTTTTAATTGAAGGTTTTAAAAAAATTGTTAATTGAGTCCTGCTCCCCTGACCATTTGAAGTCACTGAATCTCAAACGAAATGTTTCAGAAGTCCATAAACATCATGGCCTGCTACAGCCTACTCAAAGCTATTAAATTCCCTTCCTTTCATTTGTTTATTTATTTATTTTGGATATTTGACAACCACGCTTTCTTTGCTATAGCCATAGTGAGGTGTCACCCTTAAGTCAACCTCACAGCTGGGGAGGTGTGTGGGAATCTGGCTAATCTCTTCTCAAAGGCAAGTTTTCCACATTTTCAGCCCTTTGATTGAGGAAAGGGAATGTGCTTTGGAAACTGATTCCAATGGTACAAAACCCAAAGAGCAAGATTATTGTCAATTATAATCATCAAAATGAGTATTTACAAATCAAGGAAGAGGAGTGTATGTTTTTGAATGACTAATTCCAACAGAAGAGTTTATCTGTTCGTTTTGAAAAGTGGAATCTTCATTGTTGGTGAAGGGATGCAGAAGTGGAATTAGGACAGGGAATAAGGAGTGCGGGAGGGAAATGGAATATAATGCGTTAAGCCTTGCTCTGATTCTATGAGTTGCCTCTGCTATATCAGAAACAGGGGCATGTTCATTGTTTTTAAGAGTCACACTGAAGCCTAGTGATGTTTTCAGCAAAATGGTGCATAATTTGCTTCATATTTTCATGAGGATGTTTCATCTTGTTTATTAAAAGAGGAATCACAGTTGAGCTCTTGTCACCACTGGGAACCAGTGAGTTCTCTCTACTCTACATCTTAAATTACTTTGATATTAAAGAAATATGACTGCAGACATGAGACAGGAACTGAGCATCCTGTTTACTTCCCTAGAGGCAAAAAACAAAATGAAAACCCAGCAAAACAAAAAACACAGGACACCATTGCCAAGAAAGAAATAGAAATCACAGCTGCTGGACTCTCCGTGATTTTTTCCCCACTAGTTTTTCAGCTCCCTAATTACTTATCCCTACCTTCTACTTACTTGTATTTCAACACACTTTTTTCTCTTTCCTATTTGTCCATTTCACCTCCCAGGAGAATTCCAAGGTATGACTATCTCTCTCATTCTTGTTTGTCCCCTGAGAAGAGTGTGGTCTAGTGGTTAAGCACCCACTTACCAGAACACACTGTTATCCAGTTGCTTCTCCTCCCTCTAGCTAATTCCCTCCTCTGTAAAATGGGTGTAAACAGTCCTGTATCATGGGGTGGCTGTAAGGCTCCCAGGGGGGAAAATGTATAAAACATCTAGAACCAACATTGGCTCTTACTATTATATTATCTGCCTTCACCCCTTCCCATGGATCCTGTACTACTATCTGGCAATTTAAAGGGAAGAAAAAACTGGCTAAGAGAAACAGAAAGGAGAATACTGGTAGTAGCTTTCTGGCAGGGGGAAAATGGAACATTTAGCTGTCATTGAGGTATAAGAAGGCCCTCTCTAGAATTTTTGTGTAAGGACCTAGAACAATCCTTTAAGCCTGTATAATTCATATAGAAAAATAAGGATATAGGCATAGCCGTTTCTCATTTTTCTGCCCCATTTAGCACACCTAACCTTAAAAAGAAATTTGGACTAAAAATTGAGCTCACATTTTTGGCTTCTGTAGAACACAAGTAGAATTTAAAATATACTAGTATGGCCTTAGTGAGGAATAAGAATGGGTGAGAGAGGGGATAGTAAAAAAAGCAAATCATTTCATTTCCCCACCACATCTAAGAGACATTTTCCTAGGCTGACAATCCAATGAACAGTGTGAAATCAGTTCCATCCCAAATCATGTGGGCTCCATGGCACTTCAATCTTGGGCCTCTGATTGACATGGAGCAGAAGAAATGGATATCTGAATGGCTGGAATGACGGTGCCACCCTTCTAGGAAGCTCCATTTTATGCCAGCCAGTCAAGGCCTCAAAGAGACATGTGCATCTTGGTTGGCATTATTAATCCTGTTAATAATAAATTACATTTTGACAAGCTTTTGATGTGGAGGATTTAAAACATATAAAATAGACATATGCATAACATGAAGCCCTACATACCCTTCACCTATTTTCAACAATTACCAACTCAGGACCAAGCCTGTTTCATTTTGCCCCAACCTACTTCTCTACTTTCCATGTGATTTTGAAGCAAATGTTGGCTATTATATCATTTCATCAATAAGTATTTCAGTAAGTTTCTCTGACACAGAGCTTGGCAAAATCTAGCCCATGGATCAACCTCCTGTTTTATAAATGAAGTGTATTGCAGTGCAGCCATGCCCATTTGTTTACCTATTGTCTACTGGCTGCTTCCCACAGAGACCCTATGGTCCACAAAGCCTAAAATATTTACTATTTTGCCCTTTAAGAAAAAGTTTGCTGACCCCTGGTGTAAAGGATAAGGACTGTTAAAAACATAACTACAAATAACTTTATCACACCTCCAAAATTAACAATAATTTACTACACAGTAACTTAAAATTGTTTAGGACTTCATACCTTTTTTTCCTAAAAAAAAAAAAAAGTGTTAGCTTTATTAGTATGAGTGCAAATGATTAAGTCATTAGATCACATTTTTTTCTTAAGTATTTTTTATCTTTATTGTTGAAAGTATTACAGATGCCCCCTTCTTTTCCCATTGGCCCCTCTTCCCCACTCCTGCTTCCTCCCCAGGCCTTCACCACACTATTGTCTGTGTCCATGGGTCATGCACACATGCATATAAGTTTTTTGGTTAATCTCTCCCCACCCTCCCCCCTCTTCCCTCTGAGAATCGTCAGTCTGTTGCATACTTCCATGCCTCTGGATCTATTTTGTTTGTCAGTTTATTTTGTTCATTAGATTTCACATATAAGTGAGATCATGTCATATTTGTCTTTCTCTGACTGGCTTAATTTGCTTAGCATAATACTCTCCAGGTCCATCCATGTTGTCTCAAAGGGTAGGAGAGCATTAAAATGCAAAGGGAACCCACTGTATGGGAGAACGTAGTTCCCAATGATACATCTGATCAGGGGTTAATTTCCAAAATATATAAAGTACTCATACAACTCAACAAAAGGAAGGCAAACAAGCCAATTAAAAAAGAAGGCAGAGGACCTAAATAGACATTTCTCCAAAGAGGGCATACAAATGGCCAAGAGACATATGAAAAAATACTCAATGTCACTAATCATCAGAGAGATGCAAAGGGGGGGGGGGGGGCACTTCATACCTTTTAATATGCCTTCTTATTTGTTATCTCACTTGAATCTCAATGTCATTAAGGAAAACCTTAATGTCATTTAAATCCCTTTTATAGTAGAAAGAAAAATGTAAGCATAGAAAGTTTAAAAGTGATTTCATCAAGGGCAGACAACTAATAAGAAATTTGAATAAAATTCTGTCTCTACTATGTTGTTGCAGGGTAAGGGGCAGCTTGAATTCTACAGTATGTGAATGATAAATTCCCTGTATATTTCTCAGTTGTTCCATTTCAAGAGTATTTGACTTGAAGAACCTGGTATGGGATCTATATTTCAGACATGACTTGGAGTTAATTTAAGGTGAGCCTCATTCAGGCAGTAAAAAGAAGAGTTTTTATATTGAGTGAGAGTTCCCATGGAACCACTCTGAGTTTAAAGTGCTATAGTGGTGTCTGGAGAAAAATCTACTTACTGGTAATCCAGTTTCCTAGAATCTTCCTTAGAGAAGAACATGGTGTATTATTTTACAGGCTGAAGAAAAAGGGTGAAATGTGAAGTGTGGAGATTCACTTCAGTTATACTAGTACCCAGAGTCTGGGGGTGCATCCCAGCTTTTTTGTCCCATAAAGCTCTCTGGAAACAAAATAAAAGCCAGAGTTTCTCATAAGAAACCTGATGGCATTTTTATTGGTCTGCCCATGAGATAATACTCCATCTTTGGGGAAAATCCAAGAGAGCATATAAAAGTGGGAAATAGTCACAGAAAATGCAATTGTACTTCAGAAAATGTGAGAAAATTAGTTTCCATTTTCACATTACCTGAAACTCTGTACAATCAAAGGTCATTAATGAAGTAGTGTCCAGATTGTTTAAAAGGAAAGTTTGTTAATAAACTGGCTTTCTTTTAAAAAAAGAAAGAAAATATTTTCCTAGTTAAGTAATTAATTCCTTAAAGGTAGGACCACTGCTTGTTAATTTTTGTATTTCCAGTGCCTAAAACTGGGTCTGGCAGGGAGTGGCACTTAATATAAGTGGCATCAAATGGTTATTACATAATGTCAACATCATTACTTTATGTGTAAGCACAGCCATATTTTTAGTAATTAAAAAGGAAGCTTTTCCCCTAAATAATAACTTAACAATGGAGAATCCTGGAAGACACCACCTTAACCAAGTGATCAAAGTAACATCACTACTGATAAATCATGTGGATATCATGCAGCCTGCATTTGGCTAAATAATGGCCTCCAATGATATTCAAGTCGTGATCCCTGGAACCTGTGACTATATGATATGGCAAACCTTATGTGGCAAAGGGACATCGCAGATGCAATTGAGATGTGGAGATTATCCTGGATTGTCTAGGTGGACCCAGTATAATCCAAGAGTCTATATGATAGGGAGGCAGAGAGAGATTTCACTTTGGAAGAAGAGAAGGCAATGTGATGACAGAAGCAGAGACTGGAATGATGCAGTCACGAGCCAAGGAATGGGGGCAGCCTCCAGGAGCTGGAAGATGCAAGGAACAATTTTCCCTGGAGCCTCCAGAAGGAACAAGGCTGCCAGCACTTTGATTTTAGCCCTGTAAGACTCATTTCAGAATTCTGGTCTTCAGAATTGTAAGAGAATAAATTTCTGTAAGCCACTAAATTTATGGCAATTTATTATAGCATCAAGTAATACATTCCCCCTGATATGTGACGAGAAGAACACCTCACTTCTGTGGTTTTTCTCCTCAAAATCCATATCCCCAGTCTCATAATGAAAAGATATCAGATAAACCCAAATAAAGGGATGTTCTACAAAATACCTGACTAGGACTCTTCAAAAGTGTCAAGATCATGGAAAACAGGAAAGTCTGAGAAACTCTCACATGTAAGAAGAAACTAAGGAATCGTGATGACTAAAAGCAGTGTGGTATCTTGAACTGGGTCCTGGAACAGATAATGACAGTAGTAGAAAGACTGGTGAGATCTGAATAATGTCTGTAGTCTAAATAATAGTGTAATAATAGTGTAATACCCATGCTAACTTCTTAGTTTTGTAGATGTCAACAATAGAGAGAACTGAGTGAAGAGTATATGGGAGCTCTTTGTACTATTATTGCAAAAAAAATGTTTAGAAAGGAGCCCATCCCAGCAACATATTGTCTTGTCAGATCTTTTATTGGAGGTGGAAATAATATGGGGATGTTTCAAGGGGTCTAGGCCCACACTGACCAGATTCTCTCAGGAGAAAGGAAGAAATATCCAGAAAGAGAGATGACTGAGGTGCCACTCTCTATTGCCTTAGGTGGCACTGGGTGGTACTAATGCCTCCAGTTGTCCTGGAGCATAGGCATGGGGAAAATGCCTGTACTTTTATAGATGAAGGCTCCATGACATGGAACAGTTCAGTGGTAAATAATGTTCATTGAATTGATTTTACTTGCCCAAGCTCACTGAGCAAATGCAGAAATGGAATATAAATTGTTTAATTTCCAGGTATATGGTGACTGGGCAAGAAAATTCATCTCATTTATATTTTAAAAATACGCATATTTTATTTCAGCCTCCATAACTTTTCTAGATATGGCCACACTTTCCTTTCCCTCACATCCTGTCTGACCACTCAAGGTTCAACTCTGTTTTATAACACTTTTCTGTTATTTCCGTTTTGTTTTATTTGTCTTTTTGGTGTTTTTCTTTTCTTCCCCTCTCCATCATTCTACTTACCAGGTGTTATCTATTGCTGCATAACAAATTACCATAAAGCAGTAGATTAAAACAAAAAACATTTATTAACTCACGGTCCCTGTGGGTCAGGAATTTGGGTATGGCTTGACTGGTGGTTCTGGGTCAGAGTGTCTCTTGAGATCGTTGTCAAGACATTGACTGGAGCTGCAGGCATCTGAAAGCTTGACTGAGGCTGGAGGATCCACTTCCAAAATGACTTACTCACTAGCTGTGGACAGGAAGCCTCAGTTTCTCACCATGTGGACCTGTCCATAGGGTCACTTGAGTGTTTGACTTCCTTCAGAGCAAGTGGTCTAAGAGAGTGAATGGAGGAAGCTGCAGTGTCCTTTGTCAACTAATCTTGGAAGTTACACAGAAATCACTGTGGTCTCATTCTGTTTGTTAGGAGCCAGTCACTAAGTGCAGCTCACATCCAAGGAAAGGGAAGTTAATGTTCACCTCTTGAAGGAAAGAATATCAACAGCTCGTGGATTTATTTATTTATTTATTTATTTTTAATATTTTTTTTATTGATTTCAGAGAAAAGAATGGAGAGAGAGAGAGAGAAACATCAATGATGAGAGTTATTGATCGGCTGCTTCCTGCATGACCCCCGGTGGGGATCTAGTGTGAAACTTGGGCATGTGCCCTGACCAGGAATCAAACTATGACCTCCTGATTCATAAGTCAATGCTCAACCACTGAGCCACACCTGCCGGGCTCGTGAATATATTTAAAAATCACCATACCAGGTGTTTTCTTAGCCTTGAGTCTGACAGAATTTGTCTTTCCCTCTAGGCTATTTCTGGGCAGCTACATTTATTCCTGTAGCTTGGTGAGGCTCAAAATGAAACGTGACTCTTTCTTTCAGTGTACTCCCCCCATCTCTTAAGTTTCCAAGCCCCATGAAGTCACAGTGTTAAGAAAAGAGAAAGGAACTTGAAATGATCCCAGCATTACAGGATCTGGATATAGTCATCTGTCTCCTTTGTTCTTGCTGCAGCACTAAAATTTCACACCTCTGATTCTTCTCAAGCAAGGGGCGCTGCAATGTTTTCAGCAGCTTCTCCATGGTGCTGTCACAAATATAATACTGAAATCATGCTCAGTACCCACTGACTTTCACCACACGACCTTCTCCTCAAAGGTTAACTTGATCTTCGGTGAGCCTTTCTCTATACATTTAAACTATTTAGCATTCAGAGTCCTGGCTCTCAGGCAGCTCTCATTTCCATTAACTTCTTTACTTTGCCCTGTTCATATAATGAACTCAATATGCCTAAAACCAGATTTGGCATTTCCCTCCAGGGTGGCTTCCCTCTTGCCCTTGCTCTTTATTCTCTGAGTCATGAGCCTAAAAAAAGAATTCACCATCTTGAGTTTCTCCATTGCTTATATTTCCTATATTTGTAATGGGATTTTTGCCCCTGTGTTATGGCAAAAACAGCTTACATGCCTTGCATTCCAGGAGAATTCCCAGCCATTATCAGAGATATCAAAAAGCCTCAAGTGCCTCTTCATTCCGCTTCATGTTGGCCCAGTTGCTGGTTCCATTCTGAACTTGAGATTCCGGTCTCCTATCTGTCCCCAGTTCCTGTCCTGGTTTCTTAACCTTTTCTGCCAGATCTCCCTAATATGTAGATCAGCACTTCTCAAACTTTAATGTGCATATGAATCGCTGGGGATCTTGTGAAAATTCAGATTATGATTTAGGAGGTCTGAGGTGGGGCCTGAGATTCTGTATTTCTAACAAGCTCTCAAGTGATGCCCATGCTACTGGCTCAAAGACCACACTTTGGGTAGAAAGAGCTCATAGCAGCGATCTTCTGAATGTGCTTCCTTGCTCACCCGCTCCCTCTGCAGAAGGAAAAGGACAGGCACTATCATGTTGTCACGATCCCCGGATCACTGTCTGCATCACTGGTCCCCACCATACGAGAGTGCGGGAACCCCCTGGGGACCCATGAAAAATACTGATTCTTGGGTTCCATCCCTGGAGATTCTGATTCAGTAGGTCTGGGATAAGGCCTCTGGAGCTGCACTTTTAAGAAGCACCCCAGGCAATCTTGATTTTTTAAAAGTCACTGTCATATAGGCTAAAGTGCAACTGAAACCTTAATGTAAAGTCTTCCCCAGCATATCCAACCTCATTTATTTCTCATTTATTACTCCTCTTCAAACCTTTGTTCCAGACAGACTATCTCTCAAACGGATCCAGAGCATTCCCTTCTCTTTACTCTGGTTCCACCTACAGATTCTACCCACTCTGTAACAACTTATTATGCCTATGTATGCTCATTGCCATTCTACCAAGAACACAAACTACAGGAAGCCACAGTGCCATGCACATAGCTGCTGGGAAGAGACTTAATCTCCACTCTCTTTGGTTCTGTCGAGTCTACCTGGCCTCCCAAATTCTACCAAGTCACTGCCCCCTCATATTCAAGTCACACAGAAAATCCACTTTTCTGGAAGAATGGAAAATGTGACTTGTTTGACTGAAATAGAATGAGAAGTGACACCCCTGCCCTGACGACACATAAGAAAGGATGCTGAGTCACACTCTAATTCTATTCGGGAAATGGAATCCCTGAGGACAGGGACTTTGTATTATATTTGTTCTATGTTGTTTTCATAAGTCAAAGGCATCACATGCTCACCATTAAATAAAAAGATAAGCAAATGTCTAAAAATCTTTTGTGATCTGCTGCAAGATGACACATAATAGTAAGGAGGAAAAAAGTCATTACAGCCAATTAGTTGAAATGACATCAAAATTCTCGAATTAGTTTTCTGAAACATCCTAGCTCCCAGAAAACATTAAGTGTTGAACCTCAATATATCTTCACTCCTTAAATACCATTAGAACAAGTCTCCAGGGCTGTGGAACATATAAGGCTAACACCAGCCCTGACAAATCAATATCTATCAGTATAGTCTTAACTTACATGAGAAGAAACACTAATGGCCCAGTTGGATTTAAGAAGTGAGGCTGACTCACAGTAGAGGGGTATCTAAAGAAATAATGAGAAACAGCACCCAGAAGTCCTTTTTGTGAACCAAAAATATGCCCTCTGGACCAAACTTCTTAATACAAAACAAGATCCAGCACAATCTCACCCAAACCTGCCTCTAACTGCATTTCACACTGCTCTTTCCCCACAACCTCTCCTCCAATCTGGATGGCCTTTCTGGACTTGTGGCTGTCCCCTGCTCAATGCCGTTCATACAAGGCTAGCCCTCCGGTAATGAAGACAAAAAGCAATGCCAGAAGCAACCATTGTCTTTGAAAGGAAGAAAGGTCAGTGATCAAAAAAGAAAGGCACACAGCAATTTGGAGAAGCAAAATTATTAACCCAGTGCGGAACAAACAGAATCGCTTGCAGAATCTACATGAAAACCCTGCTTGTGTTATTTTTTGAAACCAAGTCCTCTGACTATGAGCTGAGTAGTTGGGATCATGATGGTCTCTTAATAACATGTATCTTCATATTATTTTTCTCAAGCTCTTGCACAGTGCCTGAAAACTGGTAGATGTTTGATAAATGGCTTTCCAGTAAATGGAGGAGTTGCTGATTCACCTGTATTAGTAGGACCTTTTGCCTATTGATCCGAGGTCAATTGCTCTTCTGACATTGGGCTTTTCTAAAGTAAGATCATAATAAAATTTAAATTAAAATCTCTCTCAATCGCAACAATAATAGCTACAGCAATAACAACCAATACTGATTGAGCGCTTAGTATGTGCCAAATATTATGAAGTCTTAACATGGATAATTTTGTTTAACTTCACAAATTATTCCCACTTTACAGATAAGGAGCTTGAAGCTTAAGACAGGTGACTTGCCAAGGCAATAAATGAGGGAGCCAGGATTTAAGCACAGAGTCCATATACTGCATTAAGATATGCTGCTAGCAACTAAGCAACACCACTAGGCTCATGGTTATTGACTCATTACTGGTGATGCTGATCTCTAAGAAGCTCTTCCCCCTCCAGGCATGCAGTATCAAACTCTCTCCTGCTGGCTGAAAGGAGCACAGGCCCTTTGGATTTATGGAAGGAGCATGGCCACCATCACAGTATTGTAATCTGCCACTGAAAATTTCCATGACAACACAGTTGGAGGCTTTCTTGCTGGGCCCTGGCATGGTGATAAGTGAAAGCTTCTTTATTCCTATGGACCCTGAAAAAAACAAATCTTCAATGGCACCATCTGCTAGTAACTGGCTTCCTGTGATGTTCCTGCAATGGAGCTGGTTCCACATAAGTCTTGAAGATACACCCTTGTAATGTATTTATAAATTGTTGGCTAAAGGTCTAAACTCCAATCTAATAGTACCTCCTCAATAAAGCCTTTCCTGGCACCCTGTCCACTCTAAGTTATTTTTTCCACACCCTAATTCCTAAGTATTCTATCTGTAACTCCTTTACAGTTCATCTCCCACTTAGGACATAAGAGGAAATTTGCTATAAAACGTGGCAAGCATTCAGTAAAAAATTGCAAATAACTGCATCAAAATTCATGTAATTTTTAGATCCAATGAGAAAAGACCCATTTTTCTGGAAAAGATCTTTGAGAATTAAGAATACATCTAGCTCCTGATTTAATTTCTCCTGGTAGAGGGAACAAGAATGGCCTGGCAAACCCACAGGAAAGAGCATGTGTGTGTTCTGCTTCTGGTTTTTCCCAGAGGTCAGTTACTGAAGGTTTAAGGCGTGAGTCCCATGCCTATTTTTCCTCAGTAGTATCCCTGTTCAGAGAGGCAGTGGGAAGGCTGAGTGGGACAGCTCACACATAGGCACCCTGTGCATCTGTGTGCATCTCATTCAAAGACAGACCTCATTTTAGAGTAACCTTATTTAACATGTTATTCTAATGCATTGGAAATGTGAGTTCCATCTGGATTCATGGGCATAGCATCAGAAAGATTTCCGGTGCCTTTGCAGAGTGCTAGCACCACATTAAATGCCTACCATAGGTGCTGCATCTTAAGTGAGAAGCCAAAGGTATCCGTTAAAGCCCTGCGGGAGTTGAAACTGCAGTCTGCTGGTGGAGTGGGCGCCTGGGCGGTAATTGAAGTGTCCAGCAGGGGGCTGGCATTCTCTGTCTATAAGTAGCCCTAGTTCCTCTTCAGAGCCTCCGCTCAGCAGAGCTGCCGTTTGCTAGTGAAGCCAGTGACGTGCACAGCATCCTGCCTATAGGAGTTGAGGCTTTCTCAGTGCAGTTTTTTTCTACCCACTTTAAACCTTCAGGGTCTAAGTATCAGGAAAGACAGGAAATGCTGTGTGAAAATAGCAGACCAAAAGTTCTTAGTTAACTGCAGCAAGGGAGACTCGGATTGGAATGGAGGTAAAAAGAGCTGCTACAGAGTAGGTTTACTTCTGAGCCCTTTTTGGACTGAATTTAGAAATGTATTGCATTGTTCATGTGAAGACCAGAGCAGTACCAGCATCAAAATAGAGACAGAGAGTTTTGAATGCCATAGTCCATATGTACTCAGAGTATTTTTATTAAAAATAAAGAGCCTAGCAGAGACTTTGTCCTCACCTTCACCCAACTGCAAAATCAGAAGTTAAAGAATAGCGTCTGAGGGCACTTTTTAGGTGGGAAAGGATCTAGATGGCGGCTCTAAATGATTGCTTGCTTCAGAGCGTGTCCTGCAACATCTCCAATCACAGTGTGGATTTCCCCAAGAACGAGGACTGGTTCCACCAGGGGATCCTCTATGTTATCCCTGCAATTTATGGGGTCATCATTCTGATAGGCCTCATTGGCAACATCACCCTGATCAAGATCTTCTGTACCGTGAAGTCCATGCGAAATGTGCCAAACCTGTTCATCTCTAGTCTGGCACTGGGAGACCTGCTCCTCCTGGTAACGTGTGCTCCCGTGGATGCCAGCCGGTACCTGGCTGACAGATGGTTGTTTGGCAGGGTTGGCTGCAAGCTGATCCCCTTTATACAGCTTACTTCGGTGGGGGTGTCTGTCTTCACGCTCACGGCTCTCTCTGCAGACAGGTAAGTACCGGAGGAAAGTTACATTCTCTCTGAGGGTGGTGGGTGTTGAGGGGTAAATGAGCTACCAAGCTGGGACAGAGGAGCCATCTGCAGAAAGGGAAGTTTTACTCGAACTCAGATTCCCTTCCAGGCATATTTCTGTTCTGGGGATTACTTCTTGAGTTTTACCTGTTGGTTTAAGAAAGAAAAGTGAATGGATGGCAGGGAGAAAAGGGGGCAAGTGAGAAAAATAATCTCAGCATAAGATGGAGGTGCATTTTCTGGAGGCAAATCAGTTTAGCATGGCTTTTGCCTAACTTCTCCCTCCTGCAAAATTAATTGACCAGTGAGGGAAAAAAATCACAACTAACAGAGTTTCAGCCCAGGCAACTGTTTCCTAGAAGCAATTCAAAATCTTCAGAGAACAGAAAAGCCCCACTGCATTTCTAATTCAAAATATTCTTTCAGAAATGACCAACAGGAGAAAATAAGTGGCATTTCCTTGAAATTCATTTTCCTCAGTTGAACTTTCCCCACAGCTAATTTGTAGTTGGCTCTCTGTAACCGAACAGTTGTGTGCTGGTTTTTCTAAGAATCTCTTAAGTGAAATCAAGCATTATTGGATTTTTTTTCTTGAGAAAGCTCCATTCAAGTTTGATTTTGAATTTTAGTATCTTTGGTGATGTACTTCCATATGCAGTACCTTTGGAGTTGTTGGGTTTGAGGGGGTCAGTACAATGTTTTATTCTGGAAAATATACATATTTGTGAACTGCATTGCTTGTGTGAACTTGTTGCTTAACAATTTATTATTAAAAATCCATATTCATTCTTTGAATGCCTGCTTAAATTAACCAGTCAGAAAAATAACTGCAGGATGTTCACACAAGTTGCCGAATGCATCTTATGAACTTCTGAGCTCTAGAAACTGGACACTGTAATGAATAAACTTCAGACAGACACATCATAGACCAGATAGTCAAATTAAGGAAAATTGGTACAGTGAACCAAAGACTATAAATTTTTATTTTAAAATCAACTGTATGTTATGGTGTTAAAGATACATAAGGATTTGAAAGTGTACCAAGAAAGGCATAGAAGCAGCTCTTGAAAATTTATACTCTAAAGAAAATGTCCCACATTTTAATACATGTGTTGCTGGATTCTCATTTTGTAGAGGAACAAACAGTCCCCAGGTAATCTGGCTTTGTTGAGTAATGGACAAATAAGATAGTGTTATCAGTATTTGTAGACATGTGTTTATACTTAGCTGCCTGAAGTACAGTGCTCAGCACACTCCACATTTCCAAAGATTGAAAACTAACAGCCCAGAAAAGAGGTTTGCACATCACACTGGCTGGACAGGGTCTCGCCATTCCCGCTCCTCACCTCCACCTTCTTTGACCCTGAGCATTTGCCCACAAGGTACTAATGACCACAGGCAGTTTCAATTATTGATTCAGGGCAGGCAAACTTTGGAGCTGGCAGAAGGTCTGGGGCTCATTACCAATGGCCGAGGGCACTTCAGGATGAAGGGAATTTTCTTGATGGGAAGATGAGATTTTTTTCCGGGTTGAGTGCAGTGGTACAGATAGTGTTTACTGTCTTCTTGGTGGGTGGGGTGGGAGGGGGCAGAGAGGAAACTGAGGGCATGGGATGTAAAGATGTAGCTGCACAGAACCCCTCTCCAGAGTTTCAAAGCAGACCAAATTCACCACCTGCAAAAAGGCGCTTTCAAAAGCAGGGTTGCACGCTTTGTCAGCTCTAGTGTGTTCTCAGTGAGTTTATAGTTACTGTGCATCCTTCCTAAGTCCAGAAATTACTATGAGCTCCCATATAACTAACTTTTTGTGTTTTACTAAGGCTTAAAAAGGCTAGTGGATCACCTGAATCACAGGTAGTGCATCTAATCAATTCCAACAAAAATAGGGATCGAGCTACTTAAATAATGTAAGACTGTACTTATCTATTGAATTCACTTTTAAAAGATATTGGAGCTTTATAACAACCTCATGAAGTTGGCAGGGCAAACATATATATATCCACACAAACACAACATCTATTTTTTCCTCAATAAGGTATAATCTATATACAGTAAATTGAACAAGTGTACAGTTCAATATATTTTTACACATGTCTATATAACAACATAACCACCACCCAGATGAAGATATGGAACAGTTCCAGCACTCTAGGAGTTTCTTTTATGCTCCTTTCCAGATGATACCCACCCCTATAAAGAGGCGATCACCATTCTGAGTTTAATTATCATAGGTTATTTTTGCCAGTTCTTTAATCTCATATAAATGGAATCATACTTCTTATGCTTATGTTTGTAACAGTCATCATTCTTGGTGCACATAGCAGTGGTTGGTTCTTGTTTTAAAATTTTATCTTTATTTTTGAAAGTACTTGCCCCGTGAGCCTGGTTTGTTCTTTTTAATCATCATGTAGTATTCCATTGTACGAATATACTCCAGTTTATCCATTCTAATGCTGATGGACATTGAGTTGTTTCCAATTTGGGGTTGATAACAACCTGCTCTGGATATTCTTATTCATGCCTTTTGAGGTACATAAGTGTTTATTTCTCTTGGGTATATGCCTGGGAGTAGAACTGCTACATCATAAGGGTCATATACTTAGTGTTGTCAAAGAGTTTTCTAAAGTGGTAGTCTGTAGTGGATAAATTGGTAAAAGCATAAACCAAAAGACCCTCCAAACTGCATGATCATCACAATCATTTGGGAGCTTTAAAAATATACAGATTCTTAACTCCCATCCTAAATCTACTGAATCAGGGCTTCTGAGGTATGAACAGGCACAGCAATAATCGTCCGTCCCTGCCCCTTATAGGTTGACGAGCAATGCCAATACTCATCCCTACCTCCCTGCTGCAGTCCTCCAGGTGAACTCGAGTCTATGAAAAGAATAACATTTTTTTAGACAAGTTTATACTGCTGCCACTTTGTCAAAGGGAGTCTTCAACGTAGTCCCAGAAACCATAATTCTGGCTTTTGTATGGCCAACCAATTGCAGATTTGCATTCAACCCCTTTCATATTAGCCCCTGCCCTCCCTCTCCTTCCATGCTTTCTTCCCTTTACATACACACTGATGACCTCATACAAGGTGGTTACACTGAGTCCCTGGCTCTGCTTCCTTGCTTATGCTGTGTCTCACCCACTCTCCAGAATGCTTTCTCCTTTCCACTCCTCATCCCATGGAATGTGTGACTTGGAATGGGCATCGATAGCCCTGCACTTCAGGCTGTTATCTGCCATTACTCCCTGTAAGAGGGTGTCAGACCAAGCCTCATGGTGTGCTTTTTTTTAATCTGTCATTTTGCCTATCATTTAGAATCTGGCTCAAGCCTCCTCCTCAAAGCCCTAAGTTGGACAGTTCTAGCCCAGATTTCCTAACCCTCTTCTAAACATGAGACATTATCTGAGACATAAATTATCTTGTGACATCTTTCACCTTGCTGGTTTGAAATATTTCATTCATCTGTCTTTTCTTTAATCTCTTAGATATTCATTGCTTTAACTTTTCAAGTAGATTATTAACAATATCGAGGACAGAGATTTCTTATATATTCTTATATCTTACACAGTGCCTCACATGGTCCCTTGTACCAAATGGGTGGTCAATAATATTTATCAATTAAAATTATGGTTAATTAATACATGGTTTTATCTTCTCATTCTTATTATTCTTCCCCATTTTTTGGAATTTATCTGAAAGCATACTCTTCAAAATGTATCAGGCAGTCACCTGCTTCTTATTTGTTCCCCTCTGTTAAGCTCTCATTATTTGGGTAAATGAGAGAAAAGCTATTCTTTGTGAGTCAGGTGAATAGATTCAGGGAATAAATAGATGAGTGGATAGATGGAAAGATAAATAAATGGATGGGAAGGAGGATGGATGGATGGATGGATGGATGGATGGATGGATGGATGGATGGATGGGTGGATGGGCAGATGGTAAACAGGTGGTTTAATAGATAGGTGAATGGTTGGATGGATGGATATATTTTTTACATAATGGTCTTTCCTACTAGATGCCCATCTCTGTACTAGGTGCCTCAGTATTGTGTAAATGGAATTTAAGACCTGAATTGGACCCTCAGCAGGAAAAAGGTAAGTAGAGTTTGTGTTTTCTTTTCCAGTAAGTGTAAAGGTTAAAGCTGGATTTCATATTGACGGTATATAATGCCCAAGTTATGTGTGCCTGCTTCAGTATTATTACGCAGTGTTATTTCTGCTAGAATGGAGCTGGCAGAATGAATCCTAAGGACGGAGAGATGTAGCAGTTTCACTATAACATGGTCCTTGTTCAATCCCATGGAAGACTGTTCATAAGTTCCCCTTCCCTTGTGATTTGGAATGTGTAAAGAAAAAGGAAAGCATAACGTTTATGCAGACTTCTTGAAGTACAAATTCTTTGTGTTTATTGCCAGGAATTTTTGAGACAAAGTAGTGTTCAGCCTTCCCTGACACCTAGAGCTGCATGGTCCAACATGCTAGCCACTAGCCACATATAGTTATTTAAATTTAACCTAAATAAAACTAAAAATTCAGCTGTTTAGTCACACAAACCACATGTCAAGTGCTCAAGTGCTCAGTATCAGTAGGTGACTCTACTGGACAGTGCAGATACAGAACATTTCCATCATTGCAGAAAGTTCTATTGGACACTGCAGAAGAGAGTTTGCTCTATGCCTTGGGGTCCAAATCTCTTTCTCAAGGTCCATGATAGCTGCTCTCACTCATTGAGGGTGTCAGGAATTCCTCAGATAAACAAATATCAAATGCCTCCCAGGTGCACAGGCTCTTCCAGTCTTTAAAATATCTTCTATTGGAAGATACCCAAAAATGAAGAGAGAAAAAACCAGTCAACTCAATACAATCACCAGTCACAGGTTTGGGGAATTTAGGCATCCCATTAATGAGGTTTTGAGACCTTCTGAAGAATACATGTAGAGTTTGTTTTCTAGGTCTGCATTATGAACTTTCTGATCCTTCTATCCTCTTTGGCCAGGTCCTCTTGCACCTGCCAGTCTCCTCTCTCTTCTTCTCCTAAGACTCACCAGAACAAATATCCCTCTAGCTAAACTTTGCTTCTCATTGTCTGGCATATGTGCCACCTAACTTCTCCCTTCTGTGACTTCATTTCCCTCTCCCTGATGCCAGGCTTTATTCCTACCATCTATCCAAATCCTAGCAATCCTTCAAGGCTTACTTCAAATCCCTTCTCTTCTATGAAGCATTCCCTAATCTTTTCTTTCACTGATTTTTTCCCCTTCCCAAGATGTTTTTGTCTGTTCATTAAATACCGAATCTATCCTACCTTATATTACTAGGTCCTTTTTATAGATGTGTTTTCTACTTCCTTAATCATATGGAAAGCTCCATTGGGTCTCTGTCTTCTATGACACCCGGCCCATCTTACATCTAGTAAGAGGAAAATAAATACAGTTTGGTTGATGTTCAGCAGAAACAAAATGATAAAGTCCAATGGCTACAAATAAAGTTCAAACCCTTGTAAATGGTGTTCTGAAACTCAGTTTCCAATGGGGGGGGTGGTTCCCCACATCTCCAATAAGCAATGATCGGAACACCAGCTGGTTATCTGATAGTTCAACACAATTCTGACACAATCTGCCAGAGATAGTATCAGATTCCATGGGTTGAAGGCTTAGTCCTATAAGGCTGCAACACCTCCTCCCACCCCCCAACTTCAGACACCAGTCACAAGTCCAGATTGTTACCTATTCCTCTGACCAACTGGCTATATATCAAAGGCTCCCATCATCCTCTCTCCTTGGGTTCCATTAATTTGCTAGAATGGCTCACAGAACTCAGAGAAACATTTTCCTTACTAGATTACCAGTTTATTATAAAAAGATATAACTTAGGAACAGTCAGACGGAAGAGGTGAATAGGGCAATGTATGGTTAAAGGGCACAAAGCTTCTATAGGGTCTCCAGTGCACCACTCTGCCCACATCTTTGAGTGTTCACCAACCCAGAAGCTGTCCTTTTGAGTTTTTATGGAGGCTTCATTACATAGTCATGATTGATTAAATCACTGGCCATTAGCAACTGATGCAACCTCCAGCCCCTCTCCTCTTACTGGAGATTTGGGGGGGGGGGCGGGAGTAGGGGAGGGGGGTACTGAAAGTTTCAACCCTCCAATCACATGATTGGGTCTCCTTGTGACCAGTCCCCATCCTTCATTGCTTTCCAAAATTCACCTCATTAACATAACCAAAGACACCTTCATCACTCTCAACACTTAGGAAATTCCAAGAATTTTGTGAGCTGTCAGCTAGGAACAAAGACAAAATATATATGAGAAATATATTTTGGTCATCTTATAAATCCTAATATCACACCTCGTTTGACACAGATCAAAAGAGGTAATAGAATTTGGCCTTGTCACAACAAATTAAGAATAGAGTCAGACTAGAACCCTGCTCTCCTCATTCCAAGTCCCAGTTAGCTCCAAGGAGACTGGAAACTTCAGAAACCATCAAAACACAGAGTCTGGTTCTATTTCCCTTCTCTGGGCAGTGGGAGCTACTGATCCAAAGCCCACCTGTTTTGATGGAAGATATCCTGAGTGATTCTAAGGTGGTCCTTTCTAAGGTTCATCCAGTAATTTCAAAGGCTCTTTGGCTCTTCCAGAGGCCCGGCTTCACTAGTTTCATGGAGACTGATCCTTTCCCACAAGAAAGGACAATTTAATTTTTTGTCCCTCTGTTGGAGAGTGTATGTGAGCCACCAGTTCATAATTTCTCTATAGTATGATTTTTCTGAAGCATATGTTGTCTCCCCACAGTGATGGATCTGTCATAGCTGCTGGCAGACTCTGGGAGTGCTCAGAGGGCAGGTGCAATGGAAGTGGGGTTTCCCAGAAAGGCTCTTTTAACTGGAGCCTTTTCAACTTTGCTGTGGAGAGAAGGGCAGCAAAGAACTTTGACCTTGGCTCTCACACATTATCTTGTAGAGTGTTAGACTTTTATGTGATTAATTATCATTTCTGGTAACTCTATATGCATGGAAGCAAAAAAAAGCACAAACCTGATCATGAAACATAGACCATAGCCTGAAAGGACTCCCTGGTGAGGTTTTTTTGAACTGTGCTTGTCAATAACATCTTTAGAAAATAGACTAAATTTGCATTTTTGCACTTGTAAATCCTCCTGGTATGTAGGTTTTGCATAAATTCTCGCTTAAAACACGTTTTGCTGAATAAAAGACAAAAAATTTTCCATTTCTCTTTTTCTACCTCCCAAGGTATTTTTTTTATTACAGTCATCTTTTAAATTTTTGCTGCTACTTAAAATGCTTTGATTTTCTTCAAAACTGCTAAGAAGCTCCTGGCTCATTTTACACATTAAAGGTGACCTTCTGTAGGACGTCTTCATTGGCTACTCAATCCAAAGGAGTGACCAGCACTGTTTTATCGCCCAATTTCTTTTTTCAGGTTGACTGAGGTGTAATTTACATTCAGTAAATTTTTAGGTCTACATTTCTATGGGTCTTGACAAACTTATACAGTCACAAAAGCACTACCGCCACAATCAAGATACAGAACACTTTCATTATCCCCCAAATTCTCTCCTGTCCTTTGTTGTCTATCCCTTTCCTTCACCTCCAGTTTCTAATAATTTCTAGACTATCATATGAATAATATCATACAGTATGTGATTGAGTTTGGCTTCTTTCAACTCATGTTGTTGCACATATAAGTAGTTCATTCTCTTTTTATTGCTGAGTAGTATTCTATTGCATGGCTACACCACAGTTTGTTTATCTGTTCTTCAGTTAATGGACATTGGGGTTGGTTTCAGTTTTGGATGATTATGAATAAAGCTGTCATAAATATTCACATACAATTTTTGTATGGATGTATAGCTTTATTTCTCTTAGGTAAATATCATCCAGTATTATTTTCTTGAGAATTATTTTGTTCATTTGTTTGTTCACTTGTTTACTGTCTGTTTTCCACTACTAGAATACAATCTCTCCACAAATAGGAGGCTATTTCATTCATTATCACATTCTCTGACACTAGAACAGTTTCTAACCTGTAGTAGGTACCTAGTAAATGTTCATTGAATACATGAATGTGTTAGTGGCAATGTCAGCTCTTGGTTCTTGAGTTTGGCAAAGAAAGAATTCAGAGCCATGAACTCTAAAAGAGGAGGAAGTTTATTTAGCATGCAAACTGTAAGTACACTCAAAGAGAAGAATCGAGTGAGCTGCTCAGAGAGCTGCCTTGGCCTTTTAGAAAGAAAGTCACACAGGCAAAAGAAGTGAGCCAGCTGGGCTGTGTGGATTCAGGGGGAAAAAAGAAGGACCCTTGAAGACAGGTTTAGGGGTTTAGCCCAGGAAAAGCTGCCACTACCCGCTGCTCCCCTAATTGCAAGTCTCATGGGAACCCTTAGAGCTTAGGAAAAAGAAAGCAAAGATATGTGCCTGAAGAAAAAGTGTGGGCATGCTCTTAGAGAGAGTATGTCTGGGTCCTTTGTCTTAAGAGTTTTTATCTGTTTTCTAAAGGCAGGAATTTTAGGGGAAATCTCAGGGGAGGATCTCAATAGAATATTCATCAGCTTTGCAGGTGTGTCTTTTAATATGTTGATTCATCAAAATGAGCTTATAGGGTCAGTGTCCTTGTTTCTACTGATTGGTCAGTACTAGGGTAGGGGGTAGCCGATCATTGCATCTGGTCCTGATATCAGCCATGGCATCACTTCATCTGGTTTTGCTGCCTTTCTGGGCCTGGTGCTGAAACACAACTGAGGCCCACATGTTATTACTAGTTTGACCAAAACTCTGTCTCCGTTGTCAACAGACCTGACGCTTTGTTCTTAAGATTATTTAATGCTAATCAGAACCTCATTGTCCTGAGGGCTTAATGCTTAAGGGAGTGGGTGTGCAAGGGAGAAGGACGAGGGTGAGTCAGGGGCTGGATGAGGCCAGCTTGAATCAGCTATCTGTCTCAGTTTCCCCATTCTTTTGCCAGGGAATTTTCCTAGCTTCTTGCTATCCTGCCTCAAATGGATGGAGTAAAGGAATGAATGAATTCTGGCAGGTCCTGTTGTGCGAACCTGGAATATTGGGTTATGGTTTGTGCATCATATTTATCTCCTTTGATGGTTAACAGAGTGACTGCAGTAGGACAGCGATTTCAACCCTTGATGACAAAATCTTATCCAGGTTTCATGGGGACTGTTTGGAGAGTGATTTATAAGAAAAATAAATAAAATTATGAATACAAAGTTAGGTAGAGAAGTCAATGTTTTAAAATATTTAGAAATCGTATATTAGATTTACAAGTCACAATATGTTACAAATTTAAATAAGTTGATAAATTCCACAAACATCACAAAATCCAGAAAAACAACATGGTATCTAATAACTACCTGATGCACATCTGCCATGCTTGTTTTCTTAAACATTTGGCTTCTTCCTCACTTGTCTCCTCTTAAAATGACAATGGTTTAGAAATATCCTTTGCTATAGAGAAATTAGAAAGATAACTCAGTTTTTAAGGGCGTTTAAGGGCATAATTCCGTCATGTTTGATTAAAATTAGGTTATTAATGACAGGTTAGAAAAGTTTCTTTCAGTTTCATAACTCATTATTAGTAATGTCATATAAATGTTTAGGATTATTTGCGAAAGTCACTCTCAAGTTTCTTTCTTATATGAGCTGTAAAATTTCACAGCATTTCAAGTTTTCTTGTGCCTTGAGTAACCTTAAATATTTAATTGATGACGCCCATTAACCTATTTGCCATGGATGCCTTCACTTGAGTTTTAAGTTATCTTCATCAATGTTGGTATTTTTGTGGGTATACATGAATGACTTACACAAATATATTTGCTATTTGTAATTTGGCTACAGGTTCCTGTCCTGTAACACAGACATAAAAAACTCAATTTTGCTGATTTATTTGGATTTACATCTACTGTCTTTTTATTTGGTTTTTATTGTTCTCACCTGTTTCATACTCCTTTTTCCCTCCCTTCTTACCTTCTTTTAAATTAATTAAATATTTTAATTATTTTATTCCCCACTCCCTCACGAGCTTGTTAATTATACAAGCTCTTGTTACATTCTTTTAGGGGCTACTCTAGAGTTTACAACATGTATCCTTGACTTATTGGAATTTACTATAAATTGGAACTTTCCTACTTCCCAGACAATGTAAGGATAATAGGACACTAACTTCATTTTAATTCCCTCCTGCCGCTTTTTTGGTTATTGTTATTCTGTATTTTAATTCTCTCTATATTTTAAAACCTACAAGACATTATGTTTGTTTTTATATACTTTACATTTACTTACATATTTACGTTTAAATTTAGACTTATTCCTGTATTTACCTTTTCTGCTGCTCTCCATTCCTTCCTGTTTCTCTGGCTTCATCTGAGATCATTTTACTTCTACCCAAAGAATGCCCTTCAGTATTTCATTTAGTGTACATCCAAGGGAGATACATTTTCTGTTTTTGTCTGAAAATGTCTTTATTTCATGTAATTTGGGGGAAGATATTTTCACTGAGCATAGAATTCTAGGCTGGCATTCTTATCTTTCACACTTGGAAGTATTGTCCTCTGACTTCGGCAGTGAAGTCAGATGTCACTTTTATTGTTGCTCCTTTAAAATTATTGATTTTTTCTCTTTGACTGACTTAAAAAATTTTCTCTTTATCTTTGGCTTTCAGCAACATCACTATAATGCATTAGGTGTGGTTTTCTTTGTATTTTCCTGCTTGAGATTCATAACTTTTCTTAAATCTGTGGCTTGAAGATTTTAGACAATTTTGGAAAAGTTCTCAACCATCACAACTACAAATATTGCTTCTGTCCCATTCTCTTTTTCCTCTCCTTTATTCTGTCTGCATATAAAATGGAATAACTATAGGTTAACTTTCAGCTTTTCAAATCCCCCGCCCCCCCGTGGTTGTTTTTGCTTTATTGAGGCAGAAAATTTCATACTAGTGTCAAGCTTTTGTTACTGAAAACTATTTTAAGCACAATTTCATTTCACCATTTCACTGTGTCCCACAAATTTCCTACTCCTTTTTCTGTATTTTCCGTTCTTTTTTTCTCACTGTATTCAGTCTAGCCATTTTCAGCTCTCTAATCCTCTCTTTAGCTGTGTCTAGTCTGCTTCTGAAGCTTCCATTTAATTCTTAATTTCAGTTATAGTATACTGTAACTCTAGAATTTCCATTTGGTTCTATCTTGTCTTCTAATTTCTTGAATTAGTTCCAATATATTGTAAAATTCCTCTCTGGTAACCGTAATATGTGAAACCTCTCTAAGTCTGTTTTTATTATATATTTTCTTCTCTTGTTTTTTGGCCATTTAGTTTTGTCTCCTGGTATAAATGACAATTTTTGTTTGACTACCTGATTTTGAATATAAAGAACTGTAAATAATTTGAGGCTCTGGATAGTATTATCTTCCGGAAAAGATTAGCCTTTGCTTCTTTCAGTCAGTTGTGAGGTGTCTGTGTGTCTAACCCAATCAGGAACGGAACAGACTGGAGCTGGGCTTGGGTCTGTTTCTGGTTCACCCCTACTACTAGGATGTACTCCTTTGTGCATCTCATCTGAAAGCCTGGGTTGTTTACCTGGACTCTTCTCATTGGTTGGGCCTGACCTCCATTTATTGTCCCCCTTTATCCTAAAACTGTTAGAAGCTCTGCTCAGCACTCAGTTTCTGTGCTGCTGCTTGAAATTTGGGAAATGCCTTGAGGGGGAAATGATGCTGAATAACAGCTCCACCTCTCTGCATTTCCCTTCTCTCCAGGATTTTGGCCCCTCAATCCTTACTGCCTTAGTATTTCTCTGAGATTTTCAAAGAGGTTTTCTGGCTTTTCATTTCAGGAAAGTTGGTCAGCAACAAGCTAGTTTGCCATTATCTGAAGTGGAAAATCCTATGCCACCTCTCTTACAGGCCTGATCTGCTGCCCTCAAAGCTATCCACACCCTGCTCCTTTAGAGAGGGGTAAAGAACTACCTGGTCAGACCTGCAGGATCAGCTTTCAGAGCCTCAAATTATCTCAGCAATTTAGATTCAGAGGACTGAGCTCTGGCTAACCTCAAAGTGAGTAAGGCAGGAATCTCAACTGAGGCTTACAGCAGTGGACACTGCCAAGTGTTGTAGGTACATCAAAGTTCTGGGGTCTTTCAACTAGGCCAGAACTCTTAGCTCCAATAAGCAGGAGCTAGAGCTGACATTTAGTTACGCAGTGACTGATAACAGCTGAAATTTCATGGGAAGGAAAGAGCTAAAATGTTCCTACGGTACCTTTCTTTAAACTTCACTTCTTTATTATTCTTTTTTTAAATTGTATTGTCAGTTGGTCTGAACCTTTTGACCAGTGGTGACAGCTAAAGGTTACATAGGAGAGAAATAGGGGGAAAATGTGAAATGCAACACATAAAAAAAGTTTCTTTCCATGTGAGAATTTGCTGTGACAATTTGTCCATGTGATTCACTCATTTCTTGATGCTGTCTACGTATAAATAGAATAACTACAGGCAACTTTAAGCTTTTCAAGGTTTCCTTTTTCTCTTTGGTGGTGGTTTTTATTGTCAGGCAATTTCATGCCAGGGTGAGGCCTCTGTTATGAGAAATCCTTTAAACACAATTTAAGAACAATATAAAATTATGTAAAAACAAAATTACAATAGTTTCTTCATGAGAACATGTGGGAAATGCTTATTCCTTTTTAAACAAATGGTGATCAAAATAGATTAAGATTTTCATTATCTTTTCTTTTCCCCTTCCACTTTAAATGATTGGAAATATCACAGAAGAGTGGGATAATCAGTATTTGGCATCTTTTCTTTCCTATATTATCAACAGAGGTGAAATTGAAGGTTCAAAAGATGACTTAAGTAGTTTTATGCATTCTTTACTTGTTCTTTAAAAAGACATGAGAATCTGAAGTGCTAGAGTCAAATATAACTGAGGTGGGGATCCAGAAACCTAGGTTCTAGTCTTGGTTCTCAGCTAACCAGCTGTGGGACCTGTATGGGCACCAGTTTCCTCTTTAAGTTAAGGAAATGGGACTTGATGGCATCTAAATTTTATATTCCATAGTTATATATAAAACAGGTTTGTAATTAAACATGTACTCATATGTCTATACCATGCTAACAACCATTCATATACTGACCTAGCACCATTTATTCTAAGAGTACTTCACAAAGGGGAATATACATATGTAAGTATCATTTTATTGTTATTTAAGGGCTTTACCTGGTTATATCTCACCTCCCCAACCATACTTTAAATCCTTAATGGCCAGGGACTTTTATATCTATACTGCCAAGCAAAGCCTGAGATACTAAATTAGTACTGTGCTTAAATGTGCTTATAAATTGACTAAGGATCCTGAAAAATGTGTGTTTAATACTGGAAGTCCAATGGCAGATGTCAGCGGCCTAGTGTCTTCATTACCACAAATTAAAAAGCCTAACACGTGGTACTGTGAAATGTAAGATGGGCTTTCCTCCATTTAAAGAAGGAATCAACAGCTTTGGTGTGGACAGGCAGAGAACAACAGAAACGTCACTCATGGTTCACACATTCAGTGCACTTAAGTCAGAGACTGGTAAACTTTTTCTATAAAAGGACATAAAGAAAATATTTTTTGTTTCGTAGGTCATAAGGTCTCTATTGCAGCCACTTATCTCTACTATTATAGGGCTAAAGCAGCCATAGACTTTATATAAGCAGCTGGGGGTGGCTGTGTTCCAGTAAAACCTTATTTATGGGCACTGAAATGTGAATTTCATGTAATTTTTACATCACAAAATATTCTTCTTCTTTTGACCCCCCCCCCCAACCATTTAAAATGCAAAAACCATTCTCAGCTTGTGGGCCATAATGAAAACAGGCAGAGGGCCAGGTCTGGCCAGTGGGCCTTAGTTTGCTGTCCCTGATATTGAGGTGTGTACTGAGATGGTCATTTAGCAGTGAGAGTTTCCTATTTTAATGGAGTGGGACCTAGGGGAATCCATGAGCCCTGTCCAGTCAGCCTAGAGAGACTTCCTAGGGGATATGATCAATACGAATCATACAGCTGTGTGACACTTTAGGATATGAGGCACTGTCAACCATGCACATTAGCTTTTGAATCATCCAAAAGCTGAGTCAAGTCCACATCTTTAAGCAACGTGTCTCTTCCAGAATCCCCTGTGTCCTCTGTGATACTAACAGTTGTTTAAATGAAAAAAAAATGAGAGAGTTTTAAATCAAAGCTTAGCCTATTCCAGCTCCCATGGGTGATGGGCATGGGGACAGAGCCTTCCTGTAGCTCGTTGGGGGAGCAAAGATGTAAACAGATACTGCGTTTCTCATTACCTCCTCCCCATGTTTCACCGTCATGGTCATGCAGGAGGCTGCCTCTTCTAAGGTCTTTTCATTGTAGGCTCATGTAAGCAGATTACCTTAAAATTGTTAAAAAGAGGAATTATGCTCAGGGAAAATCAGTTCCTCAAGACCCCTGAGAATTCTTCTGGCCTTGAAATGGTTAGAGAAATAGGAAGTGTTTAGGCCATAGGAGATCTCTTGGGAAATGGCTAACCAGATGATGTCCAGAGTGATCTGGGGTAAGTAGGCATGAGAGGGATATTTGGCTAGGAGGGTGCAGGGGACAAATGGCTGATTTTGAGCATCTTGAGCCCTTTATCTGAAAATAAGACAAATTTGGTATATAGTTCTAGATTCTTAGTTTTAATTATATATTTGTTTAATAAATGAAATGGGCATAAAATGAATAAGACATAGGCCCTACTTTTAAGAAACTCAGAGTCCTGTGACCCAGGATACATGAACCTTTTTAATTTCCAGGATGGAATGATAGAAAATGTCACTGAGGGTCCAGGGCTTATGCTTCTTGACCTCCTTTGTATCTAGTACAGGACCATGCTTAAGACATGCTTTTGGTTGTTAGATGTGCTAGTTTTGGAGGAGTGGGGGTACTTTGCTTCATGTAAGCATGGTGTGTTTTCTGGAGCTAATCCTAGGAAGAATCTTTAAACGCACAGACGTTGCCCTCTAGTGACCACCAGGGCTCCTTGGAGCTGAATGGACATGGTGCCCAGAGAAGCCTGCTGGCATCTGCAGAGCGCCGCCTGCTGGCTTGAAGGTCATGGGCATCTGTGTGAGAAAGAAAAGCTTAGGCTACAGATCCTTAAAAAAAAAAAAGCTACAGAATTGTATGCTCTCAATTCTGTAAAAAAGACAAAGGAAAATTGGAAGGAAATATATCAAAACACCACACGTAGGACTTATAGGTGATTTTCTTCTTTTTTTGTTTTTAGAATTTTCTACTGTCTACATTTTTACAATGAGCTGTTAGCACTTTTGTTTTTTGACCTACAAAATATTTTTTAATGTTATTTTGTTTAAATTAACTCCATGTTACACTTCAGTTGCTTTAAACTATAAAACCTACTAAAAAACTGACAGATAAATGTAGTAAGTCTGAGCACAATTTCCTCATTTTATGCAATTGTCTACTATTTCTATGCATTTCTTCTGATTTTTTTTTTTCAATTACAGCTGACAGTATTATTTTGTATTAGTTTCAGGTGTACAACACAGTGGTTAGACAATCACATACTTTACAAAGTGTTCCCCCTGATATTTCCAGCACCCACCTGGCACCACACATAGTTATTACAATAGTATTGACTGTATTCCCTGTGCTGTACTTCACATCCCATGACTATTCTGTAACTACCGATCTGTACTTCTCAATCCCTTCACCTTTTTCACCCAGCCTCCCAACCCCCTTTCATCTGGAAACTCTGTCTGTTCTCTGTATCTGTGAATCAGTTTCTGGTTTATTTTTTAATTTATTTTATTGTGGAGAGTATTAGAGATGTCCCCTGTTTTCTCCCCTTTACCTCTCCCCCCGTCTCCCACCCCTCCCCAGGGCTTCACCTGTCTATCGTCTGTCCATGGGCTGTGAATATATGCTTATAAATTCTTTGGTCAGTCTCTTCCCACCCTCCTTTTCGCCTTCCCTCTGAGATCTGTCAGCCTGTCTCATGCTTCCGTGTCTGTGGACCTATCTTGTTGGTCAATTTATTTTGTTCCTTAGATTGCACTTATAAGTGAGACCATGTGATATTTGTCTTTCTCTGACTGGCTTATTTCACTTAGCATAACATTCTGTTTTGTTTGTTTATATTGTTTTTTACATTCCAAATAGCACTTTTATACTAAAATTTTTAATTGAAAAAAAAGTCATTCATAGTAACTAACTGCCTTTAGACTACCTTCCTTGTGTATGTCTTTGCTGACTCAAAGCAAAATTTTTCAATTGGCTCTTAAGATACCCTCAGAGTTGCATGGTGACAAATTTACAAACCCTTCCTTCCTTCCTTCCTTCTCTCTGTCTCTTTTTCTGAATTTTATTCTGGTAAAATATACATAACATAAAATTTATCATTTTTATCATTTTTAAGTTCAGATTTCAGTGGCATTAAGTACATTCATATTGTTGCACAGTCATCACCGAACATTCATCTCCAAAATATTTTTCAATTTCCCAGTCTGAACAATAACTCTGTTTTCTCTTTCTTGCTTCTTCCTTTCTTTTATTTACTAATTTTTAGAGGTGACATTTAGTAGAGCACTATTTATATGAGGATAAATCCAAAAGCATTCAGTTTGAAGGAATGCCTGAGTTTGAGACCTGATTCTTCTAATTGTCCACTGTGTGACTTTGAGCAAATCACTCTACAAGCTTTAGTTTCCTGATATGTAAAATGGGAATATCACAGGACTGTTGTAATTTCTGTGATGATGAAATGAAATAATGTGTTGTATTCTTTATGAAATGTTAGAATTCCTAGTCAAAGAGTGAGTGCAACAATAGCATGATTGTCACTTATGTTCATAAGGGAGTCGAGAGGGTATTGTTGAAATCTTGACCATTTGATATTCTAGTAGACAGTCATTCCTTTTCAGGAAAAGCAATAATAACCCTTTATTTAAATAGTGTTTCCTAGTTTTCAAAGTACTTTTGAAACACCTCATTTAGCTCGTGTTCATAGCAAGTAAAGTTGATATCATTAGTTCTGATTCACAGATGAAGAAAATGGAGGCATTAAAGTCTTGTGGTTTAAAGTTTGGACACAGGAGCCAGGCTGCCTCTGTTCAAACCCTAGCTCTGCCACTTGGTAGGTGTGTGACCTTGGGAAAGTTATGCAAACCGTTTGTACCTCAGTTTCTTCATCTGTAAGAAGAGGGCTACAACAATAGTACCTACTTCCTAGTATTGTTATAAGGGGTTCAAAGAGCTAATTCTTGAAAGCTGTGCTAGGCAATAAGTTAGTGCTATATGCAAAAAATAGCTAATTATGGAACTGGGAGCAGAATGCAGGGCTCCAGTCTCCATCCAGTCAGTGATGCCGCCCCAACACTGCCAGGACCAACCTCCTGGGCTAGAGGACCCAATAAGTTACAAAGTTGGGTCATGATTTCACCATGTATAAAGCCTCTCACAAAAGGTTATTTAAATATAGTGCTGTTAAATTTTTATAATTAGACACAGTGATTCATATGCCATAATGGTATTTTTGAGCTTTAATGATTCTTATTTTGAAAGAAAAAAAAAAAGAATGTGTTTCATTGAGATAATTTAGAAATTCTATTTTTATCCCTAATCATTTGAAGTACATTTAAAAACTCAAATTATCTCTGGTATTTCATTTTCTATAGATATGTTTGATTAACTGACTGGACTGGGAGAAGAATTTACATAGTGGGTGCTGTTGGTGGCCTGCTATCCCTTGCACTTCGGAGGTCACTAACAGACCTGGGATTCCTGTGTTTTTCTGATCTGTGATCTCTGGCCAAGGGAAGTTTGGGGCCAAAGCCAGAGTGCCCAGAACTAACACCGCAGGATAATTCTCAATCAAAAAGCAGTGAGATTGGTGTTTCAGGTTTCTTAGGATATATTCTTGGAAGTGGGAACACTGGTCAAATGGCAGCTCCATTTTTAATTTTTTGAGGAACCTCCATACTGTTTTCCATAGTGGCTGCCCCAGTCTGCATTCCCACCAGCAGTGCACTAGGGCTCCCTTTCCCCACACCCTCGCCAGCACATGTCGTTTGTTGATTTGTTGATGGAGCCATTCTGACAGGTGTGAAGTGATACCTCATTGTGGTTTTAATTTGCATCTCTCTGATGATTAGAGACTTTGAGCATTTTCTCATGTGTCTCTTGGCCATCCGTATGTCCTCTTTGGAGAACTGTCTATTCAGGTCCTTCGTCCATTTTTTAATTGGATTGTTTGTCTTCCTCTTAAGTTCTTTGTATATTTTGGAGATTAACCCCTTATCAGATGTACCGTTGGAAAATATGTTCCCCGATACCATGGGTTCACTTTGCATTTTGAGGATGGTTTCTTTTGCTGTGCAGCAGCTTTTTAGTTTGATGTAGTCCCAGTTGTTTATTTTTTCCTTTGTTTCTCTTGCCCTAGGAGATATATCATCAGAAATTCCACTATGTGATATGTCTCTGATTTTACTATGTTTTCTTCTACCATCTTTATGGTTTCTCAACTTACATTTAAGTCTTTTATCCATTTTGAATTTATTCTTGTGTATGGTGTAAGTTGGTGGTCTAGTTTAATTCATTTTTTGCATGTGTCTGTCCAAGTTTCCCAACATCACTTATTGAAGAGACCGTTTTATTCCATTGTATGCTCTTGCCTCCTTTGTCAAATATTAACTGACCATAGTAGCGTGGGTCTGTTTCTGGGGTCTCTGTTCTGTTCCATTGATCTATATGCCTATTCTTGTACTGGTACCAGGCTGTTACTAATCAGAAAGAATCTATGCACCCCGATGTTCATAGCAGCACTACTTACAATAGCTAAGATCTGGAAACAGCCCAAGTGCCCCTCAGTAGATGAGTGGATAAAAAAGCTGTGGCACATTTATACCATGGAGTACTATGCAGCTGTGAGAAAGAGGGATCTCTTGTTTTTTGGGACAGCATGGATGGACCTGGAGAGAATTATGCTAAGTGAAATAAACCAGTCAGAGAATGACAAATGTCACATGATCTCACTTATATGTGGAATCTAAGGAACAAAATAAATTGACCAACAAGATAGGTCCACAGACATGCACGCATTTAACAGACTGACAGATCTGAGAGAGGAGAAAAGGAGGGCGGGAAGAGATTAACCAAAGAACGTATAAGGATATATACACAGCCCATGGACAGACGATAGACAGGTGAAGCCCTGGAGTGGGGTGTGAGATGGGGGGAGGGAGGTAAAGGGGAGAAAATAGGGGACATCTATAATACTCTTAACAATAAAATAAAATTTTGAAAATTAATTTGTAAAAAAAACAAAAAAGCAATGGGAGTTGATGGGTAAACAGCCCAGCCTCCTCACCCTTTGATAGCATAGTTCTGGAATGTGCTAACCACAGTCTCTCAGGGGGCTCCCCAGCAGAACTGTGTTCAAGTTGCCCAGAGTGGGACCCCAATAGGTTTCTATTTCCTTGCTGTGCTTTCTGGACCCCTCCCAAAAAAACTACTCCCAAAAATCCTGTCTCAGGGTCTGTTTGGGGATGAACGACAATTTATGAAGACAGTTTATGACTCAGAGGCTATTACACCTTCCAGCACAGAGCATGAGTGATTTTCCCCCCATTTTCTGTGTATCTTTTATGCTATGCAGTAGAGTAAATGCAGGCTATGTCTAACAGCAATTTGGAAATGGGATTTATAAACATTCTTCAAACTTTTTGGCTCATAAATTGCTAAAAAAGTCTAACAAGTTATAAATATATGTTCTTCCCTTTATAACATTTTTGAGGGATGGCCCAGGAACAACTTGTGCCAGGATGTTTGCACACCTACTGAAATTTAACTGGGTGACTGCTCTCCTTTGTCATTTTAAACATACCCACTGGCAACTGTAATATTTCATCTTGATTACACCCTTCCTGATGGCTCCCATACAGGATTAGCACTGAGTTTTGGAATTAGATCATCTTGCTGAAACTCATTTTGGTCCCAAGGTTCAATAGCTGCCCAACTTCTTCTGCCAAAGCACCATCAGATGTCCAACAATTGCTTGCATCTCTCTTCCTATTTTATACCTCAGCTTCTACATCATTCATATCCCAGAACCAGTACCTGTACTTCTGATACCTTCCCCATGCCAGTGGTTCTTCCTTTAGCCTCGTTCCAGCCCTTGCAAGAAGCCATTTTCCACCTTGGCTCTAAGGTCTCACTCAGATGGCCTCTTTAGGCCAAGGCCTCTGAATAGATGAAGGAGCCCAGACCTCACTCGAGGCCTGAGGCTGCATTTGAACTTCGGGGTGCATATATGGGGATGAAAGAGGCAAGAAATTTGGTATAACAGATTCAAGGAAGAACAGGAATTTTGTGTCTGCCTAGAAACACACTACTTTTACCATGGCTGAAGCAGGTGGGGAACAGGCATCCTCATTATTTATTTGGTTTTCTTTCTTAATCCCAATACCAGGGAACACAATTTGCCACCCCAAATGTGCCTCTTTGGCACATTGTAATTAGAGGTAGGACTTTACATATAGGAAGGTGATCACATTGACTGCAATCCATACTAAAGAGCAAATGACTGATATGACCTCCCCTTCCCAAAGCAGGGTTTGCTCTCAGTGAGACAATGGTGCCTACAGGGAGAGAACACAATGGAAGGAAAATTGCAATTTACAAAAAGGTGAATTTTATTCTCGTTCTTTTTCTAATACACACGTGTGTGTGTGTTTGTTTTTTGTTTTGCTTAACTATGGAAAGTAAGGAGCTAACACTCTGACCTTTTACTTTTAAGTATTTATTTTAGTGTGTATTTCTGAAAAACAAGGACACTTCTACATAACCCCAATGCCATGATCACCCCTAATGAAATTAACGATAATTCCTTAATGCCATCTAATATGTAACCACAATCAAATTTCCCCCATTGTCCCAAAAATGTCTTTTATAGCTTTTTTTAAAATCCAGGATCAAATCAAAGTGTATGCATTTCATTTGGTTGTTATAGCTCTCTTTTCCCCCAGTTTTATTGAAATATAATTGGCACATAACATTGGATACGTTTAAGGTGTATATCATAATGATTTGATACAAGTATATATTGCAAAAAGATTGCTTGTTATATTTCTTAATCTTTTTAAAGGTAGAACAATAGCTCCCATACACTCTTCTAAAAAAAAATGTTGACTGCGCTGGTCTGGTGGCTCAATTGGTTGGAACGTTATCCAGTTGCCTAGGTTGTAGGTTTGATCCCTGGTCCAGACACCTATGGTAGGCAACCGATTGATGTTTTTCTCTCACATCAATGTTTCTCTCTCTCTCTCAAAATCAATGAAAGCATATCCTCGGGTGAGGATTAAATTTTTTATATGTTAACTGTTTTTGATGAATACAAGTGAGTTATTTTGTAGAATGTGCCAAAATTGGATCTGATTGTTTCCTCATTAGTTAGATTCAAGTTAAAAAATTGGGGGCAACAAGTGCCCATCAGTAGATGAGTGGATAAAAAAGCTGTGGTACATTGACACAATGGAATACTGTGCAGCTGTAAAAAGGAAGACAATTTTACCCTTTTCAACAGCATGATGGACCTGGAGAACTTTATGCTAAGTGAAGTAAGCAAGTCAGAGAAAGACAAGTATCACATGATCTCACTCCCATGCAGAATTTAATGAACAAACTGAACTACCAAGCAAAATAGAGACAGATTCATAGATAAAGAGCAAGCAGACAGCTCTGCTGAGGGGGAGAGGGGTGTTGGGGGGGGGGGTTGGAGAAATTGAGAAAAAAGAGAACTCATGGACATGGACAACAGTGATGATGATGGTGGGGGCGGGGAGGGGTGGGTGGAGGTGGAAGAGGGCTTAGAGGGGATAAATGGTGAGGGGGAAAATTTTAAATTAAATAAAATTACAAATATTTTTTAAATGGGGGTGAGAATATTGCACAGGCAATGTTATGTTCTTCCCATTGCATTGCTACAGGAGGTACATGATCTCAGATTGTGCCACTATTGATGATGCTTGATTTGATCAGGGCCACTTTATGAATTTCATGGGCCATTGGCACTTTTTTACTTTCATGGGAACTTTCCTCCATAAAAAATATTAAAAATTATATTTTATAATTGTTTTGGCACAGGGACTAATATAATTCAAGGTGGATTATATTCATTTTTCTTCTGATTTTAAAAGAAAACATTTTCCTGAGCCCCTAAATATATCATGGGCCCCAGACTTTGTGCCTACTCTGGCTAATGGAGAAGTTCACCCTGGGTTTGACCACTTGATTAAAGGGATGACCTCCGGATTTCCCCATCATAAAGGTACATTTCCATCTTTGCAATTAGATAGTCATCTTTAGGGAGACTTTTTGAGACTATGTGAATGTCATGTTCCCTAAAACCTCTCCTTCATTGGTTTCAGGAATAATCTGTTGTTTAGGGAAGAGCATACTGAGTTGCAAAGAGTCTGTGATTTGTTCAAGACCATAAATCTAGTTGGTAGCATCACCATTAAGAATCAGATCTGTATGCTCCCAAGTCCACATTAGAGCCCAGAGGAAACTAGAGGATTTTAAGAAGTGAAAAAAAGCATTGCAGTTATTTGGTCTGGAGTGAAGAAGAGAAAAGGATGACTGTAATCTGTTACATGCTTAAAGATAATGATCGCATGGGTACCCAGGGCCAGCAAGGTCTCCATTTGAAGAGTAATGGCACAAAGGGAGATGAGATTCCATTGCTCAGGATTATAGTCATTTTACAAGCCAGCTAATAATTGCCTTACATTTCTTCAGAAAAGTTCTTAGTGTTATTCTCAGGAGAAAATAAAAACTATGTTTAATAGTCTCGTCAATTGTTATTAGGTATTAAAATTCTAATTTAAATGCTGATACTGTGTCAGTTACGCCAGAGAGCATTTAGTTCATTTCATTTTCTCTTCACCTCAGTCCTCTCTAGATAGCGTGCATCAGGATTGTAATGGACATTTAAAAAATATTGTTGTTGCCCTGGCCGGTTTGGCTCAATGGTTAGGGCATGGGCCCATGGACTGAAAGGTCTCAGGTTCAGCTCCAGTCAAGGGCGTGTACCTTGGTTGCAGGCTCCATCTTTGGCCCAGTCGGGGATCATGAGGGAGGCAACTAATCAATGTGTCTCTCTCACATTGAAAGCAATGGGAAAAAAATCCTTGGAAGAGGATTAACAAATAATAATAAAATATATTGTTGTTCAACAATCCCTACAGACTTCAGAAGGTGATTATGGACAAATAAGGCTGAAATACTAGATCCTTAAAAATAAACAAACTGCTCATATTTGAATAAAAGACATACCTTTCTCTGGGCAAAGGTTTCCTTCCAACTGTGGGTGTGGGAGTCAGCTACTTCTACTTGCCAAGAATAGCTTTCATACATTAATCTTGTTGCAGAGAACATTTTTGACCTTTTCAATGTTTGCATTTAAAAAATGAAGCACAGATGTTTTCAGAAGTGGGAAGCAATTGTCATGAGCCTCATATTATCAGAGGAGTAAATTTGTCACACTATGGAAGAATGATGCTTACTAAATATGTAAAAAGTGGATCTGTCCTCTCTCATTTATGAGGAGTTGAAAATGAGACATATCTGCAAGTCACATATTATTGACCAATTAATCAATAAGTATTTGCTGAGCCTCTACTTTGAAATAAGTGGTATTCAGGACAAGGGACCTGGAAGGTTTTAAAGATACAGAAAGAAACGAAGAGAAGATGTAAGTTTCTGACTTCAGGAAACTTATGAGAAAGTCAGGTAGAAAAGACATACCCATGGAAAGCTAGAAAACAATTCAAGATAGTGCACAGTAAGCATGAAATGAGAAGAGTCAATAATCCTGTCATAAAATTAAACAGGTTAGGAGAAAGAATGGGAATTACTGGGGTCCACATTGGCCAGCAAAAGCTGTATCAAGATGATACTTATAAGCTGGAATTTGGAAGGGTAGGATTCAGATGAATGGAGACTCTGGGATCGGGCATGAAGAAAAGAGGGAGACAGAAAAGGGGTGGAGAATTTAGAAACAGGATATAGACTAGTTTATCTCTCAAATACAACAGCTCATTCTTTCAAAGGGCCCCAAGTAGGAGATGATCTATGCAAAATGATGCTGGAAATAAGTCTGATAACTTTAAGTGACCACCATGACTAATTGTTCTAGATAAGACTCTTGTTGATAAAGAACAGAAGCCACTAACACTCATTTTTGCGTCATTCTTTCTCTTTTTTCTCAATTTACCTTGCTTACTTACATTTTAAACTAGGAATAAAAATGTTTGAAGTCACTAGAGAAAGTTCAGGGGGAAGATGGAAAATTCTTTGAAATTTTTATGTTTTTTATCATTGTTTAAAATGAACTAATACAAACTATGGGTGGAAAGCAAACCCAGGTACACTGAAGCAGGACTATGGTGTTGTTCTGGAGTGCTGGGAATGTCCAATAAATACTAGCCCTCTCTTCCATACTTGAGCTGGGGACAGAGAGCTAGATAAAGAAATCAGAGAGACAACAATAAATACAATTGCTTCTGTGTCTGATAAAGCAGTTTGGAGAATGTGACTTAGGTTCACAGAAATAATGAACTTGCAGACACTCTGATCTCCTATATTAGATGTTCTGTTCCCCTAGTCAGGCATTTTATGGGGAGTAGTGTCAGATATGGAGATGTCCGGCTCAGGCTTCCCCTGAAGAAATGACTCACCATCCAGCTGCACGGACTGTGGTTAGCTAACAGCCTGTAGCTGTCAGCTCCTTCAGGATCCACTTCAGCTTTCAAGCTATGGTCATGCTCTTCTTGGACAGTTCCCGCCCAGTGACTGAACCAGGTAGTAACTGACGTCACATTCTTTTTGGGTGGCCCAAAAGAGTGTGACCTCAGCTGATGGCTAAGGAAAGAGGTGATACAAGGGCCTGGCTATTTCTACCCAAGACAGGACTCCTCCACTGGGCAATCTTTGCTCCCGAGCTTCCCACTGAGCTGGTGTGGGGTGGCCAGCAGTTTCAGTTTGCTGGGACTCTGAGATTTCCCAGGATGTAGGATTTTCAGTGCTAAACCTGGGAAATCTCCAGGCAAGCTATGATGCTTTGTCACCTTGACTGGTATAGACCTTGTCAGGTCTACATCAGGGTCTGATAGCTCTCTCTGCCTAATCCTGCTTCCTTCCCCTTTTCCTTTCACAGGTATTACTCCCCAATAAACTCTTAGTCCTCTTGACTTCATCTCAGTGTCTGCTTCCAAGACACTTGATCCAAGACAAGGGCACATGTGGCACAGGAACCAGGAAGGACCTAAATACTACAAGATGAGGCCAAAAGAAAGTAGGAGAGCTGGGGAAAGATTAATTTGATAATTACAGGGATGCTCTTATGTGTAACTTTTTCAGCAGACTATTCATTCTATATCCTTTGAAAAGAAAACAAAGGCATATATGTAAATAGTCAATGATTAACCTTCCCTACACTGCATTTGAATACTCAAAATGAAGACTTTGCCAAAAAAAAAAGAGCCAACCTTATTGTCCCTGTGTCCTTTAAACATGCTTTGTTATTAATTCCTATGATTTAAGAAGAAAAATGAAAGGAGCTTTATCTTTCCTTAGAATTAATCTTAAAATCAAGAGAGAATGTGGGCAGAATGTTACTGCTGGGGAAAGGGGAAGGCATCCTTCAGGGCCGGGACTAGAATAAGGTGAGTGAGGTACTTGGCGTGCAACATCTAAGTAACCACTCGCTGTCAGGGTTGTGTTCTGAGTCTGCACTTGCATGAACCTGAGAGTGAGCACCTCCTTAGATAATCCGCCCAGTGCCTCCCTTGTTGATATTAGGCAACTTACACAAAACATTTCCTCATTCTTGCCCCAGGTACAAAGCCATTGTCCGGCCAATGGATATCCAGACCTCTCATGCCCTGATGAAGATCTGCCTCAAAGCTGCATTGATCTGGATCATCTCCATGCTTCTGGCCATCCCAGAAGCTGTGTTTTCTGATCTACATCCTTTCCATGAGGAAAGCACCAATCAGACCTTCATCAGCTGTGCCCCGTACCCACACTCTAATGAGCTGCACCCCAAAATCCACTCCATGGCTTCCTTTCTGATCTTCTACATCATCCCACTGTCGATCATTTCTGTCTATTACTACTTCATTGCCAAGAATCTGATCCAGAGTGCTTACAATCTGCCTGTGGAAGGGAATATACATGTCAAGAAGCAGGTAGGTGCTTAGGATTGGTTCATTTCCTCCTTAGGGATTTGATCCCTTGTATTTATGTTGGACTCCACTGACAAATGCAGTATTTACATGGTCATGTCACCTGATTCTGCAATTAGAGGAGGTGGGTGATCTGCGTCCAGATAGTAAATGGAAACTCCTAGCCACAGAAACCCAGGAATTCAGGTGCTCTCTGTAATCATGTTCTCTTATTAAAGACCTAAGCTAGGGAGGTGTTGAAAACCTGAAGGATTTGGAGTATGGGTTTCTTTTTGAGAAATATCTGAAAAAGTGTTGTCATGTTGTTGTTGTCATTTAAAAAAATAAAATATTGAGGCTCAGAGGGATGTGACTTCTTTAAATTCCAATCACATTGTTTGGATAGGAAGAGGATTTCCACATGGGGAAAAAGAAGTGGTTTGATTAAGACAGGCTCACACTGATTGAGGTTCAAATCCAGGTTTTGTGACTTACCTTCTGTGAGCTTCAATTCCTTTATGCATGGTACACCCTAGACTGCCCAGAATGCAGGATGCCCTCTCTATGTGCTAGACTCCCTTGCTCATCCATGAAACCCGCTATAATTTCATCCTTGAGGTAAGAATTGTAGAAACCAGGGGCTCTGGTTTTCTCCTCTTTGTCAGTTCTTGCCTCCTAGCCTAAATGTGGATTATGTATTAATGATGGAGAAGCATAAAGATGCCCCATCCATTTCAATGTATAGCTGACTCAGTTGGAGGCTTCATTCACCCTTTATAGTTCTTTTTGGGGGGAGGGGGAGGCCTTAATTGTAAGGGGAGAGTGACAGTTCTTAGTGAAACTCTCTCCCTACTTGAAAGACCTCCCAATAGTGAATGTATATTGTATCCCAAATTCTTTAATGAGAAAAATGCTTCCCCTTGCAATAGCAGAGGGAGTAGGGAGCCAAAGGAGATGTTTGGCCCACTTCGCCTAAGAACCTTCCTGGATAGTATAGTCCAGAAATAACTTGAGAATAATAATAATAGCAAATTATCTTGGTTTGGCCATTGAGGAGAAACAAAGCTGACTGGTTTTTTGAGCATCAGAGGGAATAAGAAATTTCTAACTGTGGAGAAAGACATGAAGTCATATAGCTGATAAACTGTACTAATGCCCTCCTGAGAAAAAAACAGAGCACTTACTAGAATTTCAGTGTGCAGTCCATTCAAGCATGTAATCAACTTTGCTTAAAGATCTGTTCTTAGTGGCATGGTCTAACTGTATTCTACCTCATGTATTTCTGCTTCCTGGTATTTCCATTTCTGTGTTTCTGACTTTTTTTCTTTTTCTGTCTGTTTCTGTTGCTTTTCTCTCATTTATCTGAATCTCTCTTGTCCCCTTTCTCCTATTGAACTCTTTTTCCATGCCTTTATGAGCTTGTCTCTTTCCCTAATTCTTTTTCTCTGTCTTTTTGTCTCTCTGCAATCCTCCCACACTGTCCCTTGGTCCCTCTATCCTCTCTGTGTGTGACTCTTTCCTCAGATTGAATCCCGGAAGCGCCTTGCCAAGACAGTGCTGGTGTTTGTGGGCCTCTTTGCCTTCTGCTGGCTTCCCAACCATGTCATCTACCTGTACCGTTCCTACCACTACTCCAAGGTGGACACCTCCATGCTCCACTTTGTCACCAGTATCTGCGCCCGCCTCCTGGCCTTCACCAACTCCTGTGTCAACCCTTTTGCCCTCTACCTGCTGAGCAAGAGTTTTAGGAAGCAGTTCAACACCCAGCTCCTCTGTTGCCGGCCTGGCCTATTGACCCGGTCTCACAGCACTGGCAGAAGTACCACCTGCATGACCTCCTTCAAGAGTACCAACCCCTCTGCGGCCACCTTCAGCCTTATCAATGGAAACATCTGTCACGAGGGGTACGTCTAGACTGACTCTTGACCCTGCCCCCCTGGGAACCCTTGGTTTTGCTTTATGGCTGGTAAAGAACCCTCGAATCTGTTGTTGTCTCTAAAAACCCTTTTAAGGCTCAGGAGTGGTATAGGTGGGTTGGGGAGAGGCCTAAATGGATTACTATTGTGTTTGAAAGACCCATCAAGGCTTATCTTTTCCATTGCAACTTGTGAATACTTCTGAAGTAGAGCAAACTTTACTTTTTTAAGAAAAGGGACCAAATAGAAAATTATTATTTTAAGCATCAAGCCCTAATTACAGGTCAATTAAGTCAAGAAACTATATGAAGAACCAAATTTATATAGCAGAGAAATTATACATTGAATGTCCACTCCATGAAAGACTTCACCTTGTCATTTCTTTAAGCAGGAGCTAGTGCTTTAAAAATGTTATTTGAGTCATATTTCAGGAATATTTATAACCACAAAGCAAGAAACTTTTTTGACACTCATAATATGAAAAGTCAACCCTATGAAAGAGTTCCATATATGAAGGACAGTCTCCAAACTGATAACACTAGAAGCTGGTTCAAGACAAATCCAAGTGTTGAACATTACTGAAGACATAGGAGAAACACTGGAGACATCATTTTAAGGCAAAAAACACAACCAAACACATAGACATGTGTGTAAAGATCTATGTGTGGCTGTGGAGTAGTATCTCACATTCTGAATTCTAAGTTGATGGAATTTACTTTTGTTGTTGTTCAATTGTAATCAGTTCCACCATAGAAGAGAAATCCTCTTTGGGAGAAAAAGATTGATCATGCTATCAATTCATCAAACATTATAAGTGCATAAACTATAGTGTTTATTTTTGGTATATAGGATTTTCAGTCAAATGTACTTAGATTTTGCTGTCCTTGTCTGCTACATTGAAGCAGTAGCTTCATAGGAGAAAAAAAAAGAATCATATCTGACTGAAAATAGAAACATGTTTACATTTAACAAATGCTTCACCTATACTCTGTGGGGGGAAATTAATATAATTTCAATAATATGTATTTCTATCTGAATATATATTAAAAAGTTACAGGGGGCTTAGCTTTAAGAACTGATTAAACCAGCTACAGATATATTAAGTTTCTACTTAAGAGTATTCACAAAACAGCCCACGTGCAGAAAAATAATGGGCTTAAATACTTTTCTTTTTCTAAGTGAGTAAAAGGATTTGACTATCTTACTTTAGAAACCCGAATCAAGTTTTGTTTGTTTGTTTGTTTTTAATAGAGGACAGGCAAATTTGACAGATTGCAAACAGGTTAACGAGAAATCCAAATTCTGCAAATGTGCCCTAATGTGTATCCCTTACACGCTAAGACCATTTTAGTTCTAGTTTTCTCTATCCAGGTGAGATAGAACAATCAGCTCTCTTTTGCACATGACACATATTAAAAGATTTTTGTCTCTTGATACAAGGAAGCCCTCACTGTCTGCAGAGCTTTAGAAGTTAAGTTATAAAGATGTGTGTTTACAGTGGCATCAGCTGGAGTGAAACTGCTTCACTTCTGTTTGCTGCGTACACTTATATACTGGACACACCTGTTTTCCTGGTAATCCACAATTACAGTGGACAATTTCAAAGGAAAGACAGGTAGTGTCTTCTGAAAGAACCAAGATCTTTAGCTTGACATTCCAACTCTGTCTCTAGCTAAATGACTTTGGCCATCAATATCCCTTCTCTAGACTCATTTTGTCATCTCTAGAATGAGAGGACAGTGCTAAGGTCCCTTCTGTTGCTAAAATCCTCTGGATCTTGTCATTGCTTCTAGTGCTGTGTTTAAAGCATTCATAGAGCCCACCTGCTCACAGTTGCCCCACTTCTGCTACCCTTGCAACAACTTCTCTTGGAAAATCCTTCAACTGCCACTCCACATTCATGGAATGGAAGGAGATGCACTGTTCTGTAACTTCCAGGGACTCCTTGGAATAATTTTTATGAGTAATGTCTCATTAGCTTGTTATGTTTTGGAATTAGAGCTGAAAGAGACATGAGAAAACATTGCCCGATCTCATTATACAAAGGGTATTCTTCCTATTCACCTTTCTTCAATCTCCATGTACTTGCTATCTTGAACCACTGCTCCACAATTTTACCCTTGGCTTTCTTCAAAACTCTTGAGTATAAGTGACTTCATTCCTAGTCAGTTAAGTTGTATAGCATTCTGGGTACCTAGCGTAACTTGTTCAAGCATCTCTGATCTACCTGCTTCCAAAGACATTTTGGGAATAGGACTCACCTTAATGTCTCCTTTAGTTACTTTCATGGCATGGGTTGTGTCTGGTCCCCTCTCCAGCTTTTGGCCAAACAGTGAGGAGAATGAAGTCTAGGTTTAGCTTTGTGTCCTTAGGCAAATCCTATAACCTCTTTGAGAATCTTAAATGAAAGGGTTGGAGGAGCCTTTGCCAGCCAGTGACCTAGGACTGGTAAAACTATTGTGTGAATCAACTGATGGATTGGCTCAAAGCTAATTGGGGTTGACTTAACCGGGCCCTTCTCTAGGGAAGTCAAATTTTTATTTCACCTCAAGAACCTAAAATTACAGTAAGAAAGACCCACACTCTCATGTGGTATCACCTCTCTTCTAGGGTGGCGTGTGGCAGAGGCTTGGAACTAAGACATTTCACGCCTGGCTTCCAAAGATAATCATGTTTAGCGCTCATGTCGTTGGCAAGGAAAAAAATCAATTTTTGCTGTGGAAAACCATCTGTGTTTATTCAATTGACAGACACTACCTTTCAATCTATCTTAAATTGAGCCTCCCTGAGGCAGGCAGCTCAATAGTGATAGATTAAGCAATAAACAAAGCACTCTTCCCACCAATGGCTGCTGCTGGCAGGGAAGGTGCAGTGGCTGGCAGGAGCAATATTCCACAGCAAGATGATCCTCCCAGATTGGCGAAGACAAGGCTCCTCCCTGTTGTTGATTTGATGGTTCCCCATAAATGGAGATGGCTAAACCCTGTTGTTCTGGCTGCGCTCACTCCCCCACTGAACCTGGCCTTCTGCCTCATTAACAAGTCCTGGGTTTCCCACTTTGCACTATAAACAATTTGGTGTCATCTTGAAGAATGGAGAACCCTTAGGTAAATAAACAATTTAGAGGCTGCTCACATGAACCAAGCTCAGCTTATGAAAATGCACACTGAACAAAAATAAATGAACTTGTCCATAGGTCATGGGCACACTTAAGTTATAAAGTTTTCGTTTATGCCAAAAGTAGCAGTTGGTTATTGGTTTCAAAGTCAATTCATGCACCAAATGGCTTCCGTAACAGAGATTAGCTTTGTTTGGGGACTACATGTTGAATGACATCCTCAATCTGTGAATTAAAAAGTGGCTAAATCACTTTTCCCAGAAGCCAAATAGAGATGATCGCCCTGAGAACCTGGCTATATGAGAGTGAAATGAATAGTATTTATTCACTTGTGCTGTGATGAGTTGGGAGGGATACAGACTTTCTTGTCATTTAGGCCCTTCACATCCACACCAGGAGTTAGCCATTGTTAGAGAGCAGCTTAGAATTAGCTGTGCGTTCCAAGGAGGAATGGAACACATTTTGCACATTTGTCTAATTTTTGGCTGAATTTTCATAAAATGGATTACCAGCTGACAACAACGGAATTATTCACTCTCCTGGTATCAGGCTATTCAATGTGAGCTATTCAATGAAACCAAGCCCTAACAAGCTCTACTTTATTCTGTATCCGGATGCTCATTCCTCTCAGCCCTCACCTGGATGTATTCCTCTGGATATATTCCTGCTAAATATATCTAGAGCAATCAACAAATAGCACACTGAGAACAGACTTTTCTCTTGTGAAACTTCATGGTAAAAATACAGTTACTGGAACTTATCTAAATTTTTTAAAAGTTTAACAGCCCCTGGGTTAAAATATTACACGTCCACAACTAATTCAAAAAATACTTTGCATTTAGCTAGTGTTCATGGTCTATAAAGCAATTTTATACTCATTGCCTCATCTAATCCAAGCCTTCCCTGCTGACCTAAAAGCTGCTTTACATCACTGACCATGAAAATTTGTAAATGACATTTACTAGTAACCATCTACTATTAGATTAAAAGGCCTATGAAACTATAAGGATGAAACATGTGAAACTGCAGGTATTGGACCATATTTGACCTACAAAAAGGTGATTTCATAAGGTTCAACTTAATCTGATTGCATTCATTCTCATGGCTCATTCCGTGATATTGAAGAATACAACTGATCATTGCTTTCCCAGTTACAGGATAGTCTGTCATCCCCAAAGCAAGCCTGTTTAACTTGGCACAAAGGAGTGAGCGGTGTCATTGTCGGTTGCCCCAGGAGAGGCATATTAGTGGGAACGGCATTCTGCGTCATAATGAAGCGGAAGGCTAAGATAAGAAGGGCAGGATCCTTGGGAGCAAAAACACAAGCTACAAAACACATGGTATTTGTCTGAAACCTGAATGAAGTTCTGTGACTCTAGAAGTGCTGGAAGAAAGGGGCTCAACTTCACCAAGCAACAATGACATGCCAAATGCAGTACTAAGCACATTGCTGTTCATCCTCACAAGCACCTTGAAGAGTTTTCAGATGATGAAGCTGAGGCTCAGCGAGGTTACTTCATGATCTCAAGGTTACATGCCACAGTTGAATGGCAGAGCATTAATGTGGACCTGGATCTCTCTTAAGTCCATTCTGTTATTCAGCATTGCTTCCCAAATTCAGCCCATGTGAGAAACTAAGTTCATAGTACCTAACAGTCCCATTCCCTACTCAGATTTTGTCCTAAGGCTTGAACTAGAGATAAAGTCCAAGAATATACACAAAGAGCATCAAAGATGTTTCTAAACACCTAAGTTAAGGACTCACTGAAGGCAGAGGCTGAAATGAGGCACGAAGTAGGTGGGCAAGGAAATCTTTTAGCTCAGTTGCCTCCAGAGACACAATTTCATGGCAACCGGAAGCCCTGGGGAAAAGTCCCCCACCCCCCACCACCCTTGTGATTAACTAAGGAGAAAAAAACCTTGTTTAGAGAGGACCCAAGTGAGAATAGTCAATCCAAACGTCCTTCTTTGAATCAGGATTAGTTGGAGAAAAGAGGTAAAGAAGAGGTGGAGACATCCCCCACAAAAGAGTAAGATATGACAGTGGATGGTTTCCCAGCGCTTAGAGACCCAGGCTACCTGAATAGCCTCTAGTAGAAGAATCTCTCCTGGACTAAGGGACCAAGTCATGAGCTCAGGTTTGAGTGCCCCATCATAAACACCACCATCTCTCTGCCCTCTCAGTACTCATGTTCTAGAAGATAAGATTATTTTCCTTTTCCCCCCCAATTTAAAATTTATTCCCAGAGCTATATAATGACATGGAAGGGCTCACATAATTTTATGGTCTTTTACAAGGATCATGTCAATGGACAGTAAAACTTCACACATTCAGCACCTCTAATTCCCAGACAAGCTTGAAAATTTTGTATAAGTCAGGATTTCAGTGTTCAAGGTACATCATACAATTTGGGCCTATTGTGAATCCAAATTTTTTCATTACTTTGCTTCAGTTTTAGCTATTGATAATGTACAACATTAAGAAAGTAAAGCTGATTTTCTTTAAAAAAGTTTTTTTTCTGTAACCTGGCTTAACTGACTCAAACATGACCTTTCTTGCATCCAAGTCAGCAGGGTTGTAGGTAATAAAATTTGTTGAAATAATCAATTTATTGAGTTGTAAAAATATATGGCACGAAGTTGTTTAATGTCATGCTCTGTTTTGTTTTAAATATTAGACACATATTTTGTAAATTATCATTGTACTTGTTAACTGTAAATATTTATTGCATTAAAAATGTGCTCTGTGTTAAATAACTCAGAACAAGTTCCAGGTGTGGTACTTAGTATAAATAATGTCATGGCTTGGCTTTGCCTAGACAACTTACATTAATGAATAATTTATAAGAAATTCACAATATTAATATGAATGATTCAGATCCTTTTTAAATGTGCAAACTTAACTGTGTGACCATCTAAAAATTCTATCTATGAAGTGTGCTCATTGAATGTATACTTATTTTTCAAGAACTGTTTCCAGTGCTTCTACCACATTGTGCATGGTTTGCACAGTAAGTCAAATCCAGTGTTGTGAACTGAATATTCAAGTCATAGATGATAAATGTGTTTTATTTCTTAATATAATAAAGCATAATTTATGAAATGGACAGATGCATGTATTCAGTGTTCAATAAAGATATATCTGCTGCATGAATGTAGTCTGTGGTCATATGCCCTACAGTTCCTTAGTTCTGGAGCCATCTACATCAGAATCACCCAGGCTGCTTGTTGCAAAATACAGATTTACCCAATTTCTTATTTACTTGGAACATCTGGGGATGTGACTTAAAAATCTGCATCTTAAAACAAGCACCCGAGGTGATTCCTCAGAACACTAGAGTTTTGTTTAAATTTTTAAAATATGTATTTAACTTTTGAATAAATAAGCCATTCTCATGGTTCATAGAAAGGTATTCAATGACAAATTATCAAGTATGCCTTTTAGGCATATATTGATATTTACATTACTTATCATTCAGAATAGGATTGTCAAAAACAGTTTCCATTTGTAGTACAGAGTCACTCATCAACAATGAAAATGCATGCCTATGCCAGCACTAATCTTCCAACTGGACATGGATTCCCTTCTACCATGCTGTGGGCTGGTGAGCATCTTGGGCGGGTTTATAAGGTGCAAGCATCTGAATAGAGGTCAGTGCCTGTAAGAGGCAGCTGTCCAAACTGTAGGAAACACCCTAACTAGCAACACCAGGTAATGCTGACATAACTCACCATTATTAAAAAATTGTCTCCTCCAGATATGAATGAAAGTAACCACGGCTCCCCAACCTATAATGGCAGACAGGTGAGCCTTCTGAGAGCTCCTTAATGTACATCAATCACTGTCGGTGGTCAAGTGTCTTAGTCTGTTCAGGCTACTATAAAAAAAATACCATTGACTGGGTAGCTTATAAACAAAAATATTTATTTCTCACATTTCTGGATGCTGGGAAATCCAGGATCAACGTATAGGAAGAGCCCACTTCCTGGTTCAGAGATGACACCTTCTCACCGTGTCTCACACAGTAGAAGGGACAAGGAAGCTCTCTGGACTGCTTTTATAAGGGCACTAATCCCATTCATGAGGACCCCACCCTCATGAACTAATCACCTCCCAAAAGCCCCACCTCCTAATACCATCACCTTGGGAGCTAGGATTTCAACATATGAATGGGGGAGCCACAAACATTCAGTCCACAGCATAAGGGTTAATTTTAATTAGGGAATATTCTGATAAAATACATTCAGAGACAAAAGTAAATTTTCTCATGTACAGTCCCCAAAATGGCTTATTTAAAACAAAACTACTACCACACTATCCAGCTCATCCTAGCCTTGTATCTCTTGAATTCATTTCTCTTCTCTCTACTGTAAAATGTATCTCAGGGAGTAAAAAGAAAAATGGGTACTAACTACTGGATTGGAATACAAAGCCAGAACAACATAAATACGAATATAAATAAAGAGTATGAATGAAGAAAAAAAGATAATATTTGGTGACCACCTGATCAACTACATATGCAATGTCAGTTCACCTGAAAAGATAGGGGCTCACAAAATCATGGGTCTCCACCTCTGCCTTGTCAATGTATTAGAACCGAAGTAATGTACAAGGCCAAGTCTGGTTGGTGAAGAGAAGGACGAGGTCAGCTAACTTTTTCTCTGGCAGCCCACCACCTGTCCTGGGCCTCTTGCCTTGAACTGCAACTTCCTCATCTCTCATAACTCCAGGACAAGGGAGAATTTTCTGCAGAGTTTATAGTGGGAAAAATGCTCAACAGTTTGAAGGGATATGGCATTTCCCTGGAAGCCTTCAATGAAAGAAACAGGAGTGAAAATGAGGACCCCCCCATGTAGGAAGGAGTACTGGGAAGACCAACGCTCCAGAATGTAGACTACCTTCAGAGACTAGCCTATGGGTTGTCCAAGATGTATCAAGTCCCAGGCAGGCCTGTGAGGCTGAGCATCCCCTCAATTATCCTTCAGGGTTCTCAGGAACAGAAGGCCTTGGTGTAAGGAAGGTGACCTCGGGTCAGTAAAGGGAGGAGTGGAAGCCTCTGATAGACTTGGAGGTGAGGACTTGATGAGGAAAGGGGGAAGGACCCAATCAGAACAATGGGGTCCTATAGAGTCCCACCCCTGGCTGTCCACCAGTGGGGGCCTTCAACAGTTGTGGCTGGATCTGGCTCACACTGACTTTTTATTCTGTAGTCCCAGAGGGTGAGGGCCTTGATCTCAGGGGTGCAGCCTCAGGTCCTCCAAGAGTGGAGTCTGGAACTAGTCAGGTGTCAAGGTGATGAATTTTTAGGGAAGAATGAAAGAATTACCCGCACTCAAACACAGGAGACGGTACAAAATTCTGCCTCCTCCTCCTGACTTGAGAGGTCCAGGCACAGTTGTCAGGTTGAGGACCCCCTCATTTACAGGGAGAAGAAAGCCTTGGTCTAGTGGAAGTGGGCCCCAATGCTTCAGAGCGAAAGGAACCAGTGATATGAAGGAACCCTACCAGCAGAGAGGATCACACTGTCCCTGCACTCTGTGCCTAGTCTAAGTCAAACAGTGCTCCGCCCAGGGGCTTCCCATTTCTGCCTGGAGGGTGTTAGCAGTGGACGGTGTCGTTAGAAAGAGAACAGCCCAGTTATGCAGAGGGAGGAGTTCCGGCCCTACCAAGAGTTATGTGAGGACTCTTAATACTAAATAGAAGACCTGTCTGCAAAAGATAAGGTGGCTCCGGGCGCCGCCCCAGCCCACAGGCGTGGGAGGTTGAGTCAGGCGTAGCCACAGGTGATGAACCTGACGTTCCCTTCTAGGAATTCAGGGAGGGTGTGAGATTGGTGGACTCAAGTCAGTGGAGAGAGGCCCCCCGGGCTTGGATTGTTATGTTTGCGATTCCATAGAACTGTCCCTGCTGACAGCCCTTTGTGACCCCCTAGCAGCCTTGGCCGGATGTGGCTCACTGACTTCCGCCTTAGAAGGTTCAGGAAGCTGAGGAACTTGGTGTATGGCTGGTGGAGAGTAGAATTCAAGGAGTGGTCAAGTATCCAGACAAGGACCCGCAACGTGAACTGAATGTGAACATCCTGCCCATCAGCAAGGGAGCGCCACAAAATCCTGCCCTACCGTTAGCAGTGGGAAGCCCCAGTACAATTGGGCTTATTTATGTGTGGATGGCACCACGGACGGGAGGGCTTTAGTCTAAGCGCGGCGGCCACAGTTCTGTTGAAGAAGGAAACCTGGACCCCAACTGGAGTCCTGGTGAGACCCTGAATACTAAAGAGGGGACCTTTCTTACAAAAGAAGGAGGGACCAGGACTGGGAGCACCAGGCATCCATCGCCAGATTCAGTGTTCCCGTACTTCCTCTCTAGTGACTAAAGGAAGTGAATTCCATTTTGAGGCTGACCAACCCAGATCAATAGAAGGAGGAATCCCAGGCTTTGATACTTGTCACTGGGGTCCCAAATAGTCCCGTCCCTGCTGTTAGACCTTGCAGACCCTATACAGCCTCGGCAGTTAGTCCTTGGAGGTCCCATATACTCTTACCCAGATGTACCTCACCCTGACTTTCTCACCCAGAATGTGAGGATCTTGGTCTGTGGGGAACAAACTCCAGCCAGTGGATGGTGGACTTCTAGGACTAGTCAGGTATAAAAGGGGAGACCCCAAACATGAACTGATGCATAGCCAGTGCTCCCCTCTTCCCAGCTCTGGGAGATCCTGGCAGAGCTGTGTGGCTGACTTCTGCTCATAAGTTTCCAGCCTGAAGTGCACTCTAACACCTCCACAGGGTCCTCAGGGGACAGCCTGGCCAGGAGAATAAGACCCCTGTGGAGTCCTACCACAGTGTCCTGCATATACCTTAAAAGAGGCATTCTCCCCCCCCCCCCCAGTGGTCTTTTGCTGTTTTCATACTTAATTTTATATAAATTATACACAACAGCTAGGTAATTCTCTGTTGCTCTTTTCAATTGCTATATGACTCCATCATTTGCCCAGTTTTCCCAAAAGTTATCTTGGATTCCACTATCCCCTAATGATCTCAAAGTCCTGCCCACTAGAGCAATGCCACTGCCATTCCTCTTTCCTCGTCAACAATTATCCATTGCTGGATTACAATGACCGTCACCTGATTCATTTCCCTAATTCTCCAATCTTTATAAAGTCTCCTTCTCAAAATTTCTTCTGGCTCTCAAGTATCCTTAGAGTAAAATCAAAATTCCTTAATATAATTACATGTCTCTTCCAGCCTGCCTCACTATGTTCGAGCTAGAGAGTTTTCAGTTCCTTCCTTACTAGGCCTTTCCACAGGCTGCTCCAGAGGGACATTCTTAAACCCACCATGGCATCTACCTGTGCAAGGGACTCACATCCTCTTATCCTCCTCCAGGTGATTGTGTCACGTGCCTCCCTGTCACACTTCTGCCTTCTGCCCCTAACAACAGTCATGCCTCGTGGTAAGAAGAGTAAGCTTCGTGCCCGTGAGAAGCGCCACCAAGCCCAAAGTAAAGACCAGGGTCACAGGGATGCTCAGGCCACTGCAGGAGAGGAAGAAGAGTCTCCCTCACCCCCCTCGCTTATGTCAAAGGGTACACCCCCCAGCTCCTCTGCTGCAGGCACTTCCCAGAAGTCTCAGAGAGCCCTGGCCTCCACTTCTGCTGCAACCATTTCCTGCATGAGTTCTGGTGAAAGTGCCAAGAGCCAAAGGAAGGAAAGGTCAAGTTCTTCCAGGGCCCCCCCCTCTTCAGAGAGCTATAGAGAAGATCCTCTGGCCAATAAAGTAAGCATGTTAGTGCAGGTTCTGTTGCACAAGTATAAAATGAAAGAGCCCATTACAAAGGAAGAAATACTAAAGGTTATCAACAAAAGGTACAAGATGCACTTTCCTGAAATCCTCCAGAGAGCCAGTGAGCGCATGGAGCTGGCTTTTGGCCTTGACCTGAAGGAAGTTGACCCCACTCGTCACTGTTATATCCTTGTCAGAAAACTGGATCTTCCCATTGAAGAGAGTCTGAGCGACGGTGGCATGGGCCTTCCCAAGAACGGACTCCTGATGCCTCTCCTGGGTGTGATCTTCTTGAACGGCAACCGTGTCACCGAAGAAGAGATGTGGGAATTCCTGAATATGATGGGGGTCTATGCTGAGAGGAGGCACTTCATCTTCGGGGATCCCAGGAAGCTCATCACCGTAGATCTGGTGCAGCAAAAGTTCCTGGAGTACCGCCAGGTGCCTGACAGTGATCCTGGATGCTACGAATTCCTATGGGGCCCAAAAGCCTACAGTGAAACCAGCAAAATGAAAGTCTTGGAGTTTTGGGCCAAAGTCAATAATACAGCCCCCAGCGCCTTCCCAACCCAGTATGAGGAGGCTCTGAGAGATGAGGAAGAGCGCGCCCGAGCCAGAGCAGTGGCCAGGGCCCGCGCTCCGGCCAAGACCAGCAGCTCCTCCCAGCGCCCGTGAAGTCCTGTCAACCCTCTAAGTCCCGGGGGCAAGATGGGGCTAGAGAGAGCACACTTTATCTCTTCTTTGTGTTCTGTTTTCATAATTAACTTACAGGTTTGCCTCTTTTTCCCTTATTTTTCCAATGTGTTCCTTTTAAAAAAGCTATGAATCTAAGGTTATGAATAATATGGCTCACCTATTTATTGCTATTTGTTAAGCTTGAGAGTAATAGTTTTGTATTTTGTAAAAACAAATTGAAAACCCTTGCATCTTTTATTGTGGCCCAGCACCAGAACACAGAGCACTGGGTAGGAGTTTTCTTTAAAATGTGAAAGAACCCCACAGTGAAGTAGTTGGGATAACGAGAGAATGAAAAATAAAAGTAAAAGGTGGTTAATTCTTCCTTTTCCTCATTCCTTTTACTCTTTCTTTTGATGAAATTAAAAGATATATACCTAGATTTGCTTACCTTATTCAAGAATGTGGGAGAAATTAAATCATCATAAATTAGAGCTCTTGTGCACTGTCTCTTTTGTTCCCCAAACATGAATTGAGTTCTGCCTTTCTGGAAGGCGCCATGCTAGCTCTGGGGATGTGTAGATAAAGAAGACCCAGCCCCTGCCAATAACATTCTAGAGCCCAGGGGAAGCTGTCATATAAAGAGCACACTAAACCCTGAAGGACAATAAACAGAAGGAACAATGAGGGAGGAGGTGCCAGACGAGCAATCCAGTGTAAAGGCCCCATACAAGGCAGGCTGGGAAATAGGAAACTGCAGGTCCTCCGAGGGGAGAATTTTAAGTTTGGCTGCGCCAGAGGTCAGATGAGGTTGTGAAAATGGTAAGCAGGGCCAGGCTCTCAGATCTCTCAGACAGTGGGCCTCAGAGTGGAGAGGCTATGCCTGGAATGGAAAACTGCTCTTCACAGTTCCTCAGGGATGTGGTGAAGCCGACTGAAATCTCCACCCACCTGGGGCAGGATGGGTAGGAACCCTGTGCTCTGTTCCCATGCAGGTGAACACAGTGCACTAACTATGTGTTTTGTGCAGTTTGTGTCCAGAGTTTCTGAGAATAAGGGTGATATCCAGCAGTCACCGGGTTGGCCCACTTTTTCTGGGCCTGGGGGTGGGGGGTACCCAGACCATTCCATTAAAAGGGAACCCAAATATAGCATTCTTCTGTGTGATACAGCAAACTCTAAGTGAGATCTGATTTCATGGTGGTGGAATGAATGAAAATGGGGATGGGATAAACACGAGGGCAGCTGTGAGGGAGGAAGTTTGTTGGTCCTTTGCATACCTTTAATAGCTTCACAGTGCATCTAACTGGGGGAGTCTACCACATGCCCACATCAAATGACTGATTATAATGGGGAAATATTACTTAGTTTTATTTACTAAGCAGCATTTTAACTGATTTGCTGTGTTTTGGTCTTAGAACATTGCATATTGTCTGACCTGTTCTAGATTAGGGAAAAAAAATTCCAGCGTGGTATGTGGTATCACCTGAGGTCAAAATAATTATGGTAATAACTGCCATTTTAAAAAATCTCTAACTGCCAGGCATTGTGCTGGGTTCACAACATGCATTCCATACATCCACCAGTCCTAGAAGACAGGACCTAGCAAACTTGCTTCACCCATGAAGAACCTGAGGCTTATGGACTCTGATGATGTGCCTGAGTTCACATGGCTGGTAAGTGGCAGAGCCAGTACTAAACCCCGTGGTCTGTATTCTTTTAGAGCCCACACTACCCTACTCCTCCCAGCTTAATGCAGATACTGTATGTTATAATTCATATGTACTTTCACTACTTGGGATGTTTCTCAGGCAATAAAAACAGGGCTCTGTATACTAACTACTTGTTTGGAATACACAGCCAGAGCAATAAAAATATCAAAATAAATGGGTTGTATAAAGAGAAAAATACTCAGTGACAATACTATCACCTACATATGCAATGTCAGATCGCCTGAAGATAGGAGCTCACAAAATCATGGGTCTCCACCCCTGCCTTGTAGAAAGTCAATCTATGAGAACTGAAGTTACATAAGAGGCTAAGTCTGGTTGGCGAAGAGAAGGAAGAGATCAGCTAACTTTTTCTCTGGCAGCCCACCACCTGTCCTGGGCCTCATTCCTGTGACACCAATCCTATCTGCAGTTTGAAATAGGGAAACTTCTCAAGTTTGCACGAATATAACATTTTCCAGGAAGACTTTAATGTAGGCAGGAGCCAAAATGTGGACCCCTATGTAGGAGGACTGGTGAAATCAACACCCTAGAATACAGATGATCTCACTGAGACTAAGCCACAGCTGTCCTCAGACCTATAGGATCCCAGACAGGGCTGATCATCCCCTTGTTCTTCAGGGTTCTCTGTAGAGGGAGGAGTCCCAGACTCTGATCCTTATCAGTGGGGTCTCAAACAGTCCTTCCCTCGCTGTCAGCCCTTGGAAGCCCCTATAGCCCTCAGAGGCCCTTACAGCCTTGGACAGCCACCTTGACTTCCTCTTTGTGGAATCCAGAGGTGGGAACTTGGTCTGAGAGGCAAGAATTCAGAAAGTCGAGGGTGGAGTTCCAGGTCTGGTGAGGTGTCTAAGTAGAAACCCTGAATGTGGACTGAAGAGATCACTCTACCTATCACCAAGGAGACTGCCCAATGCCACACCCTGTCTTAGCCCTGGCAGGGCTGTGGCCTGACTTGTGCCCAGAAGGTCTCACAAAGGGGAGGGCCTTGGTCTAAGAGAGTGGTCCCTATCCTGCCAAGAGAGGAGACCTGGGTCTTAATTGGATTCCAGGTGAAGAAGCTGAGTGCTAACCAGGGGACATGTCTCCAAAAGGGGGGCTGTCCAAAGCCCAACCCCTGTTGTCAGTCCCAGGGGCCCCAGGCAGGAGTAGCCAAGTGTGCTGCACCTCAAACTCCCCCTCTAGGGAGGCACAGAAGTAAGGGCCTTGTTCAGAGGCCAGTGGACTCAGGTCAGTAGGGGAGTCCCAACGGGCCCAGCACAGAGAGAATACCCTCTGAGCTGTCAGCCCTGGGTGGCCTCAGGCAGGAGTGGTGGAGTGAGGTGCCTCTTCTCTTTCTCTTAGGGGATCCCAGGAAGGTGAAGGCGAGATTTTAGTTGTCAACTTCAGCACAGCAGAGGGGAGGGCTCAGGCCCTGCCAACAGTTGATGGTGCTGACTAAACCGAGAGGCCCCCACCCGGGAAGAGAGGATCCCCACTACCAGCCCCTGTTGTTACTCTAGGCAGCTCCAAGCAGAGCTAACAGGCTGCAGCCTAAGGCCCACTATAACTTCATCCACAGGGTGTTCAGGGGACAGGCTGACCCTGCATGGTCCTAGAGCATTGCCCTGGTGAATGGGCTTACACCCTCTTGTCCTCCCACATCATGTGCCCTTCTGCCACTCTCCTGCCTGCTGTCCATAACCACAGTAATCATGTTTCACAATGAAAAGAGCAAGCCCCACAACTGTAAAAAAAATCTGCCAGGCTCAAGGTGAGAACCAGGGTTTTAAGGGTGCTCAGGTCAATGCAGCAGGGGAAGAAGAGTCCAGCCCTCATCCTCTCCTTCTTTCAGGCATATTCCCTAGAGCAAGCATAATGTCAGGTTACATAGCTCTCTTCAGGGGCCTCAGAGAGCACCACCATCTGCTTTCTGTAGGTGTTTCATGTACAGTATCTTAAGAAGTTGCTAAGAGCAAAGATGAGGAAGGAAGAAGTTACTCCCAGGCTGATGTGAATATTTTTATGTCTATATGATAAAGTTCCCTTAAGTCAGCTTTTTGGAGCCTGGTAAAGCAGACACACTATGAAATTTCTTTTCATTTCCAATGAGATACTCATCATATCACTCTTTAAATCAATCCAATAAGCACACAAAAGAGTGGAAAAGAGAAATGGCTTTGAGCAGCATACCCAAATAATCAAGAATGGGCAAATGGAAACTGAGAAATAAAATTGGGAGGAGAACAGGGAAGGAAGAGTTTGCTTCAAAGAGAGATTTGAAAAGAACTTGTAGAAGGGCAAAGCTGTGAACATGGCTTTTGAAGGTTGGGCAGCTCTATGAGCTGGGTATGAAGGAGGAGAGAGAAGGACCTCTAAGGCAGAAGCCAGGCAGGTTGGCTTTGTGCTCGGGCAATAGATGACCAAGACATAGTTCCTCTCTTGTGTGGGCCAGCAGGTTAGGAATAAAGTATCTTGGTATCTTTTGGCATTTAGATTCTCCAAGGAATGAAAACCCTTAATCACAAGACATTAGCAGGGAAAAACAGTTAGGAATTTGACAAAGTCAAGCTGGTCTTTCTTTTCTGGGTTAAGGTTAATTTTGTTTCTTTTACAATAAACAGAGTCAGAAATTTCAGGACATCAATGCATTGAGCTTATCCAGATGGATTTTTATATCACCACTCCTTCTTTTTCACTCTGAAATGTATACTGCATACAAAAAAAGCATATCAAATATGTATGTAGAGCTTGAAAAATAATTATGTGAACACCTATGGACCCACAAGTCAATTAAGAAACAGAACACTACCAATTCCTCAGTAACCCCCAGTGATCCTTCCTCAATGGTATACCTCCTCCTACCTGCTATGGACTGAATGATTGTGCCCCCCACCCCCAAATTCATATGTTGAAGACTTAATGTCATAGTATTTGGATGTTTGGCCTTTGGGGGGGGGGCATAATTAGATCATAAGGGTGAATCCTCGTGATTGGATTAGTGTCCCTATAAAAAGAGAAAGGCAGCTGGCTCCCTCTCTCTCTTTCATTTTTTGAGAACATAATGAGAAGACAGCCATCAACAAGCCAGGAAGGGAGGCCTCACCAAAGGAATCCGCAGGCACCTTGTTCTTGGACCTCCCAGCTTCGAGAACTATGAGAAATAAATGTTTGTTGTTTAAGCCACCAAGGCTATGGTAATTTGTTACAGCAGTTCAAGCTAAGACACAACCTCAGAGGTAACCCCTATTCTGAATTTTGTGTTACTTGTTTTCTTCCTGTTCTTTTTTCCAACTTAGAATGTATTCCTAAACAATATAATCCTTTGTCCAGTTTTGCCTGCTTTTGAACTTTATATAAATGGAACTACACTGAAGGTAATCATCTGTGACTTGCTTTCTCCACTCTCTATTATGTTTCTGATACCCACCCATGTGGTTCTAGTTTGTTCATTCTCATTGTTGTGTAGCAATGAGAATTCCAATGTATAAAAAAACCACAATGGGTTTATCTACTTTCCTTTGGTTAATATTTGAGCTGTTTAATGCAGTTATGAAAATTTTTGTACGTATCTCCTACTTTACCTGTGAGGTTTTCTAAGTTTCATATCTAATAGTAAAATTACTGGGTGATAGATCATGCACATGTTCAACTTTACTAGGTGATGCCTAACTCTTTCTCAAGTGGTGGTACGAATCTTGACCACAGTGGAAGAGGGTATGTTGGTTTATATCTTTCACCACTTGATACTTTTCCACTTTTTAATTTTTGTCCAGTCCATTCAATGCGTAATGATGTCTCCTTAGGGTTTTAGTTTGCATTTCCCTGTTTACTAATGAGGTTGATGACCTTTCCGATGTTAAGTTGTTTTCAACAGGAAGGTCAATCCCGAATCTTTGCTTATCCTGTTCCTGAAAACCAAAGTCCAAAGGCAATATTGTTTTTGCATAATTACTTTAAAACTAGCTACTTTTCTATTGTAACACTAATCATGTAGTCAATCAACATAATTAGTAGCCCTCAGTCTCAACTTATTTATTCCCCTGGAGAAGCTGAGACAAACAGAGAGAATCATATATATTCTAGTACTTAAGGAAACATGGCATCCCGAAGATGGCGGCGCAGGTCACAGCTGCCCCCGCCGCCTCCCGCAACCACATCAAAATCACAACTAAAACCCAGAACCACCATCCCTCAGAGCCTCCTGAGATCCAGCTGAACAGAAGCCCCGCAACCAGGGAGCTGAAGCAGCACCGAGACCGGGAGGAGGGGGAGACGCGGGCGGGTCGGGGCTGAATCAGAGACGCGGCCGCGGGCCCACACCCGGGGCCGCAGGGAAACCCGGGAGGGAATCTCGGCGGCGGCGGTTTCCCGGAGGAGCAGGGGTCCCAGCCCCACAGCAGGCCCCAGCCCAGAGCTCCAGGGCCGGGAAGAGACGTCCCCACACTCCGGGCTGTGAAACCAGCGGGGACTGTCCCTGAGGGTCGCGGAGGCCGAGGGAGCCCCAGCAGCTCCTCTCAAGGGCCCGGCGCGGACTCACTCGGACGCTCCCTCTGAGCCCAGCGCCGGGCAGCGGCCTGAGAGGACCCGGGACACTCGGGGAGGGACTAACCTGCCTGAGATCCGGGCGACAGGCGGAGGGCGGCTTCCTCCCGGGCACAAGGGCTGGCGGAGGCCATGGCTCCTGTGGCGAGTCCTCCCCGCACAGCCCGCAGGCAGGCGCCATGTTTGAATCGCCAGCACCTGACCCACACCCTTGGCCCCGCCCCGTGATTCCCGGAGGCCCCGCCCTCCCCACCTGCAGCTCATCCGGGCCATTTCCAGGGGCTTTTCTGTGCAAGTGGCCTCTAGAGCCCCATGCTTAGGACTCTCCTAAAATCTCTCAAACAAGCAGCAGCTGCCCCATGCGGCTTGATAAGCGGCCCCAGGCCTGGCACTAGCAGCAGCTGCACTGGCTCATAGCTGGGCCTCTCCTGGGCACCTCCAAGCCCAGCACAAGCAGCAGCCAACTACGGTTTGCTGAGTAGCTCACGCTGGGGGGCCCTGGGCAAGGCACTGGCACAGGCTGACTGTGCACCTCCCGGGAGTCCCCAGAGACAGTGCACCTGGTGATCAGACTCGACCACCCTGGATTACAACCCTTCCACATCCACAAGGGACACACTCAAGGGATGCACTTGGTGAACACCAAAGCTCCACTGAAGTAAATCCTGCTCCATGGGGGTGTCTCCAGCACAGCAGCTCTCTGGCTGTAGCTGCAGCGGGTCCTCACAGCCAATTGGCCTCGGGGTCAGTTCCTCCCAGGGACACCAACAGCAACCAAGGCTCAATGACAACAGGACAGTGCACACAGCCCACACAGGGGAGCACCTGGAAGGCCCAGCTCAGGGGACTGGGGAGGCTGAGCCACTGCACCCTACAGGACACCTACTACACAAAGCCACTCTACAAATTCCAGGAGACATAGCAGCTCTACCTAATACATGGAAACAAACACCTGGAAGCAGCCAAAATGGGGACGCAAAGAAACATGTCACAAAGGAAAGAACAGAAGAAATCTCTAGAAGAGGAACTAAATGAAATAGATCCTAGCAAGCTAACAGATACAGAGTTCAGAATTTTGTTTACAAGGATGTTTAAGCAGACTATTAGGGAAATAACTGAGAAAATCGATAACATAATAAAGTACCAATTTGAAATGAAGGCTACACAAACTGAAATGAAGAATAATTTACAGGGAACCAACAGTAGAGTAGAGGACGCTGAGAATCAAATCAGCAATTTGGAACATGAGGAAACAAAAAGCACCCAACCAGAAGAGCAAAAAGAAAAAAGAATCCAGAAATATGAAGGTAGCATAAGGAGCCTCTGGGACAACTTCAAGAGGCTCAACATTCATATTATTGGGGTGCCAGAAAGGGAAGAAAGAGACCAAGAAATTGAAAACCTATTTGAAAAAATAATTACGGAAAACTTCCCCTACCTGGGGAAAGAAATAGACTTACAAGTCCAGGAAGCACAGAGGGTCCCAAACAAGAGGAACCCAAAGAGGCCCACAGCAAGACACATCATCATTAAAATGCCAAAGGTGAAAGACAAAGAGAGAATCTTAAAAGCAGCAAGAGAAAAGCTATTAGTTCCCTACAAGGGAGCACCCATATGACTGTCAGCTGATTTCTCAACAGAAACCTTGCAGGCCAGAAGGGAGTGGCAAGAAATGTTCAAAGTGATGAAAAACATGGAACTACAACCAAGACTGCTCTACCCAGCAAAGCTATCATTTAGAACTGAAGGTCAGATAAAGAGCTTCTCAGACAAGGAAAAGCTAAAGGAGTTCATCACCAACAGACCAGCACTACAGGAAATGTTGAAGGGTCTTCTTTAAGAAGAAGCTAATGAACAAAAGAGTCTGACGAACTAAATAGATCCAGAGACATTGACGCATGCAACAGACGATCATATTTCAGAGGAAAGAGGGAAGGGGGGTGAAAGGTGGGAAGAGATTAACCAAAGAAGTTATATGCATATATGCATAACCCATGGATGCAGACAATGACAAGGGTGAAGGCCTGGGGAGGGGATGGGAGGGAAGTGGAGGAGGTCTATTGGGGGGAAAAATGGGACACCTGTAATACTTTCAACAATAAAGATAAATTAAAAAAGAAAAGATGGCATCCCGCTTCATCTTTGCCCGTCTCACTTAGCAGTAATGAAGATTAGCACCATTGCCTTGGCATAGGGGCCCCTATGGAATCCCTACTGCTTCTTTATTCTCTTTTCCAAATAATATTAATGAGTATTCAGATTGTTCCCACCATGACTTAAACCCTCCACTCATGAGATTTCTTCTCCCCACAACCCATGTCCAAGTACATCTAAATCACAATGCTCAGTGGTTCTCAACCAAGGCTGATTTTGTCCCCTGAGATACATTTGGCAATGTTTTGATTGTTAAAACTTGGGGTGGCGGGTGCTACTTGAATCTAGTGGGTAAAGGCCTGAGATGCTACTAAACAGTTCCCCAGAACAAAGAATTATCTGGCCCCAAGTGTTCATAGTGCTGAATTTGAGACATGCTGGGAATTGAACCCAGAGGGTTTTAACCATGAATTCCTCAGAGAATGTAGGTGGCAGAAAATATGGGGTACAGTATCAACCAAAAGTAAGTCTATTGCTTCATGAGAAGAAAGTCTAATTGTTAAGCCCCTCTCTAATGTAAAAATGATATCATTAGAGCAAACTGGCACCACCTCTGGGCTGAGGGAAACCTTTCACAGAAATATTTAAGTACTACGTGTTTTATTCATTGCAGTACATATAAACTGTCTTTGGGGGCATGCACACAGTGTGACTTAGTTACGTGTAAGGGAAAATGTCCCAATTTTCAGTCCTATTTTCTTCCCACAAAAGTGGAAAAATCACTAATTCTATATTGAGTGTTAAGACAAATCAGGGCAATTCAGGACAATTTAAACTCCCACAAGAGGGGATTTGACCAAGGGTCTCCCAGGACAGCCATGTAGTAATTTAACTAAAATCCTGTTATTAGAGTTGCTGAATCAGTAAACATTGCCAACAATTTCAGAGGCTTAAATTCAGAAGAGCTTTTCCCTCAGAAAAAAAAATAATAATAATTCACTGGCACTTGAAAAATAAAGAGATTTTCATCAAGATGATTCAGTCACATTTTAATATTGAAGTCATTAATGAGAAGAGGTGAAATAATTTCTAGGAAAAATAACTGAATTAGGCTCTAGCAGAAAGGTAGAAACACTATGATGCTACAAAGTGAGGGATTTATTATAGAGTTTATTGTGGAGATGATGGAGCAGTTCGTGCAAGGCTATTTTCTCTGCATCTAGAGTTGAGCCAGAAGTCACTATAGTTCAGCCAGCCTGGCAATTGGAGGTAAGGTGGGCATAGATGAAAGCAAAGACACTGGAACCTGCATGTATGTCATATTACAGCCTCAGTGCCATGGGTAACCTTCAGGAGAAACTGGCTTTGCCATGGTACTGCACTGGCACTTGTTCCAGAGAGCTCTAAGGAGGGAACTTCTTAGGAGTTGAATGAGCTTTGTGTCCAGGTACTGCCCTCTGCTGACAAGGTAAGCCAGTTGATCAGGGACAACCTGCCTGCCTCTCTAATAACTGAGCTGTAAATATAGCTGCTAGACAGAACTGCTGCTTAACTTCTAAACTTTTAAATCTCATGCAACTTTCTCCTGTGGCCAACCCCAACCTGGAAGCATACAGGGAAAGGAATTATGGGAAACATGATTCAAAGGCACCACAAACACCCTGCTTTCCAAAGGAAGAGCAAATACTCAATGAATCAGAGCTTCCCACCATGAAATCAGTGGAAATCAGTGGAAATCAGTGGATGAGAAGCTGGCAGTAGCCTTGGGAATGTGGGTGTTAAAGAATAGAATTCTAGAGGGTGATAAATAAAAATAAAGAAAATAAAACTAAAATGAGTCTTTCTCAGGGAACTTTCTATCCAAGAGAAAGTGAACTGTGAAATAGACCATGGGCATCATGTGTAAGGTGATAGCTAAAACTATAATTATAACATGGCAACAGTGGAGAGTGGAAGCTAATTCCTTAGATTATGACTGATTCTACCTTATAAATATGGAACTGTACAAACTTATTTGGAAGACCAAGTAAGCTGGAAATTGGAAGTTTAACAAATCAAATGAAAAGGACATACAATACTTTCTATAGAATCAAGTAAGGCATTTGGTAAATTCAACATCTATTCATGATTTTAAATGAAATATTTCATAAAATAGGAATTGATTAATTTATTTTCTTATCATGATAAAATATAGCCAACAAGTCAGTGTTATGATTTATGAGAAAATGCTAGAAGCATTCCCATTAAGACAAAGACAAGGATAGTTTTTATTACCATTAATATTTTTGAATTTTTAGCCAAAGTAATTAAGCTGGAGAAATAAATCAAAAATCATTAAAATTGGGAAGGAAGAAACAAAGTTATCATTACTCATAAAGTGATATTTTTCTCCTAGAAACCCAGCAGAACCAATGTCACTCCAATTAAAGAAAAAAGAAAACCCAACAGAATGAACTAAAAAACTTTCAAATGATAAGGAATTTTAGTACATTTCTGCTTATAAAACCAACACACAGAAAACAATATCTTTCATACAAATAAACAACAACCAGTTGTAACATATTGAAGATCATACTTAAGGTCTTTTAGAGAAAAAGTTTGATTTCTATTCTAGATGATTGGAAAACATTAGAAAACAAATCACTCAAAGCAAAACAAAAAATCCTTGCCCCCATGGAACATATACACTAATGGATTCTAAAGAATGGTAGGCACCTATTATACAAAGAAAAAAATAAATTAAAAACCTAAAAACCGGGCTAAGAAACAAGATGGCGGCGCAGGTCACAGCTGCCCCCGCCGCCTCTCGCAACCGCATCACAATCACAACTAAAACACAGAACCACCGTCCCTCAGAGCCTCCTGAGATCCGGCTGCACAGAAGCCACCAACCAGGGAGCTGAGGCAGCACCGAGACGGGAGGAGGGGGAGACGCGGGCGGGGCGGGGCTGGATCAGAGACGCGGCCGGGCCCACACCCAGTGCCGCGGGGAAACCCGGGAGGGAATCTCGGCGGCGGGGGTTTCCCGGAGGAGCAGGGGTCCCAGCCCCACAGCAGCCCCCAGCCCAGGGCTCCAGGCCGGGAAGAGACGTCCCCACACTCCGGGCTGTGAAACCAGCGGGGACTGTCCCTGAGGGTCGCGGAGGCCGCGGGAGCCCCAGCAGCTCCTCTCAAGGGCCCGGCGCGGACTCACTCGGACGCTCCCTCTGAGCCCAGCGCCAGGCAGCAGCCGGAAAGGACCCGGGACACTCGGGGAGGGACTAACCTGCCTGAGATCCGGGCGACAGGCGGAGGGCGGCTTCCTCCCGGGCAGAAGGGCTGGCGGAGGCCATGGCTCCTGTGGCGAGTCCTCCCCGCACAGCCCGCAGGCAGGCGCCATGTTTGAATCGCGGGCACCTGACCCACACCCTTGGCCCCGCCCCGTGATTCCCGGAGGCCCCGCCCTCCCCACCTGCAGCTCATCCGGGCCCTTTCCAGGGGCTTTTCTGTGCAAGTGGCCTCTCGAGCCCCATGCTTAGGACTCTCCTAAAATCTCTCAAACAAGCAGCAGCTGCCCCATGCGGCTTGATAAGGGGCCCCAGGCCTGGCACTAGCGGCAGCTGCACTGGCTCATAGCTGGGCCTCTCCTGGGCTCCTCCAAGCCCAGCACAAGGAGCAGCCAACTACGGTTTGCTGTGTAGCTCATGCTGGGGGGCCCTGGGCAAGGCACTGGCACAGGCTGACTGTGCCCTCCCGGGAGTCCCCAGAGACAGTGCACCTGGTGATCAGACTCGACCACCCTGGATTACAACCCTACCACATCCACAAGGGACACACTCAAGGGGCGCACTTGGTGAACATCAAAGCTCCACTGAAGTAAATCCTGCTCCATGGGGGTGTCTCCAGCACAGCAGCTCTCTGGCTGTAGCTGCAGCGGGTCCTCACAGCCAACTGGCCTGGGGGTCAGTTCCTCCCAGGGACACCAACAGCAACCAAGGCTCAATGACAACAGGACAGTGCACACAGCCCACAGGGGAGCACCTAGAAGGCCCAGCTCAGGGGACTGGGGAGGCTGAGCCACTGCACCCTACAGGACACCTACTACACAAAGCCACTCTACACATTCCAGGAGACATAGCAGCTCTACCTAATGCATAGAAACAAACACCTGGAAGCAGCCAAAATGGGGACGCAAAGAAACATGTCACAAAGGAAAGAACAGAAGAAATCTCTAGAAAAGGAACCAAATGAAATAGATCCAAGCAACCTAACAGATACAGAGTTCAGAATTTTGTTTATAAGGATGTTTAAGCAGACTATTAGGGAAATAACTGAGAAAATCGATAACATAATAAAGTACCAATTTGAAATGAAGGCTTCAGGAACTGAAATGAAGAATAATTTACAGGGAACCAACAGTAGAGTAGAGGACGCTGAGAATCAAATCAGCAATTTGGAACATGAGGAAACAAAAAGCACCCAACCAGAAGAGCAAAAAGAAAAAAGAATCCAGAAATATGAAGGTAGCATAAGGAGCCTCTGGGACAACTTCAAGAGGCTCAACATTCATATTATTGGGGTGCCAGAAAGGGAAGAAAGAGACCAAGAAATTGAAAACCTATTTGAAAAAATAATTACGGAAAACTTCCCCTACCTGGGGAAAGAAATAGACTTACAAGTCCAGGAAGCATAGAGAGTCCCAAACAAGAGGAACCCAAAGAGGCCCACAGCAAGACACATCATCATTAAAATGCCAAAGGTGAAAGACAAAGAGAGAATCTTAAAAGCAGCAAGAGAAAAGCTATTAGTTCCCTACAAGGGAGCACCCATATGACTGTCAGCTGATTTCTCAACAGAAACCTTGCAGGCCAGAAGGGAGTGGCAAGAAATGTTCAAAGTGATGAAAAACATGGAACTACAACCAAGACTGCTCTACCCAGCAAAGCTATCATTTAGAACTGAAGGTCAGATAAAGAGCTTCTCAGACAAGGAAAAGCTAAAGGAGTTCATCACCAACAGACCAGCACTACAGGAAAAGTTGAAGGGTCTTCTTTAAGAAGAAGCTAATGAACAAAAGAATCTGACAAACTAAATAGATCAAGAGACATTGACGCATGCAACAGACGATCATATTTCAGAGGAAAGAGGGAAGGGGGGTGAAAGGTGGGAAGAGATTAACCAAAGAAGTTATATGCATATATGCATAACCCATGGATGCAGACAATGACGGCGTGAAGGCCTGGGGAGGGGGTGGGATCGAAGTGGAGGGGGTCAGTGGGGGGGGGGAAATGGGATACCTGTAATACTCTCAACAATAAAGATAAATTTTAAAAAAAAACAACTAAATACCTTACAAAGCCTATGAAACCTAAAACAAATTTTTTAAATAAAGGTATTTTAAGTATTAACCCCTGTGCAGAGAAAAAGTATCTGAAGGAAATGTACTTCTATCTTGTGCAATGAGTCCTGCTCTTATAATTTTTTATTGTTTCTCTGAATAAGCTTGACTATACGAGCAAATGAAAATTATAAATTAGCTATAATAAAAGTGACATTGACAAAGAGAAAATAAATGAAACAATAAAACCAAATGTGCCTTCTTTGAAAAGATCAACCAAATTGACAAATGGTTAGCTATACTGACCAAGAAAAAAGAGAGAACACTCAAATAACTAAAATCAGGAATGAAAGAAGGAACTTAATTCCCAACCTTACAGAAGTAAAAAGGATTATAAGGGAATTCTATGAATAATTACATGTCAACATATTAGATAGCCTAGCTAAAACAGACAAATTCTAGAAAGACACAAACAACCAAAGTTGACTCCAGAAGCAATAGAAAATCTTAGTAGACTTTTAACAAGTAAAGAGATTGAAACAGTAATCATTTTCCTATAAAGAAAAGCTCAGGCTCAAATGTTTTTACTGGCAAATACTACCAAACATTTAAAAAATTAATGCCAATCCTTCACAAACTCTTCCCAAAAACTAGTAGAAGGAACACTTCACAAATTATTCTACGAGGTGATAGCAAAAAACAGACAAAGACATCAGAATGAAAGAAAAAGAAAACTACAGACCAATATCCCAAATGAATATAGATGCAAAAGTTCCAACAAAATACTAGCAAACTAAATCAGTAACATATAAAAAAGGATTATATACTGTGACCAAGGGTAACCTATCCCAGGAATGAAAGGTTGACATATATATGTGTCTTTGCAAACTATAAAATATATGTGTTTAAATTTGTACAATGGTATTGTCTTGTAGATCTCATCTGGTTTTTTTTTACTTGAGAGTGTACTTCTAAGATCTTTCCACAATGCAGTTGCTTTTAATTCCTGAGTAGTATGCATTTCATTTATCCATTTCCACATTGATGGACAGCAGGTTGCCTCCAATTCTTTATTTTCCCAAACAAGGCTCCAATGAACAAGTTTATTCAGATACCATCTTGGATCTATGTGAAGGTGTATCTCCATTCTATACGGAGGAGTGGGCCTGCCAGCTCATAGAGAATATGCATAATTTCACTCAGAACACTATTATTATCCACAATGGCACAGGTTTAAATCTTTGATCAGAGTAGATGACTTTTTTTATTTCCTCACCTCTTCACAAACACTTAGTATTTTTTGAGTTTTTCTTTTTTGGCAATAAAATGAGAACAAGGTGCATTGCTGTTTTAATTTGCATTTTTCTGATTACCAGTGAGGTTGAGCATCTCTTTTTGTTCTTGTTTGCCCATTTAGAATTCTGTTCCTGTGACTTGCCTTTTCATATAATTTGCCCATTTTTCTATTTCCCCTTTTGTTATCTTGTTGATTTGCATTATTTCCTTGTATATTATAGATATTAACCCTTTGACTCTAGTTTTTGATGTTACAAAATTCTCACATTAAGCCACTCATTTCTTAATTTTATATGTGATGTCTTTCATTCCGAAAAAGGTTTTAGTATTGATGCAAACAAATAATGTCTCTGTCAAGTGAACAATAATTTTTTTTAATAATTGGAAAAATCCATTTACCAGTAGAAAATCATATGGAAAGTATACGATGTTGAGATTTGCAAAGTGAAGAAGTTCAGTCCGTGATTCCTTTCATTTTGATTTACTTTCAGGGTTTTGTGAAAATCAAATACCTTGTCTGGATGCAAACACTACTCTAAGGCACAGTGAGTGAAATAAGCATATACAGTATCCAGGTCATACGACCAGCAAAGAGCAGGATTCTCTTTAACAATGATGTTAAACTCTCTTTTAAAAATCTATTTTTTGATTTGCACATGTTTAATTTGTATGTATATTTTATACAATTTTTTATGAATCACATTCCACAATAAGAAAAATTAATAAATGTGATGCTTTTGTAGGTTTTTAATTGATCTTTATCAGAGTAAGAAGTTCCTTTATCTTTCCTTTCTATTATTTCTGGTAGATTTTTAACATTATTATAATGTTTCTCTTTATTTTTAGCAATGTTTTAAAATTAAACTCCACTTTATATGTTGCTATTATTGCCCATGTTTTAGTTGAGATTAACATTAATCTGATGTATTTTATTGTTTATTTTACACTTTTAGGTGTAGTTTTGTTTTAGGAGCTTTTTATAAATTAAAGATTTCAGGTTTGGTTTTTGTTTTAAAGTCAGCCTAAAAGTCTATGTCTTTTACTGGGTGAATTTAACTCACTGAAATTTATTTATATCATTTTGTATTTGGACTTATCTTTTTTATATATTTTAGAGCTCACCCATCAACTTTTATAAATAAATTCAAGTATAGTATTTTCTAAGTAAAAATTATTCAATTTTACTTATCCCTCCTAAGGTAAAGATTTTTGCATGCTTTATGCATTGAACAGTCCCCATTATTTTACTGTTGCTTTGAGATTTAGTTGCTCCCTTGTTTATAAAAAATGATTACCTTTTTTTAGTCATTAATTTGATTTACTGATATATTTTATCAATTTATTTATCCCCCTGTGTTCACTTTTCTTCTCGCCAAAGTATATACTTTAATATTTCTTTCAGCAAGGGTCTGTGAGTCATAAATTCAGCCTTTGTAAATCTGAAAATATTTTTATTTTTTCCTCACTCTTGAATGAAAATTTATACCCACGTAAGTTTTGAGCTGGACTATATTACCCCACTGTAAGCTTGCAACTATTGTTGTTAATGAGAAGTGTACTCTCTTTCTAATTGTTACATTATATCTGCCTTTTTATTTGGTTATCTTTACTGTTATTCATTCCAACTACAATGTGTCTTAAGGTGGGTATCATTTTATTTATCCTGCTCAGCCTCAAAGTGAACTTTGCTCTAAAGACTCAAGTCTTTCTTCAATTATGGAAATTTTTCATCAATATTTCCTTAAGTATTGCTTCTTCAACTCCCCCCCTCTTTTTTTTTCTCATGGAACTTGCATTATGTTTATGTATTTCTCAATCTTTCTCCATGACAACTGTTCTTTTATAGTTGGTATTAGTATCTATGTGCTGTATTGTGGATGAATTATTCGAGACTTGTTTTCCAATTCACAAGTTCTCTATTCAAATGTGTCTCAATTTCATCTTACCCTGTCTATGGAAGATCTACCCTATCTTATCTTTAATTTCAGTAGCGATATTTTCATTCTAAATTTTCTATTTGGTTCCTTTCATATCTACCTACTCTTATTCTTTTAAGTCTGCTTTGTTTGATAATTTCCTATTCACATTATGAAAATGTGTTTTTTAGCCTATTATCTTAGGCGCACTTATGACCAAGTTTTTTGAAAGCTGTTCTATTATTTCAATTTCATCTTGAGTGAGCTCCTGTTTTGATTGATGATTTTTGTCAGCTGTCTTTCTTAGCATACAATTTATTGACTTCCTTTGGAATTTTAGTTTGCAAGATCATTTTGAGACTTTCAGAGGGAATCCTCTTTTTCTCTTCCTGCTGCTTTCCAGCAGGTTTTTAGTATTTTCCTTTGGGGCTGATGATACAGGGCGGAGTTGTTTGGAGGTTCTGGGGCTCAGTCTTGTGATGGCATCAGGGGTACCTCAAATTCAGTCGGATCCATCCTGGGCTCCCTTCTGCTGTGACAGCTGACCGTGCCCTCTCCCACAGGCCCACCGAGCCACAGCCCAGGTGGCAGTGAGCAGCAGATCTTGACAGCTGCCTTCACCCTTTGCTATTTTTTCTCCTGCCTCTCTAGGTGAACAGAGAAGGAGACAACGCTTGGCACCCATTTCCAAAAGACGGCTGAGCTTGGTGCCACCCTGCTGCCTAAGTAATGCTTAGCATGTGCAGGGGGCTTCGAAAAAGACAGAGAAGCAGGCAGTCTCTCCAGATGGGGGACTGCAGGAGTCAGGCTTTTAAACAGGAAGGAGACAGAGACAGAGAGACAGAGAGGGGGTGGGGGGAAGGAAAGGGGGGGAGAGAAGCAGATAGAAAAACGAGGTAGGAAGATAGGCATGGAAGGTGAGGAAGGCCTGAGGCAAGAAGCAGACAGAGGCAGAGATGGGGAGGTAGGGTTTGGGGAGAAAGAGCCCAAGAGAGGAAGAAGAGAGGAACAGAGACAGTGTGAGAGAATCAAAGGCAGGCATAAATGGAAAAAGCTTGCAAAAAATAATGGGACTACGTTGAAGAGACTCAATTTTCATGCTTTAAAAAGAGAACGTGGCCACAACCATACGCGTAGATGGACCCTTTTTCCTGAGCCTGTTGAGGGATAACCCAGAAGACAGGAAGTAGTAGAAGGGAGTCATCTTCCCACCAGTGGGGTGACCCCTTCCAAGCCTAAGACAGAAGGCTGCTCGACACTAGCTGTTGCTGGGCACAGATAGGGGCACTCCCACTGCCTCTGGTCACTTACAGCCAGGCTGATTTGATAGTCTCTTCAATAACCCATTCATCCGCAGCCTTATATTAGTTTTCATCCTGAGGAACACTAATTGCCCTTCAGCTAAGAGCATGTGTGAAGCACTGATTGATGATATTACACTATTTTCCACTTCAGCAGCAGCCACATATGTCTTGGCTGACGCACACACCCCTCCCCACATGGCAGGTGGGGTTATCCCAGGACCAGTGACTTCAGGGAAAGTGAGCCCTCCAACAGTAAATTAGTAGTTGGCTTAATAGAATGAACCACAAGAGATTAACCCCATCCTAATGACTGATCTTCCCCCTTCGAAAGAGCACGGTCAGCTATCAGCATGAGGCAAAATATTTGCTTTTTTCTAAGAGTGCTTCCATTTAATCAAACCTGTCTTTGCTTGGGTTTGCCCAGAAGTAGAATCTTAGAGAAAGATATGAGAGCAAGAAGTTTATTTGGGAGGTGCAGATAACTCTGGTAAGAGAGTAGGGAAATGTGAAAAGGGAGAGAAGGCAGCCTCACAAAGGTGCGTTATCAAGCCAGCTTCCACTGAGGGCGACTACAACGTGATATTACAGGGCAACTCTGGGGACTGGTGTAAAAGCATGCCTCATGTTATTTAACCAAAGGGCCAAGGGAGCTGGGGTATTTATACACTAACTCTTATCAATCATTGGCTGCTCCTGGAAGGTATTCTTTCCTGGAAATTCCAGCCTGTCCCATACGTGAGCAGAGTGGCCTTGCACTTCAAGAAATGTAGACAATGGCAGTTGGAAGTTAGCTGGAGTAGATTAAGTAGTAAGGCCTGAGGGGTATATGAAGCTCCTAAAACACCTGCCCAAAATCCTTCGTGGAGACATTGAGGCTTGATTCAATGACCTGGCTCATCTGAGAGAAGCTTCCCTTGTCTAAAGTTTCATAACATGGCTTCATTTATAAATATAGTAGCCTTCATTTGTGGTGCACCTGAATTGGTCCCAACACTTAGGTTCTGCTTCAACTCTACTTGCTATATACCAACCAGGCAAAGATATTTAAGCTTTCCAAGTCTCAGATTTTTTTACATCTGTCAAGTAGAGATAATAATACCTGACTCGACTTCCCTAACAGGGATGAAATGAAATTGAAAATCAAAATAAATGTCAGTAGCCAAACTTTTCTCAAAAAAGGCCAGATGGTAGACATTTTAGGCTTTATGTGCTGTGTGGTGCATGGTCTTTGTCACAACTACTCACTTCTGCTGTTGTAGCAAGAAAACAGTCTATACAGTAAGTAAACAAATGAGCATGACTGTATTCCAATAAAACTTTATTTACAAAAATTAAGTGGCGAGCTAGATTTGACCCACCTCCCCACAAGCTTGGTCTGCCAACTAGTTATATACAAAAAGTCCTTTGTTAATGGCAGTGCTATGCAGTATTGTTTATTCCTCAGTCCATAAGTCCCTGGAGTTAACCATCTTTGTTTTCCTGGGAGTGGAATTCATAGTTTCTTTCTTCATGCCACACAAGTTTACTGAGCACCTCTTCTGTGAAAAGTATTGTGCTGGCCCTGGGGACTCAGTGCTAATAAGACAAACACTGGCCACACCTAAGACCTAGAAATGGAATCCTAACCCTGTTCTCCCACCAACCTGCACCACTAGAGAGCCATTCCTTTGGATCAACAGGTGGCAACTGAAACTGAAACTCTCTCAGTGCCTGGGAACTGGGAAGCTGGGGTGGAATGACAAAAGAAACTTAAGTTTTTGGGTCCCACACTTGCAATGGCTCCTTCCAAGGCCCTGGAAGGGCTCCTAGCAACGATTCATATGGTTATATACTTTTGTGAAATTCACACGTGCAATTTATTTTAACCACAACTGTTTAAAGTCACCATCTTTTTCCACTCTGACATTGCCCATCACACTTCCCCTTGGCTTTTCTGATCCTCCCCTTTGAAAAAGCACTGTAATCTAATCAACAGTCACACTAAGCTCTTTTTCATGAAAAACATCATCACTGTTTGGACTTCAGAGTTATCTATTGGGACTTCTTTAAAAGAACCCTCCTTTTAAGAGGCAATAAATAACAATAGTTAAATAATTATTCATTATGGTTCTTTGGTGTCCCTATGGCCAGAGCACTGCTGGGAAGGGCTGGTATTGGCAGCCATGATTACTTCTGGTCCGAGAACTAGTGGGAAATGCAAAATGACAAGAGGGGCTGTCACATTCTTTAAGGAAGACAACTACCTAAGTTTAGAAAAAACCTTGAGGAAATCCAAATAAAATTTATCATCACTATATTTGGAAATTTACAGTCACTTTTAGAACTTCACAGGTTTCTATTCATCCCTGAGCTAACCTGGGCCCTGTAATTTAATGACATTGACCCATTTAAGTACAGTATCCATGAAAAACCCCATGCATGCAAGTGTTTATCTATAGATAGATATGGACACATATGTATTTGAGTGTATATGTACACAAGTAACTACATAAGTACATATGACATCTATGTAAAACTCTTCCAAAACAAAAAATTCAAATATTAGATATAGGTAACATCATTGTGTTTCCAAATATAAACTAATAATATAAACAATGACTGCCATTTATTGAAAGCTTACCATGTGCCAAGCACTATGCAAACCCTTTAAACACACAAAACCCTACAAAGTAGGTACAGTTATTATTGTCTCAGTTCTTCAAATGAAGAAACTAAAGCACAAAATGTTAAGGAATTTTCCCAAGATCAACTTGTAAATGATGGAGCTAGAATTTAAAACAAGGTATTTCTGACTCCAGAACCTGATTTTTAACTACCACATAGTGCTTTAACTGTAATGCCCTGTCAAAAGGACAGTGTCTTGGCAAAACTACCTAGAGCCTTGGGGACATCGCTGTTCACCAAGAGTCTTTGCAGAAAACCGGGCTGTGTATGTCAGGGCTGGGGCAAGGGTTCAGGCACAGATGGCAGTTCCTCCTGGTGTCAACACTCAGGAGGGGTCCCAGGACTCGATCTCATTTTTCCCTTCCCTTACACTTTCTTCCGTTATGGTCATCACCCCAGGGATGCATTACTTGCCCTTCTCTAGCTTCCATGAGCCTCAGCTTCTGACAAGGATGTCTGTGCTCTCAGACCCACTAAAAATTGGGACCTCACACTTCTCCCCTGGGCATCTTTACCTAGAAAAGACACACAATCTGTAGAAAGTCTCTTTATGAGGTAGAAAGGTTTGGTTTGTTTGTTTTTGCTTCTAGGAGCAAAGAGATCAGGCTAAAAATGATTGAGATACAAGAAGTCTCATTAAGTGGCACGGAATTGATTTTTGGTAATGGCCTATATGCAGGTTATACTTGAGGTGTCATTTTTCTTGGTATTCATAGCAATTTCACTCAATTTCTTCGTACTTCTGTTAATGCCTCCAGCTAATGGCCACCAGGAACACAATTATAGTCAAAGTTGGATTTATTGATTTATTACAATGAAAGTGACTGTACATGATGGAGAATCATAGACCATCTCAATAATGCAGTGTTAGAAAGGACTTATTATATAGTATTTGGACTTGTAGTAGGTGATTTAGGGGAAAGTTCAGGAGGTAGCACTTTATTTTGGATTACAAGCTGTTAGTAAATGGGGATAATTCTATGACTTGGTATCTTAATAAATCTTATCTAAAGGAGGGAAGACTAGCATGATGCCAAAGCTGTACTTGATAAAGCAACAGCAGTCACTGATATTAGCCAGGAGAAGCACATTTGGGCATTTTTGTGGTTTGAACAATGTTCATGGTTTTGTCTGTGTTCAGACATGATTACAAGGTGGTCTGGCTCTTTTCCTGTTGCACTGTGATCTCAGAGTGGGCTTGTCTTCTTGGGGTTTTATGAGATTGCTTACGTTCAGCAGGAGAGCACAGCGGGCCCACTGTGAGTACCAGGTTAGCTCCCAGAGCACCAGGAATTAGCTGATATTCCAGGCCAACTTCTGGCCATTAAGGGTTTCTTAGTTTTCTTATCCTTGGGCCAATATTTTTGAGTTTCACCTCTTGGATGAATAAGTCAAATAAGTCTCCATGCCCAACTCTCCTGCATGTAGACCTCATAGGGAAAGACAAAAATACCTCGCAGATGCTATCAGTGGGCTTAGGCCTTCCAAAAGATCTTTCTATGTTACTATGGAAAACACAGATACAATGTTTTCCTTCCCTCCATTCTCCATTTCCTCATAGTTGTACGTAGAATAAACCAAAAAATGATGTGCCAAAGCCTCTGGTCTAATTAAAGTAGATTAATGAATGAAACGCAACATCAATGTATCTGAAACCTGAAATGCAACAGGTCAAAGGTCACACAACGGCGCATATTAACAATGATCAGTAAGGAAAGTGCAGACTAAGCTGTGTCATAGCAGTGTTTGTAGCTAAGCGTGGTAATGGAGAATGCCGGGGATTGCTTAGGACGGCTCTCGGAATAGGCACTCTGGCTTTGGAAGCCTTTTATAACTTGCTTCTCCCTTGCATAGCAGAGGGGACCTTCCTCCTTCCTTTTATCTTGAGCTCTACCTCTTCTCCAGGCCTTTTATCTTCTTAACTGTCACCCCTTCCCATACCCTTTCCCCCCAGTCGGCACACAGACTGGTTTCCTAGGAGCCATAAGCTTCCAAAGGCCTTTCTGTGCTGGAAAAGAAAGTGTCTGACCCAGACATACATGGTTTATGTTTTCTCAGCAGCTAAAAATAAGTTTCCATCTTGATAGTCTCAAATAGAAATTGAAGGTGCCTGCCGATAGAATTGGGGTTTATGTTTCAGACAATACAGTTTTTCTCCCTGCACTATAGTGTTTTCCCTGCGTGAAAAATATTTGCGAGAAAGGAAAGCTGTCAGCTGGTTCTGATTTCTATGACCCTATATTAATTTCCAAGTTGTATGACTTCATATAAATGAAATTAGGTGATGTAATATGTGTTCTTTGTGTCTGATATCTTTCACTTATCATAATGTTTGGGAGACTCATTTATGTTATTGCTTGTGTCAGTAGTTGATTACTTTTTTATTGCTGGGGTAGTATTGTATGAATTTACTGCAGTTTGCTTATCTGGTCTGTTGATCAATATTGAGCTATTTCTAACTTGGAGCTATCATAGATAAAGTTGTTATAAACATTCTTGAACAAGGCTTTTTGTAGACATGTTTTCATTTCTCTTAAGTAACTCAGAAGTAGAAATTTGGGGTCATAGGGTGGGGGAGTGCTTAACTTTATAAGAAAATGACAAATGGATTTCCAAAGTGCACTATTTTACACTCCCACCAGCAATGAGACTCCTGGCTGCTCCACATCCTCACCAACATTTTATGTTGTTAGTTTTTTAAATTTTAACCATTTCAGTGAGGTTCACAGTACTTTAAAGTTTTCTGATGTCCACATCAATAAGAATATTGAATTCAATCATTTTCTTACATTTTTATTGAATTCATTGAGGTGACATTGGTTAATAAAATTATATAGGTTTCAAGTGTACAATTCTATAACACATCATCTGAATATTGTATTATGTATTCACCACCCAGAGTCAAGTCTTCCATCACCATTTATCCCCCCTTTACCTCCTTCCACCTTTCCTCACCCCTTCTCCTCTGGTAATCACCATACTGTTTGTGTCTAAGGGCTGTTGGGGGTTTTTCTGCTTAATCCCTTCACCTTTTTCACCCAGCCCTCCCACACTCCTCCCCTCTGACAGCTGTCAGTCTGTTCTCTGTGTCTGAGTCTGTTTCTATTTTGTTTGTTAGTTTATTCTGTTCACTAGATGCCACATATAAGTGAAATCATATGGTATTTGTCTTTCTCTGACTGGCTTATTTCACTTAGCATAACACTGCCTTCCATCCACGCTGTAGCAAAAGGTAAGCCTCCTTCTTTTCCACAGCTGAGTAGTACTCCATGGTGTGAATGTCCCACAGCTTTTTATCTACTTGTCTGCTGATGGGCACTTGGGCTGCCTCCAAATCTTGGCAGTTGTAAATAGCCGCAATGAACATGAGGGTGCATATATTTTTGAATTAGTGTTTCAGATTTCTTCGGCTATATTCCCAGAAGTGGGATTGCTGGGTCATAAGGCAGTGCTATTATTAATTTTTCTTAGGAACCTCCACACTATTTTTCATAGTGGCTACACCAACAGTCCACGAGGGATCCCTTTTCTCCACACCCTCATCAACACTTGTTTGTTGATTTATTGATGAAGCCATTCTGACAGGTGTGAGGTGATATCTCATTGTCATTTTAGTTTGTATCTCTCAGATGATTAGCGACATTGAGCATATTTTCATATGTCTCTTGACCATCGGTATGTCCTCTTTGGAGAAGAGTCTATTCAGGTCTTTTGCCCATTTTTTAATTGGATTTTTTTTTTGGTGTTGAGTTCTGTAAGTTTTTTATAAATTTTGGATATTAACCCCTTATTAGATGCATCACTGGCAAATATGTTCTCCTTTTCAGTGGGTTGTCTTTTCATTTCATTGATGGTTTCTTTTGCTGGAATCCAATTCATATATATGTATATACACATATTTGTTTATAATTTTATATTTTTCTTTTTAAATTTATCTTTATTGTTGAAAGTATTACAGATGTCCCTTTTTTCCCCATTGACCCCTTCTACCCTGCACCCACCCCCCGCCCCAGGCCTTCGCCACACTATTGTCTGTGTCCGTGGGTTATGCACACTTGCATATACATTCTTTGGTTAATCTCTCCCCACCCGTCCACCCATCCCCGCCTTCCCTCCGAGATTTGTCAGTTTGTTCCATGCTTCAATATCACTGAACCTATTTTGTTCATCAGTTTATTATTTTCTTTAGATTCCACATATAAGTGAGATCATGTTATATTTTTCAATGCTTATATTTTATGAGTGAAACTAGAAAAGATATATTTTTAAAAAATATATCTTCATCAATGATGCTATTTTTTAAATGGTTCATAAAACACTGACCACAAAAGTAAAGACTGATATATTGGGCTTCAGTAAAATTAAGAATTTTTATTTATCAAAGACACCTTTATGATACTGAAAGGGGAAGGCACAGAGAAAAAATTTTATACATACAAAAAATGACTCATTTAGAATATATGAAAAACTCCTACAAATCAATATGAAAAATACAAATGACTAAATTTATAAATGAGCAAAAGATTTAAACAGGTATTTTACCTGTTTATCTTTTACCATTAAAAGATAATATTTTAATGGTCCATTAGTACATGAAAAGGTGCACAATTTCTTTAAAAGGCAAACTTAAACCACAATGATATATTACTGTACTATACACTAAGTAGAATAGCCAAAATTAATAATATTGATAATACCAAGTGGTGGCAAGGATGTGGAGCAATTGAACTTTCGTATACATTATTGGTGGCAGTGAAAATTGTTAAAGCCACTTTTAAACACTGACATTATCTACTTAAGCTAGACATGCATCTACTATGTGAGCCAGCAGTTCAACTCCTAGGGATAGAACCAAGAAAAATGAGTGCCTATGTGCTCCAAATACATGTGCAAACTTGTTCATAGTAGCTTTATTCATAAAAGTCCAAACTGAAAAACACTCAAATACTTCTGCACGGGATAAAGAAAAATAAATTGTGGTATATTCATATAATAGAATTCTACAAAATAAAAAGAGAATGAACTACAACAACTGATGGCTCTCACAGACTTAACGATGAATGGAAGACACCAGACACAAAATAGTCCATACTACATCATTTCCTTTATATGAATTTCTTGCACAGGCAAAACTCATGCAATGATAGCTGGTCATAACACTGCTTATCTCTGGGTATTGACTGGGAAGGGGTACAGGCAGCCTTCCATGGTGCTAGAAATGTTCTATATCTTGACCTGGGTCATAAAAATTCATCAAGTTGTACACTCATGATTAGTGCACTTTACTGAATGTATGATATACTTCAATATTTTCAAAAACTAGCAAAGATTACAATAGACATATTTGAGAACTAAAATGAGAATTAGTCCCTTAAAAATATATAACCTTCAGAATGCTTGTGTTATCATTTTTTCTCAAAGCAGCAATTTTTTACTTGTTTCCTAAGTTGAGACAGAAAATACCGTGAATGGATGCTGTCTAGTTTGTAAACCATTGCCCAGAGATCTGGTTCTTGGGATCTTTTCAAGATGGCCTATTAGCTCTGATATGTCATGACTTCATTTGGAAGGATTAGAAGCTCTTAAATGCCATTAACATTCCAATATCGGATTATAGCCCCCCAAATTAAATCATATATTTCTGGTCATTTGGTTTCACCAACCTAAATTTGGAGAAAATTACATTATAAACCATGCTTATGAGCTGTAACCACAATATTGAGATGCCAAACCAAGAGAAAACGGCAACATATTCAAGCATCCTGGCCAGAAAGTCTGGTTTGCAGCGTTATGATTTGATGGTCATCACACATGTCATGCGGTGTGTGGGTGTGTGGGTGTGTTTCCTTAGTGTGGCCCGAGGCAGTATGCTCTCCTTTTATAATCAGTGTTTCATGATTTAAGAAAGAGTTTCTGTTGTATTAGGTCTAAATGGGAGCAAAAACCATCTTCAAAACTTCACTCAATGTTTTTAAAATTACAGTTTACATGCAATATTATTTTGTATTCGTTTCAGGTGTACAAGATAGTGGTTAGATAATCATATGCTTTACAAAGTGTTCTCCCCAATATTTCCAGTACCCACCTGGCACCATACATAGTTATTACAATGTTATTGACATTATTACCTGCTCATATTAGAGTGTTCACTCAAGTTTGCAATGTAAACCCTTCCTTTGGAATAAATGTGATTCTAAACAAAGCAATTTCTATACACAATTGATAAGCTCAGGTATACATTCAGAGCAATGTAAGGTCTAGGAATGAAATAGTCATTAACTAAGAACAAATCTTCCTCCATTTAAGAAATATGTTCTGTTTTGACTCCTGATAGTTGACTCGTAGCTTTTTTTAGGGAGAGAGGGAGGCCTGACTGGAGAACACAGTATTGGTATGATTGGCTGTGGTGCAAAAATTAAAAAATGAGTTGTCTTCGTCTACTGCTGACTTTTAAGAGCTGGGCTAAACCTTTTTTTCTTTTTTCTTTTTCAAAAATGACCAAAGGTTGAAGATTATGTATGAAAAAAATAAAACCTGTACCATAGTAGCCCCCAAAACATTCCTCAAAGCGAAAAAAGAAACATGTCAACTAGTTAAATGTTCCTCCCTAGACTGGCCATCAACATCAAATAAGTCTGGATTTTACATGTTCTGGTTTCAGTAGATTTTTCATTCATTGCCTCGATTGTTTTGGTGATGACTTTTCAACTGCTATTTGAAGGAAGTTTCATTTAAGGAACTTGTGGGACATTGGAGTATAGTGACACCTGTTACACAATGTCGAACAGTGAGTGACTTCTTAAAGTTTTTAACAATATTTATTTCTGCTACTCACTGTTAAGCATATAAGCAGGGGGATTCAAATTAATCTTCTGGTCTGCCCAAAGGGTGCTAATCTTATTACTGCTAAGTGAGATGGGCAAAGATGAAGCGGGATGCCATCAATTGAACAAATCACTCGAGATATTTGAGCTAATTTTTCTTACTATTCAGGTTCCTATCTTACTATAGAGTCTAAGGCACAGATGATGCATTTGTATTCCCCCTTAGATTTTTATCTTGTGTGCACTATTTTTTTAATCAATAAGAAAAGGGAAAAAAGGCTGAAATGGAAGTGGAAGCATTTTGGACCTACCAGAGGTAATCCTTGGATTTGTTCCTCCATATGTATAAAGGTGTTGAGATACCAGAGAATCAGCGCACATCACTTACAGTGAGCCTTCACGCCTTCAAGGAAGTTTGTCATGGAAAGATGATCTGGAACAATTAAAATTATCTTTCTCAGGAATTTACACTGGGAGATGTGGAATGCATTAGTTGTTGAAAGGATGCATATAGGAAATGTCAAAAGGTCGATTTCAGGTCATGAGGGACCATGACAAATTAAAATAATGAGAAAGCAAAAACTGAGTCAGCGAAACATATGTGTCGAGGGGAAGACAGAAGGCAGGGGAGAATGGAGTAGACTCAGAGCAATGCAAAAATGCCATGGTAGAGGCTCCCCAGAAAGTCTAAAAACAGTGGATTCCCAAAATCACCTGTCACCTCCCATTTCAGTTCAGACCGTCACCTGGGTCCTAACTACAGATGACCACTTTTCTTGCAGTAGCTGGAGGAAGACCCTATTCCTTTAAGCGACAAAGCCTAACCAACACAATAAAGAATATTTAATGGCCTTTAGTTATATCCTAGAAGTAGAATACTCCTGTTAGCATCTTGTGAACACCAACGGCAGCTCAGTCCTTCATTTTGCAAAGGAGAAAACTGAGGGCCAGACAGCACAATAACGTAGCCAGTGTCACAATGCTGAATACTGTTACTGGACTGAAATCTAAGTCTCCTGTGATGGCAGCTTCTAAAATGTCTCCCAATGATGCCTTTGTGTGATCCTTTTTCTTTTTTTTTCTTTTTAATTAGAGAGAGAGAGATGTGAGAGAGAAACATCAATCCAAGCCTTCCATACGTGCCCCAATCTGGGGATCAAATCAACAACCCAGGTATGTGCCCTGACCGGGAATCGAACTGGCAACCTTTTGGTGCACAGGATGACACTCAACCAACTCAGCCATTCTGGCCATGCCGATCCCTTTTCTTTGAGTCTGGTCTGGACTTAGTGATTGGTTCCTAAGGAACAGAATATGACAAAAGTGATGCAATGTCACTTCAGTGATTATATTACAAAGGCTGTGACTTTCATCTTGCTTGCACTCTCTCTCTGGCTCTTCTTGCTCACTTTGATGAATCCAGTTATCAGGTTGTGAGCTGCCTTATGAAGAGGCCCACTTGGCAAGAAGCGGAGGGCTGCCTCTGGTCAACAGCCACAAAGGAACTGAGGACCCCAGTCTAACAGCCCATAGAGAACTGAATAGTACCAACAACCATGTGAGTGAATTTAGAAGCCATCAGGCCTTGAGATAACTGTAGTTTCAGCCATTACTTTGTTTTGGACCCTGTGAAAGATTCTGAACCAGAAGACCCAACTAAGCCACACCTATATTCCTGACTCACAGAAATCATGAGGTAATAAATATTTGTTTTATTAAGATGTTTTGTTTCAGTGTAATTTGTTAGACAGCAATAGATAGTTAATACACTCTCAATGCCCCATCAGTGTTATTTGCTCCACAGAAGATGCCTCCAGAGTCAACAGTAGCCATGCCTGTGTCCACTCCAGTGAAAGTTATGTCTATGATTAATCTTTGATTCCAACACCAACAGATTTTCACAGCTGACCTTGGCAAGGGAACAATATTAAAATGACATTGGAGCAAGGAAAGCTCAGGTGTGAAATTAAAACAAACAGTAACACAATAGAGTTGCTGTCTCTAAAGTGACTGCAGATTTCTGTGATCTGGAAGCACAAACTCAAATTATCTACAGCTGCCTCTTAAACATTTCATCAGTAAATGCGCAGCAACAATCTTGTTCCTGGTGATATTCAGTGAAAACAAACACTCTTGATTGATTTCCCCTGCCAATAGAATGAATTATCCACGTTCTTCGTCAGTGTAAGCAAACATGTTGGGGGGGGGGGGTGTAAAGTGCACAACAACTTTCTCACTTGTCCATTAGAGAGAGTTATGGAAAACTAAGGTTTGGATTCCATTTTCAAAGACTTTGATGGCTAGCAACGCCACAGCATCAATTAAGGGAATGAGCACTGCTTAGGGAGAAGAATTGTGTTGTCCTTTATTCATTCACTCACGCATTTCTTCTCTCACTTATTCCACAAATACTTATTATGCATCTACTATGTATCAGGCAATGTTCAAGGCCAAGGAGATCAAACAATGAATAAGATCAATTCCCTGACATCAAGGAGCTTGTGGTTCAGAGGGGAATGTAGATAAGAAACAGGGTCTTCCTATTACAAACCAGTAAAATATGACCAAAACAATTGAGTCTTTGGATTGCTGAGCTTTCCTGCAATCTAAACTATTACATTGAAATTTAACAGGACACTAGTTCTTGCATTTTTGGATCATGCTGTGTAAGAGGAGCCTAGCCATTCTGTCAAAACTTGAATAAAGCTTGGTAATTTGAGCTTGAGATCTGCAGTCAACCTACTTGTACTAACTCTTATATGAGGTAAATTATTTGAAACCTCTATGCCTCAATGCCCTCATCTTTAAAATGGTAATAATTACACCCACTTCATAGAGGAGTTATGAGGATTAAATGTAATAATACAGATAAAAACCCAATACATATTTCAAATACCTGACTAATTAATTAAAACTCTGCCAGTTCCTCCCAGCATCTTCTAGGACAGGATTTCTCAACATGGTTGCTATTGACATTTTGGACTATATAATTCTTTGTCATGGGGGGCTGTCCTGTGCAGTGTGGGCTGTTAGCTAGCATCCCTCTTTTTTCCTCACTAGATGCCAGTGTCCACCCCTCCTCACCCTCACAGTTGAGACAAACAAAAATGTCTTCATACATTACCAAGTGTCCCCTGGGGGAGGGGTCTAAACCACTCCAGTTAAGAACCACTGAACTAGAGTTCTTGAAGCCAAGGAAAAAGCAAACTGACATCCCAGAAGTGTTTTTAAATTTGACATTAATAAAACTCATCAAGAAAAAATAGCTCATAGCTCAAATATGTAAATAATGCTCTTTTGCGGTATTTTTAATAGAGGACGGTCCAGATTTTAAAGAATAAATCTTTAAGCAAATTTAGAATTGGTTGTGACCTCAGGTATGTAAAATTCTAAAATGTAATCCCAAAGCTGAATGCTTCTCCTGGTCTATGTAAAATTTCCCACGTGTGGACAAAAAAGGGGCACTGACATAAATCTAACCAAAAGTAATCTCACAGGGTGATCTGTTTATAAATTTCTAACGGGGCAGGTCTTGGTAGGTAGTCATGCCTCAGGCCTATAACTTCTACAGTGAAAGGTTTTTAATGCCAGAGTAATTCTCTTTTCCAGACCTCTCAGAAGGTGTAACCACCCTCAAGAGAGGACATAATCTTATTAACTAACCTGTAATCCAATCCCCACCTTGCTTTTTCCCCCACCTTCTTGTAATCTTCCTTACATTCCCTCAATTCCAAATGCATCAAAGAAACTGCAAACTGTCATTCTCCAGAACATTTGAGATCTTGCTTCTCAGCAGTTGTCATCGGCTCAAATAAACTCAAATAAATTCTTATAAAAATTCTCTACAGGTTTTGAGGTTCTTATGCCGACATGCATCAACCTCAGCTTGCTTAGTTTATTGCACTAGAAAATCTTAATGATCTGTAATTGAATATTCTCTTGTGTTATCTATCTTATTTTGCTTCATGAAAAATTATCTTTTTTTGGTAGAAAACTTCCAAATATTTCTAAAGTGTTGATGTGGTATGCTTATCAGTCTTTAGTATTAATTTTCATTCTATTTTTACTTTAATCTACATCAATAATTTTTCTTTTCCTTGAATATCTCTATTCTGGGGTTCTCAATCTTGGTTCTGTAGGAGCCCAGTTGCATCCATTAGTTAAAAGGGCTTTGGGACAGGGGAATGCAAAAATGACCAAGTAAAGGTAATTTAATTCACCTTTATTTATATTGTAGGGGAGGGAAAATAATTTTCCCTCTACCCTTCTAGGTTCTTGGCTGAGACCCACCTGTAATCAAAGACAGATTAACTGGAGAAAAACAAACAGAAGTTTAATAGCATGTATGCCTCTTGCATACATGGGAAAGACCCAGGAAAAATGAGTAACTCCAGAAATGGTCCAAGCTAGCACCTTAAATATCACCCCAGCTAAAGACAAAAGAAGATGAGGGGGTGAGGGGCTGGGGGCTTGTTATGGAAGGTGATGGGAAGAGCAGAGTAAATAAGAATAAAGTTGTTATTCATGTTTCAGTCCTTGCCTTCTCCATTGATAAGATTTCTAAAGATTTGGTTATCTTTCCCTTCCAGGCACAGAGGGGGAGAAATTCGTACAAATGGAGATTCCCTTATTAAAGGTAAATATCTCGTACAAAAGGGTAACTTTTACTCGGATTTCAGAGTTTCTCCTGTGTCTGCAGTTTCCTAAATATAACCAGCTCAAAATAATCCTTATTCCAAAGAGTCATATTTTGGGGTGGCAAATTCTGCTCCCCTTCAATATGAACATGAATTTTTAATGAAGGCTTGAAATCCTGATGTCAAGTGCAGGCAGAGTTTTTTTCTCCAGAAAAATGGGTGTTACTACTCTACACATAATAAGTATAATTTAAAACTTAAGGAAAAACATGGCCTTTAAAAAAAAGTGTGAACATTTATTTCGTGTGGACTCTGTGCAAGATCTTGAGATAGGCAGAGGCGATACAAAGATGAAAAGATAACAAATATATAAATGTGGCAAAAGAAGAAACAAATGACCTCAAAAAGCATCCCAATAAATTTGGTACACACTTCCTTCCACACTTGAGCCATTGGTATTAGGCATCTGGACTTCAAGGCAAGATCAAGGCTGAGTGGCTGGTCTTTCATGATTGTCTTGATGTAATCTCAAAAAGTTTTAAAACTTGTAAGAAGCTAGAAACATCGTCCTTAGATTAATACCTCTAGAATGTAATGTAAGAGGACCCAAATCTTCAGTCCAAGAGCAGCCATCATCCGTGGGATAGGGCCTGCATCTGCATTGTAATGCCTGAGAAGGTAAATTTGACCTTGCCCTCCATACTTTATCTGATTACCTTCTGTTAATAACAACCAAACTAATTAAAAGGTTAATTCCATAACTAGAGTTGGCTTCTTGTGGAGTCTTCACAAGTATGATTAAAAATCATCATAGGTAATTATCCCATCCAGCAAATCAAGATAATTCAAGTGCATGCCTCTGATAATTTTTCAGCAGAATTTCAGACACCACTTAAAAAGTGATCAATTATGAGTTGCATATGTCAAAGCAACTTGAAAAACAGACTCTAGGAATAGCTTCCTTCTCTGATACATATTGCTGTTACTTAAGAACTCATCCCAGACAAATTTTTGTAACCATTATTTTTCCTACTCTTCTTTCTTCTTCATCAATACTCCTCTATTCACTAAGTGCATCCTATTAATAGACAGTGCAAAGTATTTGACAGAGGACCTGGATTTTTACAGGCTTTGCCACTGAATCTAAGATTGACGTCATTGAAAGGGTTAGAACAGGTCTCCCCAGAATGTGCCACTTTGGCATGTGGACTATTTTGAACTGAAGAAAATCAAGACCCAAAAGACTCAGAAAAAGGTTATTACTTCCCCCTTAACTGCCTAATAGAATTTAGAAAGCCTGGTCCAGAAAGAGAGCTATCACCACAGATAATTACAGAGTATGGGCTAAGTGTGGTGGGCTGGGGGAGCTTGGCAGGTCCCGTTGTCTCTGCATGGGGTGGCAAACATTTGTTGACCAAACATTTGCTCTTCCCATCTTCCGGCTAATTCTCTTCCTTCCTTTTGAAGTCCCAGACCCTTACCCCTTTTCTCCTTAGCTCAGGATGGTATACACAAGCCTCAATTGTGTGACTCCCTGTGGGTCTCATATTCTTATGTAATTAAATGTGTTTTTCTCCTGTTAATCTGCCTTATGTTAATTTGATAATTAGACCAGCCAAAGAACCTAGAAAGACAGAAGGAAAAAATTTCCCCTCCTACATTATCAATTATAAGATACACCATTATTTATATAATACTATAAAAGAAAAAATATTTCAGATTAAATTAGGTCATAATGTTTTCTAATTACTTAGAAATTTTTTTGTATAATTCTTTTTTAAAATTTATCTTTATTGTTGAAAGTATTACAGATATCTCCTTTGTCCCCCCATTAATCCCCTCCACCCCACCCCCAGGCCGTCCCCATACCAATGTCTGTGTCCACAGGTTATGCATATAAGTATATAAATCCTTTGATTAATCTCTCCCCACTCACTCCCCCACCCCTGCCTTCCCTCTGAGATCTCTCAGTCTGTTTCATGCTTCTATGTCTCTGGATCTATTTTGTTCATCAGTTTATTTTGTTCATTAGATTTCACATATGAGTGAGATCATGTGGTACTTGTCTTTCTCTGCCTGGCTTATTTCACTTAGCATAATACTCTTCAGTTCCATCCATGCTGTCCCAAAGGGTAAGAGATCCTTCTTCTTTGCAGCTGCATAGTATTCCATGGTGTAAATGTGACACAGCTTTTTATCCACTCATCTACCAATGGGCACTTGGGCTGTTTCCAGATCTTAGCTATTGTAAATTGTGCTGCTATGAACATAGAGGTGCATAAGTTCTTTGTGATTGGTGTTTCGGGTTCCTTAGGATATATTCCTAGAAATGGGATCACTGGGTGAAATGGCAGTTCAATTTTTAAATTTTTGAGGAAACTCTATACTGTTTTCCATAGTGGTTGCACCAGTCTGCATTCCCACCAGCAGTGCACTAGGGTCCCCTTTCTCCACACCCTCGCCAGCACTTGTTTGTTGATTTGTTGATGGAGCCATTCTAACAGGTATGAAGTGATACCTCATTGTGGTTTTAATTTGCATTTCTCTGATGATTAGTGACTGAGTATTTTTTCGTATGTCTCTTGGATATCTGTATGTTCTCTTTGGAGAAGTGTCTATTTAGGTCCTTAGCCCATTTTTTAATTGGATTGTCTTCCTTTTGTTAAGTTGTATGAATTCCCTATATATTTTGGATATTAACCCCTTATTAGATGCATCATTGGCAAATATGTTCTCCCATACAGTGGGCTCCGTTTTCGTTTTGTTGATGGTTTCTTTTGCTGTGCAGAAGCTTTTTATTTTGATGTGGTCCCATTTGTTTATTTTCTCCTTAGTTTCTCTTGCCCTAGAAGATGTATCCACAAACATATTGCTACCAGAGATGTCTGAGATTTTGCTGCCTATGTTTTCTTCTAGGATTTTTATGGTTTCATGTCTTACATTTAAGTCTTTTATCTATTTTGAGCTTATTTTTGTGTATAGTATAAATTGGTGATCTAGCTTCTTTTTTTTTTTTTGCATGTACCTGTCCAATATCCCAACACTATTCATTGAAGAGATTGTCTTTACTCCACTGTATGTTATTGCCTCCTTTGTCAAATATTAATTGATCGTAATGGTTTGGGTTGATTTCTGGGTTCTCTATTCTGTTCCACTGATCTATATGTCTGTTCTTGTGCCAGTACCAGGCTGCTCATGGTGTCTGATCTTTTTAATATATTGCTGGATTCAATTTGCTAATATTTTGTTGGGATTTTAGTATCTATGTCCCTAGTGCCTTTTGAGCTGTTGCCCCAGCACTGGAACTCAGAGTGAGTTCATGTAAGTCCATGCACCAGCCCTTTAAGGGTAATGGCTGGGACTCCAGCAACACTTTGTTTCACTCAGCTATAGTCCCTGCTGGTTTTCACAACGAGAAGTTATGGAGACTTCTCTTCCCTGCACTGGAACCCTGGGCTGGGTGTCCCAGTATAGGGCTGGGACCCCTTGCACCTCAGGGCGGACCTCTGCAGCTGATATATGCCTCTTAATTTTTAACCACCTTATGTGGGTGTGGGGCCAGCCCATTCCACATCTCCACCCCTATTATCAGTCTGCAAGTGGATTTCTCTGTATATCCTTAGTTATAAGACTTCTGTTTGGCTAGACATCAGACAGATATGCATGACTGTTGTTCTGTAGTTTAGTTGTAATTTTGATGTGGTCGTGGGAAGATGTGAGTACCATATTTACCTACTCCACCACCTGGACCAGAAGCCTTCATGATCCAATTCTTTTAAATCAATTTTCAACACAGAATTTCCATGTCCATGTTTTGTTTTGTTTTGTATCTGTGTTATACTATAAGATATACATGACCTTGTCCTCTGTGCCATTGAGAATGCTGGTAATACAGCATTTCTTAAGCTGGTGATTCACTATTCTCTTTAAGATATTCTTCCAAGCTGCCAGCATCCATTCTGCAAATGCTGATGTTGCTAGAGTCCTGCTTGATGAGATATAAGCAAAGCTTTTTGCATAAACTGAATAACAAAATGTAACAGAGTTTTATCTACCTGTAGTTATCTTCCTTTCCTAGATCCCATCACACACGTAGTCATTCCATTGAAAGAAAATGTCAAATCGTTGCCCAGCCCATGTGGCTCAGTTGGTGGAGCAACGTCCTATGCACTGGAAGGTAGCCAGTTCGATTCCCGGTCAGGGCACATGCCCGGGTTGCGGGCTCAACCCCCAGGAGGGGGCGTGCAGGAGGCAGCCAATCGATGTTTCTCATCGATGTTTCTTTCTCTCTCTCCCTCTCCCTTCCTCTCTTTGAAATCAATAAAAACATATTTAAAAGAAAATGTGAAATTGTTATAATTCCTTCTATGATAGTATTTGTTTCACTAACAAGTTTACACCCTGATGGTTTGTTTCACTGCCACTCTGCATTTACAATATCTTAATGTTTCATCACTAAATCATAGAATAATCCATGGAAGATATTTTAAATACCAGTTAAATTTAACATGTGTGGTAAAAACAGCATATATAAGTCAATTGAAATGACAACATAAACACAATGATCATGTTTGTGCTCACTCATGCAATAACTACGTGACAGTGACCACCTGGCTATCAATCATTGTAAGACACCACCAACCAACAGAAACATCTTGATCTCAGAAAAGTTAAAATGGGGAGGGGGAGTGCATCTTAAAACTGATCCCACCATCTAGCTATATAATCTAGTACAGGTTACTTCACTTCTCAAAAGGATAAAGTTGGAGAAAATTATGTCTAAAATTCTGTCTATGTCTACATTCTGTTGGTAGCCTTCATTTCTGAGTGACCATATCATTTGAACTCTTTGAAAACCTTGTTCAGAGACACATATCAAAAGTTATTCCAGCTCAAAAAAAGAAAATTTAGAAAAAGAGGAAATGAATGAATGGAAATGTGATTTTAGATTCTTTAGATGAGTATTAGAGTAAAGAAAGAAGAAGCTTTAAAAGTCTAAAAGATAGGCTATGGACCTAAAACAATGTGAACATAGTCTATGATTTTATTGTGAAGACATTTTAATGAACATCTTTGGAAGGAGAATAAATGAGTACACACTATACCACTGACACAGAGAGAGCTAATAGTGTGTTTAATCAGGAAAAAACCCATTCTGAAAAATTGACTCAAAACCCCTGTGTGGCAGAGCGGTGATGATTTGGAAGAAGGAACAGGCGCAGCAGCAGCAGCAGCACAGAGCCCAAGGTGACAGCAGATACAGAGCAGCTCATGTTGAGCGTGAGATTTCAGAGCAGACACAGAGGTGATGATAGCAGGCTCCTTGAACATAGCTCCAGTCACAAATCAGGGGGCAACTCTACTATAAGGACCATGAGAATCGAGGTCAAACTCTTCAGTACACCAACAGCAATGGCCAACACTTGTAGCCAAACCAACGATCATATTTGAAATACCATGTCAAATTTCCTCCCAGATATTCTTGAAATGGATTTATAGCTTTATGCTAAAGATATTTATAAAACATTTATGAGATAATAAAAAATAAAATCATATTTGTAAAATAATTACAATTGACTGAAGAATGTGTTCGTGTATGTTGATGGTTCTTTGTGGTGTCATGAAAGTAATATCAACATAATAATTAATGCAAGAAAGGACAGAGATCTTCACTGTTAGTCAGTTATATATGACAGTGTGGTGTGCTGTGACCCCAAACAGGAGAAAAAGATTGAAACATAAAATTAACTTATGATAGTTGCAGCCTACAAGTAGAGACTGTGTTTTGATTATCTGGTTTCTGCCTTCACCCATAAATTCACCCTTTGAGCAATAACTGGCTCTCATACAAGGCAATCTTCCTCTGATTAGTTTTCACCTTGTTCCCTCAAAGCCATGTCAAAAAGGTACCAATTTAGATGATGAAACCAGACCTAATGACCTAACTGCATCTCATAAAAGCTCCACACTAAATGAGCTACACGGATTTAAAAGATAAAAAGGCAATTCCTGGGTTTAGGTGGTTTCTTTTCTCTTAAAGATAAAATTTGAAATCCAGTAAGATACTTCATGATGTTTTTCTTGTTCTGCTGTGTACCTGAAATGGTGACTCAATCTGTAGTTCATTAAACGACACCTAAGTTGAGTCTCAAAAGAAATTTAGAAAATGGCCCCAAAGTTTGAAAAACAATTCATTAAAAAGTATGTATTGAGCTCCTCTTAGAATCTAGGCACAGGCACCAAAAATGTGGTAAAACAGGATGTATTAGTTTTTTTCTGTATAACAAATTGTTTTGAAATCTCAACAGCTTGCTACAATGAACATTTATTTAGTATTCTTGGGTTTACAAGTTGGCTGTGATTTCAATCACCTCAGTTGGGCTAAGCCAAACTCCACACGGGGCTCATGTTTGCTCCACGTTTTAGGACCGTCTGAAGAAGCAATGACTCTCTGGGCCACACTCTTTTCATGGAGGGTAGTAGCTCAAAAGAGCTGGTAGAAACTTGCAACGCAATCCAGTTATCAGTTTAGAGCTTCTCAACTTCACATCCACCCTTCAGCACCTGCTCTGCAATAGCTGGCAGGACATGACCCTCCCAGAGTGGACAGTGGTGCACTACAGGCCTCATGCTCGCAATGGTGCCCCAGCTCTCTGCATCCCCACTCACCGGCCTTGGCTCACTTGTACCCCAGAGGCTGTTTCCTACAGCTGCCCCAACACAGATGCCACGTATCGCAGACTGTGTGCCATCTTGCCAGTGAGTGGGCTCCAGATACTCTCACTCGCTCTGTGCTCCTGACCATCAGCCTCAGCTCACCTGCACACCAGAAGGTTCTTTCCTGATTCCTGGTGACTGTGGGCCGGTTCTAGCCAAGACAACCCAGCAAGCTTCTCCACCATCCAGTGGGCTACAGCCATACCCTCTCCAGCACGATCTAAACCCACCCTTGGCAAGCAGCCCCCTTCCAACTTTATCTTCCCTTGAGTGCTCTCTCATTCCTAGAGTTCCCTTTATATCTTTATACTTACTCCTTTGTCACAGTTTAATAATTCCTTATCTTACACTTCCCTTATTCAAATAAATTATTGTGTGGTTTATGTCTCCTGACTGGACTCAGACTGATGTACTACGCTTTTTAACGCTTCAGTTCAGAACTGGCACACTGTCATTTCTGCACATATTACATTGGTCAAATCAAGGCATACGAGCAAACCCAAGTTAATGAGGCAGGGACATATCCCCCACTGACTTCAGTGGGAGCTACTGCCAAGTCACATGGCCAAAGGTGTAGATGTATAATTCTATTACAGGGAGTTAGTAAAGAAGTGGGAACAATTCAACCTACCCTTTGGAACCTGCCCAATGGAGCATACTGGGAAAGGAAGATATTAAGAAATTCTTGGGAAAATAAGTTATGAAAAGAGAATACAGAGCATTTGGGGAGAATAGAGTCTATAGGATCGTAGAAGATCTCTTAAGCAGAGTCACTATCTCTTAGCTGTGTGAAGAGTTGGGGGAAGAGCATCATATGTAAGCAGAAGGAGCAGCATATATAAGGACATGAAATCAAGAGAATACTTCAGCAATATTGAAAGAAATTGTACATCACTGAACAATGAGAGAGAAAAAATCAGATTTTTGCATTAATGGCAATTCACTGATAGATAGTGACAAGAAATTGCAAAATATATACATATATGTTCCAGGAAGCATTGTTTTCAGACTGTGATAAGATTTTAAAAGTCCAATACTAAATTATTTTTCATGGCATTTGTAGAACATACTCAAGACAGATATCATGTCATTGCATAAGTCCAAAGGAAAAGTTCATATCTAATACCAAAACTCAAGCCTTTTTATATCACTTGGGATCACTGCAACCCAACTTAAACTGGTTCAAATAACAAAGTGATTTTATTGACCCATACTATCATACAATCTAGACTTTGATGAAGTGGCTCCATGACATGATAAAGACCGAGTTTCCTTCTGTTAGTCCATTCAGTTTTATCATGAGGCTGGCCATGGCTGTGGTCATAGAAAGATTACTAACAGCTCCTGCCTCCACTTCCATCTAAATTACAAAGCATTTATCCAAGCTTCGTTTTGTATCAACATACAAATCATTGAGAAGGAGCCCTGGCTGGTGTGGCTCAGCTGGCTGGGTACTGTCCTGTGCACCAAAAGGTTGTTGTTTTGTTTCCCGGTGAGGGCACACACCTGGGTTGTGGGCTCAATCCCTGGTGGGTGGCATGCAGGAGGCAGCCGATAATTGTTCCACTTTCACATCAGTGTTTCTTTCTCTCTCTCTCTCTCCCTTCCTCTCTCTTTAAAAATCAATAAAAATATGGCAAAAATCAGTGAGAAGGAGTGTTACATATAAATAGGTATGTTTATTCTCTAAACTCAAAGAATGGTAAAAGAAAGTTTTTTAGGGTTTAAGTTTTAAGTAGACCATTAATACTAGTTGATACTAACAAATTAATTTCCCAATATAATACACTTCTGGGTGTAACAGAAGAAGCACATTCTTTTCCAGGAGTCTGTTTAGATAGAAATTATATACTCCATGAGAATACTGTCTAAACCAGATTGAATAAAGGTGACTAAATAGAGACCAAAGTTTATTTGACTAAGTGATTCCCTGACAGCCAGACCATATTGTGACATTTCATCATGTGTGGATTAGTCATTCAATGGAGGTAGGGCTGAAAGAAATATCAGTCATAGTTGTGAGATATCATTCTACTACTAGAGAGTTAAATGTATACATTTTGTGAAATATTAATTTGAAATGCAAGGCAGGTAGTAGGAAGATAGGGAGAAGTAAGTTAAGATAGGTGGCTAAATCCAGAGTCTAGTTAACCAATATAATAAAGAACCAAAACAAATTTCTATATCTCTTCTGAGATTTCCTATCTTTCATTTCATTGTGATTGCATTTTTCTTTACGTTGTTGAGCATGGTTATAAAGCTGCTTTAAAGTTCATTTCTAAATAATTCCAACATATCAGTCTTCACAGGATTGGCATCCATTGGTGAAGAGCAAGGTTGTGGTGTGTGCAGAGTCAGAGTAAAGGGGGAACGGATGGGAGAGGCTGGAAGGATCCAAAACATGACATGACATTTGTATAGACCTGAAATCATATCCATGATTTGTATTAATGAACTCAGTGAAGTCAAAATATTGTGCCAATGCACAGAAATATTTTCCACTTTCTTGAAATAAATCCAAGTTGTCTTTATGTGAGAAAAAAAATGTACATATTAACCCCAAGTGGAACTTGAGAAGAATAATATTATATCCACTGAAATTGTTTCTAAACATAAATCAAATGTGACATTGGCTCCCCAAATATTATGAGCAGCACCACATCATCCTTGTTTCCAACGGAGCAATGTTATTGTCTTAAAATCCTGCCAAAATTCCCCAGAGAGCAATATTTCTTTCTTACTTTCTGGAAAAAAGTTAGAATGACATTGCTTTACCGTCTAGTTTACACACACACACACACACAAATACAATCTCCTTGTTCTGCAAAAATTGAAAGGTTCGACTTAAGACTTACTCCTCTGCTCCAGTCCATTTTTTTTTTCTTGAAACACGCAATTCTCAAACCCTGTGACTGCTCCCAAACCTGGTCGTGAACCATAATTACCAGAGGAGGGGGGGACCCTTCAAAATACATTATTCCTCTGGAACTCACTTGAAATTCACAATCTCTGGGACTGGGTCTGCATTTTGAAGTTCCCCAAGTGATTTTTATTTTTGAGAATTCTTTGTATTATTATTTTTTGTTGCTGTTCAAAATATTACATATGTCCCTTCCTTCCTGCCCTCACTCCCCTCACAGTCCCTCATCACACTATTGTCTGTGTCCTTGGGTTATGCAAATGTGCATATAAATTCTTTGGTTAATCTCTCCCCACCCCCTTTCCTCTGAGATTCGTTAGTCTGATCCATGCTTCCATGTCACTGAATCTATTTTGTTCATCAGTTTATTAAGTTCTTTAGATTCCACATATAAGTGAGGTCATGTGATGTTTGTTTTTCTCTGCCTGGCTTAATACTCTGCAGGTCCATCCATACTGCCCCATGAGTACAAGATCCTTCCTCTCCACAGCTGCATAGTATTCCACAGTGTAAATGTCCCACAGCTTTTTATCCACTCATCTACTGAGGGGCACTTGGGCTCTTTCCAGATCTTAGCTATTATAAACTGCGCTGCTATGAACATCGGGGTGCAGATATTCTTTCTGATTGGTGTTTCCGGATTCTTAGGATATATTCCTAGGAGTGGGATCACTGGGTGAAAGGGCAGCTCCATTGCCTGTAACCTGTAACCGTCATACCCGTTCTTACTCCTTTTGCCCACTTCCCCATGTAACCTTTGTCCTTCTACCCAATACAAGGAACTGGCTTATGGGGGGTGGCTTAGAGCAGATTTTATCTGGATGACCTGCTGCTCTCCCATGCTGCCAGTATTATTGGAATAAAGGCTCATATAGGATTCAACATTGTCTCTGCTTAATTGGCTGAAGTAGTGACAGGCAGCCTGGACCCACTGTGTCCGGTTTCAATTCCTGTATGTTGGCCTCTGTTCTATATCAAGCCTTCTCAACCTTTGAGGTGTATATGAGTCACTGAAACATCTCGTTAAATGCAGATGCTGATTTGGCAGAAAATAACAAAAATACAACCAGCCATAATGCTGATCACCTTACATGATGGTTTAATTTAATTTGAATCCTCATAACAACCCTAGGAGATAATATTATTATATGAGGAAACTAGAGAGGTTAAGAAAGTTACCCCCTAAGTCTGACAGCTAATGGGTGGCAGACTGGGTCTAGAACTCAGGTTTCCTGACACTCTTTCTATTGTATTTACCTTCTCCTACCATAAACTATTTCACTAAAGGGTTCTTCCATTGCTTTCATGTATTCCCTGCCTCTATCCCATTCTTAGAAAGAATCAAAAAAATACTGAGAGTCACCAGCACTGAGAGCCACTCCAGCCCACCCTTTGCTCCATACCTGTTAGCCAGCCCCACCTTGCCATTCAGGCTGCTCACTTACAGAGGTGGGATAGGGATAATTTTAACTTATTTAGTGATGTTAAAAGATAATACTCAAAAAGATAAAATCATGACTCATAACAAATATAAAATGAACAAGTGCCACATATTTTTATTGTCATTAACTAACAGGGAACTGGAAAAGATATGACAAAGGCGAAGAACCACAAATTTATACACAGAAAAGGCATGTTGAAATGAATTTGCAAAAAGTGGTCTAGTCATTGGTCAACAGTGAAGTGCATTCCACTGGGCACAGCTAGTTTGCACTTGTATGGACTATAATTATTTACATTGTCATCAGTTTTCTGCCAATTAACTCCTGTCTCTTTAGAGTCATGGAATAGCCTAGTCAAAGGCAAAGGCGAACACCCTGGTAGGATGGGCTAATAATCTGTGGGAGGCTCCAGCATTCCATTGAAAGGATACTCAATGACATAGCTATTTTTATTAAACCAAAATTGTTTAACTAGTCTCATTTGCCAAAATTGCAAGAACTTGGACTCTTAAAACATTTTGAAGTTAGCTTTTCCTAAAAGCTTTATAGCACATTTAAACTATTAGAAATTCCATTTCTTTATTTTCTGAAATTTGGGGGAATATTCAATTTCTATATGTACTTATTTATGTTTATAAGCTAATACAGATTAAGACCTCAAGTAGCTCAGAACACAGCTCCTTTAATTTGAGATAATTTATAACTTAAATGATTAGTATTCTCCAGAGATAGGAAAACACTGTATACTCAAAAAGAAGTAAAGGCCTTTCTGAATTCCAGACACATAGACATGCAGACACATAGAGAGCTTATAGCTTCAGTTCTAAAGCTGCAGCCATGATTCAAGGGTAAATACAGAAACACAAAGGCTCACTAGTCCAGATAACAAAGAGCTGTTCTCAGTATGCATGAAATTCTTAATTGATTTGATCTCAAAATAGACAAATGGAAACATAAACAAAACACTAACAACCCAAATTTCCTGATGTTTCTTATCAACATAGAATAGATCCATACCATCCATTAACCCATTTACAGAGATCACCAGAGGGTGATACCATAAAACAAAATTTCCAACCGTTGCAGCATAGCGTAGTGCTTATTAACAACATGGGCTCTGGATCCAGCCTGCCTAGCATGGAATCCCAGCTCCACTACTTACTAGCTGTGTGACCTTGGACATGTCACATTTCTTTTCTCCAACAACATGGGGATGATAACAGTACCTACCTACTGGGTTGTTCTGAGGGTTATTATAATATTAAGAGTAACTGGCACATCATTAGACTTTTTTGCATGTTAATTCTTATTATTAGACAACAATTTTCAAATGTAAAGCCCCAGCTTACAAATTGGTACCTTCAAATGCAGCGGGGCTCTCCAAGATGCTCAGAAAATGCCTTCATGATCCTTCAAGTTTCTTCCTATCTCAGTTCCCTGAATGGATGTCCCCAACACCCAATACATTCTTTTTTTTACCCTCCTTATTAGCTGTCATTTCCTCCTACTTTATTAACAAAATGAGGGCATCAAGTAGAAATCCATCAACTTTTAATCCACACTAACCACCAACTCCAACACTACTCTCATTCTCTCTTACTGAGTCAGTAGAAATGAATCTCCTTTGCTTATAGAAGAACAATTCCATGTTTATACAGTGGTACCTCGATTTTTTGAACGTCTCCGTTGATGAACATTTCGGTTTATGAACTCCATAAATCCAGAAATGCTTCAGTTTTCGAACACGCCTCGGAAGTCGAACATTCCACATGGCTTCCACTGAGGGCAAGATCCTGAGGTCTAGTTGTCAGCTGTTGATCCCTAAGCACCCACGCAACATGGAGGTGATATTTGGGCTTATTTGGTGACTGTGTGCAATCAATCTGTGTTCATGTCATCATCTCAGGAGCCCTCTGTGAACCAGTCCTTGCTGTGAGAAATGGATAAAAGCTGCAAAGCTAAGAGAATCATTAACAGAACAACAATAGAGGTGAAGAAGGAAATTATTTCCAAACATGCAAGTGGTGTCTGTGTATATGATCTGGCAACACAGTATGGTATAGCCAAATCTACAATTTGTACCATCTTAAAAAATAAAGAAGCCATTACAGGAGCCAATGTTGCAAGAGGTGTTAAAACACTTAAGACAAAGAACACAGACAATTGAAAAAGTGGGAAAACTGCTTTTCATATGGATAAATGAAAAATAGTTGGCTGGTGACAGCATTTCTCAGAGCATGATTTGTAAAAAAGCTTTACATTTACATGCTGACCTCACCAAAAACACCCCTGGAACAAGTGCTGAGAGTGATATTTTCAAGGCAAGTAGAGGGTGGTTTGAAAAGTTTAAGAGGAGAAGTGGCATATATAGCATGGTGAGACATGGTGAAGCTGCCAGTGCCAACAAAGAAGGCGCCCACCAATCTGTTTTGGAATTTAAAGATTATGTAGAGGCAGAGGGTTTCCTTCCCCAACAAGTTTTCACCTGTGATGAGCCAGACCTCTTTTGGAAGAAAATGCCAAAGAGGACCTACATAACACAGGAGAAATCATTGCCAGGACACAAGCCCATGAAAGACAGGCTAACCCTTTTATTTTGTGGGAATGCAAGTGGGGATTTTAAGTTGAAGCCTTTGCTAGTCTACCATTCTGAGAAACCCAGGGTATTTAAGGAAAACAATGTCATAAAAAGCAAATTGCATGGGATGTGGAGGGCAAACAGCAAAGCTTGGATAACCAGGCAATTTTTTATTGAGTGGGTTCACGAAGTGTTCGGGCCAAGTGTAAAAAAATACCTCCAAGACCGAAATCTTTACATTATGGATACTGCTCCAGCTCACCCTCCAGGCTTGGAGGACAAGTTGATGGAAGAGCTCAGGTTTATCAATGTAAAGTTTTTGCCCAACACGACTCCCCTCATCCAGCCCCTGGACCAGCATAATTAGGTCATATCTAATTTTAAGAAGCTTCACACCAAAGCACTGTTCCAAAAGTGCTTTGAGGTGACCTCGGACACAGAGCTAACCCTCAGAGTTCTGGAAGAATCATTTCAATAGTCTACATTACTTACATCTCATAGACAAAGCAGGGAGGGATGTGTCTCACAGAACAGTGAAGCCAGCATGGAAGAAATTGTGGCCAGAAGCTGTCCCTGAACGTGCATTTGAGGGTGTTGGAGAGGATGCTCCTGTTGCTGAGGATACTGTGTCTCTAGGACAGTCCACAGGCTTGGAAGTGAGTAGCGATGACAGTGGAGGGGTCATTGGGGACCACAGGACTGAACTCGCCACAGAAGACCTTCCAGACGTTCTGACGGAGCAGCAACGGGTGGCAACTGAGGAACTGTCTTCAGAGGAGGAGGGAAGAGAAAGTGTTTCTATTGCACTGATCAAAGAAAGGTGTGCAAAATGGGTTGAAGTGCAAATTTTTGTTGGAAAATATCACCCTGATAAAGCTGCTGTAACTCACGCCACTAACACTTTCAATGATAATGCTCTGTCTCACTTCAGACAAATTTTAAAGCATTGGAAAAAGCAAATGTCAATTGCAAAATTTTTAGTGAGGAAAAGATCCAGTGAGTCTGAATCAGGTATCAGTAGTGTAAAAATCAAGGGAAGGAATGGCAGGAAAGGAGTGACCGACAGTGATTCTGGAACAGGGCTACAGAATACCTGAAGGACAGTCACCTATTGTGATTATTGAAGGGGACCCCCCATCCAAACCATGACTATCATCACTGCAGGTAAGAAAAAATTACACTTTCATATTTATCATCTATAGTACTGTTTTTGCATTGTGTTTATTTATTATTGCTTTTACAGTACAGTATATTGTGTTTATTGCTTTCATTGTGTATCATTTTATGGATCTGTGGTATCATTAGATAGTAAAATTCATGTTAAATTGCTGTTTTAGGGGTTGATATTAAAGGTCTGGGACAGATTAATCCATTTTGCATTACTTTCTATGGGAAACCATGCCTTGGTTTTCAAATGTTTCAGAACTAGAATGGTCTTCCAGAACATATTACATTCAAAATCAAGGTACCACTGTATACTGGATTCCATACACTTTCATCTCCTCAAAGATTATCACTCAGTATTTGCCTCTTTCTTTTCTTCTATCAAGAGCTTCTTTTACACAATTGTGTGTATTTTTATCAAGCATACAGGTTAAAATGATCCCATCCTATAAAAACCAAAAACTTCTTCAATCCATCCACTCCAATGTCTTTTCTTCCTGTAAAAACTACTCTTCTTTTAAAAATACTGTAATGTGTTTCTTGCCTCCACTTTCAAAATGCTCCTTCTCAGCCTACTTCTTTTTAAAGTCCATTTGTACCAAGTCACAAAGTACTCTTACTGTGACCACTGATGGCCTTAGTGATGGCATATCCCACAGACATGTGTCACTCCACTTATCTTCATGGTCGTGGTTGATACTAATGACCACTGGCTAGGTAGAAAAATTTATCTTACTTTGATCTCCTTCGAGGATGTCTGGCTAGTCTTGATCCTTAAGGTTCTCATATTAATTTACAATCAGTTTGCCAAGTTCTCAGGGGGGAAAAGTTGATATTTTATCAGGATTGCATTGAATCTTTATATCAAGTTGGAAAGAAGTGACATAATATTGAATCTTCCAACACTTAAACACAATGTATCTATCCATTTCTCTAAGTCTTCTATATAAAGTTTTCATGTTTTTTCCTATGAAGTTGAACATCTCTAGTTAGAGTTATTACCAGATTTTTGATGTTTTTATCTTATTATAAATGGCATCATTTAAAAAACATTTTGTTTGCTAAAAGTTTGGGAGGTACATAGAAATTCACCTTACTTTATATGTTAATTTTTATATTAAAATAGTGCTAATCTCACTTATAAATGCTAATAACTTATCTGTATATTCTTTGAGATTATCTATGCATGCAGTTGTATAATTTCCAAATGATTATATCACCTACCAAACAGTTTTGTTTCTTCCTTTCAAAACCTCATACCTTTTTTTATTTTTTAACCCTCATACGAGGATATTTTTCCATTGCCTTTTATTTTCTTTAGAGAGAAAGTGGAAAGGAGGGAGGGAGGAAGAGGGAGGGAGAGGGAGAGGGAGAAACATCAATGTGAGGGAGACACATCAACTGGTTGCCTCCCAAATGAACCCCCAGCTGGGGATCGAACCTGCAACCCAGGTACGTGCCTTTGACTGGAAATCGAACCCACGACCCTTCGGCTCTCAGGTCGACACTAACCACTGAGCAACGCAGACCAGGACAAAACCTCATACCTTTTATTTCTTATTTCACCTTGTTGCACTGTACAATGTTGAGTAGAAACAGTGAAAGCTGACATATTGGTCTTTCTTTCCCAATCACAGTGAAAAAGATTTTAATGTTTCACCATTAAGTATTTCTTGCTGTTTTCCTCCACTTCCCCCAGATAATCTTCACTCATCCTTCAACACCCAGTTTGCCACCCCAGTTGTGTTTATTTCCCCGATTCACCCAATCTGAGTTCGATTCCCCTTCTCTGCCTGCGCACCTCACTAACACAGTACTTACACTGTATTCATAGTGATAGTTTATCTGACTCTTCCTGTAGCTAAACAATTCTTAGAAACTAACAAAGTGCCTAGAACATAGAAGGAAATCAATAAGTACCTGCTGAATGAGTGATTAAAGTGATACATTGTGGTTTTCTTTTTTCCTGAATGTGGCTTTTAAACAATCACTACATTCTCATAGTCAATATTTTCATTGGGGAGAGGGAATCTATGAAGCAGAATGAATACAATTCATTATAAACTGTTATATACAAAGCATATAGCACTAAGGTATAATCCCAGTCTTTCAGGATTTTGTCTCCCAATTGGTGCCATAACAATCTTCAGCGGGCCATTCTACTTTTCTAACAGGCCACTTCTTCTGGGTGATGGGATTTTACCAGCGTATCCCATAGGTATGAGTTCAATGCTGCATTCTTTTTTAAACTGTGAAATTAGTTTCTTGGCCATTGAATACCTTGATGGTGAATAAAGTCTTAAATCCACTGATTACTGAGCTGGTGAAAGCTTTGCAGGCAGGCAGAAGCAAACTCATACCCAGAAGATATATCTATTTCAATAAGAACAAATCACTGTCCCTCTATGATGGAAGGAGTCCAAAGTAATCAACATGATGGCTAATTGGTGCCTCAGGAAATGGTGTCACATTAGAGATCCAGCATTGGCCTTTATGAGAGATAAATAGCTTAATAGCTAGCACAGAATTTGCGATTTGTTGAAAAGATTTTATCTCTAACTCCCTTGTTCCCCCTAGGAATGTCATAAAAAAACAAAACAAAAATTATGCTTAGTAAAAAAGAAATTGGCATGACATACATACAATAAATATATTGCAATATTAATTACAGTGCTTTTATATTTCTCAATAAAGTTAGTGTTTTCCAAAATTTTTATAATGAGCATGAGTTACATTCATAATGGGAAAAATAATTTTAAAAAAGAAAGTTTATATAATAAGTGTAAATCTTGCTGTGTATTTCATCTCCCCCACCAACACCAATGAAGAGAAATTGCTTAGTTTCCTTCCTTGTTTCTCCCCATGGTAATTATTTGCTCCATTGAAGAGTTAAATAATTTTGCCTTTTTATTTAAAAATTTAACTATGCCAAAATGTTAATTTTTATTTCATTAGATGGAACAAACTGCCTATGCAAACAACAAAAACAGCTTGCTGTGCAATGGAAATTAGAATTCAAAATACCCATCTATCCATCTATCACCTATCTCTCTCTATCAGCATTTATGATGGCTCCAATAATCCTCACATGCTGGTATACATGCCTTTGTATAATGCACTCCCCTCGAGGGCAGGCCAGACCTACTGACTTGCTTCTAATGAAAAGAATATGGCAAAAGTCACTTACAAAGTTAGGTTTCAAAGAGACTGAGTTTTTATCTTAGATACTTTCTCTTGCTCTCTCACTTACTTGCTCTGAGGGAAGCCAGTTGCCATGTTTTGATCTATCTTATGGAGAGGCCATGTGGCAAGAAACTGATGCCTCTATCAATGAGGATCTGAATCCTACCAATAGTCATGTGAAGTGAGTTTGAAAACAGATTTTTCCCCCAGTTGAGTCTTGAGGAGACTATATCCTTATCTGACTCCTTGACTGCAGCCTTGTGCCAGCACCACCCAGCTAAACTGCTCTCAAATTCTTGACCCTCAAAAGCTGTGAAATAAATGTTTGTTGATTGGAGCTGCTATAGGTGTTGTGTGTGGTTTTTTTTTTTGGGGGGGGGTAATTTGTTATGCAGCAATAGCTAACTAATACACTCCTCATCTCATTTTATGTGTAAGTTTTTTCAGATTACAAAGACTTCCACATACTAATCTCATTCAATCCCCACAGTGGTCATTGGAGTATCGTCCCCACTTCAAAGATGCAGAGGAGTGGTCACTCAAGATTACAATTAGTAAGTTCTAAGGGGGGGTGACTAGGAAGATCTTGGGAATTTTAACTCCCAGCTTAGGCTAGTTAGTCCTACTTGCAAGCTATCCATTTAAAAAATATCATTCCAAACTTCTCTGTCAAGGTTGTCACTATAGTGAATTTCATATCTATAAAATATACACTAACATGACTTTCCCTGAGATAAATATCCATTAAAGTGTTATAAAATACAGCAAAAGAATATAAAACAAAGCTGTTTATCCCTTTAAAAAATAAACTATTGCTTTATAGAAGTGTTTGAATATGAGTTTTTTTTCTAGCTAGTTAGCCCAATACAATCCAAAAAAGGATTGAGCTAGAGAAAAATAAGAATTATTATACTTTTGTCTCAGATAAAATTCAGCAGCAATTCACTGGATAATTATAGTAGTGCCTTGTTATAAAAATATCCTAATAGAGGTCATTATGTGAGGCACTTAAGTAACTAGGCTGATTATTTTCTCAGAATGTCTTGAAATTTTCAGGTAAAGACACTAAAATGATAATAAATATGGAGATCTTGCTAAGGCATGTAATTAACAGGCATTTTTATCTAATTCTCAATTATTTGCCTGGTTGTTTTGTAAGTTTCTGGGGGGTGAAATGTCACCTCATATCTCAAAGCCTCAGTTTTCTCATCTTCAAGGTTAGACTGATTAAACTGTTTATCAGAAAGGTTGTTGTGAGTATTAAATGAGGATGCTCTTTGATTTTCCTTTAATTCTCAGTCTGTCATCCCACTCCTGGCCTCCCTTTCTTTCCTACCCACCCTGGACCACTACTTCAGAGCCTCTTCTATCCCCATCCTGTAATTATTCCCATCCAGAAAAAAATCCTCTGGATTAATATCACAATTTTTATACTATGTTTTATACCTGGAAGCTGAAAACCGTTGGCAGAAATCACACAACCATACCGTTAGGCACCACTACATACTCATGGGTTCAATCTCAGTTAGGTCCACAGTACCACTCCTTGATCATTTATTTCACTTGTTCTTTCTTGGATTCCTCTCACATTCTTCTCAGTAAATATTGTAAATCTTCAGAATTTTCCTCAAGCTATTATTCAATTCATGAGCCCCATACTTTTAGCAAATGACAAAGCCTCTTTCTTTGTGGAGAATGGTTGAGGCCATCAGGCATGACTTTCTTTAACTTTAATCTCAGCCTCTTTACAAACACATCTTTAGTCATGGTCATCCTTAAGTCCTGTCCTCCAGGCTCAGAAAGTGCTGTTTCCCTTCTCTTTTTAACAACCAACCAGCCCTTTCTCTGCATGCCCTCCAACTCCTCCTTTGCCCCAGTGATAAGCTCTCTTGAAAGGCTTTGCCTTTCTGCTAGCTTCTTCTCCTTCGCCAATAAATATCCTAAAGTCTCTCTTTGCCTGAAATCCCTCTTTGAACATTTGTCCTTTCTATTTACCATCCAGTCTCTCTCACCTGCTTTTCATCTTTCCCATTGGCTATTTCCACCTCCTCACTTTCCATTCATCTGTCAATCCACAGCAACTTGGCTTCTATCTCTACCAAACTGCATTAAAAGTGACTGGGGACCTCCTAATTACCAAATCCATTTGACACTTTCCATCCTTTATCTTACTAGAACACACAGCTCCTCCTACTTTTCAATGTATTAGAAGGCAAAACAATCAACTAAAAGTAATAGTCTTTCCACTAAGTTAGAAATGCAAATAGCAACAGAAGGCATGTAGCATGTACTACAATGACTAAAATAATACCATCAATTTAATAATAGATTCTTTGAGTGATTTATGTATCAAAACTACTAATTATCTACTTATTTGTGACAATAAGCAAGAATTGAATGATGGAAATAATGTTATTTAAAAGTCCTGTGTTTTCAATATCATTGAAGCAACAAAAATCTCTCCAAAATTTTTGATTTAAATGATAGAAGCCTTTTTCAGAAGGCCAGAACAGGAGAGAATTAACAACTAATGACGAAGTACAGGCAGCCTTGTTCTTTGCTACCAACTTTACAAAATTCACTGAATATCATACAGACCTTAAACATAAAGTTCTACAGCTATAAGAAAAATCACATGAAATTAGAAATAACAATCTTTAGAAGTATATGCAAAGTACAAATTAGCAATATGTCCAAGGATCTGTCCAAGTTGTATAAAAAACGAAAATCACTGTTTATATTCACTTGAGGCAAAGTTAATAACAGAAATGCAATTAAGAAAGAATTTAATAAAAGAAAAGGTTGTTTGGAGAAAGTGAAAACAAAAGGTCATGTCATTCTTAGCAATTTAGAGTTCCAGAGGAAGGCAACTGTTTGATTTCCATGTGCTTCCCTACCATAATATCCAAGGCAGAATCCCAGGGAATAATCACACAGATGAAAATAAGGTATCTGCAATTCATGGGGCTAAGGGAGACAGAGGTGCTAGGTAACCATATTCTAAAAGGACAGCCAATGCTGTAAACTGAATTGACCAATATTACATAGCCAATTTACAATATCAAGTAGATACAGACCAGACATGTTGGATACCAAGATAACAAAAGAGTAAGCCACATGTCAAAATCGCTGAGGATTCAGTTCCAGGGTAAGGTATCTACAGCTACTGGAAATTTCTAGCAGAGAACAAGCAAGAGGCCAAGAAAGTGAGTGTAGTGATATGTCATCAGGTGCAGTGTGTGAGGACATAACACACAGGAAAACAGCAGGAGGTCCATCTTTAGGTAGAGCCCTGGCAGGATCCAAACTCTCACTTTCAAGGATTTTCAAGACCAAGTCTGGATCCCATGATGGAGATTGTATGAATTTCCTATAACTACTATAAGAAATTACCACAATCTTAGTGGCTTAGAACAACACAAATTTGTTATCTTAAAATTCTGGAAGTCAGAAGTCTGAAATCAGTCTCGTTGTGTTAAGATCAAGGTGTTGGCAGGGCTGCATTCCTTTCTGAAGACTCTAAGGGAAAACGGATTTCCTTGCCCTTTCCAGCTGCCAGGGACTGTCTACATTCTTTGGCTTGTGGCCCCTTCCTTTGCTCTCAAAGCTAGCATGAGCAAGTTGAGTTCTTATCACATCACTCTAACTTCATTTTCTGCCTCCCTCTTCCAATTTAAAGACTCTGGCATTACATTTGTCCCACCTGGATAAATCATGATAATCTCCTTATCTTAAGGTGGAATTTTTTTGCAACTTTAATTCTATTAACATAATATATTCCCAGTTTCTGGGGATTAGAACATAGACATCTTTGGGGAAGGGAGTCATCATTCAGCTTACCACAGAGATAGAGGCAAATTTCTGGAAAAAGGACTTGGACTGAGGACAAATGCAGAAATTCAGTCCAATAAAATGGAAAACTTAGTGAAATGTCTAGAGTTGGGAAATTTGGGTAAGTTCCATGTCAAAAGAAAAACAACATGGAAAAAATAACTGAGGAAACTTCATGCTTCAAGAAATAATTTGAAGGCCAATAAGTCACCCCTGGATGACCTTGATATTAAAGTAGGGGGTTGATGGAACTAAGCCTACGAAAGTACTTGCAATTACAAGACCCAAAATTGCAAACTGGTCTGGGACTCTTGGGAAGGGGACAGGATGGTTGTACTTAGTCTGCAAATATGATGAAGAGGAAAGTTATTGTGGCAGTTATTTTGGAATGTTAGCCTAAGTTCTTTATCGTCCAGTGATTCCCCCCCTTCTCGCCCTCCTTCCTACTCTCACCCCATCCATGGAAATACCTGGTCTCTGCTCACTCTCAGGGAAGAGATGTAGCAAAGCAGAAATCAAAAAATCTACGAACTTCCTCCTGGCTTTAGGTTTCAAAAGTATATCAGTGAGAACTGGAGATTTGAGGAGAATGAAACTTCCAGTAGAGACTTAAAGAGATTCCTCTACATTGTGGAAAAAGAGGCAGAAGACAAGTGATAAGAGTATATGTGTTGGTGGATCCAAGAGCAACCAGCCCAGCTGAAGGTCTGCTCCTAGAACAGACAGGAAATGGAGTCACGGTGAGTCCAGGCTGGCGGTGCCCCAACAGCCTCACAGGGAGGTAGTATCTCTGTGCCCCAGTGGAGTGAGAATGGAGCAAAAGAATTCCCATGGCCTAAACACTGACCGACAAGTAACACATCTGCTGGATGAGAAAAAGTCAGGACTGAGAAACTGCAGGATCAGATTTTTCCCATTTCCATCTCCTTGGTAATATTTAAGAACCTTCCATCTTAGAAAAAGTGTGCTTTAGAAGAAACTCTTGAATTGAATGAGATTAGATTTCTGTCACTTCCACAGAATGGTAAGTGGGGGGAAAACATCAAATTCCTAGAGACAATAAACAGCTATTCTAGGTAAAATTAACACAATAGCTCTAATGAGTAAACTCTTGAATGAGGACTACAAATAATAGGCATACATCTGAATATACTCTCTTCATATCATCTTTTTTTTACTAGAGAGATCAATGCAGACAAAATTAGACATTAACATATTATTGCATACTGCATAAAGTTGACTAAATTGGGGCTTAAAATCTATAGAAAATGCAGTTGAAAACAGAGGTGGGTGATGTTTAAGGATCTCTGGAGAGTGATGGTGCTTTTTCCACTGCACCAAGAGAGACCTTGTTGTTTCCTACTGTTTCCATTCAGGGAGATTTTATTCATTTTACCTTGGTGATCATCAGAAGTGAGTGATTTTCTATCAAACATTCTTCTGAAGGTAGGAATAGTGATGATACTTGAATTAAAGAAAATAGTTTGCATGTACCTGAGGTAACCCCAAGTGCCCCCAATGGAGTTCAAAAGATTTCTCTCACAAATTTAAAATATGCATGAGAAGCCTCCTAACTGTGAGTGTCCTCTGTCCTCTGGGCCAAGTCAGTCTGCTGTGGAGGGTCATGAGATGGAGAGTTATGCATGGTTCACGGGAATGCAGATTGGTGCCGCCACTATGAAGGTTCCTCAAAAAAAGTTAAAAATGGAACTGCCTTATGACCAGCAATTCCACCTCTGGGTATATATCAAAAAGTAATATACTAATTTGAAAGAATATATGCACCCCTATGTTCATTGCAGGATTATTTACAATAGCCAAGATATGGAAGCAACCCAAGTGCCCATCGATAGGAAAGTGGATAAAAAGTGGTGCTACATATATACAATGAGCTATTACTCAGCCACAAAAAAGAACAAAATCTTACCATCTGGGACAGACAGCACGGTTGGACCTAGAGGGTATTATGCTAAGTGAAATAAGTCAGTCAGAGAAAGACGAATGCCATATTATTTCACTTATATGTGGAATCTAAACAACAAAATAATAAACAAACAAAACTGAAACAGGCTCATTGATACAGAGAACAGACTGATGGTGGTTGCCAGAGGGGAGGGCAGTTGGAGGACTGGGTGAAAAGGTGAAGGGATTAAGAAGTACGGATTGGTAGTTACAAAATTTTCCCAGGGATATAAAGTACAGCATAGGGAATATAGTCAATAATATTGGAATAACTAAGTATGGTACCAAGTGGGTACTGGAAATATTGGGTGGGGGAACTCTGTAAAGTATATGGCTGTCTAATCACTATGCTGTACACCTAGAACTAATACAAAATAATATTGAATGTCAACTGTAAATGAAAAATAAAATTTTTAAAAGAAATAGGAGTTGGGGAAGAGGCATCTCAAAGATGCTAGTCCTCTGTGCACCATTCAGCCAGTATATCTCACAAGAATCAGTTGTGTTGGCCCCCAAATTTGTTTATGCTATTTTTACTTGTTTTTCTAATTCTGTGATTGAACTATAAATACCATGTAAACTGATGCAGTGAGTGTAAAAAGAAGAACATTGTTGTTATGAAAACTTGAATCCCTTTGGAAAGACTCATTAAATGCAAATTGCTTTAAAAATTGCTGCCAAATTAAACATGGGTGAAAGAAAAGTAAAAGATGGAGTGGGTGGAGCAGACAATCTCAAAGGGTGCTTTACTGAGATTGCTTCCCTGGAGTCTAAGTTCTCACTTAAGAAAAAAAGAAACGCCACTGGAAATAATAGCCTATGCACTATGGGAGTGGATTGTTCAAGTTTGTTTGTTTTTTAAGTGAAAATTTCAACATGTCAAGTACAAATGTGAAATAGTTTTTGTTTTGGAGTAAATGCCACCAACTGTGCTCTAGCAACCCCCTTGGGAGTCTTATTTTTATGATAAAACTTATTAATAACTTTTAGTCAGGAAAATAGTGTCTTTCTCACCTTGGTTGGCTGTAATTACTGATATAACTAAGTCTTTAAAGGCTGCAAATGGATAGATGTGGACAGGTGAAGATCTCAACAGACCTTACTAAGTAGTGTAAAGAAGGAAAAAGAATTTTCCTTCTACCCTTCTAGCTTCTTAACTGAGACCCCCTGTAATCAAAGTAGGAGAAAAACAAACAGAAGTTTAATAACATGTACCTTCTGTATACATGGGAGAGAACCAGGAAAACTGAGTAACTCCCTGAAATGGCCCAAGCCACCACCTTAAATACTGTCTCCAGCTAAAGACAAAAGAAAATGTTGGGGGTGGGAGGATCCAGTTATGGGAGGTGACCAGGAGGTTGTTGACTTCTCCATTGATGAGAATTTCTAGAGATTTAGAATCACCTCCTCTTCCTGGTACTGAAAAGGGATTACAAATGGAGATTCCCTTATAAATGTAAATGTCTTACAAAAGTGTAACTTCTATTTGGGTTTTCAGAGCTTCTCCTCTGTCTGCTGTTTATTAAAATAATCAGCCTAAAATAATCTTTATGCCAAAGTGGCATATTTTGGGGTGACAAATTCTGCTCCCCTTCAGTAGAATCTCAGTCCAAAACATCTCCTTTGGAAACAGTCAAAATCCATCTTCTACATTCATGGGGGACTCAAGAGAGTGGTCCATAACATCACTCCCTAATGTTCCTTTCCCCACCTGGCTATCAGCAGGTGAGGGAAGTAAGCAAACAGACATCCATCTCAGGAATGTGACATCAGCCTTCTTTCCTACAAAAGTTCCCCAATTATTCAGGGTGTAACCTCCCTTCACAAGGAGAAGGGATCACCTCTCTTCTTGAGCACCACTCTTCCCAAAACCTCCACCTATCTCTTCCTCCCAGTCTTTCACTTGCATGGAGTGGGGGCAGAGGGAGGAGTGAACAAAAAAGCTAGTAATTCTCGCTCCTTTCCACACTCCTGGAAGCAGGTGGCTGGCCCCAGTCAGGGCTACTTTTTTATACAGCTAAGGTGTGGCCTACTTAACCTCTTTTGTTTTCAGCTATAAGACTTAATTTTTAAAGCCAAAACAACAACAACAACAATTAAAAAAACAAAACAGAAAATTCCACTCAATACCTAACACCATTTTTTTAAAAATCCTCAGCTGAGGATATTTTTTCCATTGCTTTTCACAGAGAGAGGAAGGGAGGGAGGAAGGGAGAGAGAAAGAGAGACAGAGAGAGACAGAGAGGGAGAATTACCAATGTGAGAGAGACACATCTATTGGTTGCCTCTCACGCAGGCCCTGACTGGGGCGAGGGATCAAGCCTCCAACCAAGGTACGTGCCCTTGGCTGGAATCGAACCCAGGACCCTTCAGTCTGTGAGCCGACACTCTAACCACTGAGGCAAACCCACTAGGGCCCTAACACCATTTCCTTATATAAGTAAAACAATTTGGAATTCCAATGAGACTTACACTGAAAAGAGGGCTTGACCACAACAGCAAAGGCTTGGCAGGAGAATGTCATGTTTGTGATATGCATGCTTTTTATTCCTCTTATTTGTTATAATTGCTAATCATCTAAAGTGTTGGTAAAACAAAAAGAAGGCACTCCCCTTTTCCTTCTTGAGGTTCTGAGGTTGCAATTCAGCTTACTACTGTCATCTTTTTAAAATAGCTATTCCTGAACAACTTCCTTAAATTTTGCCTTTATATAATTTGCCTCAACATGGTTATTTCTTACCACTTTTCCTCTAAAACAGTCTGTGCAAAATCTTTTTTTAAGCTGTAGAAGATTCTAGAACAGAGATTATAAATAGTTTCTCATGTCAATCTTGCCTATTCTTTCAAAGTGTTCTAACCTGTTGCTTTCACTGGGTCTGTGTCCTATCAAATAAAACAGATCCTTTTCAATGCAAAAGTTCCTTTTCAATGCAAATCACCAAATCGGTTTTCTGATTTTTTAAAACAAATTTCTTATTCAGCATGTGTTAATCCTGCTTATAAAATGCATTTACAAGTACAGGTACGCAATATATTAATAAGTGAGAAGCTTCAAGTTGGCTTTTGAGTTATAACTTGTTACTTTCAAGACTATTGATATCACAGAAACCCAATAAAATCTCTTTAAAAAATCTGTCCTTGAAAAAACAATTTCAATTGAATTTTTTTCTTTAGCTGGTCCTATGTTTTAGCCTCCTTTCAAATATACACTTGCCTAAGCATTTAGACTCCCTTCATCCTTATTGATCTAGTAACAGTAAATCATATGCCAAGTCAATAATGACTAGAATAACCATTATAAGTGACCTATTAATTCCAACTTCTCTTAAATCTTTATTAATCACTGTTAACTTTGTGTCATCTCACATATTGCAGTAGCTCTGCTTATCACAGCTTCTGATAATAGCAAAGTCACTTTGCATTAATGATGACTTGTGCTTTTGAAATCTTAATTTCTATCTTCAAAATTATTCTCAAGCCAATGGTATGTATTTTCAATTTAGAGGGTTTTACTTACAAAGACTTCGGTGAAACCTTAAGGATCAGTGTGCTTATCTATACTCAATAATAGTCTCTTAAAATCTGATCTACAGGTGTTAGCATAGGTAGCTAAATATTAATAAAGTAAAGGAGTAAAGGAAATCAGACATTATTAAGCACAATCGACTAGGAAGCATAAGCCTGCTTTGCTAGGAAATTGCAGCATTCATAAGCACCTCAGAGAAGCACAGCATTATTTTGCAAAGGGGATTAACACCCCCTCACCCCTCACCCACCCTGTATAAGGAGGAAAGAGCAACTTTTCTATCTCCCAGGTCCACTCAACCAGATTTTAGGGGGAGGAAATCATGTGCACAATAGGAGCCAAGATGGTGACCATAAAGGCCTGTGAGTCAACCCTGGGTAAAGGATCAGATTGGATAAGGGACACAGAACCCAGGAAGACCTAGAAAATGGTTAGGGGTAAGATCCAATGCAAGCCTGCAAAAGCTTGGGAAGTTGATTGGTTAGTTGGAAAGAGGGCCTGGTCTTTTCCATGCTGGAGGTAATACAATCAGCCTAACAAAGAAGCTCTCTCTGCATCCCGGGAACGCGGGCTCAGCCCGGTCCTTCACTGCTCTCTCCATGGCAGCCACGTGGCCCCAGCAGCAGCATGGCCAGCAGCCATGCGGGCTTCAAGCGGGCTCCAAGCCAAGCCTGGCAACTGGGCACAGCAGTGTCAGCAGGCAGAGCGCACCCAGGAACAGGGCTAAGCTCTGATACGGACTAAACTTTGCCATGGCACAGACTGTCTGGACATTGGCCCTATTTCTGGGCCTGATGAAGACAAGGTTGGGCTTTTTTCACTTTGGCATGGCACAGAATCTCTGGACATTGGCCCTATTTCTAGGCCTGATAAAGACAAGGCAGAACGGATGGAGAGGAGACATTGGGAACCTGGGAGCAGCCTTCTATTTCCACCCAAAATAAATCTTACCATGCCACAGTCTCCCATATGTGGGTCCCTGGAATGTTTTCCTTGCTATCCCATGAAAGGACCCCACTTCTGCCAGTAAGGTTTGGTGAGCCAGCCAAGAGGGGAGGAACCATGGCTTGTAGTAAGAAAACTGCTCCGAGACCCCACTACCACTGGCAAGACAGGCACCTGCATCAGAATTACCTGGAATGCTTCCTTACAGTCTGGCTCTTGAACAGGAATCTCAGAAGATGAGGAGCTGAGAACCTGCATGAGTGATTTTTATGGATACTAACTTTAAAATGTCAGGGAAAACTTCACTGTCCAAAAGGATCCTGAAATAATGAAAACCACCAAGGCAATCAGGTATAACAAGATATCTCTAGTGACTCATATAGGAAACACATTTCTACCATTTAAGGCCAGTATATAAAAAGCCTATTTTTCCCAATATATAACTGCCTTGGATTAGTTAAAAGCCACTTTAAGTCACTTAGTTTTTGCAGCATATGTTAATTCAACATATACAGGGTGTCCCCTCAAAAATGTATATACACTTTAACGGCTGATAGCTCAATTTTGAAAATATAATTTATTTTAATAAACACTGCCTTTATAATTATTCAAAGTGTGTGTATACATTTTTTGGGGACACCTTATATTTATGTGCATACTATATACCAGGCACTAAGCAATAAACCATGTTCCTAATGACCTAAAGACATATTCACCTTTCCATAGCGGACAATGCACTATGAGAGACTTGGCCAAGCATCTTTCTATGAACATTTCAAGATAGGCTATAAATTTAATAACCAGGTCCAAGGGTTCTCTGGATGATAGTTTACAGAACTAGACTAGAGTCTCAATCCAACTGATTAGTTTAAACTTTGTAAGAGGTAGGGCTAATTATCATTTATCTTTGTGCCTCCCCCTCCCCATGGTGCCCAGAACAGTTTTTCTTGCAAATGGAAAGTAATCAATAAAAATGTTTTAGCCCAGCCAGTGTGACTCAGTTGACTGAGAGTCATTCCATGTACCAGGAGTTTGCTGGTTTGATTCCTGGTCAGAGCACATGCCCAGATTGTGGGCTTAATCCCCAGTAGGGGTCATGCAGGAGGCAGCCAATTAATGTTTCTCTCTCTCTCCCTCTCCCTTCCTCTCTGAAATCAATAAAAACATATTTAAATAAATAAATAAAATAAAAATGTTTTAAGTGAGTATTACTGAATATTTTATATACCATTCTATTTCAATAAGATTTGAAATATGCCATGCATTTTACTGGAGCAAGATAAAGGTCAGAAATATAACTTCTTATGTTTCTGCCAAACCTATATTTTTCAAGATAATTAGGCTCTTGGTTTTGACAAGTGTTTTAATAAATATACCCTAAAAACGCTGAGACAGCTAGCTTCAAAAACTAACAAATGCATTATGACTATAAAAAATACCAAGACTTTTGAATGGGACACCTAAAGAGAAAGTAACTTGTTTTCTGAAGTAAGTAATAGTAATTTGGGGGACATAAAAATTTATCATTAAATGCTGAATTGAATCAACCAGAAAAACAACAACAAAAACAAAAACTTAATCTACAAGCAGTAATCCTCATACAGCCTTTCTGGAATTCCAACTTTAATTATCTTCCATGACCTGAAAAAAAATCTACAAATACTTAAGAACTGCTCTGTCTTCTGGAACAATGCTATTGCTTAAAGTTGAGGCAGAATAGTAAGAAGGCAGGGAAATTTCTTGGCAACTGGAATGGGGTAAGTGAGACAGATAGCTGATTCAAACTAGCCACACCCAGCACCCTGACTCACCTGCCCCCTTCTCCCTTGCACACCCACTCTCTTAATCATTAAGCCCTCAGGACAATGAGGTTCTTATCGGCATCAAATAATCTTAGCAACAAAGACTTGGGTCTATAGACTACAGGGACAGAGTTTTGATCAAACTAGAGATAGCATCTAGGCCTCAGTTGTATTTCAGCTCCAGTCCCAGAAATCAACAAAATCAGATGAAGTGATGCCATGGCATCAGGACCATATGCAATAATCCCCTACCCTGCCACCAACCAGTCAGTAGAGAACAAACATGACCCTGACCCTATATGCTCATTTTGATGAAGCAGCATATTAAAAGGCACACCTGGAAAGCTGATGAATATTCTACTGAGATCCTCCTCTGAGACCTCCCCTAAAATTCCTGCCTTTAGAAAACATAAAAACCCTTAAGCCAAAGGACACAGTGCAGGGTCTCTCTAGAGCATGCCTGTTCCTTCTTTCTTTAGGCGAGTATCTTTGCTTTCTTTCTCCTAAGCCCTAAGTGTCCCCACAAGACTTGTAACCAGGGGAGCAGCAGGCATTGGCAGCTCATTCTGGGCCAACCTCCTGAACCTGTCTCCAAAGGCCCTTCTTTTCCCTCTGTAACTTGTTTCTTGAGTCCACGCAACCCAGCTGGCTCACTTCCTCTGCATCTGTGACTTTCTTTCTAAAAGGCCAAGGCAGTTCTCTGAGCAGCCTGCTTGATTCTTCTCTTCCAGTGTACTTTTTTTAAAATTTATCTTTATTGTTGACCCCTTCCACCCAGCACCCAACTGCCCATCCCAGGCCTTCACCACACTTTTAGTACAAAAGTACTTTAGTGTACTTGTGCTTTGTATGCTAAACAAACTTTCTCCTGCACTAGAGTTCTTGGCTTTGAATTTTTTCTTTGCTATCTCAAGAATCAAGAGCTGACATCAACAGTAACAAAGTTATTGTGGATTTTATGAGAAAGTGAAAGATCAAAAGTAGAGGTGAAAATAGGATTTCTATGGTGTATTACAAAGTATTGTTTGCTTCAGCCAACCCGGTTCCTGGCAGTAGATTCTGAAAAGCATAGTAAAATTAATGTTCTGTGAACAAGTAAAGGCCTTTAAATTTTCACTTAGCTCTGTTATTAAAAACAAAAAAAAAGACACAGAAATGAATACTTCAAAAGTAGAACTTGAACTCTTCCATGTGAATTTGTGTAGCCTTTTCTTTTAACCTTTGATTCTTTCTCTTAGATGTAGAATGAAACTTGATATGATCAGAATTCTGGCTCATTGGTTCCAGTTAAATAAGACTTTGCAGTTTAAAACTGGATGAGTCGTTGCGCTCATATAGCCCAAATTAGCTGACATCTAGCCAATGGCATACTGTGAAAAAATGCTCTATCCTGGGCCTTTACATGTCTTATTTTATTTGAGCTCTAATGCTTCTTTTATGCCTGATAGGGAGAAGAAAGAAAAGGAGTTTTTCAAGCAGCATATATAGCAATGGATGGAGCAGTATTCTTTTACTCTACCAGCCATTAGCCTACACTTATTTTTCAATATTGTGTGATCTCTTCTGTAACCTACCCCACAATTCTTTTAACATTTACATTGTTTCTGTAAATGATGAGCTGTTAGCTAATAAGTGACTGCAGATAAATAGCCTGTTTGCTTCAGAATTCTAGGAACTAACTTCAAAAGAAGCAGACTCCAACCTTCGGACATTCCAGCTCCAGGAGAGTTGTTGACCTTCAACCGGTTATCTGAACAGAATGTGTTGACTTATACATAGTCCCCTCAGTGGAGAACTCTCAGCTGTCTCCTTTCAATTCCTTTGTTCTGTTTTCTTCTTCCTCCCTCCTCCCTCCTTACAAAACCCCCTGCCCATGCCAATTGCTAAGATGGTCTCTGCTATGAGAGTTCATCATCTCAAGCTGCTGCTTCTTGAATAAACCTACTTTCCTTCCACCAGCCCTTGTCTCCAATTACTGGCTTTCAAGCAACAGCCAGCCAAACCTGGTTTTGGTATCACTTCCTTCAGTAAAGAAATTTACTTCTAAAGTATATGTCTAACTACTATGCTGTACACTTGAAACTAATACAAAATAATATTAAATGTAAACTGTAATTGAAAAATAAAATTTGCAAAAAGAAAAGAAAGAAATTTACTTCTTTCTATTGTGTTCCACAGTGATTTTTAGAAAGAAAACATCAAAACAAGGACTCTTTTCTTGTTGAAATTCCTAAAACAATTAAGGTAGAACTATCAGGAACTGTAAGGAAAAGAGAGATTTTTAACATACATATGTAAAGTATTATTGGTACTTTGGCTTCATATTTTTAGATAATATTGAAAGCATCATGTCAGAGTTTAGCAATAATTTTTGCTTTTATAAGTATTATATGAAATAATTTCCTACAATTAAAGGTATTTTAAATTTACTGAATTAACCCAGCCAGGCGTGGCTCAGCGACTGAGCATCGACCTAAGACCCAGGAGATCGGGGTTCGATTCCTGGTCAGGGCACATGCCCAGGTTGTGGGCTGCAACCGATCAATGACTCTCTCATCGTTGAAATCAATAAAGATATATTTTTAAAAATAAATAAATAAATAATAAATTTAATGAATTAAGAAACAATTACAACACAACACGATGAATTCAGAAGTGAGTTATCTCTGTTTATGGATTCTCTGTGCCTGAGAGTCTGCAATCTAGCCAAGGTATGTTTTCAGTGGGTCACCCATCTGGACATTTAGCCACCTCATTTAAATTCCAATAAAATTGAACAACTAGAATTTCTAAAACACTAGGGAAAAAGAGTTAAAGATGATCATAAATAATCTCACATATTTGTGCAATGGAAAGAAAGACTTCTCAAGTGTATTAGAAGTAATTTTCATGAAAGTGAGAAAACTTTTTGTCAGTCTCAACTGTGGTTTCCAACCTGCAATTTCAGACCCCAAGACTTAGGAATTCTTGCCAAGAATCCATGAACCCATATGTAAATGAAACATTTAAAGTAGAATGGCTAAATAATATTTCAAACAGTTTTGAAACACTATTTTTCAAAAGCATTAATGATGCTTTGTTATTAATTAAAAATATATTATTTTAAAGTAATTTTTGACATCATCTTAACTTTTTATTGTGGTTGATTTAATCAGCAGACATTAGAAATACAGCTACAGAGAAGGGATGATAGCAGCACTCTCACAAGAAGCAGTGTGCCCTTGCGCCCAGCCATGGATTGGGTTTACAGCTAAAATACTATGTAGCCAGCTTGGAAAAACAAAGGAAATATAGGTGATTGGACATATTTTGAGTACGGAGCACTGAAGAAACATCATAGGGTCTGGTAAGAAATGGGGGATAGAAAAGGGGAGTCCTCCCTGAAACTAGTGCTGGGCTGCGAGGCCTGAGGGTTAGAGGCTGCAAAGCTCCCTCCCCTCGGGAGTGTGGACCGGCCTCCAAAAGCGGGGATCTCACACCCGGAGCAGAGAAGGGAAGGAGAGCTCGGGCAGGGCAGGGAGAGTGACCCAGGGGAAGAGTGTGCCTGCAAGGAGGGGACGGCGCCTTCCCAGTGAAACAACAGCCTAATGGTGGCAACCGGGGCAGGAGACTTTCACCCCAGGTGCCAACTGCAGGAAAGGCTGTCCTGCAGGGTGTGGCTTCCGAATAGAAAGGGGCCAGAGGGCTGCACTCAGCAGCAACCTAAAGGGATCTTCTGCTTTCTGTAAGGCATTATGTAGGACCCCAGAAAACATTTGAACTGTGTGGCATGGGGAAGGGGAAGAGAGCCCTCCTGCCACCAGAGAGGGGGACCAGAGCTGCCGGTGCAGTGAATCAGGGATTTTTGACCTGATCTGAAGAGAACCGGGATAGTGTGCGGGGAGCTGCCCCAGCTTTTCTGAGATCAGCTATGCAGGAGACCTGTGTGGGGCTGACTTTTCAACCCCTCCTGCTTGGATCTGGTGCAAGAGTCCCAGATTCTCACAAAGCAGGTTCTCTGCCTGTTTGTTGCTGTGTGTATTTTTGATTGCTGAACAGACACCCACTTTCCTGGCTTGCATTGGAGGGGCAGACCAGTGAAAGCTGGGATTTGTGCCTGTGTTGTATAGAGCTTGAATTAAATACCCTGTGCAATCAGCCAACAAGAACTGGAAAAGGAGGGGTGGAGCCTGCCTGCCTCTCTTACAGGCCAGGAGCACCACCCCCAACAGGAAAGGGGCTGGTTCAGCTCACTGAAGCCCCAGATATCCCCTCAGGGCACAGTCCTGAGAAGGGAGGGAGAACAGCTCACAGGTTGACAATACAAGAGTAAGAATCTCAGGGACTATTGTTTGGGAACTGAAGGAAAAACTTAAAACCCCTTCTGGGGGCTGAGGAGGCAACATGCTTTCTTATGACCAAAGTCTCTGACCCCAGACCACTGAAACTGCCCATACAGAAAAGAAAACAGACTGAATTCAATCTGAACCTGCAGGAGGACATTATATGGGGAACTAGAATTGGAGGACATGGTGAAGACCGAGGAGTTGGCTTTGAAGCAGAGACTAACTTCCCCATAGTGAGTGCCTGACCGCAAAATCTCTAAGTAAGGGGAGCAACAGCCCGAGCTACACTAGCCATCCTGCACCCTAAAATCTCTTCAGAAGACTCTGCAGAAAGACCAGGCAACCACAAGGGGGAGGCAAAATAGCTGACAGGAGGAGGTGGTCCACAGGGAGCCTCAAACCAGAGGCAAACCTAGACAACTCCTGACATTGGTTGACACACAAGTACCTCCCAGGAGACTGGAAGTCAGCACACAAAACAGTGAGCCTCAGACAATATAAGCTGCCCAGATGACACTCACCTGGTTGACTTTTTAAATTTTTTTATTTTATTTTTTATTTATTTATTAGGGGGAAAAATGAATTTTTTTTTTTTAATTTTTAAATTGATTTTAATTTTCTTTAGGATTTGTTTTGTCTTGCTTTGCTTGTGTGTTTTTTTTGGGGGGGGTTGGTTTGCTTTGTTTTTTGTTCTATTATCAAGATTTTCTTGATATTGTTTGCTTTATTACTGGGATAGCATCATTATAATCAATAAATTTATTGCTTTTCTCTATTGTTCCTCTATATCTCTTATTGGCCTCCTTCCCTGCCCTTGCTGTACCACTCTCTCTCTTGTTGTTCCATTGGCATAACTTTTTTTTTCTTTTTCTCCCCCTTTTAGTCTTTGTCTTCCTGTCTTTTTGTTTGTTTGTGTTTGTCTTTTTATTTTAAACCATTTTCCTATTTCTGCTCTCTACTATTATTTTTTTTTGCTAGCCCTTCTTTCCTTTCAGATTTTTTCTCTGCCCATTTTATCTCCCAGTAACCACTATTTTTTGAATTTTTATTTTATTTTATTTTATTTTATTTTACTTTTACTAGTAGCAATAAATCTTGTTCTCTCTTTCTTTTTTGCTTTAGTACTTGTGGTCTCACTTCGCTTTCCAATTCTACTTTCTCCTGGGTGGTTTTCATTGTGATTGTCAATATATTTTGTAAGTTCTTGTTTGTTTCCTGGAAGTTTGGTTGTGTTTTGTTTTTACCTGTCAACACCTGCAAAACAGCTCACACAACGTGGTTGTGGCTGAGCCTCACAGTTTGCAAACCTGAGAGGAGGGTCCTCCCATGAATAGATCAACAACAATCTAGACCCAATCACAAAAGGAGAGACCAAAGAACCTATAAAAGGGACACCCAAAAAAGGGACACGCCTAGAGCAAATAGCTCAGAAGTATAAGAAAAACACACCTCTGGGTCCCACTGGACATACATTACCAAATCTCATCCGACAAGACTGAAAGACAGCAAATATATCTAATATACATATAAAAACACTAAGAGTCACTAAAATGGGGAGACAAAGAAACAACTCCCAAGCTAAAGAAAAGGAAAAATAGCCAGAAAAATACCTTGATGAGATGGAGTTAAGCAAGTTATCAGAAATAGAGTTCAGAGTGATGGTTATAAAGATGCTCAAGGAAATTAATGAGAACAAGACACTTAATGGGAAGGTCCAGAAACTTAGTGAAAGCATGAAAAAAGATATAGATGTGATAAATAAGAACCAGGCAGAAATGAAGAATACTATATATGATATCAAGAATACGCTGGAAGGAATTAAAAGCAGGCTTAATGAAGCATAGAACAGAATAAGTGAATTAGAAGATAAGGTAAAAAAAAAAACAACAACACTCAATCAGAGCAGCAAAAAGAAAAAACATTTAAAAAGCATGAGGATAGTTTAAGGGAACTTTAGGACAACATGAGGAGAAACAACATTTGCATCACAGCGGTGGCAGAGGGGGAGGAAAGTCAGCAAAAGATAGAGAACCTAGTGATACAAAACTTCCATAAGGTGGTGAAGGAAAAAGCCACATGAGTTCAGGAAGCACAGAAGGTTCCAAACAAGAGGAACCCAAAGAGACCCACTCCAAGAAACATCATAATTAAAATGGTAAATGTTAAGGACAAAGAATATTAAGGGCTGCAAGAGAGAGACAAGCAGTGACCTACAAGGGAGCCTCCATAAGGTTTCTCAACAAAAACACTTCAGGCCAGAAGACAGTGGCATGAAGTTCTCCAAGGAATGAAAAGCAAGAACCTGCAACCAAGATTGCTTTATCCAGCAAAGCTATAATTTAAAATTGAAGGTGAAATAAAGAGCTTCCAAGACAAAAGAAGGCTAAAGGAGTTCAATACCACCAAACCAGCATTGCAAGAAATGCTAAAAGGACTGCTTTAAGAAGAAGAAAAAGATACATTGGCATAAAGGAGGGAAATAGCATTAAATAAGTATATATCAATAATAACCTTAAATGTAAATGGAATAAATGCTCCAATCAAAAGGCATAGGGTTGCTGAATGGATAAGAAAACATAATCCATATATATGCTGTCTACAAGAGACCCACATGAGAGCAAAAGATTCACATAGGCTGAAAATGAAGGGATGGGAAAAAAATATTCCATGCAAATGGAAACTACATAAAAGCTGGAGTAGCGATACTTATTTTTGACCAAATAGACTTCAAAATAAAGGCCTTAACAACAGACAAAGAAGGGCACTACATAATACTAAAGGGATCGATCCAACAGGAGGAAATAACTCTTATAAATATATATGCACCCAATATAAGAGCACCTAAATATGTAAAAAATTTCTTGATGGACTTTAAGGGGAACACTGACAGCAACACAATCATAGTAGGGGACTTTAACACCCAACTGTCATCATTGGACAGATCTTCAGGACAAAAAATCAACAGGGAAACACAGGCTTTAAATGACACATTAGATCTAATGGATTTAATTGATATTTACAGAACATTTCATCCCAAAAGAGCAGAATACACATTCTTCTCAAGTGCACATGGAACATTCTCAAAAATAGACCACATGTTGTGGCGCAAGGCAAGTCTCTACAAATTCAAGAAGATTGAAATCATATCAAGCATCTTCTCAGATCACAATGCCATGAAACTAGAAATCAACCACTATAAAAAACTCAAAAATATTCAAACACATGGAGGCTAAATAGCATGCTATTAAACAATGAATGGGTTACCAATGAGATCAAGGAAGAAATCAAACACTTCATGAAAAAAAACAAAAATGAACAGACAACAAACTAAAATCTATGGGGCACAGAAAAAGCAGTCATGAGAGGAAAGTTCATAGCAGTACAGGCATACCTCAAGAAACAAGAAAAAGCTCTACTGAACCACCTAACACAACAACTAAAAGAACTAGAACGAGAACAGCAAGAAAAGCCCCAAGGAAGTAAACGAAAGGAAATAATAAAGATCAGAGCAGAAATTAATGACATAGAGACGAAAAACAAAAACAAAAAAAATCAATGAAACCAAGAGCTGGTTCTTTGAAAAGATAAATAAGATTGATGAACCTTTAGCCAGGCTCACTAAGAAACAAAGAGAGAGGACCCAAATAAATAAAATCAGAAATGAAAGAGGCGATATAACTGACCTAACAAAGAAACAAAGGATCATAAGAAAATGCTATGAGTAACTATATGCCAACAAGCTGGACAACATGGGGGAAATGCACAAATTCCTAGAAGCATACAACCTTCCAAAGCTGAATCAAGAAGAGGCAGAAAACCTGAATAGGCTGATAACAAGTAATAAAATTGAAGCAGTAATAAAAAAACTCCCAGCAAACAAAGGTCCTGGACCAGATGGATTTACAGGTGAGTTTTACCAAACATTCAAAGAATTAACACCTATTCTCCTCATACTATTCCAGAAAATTCAAGAGGAGGAAAAACTCCTAAACTCTTTTTATGAGGCCAGCATCACCCTAATCTCAAAACCAGATAAAGACACTACAATGAAAGAAAATCAAAGGCCAATATCCCTGATGAACATAGATGCTAAAATCCTCAACAAAATACTAGCAAATTGGATCCAACAATACATTGAAAAGATCATACATTTCAACCAAGTGAGATTTATTCTGAGGATGCAGGCGTGGTATAATACCCACAAATCAATAAATGTGATACACCACATACCCAAAATGAAATACAAAAATCATATATTCATATCAATAGACGCAGAAAAAGCATTCGACAAAATCCAGCACCCATTTCTGATAAAAACTCTCAGCAAAGTGGGAATAAAAGGAACATACCTCAACCTAATAAAGGCCGTATATGACAGACCTACAGCCAACATCATACTCAATGGGCAAAAACTAAAACCACTTCCATTAAAACAGGAACAAGACAGGGATGTCCACTTTCACCACTCTTAGTCAACATAGTACTGGAAGTCCTAGCCACAGCCATCAGACAGGAAGAAAACATAAAAGGCATCCAAATTGGAAAGGAGGAAGTAAAACTGTCATTATCTGAAGATGACATGCTATTGTACATAGAAAACCCTAAAGACTCCATCAAAGTACTACTAGAGTTGATAAATGAATTTGGCAAGGTAGCTGGATACAAAATTAACATCTGGAAATCAATGGCATTTTTATACACCAACAATGAACTCTCAGAAAGAGAAACTAAAAAAAAATATCATTTACCATTGCAACTAAAAAAATAAGATACCTAGGAATAAACTTAACCAAGGATGTAAAAGACCTGTACTCAGAAAACTACAGAACACTGAAAAAAGAAATAGAGGAAGATATAAAGTTGAAGAATATACCATGTTCATGAATTGGAAGAATTAATATCATTAAAATGTCCATACTACCCAAAGCAATCTATAGATTCAATGCAATTCCTATTAAAATACCAACAGCATATTTCACAGATCTAGAATAAACACTTCAAAAATTTATATGGAACCAAAAAAGACCCTGAATAGCCACAGCAATCTTGAGAAAGAAGAATAGAGTTGGAGGGAACACTTTACCAGATATCAAACTATATTACAAAGCCATTATCATTAAAACAGCTTGGTATTGGTATAACAACAGATATATAGATTAATGGAACAGAACAGAGACTCCAGGAATAAACCCACACCATTATGATCAGTTAATATTTGCAAAGGAGGCAAGAGCATACAATGGAATAAAGACAGTCTCTTCAATAGTGTTGGGAAAATTGGACAGACACATGCAAATAATGAAACTAGACCACCAACTTACTCCATACACAAGAATAAATTCAAAATGGATAAAAGTCTTAAATGTAAGTCACAAAACCATAAAAATCCTGGAAGAAAACATAGGTAGTAAAGTCACAGACATCTCACATACTGGAATTTTCACTGATGCTTCTTCTAGGGCAAGCAAGAAACAACAGAAAAAATAAACAAATGGGACTACAGCAAACTAAAAAGCTTCTGCACAGCAAAAGAAAACAGCCTCAAAATAGAAATCCCACAGTCTGGGAGAACATATTTGCCAAGGATGTATCTGATAAGGGGCTAACTTCCAAAGTGTACAAAGAACTCAGACTACTCAGCAAGAGGAAGACAAACCATCCAATTAAAAAATGGGCAGAGCCGGATAGCTCAGTCGGTAGAGCATCAGACTTCAAGGACATGGACAATGGTGGGGAGAGGGACTGGGGAGGGGGAAGGAACAGGGTGGAACGGGTCATTGGGGAAAAAAAGGGACATCTGTAATATTTTAAACAATAATAAAACTTAAAAAAAAAAAAATGGGCAAAGGACCTGAATTGACACTTCTCCAAAGAGGACATATGGATGGCCAAGAGACACATGAAAAAGTGCTCAACATCACTAATCATCAGAGAGATGCAAATTAGAGCCACAATGAGGTATCACTTCACACCTGTCAGAATGGCTCCATCAACAAATCAACAAACCACTCCTGCTGGCGAGGGTGTGGAGAAAGGGGAGCCCTAGTACACTGCTGGAGGGAATGCAGACTGGGGCAGCCACTATGGAAAACAGTATGGAGGTTTCTCAAAAAATTAAAAATGGAACTTCCCTTTGACCCAGTGATCCCAGTTCTAGAAATATATCCTAAGAATCCTGAAACACTAATCAGAAAGAATCTATGCACCCCTATGTTCATAGCAGCACAGTTTACAATAGCTAAGATCTGGAAACAGCCCAAGTGCCCATCAGTAGATGAGTGGATAAGAAGCTGTGGCACATTCACACCATGGAATACTAAGCAGCTGTGAAGAGGAAGGATCTTGTACCCATGGGGCAGTATGGATGGACCTGGAGAATATTAAGCAGGGCAAAGAAAAACAAACATCACATGACCTCACTTATATGTGGAATCTAAAGAACTTAATAAACTGATGAATAAAATAGATTCAGTAACATGGAATCATGGATCTGACTGACAAATCTGAGAGGAAAGGGGGGGGGGGGGCTGAGGGGAGATTAACCAAAGAATTTATATGCATAGTTGCATAACCCAAGGACACAGGCAATAGTGTGGTGGAGTCCTGGGTCAGGGAGTGGGTGCGGGGTGGAAGGAGTCAATGGGCAAAAAAAGGGGATATCTGTAATATTTTGAACAATAAAAAGATAAATCAGAAAAAAAAAAGAAATATAGCTAAAGGTATCCCCAAAAAGTGTATACACACTTTAACAGCTAATACCTCAATTTTGAAAATGAAATGTATTTTAATAAACGTTGCCTTTATAACTATACAAAGTGTGTGTATACAGTGGGGGGAGGGAACCCTATATTGTTCAAGTGGAGAAGAGTCCATGAAACTTTTACTATATATATAAAAAAAAAAATACCCTCTATGACAAGAATTCTGGGAACCACCATCTTCAGGCTTCCTGAGTTGTAAACCTAAGCATGTTCAGAAATGATTCATTTTCTACATAACCATCCCTTTTGGAAAATCATTCATCTCTGTGTTACTGGATGAATACTTATCTCTTGCTATCACTCTTCCTTGTTAAAATTTTATAATCATAGATAAAACTTTTCATGATTTTAGAAAGATCTCCATTTTTATTCCAACAGGTTGAAAGGAAATTCATTTTGTTTCTGAGAATAATAAATTGAATCCTAAGAGGATTTCTTTTTATCTCTTGGTTCCTTAAAGTCAGATTTTTCTTTTAACTAATGGCAAGCCATCTTTCATTTTTTTAAATGCCATTACCCTAAGAATGTTGGCTTAATTTTTTTGCAATTTAAATGGTGGAGTCATAGAGCAATGATGATTTTATTATACAATTAAGAACCCAGAATATAAAAAATTAGCCAAGATAGTAAATCTATTAGTGCTCTCTCACAGCCAAAATTAATTTGCTTACCACCAGATTATTAGTCACAATTCAGCTACATATTTAATACAATAAAAAGAAATAGTTTAGTAATATGTTTTCTGTTCAGAAGAGGCCTCAAGTAGCTCTTGATATGAGATCTAGGGTTAACAGAAAATTTCAAATACATGATCACATTATTCTACACATAAATTGATTACAGTTGTCATTGATTGTAGGTTCAAGATCAAGAGAGTGATTCAATTTGAGTAGGTGTTGTTTTGAATAAAATAGGCTTGAGGACCATATCCATACTAATATAAGGCAAACTAAAGGACATCTTCCTACACCCCTGTTTATTTGATAAATTTTTCAAATATCCACTTGGTAAGGAAAACAAAAGTAAGGAACTCTATTTTCAATTGGCAATTGGGCATTAGGTATAAGAAATAGGTATGGATAGCTGGTCAATCCATTTAAGTCTTCAATCAACAGTATTTACTGAGTGACTTGTATGCTCCCAACATAAGGCTAGAGCTGAGCAGATAGTGGTGAATGAGATACTTGATGCCTTGTCCTCAAGAAACTTGAAATATATTGGGGATTCAGAAAGGAAAGAAATCACTACAAATTAGTGTCAAAGGGACTACAAAAGGTGTCAATCCAGGATGCTTTGAAATCATAGGAGGCTTTCCCAGTCCAATGATAAAAAAAATCAAGAAAGACTTTTCAGGAAAAGTTAGCGCAGCAACTGGTGGGGTTGTGGGTGGGGATGGGGTAGAAGAGTGTTTTGAGTATAGAGAAGAGTGTGCATGAAGGTCCCCAAGAGACAGAGCATGGATGGGATTGGGGAAGTGAAACTAAAAGGTTCAGCCTATTGCTATTAAGTGAAATAGGAAATAAAATTTCCAAAAGGTTTCATCGCTTTTGTGGACATCTACATCCAAAAATAGTGGCATAGTCAGTGTGATATTTTACATACTCCAGATACTTTATAAAGTGAGTGACAACTTCCAGCAATACAATGGAGTGAACAATATGGCAAACTTTGACTACATGAATGCTTTTGGAGGACATTGTGCTGGATTACCAGTTTGAGAGATTGGCATGCCCCTCTGTGAGCTAAAGGAAAATATTCTTCACTGGAATGCTGAGATGCCTCTGTGGGTTTTTCTTACATTTTCTGGGATACGTTTTTTGTGTATATATGCTTAAGTCAGTAATAAAATATGATCTAGACTGTAAATATTTTTTGATACAACAAATTTTAGTAAGTCATCTAGGGCTTAATGTGAGAGTAGACTGTGGTCAGGGAATTCAATCCAATGTTAGAACATCCATCAATGATGCCTTCATTCAAGATAACATGTTAGGACATGGACAAAAGTGTGGTGATTGCAGGGGGAGGGGGAAAAGGGCATAGAGGGGATAAATGGTGATGGAAAAAATAAAATAAAATAATACAAAAAATAATAATGTTAACCTGTCATAACAAGATATCTAGTTGATTGACATTCTTGTGGAGATTCCAAATTTCTTTCTTCCACCCTGAATTCCCACTTCTATCACTATACAGGCTTTAAATCAGACACCAAACCAAGAATGTGACACCTATCAACAGTCTCTTGGCACAATATTTCAATTTCTGTTTGTCAACTCCAACTGAAATGTAGGCAAAGCAAACATTACACTTCCAAGCCCCAGACAGTCTAGTGCTGGGGGCTTGAAGAGGGGAAAGGAAGCTATGGGATGTCAGTGGATCATGCAGGTGTTCCTAAAGATGATCATAACAGAACCACATGTTCTGTACTTCAAAGCATTAACACTAGAAACAATAATTATTCAACATAAGACATAAAAACTAGAGATGTGCTAGAGCTATTCGAAACATCTGTTTGGATTACAGCTAAATTGTAATTAAGGGGTTGCAAAGTCTAGTCAGAGCATACATTTCTAGAACTAAATCTTAGGATGCTATTTGCATAAATTGTAATGTAAACTGTACCCCCAGGAGTTTTGTAGTGTGGAAGTCCTATTAGTAAGAATATTTAGATGATTGATGCCCATCTGCAAAGTATCTCTTTCTATGAGTTCATATGCTTTGGAGGTGGTACTTTTTCTGTTTCTTTTTCTCTCTTTCTTTCTTTCTTTCTTTTTTTTTTTTTTTTTTTGGCTAAGGTGGTAATTTATGAGCGTGACCACTGGAAGAGGAGGGGGAAAGTCAGTGGAAAAAACAAACGGGTGTCTTTCCCTATTCCTTTCTCTCCATACTCTCCTACCCAAACACACACCTAGTCAGACAGGCTACTTTTGAGCCTCACTGGAGAGGGAAATTGGGCACAAAAGACAAGAGTTGCGTTGATGAAAAAGTTTATAAAACTGGCTTGTTCTTGCCCAGCTAGCGTGGCTCAGCGGTTGAGCATCCACCTATGATCCAGGAGATCACGGTTCGATTCCCAGTCAGGGCACATGCCCGGGTTGTGGGCTCGATCCCCAGCAGGGGGCGTGCAGGAGGCAGCCGGTCAATGACTCTCATCATTGATGTTTCTGTCTCTCTCCCTCTCCCTCCTCTCTCTGAAATCACTAAAAATATATATTTTTTAAAAAACTGGCTTGTTCTTGAGCCAAGTTCAATGGAGAGAGATGGAGAAGGCATTCATTTCAGTTCAGCACTGGGATCCAGCAGCAGCAATGGAGACCAAACAGTAGCAATTATGCCCAGCTGAGAAGCCACAGTGGCATGTAAGGACCAGAGTGGCAGTGATAGACACAGCCAGCCATGATTAGGCCAGAGCTGATCAGGGTTAGCTTTGTACAACACTGCCCCAGGAACTCCGCCCACATATTTTGGAGAGCCTTTGAAGAGGAGCTAAGGTCTAAGAACAGCAAAACAATTTTGGGTATTACTGTTAGTGTGATCACATAGTTCCTCACAGGCTGGAGCAGCCTGAGATATTTGGGTTTCAAAAAGGTAACTTCAATTTGAAAAATAAACATATAAACTTAGAACTCTTGCTTTCTTACATACCATGAAAATACACACAGTGGTTAAAAAAAAGAATGGTCAATGTTGTTTAATAACTATTGCAGCTGATTTTGAAAACCCATTGCATCCTAATTATCACAAATTTTTAAAAAACTAGGATGGGGCTGGTAGGACGGGGGAGTGGAAACAGAAAGAGCTGGAGAGATTCTGGATGGATGAGAAAAGTAAGCCAGGGAGAGGTCCAGCCTCTGCCTCCTGGGGCTGCCCAGCATGCCTGCCTACCCCCTCCCCAAGTGCCCCTTCCTAAAATAACTATGACACCCATCTCCATTTGTCTCAGAGACAAGCCATGCAGAGTTTGCCTAAATAGCTCTATTGACTGACTGATCTTCACTTCCGCAGGTATTTGCTCGGGTCAGCAGCAGCTTTTCTCAGCCTCCAGTACAGCTCAGGTGCTCAAGAGTAATCCATGTGTAAGATTATATTGTAGCGGGATGACTAACTCCGCCAGCCAAACTCAACCTTTCTTATAACAAAGTATTTATTCAGCTTTTCTTGCTAGATGGAACTAAGCCCAGGAACGTTAGAGCTGAGAATTTCTTCTTTGTACCAAAGCTGTAACACCGAGCTGGGATGTGATTAAAAACTATCACTAAGCAAAAAAGTAAACAAGCTAAAGCAAGGGTGAGATGGCTGGCTCAGAAAATGGCTTAAGAACAGGACCTCTCTTGCTGGCATTCTATTTGCTCTAGTACATATCTATCCATCCATCAATCCATCTTAATTTCTTTTTTGATTCATTTTCAAAGCAAACAGCAGACACCACTAAATTTCTCCCCAACACTTAAACCTGAAGATCCTCGGATTTTAATGCTAAAAGGAAACATTGGACAAGAACAGGCACACTCCTCTCTCTGTGGACCAGGGTTGGCTGAGTGGTGCATGTACCTTCCGTTTAAAATAGTAAATGACATTTTTCAAAAGCTACTTTTCTTCAAAATGTGGTGCCTTGCAAAGTTAGACAATACCTTTCAAGATCCTTGGGATCCTGTTTCTATTATGATGAAGAGAAATAAATTCCCGTCAGTAGACACACAAACCAAGGGCAAGCATACACCTGTAAGCTCCAAATTAATTCCAAAAGGCATTTCTGGGTTATAGGACAGTCACTGCTTCCAAGTCAGTGTAACTCCTAGGGTGTTATTCAATTCAGAAGAGAAGGAACAGCAGACTGGGGCGGGGGGGGGGGGTGCCTTGGGAGAACACCCATGAACAACAATAAAGGGAGAAGCCTGAGCTGGTGACATTACAGAGGACTGTACCATCCAGCTGGCGTGGCTCAGTGGTTTGGTATCGATCTATGATCCAGGAGATTGCGGTTTGATTCCTGGTCAGGGCACATGCTCCGGGTGTCAGGCTTGACCCCCAGTAGGGAATGTGCAGGAGGCAGCCAATCAATGACTCTCTCATCATTGATGTTTCTATCTCTCTCTCTCCCTCTCCCTTCCTCTCTCTGAAATCAATAAATACATTTTTTTTTTTTTAAAGAAGAAGACTGCATCTCTCTGAGTCTGGGAAAAGCAGGCTAAGTGTTATCTATTCTGAATCACATTGCACTGGTTTTTTGTTCCCCAAAGGGCTTCATAAGAAAACAAAATAAAAATTTTACAAGGTCAATACTTAATTTTACAATAAGACATTTAACTTGGCTTACTTATAATCTGATTTAATTTTTTTCACAGCAACATTTCATTTTGAAAATAATGTCATGTAAGCAATACAAATAAAACTCCCCTGAAATTTAATTCATCTCAAGGTTCAAGTGTATGATTATAATATTTGAGGTACATCTTAACTATGTTATAGTTTTCCAATGCTGAAAACAATATGCTAAGCAGTCTTAGTTCAAAGTGTTGTCTAAAACATTTAAGAAAAGAATTGTTTTTCTTGTGGACTGTGAGTAGCAATTAAAAGGAATATTGAAGCCTAAAGTTTGAGGTTTTTTTTAACTATGATATTTAAGAAGCAACATAGTCCTGCTCTAACAGACACCAACTCATCACTGTGGAGTTTAAAGTTAAGATCAGCTCTATTCAGCCCTGGCTGGTTGCTCAGTGGTTAGAGCATCGGCCCATGGACCCATTACTGCTAAAGGGCAAGTACCATGGTTGCAGGTTCAATCTCTGGCCCTGGTCCGGGCTCGTGCGGGAGGCAACCAGTCAATGTGTCTCTCTCGCATTGATGTCTCTCTCTTTCCCCTCTTCCCCCACTTCCAGTCTCTCTAAAAATCAATGGAAAAAAATATCCTCAGGTGAGGACTTTAAGAAAAAGATCAGCTCTATTCAAAAATTAGCAGATGAGTGGTTTCTGGATAGGGTTGCTACATTTACCAAATTAAAATATAAGACACCCAGTTAAATTTCAATAAGTATATCCCACTGAATTTCAGATAAACAACCAACGGCTTTTTGTGTAAGTATTTACCAGATATTGAATGGCACAAACACTAGAAGATATTCTTTGTTTATCTAAAATTCAAATTTAACTGGGCATCCTGTATTTTATTTGGTAATCCCATTTCTTGAAGGCATTTGGAAGGCTCCCAAGTTCACTCACATAAAAAGATCTCCTTCTGAGATTTTAATTTCTTCTATTGGTATAGTTTCACCTTCATTAAGCTAAGCATTGATTTCTTCCTGAGGTGAAGAAAAGGAAAACTTCCCTATTAAAATTCACAGTCCCACTATGCAATCTGTACAAGAAAGACACAGTTCTACATCTTCTGATATGGAATGATCTCCAAAATAAATTAATAAGTGAAAAAAGCAAGATTCAACAACACGTGCACACTGGGTACTTGGGGGAGCTGGGGACTGTGGGAAGAAGGGGTCGGCTTTTTTATTCTACTATTTTGTACATTTTGAATTTTCTATCATGTGTATATATTATTGATTCAAAGACAAATAAGTGTAAATGAACAGCCAAAAAAGCAAAACAAAAATATTTCTTCCCAAGCAAAACAAAACAGAGCATCCCAAGAGATGTCTATTATTTGATGAAAATTATTAACCCCTCTGATTCCCTGCCTGACCTTATCAGGTCACCTTAAGAGCTCTGGAAACCTGGAGGTGAACTATAGTCGTGCATGGATTCTGCCTCTTGCAAAGTATCTAGGGATGCGAAACAAGCAACAGATGATCATATTTCAGAGGAAAGAAGGAAGAGGGGTGGAGGGTCAGAAGACATTAACCAAAGAAGTTATATGCATATATGCATAACCCATGGGCACAGTCAATAACGGGGTGAAGGCCTGGGGAGGGGGTGGGAGTGAAGTGGAGGGGGTCAATGGGGGGGGTTAAATGGGACACCTGTACTTTCAACAATAAAGATAAATTTTAAAAAAAAATAGAAAAAGTATCTGGTATTTTAAAGTGGAAAAAACAATCTCTTTTATATAAAGCTGTAAACTTTATCTGTAAAAGTGTGCTTCTTTTATATGCTTTTATACATTTTACTCTCTGCATTCTCGACACATTCCTCCTCTCTGTTTTTACTCACCCTGGGCTTAAACACACACACACACACACACACACACACACTCCCCTTCTAGCATAAGATGAGAAATATAAGATGTCCCTTTGTGAATAGTAGACAACACGGGTCTGTTTTGATCTAAGTTTTTCCAGCCACATGTTCAACACAGACTTCCATTACAAAATCAATTTTCAGGCTACATGGATAGAGGTTAATTTTAAAGGAAAGAACAAGATCATAATTAAATCTAATGTTTGACCTAAGCAAAGCCAATGAAACACACACAGACCATTAGCAACATTTCAGACTAATTAAAAATACACTGAGATGTTTGACAAACCCAAAAATCCTAGTCAGGAGTAATTCACCTCAGTTTACATTCAAAATAAAGCTTTGTTTACTGATCTGAGCTTTCTCCTGGGGGATATTCAATACCTCACGCTTCTGAGCCATCTCCTCCCCTTCCTGGCTCTCACCACATCTTCTTTTTACTCAGCTCTGGTAGCTCCTGATATCCTGCTTTGTTCTTGAAGCTTTTCCAGGGTAACAAAAGGGCTGTTGACCCCTCGTTCCCCAGCTGAACCTGCATCTGCCTCTTTGTTTATTTGGTTACCCGTCCACAATAATTTATTGAGCATCTATTATGTGCCAGGCACTGCTCTAAGTGTAGGCAAAATCGCTTCTCTTGTACAGCTTATATTCCAGTTTGAGGAGACTGGGCAAAAGGCAAAGTAATCAAAAGTAACTGAGGCAAGTTTACATTTTAGAAGGTGCAGTCTGGAAAGGTGTTCCTGACTTTCCAGAAAGGTAGAATGGAGCCCTGTAGATATCTAAGGGAAAGAGTTGTAGACAGAGGAAACAAAATGCCAAGACATGAGTCTGGAGCATACTGAGTATGTTTCAGTACAATAAAGGTGCTGAGGTGACTGGAGCAGAATGAGAAAGGAAGAGGAAACAGGAGATGGAGTCAGAGAGGTACGACGTGGCCAGATCGTGACAGCTTTCTGAGCCATCGTAAGGATTTCGGATATTACAAATATCTGGATCCACTTAACACTAACTCCCCATTTTCCCCCTCCTCTTGGCCCCTGGCAGCCACCATTCTTTCTGTCTGTATGCAATGATAATCTTTAACAAGTACTGTAACAAGTTATGAAAACAAGAGTTCTTTTACAGCAAGAAATACATAGAAAGACTTCCTCAATAATTTGAAAATAAGATAAAAATATTATCTGAGAAATAAACTTTAATAGCAGATAATAAATAATCAATAAAGTCATGTTGAAGAGTGAGAATGACACAGGCTATGATGGACAATCTTCCCCTTCCCACCCTGGTTCTCTATCCAACCACACTGGCCTTCTGTTTGTCTTAAATCATACCTAGGCCTTTTCCAACTCTTATTGAAGATATAAAACATCTGAACAAATAGAAAGACATATGTATTCTTCAACAGAAAGACTTGGTATCATAAAAAGTCATTTTCCTATAATCAAACATAATTCAGTGAAATATTAGTTATAATCCCAATGGGAATTTTTAAGTGTGTGTGTTATGTAACATTAAGTTGGTTCCAACTCCTGGTGAGCGTAGGAATGAGTGATGTCCACAATATCCTGTCCTCAACAGCCCTGCCCAGCTCTTACAGACTCCTGCCTATGTCTGTTTTTATGGAGTCAATCCGTCTCATATTTGGTCTTCCTCTTTTTTAGCTGTCTTCTATTTTTCCCAGCATTATTGTCTTTTCCAAAGAACCCTGCCTTCTCATGATGCATCCAAAGTAAGACAGCTTCAGTTTTGATGTTTTTGCCTCCAGCGATATTTCAGGCTTAATTTGCTCTAGGGTCCACTTGTTCATTTTTCTGCTGGTCCAGGGTATCCATAGAGTGCTCCTCCAACACCATATTTCAATTTCTTAAAAAAAATTTCAAGTACATATATATTAAAGTCCCTCTAAGTCTAAACACCCAAAAAACTACTGAAGAGAAGGTTGGAATATATGTGAGAAGGCTTAGCTTAGATATTAAACATATTATAAAACCACTATAGTCAAAATAATGTAATATTGGCATAGAGATGTGCAAATAAAGCAGTAGAGTGGAATAGTGATCCCAGAAATAGATTCCAGTAAATGTATTAAAATATAAGATATGATAAAGATGGAATTTAAATTCAATAGGAAAGGAATAGTGTATTTGATAAGTGGTACTGTCACATCTGTATATACATGCTGAAGAAAATAAAATTGAATCCTTAGCACACACCACATCCAAAACTAAATTCCAAATGGATTAAAGATTTAAATGTAAAAAATAAGCCCAGCTGGCCTGGCTCAGTGGTTGAGCATCGACCTATGATCCAGGAGATCGAGGTTTGATTCCGGGTCAGGGCACATGCCCAGGTTTTGGGCTCCATCCCCAGAAGGAGGTGTGCAGGAGGCAGCCGATCAATGACTCTCTCTCATTGATGTTTCTGTCTCTCTCTCCCTCTCCCTTCTTCTCTCTGAAATCAATATGTATTTATGAAATAAATATAAAAAATAAGCAATAAAATCCATAGAAGAAAAATCTCCCTGGGGGGCATCAATGCCATTGATCTCCCCAGCAATCTCAAAAATCCTTTGCAAGGCCCTGCTGTTGACATCCCCATGGCCAAGGTAAGATCCACTGCTGATCTCTGTAAAATGCCAGTCATTATCAGAATTAAATGGTTTGATGAGCTATTTGCAGACAGTGCTACCAATCTAAAGCAGTCCTTCATTGTTTTTGTGTTTTAATGGCTATTTCTTTGGAAGGGCCTTGCTTAGGGAGCTTTTACATACTCAGGGAGGAGATGGCCTGAACACTTCCAGGTAGAACAGGGACCATCAAATCCTAAGTCCATTGCAAAACATCTGATGTCTTCTTTCATACTCTCCCAAGAACTAAAACCAAATCGTTAACCTGGAAAACTTTATCTATGCCCTTCCTCCAGAAGAGATGGACTTGTCAACAGTTTCCCAGAGAGGTAGAATAGTTCCCATTCTGCATCCCCTCCTTTGTTTTAACCAATAGGATGTTAGTACACATAACACAAGCAGAAGCATGAAATTTGCTTGCAACGCTGAGCATGCCATTGCCATTCCCATGAACAGAGTTCTCCTGCATAACCGCTAATCACTTAACTAGGGCCCCAAAATGAAACACAAGGAGAAATTAATCCACCCCAGTCAACTCTCAGAACAAAAGCATAAAGCAGAACTTCCCCAGCTGACCTACAGACCCACGAGCAAAATAAATGCCAGTTAGTATGCCACTCAGATTTTGTGATCACTTGTTACAAAGCTATAGCTGACTGCTAAATACATTTACAATGTTTCAATTAACACCCACAGACTCAAGGTATGGGAACAGTTAATAACATTCAGAAGTTCTTGTCAGGGGGCTAGAAAAGCCCATATGAAATCTTTCTTTTATTCTGACTCTAATTTTGAAGAGGCAGGCTAGCTATTTCTTCAACCATAACGCACACCATGTTAGTATTGCTTACAATGGTAAGCAAGATAAATCTTTTCCAAATCTTCCCTAAGACTTTAGTTCGGTAAAGAACTTGGAAAGTAAGCAGAGCATTTTAATCCCATGTGAGGAATGCTATGATACAGGAAACACACAATGTCACATGAGGCTGTCATATGAGTACACAGTGCCATACCTAATGAAGACCTGAGGAATCCAGCAAGTCTGAATGAGGAGACATCTAAGTTGGGACCTGAAGGATGAAGGGCAGCTAAGCGGTTGAGAAGAGTGTAGAAAAGCAGCTGTCAGTGACGAGAAGCCAGCTTTGCGACCCCAGAGATAAATGAGCATATGGCATATTGGAAGATTTGAAATCCTATGGTCTGAAGTAAACAAGTCACAGAATGGGGGAAGGGAAATGGGAAAGGGAAAAAGAGAAAAAACAGTCCGAAATCTGATATTTCTCTTTTTTTTCTTCCAAATCTGGTATTTCTTCTCTTTTCCTCAACATTCTTCTTCTGTGAAGGGCAGAGTGTAATACATTTGGTATCCAAAGAACATTTTTTTTCATGGCTATTCCCAAAAAGTTTCTCGTCAGACATCAGAGAGAACTAACCTAGAGCTAGAGAGAGGTAAATATTTGGCTATTATGCAGACAGTGTAAGCAAGTGCTGGCCCAAATATAATTTTCTTAAAAACAATATGTAGGAAAGTTTTAAATATTCAAGACCTTTTAAAACCTACTTTTTAAGGAGTTCATAGTCTGTTAGTGGATAAGGGAGAATAAGACATTCACCAATAAAGCTAAGATACGAAATTTTAAAACAAAATGAACTTTGTGGACCCACCGTTTCTTTTGCTTCAACTACTCCCCATTTATGTGGAATTTTCTCTCCACCTGCTTTAACTGGCCAAGTTCAAACTCTTCCTATTCATCAATCCCTATAATAACTTATCTCAGGAAAATTGCTGAGGTTCATTTATACTAAAGTATAATTGTCTGATAAGGCTTAAAGGACAAATACCATTTAAATTGCAATTACATTGCAATGGGCTGGCAAAGCACTAAACTAAGAATATAATTGCAGGCATCAACCAAATGGTGGCAGATTGAGACCTGCCTTTCCTCATTACACCTAGCTTTTTCTAAGAGACAGAAAGTAATCTATTCTTCCTTTTAGGGTACAGTTCATTCTTGTTATTCTCAGTAGTTATGGTCTGAAAAGTCACCATGAATACTTGAATACTGTATTAGTGAATACTGAACCATTGCCCCTGGGGGAAATACAGGTTAGGTTCCTGAGAGTCTCCGGTCACAACATTTTCATCAACCGATCAATATTTAACCTTGTTTTATGTGTGTTTCTGTTTAAAGACACCTTATGTTGTATATATTGTTGATTCATTAACATTGAACTCATGACCAACAGCACCATAACTCATGCCTGAACAAAGCTTATCCAGCACACATATTTTCTCCTTGTGACACATGGCAGCCTTCCTGCACTTAGGAACATTAGATAACACTAGCAATACACTGGGGGGCCATTTTCAAGAGCAAAATTGCCAACATAGAGCACAAAAATGTAAAAAAATGTGGTGCTAAACAGACCACGGAAAGGACACCTGTTTACATTATGAGAGCTGAGACAAGAAGGCAGAGTGTGGCCTTTTTCAACCTCAGCTGGGAACACGGGTGACTCAAATTTTTTGCTTCACTGTGCATGTCAGAATGACCACAAAAGTGCCACGAGTATTGATTTTTGGTTTACAAATAAGTTTTAGAAAGTAGGTGAATTTGAAAATACAGAACCCACAAATAATAAGGACTGACTATATATGCATGACATTTTTTTTTACCCTTTCTGCCTACCCCCTGTTCACACACTGAGTAAACACTGTCCAGGACCCACCCCATTGCTGCTCCCACTCCTGTTACCATGTGCTGGTGTTCCCTGCTTCCAAATCCTGCTGGCACATCTTGTATAAATGAGTCCTATGTCTTTCTATGGGTTACATCTGCAGGTTGCTTGTATTTTGTGATCGTGTGTGTGTGTACATCCATACAAATAAGATCTTATAAATCTTTTTAGATATAGAGTGTATTCTCAAGATGTTTAAATGACTAGAATTTATTATGCAGAGGACTGAATATATCTTATTCTTTAAATACAGTGCTGTTTTCTATCTCTTTTGGAGATGGATGACTTGTCCCCCTGACATAAAGAGATATCTTCTTAGTATGTGCTTCAGAAATGTTTTCAGATATCCTGCTGAGTTGTTCTATCAACTTTTTATGCAGGGAATTAAGTTTTTCAGAATCTCCTTTCCTGTATGGGTCTGAGTTAGAGTAGGCCAGAAGTGAGTTTGTGTAAGATTTGGGATGCAGATTTGTGCTCTGAGGTCATAGTTGGTTAGAAGTGGTGACACAGTTGCAGAGGTATCAGCAGGTTCCAGATGGTCATCACTCTCTTCACCTCCACCTCAAGCTCTCCAGCCCCTGTTGACCAACAGCAATCTCAGGCCCACCATCATGTTCTTCTCTGCAACTTAGAGGCAGTGGCCCCAAAAAACCAACAGCTTCCAATGGTAATGCTACCGGCTCCCCTTTTTGGTGCCACTACAGCTTCTGGATGAGCCAAGCCCCAGGGTTTCCTCAGAAGCTCTGACTCGTTCACTGATGCCAAGGTTAGTTAGTGACCTTCCCCTGACCTTCAGCTCCCAGCTCCCATTGTTCAATGTTTGCTTTCCCAGCTCCTCCTCCACTGCCAAGATCTAATTCTTATAACAAATTTATTCTTTCATAATATTCATAGTGGTTCTGCTTCCCTGACTCATACAGTTATCACCTTCCAATTTCTCCTTTCAGTGTCAAGCATTACGAAGTGTGTAACAGGCATTCCTGTGGACAAACTAAGGCACGGAGCTGGAGCATCGATCTCTGCTGTTTGCAGACTGGTGTTAGGAGGCCACATGGCCTCCAACGAATCATCCTCAAGATGGCTCAGTGCCTCCATGTTATGATTTCTAGTTACTATGCCTTGAACACAGTCATTCCTTACACTTGCACAGCTCCTTACAACCTACGAGGTGCTTTTATGTACATATTCCAGGAAGCACCAATATAGGAAAGGCTTTCTCCATTTTACAAATGAAGAAAATAAGAAAGGTGAAGGTCATGAGGCTAGTAAGTAGCAGAGTTAAGACTCAAACTCAAGCCTCCCAGAAGGAATTTTTTTTCACTTCACTTAGGTGACTCAAAATCGAATGTAAAATATTAAGTAGGCACCTGTTGCTAATGGCTAATACCTTTACAACAACAAATTTTTCCTAAGACAGCTGCTCCCTCGGTGATTTAATTTATGTGCTATCATTAGCCATCTCCACAAGCAAGAAAAATTACAGGCATTTTCAGCAGGGCAAGTAGAACAAAATCGAACCTCAGGAAATTTTACAGGGCCAGAAGAGACCTGAGTAATCATTGAACATAGTAGACTCCTCTTGAGAATAAGGAGCATCTAGGCTAAGACTTCCTTGCTTCTCAAAGTATGGCCCTGGACCGGCAGCACCAGCATCATCTGGGAGCTTGTTAGAAATGCAGAGTCTCAGACCCTGCCCCAGACCTACTGCATCAGAATCTCTAAGGATGGGGTCCCAAGATCTGTATTTTCAAAAGCTCTTCATGTGATTCTTTAAGAACCACTAAAGTTTGAGATCCACTGGGCTAAGGTCACATAATTAATTTGTAACAAATCCAGCTCTTCTAATTTTTAAATTCAATGTTTTTTCTATGGTACCAAATGGCAAATAAATATCAATGTTACCTCTCACTGTCCATTCACCATTTCCCCAGGCAAATCATAGCTGAAAGTTTTATTTTGTATTATACCAAAATAAGGAGGTCCCCAAAAATATACTTTATAGAAAACTTTTTGTCTCATAAAATCCTTTAGATACTAGTTTTGAAATAACCTATAAGGAATTCTCCTCTGGCCATGTCAATCCATAGTTTTCTCTCTCTTCTGAATTGACTTGTCAGTGCATTTGTTTGATGCTGAGAAGTAGTTATGCTTATAGTCCCTACCTTGGGGAGATGTAATAAGAACAATTATGATGTTGGAAAATGTTAAAGTTTCCTGGCCAGAAACCCAAGTTATTCTGCTTATCTGTCTCTTTAGGAAGCCTGCACTCCCAAATGTGTGAAGATCTGGTCCTCCTTTATTTCAATAACAAGCCCAGTCTTCTCCAAAGTTATCTACACAGACCTAGGACAACATCTGTCTTGGAACTTCATATGATTCCATAAGGCTCTTCGGGTGCTATTATTGTGAACCATTTTAGATGAGTTGCTCTGTTTTGTTTGTTTTAGAATAGTTTACTGATTTTTAGAAAGAGAAGGAAGAGAGAAATATCAATGTGAGAGCTGAACATTGAATCCATTGGCTGCCTCCTGCACACCCTCTATGGAGATTAAGCCCGCAACCTAGGCATGTGCCCTGACTGAGAATTCAACCAGCAACCCTTTGGGGTACTGGACAACGCCCAGCAAACGAGTCACACTCGCCAGGCTTTGTTCGGGTTTTTATGCTATTCCAGAGAAGGCTCCTGTAGGTATATGGTAAGGGGAGGGGACGGCTGTGTCAGGTGCCCCCCCAATTGGCCTTTATTTTGAAAGCTGGGGATTGTTCTTATTGTCAAAGCTGAGAAGAGGCCTCCTGGAGCAAAGCTCTGTCTACTCAGAGATGCCCCTGAGGGACAGAACAAAGGATGCAGGTAGAGAGTTCTTTTTTGTTGTTGTTAATTCTCCCCTGAGGATATTTTTTCCACTGATTTTTAGAAAGAGTGGAAGGGAGGGAGGGAGAGAGAGAGGGGGGAGAGAGAAACATCGATGTGAGAGAGACACATCGATTGGTTGCCTCGAGAATGGGAGCCAGGATTGAACCTGCAAGGGAGGTACGTGCCCTTGACCAGGAATTGAACCCGCGACCCTTCTGTGTGCAGGCTGTTGCACTGACCACTGAGCACACGTGCCAGGGCGAGAGCTCTTCCTCAGGGAGAGTTCAGCATGTCATGTGCCTGAGCATCACTGCTCTTTGGAAACCCTGCTCCGGAGGGGGAGGGGGAAGGTGGAAAACCTTCACAAATGGAAAGCATCACAGAAATGCATAGCAGAAGCTGCAAAGTAATGGCCTGAAATAAAATTTAGAAACTTTGAAGACAATCTCAGTACATTCCCTTCCCACATCCCTATAGAATCCCAGGGAATCGTTATATGTTAACCATTGCCATCTATTATTCGTGCCCTTCTTCAGGATGCCAAAGACAGGATTTCAGCATCAACTGATTCAGACATTTTTTCTTGAGATTCCTTAAAGCAAAACCATTCTCTTCCTTCATCATAATTTTTTATGGAAGATTTTAAAATTTTGATAGTTTTCCAAAAACTTAACAGTAAAATAAACACTCCGTCAAACAAAATGTTATGACTGAACAAACAAAATAGACAAAAATTATAAGCTAAATTCAGAAGCTGGAAGGCATATAAAAATGAATCTTGAAATGATATTCAAGTAAATTTCCACGTGTCATAGCTGAAACTTTTTACTAATTAGTTTTCTGACCTTGCATGAGTTACTTAATTTCTCTGAGGACAATAATACAACAGCCTTACCTTTAATATTGTAATATAAAAATATGGTATATGTGAAATGTTCTAAAATATAGTACAGAAGTTCTAGGCACACACTGACTAATTATTATCGCTCTGAAAGCCATGATATTCTCATTTGTGTATCCTCAAAATTAAACTAGGGTGTACCCATGTCTTTTGGAAGAATTGGGCCATTCCATAGCACTGCAAACCACCTTTTTGCCCCATCAACAAAACTGAATTTATGTTAAAAGGCACATTACTGTGCTTCCAGACAAGAGGAATATAGCTCCATTTTTTTCGCTCCAGAGCTAACCTTACCTAATAAAAACATGTTGAAGTCATTTTCATCTCTTTTCATTTCATGTTCATATGGCAGATCCAAAGAGTAAATATCTTATCCCTTGAGGAAACACAAAACACAATAATACCCTCCATGTGGTTCAGCCAACTAGCACATCTTGTTTCTCTGGCAAGGATCTTTGTGTTATACAAACACTGATTTGCTCATTTAGTGGGCACTACAAATGTTAATTTATTGTGAGTTTGAGTTAGACAGAAGCTTAGTGACCATTTACTGTAATTCTCTCATTTTTAGCACTGCAGGAACTGAGGCTCAGAAAAGTGATGAGACTTGCCCAAAGCTACACAGCTGGTTAGTGGCAGAGCCCAACTCAACTAATCCTACAAACCATGAGGGAAAAGGCACTTAGCAGGGAAATTTTGTTGTTCATGCTTCTTCTAAATTCAACTGTTTATTTCTAATTGAGGATGCTTTCAGAAGGCTTAATCTCACCAGTGAGAACCTTCACTACTAAATCTTAATTTTGTTGTTGTTTAGTGTTCATTGAGTTGTGCCAGTGCTAGCTTATCTGCTCAAGGCTTTGCTCTGGAATGCTTTTTCACTTGTCTCTAGTAAACAGCAACACATATTTCAAAATAACTCTCCATTTTCCTTCTTCTTCTCAGCAGCCACTTCTTTAATCTTCCAGGAAAACTTGGGAGTGGTTTTTAAGAGCAGATGTTTCCAGGTCAGAGAGCCCTGGATTGAAATCCTGACTCTGCTCTTGACTCTGTGATGGGATAATTCTTGGAGCTATTGGCAAATTCTGTCCATGTTTCCTGGTGCTTCTCAACATTTCCCTGCTTAAATAGATGCATTTTTATTAAAAGGAAAAGTTGAAATAGCCAAAAAGCATTGAAAAAGCTTTTAAATTTCACAAATTCAGGCTCTGTGGCTATAGAGTCTTAGGCATTGAAGATCTCGAGGAATAGATAAGGCACCGTGATTCAAGAGTGAAACTAAAAACACTCCTAGGATCTCAAAGATCTGATGTTGAGTGAAAAAAAGGCTAGACACAAGAATATATGATTCCATTGATCTGAAGTTCCAAGTCAGACTAATACCTTGAGCTGACAAATATTTCCTCCTATGTTTTCTTCTAAAGGTACTATAGTTTTAGGTTTTGCATTTAGGTCTACAATCCATTTTGAGTTAAATTTTGTGTACAATGTGAGGTAAGGGTCAAGGTTTATGTTTCTCAATCGATATTCAGTTGTTCCAGCATCATTTGTTGAAAAGACTTTCTTTTCCCCACTTGAACTGACTTGGCACCTTTGTTGAAAGTCAACTGACATATGTGTGTGGACCAGTACCTGTATTCTCTATTTTGTTCTATTGATCTATGTGTCTATCCTTATATAAATGTAGGATTTTTGACTACTGTAGCTTTATAACAAATCTTGAAATTAGGAAGTGTGAGTCGGCCAGCTTTGTTATTTTCAAAATTATTTTGGGTATTCCAGTTCCTATGCATTTCCTTATAAACAATAGAATCACCTTAGCATTTTCTACAAAAAAAATATTGCTGAGATTTTTATTAGTGTTATATTGATTTTATATATTTATTTGGTAGAAAATTGGGATCTTAATAATGTTGAGTCTTCCACATACCATAAGTGGTATATGTTCTACTTGTACTTTAATTTTGTATCTGGTAAAACAACAAACAAATAAACAAACCCCAGGATATTTTTCTTCAACTTGTTGAAAAGATGTGCATGTTATGTGAGTCTGTTTCTGAAAATCCTGGCGTACTTCTTCCTCAGGGCCAGCAGAGTACCTGTGCTTGACTTTCTCTTCCATTGTCTACTCTAAATCATTATGCTGGCAGCTTGGGACCAAGAAAGGATCAAAGTTGAGGATTTATACCTACACTGCACACTGGCTTAGATTTCCTTTCAACAAACTTTGGAGATTCAATTAAAAGAATTTTGAATGTCATAATGAAGCCCCTTAGTACTAACATTACCCAGAACTATTTATTCTTCCCTTTGTATAAAATAATGCTATGAAATACCTACTCTTAGTGAAGCAGGTGTTAAGAAATGTCATGTTGCTTGAGTAGGGATGGTATATTCTAGTTGAAAACTGAGGTGTATAAAAAATACTTTTTTTTTTTTTTTTTTTTACTGACAGCTTTATCCCTGTTATGAGCATCATATCCATTTGGTGGTAGAAAATTGAATCTCAGTTACTTTGGAGGTCCTCTCTCTCTTTGTTGAGGTTGCATCAAATGTTTCTCAAATAGGATACAAAAAGAACAAACCATAATAATAAAAAGCTGGTAAAGTGGACTTCATCAAATGTAATTTTTCTCTAAAATACACCATTAGAAAAATAAAAGGCAAAAGCAAGACATATAAAAGAAAGAAAGAGCCTGGCAGGCATGGTTCAGTGGTTGAGCATTAACCTATGGTCCAGGCGATCAAGGTTCGATTCCCGGTCAGGGCACAGGCCCGAGTTTTGGGCTCGATCCCCAGGCGGGGGCAGGAGGCAGCTGATCAGTGACTCTCTCTCATCATTGATGTTTCCATATCTCTCTCCCTCTCCCTTCCTCTCTCTGAAATCAATAAAAATATATTTTATTAAAAGAAAGAAAAAAAGACATATAGAAGAAAATATGTGTATTTCATGTCTTAGTAAGGAATTGTACCCAGCATACATAAATATCAGCTGAAAGAATCTTTTGGGAGAAATTGAGAAAATGTGAATAGGGACTATGTATTAGATTTTATCATTGTTTCTCTACCATTTTTTCATTATCACCCCCTCCAAGGAACTTTTTCAGACATATTTTCCTAACTTCCTCCCAAAAGAAAATTTACTGCCACAGAATAGTATATATCTGTTTATGTACTACATGTATATCTGTCCTTTAAACATAAAAAGAGTAAGATTTTTTTACACATGCCTCCAAGAAAAAAGTTTCACCTGTTGAGAATTTTTGGATCATATTAAAGAAATTTTAATATGAAAAGATGCTCAGTGTCAGTAATTATCAGAAAAATGCAAATTAAAACCACAATGATTAAAATCACACCTGTCAGAATAGCTGGCATGAATAAATCAACAACCTAGAAGTGTTGGCAAGGACATGGGGAGAAAACCCTCGTGCACTGTTGGTGGGACTGCAAATTAGCACAGCCACTGTGGACAACAGTATGGAGGTTCCTCCAAAAATTTAAAATAGACCTACCTTATAACCTAGCAATTCCACTTCTGGGTACTTATCTGAAAAAATGCAAAACATTTATTCAAAAAGATATATGCACCCCTATGTTCATTGCAGTGTTACTTACAATAGCCAAGATATGGAAGCAACCCAAGTGTCCATCAGTAGACAAGTGGATAAAAAAGTTGTGGTGCAAATATACAATGGCTATTACTTAGCCATAAAAAAAGAATTAAATATTACCATTTTCTACAGCATAGGTGGACCTAGAGGGTATATGTTAAGTGAAATAAGTCAGACAGAGAAAGACAAATACCATATGATTTAACTTATATGTGTACCCTAAAGAACAAAATAAATGAACAAGCAGAACAGAAACAGACTCATAGATACAGAGAACATTTTGACAGTTGCCAGATGGGAGGGTGTTGGCTGGATGAGTGGAAAAGGTGAAGGAATTTAGAAATACATATTGGTAGTTACAGAATAGTCATGGGGATATAAAGCACAGCATAGAGAATATAGTCAATAATATTGTGATAACTATGTATGTTGTCAGATGGGTACCAGATTTATTGGGATGATCACTTCTTAAATTATATAAATGTCTAATCATGGGATTGTATACCTGAAACTAATATAATGTTGTATGTCAAGTGTAACTGAAAAATTAAAAAAATAGGGGAAAAAAGCTCAAACCTTGGACCAGCTCAGGAAGCATACTCTGACGACACACTTACAGACAAAGGACTGCATATTTTTATTTCTCTGGGCCATCAGTGTCTCACTTCTCTAGAGTTTGAATGTGTCACTATAAAATGACTCCAAAAGAAGAAACTTTTGCATTCAATTTTATATCAAATGCGCAAAGCATGGAGTTAGATTAAATCGCTTCTTGGTGCCCTGAGTCTTTTGATCAAAATAGAAGTGGTTCTCTTCTTTCATTGTGATAGATAATAGCATATGACTTATCCTAGAATTGCAGCCAATTTTTCAATAATAATTTTGCTTTCCATTCAGACTAAATAAAAGCACACTATTTCACCCTCTATGAATACTTTTCAAGTGAGGGTCACAAGCCTTCTAAAAGCCTAGGATTTAACATCTTGTAGTTAGCACTGACATTATTATTCAACAGCATACTTCTCCCTGTTTAAAACACTGAATATTCTCAATTTATCCTGGAATATTTCCCCCCTAATAGCTAAAGTTAAGACCCAAGAAGTCATCAAAACACTTCAGACACACTTCCTTTTTTCAGTCCTGCAGAACTGAGCGGCTCCTTTATGCTCCCACACACAGTCTCCAACATGCTTCCTTGAGTTAAAGGCAGATCACAGGCCAGCAGCTGGGATTTCGCATTGATGCTCTAAGCAAGTGTGTATTAATCACCTTGGACTGCCATAACCAAATACCATAAACTGGATGACTTAAACAACAAAAAGTTCTTTTCTCACAGTTCTAGAGACTGGGAAGTCCAAGATCAAAGCACTGGTTAGTTCACTTCCTGGTAAGGACCCTCTTCCTGGCTTGTCGATGTCTACATTCTCTCTGTATCCTCACATGACAGAGAGAGAACCAGCTCTCTAGTATCTCCTCTTATGAGGACACTAATCCTATTGGATCAGGGCACCACCTTATGACCTCATTTAACCTTAATGACATCCTTATCCAAATATAACCACAACAGGGGTTAGAAATTCAACATATGAATTGGGGGGGGGGGGGGGGCACAATTCAGTCCATAGCACAGCACATCTCACAGTATCTATGCTGAAAGATCAGGTTGGTTTTGTTTAAGTTTAATCTGATGTGGACCAATACTTTTGTACAAAGTCAATAAAAATGGATCTTTAAATTTAAAAATAGGGGAGAAAAACCTAAAGACATGCAAGATACAAGATCTGTTTTTTGTTTATTATTAGGTTCAATAAACATTAAATTATTCTGTAAGATGCTTTTAAAAACACTTTTTTTATTGTGGTAAAAAATATATAACACAAAATTTACTATTTTGATATATTTGATATACTAATTTAATATATAACACAAAATTTACTATTTTACTATTTTAAGTGTACAATTCACTGGCATCAAGTACACTCACAATGTTATAGAACCATCATCACTATCCATCTCCAGAACTTTTTCATCTCCCGTAACAGAAACTCTACCTATTGAACTCTAACTCTCTATTCCTCCCTCTCTTCAACCTATAAGAACCACCATTCTATTTCCTGTCTTTATGAATTTGCCTATTTTAGGTAGCTCATATAAGTGGAATTACATGTTTATCCTTTTGTGTCTGGCTTACTTCGTTTAGCATGTTTTCAAGGTTTATTCATGTGGAAGCTTTTTCAATGCTTCTAAGGCTCTTACTCCCAACTTTTCTACTTGCTGGGAATGCTAACTTCAGTCTGTGGCCAACAGCACAGCACAGGCTGCTGCGAGACCGCTACTCTGCGCTGCTATGTAACCAGACACGTGCTTATCATCATACTTTACCAGACATTATCCCTCATGTAAAACTTGGGAAGGATTGGATAACACCAAGGAAAATAAAAGTCATTTATTTAGTCGGTAAGACCATCTACATCAGGGATAGTTTCAGTGAAAAAGAAAAGAGAATCTCATATTTACCTGTATGTATGTATGTATACCAGCTTGAGTACCACCAATACAGTGAGCTGGTCATCAGATTAGATAGTGGTACTAATTAAAATAACCAAAATTTTGGCACACTGAAAGCATAAGCCTTCTTATCACAGACAGTTGTGCATTTCTCTTTTTCAGAACCAAGCCTCCAAGCTGCTGCCTATTAGTATGGGTTCCATTATCAAATGGTCCAAGTCTAAAACCATATTTCATCAGCCTTGAGAATTATCACCAGAGGGTTCAAGATGGTGACCTGAGCACACATCTATCTCCTCTTCTTCCTAAGGGACCCCAACTCCTCCAGGATGTACAACTTCCAACCATTTTCCAATCCACAGCAAATCTCTCCCCTACTCCTCTTGCTCTCCTCAAAAACACTTGCATCTTCTCCCTTGCTCCATCATCTCACCTCAAATGAGCAAACTGACGTTTTGTGACCTGCAAAAAATCTCTGAGACAAGGAAATACTAGGGCTCACAGTATTTGAAATGAAATGGGTAACATGAGGAGAACAAGTAAAAATTCATTTTATAATAAATCATCTTGCCATGTTCCCCCTCAATACTGACTTACATCCGGACAAGGGGACTCAGGGAGGTCAAGGGGATGTGCTCATTCAAACAGAGCCTGAGCCTCCTCATTCTGGACTGCATTTCGGAGACTCCGAGGCCTGAAACTCTACCCGAAAGGCCTCAGGCCTGCTTCCAGGGCCCGTGCAAACATCTTCCCCAAGATTCCCCAGCTAGTGTGTACTATGCTAGGCTCCAGGGGTGGGCAAAGAATTGCTCTGTATTGGGAAGGAGCAGTTGGAGCTTTAATATGTGGACTGGGGTATCTACATGTGTGCAGGGGATTCCTCTCATGGTGTGGGGCAGATCTTAAAGGAAGAAGAGAAAACAGGTGAACCTCTATGCTGTCACCCTGTGGTGTGGATCCCAATGCCACATCCAAACCTGGCCTCCCAGTTATAACGACAAAGCAGCGGGAAAAAACAGATTTCACTTAACAGTTCCTTAGCTTAACTTAAAACTTACAACTCTGAAACATTTAGACACACGGTATTGTAGCTGAGCCCCTTCTGATTTTAATGCCCCTAGTATTTCTGGAAGCCAGAATTCAGTAATTTAATCCTTAACTAGGACATAGGTATAGGCTTTAACTGAATGTTTCAATTGCTTTGGTTGTCACATAGCTTATAGACCAAGATTAAGAAAGTATATTAGTCATGTTCTGCAGGCCTGCCTATAAAGCAAGTTCCAGGAGAAATGTTTAAAAGTATACTTGGCCTGAGATAATAGAAAAACATAGCCAGTTAAGTACAAAACCATGATAGCTTAAACAATGGTAGTAGTCACAAGATGTCTAGTTTCTGTTTTCTGCTTTCTGTTTTAAAGATAACATTACTGACACAAAATTATGACATATTTTGCAGAATCTTGGTTCTTCCACCCAGCACCCTTTGCTCTCACAATAGAATTTTGCGTTGCTGATGTACTGTTTCTTTGTCAAGCAGGAGGAGATAACTCCAGAGCCACAAGGAGTCTGATACAAAAAAGCATTATCTTAGGACTAAAGAAACACAGACTTCTCTCTCTGTTTCCCGGAACTCCCACTACTCCCTGGCTGCATAAAAACTCCCCACTTTTGCTTTCTGAGAAAGATGCCCTCCCGTCCTCTAGCCTAGGCCAAATCAAATAAACTTTTCTTTATCTCTAAGCACCGGTGTCTCAATGTTCTGACCTACTAGTGCATTGACTCCATAAACCTGAATTTGGGGAGGTAATTCTGCAACAGTATGTAGGCATCCGTTGTACTCTTGCTTCAGACCCCACAAATGTTAACAGGACCATGTCTCTCTTAACATATTCTCATCCAGACAGTGACAGTTCCCCTTCTCGCTGCTCTCCTTGCCTTGTCCAACATTATGGGGAATGACACTGAGAATGGACAGGCCAAGCTCTGAGTTCTAAAGTCTCTTGAAATATACTTTCTATGTGGCCATGTTACCAATTTGATATTGAGTTAGAGCATGTATTTCCTTCTATTTTCAAGTTAGACATTTGTTTTTGAATATGTAAAACATTTACATATATCAAAGTATAAAGTACGCAAATAGGTTAACTCAGATAAGTTAACCTTTCTCTTCCCTTCCACCTCCCACTCCCTAGAGGTAACAATTTTAACAAGTTGTTCACTTATCCTTCCATCATTTCATCCTGCAAACAGAAGCAAATAGGTCGATGTGCTCTCATCCCTTGCCTTTTTATTGTCAAAATACGCCTTACTGCATACATGGTTCTAAATAGCCCAGAGACCACACCATACCATTATCTTTCTCTGTCCATTTTTATGTCGGCATAGGCTCCATGGTATGAGCACACAATAGTTTAGTCCTATATCATGTATGTTTGTGTTGTTTCTAATCTTGTGCTATTACAAATAATACTCACTCACTGACCTCATGCACCTGTCACTTTATAAATGTGTAGGAATATCTTTTAGATAGATTCCTAGAAGAGGGTTCCTGGGTGAAAGAATAAATGCACCTGTCATTTCATTAGACATTACAAACTTCCTTCCACAGAAGTTACAGTTTGCGTTCTCACCAGCAGTGTTGTATGTGAGTGCTTGTTTCCTCTCAGCCTTGCCTACAGGGTGTGCTGTCAAACTTTGAAATAGAAATGGTCATTCAATGCATTTTAATTTGCATTTCTGCTATTACTGGTGAGCTCAGTCATCTTTTTAGATGTGTAAAGCCCTATTTACATTTCTTTTGCTTTATTGCTCATTTTTCTACTTGCTTGTGGTCTTTTTCATATAGATTCTAGGGAAGATACTAACCTTTACTTTGTCACATGTTACAAAACCTTCTCCAAGTTTGTCATTGGTCTTGTGCTTTTTCTTATTGTACTTTTAGCCATGCAAAGTTCGTGGGTTTTCTAACTGTAGTCTAATATGTAAACTACTCTCTTCTTTTGTGGCTTTGGGATTTTTGAGCCATAATTTAAAAGGCTTTCATCACTCCCAGGTTATAAAGAAATTCACCCATAACTTTTTCTGCTATTTCTTTTTTTTTTTTTTTTTTTAATTTAGATCTTTGACTGATTTGGAGGAATTTTTGGTGCGTGGCATTGACACCAGTCTTGAAGGGTTTTTTGTTTTGTTTTGTTTTGTTTTGTTTTTTATCACAAATGCCTATACTTTGCTTAGGTTTTCTACTTTGAATGTGAATCTGCAGCTGCTTCTCACCCCCATTAGTAATCTGTAATTAGCTTTGCCATCAACCCATCCAAAATATCTCTCAAGAATATTTGTTTGCTGTACACATTAGTTCCATCCTTTCCCTGAGAGACTCCAGGAGCCTCAGTTGTTCCAGGCACAACCCTTATACAGGAAGCTTGACAATTACCTTTTTCATGACATGCACAGAGCACTAAAAGTCCTGCCCTTCCAAGGGTGAGATTCTGAGTTGTTGGTGTTATTCCTACTGCTTATGGATTTGTATCTGGGCTGGAAAGTTTGGGGGGATGTCTAGGGAGGCAGGAGGCACTAGGGAAAGACAACACTGTAAATGATGTGGGAAAGGGCGTGGGTGTGAGTTTCAATTTGCCTTTCATTTTCTTTGTGGTCCCCCTCTGGCTTTCTTCTTGGCCTCAACTTTGTCTTGGTTTTCATTGAATCTTCTTCATCATTTGAGCATGTCTTTAAGAATTTTGAAATGCAAGCCTGACTCTTAAAGCTTGCATAGCACTTTGTCTCTAGGGAAATGCAAAAGCACTGTTTCACTAATGAAGAAAGTTTTCAAATGCGGAAAAATAGATGAGTGTTTGCTCTCTGTGAAAAATTATTTTCATACTGAATAATGCAACTGTCGGTCCCTGAATTGGTTTCTCAAAAACTTACTGCCAAACAGTTACTTCCTGGTCCATGCCAGCAATGAAAGCTGTTTATTCATTTACAAGTCATATGCCTCATTTGTGTACTTTCTGTTCAAGCAAAAGGCCCCATGTGGTCAGTTTAAATGGTCTAAAGCCTAATTTCTTTACTATATTCTAGAATGTTAACCATTCTAATGACTTAATATGCTCTTTTCTTTTAAATGTGGAAAACAATCATTAAATGGACTAGCTTTTCCTTTACACTAATCTTTATTTCAATTTATTTTCAATTTATTCAATTGACCTTTATTTCGATCCAAATGTGCTGATTTTTGAAGTGGAGAGTTGGCTTCCAGGAGTAAATAGGAAGCCATCAAGGAAATGTAATGTAAACCTGAACTCTCTACTTCACACATCAACCATTCTGTCATCCATCTTCACATTTTGTTCTATATCTGAGCAAGCAATACTAAAGAACCTCAGTTATAACACTGTCCAAAACAACTAGTGTGAACTAATCTAAAATGAAAATGAAAACTCAGCATGCTGGAAGTGAAGCTGGTGGCTTTTCATCTCCCTCCATTCACATGGATGAATACTCTCTTCAGTTTTAAACATACTTACAGACTGCTATGCTTCTATTATGTGCTAAACCTATGATAAACCAAAAGAGGAAAATAAATTTTGCTTCTGTGAAAAATGTCTACGACAATAAAATGCAGATTTTATTCTCATGAAGCATCAAATGATCCACTGTAAAAGTAGGAATGGGTCAGAATTCAAAAAAACAAATCTAGCTGCATAAAATTAGAGTCCTGAGGGGGGAAGAAAGAAAACATACAGTAATATTCTTGGGTCTAAACATTTTGTTTTGGTTTTGAATTAGACAAATATTATTTCACCATCCTCGTTTGCTCTGAAAGAGTAAAACCTGTCTCGCGGGCAATTTTTATTTCAACATGACTCCCTTTTGTAAAATACCTTTCTCAGTTATAGTGCATGAAAAAAAGGCCTTGGGCAGATTCATACATTTGCTGCTGCTGCTGCTGCTGTGGTTCGCATGGTTGCTGCTGCTGCTGCTGCTGCTTCTTCTCCTTTTCTTCTTCTTTTCTTCTTCTTCTTGCGGCACTCATCACTGTGTACTGTAATTATTTAACATGTCTCACGCCCTTGCTAGCCTGTGAGGCCCCAGGAAAAAGGATAATGCTTTGCATCCTGCAATGCCAGCGCTACCTTCCCTAGAGTGCACACCCAATGAATACTTAATCAGATAAATTAAAAATGAATCAACCTTGCCTTCCTTCTTTTCTCCCTTGAGGGGAACATTCTCAAACTAAAAGAGAACAGCATCCCTCCTGTGCATCCTCAAGAGTGAAGCTAGTGGCTTGGGTTTTCTTTTTAACTTTTGTATTTGTATCCGCATGTTCTATACAAGCTTATGTAAGATTTTGTTAGATTGAATCCCTTAGACCTAAGGTTGGTAAACTTTTTTTAAAGGGCCAAATAATAACTATTTTTGGTTTTGTGGCCCACATAAGTCTGTATTGCAATCTCTCAGCTCTGCCCCTGTAGCACAAAAAAGCCTCAGATAATATGTATCTGAGGAGGAGGAGGAGAAGAAGGAAAAGAAATGAAATGAATAAACTGAATTAATCTCTAAGACTGAACAATCATAATTAGTGTGATAATAAGCATGTATTTGCAACATCTAAAAGTGTTTTCTGAGTTATCAAAGGGAGAGTAAAATAAGGTCACATTCTTAGGTCCTAGGGGATTAGGATTTCAACATATATTTTGACAGGCACAATTCAACTCAATATTTTCCCATCAATAGATACCATAATTTAGTCCCAGTAAATACCTATCTACCCATAAACTGAAGGAAAAATAATTTTTCATTGAACGGTCAGCTAGTGCATGGCCGGAGAATGGAATGGCATGGGGATTGGCTCAGAACTTTCTGCAGCAGTGAACACTTTCCATTCTCTTGAATTCTTCCCAGTCCAGGTTTAAGCTGGGAAGCAGAATGCACAAAGCTGGGCTTCCCAAGGATGACTTCAGAAGAGGAAGGACCCACTGAGTCTTTGATGGCAGCAGCAAGCTTGAGCTCCTTTGGCTTTGGGATCACTGCCATGACACAAATAATGCATGGCAAAGGCTCTCTCTCAGAAGTCCAGCTCTGCTCTGTGTCCCATGCCAGCACTGAGATATTCCAGATATTCTTTATGGAGAAATCAATGCCAAACTCATTTCTTCTAGGTTAGGCTAGCCATCTTCCCAACTCCAGCCAGACCTTCCTTTGTTTCAAGAGCTCACCTTCTATTATTTTTTATTAGAGTCACTAGAGAGTAACAAGTTTTCAAACAGCCCCCTAATCCTTTTCCTCACCTGTCATCAAGGCAGCAAAGCAAAGTTTATAAAGCATAAGAAGGGAGATGGGAATTAGTCTATCAGTTAGATGGAACTTTGAAGGCATAAAATTGAGTGAAAAAACAAGTTTACAAATATTTTATGCCTCATATAACACCATTTGTGTCAATGTAAAGGAAAAACTTACCTAAAATGATACTAATATCATTTGTGAATATGTATGATGAAATTATAAACACAGAGACTAGATATTGTCAAATTCTTGGTAGAGGATTCCAGCTGGGAAGGAAAAGAAGAAAAGATAAAAGGGGTAGGGAGAATAGGTTTGGGGCAGAGATCATAGAACATTTCAATTATATCTTTAAAAAAACTAAAAGAAAATATGAAAAATATTAATATTATTGGTTGTAAGTGGCTATTTGTCACATAATATGTAATCATTTCTTATTTTTTAAGAGTAAATACATAAATAAAAAATAAGATAACTGTTGTCGAATAATACAGAAGAGGGGAATAATTGAGCAAGAGGTCATTTCTTCCCGTTTCTACATTGTGGTTAATCATCTGAAGGGGATTTTCCCAGCTCTGATTAGGATTACCTTAGCAACATTTAGTTCCAGTTGCACTGTCTTCTAATCTAAATTAACTGCACAGAAGATTACCTTCTGAAATAGAAAGAAAGTTTGAGTTGAGATGACCAAAGCCTACTCTCTGTATAATGTCCCTGACCCTGGACTAGCAGTGGTTCTCACACTTGGTTCTCACTTCAGGATCACCTGGAGGGCTTGTTTAAACACAGACGGCTTTGCCCCACTGCAAGAGTTGCTGATGGAATCTGCATTTCAAGCAAGTTCCCTTTACTTTTTTCACCCAACCTCCCCAAACTCTCCCCTCTGACAGCTGTCAGTCTGTTCTCTGTATCTACAAATCTGTTTCCATTTTGTCTATTATTTTTTTTGGTTCATTAGATTCCGCATATAAGTGAAATCATAAGTTTGTTTGTTTTTTTTGTTTGTTTGTTGTTGTTTTTTTGAATTTTAGAGGACGTTTATTAAAGCTGGGGATAGTGAAACAAGGAGGGGCCTAGGATAACAGGAAGGGGATTATTAGGGAAATGAGCCTAGGCTGGGCTGCTTTGGCTCACTAGGGAGTCAAAGAAAAGGAGGCTTTGGGGGCAGGTTCAGGGTGCAAGCCTCAAGGGGTGTCTTAGAGTTTAGAAGATGCAATCCTATGAAGGGGAGGGGGAGGGAAAGGGGAAAGGTGCAGTGTGCTCCTGGGAGGAAATCATAAGTTTTTACACAGCAAAAGAAATCATCAAAAAAATGAAAAGAGAACCCACTAAATGGAAGAATATATTCGCCAATGATACAACTGATAAGAGGTTAATATCCAAATTTATAAAAAACTTATAACTCAATGCCCAAAAAGACCAAACAATCCGATAAAAAAATGGGCAAAGGACCTGAATAGACACTTCTCCAAAGACAACATACAGATGTCCAATAGATATATAAAAAGATGCTCAACATCACTAATCATCAGAGAAATGCAAATTAAAACCACAATGAGATATCACCTCACACCTGTCAGAACAGTTATAATCAATAAATCAACAAACAACAAGTGTTGGTGGGGATCTGGAGAAAGGGGAACCCTCATGCACTGCTGGTGGGAATGCAGACTGGTGCAGCCACTATGAAGGTTCCTCAAAAAATTAAAAATGGGAGCCACACTTTGGGAACCACTAGTCTAAGGGAAAAAAAGAAAGAAAAGCTTAATTGAAATGAAGACTGATTTTAATGCGAACAATTTATAAGTGATAACAAAGCTTTAAATAATTGGTAGAGGCTTTTTATATAATCATTTTAGATGAGAAATAAAATTGGTTTTGGTTTTATTAAAATGTTCATTAATTTATTTAGGACCAAATAAGCCCAAGGGAAAGAGTCCTATGCAGAATTCAGAACACAGTGTTGAACTGGTTTAATAAAAATGCAAAATATTTCCAGAAGATGTATGTAACATGCAATATAAACCATAAATTAATGGCTAGTTTCCTGGTCATCTGTTTTGGGAACAAATAAAGACAGAAAACTTCAATCTCTCATGTTGAAGCCTCTAGTCCTACTACCTACAATAAGTGCTCCCACTTAATCCCATAGCATTTACCTTGCACACCTGTAATCCCACAAGGTACCCTTCCAACTCATGCTTGCCGACTTTCCAGATATTTGTTATTTTATATTTTGCTTCTGGCTTCCCAACATCCCCTATCACTATTCAAATTACTGCAGTATACAAGCTCTGATGATGCTCTCAGAAAAGAAACATCTTGCTCTTAGAGCTGTTTCATGGGGCCCAGTTTCACAATTCATATTTCACTGAGCAGTTATTTTCAAAACTATTTGATGGATAAACCATCTCCCTAAAGTTATATTTTGGTTTCTCATTGCAATCCAAAAATCTTTGAAGATGCGTGCATGAAAATCCAAGGGTAAAATTATAAAAGCCAACAAGCACCTGCCTTTAAAATGCTACTTTCATAAAGCTAAATTTATCAGATGCCTCCTAATGTTTTTCATGGGGAGCAAAGATAAAACAATTCTGTCAACTGACTAGCAGTTGTTGCTACTCTTCCCCCATCACGGCATCTAAGGAAACTAGAACTCTTAGCAAATTAAACACTATGGAATGAGAGAGAAGGAAAGTAGTGACAGCCTCCATCAAAGTTCTTCAGCTTCAGTAGAACAAGACTTCACCAAGAAGTCTTTTCACAACATAGCACTTGAACGTGGATTCTGGATGCTTAAAGTATCACACCATAGCAAAAACTCATAAAAATAATGGTAGTTGAGCATAATTCAAGATTTTATAGCCCCAGGATCTAATTCAACTAAATAACTTCTACATTAATTCAAGAACTTTCCCCTGTGGTTATGGAAGGAAACAGCCAAAAACTATTATTCAACACCCCTAGGTTCTAAAACACTGTACTTGGCACATGGACAGAATAAGAGAGGGAAGTTGCAGTCTGTGACCTGAGTCAGCTTATTCAAAAAAATTGGCTCACGAAAGTTTACCAAAATATTGGCATAAGTAAAGGAAAACCAAACATAAAATATAATATAGAATAGTAATCTTAATTAACTGAAACATGCTGTTGTAGCTAATGCAGATTTCTATTCCAAGGAGCTCTAAGCGGAATGTTTTTTCTTCTTATTGCTCCAATATTGTTGCTAGCACATGGTTGTAGCGGGGTTTGTGGACTGGCTTGCTCAATTCTGTTCCAACCCTCTTCTGTGCCTTCCTGGATTATAGACACTTGAAAGCAACCAGCTCTGTTTTTCAGACTCCCTTACAACTAAAATTGTGGATGAGATTTAGATTCTGCACAACAGATGCACTCATCCAATATTTGGATTTGGAACCAAGTTAAGTAGGAAGAGAGGCCAGGTGTGAGAAATTCATTTTGTGGATGCAGATCATAGCTGCGGCAGCCTAGTTCCAATGGCAGCAGCTGAGGTTGTGGCTGCCTGACGTAGCAGAAGTGGCTTTCCTATCACAGAAGAGGCAGTGGCTCCCAAGCCAGCACTTTAGTAGTAGTGGCCCACTCAAAGGGCACCTTTTAGTTTGTAGTAGGAGCAGCAGTGGCCCCAGAAACCCAGTTTTGTAGTTTGCTTTGAAAGTCACTCCTGACAGTCCAGCTTATTGTCTGACTCTTCAGCCATTCCAGTGATATTGCCACTTAATACCCCTTACTATTCCCTTTCCGCTGAAGCCAGCTATAACTGATTCTGTCTCTGTAAGTAATCTCCAGTAAATGCAGTAGGTGTTCACTTCCCTGCCTTTATACAGTATAATAAACGTACTTGATAAATAAGTGCCTTAAAATTCTTCAAAATCATTAAGAAAATAAAAAAGGAAAGGGTGACCACAGCACAGTCCTTATCTCTGTGGCCAAGGTCAGTTTGTTGACAAGTCTGGAATTCAGGATAGCAGGAAGAGGGACTTAGCAAAGGAGCTGGAAGCTGTACATATTCAAATGGCATTGAGGAGAACTTGGTCACATGAACATACCTAATCCCAAGGGAAAAGAGGAGAATGGATTCAGGGGGCAACAAGCTGCCTTCCACAGTCCCTTTCTTGGTCTCTGCACGGAGCAGAGCAGTGAAGTGGCGCAGGCTTAAACATCTAAGAGCAAGGGCTAGAGTTCCTGCTTTATTATTTGCACACCATGTGCCCATATTTTAAAAGCACTTCCCCATTGAAATTATTGGCCTGTCATGTTTTCCCAGGTGTGTTGCTGAGTGGGGACTCAAGCTAGATGAAGGGGAACATGCTAAAGAGATCTCAAGCATTTGGGGAAGGATCTTTACCCAATACACAAGGTTTAGAATAAACAACTTTTTGGTGACTGGCTCATAAAAGATGTTTTAGAAATTGTCAAGTGGCCTTTGACTACATGTAACTATTTCAAATTTAACAAAGTCCCTTCTAGGTTTGGCTAAGTAACTTTCTCTCTTTTTCTTTTCATATTTCACTGATGTTTCAAAGCCAATATCTAGGGGGAGAGCTTGTCAACTTTTACCAATCAAGTCCAAAATGGCATCCCAAATGTATTTTTCTCTGCTTTGTGCTCTTCATTTATCACATGCTTTGACGTTGTTAAACCCAAGGCCATCTTACAGTCCCTTTTACTGAAAATAAATCACATTTATTTCTAATAAGACACCCTTGGGGAGAAAGGAAAGAACAAAGCAGCTGGTTTACTTAAGTACAGAACCAAGAAATGTAATATCCCTCTTCAGTTTTTGTCAGCCCTTTCCCAAGGCCATAATGTGTTCCTCAAAATAAGCACATATGACAAAGATGTACAGCAACAGCAGAAAAGGAGATATTGTTCAAAAACACAACCTTTTCACTAAAAAATGTAATCATCTCATTACTGACATAGATCATAATAATCCAAACAATTGCATTTCATATGAAGATTGGTCTAAATGGAATCTGGAATTAATTCTAACTTGGGTGAGTGTTTGGAAAAACAAAGCAGTCCTTCCTTAGGTGGTTAAGTCTCTGAGCTGCTGATTACATATCTGTGTTGGATAGCACCTTAAAATGGATAAAACCTCATGGGTAGAGTAAAAAGGCTTCTCTGTGGCTGCTTTTCTATAAACTACACAGCACTTCTGTTTACTTTTACTAAAGAATGAGATGAATGCAAGTTGAAGAGTGTAGCAAATGACGTGGCTGTCGACATATATTTCTAAGGAATAAATCTTTTCAAAAAAATTAAACTGCTGCCCAGCTGGTGTTCCTCAGTGGTTGAGTGTCGAACCAAGACTAAGAGGTCACAGTTCAATTCATAGAATGTCCATAGCTGACAAAGTAAAAAATGATTCACCTATTTTGAAAAAAATACAATGCAAAAAAATATTAGTATATATTGAATGCCCTTCTAGGCCTTATACATACATAGGTTTTTCACAGAACCCACTTATACCCACCACAATCTATATTTTGTCACAGACATCCTATCACTGCACTCTCGAACATTCAGTTATTAAACTCATTGAGTGTCCTTTCTGAGAAGTGTTGACGTAAGAAACGTCCAAAACTGTAGAGAATTTTTTTTATATAAGAGTTTATTTGAGCCAAAACTGATGACAATTGCCAGGAAGCAAGATCTCAATGCTCCAAAGAATGACAGTTTTGCAGTTTCTTTTAGGTATTTGAGATGAAGGAGGGAACATAAGGAAGATTACACAAAAGTGGAAAAAAATAAGGTACAGGATAGTTTACAAGATTATGTGCTCCCTTGAAGATTGTTACACCTTCGAGGTGTCTGGAAAAGAGGGTTACTTCTGGCATTTCAAAGGTGTGTTAACCTGAAAGCACAACTAAAGAAGTTATATGCCTGAGTGTGACTGCCCCCCATGACCTGCCCAGTTAGGAATTTATGAACAGCTCACCCTGTGAGGTTACTTTTCATCAAATTTATGACAGTGCCCCTTTTGTCCACAGAAGAATAAAGTTATTAATGACATCGATGATGAAGTATATGAATAAATAATTAAATGTGTCAATACTTGATGAATAACTACTGTTGACCACAAACAAAAGTCAACTAGGTATTTCAATACCGAAAAGGATTTATCCAGGCAAAAGGAAGGATTGCAATCCAGTACCTTCGCCATGGTGAGCCCCGTGCACACAGGGAGAACAAGAAGAGGCAGGGAGCTCCTTTCACAGAGGGGAAGGGGAAGAAAAGAAGAGTGGCTGTTGCATCCATAGAGCCCTGTTGTAAACACCAAGTTCTTCCTATAGGGTTTTCATATCAACGTAGGGTGTGAGAACTCTTCCCACAGGCCCTTCCAGTTCCTGTCTAGGTTAAGGTCTTGGTCATAAATCTTGACATTACAAAGAGCTGCTAAAAAAGCATCATAGACCAGGAGCAACTGGTTTAGTTCAATCATCAACCTGTTAGATTAATACCTAATTAACCTTATTAGGCTCCTTTTTATATATGAGGAAACCAGGACTCCCATTAAAACTTCCAAGATCACACAGCAGTTTTATAGCGAAAACATCTGTCTCACTCCACGTGTAACCTCGAAATGTATGAACAAAATTCTTTTGATTCCCTTATAGATATTAAGATATTCTTGGACACCAGGGACTTTCATAGGTTCATAGTGAGAGACTTAGATTTGGGATCTGAGCCCATAAAATGATAACACTGTATATTTTTTCTAATATAACTACTCTGCAATCAGGAATTTGAGACCTGAAAATGCCTGTTCCCAAATGGAATGGAAAAAATTAACTGTGGCATTTGTAAAAGTTATTCAATTGTGAATTAGCCTCTGGGCTATCATAAAACTATTTTCTAGTTTCCTGATTGCTATGAGGTTAATAATAACTTGGGAATGATACCTATAGCCCTCAGTCATTTATTTAGTGCCGGCAATATCCGAGGACAAAAAAAATGCAAGCAATTATTTAAGTCACCTCACATGTGATTTATGAGGGGGGAAAAAAGAACAGGATTGTTTATTAATGAATAAAAATCTCCACCCTTTGAATTTTTAACTATATTTAAAGTTAGAGAAAAATAGGAAATAAATCATAATTGTGTTTGCATCATAAATGGCACATAAATGGCCCTATAGTTTGATAGAAAATATCTTCCTAACAATATGTACAAATTCCAATGTGAGAAGGTCAAATAATATCATCACATAGGAAAGAAGGGGAGCAGAATTTGCCACCCAAAAATATGCCTCTTTGGCATAAGGATTATTTTCAGCTAGTTGTGTTTTTCAAAAAAACAGCAGACACAAGAGAAGCTCTGAAAACTGAGTAGAAGTTACCTTTTTTTTATAAGAAACATTTACATTTATAAGTGAAATCTCCATTTGTAAGGATGTCTCCCTCTCTGTATCAGGAGCCCAGTATATTTTGTATTTAGCTGAATATGGTATTTAAAGTGGTGTCTTGGGCTATTTCAGGGAGTTACTTAGTTTTCCTGAGTCTCTCCCATGTATACAGGAGGTATACATGTTATTAAACTTCTGTTTGTTTTTCTCCTATTAATCTGTCTTTCATTACAGAGGGTCTCAGCCAACAACCTAGAAGTATGGAGAAAAAACTATTTTTCCATCCCTACAAGAGGATGTAATTCTCAAAGATATTAAAAAAATATTTAAAAACTCAAAATACATTGATCATTTTGACATGCTCTTTGATAATATATTTTCAGCACTTTGGAGATATTTATTATTTTTATTCATTTTCTTCACAATTAACATAGTCTATCTGTGTAAGTCTGATGAGCATCCAAATAAAGTCAAAGATTATCAGCTTTCAACATGCTTAAGGATCTATATTGAGTTTGAAACCTATACTTCTCTCACTGACATTTTTATTAAATAATAAAGACAAAATGTAATAAAACGGTCACATAACGGCATGAGTAGTGCTGTGCAAAGATGGATATGCTTCCAAACCTGATTGTTGAATGACAGATAGCACCAATATGTGACAGCTTGAAATACTAATTCATCACCTGATGTATGAAAATTTCAATTTGGCTTAAGAAAGGCAGCTTAAGGATTTCCCAATGAATAATGTATTAATATGTGGGAAGTATAAAACTAAAATTTCAAAGGTCAGCCCAAGTATAAAATACTTCTAAATTTCCCTGGTGTCATGATAGCAAGCTAGCACTGATTCTCCATTTTCATTATTCCTGCAGAACACCCACTGATACACAGGACATTTCTGCTCACAATAGCATTGGAAGCTGAGCAAAGCAATCGCTGATTTGTCACTCTCTGGGGAAAATTCTGGGGACCGTACAGGAGATGTGCCAGACTGAGAAATTGACCACTATCTAGTCCTTCAAAACAGGACAAAGTCAGGGAGGAAGCAAGTGGGAGTGAGATATAACTGACCCCTAACGTCCACCCCTAAGTCAAAGAGAACAAGTCTGAGCCACAACTTTTCTGCAGGAAAATTTTCCCTAGGCACTTAAGGATGTAGATTCCAAAAATTTGGAATCTACATCAACCCACCACCTGAGTTAAAATCTGAGTCAGAAATTGTAACAACCCCCAGTTGGTCCATAAACATAATAAGGGAAGCAGTGTCCCCTTGACTTTTGCAAGCTAGGTCTTTTTCTTTCAAGGATGAACTAACAGGAGGGGGGAAAAGAATTTAAAATTGAAGGACCAATAAAAATGTTTTGCAACATTGAAAACTGATCATATAGCAGCTATTTTTCAAATGATCATGTTCCAGTTCCTCGGCTTGGCACTTTCTCTACTTAGCAAATTTAATTTTGGAGCCTCCTCCTAAGATGGAAGTTATTATTCCCATTTTAAGGATGAGGAAACTGACGTTTGGAAAGGATAGCTAAATATCCCAAAGGCTGGTTGGTGGCAAAGCTGAGATTCAAATAAAAATTGAAAGTCTGTGCTCTCAATTGCAGCCCCAGACAGTCTTCCAGGGAACCACAGGTCTGTGCTTCTCAACCCCTCTCCACCCCATTACACCTACAAATCACCTGGAGCTCCTGTTAAAACGCAGATTCTGATTCAGTAAGTCAAGGGTAGAGTCTGAAAAAATGCATTTCTAGCAAGCTCCCTGGTGATGTTGATGCTGCTGGTGTTCAGACCACAGTTTGAGTGGCAAAGGTCTAGGAAACATGCTATTATTGGAAAACAGAAGAAAACTAGCCGTCCAAAAATATATATGAAAATGTGAACTCTCTGAAGTAGGTAATGAAAGGTGAAAGCACAAAAGTCTGGCATGAAAATACAATGATCTGAAAAGGCAAGGGCAATGAAAGAGCTGGAAACAATTTAAAAGAATTCAAGGAAACTACAAAGAAAGGCAGAGGTAAAGTATCCACCAGAGCCAACAAAAGAGTGGAACCTACGTTAGCAAACAAACAAATCAAAAATGGATAAGGCAAACTTGAAGAGAAGAGCACTCCAAAATAAGAGGGACAAGAGCAAAAGGATGAAAATGATAGAAAAGATTAGAGCTATAGGAACAAAGATGCGAGCTTCTGAAAACAGGCATTGCGGGGGGGGGGGGGGGGGGGGGCAGGACTAGCGGGGCAAATAGTAAACTTGAATACATGGTAGAAGAGAACATTCCTGCACTTACAATATTAAGACATAACACTGGTTTTGAATAATTAATGGTAAGACATTACCTGTGGCAGGCGCTGTTGGTGCCCTGCCCAGTTTCGCCTCCACCCACTTTGGAGTCCACCTGCAGCTACAGCTGATGGTTCCCGGACCCCCCCCCCCAGCAGCTTCCTACCTCAAGCACCCATGTCCCTCTGCTACTGAGGCAGTTCACTCTGCCTGTGCACCAGGCAGCCCAGACTCAACACCCCCGGATTAAATCAACCAAACAGGGACAGGAGTCAGTGGCTAAATGCCAAGGTTCCCCTTTGTGGGTGTGTTCCACATGGTCTGAGGTTTATCCTACATTGTCTTTCGATATCCCCAGCAGGACTGAGCCCCAGTTGCCCTCTGTTGTAATGCATGCAGTAACTCACCCTTTATAAGCTTTTCTCTCTTCCTTGCCTTACTTCCCCACTCCCTCATTTATATAATCTGGGGTCATCTCCCATTTAAATGTACCCAAATCCTTGTCTCAGCATATGCTTTTGGGGAAATGCAAGCTCTGTCCCAAAGATGTCAGAGGAAAATCCCTATATTCCAAAAAAAAAAAGTATTCCACATTTAATGGTGTGTTATTTAACCAAGTATTAAGTGAATCCCATGTTTTGAGTTCAGAAGCTGGGAGGCCCTGATATGGGTAAAACATAAACCTGCACGTACTTCACCACTTCCCCCTCTTTTGGGCTCCACTGTATAAGGTTTGTAATACCTAGTGTGCTCTATGGCAGTGATTTTCAATCAGTGTGCCACAAGAATTTTTAAAACATGCAATACCTGACTATTTGGTCAGGGGCACTGACCTCTTTTCCCTTAGATTGTCAAGTAAAAAAATGACAACAGCCAACACAATAGCCTTCTGGTGTGAATGAATCAAAATTATACCTATTTTTTTGTCAGATTGGCAAAAAAATATATTTTTGGTGTGCTGCAGAATTTTAGTAATTAGGTTATGTGTGCCATAAGATGAAAAAGGTTGAAAATCACTGCTCTTTGGCATGATTCCTATTCTTTGTCTTCCCCTCTTACTTGTAAACTTCTCATGAACAAGAACTTGTTTTATGAGCACAGTAGCTTGCACATAGAAGGCTCTTGATAACCTTGTTAAATAAATGTTCAGTGAATCAATGGGTCCTAGTAGTGGTTCTGACACTGACCAGATGTGTGACCTTGGACAAACCACTTAACCAAACTGAGCCATAGTACCTCCATCTGTAATATGAAAGAACGCAAGTCAATATTCTCTGAGGTCAAGTCATTATATGAATCCAGATAAGCAAAATTTCTTCCCACTAGCCAATCTCTTAAGCCTAATTAATGCAGCATAAAGCTGGCTACATTATTATAGGAGCAGCCAAATCTTTGTGGACCACATTAATCTATAACTATGGTATCTCCTAAAATCCTATTATTTAACAGCCTCTTTGGGGCCTAAGTAAAATCCTACTGGTGATTATTGATGTACTGTCATTGCTCAAGGCATGGTCTTGACATGTGCTGTTCAATATGGCAGCCACTAGTCCCATGTGGCTATTGGATACTTGAAGTATGCCTAGTCCAAAAAGATGTGAAGTAAATGTAAGACACACACCAGATTCCAAAAGTTTAATACCAAAAATGTAAAATATCTCAACAATTGTGTTATATTGATTACATGTTGAAATGATCGTATTTTGAATATATTGGGCTAAATAAAATATATTATTTAAATTAACTTTACCTATTTCTTTTTACTTTTTTTATATAAATATATCTTTATTGATTTCAGAAAGAGGAAGGGAGAGGGAGAGATAGAAACATCAATGATGAGTCATCATTGATCGGCTGCCTCCTGCACGCCCCAGACTGGGGATCGCGAGCCTGCAACCTGGGCATGTGCCCTGACTGGGAATCGAACCCAGCATCTCCTGGATCCTAGGTCGACCCTCAACCACTGAACCAAGACTGGCTCAGCTCTTTTTACTTTTTAATGTAGCTATAAGAACATTTAGTATGAAGAAAATTTAGTGACTCATTCTATTTCTACTGGGCAGTGCTGGTCTAAAAGCTCTGAGGGATAAAAAGATGATTGTCTTGTCTCTGACCTTCAAAATTATTTTAGTGTCGTGGAGAGTGAAGTGGAGAGAACAGATCCAAAAGTAACTAACAGAAGGCAATGCAACTATTCGACCAAAGAATAGAGCGATCAAGTTCTACTGGAGTGAAGGGGAGGGGCCATTCTTTACCGGGGTTTTATTTGGAGGGGTTTGTATGTGGGTGGGAGCAGATTTCCTACACAGGAAATCATCCTGCTGCGTTTTGCCATCATTTTTGTTACAAAGATTTGCTCATTATCACAACAGGCTTTTGCTAACAGTTGCAGAGGAACTAGAGAAAACCAATCCAAACCCGGTCTCAAAGATATTGTCCCCAAAATGCTCTGAGAACAAGAAAAAAAATCTTGTTTTTATTTCCTTTTTATAGTGTTAAAATCTATCGAGGGATGGGATAATATAAATCCCCCTAAATAAAACTTTATGGCTTGACTTTCCCCGTACTCCTCTAAAAAGACAAATTGTGTTCAAAATGCAATCTCTTGAATTGGCTAAATGGTCTTTCAAATAAACATTTTGAGAACTAGGTCTCCCAGATGCTTGTAAATTCCTCCAGTCCTTTAATGAATGTATCAGTGTGACTTCATGACAACTGGATGGAAAATGAAAAAAGTGATGTGTGGCAGAGTCAGCTGGGGTGGGTTGAATAGACATCCACTTTGTAATTCCAGCTTAACAGTGATTTTGTGTGATAGCAAGTGAGACTTAAAGGCAACAGAATTCTACCTTTAACAATCCAATATCTATTCCCCCATTTTTCTTACTAACAGAATTCTGCTTTTGCTGGAAGAGGCAATATGCTCACCTAAAAACTATATTCCCCAGTCTCTCTTGCTGGTGGGATCACCAAATGACCCAGTTCAGGCCAATGAAGTGTAGGTGGAAGTTGTGACCTCGTGGACCCCTTGAAAGGGCCTCAAAGACCACCAAGAGTCACAAGACCACACTTTGAGAACTGTTGGCCTAAGATGGTCTCACTCACAGATATGACAATTGGTACTGGCTGACACCTGGTCCTCTCTCTCATTATATGGCCTCTCATCCACAAGGAAGTTAGCCTGGCTATGGTGATCTCAGGGCAGCAAATAGAGTGAAAGAGGATCTGTAAAGAGTCTTGACACCTTGACCAGAAATCCTACAAGGATGTTCCCACTACTTTCTACTGGTCAAAGCAAGTCACAGGGCTATCCCAGATTCAAGGGAATAGCCCTGTGATGGGAAAAGTGCAAAGATATGGGTTTTTTCCAAACTATCTCCCTCAGAAAACTAACCCCTTCCAGAACTGGGTGGTTGTGGCAGACCAAATATTTGATGCTGCTGACTCAGCTAATCACATGATGAGTCATCTAGTAGTGCACCTCAGTCTGTATTAGCCTGAGAAATACACAAATGAGTCAGGTCACCAGTTAGTGGTGCTGGTGGGAACACAAGACAATTTAGGTTAAGATTATGTGAAATATGCTGGGAAATAGAGGTTGGACAATAATCCTTCTGTAGACTATGTGGAGAGTGGGCTGAATGTTCTTTTTACAGTGCTCTTGTCATTTATGATATGGGGTAAATCTCAACCATTTATTTATTGTTTGGCAAAGATTTCTTCTTTTATTTTGCAATAAACTCTTCTGTAGCAGTGAGCTCACAAAAAGTACATGTTTACTAAAAAACTAAGTACTGAATTTTCTTTCCTCAAGAAAAGTATTGATGAATGTATAATTTGCACAAAATATTTATTAACATTTACCATCTACAATGAGGGTCTTAATGATATCATTTTCCACCTGAAAACCAGAAGTCCAGCCTACTAAAAAAAAGCAAGAGTAGCTGCTTCAAAATTTGTTATTTTAAAAAGTCTGTAGCTTAAGATAACAATATAACACAAGCATCTGCCAAAGGTATGAAGACCTAACACTATGCAGCAAAGTTATTCATTTTGACCAAATGACTACTGTTTATTTTCTCATTTTCCGGTCCAAATATTCTGGTGCAGATGCTTATGTTAAATTGTTATCTTCAGCTACAGACTTTTTAAAATAACAAATTTCGAAGCTGCTACTCTTGCTTTTTTAGTAGGTTGGACTTCTGGTTTTCAGGTGGAAAATGATATCATTAGGATCCACATGGCAGCTAGTGTGTCAGGTCAATTAGCAAAAAAGAACTCTGCAGTTAAATGATGCCAAATGTATATCAATGATTTCAGGTGTTTCAAATGGAAAATCAGTTAATACCAATGATGATTTCATTGTTCCATCCATTTCATGAAATCAAAGTAAAGCTTGGACATTCATCCTGCTGAAAGTGAAACATCTGATGTGAATGTTATTACAAATTCAGTTATAAAGTTCAACACGGCAGATAAAGGTATTTGTTTTTATATGAAACATGCACTTCTTTATTTCATGGAGGACAGTGATGTGGTCCAAACAATGGTATTATTTCATTAAGAAACCTATGGAGAAAATACGTTCTTGGAATTGCTTTGCAGCATACATTATTCATGTTTGTGCTCAAACAAGCAAAAGTATTCCACCAACCAAAATAGAAGCTGTAGCTGTCAAAATTTCAAATATGTTTCTATATATACACAGAGTAACTAAACTACAAAATTTTTGTGACAAAGACAATGTTGAACACAAAAATAATCATAATAATCAGCATGACAATACATCCTTTCTTTCTTTGCTACCCTCATCCATCAGATTTTAGAAATGTTTGAGCTTTTGAGTCTTCCAATGGTATAAGATTTTTGGGAGTGTGCAAAGAGTTCTCCAAATTTTGGTTGCATTTTTCCAAAATCTATTGAAAATCTTTAATCAAGTATTCAACAAATGGAGAACCAAAATATTTAAGCTTTTAACAAATTGAAAAGTGATTGAAATAAAGCCTGCACACAGAAGTCATTAATACATATCTGTACAAATGCAGAAGAGAAACCAAACAAAATAAATGAGAAGTCCTCAGACCATGTACATTATTTAATTTTGAGATTTTATTATTGTGTTTGGGATATCTTGCTATGGGAAGACCCTTTGGATGGCACCTTATTAATAATCGGATAAATTTATATATTCTTCAGTAAATGCATTCAAATTGATAAAGTTTACAATTTTGCAGCACGAAATTTGGTGACATGCAAAAAGAATCATAAAAAAATAGACAATTTTTAAGATAAGTTTTGTCTTATAAAATATTTGTTGAAAACATCTGGAGGCAAAATGATAGCACCTATTAAAATTATTTGGACTTAAATACTTAGACATTTCAATATTCTCAAAAATAGAGATGAGAGTATCCCCTATTTAGCAGAATTTGCTCAGAATTTATAAAGAGAGTAAATTCTCAATTAAAAATATTATGGTCTAGAAATAAAGAGTTGACTGATGTGCCAACAATCTCAAGTTATCAACCACATAAATGCAACCTTAAAGGCAATTTTATGAAAAACTAATTAAAAACAATAAAACCACATTAAAATACATTTTTAGATAAAAATCAGTGTCATGGTCTTACAGAAGAAATACAGCTAAGAAACCAATAAAAATGTGCAAATTATAAATACTGAATCATTGTGTTGTGTACCTGAAACTACTATAGTGTTACATGTCAATTATACCTCAATTTTAAAATGTACAAATATATACAAGAATAATTGTTCTGTTATTTTTAATGTCAAAATTATCAACATACAAATGCTTTTATTTTGCTTTAATATATACACATACACATTACTTTTATTTTTGAAGGATTTTATTTCTAATAAAACTATTTTTAGATCCATCAGTATAACAAAACCAAATTGTTGGTCAATAAATAAATATTTTATTTATTTTAGACCTTCCTCCCTTCCTGGTTTGGACTACAAGTTACATGGTTATCCCAGTTAACTGTATGATTTATGTTCCCACAGAGCTTTCTAATATAACTGTATTAAAATAGAGAGGCTTTGATGCTGTCATAAGAGGAAGGAAGAGATGCTCAATTTTCACTCAACACAAAGCATCTTATTTTTTCTCTTCTTTTTTGCCTGAGAGCTTCAGGGTGCAGGTTTTGATGTTATATCATTCTATTAATTATATTTCTCATTCCTTCTCATTATGCTGCATTTTTATGATGCTGAAGGAAGGATTTCTCACTCTGGAGTACCCAAGGGCTCTTCTTGTAATGGTTGCTAAGGATATTTGCCCTGGGCTAGCACAGTGCCTCTTTCCGGAGTGCTCACACCCAGCAAGACCTACTCAACTTTATTTGGATCAAGTCCTGAACCAGAAAAGCCAGTGAGAGAAAGCCAATAGCTATTCCCTTACATCTCTCCTTTCTTTCTCTTTCCTCTTCCCGCCTTCCCCTCCACACACCTTTAATAAGTTACTATAGTAAGTAAAAAAGCAATAAAACCTCATGGTGACTGAGTTATAAATAAGGAAGTATCCTTCTTAATTAATGGGTTTTTAACTGAAATTTTTTAGAATTAGATTGGTTTTATTTTTGTTTGTACTTATTAAGGCCCCACTTCAATTATTTCCCAGCATGTGGGCAGCTACTGCATAATGTTTTGAAAGTAGACTGGCCCAGATCACTACAATGGGAGAGGTCAAGCATGCTTTCATACTTTTGTTGTTTCTATTTTTACAATTGTAATGATCATTTATGTGTTTCTGTTGCTTCTGTTCTAGAGTGTTTCCAGTCTCTATCCTATATGTTAGTTAAGGTAATGCTAATTGCCCTGAAATAATGGTTTAAACAATCAAAGCTGATCAAATAAAGTCCAGTCAGCTAGAGGTTGGGGATGTGGGTTGAGTCTCTGCTCCACAGTGTCTCCCAGGGACTCAGGCTGACAAAGACTTGGCCACCTTAGAGTGAAGGATCACATGGGAAGTTGTAATGCGCCAAGCCTTAAAGTGACCCACATAGCTTCCACCTACATTCCACTGGCCAGTCCTCAGTCACATCTAACTGTACCTAACTGCAAGGGACTCTGGGAAAGGTAGTCCAGCAGTGTGTCTAGGAAGGAAAGAAAACAAGTGTGGTGAATGGCTCACTAGTCTCTGCTACAACTAATTAGACATAGTTGCTATAGTCATTCAAACCTCAAAATAGGCTGAATGAAAGCTTTTTGAGGAATAAATCTTAAAGTACATGCTCAATACCAAATGCACATTGTGAGTGCTTGTTAAATGCTGCAAATTGCCTTCAATTACCAGGGGAAATGGTAATTTATTTTAAGAAGTGGTAACATAACTTAGTTAGGGACTGAAGAAGTTTGTCTCTGAAGAGAATGTGTAATTCAAATTAATTCTCCTTTATCTTACTACTTTTGAGTATTTGACTGCCCATACACCTTGACTGCCCATTTGAAAACAATTAGCAAACTGATGTTCCTAAGCCTCAAATCCTCAGCATTACTGAACTTCTGGATCAAATTTTACACATAATTACATAGCATCTAAATCTGGTGCTCTTTAGAATTGCTTGTCTAAAACTTCATAGCAAAATGGAATTCTCTAACATAACTTTGAAACTGCTTGCTGCTGCAATGATAATTTCACAAAATCTCTTTGTATTTTGCAAATGCCTTGCAATCATAGCTATTCCTTCACCATCTTTGACAGCATTTCCATTCTCATTTTGCAAGTGAGACAGAAAATGGTGCTCAGTGATTCTCATTGTTATGCAGTCTTCAACTGGGCTCACTTTCCTGTATCTATATCTAAATCTACAATTATATTTATTTATTTGCATCTATAGTTTCATCATCCTTTTTAATGTATGTGTAAACATGTATTAATCTATATTATCAGTAATAAAAAATTGATAGCATTTGTTTTCATGAATTTCTGTCTAATAAGTGATAATCATATTGTTAGTGCTTATTTCCAAAATTGTCTTCATAAAAGCATTTTTTTTTAAAGCATTTAAATGATGGCAGAGGGAAATTACATAATCCAAACTGTTCTTTTTAATTTTTTCTTATTTAAGTATAGTTGGTATACAATACTATATTGGTTATATGAGTTTCAGGTGTACAATATAGTGATTTGACATTTTTATAGCTTACGGTGTGATCACCCCAAACTCTTCTTTAAAATTATTTTTTTAACCAAGTTCATTTTACCTGTGTGAGTTGAGCTCATTTGTTTCATTTGTTTCATTTCTTCGTTCATTCCTTCAGTCAACCATTCACAAATATAATTGATCTCATTCTTTTTGTTAAATTAAAAGTAGCTACATATGCTGGGGTTCTTTGTGAACGGCACATTTTGGGAAACATGATTAGGATTCAAGTTACATGGACACAAAACCGCAAGCAGAAAGCGCTTGTGACTCTGAGTAAGTTGTATTCATGTGTACTATTTGTACGTGCTGCAGTGATATCCAATTCACTAATTCATTTCTTTTTTTCAGCTTAATTGGGGTATAACTGACAAAATTATAACATATTTATTCATTTATGCATCCGTTCTTCAGTTACCTATTGAGCAGATACCATGTGCTGGGCACTGTCGTGGGTGCTGAGGATACATGATGGACAAGATAGACACAAAGTCTCTCCTCTCATGGAACTTCCATTCCAGTGGGGAAGACGCTCAATAAGCAGATGGATGGATGGATGGATGGATGGATGGATGGATGGATGGATGGATGGATGGATGGATGGATGATAGCTAGATGATAAATGATAGATGATAGATGATAGATAGATTAGATAGATAGATAGATAGATAGATAGATAGATAGATAGATAGATAGATAGATAGATAGATGATAGATAGATAGATGATAGATAGATAGATAGATAGATAGATAGATAGATAGATAGATAGATAGATGATAGATAGATAGATGATAGATAGATGATAGATGATAGATAGATTAGATAGATAGATAGATAGATAGATAGATAGATAGATAGATAGATAGATAGATAGATGATAGATAGATAGATAGATGATAGATAGATAGATAGATAGATAGATAGATAATAGACAGATAGATGATAGATGATAGATGATAGATGATGATAGATGATACATAGATACATAGATACATAGATACACAGATAGATGATGATAGATAGATAGATGATAGATATAGATAGATAGATAGATAGATAGATAGATAGATAGATAGATAGATAGATGATAGAGATGCATTTAAGATAATATATATTTGTTATATTTTATATGTATTATATATATTAATTGTAGCATCTATGCAGAATGTAACTGTGCAGGAAACTTATTTTCTTTATTATGCCTTTTTATTTTGTTTTTTTTTCCTCTGACTCAAACTAGCCTCATCTAGTGCCCTGACTCACCCACTCCCTCTCCCTTGCTAAATCATTAAACCCTCAGGACAGTGAGGTTCTGGTCAGCATCCAGTAGTCTTAGAAACAAAGCCTCAGGACTGTTGACCACTGAGACAGAATTTCGGTCAAACTAGAGATAACATTTAGGCCTCAGTTGTATTTCAGCTCCAGGCCCAGAAAAGCAGCAAAGCCAAATGAAATGGTAACATGGCTGACATCAGGACCAGATGCAATGACCAGCGACCTCCTGCCTTAGCACTGACCAGTCAGTAGAGACCATGAACCTAACCATGACCCTAACTCTATTAGTCACCATGATTAATTATGTTTCCCTATATAATCCTTCCCTTGGAAGCTGTCGGGCAGTCCAGTCTCTGAGTATGAGCTACCTGTGACTCCGGGCATGGTGCCATCTCCTTAATAAATCCTTACTTTCTTGGCTGCAAACTCTTGTTCATGTCTCATTGAGCTTTGATGCACACAGGCAAATGGACCCTTTCAGTCCAGTAACAATAACAATGATATATATTATATCATTGGCGAAGCCAATTTTGTGACTTTTCCTGCCTCTACAACAGCCCTATGTAAACATTCACATTCTACCTCTGCCCTTGTAACATTCAACACTTTGGGAAAATTTCCACTGTTGGGAATTTTTGTTCCCCCACTGGTGAACAAAAGGGCTCCAGAACAGTAAAACAGAAGTAAAGTTCATTAGTAACTTGAATACAAATACAGTGCTGCATTTTGCCATTTTTTTATATTATTTTAGAATTGCATCCCTCCTCCTTCCCAACCCAAAACAAAACTTGAAGTTGTTATTTTGAGTTATTTCTTTTCTTCCTGTCCAATGAACACAAATTTATAGAATTCTAAAGTCCCTGAGAGATCATCTTCACTCGTCACATTATTTTACAAATAAGGGAAGTTCGTTTCAGAAAGATGGAGCAATTTGCCCAAGATCACAGAAGTAGTTGTGGGGAAAGGCTGGGTCTGGATTCCAGTTCTAGTTTTCTATCCCTGGGAGAGCACAACAGTGAATGGCAACCTATTTTGTCATAGTAATGAGAAAATACTATACTGGCAAACTCAGCTACATAAAGTGTGACTTTGGGATTGTAAACTAGAAAATTGAAAGTCTATTCCCAAGTTTTTTCTTTTCTTTCTTTCTCTCCATGCTTCTTTCAAGGAAAAAGTTAGATTTTCTTCACAAAGTTGAATGATTTTGTGACATAGTTGGGAACTGAATCTGAGCTGAAAATTAGGAAAACAATACCCCTGAGAAAAAGAAATTAAAATCAGTATAGTCCTTCCAAGCATAGGCCAGCTGATGTTTTTTCTAAACACTGACCTCTTAATGATTAAAACATTCAACAATTTACAAGTCAGATAAGAAGTAAACAAGTTTTTAAAAGTAAATAAATAAAAAAGAATTTATAAGTTAAGTAAAAGGAAGTAAACAAATTTATAAGCCACACATGAGAAAACTTTACTAAAGATCAAAAAGTGCAAATTAAAATATCAGAATCTCTCTTTTTTTGACCTGTAAATGTACCAGGAGTGTTTCTAAAGATAATCCTCAGTGCTTATGAGGGTTGGTAAGATGGGAACACTTACACATCACTGTCTGGTATATGTGTATATTTATACAACCATCTTGGAAGGCACTTTTTCAGGAAAATATACCAGAAGCCCTGAAATGTCTATGCCCTTTGACTCAGAAATGCACTTTTAGGAATTGGTCCTAAGGAGATAATCAGAGATCTCATTATTATTCATGCTGTTCATGCTGGTAATATATGTATAAAATAGACTCAACAGCCAACAGAAAAAAGCCATAAGTAAAGTATGGTACATCCATCACATGAATGTTTCAATTATTATTACTGATATAGGAGAAAATGCTCACAATATGAAGTCATATCAGAGATTCTTACCTAGGGATAATTCTGCCCACCAAAGGACATTTGGCAATGTCTGGAGACATTGTTGATTGTCACAACTTAGGGGAGGGGTTCTACTGGCATTTAGTGGGTAGAGGCCAGGGACGCTGAACACCCTACAATACACAGGCAACTCTCTCTGAACAACAAAGCATTATCCTGCCCAAATGTCAATAGTGTCGCAGTTGAGAAACTATGAGTCAGATGAATAAAACAGTAAGCAATATTATGAATGTTGATCGATCTCAAGTTTTAAGAGAAAAAACCAGGATATCACTTGGTGATAAAACTATGAGTGATGTTTATTTTCTTCTTTATACGTTACTTCCCTAAATATTCTACCTTCAACATGTATTATTCATATAGTCAACTAAAAGATTTTAAAATAATCCTTCAAAAGCTCTCTGCAGCCTTTTGTATCAAATCAAACTCCTCACCTCCACCACCAGGATCACAAATAATTTGGCCCTGCCTAACCTATGGAAACCTTATTCTTCCCTAATTTTCATTAAGAACTCTCCACTTTAATTAGACAAATTTCTCCTGAGTCCAACACTCTGCTTATTTGCTCATCTCCTTGATTATCTGTGACACAAGATAACTGCCCATCTCACAGGATTGTTGAGAGGATCAAATGAGATAAAATGTACAGAAGCATTTTATTTGTATTTTTTTAAATTTATCTTTATTGTTGAAAATATTACAGATGTCTCTCCCCATTGATCCCCTCCACCCGGCATCTGCCCAACCCCCAGGTCTTCACCACACTATTGTCTGTGTCCATGGGTTATGCACTTATGCATGTAAGTTCTTTGATTAATCTCTCCCCACCCCTGCCTTCCCTCTATAATTGTCAAGTCCACAAATGTTTATTCTCTGTTGCCACACCTACCTTATCTCCAGTTGATCTACACCTATCCAGAGTTCAACTTCCAACCTATGAATCTCTTTTTCTATAAGTCTGTTCTGACTTCTACCAGGCTGTTTTGGGAAACAGAGAACCCTACAATTTTTCCACCCTAATAAGAGAAAGTTTGAAGTTGAAGCATAGTTTCCCAAAGTATATTCCTTGGAATGCTAATTTATTGAGATATTATAGCAATCAAGGTCATGTCAGAAAATAAATGGTACATTCAAGTTGGACAATTTGAGGAAAGTTTAATATTAGGCTGTTCACAAAGAGGATGACAGAGTGTAGAGAAGCCACAATAGATAGTGCAAGACCCCAGTTCTAGTAACAGCAGAGAGTTGTGACTATCCCTAAGCTTTAAGGGGAAAGAGGGTGAGATGGTTTACTAAACCCAGAATCAAGAAGGAGAATCGCAGGGAGAAGGCTTCAGATAGGAGCTAGGATTTCCATTCACAGACAGTCAACTATAAGCGACTCAGCAGAATGTGACCTAAAGAATAAATACCTTAACCCTACTCCCCTTCTAATCGTCAAACCAACCCAGAAGTTGAAAGAGCTTATCATCAGGGTTGTCCAGAGAAACAGAACCAATGTTTAGAGAGAAAGAGAAGGAAGGAAGGAAGGAAGGAAGGAAGGAAGGAAGGAAGGAAGGAAGGAAGGAAGGAAGGAAGGAAGGAAGGAAGGGAGGGATTAATTTTAAGGAATTGGTTCATTGGTTATTGTAAACTTGAATCACAATTTCTTCTTTGGAAAATCTGTTTTTGCTCTCATGGCCTCAACACATTGGATGAGGCCACCTACATTATGGAGGGTAACCTGGTGCTTTACTTAAAGTATACTGATTATAGATGTTAGCCACATCTACAAAATATCTTCACAGCAACATCTAGATTCATTTTTTATTAAATAAGTGGGTAATATAGCCCAGCCAAGTTGACACATAAAACTAACCATGACAGTGTTCAAGGGGGACTTGTTGATGTGTTTCATACAGGTTGGCCTCCCTCATGAGCATGTAGCAGAGTGGAGGAGGGTTGAGGGTAGATCTGGAAGAGCAAAGGGTAGACAGAAGCTACCCAGCAGTGTTTTAATACCATAAAATATTTTTATTTGAATTATTTCATTTAATCATGTTATCACTCTAAGATAAGTTATCTCCATTCTAAAGGTAAGGAAGCAGGTTCAGAAAGTGAAATGGTTTGATAGAGCAAAATGGCAGAGCCAGAGCCTGTACCATCCAACTCTATGACCAGTGTCTGTTCCTTTGGGCCTTGGTATGGGCCAGAACCTTCTTCCCAGGGTCTTCCCTGTCCATGTGGCAGGTTGGGTGGTTGGAGAGAGTGAGGCTATATGAACTGAAAAATATAATCTAACCTATGATATTATTATTCACTGGGGTCCTTTTGCTGTGAGCAGTCACCCCAACATTCATTGGCCTCACCATGGGTAGAAAGGGACATTTGGAGCTCTAACTTGGGTGCACTGAGAGCCACAGCAAGATTCCTTAGGGTCCCCAATGAATAGGAGAAAAGTACCTATGGCCCAGAACTTGGTCTCCTCCCGTATTCCTATATGGTTGTCATGGAAACCCCTAGTCATACTGTCAAGGATTCGACCTGCCATTTTGACTATAATAGAAACAGAAAAATTGGCTTTAATATAGTTAGAATTAAGTACTTCCATTAATTGCTTTCACAGAATTTTTCTGCCATTTAATAAAGAAGAGAGCAAACCACAATAATTTCCCCAAAAGGTCAGTAAACAAGAAGATATAGATAATTTCCCCTTTCTCAGAATGGCTTGATTTTTGCCTGAAAAAATACCATCTCTCCTGAGTCATAAGTTACTGTTTTCCCAGAAGATGTGGAAGGAAATTAGAAAATGATCGCTGCAATGGCAGTTCCCTTTACAGAAGGCTTGATATTAAGAAGCAATCATTAACTGTCCTCCTCCTACCACATCGGTCATTAAATTAGGAGGGATCCAAGACCCTAAAGTTTCCAATGATATCAAGGTAGTCTGGTCATCAAACCATGTTAACAACTCCAATGGTTCTATGAAATTGAGAGTGTATGCTTCAGACTGTGGATGTGATAACAGCACAAAGATAGGCACATTTATTGAGCATTTACAATGTAGGCCAGGCTCCTTCCCTGAAGCAGCTCTTTGAATCCTCAGCAAAAAACCTCATAAAGTAAGTGCTACTATTGCCCCCATTCTACAAATGAGGAATCAGAGGTTTGGGGAGTTAAGTAAATAAGGAACACAGCCACTGTACCTGCATGTGTAGGTATGAGAATCCTAAGGTCAAAACAGCCTGTCCATAAATTCAGGTGGATTATCATTAGCATCTCAGTGTTCTTTTATTTACCTCTTCCTTCTCACACACATCCTCCAAAAATCATCCCACCCCAAAATATCACTAAAAGTCTTCAAAGGATGCCTTTCCGGTCCCCATGGACCAACCTGTCAGCTGGTCAGTATCTGGTATCTTTATAGTCCTTCCTCTCCTGTCCAGTTCCCTCCATTGATGTCCTTGCTAATGCAGCTACTAGGGGGAGCCTCAAGGCTGACATGGCTGGTGGGCATCTTGGAACACCCTTGCCCATGTCTCCTAGTAGTGCCACAGTTGCCACTTTTGAAAGTCTGACAGTGATCAAGTGTGCCATGGAGAAGTGGCGACACTGGCCCTTGTTCCTTCACAGGGATGCCCATGGTCATCTGGATTCTGAAGTAGCTCATCCAGTAGCTCCCCTTCCCTACGAGTAATCAAAATTTGACCTTCCTCTCCCAGCTTTCCCAAACCCCCTTCCCCTCACCTCAGCCACAAAAGCAAACACAACAGGACAGAATGTCAAAGTCAGTTTATGCTAGCATATTTTCTGGAACACCTTTCATAATTCAAACTTCCATAATTTAAGAATAATTTTTTCATAAGACTGACAAAGAATAGTATTACATAGTTCTGTTTATCAGCTACCATGGCAAAGGCATAAATAGAGTTTTCAAGTCACTCAGTCTACCTGCTTTAAACATATGTGATGATTGATTTTTTTCTCCCTCATTTGGGAAGGTTCACATTGTTTCAAATTTTGTTCCAGAAATGAGACTTTGTTAAGTATATTTATACCACATTATTCCATATTTACATAATATAAATTTACATAAGGCTATATTAATATATGAATACTTCAGCCCTTCCCACTCTCCCCTCCCCCCATTACTAAAGGGGAAGGAATCTTACTTGAGAGTTGAGCGCCAAGTTTCTTCTGTGGTGTGTGGAATCTGAATGAGATGATTCTTAGAGAAATAAAAAGAGATTACCCACCCCAGAGGTCCAAATGTATCATGGAGGGTCTGATGCAGGGAGCACTAGTTTTTAGGAAGGTATCACTGTGCATGAACAACATGAGGATGGAAAAGAGAAAGTGAATGAGGGAGTATCACAGTGGTGAGGGGACAGGAAAGAGATTTTTAGCTTTATACTTGAGTGGGGACTCATCGTCAAGAGACAGACGAGCCATACATTTTGGTTTCAGGGAAGAATTTTCAAAGACTAAAGAAAAAAATGAGAAAACAACATTTTATATTTTCATGAAGAGTTCTTAGGAGCATACTAGAAAGATTAAGAATAACAATGTCTAAAGAAGATGTTCCTTTAAGCTTTGCTGGCAATTAGAATGTACTCTCTTGTTGGCATTTTTTTCCCCAAGAGATTGAGTACAGATGTGAATTGTCAATTATGTTTTTCTGCCACAATGCTGGTTCTTTGAAAGTATCGCTGATCAGAGACTGAACCATGTGGGGTCCCAAATGCATTCAGGTTATACAAAATAACAAAGAACTCCCTCTCTTTTCACACCCCCCCCCCAAAACATGGCCCTCAGGCATATCACACATACAAACGTATACCATGTAAGGTCACGAACCTCTGAGCCTTAGTTTGATCTGAACTGGGACATATGTCACAAAAGTTGAGTGCCTTCTAGAATCAGGACTGTATTCCTTCATACCAGTAGGCATGTTTAAGATACTCAGACCCATTCGAATACTCTGAATTTTTCACAGCAAATGTTGGCAAGAAATTTGTGCTTCCTGGGTAGTTTTAGATATTTACATCTTCATATCCCTTTTTCTTCCCTTCTTCTCCACTTTGGGCCACAAAGTCAAATTTTATAGATCTTCACTCTATTGATGAATGCAGATACATCAACAGTAGAGCAGATTGCTAATCTCCATTTAAGATAGGATAAAAATCATCTCATATGACTGCTTATATCAATTAGCTTTTGCTGTGTAACCAACCATCCAACCTAGTGGTTTAAAACAACTACCATTTATTTAGCTCATGATTCTCAGAGTTGCCTGGTTGTTCTGATTCGATCCCTGCTGGACTTCTGTGTGCACCTAGAGTCATCTGGCAGACAACTAATGACTAGATAATCTAGGGTAGTCTCACACATATGTTTGGTAGTTTGCAGGCTGGAGCAACAGGGCCACATGTCTTTTATCATCTAACACAATCCCCTGGGTTCCTTCACAGTGGTCACAAGGTCCCAAGTCAAAAAAAAAAGCAGAAGCCACATGGCCTTTTAATACCTAGGCTTGGAACTCACTTGATGTCACTTCCACCACTTTTCATTGGTCAAAGCAAGTCCCAAGCCCAGCCTGGATTTCAAGGATAGGGAAACAGATGCCATCTCTTGATGGGAGGAGCTGAAAAGTATTAAGGCCATTTTTAGCAATCTGTTCTACTGTTGGTGTATCTGAATTTACTGCCCCCACCCCAGAGAAAGACAGTTGTAGCTGAAGCTTTGTGTATTCCTCCTGCCATTTACTATAGAGGAACTTGGGCAAGGACAATTTACTGGCTACTCCTGAATTTGGAGTGGTATTTTGGCAAAGCTCATATCAAGACTACTAATATTAGCAAGGACACGGATAACATTGCAGGTGGGAATGTAAAAGAGTTCAGTTGCTGTGGAAGCAATATACTGATTCCTCAAAAAAGTAAACACAGAATAACCATACGATCCAGTGGTTCTACTCTTGGTATATACCCAAAATAATTGAAAACAAGCTCTCAAACAAAGACTTGCACATGAATGTTTGTAGCAGCACCATTGGCAATAGACAAAAGTTACAAAAAACCCAAATGTCCATCAATGAATAAATAGATAAACCATGTGGTAAATACGTATGACGGAATACTATTCAGCCATCGAAGGGAGTCCTGATACAGACTGCAACATAGATAAACCTCAAGAACAATGTTAAGTGAAAGAAGCCAGACACAAAGGTCATATATCGTATGATTCTATTTATGTGAAAATCCAGAATAGGTAAATTCATAGAAAGCTGATTGGTGGTTGGAGGAATGGTGAGTAACTACTTAATGGGTATGGGGGTTTTATTTTGAAATTATAAAAAATATTTTGGAACTAGATAGAGGTAGTCATTGTACAACATTGTAAGAGTACTAAATGCCACTGATTTGTTTCATTTTAAAATGGTTAATTTTATGTTACATGAATTTCATCTCAATAAAAATAAAATAATTAGTTAGGCATATTTTGTGGGTCTATTTCTAGATTCTTCATTCTTTTCCATTGGTCTATATGTCTATTCCTCTAATTGCTGTAGCTATATGGTGAGTCTTGGGGTTGGGTGGAGCGATTCTTCCCACTGTTATTTTTTTCAGGGTTGTTTTGGATATTCTCAGTCCTTTACATTTCCTTACAGATTTTATAATGATCTTTCATACACTGACAAACACATGTGCATGAATTTTGGTAGGAATTGTGTTAATACTGTATATCAGTTTGGAGAGAATTAAAATGTGTCTTGAATTTAATTGCTAATTTGTTGAGTATGGCTTTCTACTTATTTAGATCAGCTTTGATTTCTTTCATTGGTATTTTGAAGTTTTCTCTTTATTTCTCTTTTTTTTAAGTCATTGTAAATAGTACTGTATTTTTAATTTTGGTGTCCACATGCTAATTTTAGGTATAGAGAAATACCATTGATTTTCTATGTTTGTCTCGTGTCCTGTAATTTTGCTGAGCTCACTTATTATTTCTAGGAATGGTTCTGATGGATTCCTTGGGATTTTCTGTATAAACAATCATGTTATCTGCAAATAGAGACCATTTTAATCCTTAAAACAAAAAAGACTACTAATAGGTAACCTCTTAAATAGTGTGTATTTTTTGTAGTGAAAGCCTTGCCTGTCTGCTAAGTTCCATTAAAGCCACTAGGGCTACTGCATTGCTGAATCCCCTTTTATGTATTTTCATTGGCTGGTTATCAAGATGGAAAGACTAGCCCTTAGGACAGGACCCTGTCATATCAGAGTGGGACATAAGACATGTAGATGAGACATATTAGGAGGGATGAATCCACAGATTAGAAACAAAAACAGCCATGGTGCCCCAGGGGAGAGTAGAAGTGGGGTTGGGAAGGGAGGAGGCCTTTACTAGTTACAGAGCAATAAAATGTCCTGGAAATTTGAGGGGGCACCTACTAACAGATATTAGGCATATGAAATGATGATAGAAATTTTCAGTCACCTCACAACTTTGCCTAGCCTCTTTTTTCCCAGATTCCCCCTTCTTTTCTGCATCTCTCAATCTCATTCTAATTGATTGATCCCCATTTGCAATTATCTTAATTCTCTGCCCATGCCTGACACAGTGAGCAATTCATAAAGGTAGTCAGCAAGAATGAATAATTGCAAGACCCAGAACCTGGAAATTGGCGAGTCAGTCGATTCACTTTTTCCCTGAAGTTTTCCCTATGTCTGAGTAGTTAGGTAACAGATAAACATCATTCCCAATTATCAAGTCTTCTATAATTAACTTCCTATAAAGTGGTGTTCGACAAAAGGTTATTGGATGGAAGAATGGGTGGATAAATGAACACCAAGAGCAGGAGGGAATCCTGAGACGCGAAGGCAGCAGCAGTGAGAAGTGGAAGCCTGGGGACAGATGGGAGGGTTGCCAAGAGGCTTTCAATACAGAAGGAGCATGAGGGGGTGCAAACTGCCCGTCCCTGCTGCTCCGGAGCCACGCACTCACACAATAGCCAACCTGGCACTTTCATCCTCACAATGGCTCTCAAAAGATTCGGCCTTATGTTCTTGGGTTGTTTTCGTTTTTTACTGATCAAGCTAGGCATTGTTTTAAAACAGAAGCTTCTTTTGAACAATATTTTGCATAGCCTTTTGACTACTCAATGAGTTCTCTCCAAAATTTGTTTCTCATTTCCATATTTATATCATCCCCAACCTCAACAACATTTTTATTCTGTAATAGAATAATAAGATCATGTAGCTTACAGACATCCAGAGCTTGTGGTGTTTTAGAAATACAGATCTGTAGTGTCAAAATCTTAAAAGATAAAACTTGTAGTCATTTTATTTCTCTGCCTATGCAGTTCAACAACATTATAAAAATACCAATATGCATTGCAAACTGTGGCATCAAAAGATAATTTAAATAAATGAAATATTGTTCTGCGTTTTGTGTGTTTAATTATGCACTCTCAAATCTGATTTTGGATTGAAAAGCCACCTGATTTATTCTAGAATTATACATATCAGGAACAGTTACTTCAAATTATATCAAAGTGAAGAATTTTTTTAAGTTGACTTTTTAAAAAAGTAAAACCTACTCATATCTGGTACCTTTCTTCTGTAGAATCTGATATTTGATAGCATATTTTATTATTGTATTTCAAGTAAGCATTCAAAGAAAGCTTTTGAAACCATTTTGATTACTCTGACAGCTGAAATGAAGTTTTTACATGAATAGCATATTTGGAGCCAAAGATCTGGTTGACACAATGAATGCAATAATGAAAATAATTTTACAGCAGCCCAGCCTAGTGCATTAGCTTCATGTAAAATTTATATCACATGGGTTTTTAAACAAAAAAAACCAAAAAAAAACTCTTATTCTAAAAGAAAACAGTAGCTTTCAATTTTTTCTGTTGGCCAAGAAAAATTGAAAGCTTTAAAGGTGTGAATAGTTACCAGAGTCCCAGAAACTCATTGTCCAGCATCCTATCTTAGAATTATTTTCAGAGGTTTTAGACAGAAAAGGTGTCCTGGGAGCCACACAATTAAGAAACTTGCCCATTTTCAGAATAACAGTAGAGTCCTGTAGAGACTTAATAAATTGTTCTTGAACATGTGAAAATGCCCTCAATAAAAATCTGCCCTCTCAAAACTGTGTTCTAGTTGACACAGCAATGGTTGCAGATTCAAATTGGCAATTAAATTCAAGACACATTTCAGGCTTTCATCCCAATTTATATAGCTCTGTAGAAGCATAGAGGACAGGAAAGAGCCCCTTCATCTCATCAGGATGCCTGTGGTAAGCACGGTTATAGTCCCCCAAAGATGTCCACATCTAAGCCCCAAACCCAGTGAATATGTTACATTAAATGGGAAAAGGGAATTAAGGTTGCAGATGGAATTAAGGTTGATAAGCAGCTGACCTTAAAATAAGGAGGTTATTCTGGATTATCCAGATTGACCTAAAGTAACCACAGGAGCCCTTAAAAGTGGAAGAGGGATGCAGAAGAGATTAGAGTGATACAGTGTGAGAAGCACTCAATCCACCCTTCTGACTCTGGAGTAAAGGAACCACAAGCCAAAGAATGCAGGCAGCCTCTAGAACCTGAAAAAGGTGAGGAAACAGATTTTCAACTAGAACCTCCAGAAAGGAACACAACCCTGCTGAAAACCTGATCCTAGCTCAGTGAGATTCATGTCAGACTTCTATCCTATAAAACTATAAAGTAATACGTCTATGTTGTTTCAAGTCATTAAGTTTGTACTAATTTGTTACAGTAGTGAGAGGAAACTAATACAACGCTCAACAGCTCCCCAAGTGCATGGCTTCTTTTGCTCCCACATCCATACAGGACACAGGCCCAAAACCTGCATGCCAGCTCAAAAGCCCCAGTCCAGGAGCAGCCCCCCAGATCAAGGCTTCACAACAAACAGAATAGGTACAATAGTTCATGTTTCCAAAGCAACAGGACTCTGAGGTCATTCTTGTAGGCAGGCCTGGATCAGCCCAGTGCTGAGGTTAACCATTTACTCACCTTTGTGATGTCAATGTCATTATATATTCATATTCTAAATCTGAGGAACATGTCATTGTTTGAATCAGGTCCGAGTAGAGTCCCTTCCCTACAGACATCAAAGACCAAGGAAGTTCTTGCTTTCCCTGAACCCAGGCAGCTAGGAAAGACATGGCACACGATCTAAGCTCAGTCAACCAGGATGTCAAGAACAAAGTTTGGGATCCCTTCCAATATTATCAGTCATAGCAGCATTCAGTGCTCAGTGGACATTTTCTGTGGTTCTGCCTGTCCAGAGTCCCCTAGTTACCGTGCATTTTCTGAATCTGGTTCAACAGCTTTCCCATCAACCCCATGAAATACTTGATGTTCCTTTTCTGCTTAAGATAAACACAGTCAGTTTATGTCATGAGCCCTAATTGGATCAGCAATTATTACCAGGAGAAGGCTTCAGACAGCAGATCTTCTGGAATTGAGAGGAATCTAGGATTGATTATATAGCCTACTTGAAGTAAAGGCTGTGAGCATTCAAGAATGGAAATCTAGTAATGTGTGGCCAAGAGTGGAAAAGCAACCAATCAAATTCCAATTTTTACAGTATCTGTTGAAAAGGACGCTTGGGAGATCATTGGTAATGCCATATATGACAACATGAGAAATCAAGACCGAAGAGCGACATGACTAATATTTTTAAATTTAAAGAAATGACACATTCAAACCCTTAATTCTTGACTGAAAGCAAAAACTGAAACTGGGGACTTTCTATGTCTGTGCTAAAAAGAATGTCTTATTTTTTGGTTTTTTTGTGTGTTTTTGTTGTTGTTTTTCAAATATATCTTTATTGATTTCAGAGAGAGGAAAGGAGAGGGAGAGAGAGAGACAGAAACATCAATGATGAGAGTCACTGATCGAGTCCGCAACCCAGGCATGTGCCCTGACCGGGAATCGAACCCCGATCGCCTGGATCCCAGGTCAACGCTCAACCACTGAGCCACGCCCAGCCAGGCAGAATGTCTTATTTTTTGTAGCAGCAGTATGAAACCACCCAAAATCAAACCTGCACTTTAATGCAAAGCTAATCTATAATGTCAATGGAATCACAGCCTCATCAAGACCCTTCTATAAAAGTTGGGGCATCAATAAAGAAAGAGACCCAGCCTGTGTAGCTCAGTGGTTGAGCATCGACCCATGAACCTGGAGGTCACAGTTCCATTCACTGTCAGATACATGCCCAGGCTGTGGGCTCTGTCCCCAATAGAGGGAGTGCAGGAGGCAGCTGATCGATGATTCTCATCATTGATGTTTCTATCTCTCCCTCTCTCTTTCTCTCTGAAATATTTTTTTAAAAAGGAAAGGAAGAGCTTACCTTGAGAATTGCAGTAGTGTTAACTGGAAGGATGTCAAGAACTCAAACACCCAAATCCCAAACTCCACTGGACCTCAGTTTACAGCTCAAGCCGCCCTTCCTCTCAAGTCTGATGGGGCAGTCTGAAGACTTTAACTGTCTTTCCTTGCTATAGTTGCCTTACACAGGAAGCCTACGTCAGTTCACAGATCCTGAGCCCCCTAATGAAGGAAAGCCAAGGGGCTTAAAGAAGAATCCTGCAATCAGGTGATAAAGGAGTTTGAGTCCAAGTCCAAGTGTGCTTTAAAGTGAACATAATGACACTCTGAACTCAGCCCATGATGGTTTACTTGTTTGCTAAGGATTTATTCACCACTGATAAAATCCCTACATTGTCTCTAATCCACAGGTAAAATAAGCTAATGGAAGCCCCCAAGGTTACCCCTTTCACTCAAAATGGAAAATAAAGAACAATATTATATAAAAGGGAATTACAGCAATTAGTGTCACCATGAAATTCCTAAGAAATGCAGGGAGGGTGATTCTTAGTACATCCCCACTTAACTTTTCAGTTGTGCAGAGAATGGGGGCTTCTTACAGGATGATGGTGGATTGACATGAGCTTCATCAGGAGGTGATTCCTATTGCAGTTGCATTTCCAGATATGGCCTATTTACTGGGGAAAGTTAACCTAGTCCCTGGTGTCTAACCTTATATTTCCCCCAGGAGCAGTGGTTCAGTATTCACAAATTCAGTGTTCACGGTTCCTTTATAAAGCATAACTATCACAAATAATGAAAATCACTGTGTTTAAATCACAAAGAATTGTGCAGAAGTAGTACTGGAAAGAATGACAGAAAGCCTGAAGATACTTTTTTCTTTTTCTCAAGGAAGAAGACTGACCTGGGTATCTGGAGATGACTGCAAAAAAAGAGTAGAAGGTGGTGAAGCCTGATAGCTGGAGGATTTTAGGAGAGCAGAAGAAATTTCTGGAGGAATCTTTAAGGAGCAATTAAACACAAGGAATGGGCTAATCTCAGAAATGTGAGACAACAGGAATGGGTTTGTGACAGAAATATATATACAGGGTGGGCAAAAATAGGTGTATAGTTGCAAGTACACAAAGCACAAAGTTTATTCTTGTATTATTATTTATTAATTATTGTATTATTTTCCATAAGAACAACTGTAAACCTACTTTGGCCCCACCCTGTATACTACATACAATTGAAAATCAGTGAACCACAGCTACTCACATCAAAATGGATTAATCTCATAAACAAAATTTTTGGTGAGTAAATCAAGTAAGTCACAGAAGACTATAGAAGGTGGGGTAAAAGTAGGCTTACAGTTATGAGTATGTGAAACAAATAATAATATTCTTGTATTATTATTTATTTATCTTTGTATTATTTTCCTTACAAACAACTGTAAACCTACTCTGACCCCACCCTGTACATGCAGATATTTGATTCTGGACCAGCTCTAAACCTCACCATACCCATGGTCATCCCTTCCTTCCATCTGTAACGGGAACCCTGGTTCTCTCCCACACTACTCCAATAGCAGCTCAGATCTCTTCTGAATCTCTTCTTCTAAAGCTCCACATTTGGAAAAAGGAAAGATTACCCGCAGAGTACGGAAGTGTATAATTCTGTTTTACAACTCAATATGTCACAAAGTATAATCCATTTTCCTTTGTTACTTCTATATAAACACTTCTATTATGCCCAAAGAAGACAAAAGTAACCTTTTGAGGAAAATTATTTATAAAGGAAAAGACATTAGAATTTTGCACCAGACTTTCAGGTGACCTATACAGATGTATAAAAATAGGGTTTCAATTTATATTAGATGACTAACCCGAAAAGAAGAAAACATAATCAAACTGCAGCAGCACTCCTCAATTTAATTTAACCTTTTAGGGACCTTAAAATTAATTTCACCCAGTGATTCTCCAGGGAACAGAGAGAAATAAAACTTATATTTAAACATATGCATGCACATTTATAGACAAACTGTAGTGTATCTGCCTTTGTTTCTCCTACCAACAAAGAATTCTAGACTGCGTATTAAGTCTTTTCAGCTTAAAAAAAAAATCTTTGGAGAAGAGGCCTTATTCTGAAAAACTCAAGGGTTAGTGCCCAATCTTGAAGTATTTCTGAAAAAAATTCACCAAAAAATGTAAAATTTACTCTGCTCAAATAAGTAAGCCAGTTCTGATGAGTTGTCTTTAGAGTTCTAGCAATTATGAGATTCTTGACTTAAAATTCACCAAAAGTTTAATATCCAATGAATGGTTGAAAAAATACTCAGACTTGCTTTTCTATACTTATTTTGGATTTGTCATTTAATTCCTTTAAAAATCTTAAATCAAATAACGTAACCAGTTTGACAAGGTCCTCCCACCTTTAGGAACAAGAAAAACAATGAATTGTCAGCACTAATGAGAAAAGATTGAATATCTAATTGACCGAAAATTTAATAGAATAACTGACCTAGGAGACAGTGGGGAGTGATGTTTCATGGGGGAGGGGGATGAACTAATTTATATAAGAATTATTTTAGGATCTAAGATGGCGGCGTAGGTCACAGCTGCCCCCGCCACCTCCAGCAACCACATTGAAATCACAACTAAACACAGAACCACCGTCACTCAGAGCCTCCTAAGATCCAGCTGAACAGAAGCCAACAACCAGGGACATGAAGCAGCACCGAGACCTGTAGGAGGGGGAGACGCGGGCGGGTCGGGGCTGAATCAGAGACGCGGCCAGGCCCACACCCGGTGCCGCGGGGAAACCCGGGAGGGAATCTCGGCGGCGGGGGTTTCCCGGAGGAGCAGGGGTCCCAGCCCCACAGCAGGCCCCAGCCCAGGGCTCCAGGCCGGGAAGAGACGTCCCCACAACTCCGGGCTGTGAAACCAGCAGGACTGTCCCTGAGGGTCGCGGAGGCCGCGGGAGCCCCAGCAGCTCCTCTCAAGGGCCCGGCGCGGACTCACTCGGACGCTCCCTCTGAGCCCAGCGCCGGGCAGCAGCCTGAAAGGACCCGGGACACTCGGGGAGGGACTGACCTGCCTGAGATCCGGGCGACAGGCGGAGGGCGGCTTCCTCCCGGGCAGAAGGGCTGGCGGAGGCCATGGCTCCTGTGGCGAGTCCTCCCCGCACAGCCGCCGGGCAGGCGCCATGTTTGAGTCGCCAGCACCTGACTCACCCTTGGCCCCGCCCCGTGATTCCCGGAGGCCCCGCCCCTCCCCGCCTGCAGCTCATCCGGGCCCTTTCCAGGGGCTTTTCTGTGCAAGTGGCCTCTCCAGCCTCATGCTTAGGACTCTCCTAAAATCTCTCAAACAAGCAGCAGCTGCCCCATGCGGCTTGATAAGCGGCCCCAGGCCTGGCACTAGCGGCAGCTGCACTGGCTCATAGCTTGGCCTCTCCTGGGCACCTCCAAGCCCAGCACAAGGAGCAGCCAACTACGGTTTGCTGTGTAGCTCATGCTGGGTGGCCCTGGGCAAGGCACTGGCACAGGCTGACTGTGCCCTCCCGGGAGGCCCCAGAGACAGTGCACCTGCTGGCCAGACTCGACCACGCTAGATTACAACCCTGCCACATCCACGAGTGACACTCAAGGGGCGCCCTTGGTGAACACCAAAGCCCCACTGAAATAAATCCTGCTCCATAGGGGTGTCTCCAGCACAGCAGCTCTCTGGCTGTAGCTGCAGCTGGTCCTCACAGCCGATTGTCCTGGGGGTCAGTTCCTCCCAGGGACGCCAACAGCAACCAAGGCTCAACTACAACAGGACAGTGCACACAGCCCACACAGGGGAGCCCCTAGAGGGCCCAGCTCAGGGGACTGGGGAGGCTGAGCCACTGGACCCTACGGGACACCTACTACACAAAGCCACTCTACAAATTCCAGGACACATAGCAGCTCTACCTAATACATGGAAACAAACACCTGGAGGCAGCCAAAATGGGGAGGCAAAGAAACATGTCACAAAGGGAAGAACACAAGAAATCTCCAGAAAAGGAACTAAATGAAATAGAACCAAGCAAGCTAACAGATACAGAGTTCAGAATAATGGTTATAAGGATGCTCAAGGATATTAGTAAGACTATTATGAAAACAAGTGAGACCATCAAAGACCTAATAAAATACCTATCAGAAATGAAGGCTACACGAACTAAAATGAAGAATAATTTACAATAGACTTACAAGTCCAGGAAGCACAGAGGGTCCCAAACAAGAGGAACCCAAAGAGGCCCACAGCAAGACACATCATAATTAAAATGTCAAAGGTTAAAGACTAAGAGAATCTTAAAAGCAGCAAGAGAAAAGCAATTAGTTACCTACAAGGGAGCACCCACAGGACTATCAGCTGATTTCTCAACAGAAACTTTGCAGGCCAGAAGGGAATGGCAAGAAATACTCAAAGTGGTGAAACGCAAGAACCTACAACCAAGATTACCCAGCAAAGCTATTATTTAGAACTGAAGGTGAGATAAAGAGCTTCTCAGACAAGGAAAACATAAAGGAGTTCATCACCACCAGACCAGTACTACGTGAAATGTTGAAGAGTCTTCTTTAAGAAGAAGCTAATGAACAAAAGAATCTGACGAACTAAATAGATCCAGAGACATTGAGGCAGGCAACAGACGATCATATTTCAGAGGAAAGAGGGAAGGGGAGTGGAGGGTGGGAGATTAACTAAAGAAGTTATATGCATATATGCACAAGCCATGGACACAGACAATGACAGGGTGAAGGCCTGGGGAGGGGGTGGAAGCAAAGTGGAGGGGGTCAATTGGGGGGGGGGTAAATGGGACACCTGTAGTGCTTTCAACAATAAAGATAAATTTTAAAAAGAATTATTTCAAAGGCCTACTTGGAACTCCTGCTTGGTTAAATTTAAGAAAGAGTAATATTGCCAAGGACTGGCACAAGTAGAGTGAAGCAGGCACTCTTATACACACCTGGCAGCATTATAAACTGGGCCCAACTTCCTGGAAGGCAATTTGGCAATATATATCAAAAGCCATAACAGATGTTCTCATTGACCAGGACTTCCACTTGGAATTTATCTTTAAAAAATAAAGAATATAATAGCATTTTATGCAGCACTGATTGCTTCATTGCTAAAATTAGAGAAAATTGAAAACAATGAAAACCCCTATCAATAAAGAATTTTTTAAATAAATGGGTCTTTCTTCTGCTCTCCCCCCCATCCCACTCCCACCCCCTGGGGTTCAGCCTATTCTCAACACAGCAACCAGTGTCATCTAATTAAAATGCAGTGACCTGATGGTTGCATCACTCCTGCACCTAAAATCCTCCAGAGATTCCCCTCACTCAGGATCAAAACCAAATATTCATTATGGTCTAGTGCCACATTTTGCAGGGTATAGAGTTGCCATTTAAGTGGTTCTTCCCTGAACAAGTGTATGTGCGCCAGGTAATCCATGGTCTTCACTTTAGACACCTAGAATCTTAAGCAGCTCCCTTGTGATATTCCATTTGATATTCGCCTTGACAGACACACTCCTACGTACATTTTCTCCAGAATTGTAATTATAATAGAGATCTGAAGAGAAAGCTGTTTTTCCCAACCATCATCAAGCAACTAAAATCTTTCACCTGGATTATTGAAAAGCTGCCTACCCAGTTTCTTGACAGCCACCTCTGTCCCCTTTAAATTATTCTCTACACTATATTCAAAGTAATCTCTCTTTTAAAAATGCAATCATAATTTCACCATGCTTAAAACTCATTAATCCTTTCCATTTCTCTACAGATGAAGATCCAGATTCCTAATGGTCAAGGTTGTAAAACAGTGTTATGCAATGGGAATATGTTGGAAGCCATGTATGTAATTTCAAATTTGTTAGTAGCCAAGTTTTCTCAAAAATTTTCAAAACGAGAAATTAATTTTAATACTATATTTTATTTTAGTCAATCCAAAATATTATCATCTCAGTATATAATCAATAATTTAATTAGATCTTAAATGTTCTCACTACAAAACAAATAGTAGTTATGTGCGGTGATGGATGTGTTAACTGTGGTAATCATTTCACAATATATATATGTGCATCGAATCATCACATTGTACATCTTAAACTTACACAATGTTATGTATCAATTATATCTCAATAAAGCTGGGGGGATTAAAAATATTTAGATCCTTTACATTCAGTTTTTCTATTAAGTGTCTGAAGACTGGTGTGTATTTTACCCTTGCAGTGCATCTCAAATTGAAGAGGCCTCATTTCACATACTCCACAGCCCCATGTGACTAGAGGCCACCATATGAGCCAGTACAGCTCTACAAGGTCAGGACTATGCCCACTTTTTCAGCTTTCTCAGACTATAGACATATTTAGCTTTGAGGTGCTGAAAGTTGTCATTCTCTCTTTCCCAGTTCTTTATACATGTTGGGTTTTCATACAACAAATAATTTGAAAGAAGACAACCAAATTTTTAAATGGACAAAAGATCTGAATGACATTTCACCAAAGGAGATATACAAGTGACCAGTAAACAGACAAAAGCCACTCACAGCATTAGTCATTAGGAAATGCAAATCAAAACCAAAATAAAATACCACTTTTATTATTATAATTTTAAAAACAGATAATAACAAGCATAGGTAAAAATGTGAAGAAACTGGGACTTTCACAGATTGCTGGTGAGAATCAAAAATGGTGCACCTGCTTTGGAAAACAGTTTGGCAGTTTCTCAAAATGTTGAACATAAAGTCACCATATGACCCAACAATTCCACTCCTAGGTATCTACCCAAGAGAAATGAATGAAGACATATGTCTCCACAAGACACGTGTTCATACAAAACTTATGGAGCACCCCAAACGTCCATCAACTAGTAAACGGATAAAGAAAATGTGGTCTATCCATACAATGCAATACTACTCAGTAATAAAAAGAACAAAGTATTGACACGTGCTACATGAAAAACCCCAAAATGCTGAGTGAAAAAAGCCAGACACAAAAGGACACATTGGATAATTTCATATTTTTTTAATTTTTATTTTGAATATATCTTTATTGATTTCAGAGAGAGGAAAGGAGAGGGAGAGAGAGAGAAACATCAATGATGAGAGAGTCATTGATCGGCTGCCTCCTGCGCGCCCCCGACTGGGGATCGAGCCCCCAACCCGGGCCTGTGCCCTGACCGGGAATCGAACCCCGATCGCCTGGATCCTCGGTCGATGCTCAACCGCTGAACCACGCCCGGCCGGGCTATAATTCCATTTTTATGAAGTATTCAAAAAAGGAAAATTTATAGAGACAGGAAGTAGACCAGTGACTGCAAACGGTCACAGGGACTTTTTCAGAGTAATGGAAATATTCTAAAATTAGATTGCAATAATGGTGGCACAACTGTATAAAATTACTAAGGATTACTGCATTATGCACATAAAACTAGTAAATATTATGTCATAAAACATATATCTCAATAAAGTTATTTTTAAGAAAAATAAAATATTCACAGAAATTTAAAAATGAACTTGAATGTTTACATCTCGCTATAAATGTTTCATAGCTTTTGTACTCCCAGCCTCCTGTCTCCAGATCATAAGTTCCATGAAGGTAGGAACCATTAATGCCTTGTTCCTTGTTGTAGCCCCAACATCCACATTATGCCTTTCACACAGCAGGGGCTCAAACAGCTGTTGAATGTATTGTGAATGAATTACTTGGGGAATTTCAAAACAATCCTAGACACTTGAAAGTTTTAAAACTCTTCCTCAGCAATAAAACACACACAACAACATGGATGAACATTATGTTGAGCAAAAGAAGCCAGAAACAAGTGAATATGTACTATATGAATATATACTCTATGATTATAAAGTTCTAGAACAGGTAAAAGGAGAAATCTGAATGGCAGTTTCTTGGGGAGCAGGGGACACAGGAATTGATTGGGAGGGTTATAAAGGACTTCTTAAGGGTGATGGAAATCTATATGCTAACTGAAGTGGTGGTTACACAGGTGTGAATTTGTCAAAATCCATCAACATGAACACTTAAAATCAGTGCACGTTACATATAAATTATATCTCAATTTTAAAATGTGAATGACCTCTGGCAAAAAATAAAATAAATAATGATTTAGTAAAGAAAGTCCCCTAGTTCTTTACTATAAAACACAAGACCTTCCATGGTCTGGTCCCTACATGCCACTCCAAAGTCACTTCTCAGAAAGTTACTCCACTGCCCTTCCTGACCTACCCCCAGGCCCACCCCCACAAACCCTTGGCCCCAGCCTTGTTAAACTGCTGATATTCCTCAAACACACCACATCCTCCATGCCTCTGTGCCCTTGCTCGAGGTGCCCTCCCTTCCTGAAACCTCCTTCCCCGCCCCTGATGGCTGGGCACCTACTGATCTCACAAAACTTCAGCAAGTTGAGTTATGTTTGCCTGGAGATGTGATGTCAATGGGGACTAGGGATCTTTTGGGGGCAATAGAACCACCCTAAAATTGGATGGTGGTGATAATTTCACGACTCCATAAACTGACGACGATTCTTTGAATTGTACACTTAAAATGAGTGAGTTTTATAGTATGATATGTAAATTAAATTCCAATAAAGCTGTTAGAAAAAAACAAACTTAGCTCAAAGATAACGCAGCCATGAAGATCTTTCTGTCCCCTCCCAAATCCCCAAACCAAACCCCAAACTTTTCCATCCACCCACTGTGCTGTGTACTGACTCCTGCTAATGGCTTACATGCTTCAATGCACTTTTTTCTGTGTCTTTTTCCACCCAGACTCTGAAGTTCCCCTGCCTAAAACCATACCTGACATGGAAAGCAGCTCAATAACTGCTTATTGGATAAACAGGTAGCATTTTAACTTCATTATTCCTGTTACTACGGCTAAATTAAGCCTAAGATTTGGGTCCTGGTTAAAAATGGGTGTTTCATTATTTTAACAAGTGTGGCTTTGGGTCTTTGGAGCGGCTTTGGTGGAAGCACAACAAACACCCACAGTGTTCTTAGTTGTGATTCCTACCCTTGAATTTGTACTTCACCCACTTCCACTCTCCCCAGTTCTACCTACATTTAAAATACCCAGCTCATTTACACAAGCAGCCTCCTTTGGAAGAAAATTAGTGGTCTATTAGACAGTTGTGTGTGCTTTAGGTCAGTAGTTTTCAACAGAGGCAATATTTCCCTTATGGGGTATTTGGCAGTGTCTACACATTTTCAGTTGTCACAACTGGAGGAAGGGAACTGGCATCTAGTGGGGAGAGGCCAGGGATGATGCTAAACATCCTACAGGGTAAAGGACAGCTCCCATGACACAGAACTCTCTGGTTCAAAATGTCAGTAGTGACATGGTGGAAAAACCCTGCTTTAGGTTCAGAGTGAGCCCTCATTGGTCCTAAGGATGCACCCACAGCTCCACTCAGGATTGTTCCATGGCTGGATCAATCATCCATTCAGGGGAAAATCAATCTCTGGGCAACGACCCCAAATTTTCTCTACTCAACTGAAATCTCAATAATGTGTGTGGAGCTTCCCACAATTCCCCGGTTTTGATAGACAAACTAAGCTCTAAATAGAAGCTTGGTTTCATGTACAAAATGATCTTATTGTCTCTTTATGTATGTTCAACCCCACTGACTCTGAGAGCAATTTTCTCAGAAAAGAGGAGTGCTTAAAGGTTTTTACAGCAATACAGTTAACAGCTTCAGAAAATAAAAATGGCTTCCAATGGAGAACTGCATTGTGGGACTTCTCTGTGAACCATCGAAACCCTTTCATAAAATGTACATTAGTTGCAAGAAATAAATGACAGGCATTCAGCGGCGATCCAACCTATGATTAATACCTTGGAAGCAGCCCACTCTATTTCCTGACCGTTTTAATCATTAGGCGCATTAAAAAGACTCTCTAGACTGTAAGTTCCACAAGAGCATGGGTCTTAGCCCGTGTTGTTCATTGATAACATCTCAAGCGCCTAAACAGTACCTGGCACAGACAGGAGCTCTAAAACTATTGTTAAATGAATGAGTGGCTTCCCACAGAGATTCTATTTCTATCCTGGAAAAGCCAAAAGAAGTCTATTTTTCTTCACTATGACAGCATGTTTACCCCTCCTCAGCCTCTACTGCAAGTTTTATCTTTTCCAAGTTTAACATCCCTGGTTTGCTTAACCATTTCTTATAGAGTGGATAGCCAGTACCCTCCACAAAGATTTATTCGGTGCCTGTGGCACAGTCACCACTGGGGAGAGGTGGGACCCTCAAAGAATTCTAAGTAATATCGACTCCATTCATCAGAACCTGGCTCTGCCATTCACCCACATTGTTCTAATTTGTCCATCAAGACAGTTATAAAAGACTCTGGCAATGGTAACGTAAATCCAGATGAACTGTGTCTACTATTTTGCCCCAATAAAGCTATCTGGCTACCTCATCCAAAAAATGGGAAAGAAGGAAGAAGAAGAGAACGGGGGGGGGGGGGGGGGGGGCAAGCTGAGAAAGAAATGAAGTTAAGCCCAGCCAGTGTAGCTCAGTGGTTGAGTGTCAACCCATGAACCAGGAGGTCACAGTTTGATTCCTGGTCAGGGCACATGCCCAGGTTGCAGGCTCAATCCCCAGTAAGGGGCTTGCAGGAGGCAGCCAATGGATGATTCTCTTTCATCATTGATGTTTCTCTCTCTCCCTCTCCCTTCCTCTCTCTGAAATCAATAAAAACATATTAAAAAGAAAAAAAAAAAGAAATTATGTTAACCTGGAACTACTTCATGACTACATGAAAGTTCTCTCAACCTTGACTTTATGTCTGTAAAAGATGGACTCCTAAGACCGCATCTCAGAGATTCTGATTAACTTGGTCTGGGAGGCAGGCTGGGCACCAGGATTTTTCAAGGCTCCACGGGTGATTCTAATGTGTAGCCAGAGCTGAGGCCCACTACCTTCATGCAAACTCCTGGGGATCAACACATCTCTTTTAAAGGGCTCACAATCTAGTTTTTAAGCACATTCTAGAATAATGCATCTGGCCCTCCACCCATTTTTAAAAATAAAGTTTTATTGGAAGACAGCCATGCTCATTCATGTACATATTGTCTGTGGCCACTTTTGTGCTTCAACAGCAGAGTAGAATAGTTGTGATGGAGACTGGATGGCCCACAAAGCCTGAAATATTTACTGTCTGGCCTTTAGAGAAAAAGTATGCTGACCTCTAACTTAAAATCAATATCAAATTCACCAGTTTATAGTTTGGGGAATTTGTGACCTTTCTCTTTTGAAAAATCAAGGCACTGTTGTTTGTTTGTTTTGCTTTTTAATATTTGGACATTCCCACCTACAATTCCCCTGGGCCCTCTCCTACTTCCCATGATTACTTAAGGGACTGGCAATATTATGGCAATATCACCTATCACAACTCTAAAGATTAGGAGTAATACATTTTATTCTGATATGTGAAGGCATGTAGTAGAAAACCACTTAAGGTTGCCTATGACTGCATTTAATAATTATCATATGCCCAGCCAGTGCTGCTCAGTGGTTGAGCGTGAACCTATGAACCAGTAGGGGCCGTGCAGGGGGCAGCCGATTGGCGACTATCTCTCATCACTGATGTTTATATCTCTCTCTCCCTCTCCCTTCCTCTCTCTGAAATCACTAAAAACATATTTTAAAAAAATAATTGTCATATACATGAGATTATTGACCAGAATGAGTGTGCATTTTATAAGTATTTACTTATATTTCCTATCTGAGCAATCCCACATACCGTGTGCAGCCACACTTCCTACTCCATTGTCTGAACCTGCCAGCTACTAAAACCTAAGATTATAATATATCACACATAATATTTGATATATAATGTTTACTATTTCATATATACCATATGTTATATGATATGTAAGCTACATCTGCAAGACAGATATTGCTGTCACACTCTTTTGGGAGTTTTTGGATCCCACCCTGCAGGTGTTTCTAAAGCTTATGATCAATAATCCTTGGGAAATGAGCCTGAAAATAAACATGTTTCACTGACTCTTTAGGCATGAAGAATATATGGGAAGCCCTGGCTGGGTAGCTCAGTTGGTTGGAGCATTGTCCTGAAACGCCAAGGTTTCGGGTTCGATCCCTGGTCAGGACACATATAAGAATAAACCAATGAATGCATGGATAAATTGGACAAGTCAATGTTCCTCTCTCTCTCTCTCTCTCTCTCTCTCTTCATCTCTGTTTCTAAAATCAATAAATAATAATAATAATAATAATAAAAGAATATATGGTAAGACACTTGTAAGAATACCCACCCCACCTGACTTTCCCTAGATTGTTCTGATTTTGCTCAGTAATCTGAATTTCTGATATCATTCAGCATGATCTGCTAGTAGTGTAGCCTGAGCATTTATAATTACGTGTAATTATTACACATGCACCCCCACCTCAGGCGAATTACAATTAGTGATATTTTTCTCTTTCACTAACACAGTTAAAGAGGGCTTTCTCAGAGACTTGTTTTCCATGGGACGTTAATAAGTCCTAGAAATTGCCACAGCCAGAGAAACAGCACCAGCGCTTGGGCCTGCTTCAATCACACGCTTGCTCTGATTCTAATAGCTTGCGGGTTCAGAGGACACAGTACTGAGCTGAGCTGCCGGCAGTCCTCAGAAATTAAGTGTGTAATCATGCCTCCTGCATGAAAATCGCTTTCGTTCCAGTCAATAAGTCTCTGAAGAAAATAAAATCATTAACTGGAATAGTAAAATCTGAGAAAGCATTTTAATGCATTTACTGTATGAAATGCTTTCAACACTAGAAAGTCCTTTGATTGAGGAAAAGAAAATTGCTGAGAATTTACAAAAGCTAAATGATCTTCAGAGCTACTCCTAAACCTTTTACTCAGTGGTGGCTGGTCCCACTTCCTGGTCCCTCACGTTGTGACAGTCGACACCATTGCTGATTTTTGGAAATCCACTTCAAACCTTCTCAAAGGGCTGCTGTACTTTCAGTGTTGAGTGTGTGGTTTTCATGATCTAATTGTTTTCAAAAGCAATCTAGCCAGAATGTTTCATTAACCAGGAGACCCCATTTTCACATGTAGCGTAACAAAGTTTGGTACATCAAGTCACAGAAAAAGAATTGTTCCGATTCGATCCCTGAACAGAGTGCCCACAGAGTACCCACATATCAGATAGATTCCCTCTCAGAGTGCCCACATCTCAGATAGATTCTAAGGGTGCTGATTTGACACTGATCGGACTGACTTTAAAGCCCAAATTATCTATACTTCACTATAATGCTGTAGATTATGTTTTAAATGTACCGAGGTTGCTTGCTAATTAAAATAAGGCTGGGTTCAATATTTTAATACAGCAATCAGGGCAACAAAGAGTGGATTTGAGTTGAAAGGCAAGAGATTGACAATGGGCACAGACATTAACAGCTGTTTTTCGAATAAAACTTTTTGTGTTCAAATAAGTTTGGAAAACACTGCTTCGCATACCACCTTGATGACACACATTACTGTTTTAGTAGGGCTAAGATGGCCTATGGGAAAGAACCCCACTGAGCTCTGCTCAGCGTAGCAATCCAAAACTCACTTGCTCACAGAGCTCTGTTAATTAACCCCCACAGAATAATCGCTGGGAAACAGCTCCAAGTGTGCAGTGGGGAGACCGGCATGAAATAAATGACTAGGAAAGAAGCAATGGTGTTGGGGAGCAGCTTGTATGCCTTCACTGAATCACAAGGAGTCCGTCTGCTATTTCAGGGATTCCTCTGGAAGAGAATCCACACAAATGGAGTCATTTGACTGGACTCCTTCATGGCATTTCCATCACTTTATTTACTGCACACAAACCATAAGCTCTACAGACATTATGGAAATACAGTTTATTTAGGTAACTAAAAATATCCCCCAAATGGCATTTGGCCACTGCTGCATTTCCCAACTCTTCCTGCTTGCCCATTCTTTGCTCTGAATTATCCTTTGATGGTACAGTGGACAGAGGGTGGGATTTAAAAGCAGGAATTGATGGTATTTGGGTCAGGGACTTTGGAATCCTATAATCCTACTTGGCCACACACCCATTTTCCCTTTGGGAGTTCCTGAGGAAAGCAGAAGCACAAAAAATAATGGATAAGACTCAAAATAGTGTTTTATTATTTGCTCACTAGAAGGGGAAGAATGCAGCTAAGAAAAGAGTGAACTTAGGTGGGCTACATGGGGAGAGAGCCCCTACATCATTCTTGGGTTTAAAATCCAGTTTCACCCCACTTCTGACAGTGTAGGGTAGGGAAAAATAACTTCCCTCTACCCTTTCAAGATCTCAGCTGGGGCTCCTATCACTAAAGACAGATTAACAAGAGAAAAACAAACAAAATTAACAGCTATACCTTGTGTATACGTGAGAGATATCCACGGGAAAATGAGTAACTCACAGAAGTAGCTTAGAATCTTCCAGCTAAAGACAAAAGAAAGATGTGAAGTAGGCCAGTTATGAGGAAGTAACCAGGAAAAGTACAGTGAAGAAGAGTAAGGTTTGTTATTCAGATTTAAGCTGGTGCCTTCTTCATTGACAAGGGCACATAAATGGCAATCTAAGCTACCAGAAAAATTCAGATTATCTATATAGAATGTGCAGAAGTCTAGCCCTCTCTTGGATCACTTGCTCTGGGGGAAGCCAGCTCTCATATAATAAGCTGGCCTTTGCACAGGTCCATGTGGTCAGGAACTGAGGGAGGCCTCTGACCAATAGCCGTAAGTATCTAAGACCTCCTGACAGCAGCCATGTGAACGCACCATCTTGGAAGCAAATTCTCCAGCCTCAGTCAGGTCTTCAGATGACTGCAGTCCCAGCTGACAACTGGGCTACAAACTCATGAGAGACTGAGCCAGAACCACTAGCCAAACTATTCCCATATTCCTGACTCTCAGAAACTATGATGTGATAATAAATTTTTGTTGTTTTAAGTTACTAAATTTTGAGATAATTTGTTACACAGCAATAAATAACTAATACAGATTCTACAAATGTAATTCTGAATAAGCGATTCTAAACTCTGGGGTACCATCTCATTTTTACACACACATACACAAATCCTTGAATAAATTCTCTGGTCATGATATATGGTAAAACCAGGATTAAGATCTCCAAAATCTATTACACTGCAACTACATTCTTTGCAACATTATCAAGCACTTACTATGCATCAGGCAATGTTCTAGATCCTGAAGATACAACAGCAAGCAAGACAGACAAAAATCTCTACCCTCATGGGACTTTCACACTAGTGAAGGAGAAACAAACGACAATATATAGAATGTTAGGTACTACTAAGAGCTAAGGAGGTAAAATAAAGCAGTGACTTAGATCAATCAGACTTCACTTCTGCCTCTCAAAATAGCCCTGATCCGTCTCCCTCCATGTGGTGATTCAGAGATCATTTCTTTCTATCTCCTGGCTCCACCTTCCCAGGGTCTCAGAGTCCTGTGAAGATGACCAGCAGATGATTATCAGGAGGAGAAGGTACATCTGCTTCTCAACCACATCCAACCAAAAGCAGCACACATCCTTTCCATTCACAAAGCATGACAATAAACTGTTGCATGGCTCCACCATGATCCAAAGCAATCTGGGAAATAGAGCCCCAACAATAGCTCTCTGTTACAAAGGGGAGCAGAATCTTCGGGAGGCAGCATCTTTTCTCTGCTCCAGTCTCACTGAGCTATCCCACCTCTGTCTGTTCTACCTGCTGGGCCAGACTTAAGCCCAGGCACAGTCACTCCAAGGGTTGGGTGGAGGATGTTTCCCACACTGATCTCTCAAATCCCATCTCAAGAAATTCAATCCTTTATCTGAATCATTTCCTTAGTTTTTAACACCTTACCAAAAATATAGTCACCTGCAGTGGCGATATAAGGAGTTCTCCGTCGATCTTTAGAGAAGTTTATCAGATTTTCTTTCTCATTCCATGAGATAGAAACACCAGCCCAGCTGGTAACCCCACGAGTCTTAAGGAGGGAAAGGACTCAGAGTTAGCACGTGCCAATAACCACGCCCAGCTTTGCTAAGAGTGAGTGAGTGGATTCTCCACCACAAACTAAATTATTCAAGGCATCATTTTAACTGCTCATCCACAGCTACTCTCCCCAAGTCAAAGGAATACTTTACAAATGCATATTAGATGCACACAGTCCTCCAAAAGGAAAGAACAGCCCCAGTTAATTGCACAACCAGTTAATGTCAGGAGTAATCACTGAGATGAGAGTGGTTCATTAAAGCAGGTCAGGAAAAAGGAGTCTATTTAAAAAGCTAAATGGGGCTCTGAAAGGCAGAGCTTGAAAAGAACGATTTCTAGGCTGATTTTCTTTTAATACAAGAGATCTACACTTTCCTCTCACTCCCTATGATTATTTTATACAAATTGCATTACGTAAGTCCCTCGGGAAATACAGGTACAAGCTTTATTTCCACTTCCTAGGACTGAAAATGACTTCCAAGGGACTGAATTGTAGATTTTTTTTTTAACATTCTTTAAACATTCATATGTTCTGGAGGCAATAGATGCAAATGCAGAGACGCATTGCGTTGGTTGACAATTTCAGAGTGTCTAACATCAACCTGTAACCTTCCATGTTAAAGAAATTTGTTCACCCCTAACAATTTACCGACTTCTCCTTGGAAAGGCAAATCATCAGCATATGTCCATAAAAGTGAATTAATTTGTTAACCCACAAGAAGAATAATAAAATTTAAAAAAACTCAGGTTTTTATTAGCAATCGCATCTGTTCCCGTTCTGCCTTTGAAAGTGAATGTGTAAAATGTCACTACACACACAGAATGTTGCAGCCATTTTAACTCAGGAGACACTAAAATACATGCTGGTCCTGGAGTTTCTGTCTATGACATTAAAATCAGACACTGCATGAACACAATACTCTCATCCCAACTTCTTAAAGCCATTTGAGGACTCCTTGTTGGAAACCAGTTTGCAACTTGGTCAATGTTTACCATTGACAAAGGCTTCAAGAGAGGATCTCTCTAAACAATGAGGGTGATTTTCTTTAGGTGGCTCCAGAACCAACTTAGAAAGTGTACTTGTTTTCTAGGGCTGCTGTACCACAGACTTGGTGGCTTTAAACAGCAGAAATGTAATCACGTGAGAGTGAGTCCAGCCGAGAGCAGCAGAGCCACCCAGCCAACCACCCCAGGTGTGCGAGCAATAGATCGTATTGTTGTCTAAGGTCATGGCTTTGTGCTTGTTTGTCATGCAGCATGATTGTGGCAAGAGAGAACTGATACAGAGTTCTAGCTTCTGGTTTCTGCTCTTATCCAAGGAGTATTCAGACAGCCAAAGAGGGCTTCATGATACCTGACCCCTCAAGTTTTGTGGGCAGCCAACCAAATTCACTTCTTGTAGCCTTTTCTCTTTATTCCTGACAGGATGTGAACACGTGGGTAAACTCCCTTGGCATCTTTCATTAGCAGGCCACATGCATCATGAAGATATTGAAAGAATGAGGAAAGCGTATGCCTATTAAATATACTTAGTGGTAGCATAGCATGGTTTCATTTATGTAAAAAATTATAACAAAATATGTACATATGCACACAAAAAAGACCTCAAAGGGTACATACTAAAGCTCCAAAGTTTTTTTTCTAAGAAACAATGTGGGATTATAGGTTAATGTTCTCCTTTTGCTTGTCCATGATATCTGATTTTTCTGAAATGAACATGAATTTGTTTGTAATTTTAAAAATAGAGAAACTTAAACTAAGAAAAACACAGTAAAACATTAAAAGAAAAAAAACAAACATTTAAATTTATGTTCAGGAGTTGAGCAGGTTATTTTCATTTGTGGTTTAAGTCAATTATGCAAATTGTTGGATTAAATTAAATAGCTGAAATTTTAAAAGCAGAAATCAGGGGAAATTTCTTGTAAAAACAAACAAAACTACTTGCAGACATATAAATAGTTGCTAAGTGCATCCAAATTAGTAATACTTTAGAAAAAGATAGGGACTGGGTCTGAGCATATTCCAGTCAATTCGTTGCCTAGAGCACAGTCAACTAACGTTTTCTATACAGGCCTGATAGTAAATATTTGAGGTTTTCTGGGCCAGATTGTCTCTTAAAACTACTTCGCCAGTGTAGCACAAAAGTGGCTATAGATAACTTATGAATGAATGCACATGAATGTGTTCCAATAAAACTTTATTTATAAAAGCAGATGGCAAGCCAGATTTGGCCCGCAGCCATAGTTTGCCTACTCTGGTTTAGACACATTGCTACCATAACAATAATAGCTAATGACCATATTCACAATAACTTATTTATATCAGAGTGGTGCAGAGTTCTCTGCACCAGGCAGTCTCTGTCCAATCTTTGCCTGATGTCAAACCACTGCAAGTATGAAAACACAGTGGGGAACTTCCAGGTCAATTTCTGCATAAAACTTGACACTGTACAGTTAAGTGGAAAAGCAAAGCCTCAATGTTTGCTTAGTCTTTTGGCCCCTCGTGACTAACACAAACAGTTGTCCTCAATTCCATGGCCATTCCAGTCCAGATTAACTGAGCCTGGAGTCCAGGGCACACAGAAAGGGGGGGGGGGGGGGGTCCGGTCCTGGGAGAAGAACAGGACAGAGATCCAGACCCATTTGTCTTTCCTGTCCCCCACATCACCACCATCAAACAAACCTCTGGGAACTGCCTTGATTTGAGACAGAGCAGGAAAGGAAACATGTCCCAGTTACAAAATGAAGCCTGGAGGAGCCAACTCTAGGGGACAGCCATCTACTTAAAATATTGGATGTTTTAAAAATATTTGAAACAAATTATCATTGTAATCCCAGTTCAGCCATTCTAATCCTTTTTTTGATTAAGACTGATGTTAAAATTGATGATTAAAATAAACTTCCTGCCCTGGCTGGTGTGGCTCAGTTGGCTGAGCATTGTCCCATGCACCAAAGGATTGCCGGTTTGACTCCTGGTTGGGGCACATAACCAGGTTGTGGGTTTGATCCCCAGTCAGGGTGCATATGGGAGGCAACTGATCAATATTTCTCCCTCTCCCTTCCTCTCTCTCTAAAGTCAATTTTTAAAATTTTAAAAAAATAATCTAAAATAATAAACTTCCTTTCTTACATATATATTTTTTAAGTGTTATAAATGACAATGTCAAAAGTTTAATTATTTTACTCACTTCACTGGTTGTGGGTTCCATTTCACAGAAGACAGCGACCAATTAATTTTTGTGAATCTCCATAGTAAAGTGAATAGAATTGCAGAAAGAGCACTCCATTGTTTTTTCCAAGTCTGTCCCCAAAGTCTCTTTATTTAAACAAAAGGAGAATTCATTTCCTTTAAAAGAAATAGCACTTTGATTACTCAAAAATAGGGGATGAAAAGTTATACTAGATCAAGCCAAACAACAGCCAAGTTTTATTCCCACCTAATTAAAAAGTAAAAAAGAAGCTTGTTTCCATTCCATTATAATGTTGTTCCTTTCAGCAGCAGTGTGATAAGCTAAGGCATCATGATAAAATGCAATTACTTAATCCTGATATTTTTAATTATCCCAAGTGTGTTTGATTCTATTCTATATTTTCTTTTTTTTTCTTTTTTTAAAAATATATCTTTATTGATTTCAGAGAGAGGAAGGGAGAGGGAGAGAGAGATAGAAACATCAATGATGAGAGAGTCATTGATCAGCTGCAGCCCGCAACCTGGGCATGTGCCCTGACCGGGAATCGAACCCTGATCACCTGGATCCTAGGTCGATGCTCAACCGCTGAGCCACGCCCGGCCGGGCTCTATTCTATATTTTCTTAAAGTACTTGCATTACTCCCAACATTTTACTTTATTATTGATAACTTCATAAATCCTAATGCATTCGTTTCTGACTTGAGTGTACACTTTGCAAATATAGTTTGTCCGTATTAACTAGAAAAGAAAAAGTGATCCTATTATAATCACTTAAGACAATAACAAAAGAATATACAAAGATGCTCTTAGGAAAAATTATCAGACTTGTGAAAGGGCAAAAGATTACTGAATGTTGCCCTGGCCGGTGTGGTTCAGTTGGTTGGAGCGTTGTCCCTTGTATGCAAGTACAGGACACAACCAATCCATGTTCTCTCTCACATCGATGTTTCTCTCTCTCTACCTTCCCCTCAAATCAATGAGCATATGTTTGAGTGAGGATTTAAAAAAAAAGATTGGATGTCTTTCCAGTAGAGTGCTGGGTATTTTCCAGTGGACTCTTCCAGGATTATCTAATTCGATAGGGGTATGCAACTTTAATGGTCATTATACTGATTAGGCTATTTTACAACTCTACAAAGGTAGAAGTTGTAGAAAACTGTCAGAAGTGCAAAGAATTGCTACCCATTGAAATGCAAATTAATTATATCTGGTAGAAACATAATAAATTTCTGCCTTGTAGAAAGGATGACCTCAAACATTACATTTTTAAAAATTTATCTTTATTGTTGAAAGTATTACAGATGTCCCCTTTCCCCCACATTGATCCCCTCCACCCCGAACTGCTCCCCTCCAGGCCTCCTCCACACTATTGTCCATGGGTTATGCATATACATATAAATTCTTAAATTAATCTCTCCCCACAAACCCACCCCCACCTTCCCTCTGAGATTTGTCAGTCTGTTCCATGCTTCTATGTCTGTGGACCTATTTTGTTCATCCGTTTATTTTGTCAAACATTACACTTTATTGCCATATAGGACAGCACGGTCATATATATATACCAAGCCATATATGTAACTTTGCATGTTCTAGTAGCACATTAAAAAAGGTAAAGGTTAAGAGATGAAATTCATTTTAATAATATATTTTACTTAACTCAATATATCCAAAATATTATAATTTTAGTAAATAATCAACTTTAAAAATATTTATACTTTATATTCTTTATATAAAGATACTTTATATTCTTTTTTTCTATACTAAGTCTTCAAAATCCAGAGTGTGTTTTACATTTATAACACATTTCAATTCATACTAGCCACATTTCAGTTGCTCACTAATCACATATGGTTAGTGGCTACCATATTAGATGGTGCAGCTATAGTTTTTCTTTGTCTGCGTAGGCCTGGATGGCTCAACCATGGTTCCCATGCCAGTCTGTGTTAAAACTCTTATGGTGTTAACCCTAGAGATTTCTTCAGCACCCATTATGTGCCTGGCTGTTTGCTACTTACTATGGCAGGCATAAAAACTGTGTAATGAGCCCTGGCCAGTGTGGCTCAGTTGGGCGTCATCCCATGCACCAAAAAGTTGCCTGTTCGCTTCCCAGTCAGGGCACATGCCCGGGTTGTGGGCTCAGTCCCCAGTAGGGGGTGTGCAGGAGGCAGCTGATTGATGTTTAGCTCTCACATTGATGTTTCTCTCTCTCCCTCTCCCTTCTTCTCTCTCTAAAAAAATCAATAAACTATTCTTTAAAATAAATAAATAAAAATAAAGACACAAGTCATATTTTTTAATAATAAATAAATAATAAAAAATAAAAACTGTGTAATAAATGTACCTTACCCTCAAGCAGTAAGGTAAGACATATAATCATTAAAAAATTAGAAAACAAGACCTTGTATAAATGAGTTCTTGAATTTAGTGGATAATAGAAAAGCAAAAAAAAAATCAATACAGATAGGCATAGTCAAGGAGGAGGATATTTGGTAGGGAAGAAAGGAGTCAAGGATATTCAGGCTTAATAAACAGGATGAGAAAGGAAATTGGTAAGTTAGAGCTTAGACAAATTAGACAAACAGGAAGTTACTGGCCTGATGTTATCAAAGACTATTTGGTTCAAATCATGGTTTTCGTAATACCTGGTTTTCTTGGTTGGAAAATTAAAATAACTTTAGAATGAAAACAGGCTTTGTATGTTACATGTTGTATGATTTCAACTTTTTAAAAAATGCATTAAAAGACAGGAAGAAAACACTCAGAAATGGCCCCCAGATAACTGGATTGATTATGGTGGGGTGATCCTGCTTCTTTGAAGTTTGTTGTACCTTTCATTTTAAAAAACAATCATTTAATATTTTTATAATTTAAAAATATGCATACAGTTTATAATATGTAAAGAGGTTGCATTTATCTGATGGCTCCAAAAATTCTGAAATGAAGTTGGACAAATAGGGATGTCTAAACACTCCAATATGATCTCTTGATGTTTTAAAAACTATAACCAGAGCTTTTCACATCTTCCAGAACCAAGGGCTACTGGACTGATAAACTATGGAATAAGCTTGCATTCATTTTCCATGAATTTTGTCTTGCAACTGTCAGAAGAGTCAAATATTGCTCAAGTTAATAAGTAGCCACCTAGGGTTGATTTTACTTTTGGAAAAGCAGCTTCTAAAGGTGACTGCCTCATTGTTAAGTAAAGTTCACAGCTAATGGTTTTGACAAGTAAAATTAATCAACTGCCCAAAGTGATTCCCTTGATCACTCATTCTCTGCTGGTCACACAACTATTGGGAACTTTAAACACAGTTTCATCTTTGACCTTTGTCTTTATGATTTAGTTCATAGAGCAAACCGTTGTCATATTTCCCAGTTAACTTGACCAAGCAGCCCTTGAAGAATAATTGGATCCTTTACTTTCACTTTGGCCACCCTACCTCTAGCATAATCATTAAGCACGTCTTATCCTTATTTGCTTTTGATATTTACTGATTACTATTACCCGTTGCTCTTTGTCTACTTCATTCTCTCATTCTGACTCTTTCCACTTACTCAGCTATTTCTCGTCCTTCCCACACATTGTCCTGCTTTAGCCCAATAGTTTCAAGTTTCACTTCTTGAAATAAGCCTGGCACATTTTCAAAATGCTAGAACACTCAGTAGACTTATAATGAGATGGCTATGGGTACCACCAAGCTCTGTCTATTCTTCAGCATCCAGGAAAAATGCCAATGTTCACAAATCCAACCTTATTATTTTTTAAATGTCCCTCATCTGCTTGAGGCCTGTTGCTAAGCCCCAGGTTCCTGATGGAGTCACATACCTAACTTCACATCCAAAGAAGGGCAGTGGTGACTAGCACCCTTGAACACTCAGTGAATGATATAAATCACATCTCTAAAACCACCTGCTCTGCCACCCTTGAAAGAACTCAACAGACTTCTCCTCTCCAGCCCCACAACACTCCTATATATATAACTGCAGAAGGTGTTCTCATAAACTTCACAATATAGCAATTTCTTAACTTTATTAGAAGACTAAGATTCTGGGAGAAAGCTCACAGACACTAAGAAGAAGGAAAAGGTAACAACTTGTGTAACTTAAGTAACAACTTGTGACAAAAGTCTGTTTTGAGAAAGCTCTAAAAGAGTTTTTGAAATTCCCTTTCAGTACGCTTTTTCAGCAAAAATATTTGAAAGTTATAGTGATATTCAACGAAGTGGGGAGTCCTCTTCCCCACTGGGTACTGCTGGGGGTGGAGTCCTTACAATATCTCAAGAAAAAGAATTTTCTGATATTCACAAGGGAGGACGAGTAATTGCTATTTGCGTGGAATTACATCCTGGGGTTTTTCAAGTTCCATTTCTCTTAGTTCAGTCATGGACGTGTAGCTGGGGTTTCAGTAAATCTAGAAGCAAATCCAGTGTACAGAGTCTCCTTTCCATGCTGTAGGGGGGTCCAGTTCATTATCAGGCTAGTTTCAGTCCCTTAGTCCATTGTGTGTGGGGTTCACATGGCCATGGGCCATGTGGGCGAACACAAGGGGAGCCTCACAAACCTAGAGCCACACAAGTCCCAAAAGCCCCAAGAGTCCCAAGAGCAGTAAGAGCACAAGAGAGCGAACCCCTTTGTTCAGGGGATTAAATATCCCAAATGTCACGCCCTTGCAGTGGCCACACCCATTCTGGCCAATGACCTTTGTCCTCAGGTGTGAATGACAGCAAGCACCTTCCATATGTCACCCCAGCTTTACAGGACATGTGTCTATCTCCCCTTTGTTGGATACCTGGGGAGTGTAAAGTTGTAGCTTCCTGGTGAAACTGCCCAAATGACATGCTTATAATATCTGTCCTTCCCTTTGCTCCTTTCCTGTTATTAATAACTAGTTAATTACAACAGTATCGATAGGAACTACAATGCCACCAGGAACTCTTAGTGTTCACCTGGAAGTGAAACCCAAGCATCGTTTCCTACTCAGAGTGTCCTCCGGAAGACTGTAGTACTTGTAGCCAAGTAGAAAAGGGAAATCACCTCTTGTGGTGGATCATTTCCAGAGATGAGACCACCAACAATTCCTTCCATCCCTGTACACACGTGCCACTCTTCCCATCAAGAGGTGGAGCCTATTTCCCCTGGACTGGTCTTATAACTTGCTTCAGCCAATAGACTGAGGCAGAAGTAACAGTCTAGTACTCCTAAGAACTACAAGAACCTTAAGACCTGAAGATTTGTAGTTTCTGCTTTTGAAAATTAGCTGACAGGTTTAAAAGTTCAGGGTAGGCCACTAAATGAGAAAAGAAAGGCCTTGCCAGGCCCAAGTTATTCCAGCTGTAGTCAGACATGTATGTGATACCGTCTAGAACATTCTAACCCCAGTGAAACTTCCTGCTGAGTGCAGCCAGCAACACATCTAGCAGAACTACAGAGTGGAGCCCAGCCAATTTACAGAATCCATGAGAAATAGTAAGTTGCTACTGATTTAAGCTACTAAGTTTTGAGGGAGTTTGTTATATCAAAATAGATAGCGGAGATAACTGTTTATTGATTCAAGCCATCTTAGTGAAGGATATTAACAAATCTGGGTCCCAGATAACCTCTTAATTTTTCTAGTTTTTATGTTTGAACTGTCTTTCGTTACTTGAGTGTTCAATATGGATCTCAACCATGCATTCCAGACAGTTCCAATTTCAAATATTATACCCTATCATTCTCATAAGAATTGTAAAAGTTATTAGAGCTTACTTTGAGTTCAGAAACTCTGAACACTTTCTATTACTCCCTTAATATACTTTAGATTTTATTATTGGCCTCAATTTTAAATTTTACTTTCAAAATGTCCTGTCTGTATTTGCTGTGATAATTTCCTTTGAATGTGTTTTGCAGTTTATTCCTGCTTTTCAAATGTAAATTAAATGATGCGTGAGCAATGCTCATTCAGACAATAGCATTCATCAGATGTCACCGCTGAAATGGAAGGATTCTCCAGGGATTCAACTCTAATCCTTCTCTCTTCCTTACTCTATAAAAATCTCTGTGTGACTTTATCAATGTCACTGACTTCAATTAGCATCTGAAAATGATGAGGCACAAATTTAGACTTTCTATTTGAACTTCTCTCCTGAGATATGTTTCCAACTGCCCATCAGGTATCTCTACCTGGATGCTCTACAGGTTTCACAAACTCAACATTTCCAAAATGAAATTCATTGCCCCCAATATTTATTCTTCCTCCCTTAATCCTTCACTCAATGAACGATAGTGACATTCTTCTGGAAATCTAGCATGTGGGTCTTCCCACCAGGCCAGGAGCCCTAGGTCCCATTTCATCTCCAAGTCTTCAAATCCTAGCACAGGACCTAGCATATTATAGTGCCCACTAAGTATTTTTTCCAATAATAATTAAATGAACAAGTTTATTCTGGTTCTGATGACCCCAGTAAGAAATATCATGCCCTGTCTAACCCAGGTAAATATGCCCATACTTTCAACACCATCTAGTCATGTCCAAGGCAAGCCTTTGTGAGTAACCTTGTCACCACCAGCAGAGGGTATAGGAACCAAATGAACCACCATAGGCCACAGATGCTTTGGAAAATCTTATCCTCAATATTTCCATGATGTGCAGCTTTCCTTACCAGGGCTTACAGAATTCATTTGACCAGGTTGCATGACGGACCCATTGCCTCAGTTCCCAAGCCCCTGCTGGACGGAGCTTTGTTCTGAGCAAAGCACATCACCTTCCTGATTTCAAGAACGAGACCCCTTCCCAGTCTTTCGAGTTGCCATGCCCCCAAGGTATTCTTCTACTGCACAGTGGCACAATATCAAATGGCTCTACCTTTGGAAAACAAGCTTTTCACTTTTTTTTTTCCTGATTACAAAATTCCAGCCACTTATTTATGCATTCACTGGTTGATTCTTGTTTGTGCCCTGACTGGGGATGGAACCCGCAACGTTGGTGTATCAGGACAATGCTCTAACCAACTGAGTTACCCAGCCAGGGCTGAATTTTGTTTTTCAGCAGGGTGAATGAACATTATATTATGATTATGGTTGTACATCCTGTTAATGTAACCCAAAAAATGTAATTATACACTTTAAACAAGTGAATTGTGTGCTGTGCAAAATTATATCTCCATACAGCTGTTAAAAAATAAAAGTAATCTTCATCTCACCTCATGTCAAAATTCATTATGAAATCTGAATTATAGAGAATTTTATGAACATTTTTTTTCCCATGTGGAGGAAAAGGGGCCACATACTAAACCTGACAAGCTCGGGGGAAGCCTGCGAAGCAGACCTTACAAATTCAGAGACCTAAAGTAACCACATAGAATAGTCTGAAATTAAAACTCATTAACTAAAAGCAGTTTATGGTGGGTAGTGGTGTCCAAGGCCATTATCTTCCTTGACAAAGATCATTCTTTACCTTAACTGAATCTATTGTCTTTTTTGCATTGTCTTCAATAACCTACCTTTTTGCCTCATCAGGGTCATTTCCTTTTTTCAGATTCCTCAGGGCACAATCTCCCACCACAGCAGGAGACCACAGAATCCCTCATTGTTATTGTTATCACGTTAATTGTTAACAGTTAACTATCCTATACCCACCTAGGTAAAAAAAAGTATGTGGCTGTTCCCTTTACTTTTTATCCAGTCCCAGAAATTCCTCCACTTTGCTTTCTCCCACCGCCCTAATATATCACCAAAAGATTTATTGTAAGCCCTTACCCCTCCTCCTTTGATTCTGATATATAAAGTAAGGTGCAAAACTGCCAGTCTCTGGAGTATTTTCTCAGCCCACTGAGATTTTGCTTCCCGTTGATTGCGATTAGTTTGGCTCAAATAAATCATAAAAATTCTCTACAGGTTTGAACGTTTCTTAACGTCAACACCCTCAATAGTTTTGATCTGTAGCTGAACGTTTTGTAACTGAAGTGCTTCCTAATTGATCCTATTTATCTCTTCAGGGCAAATTTGATCAAATTTCTTTTCGATTGTTCTTTCCCCAATAGAGATCAGTACCCTTGTACTGAAAAGATGCAATCCCAAATGACTCCACTCATCTCCTGGGCAGCAAGCTGTGTTGCAACAAGAAACCACTTTTCTTTTGATGCAAAAGACTTGGCTAGTTTGCAATCTACATTCTGTTTCCTAATAGACTTCTCAGAGAACATTTCCGTACTTCTGTCAAAAAAACTTGTGAGAAACTTTAAAACAGAGCCCCCCCAAAATTATGTTCTGGGTGTCCTGTCTAGTGCACCCTTCCAAGTTATATGAATCTGTAGGGGCTTGTGCCTTTCTATGTCTTTGAGCTATTTTACAGTTCTGTCAGTTGTAGAAAAATTATAATAATATAATCAATTCACATCCATCAAAATCCAAATGAATTGTATTTGTGGAATGGAATAAATTATTGCCTATGGATATTGACCAAGAAAATTGTTTAAATGAAAATCAAACTATTCAATACTTCAACATCAGTATCAACAACTTAATTTCCCAAGACTCTTTAAAGCATTCACTTCAAAATCCACACCTTGCTGTGTCCACCAATCCTAAACTATCATTCCACGATCCCTACCCAATGCTAATCAAGTCTCTACATGAAAGGCTCATTTTCAATTGGCCCCTAGAACCTCGTAAATATCCCAACTGAGCCCTTCTTCCTAAGGAAGCTACTAAGAATCTGTCAAGGTATGTTCTCCCTCACTTCAGAAAGAATAAACTCAGCTTTGTTTTATCAACAGGTTGTTTTGGTGAGATTTTCAAAGAGCCAGCATTCAAAGGGGATGGAGACCAGGGTTGGAAGCAATATCCTTGGATAAGTAGATAGAGTTTCATTAAAGTTGAGCTTTAGATTGTCATGACAGGTATTAGAAGGAGGTGGTCTCCCCGATGAGTAAAGGTTCAAGGTCAGGAGAGCAAGGTTAAGAACCAGGACCATGTTGCATCTCCAAGAGGGACTCAATCGCTGGGTACACTTTCCATAAACCATGTGAAATAAGGCATAATCAATATATGGTTTAAAAATCCTTCCTTCATAGGTTATAATTACCTTTAGTATTATTTGACCCTGCAAGAAAGCCTGATTCACCTACAAATTTTTGTCAGGAGGTGCCGTGAAGGGAAGTGAGGGACAGGGTCATGAGGGGAGGGGATTCTTGACTATATTCCCCCTCCTCCCCTCTGGGGACACCCTGGTTAATGGCAGCAGTGGAGGCACATCAAGGAGGACCGCAGTTTAATGCAGATCAGCAGCCAGGGCCATGCCCAGCTGTGGCCCATGATGGCACAGGAAGTCACACAGCCTTTAGACGATAACAAGGAGGGACCAAGGGAGCCTTCCCTCTTTTTCAACTGTACCTGCGCGGCACCATCCAATAGAAATACAACATGTGCCACAATGCAAACCGCATATATAATTTGAAATTTCTCGCAGCCACATATTTTAAAAAGTAAAAAGAAATAAGTGAAATGAATTTTAATTATGCATTTTATTTAAATTATGTATCCAAAATATTACCATTTCAACATATAATCAATATAAGAATTATTAATGAGATTTTTTTTACTACGTCTTTAAAATCCAGTGTGTATTTTGCACTTACAGCACATTTCAATCTGGAGTAACCACAGTTCAAGTGCTCAATAGCCACATGCAGCTCATGGCTACAGTATTGGATGGTGCAGGCCTAAGAGAAGGTGACCCTGAAAGAGAACAGACCCTGGGATAATAATCTCTCATTCACTATGTTTCATTCAGCAGCTGAAGTAGGCCTCTCTTTAGAAATCAGAGACTAAGGTCAACAGGAGTGAGCCATAGAAGAATAATAAGGAATGAGCCAGAAACCAGCCCTCCTCTTAGAGATAATTGTGTGTGTAGGTAGCCCTACCGTCTAGGCCACATCTGCTGTCTCCAAATCCAGTTTGGATTTTTTCTTTCTACTGTGTCTGGAACAAGTTGTAACTTCCTGATCTCTTTATTTTCCCCTATTAATCCTTCTATAAGTTTCTCTTTTAAAATAAGAAAAAAATTCTGATTCATTCCGTTTGCTGTGCTGTGAGCAATAAAGTCCTTTGTCTCTGATCCAGGGGTCTTATTTCTTCTGCCAGCATCCATGAAGCTGGGACAGGCTTACTTGTTGGCTTGCAAGAGGGGTAAAATCCCAGACTCTTCACAGTTCTTGATATTATCATCCCATCCCTCAATGTCTAACCAAAGTCTAACTCCTCCAAGGTGATTTTACTAACTTCTCAGAGCTCTTACCATGTACCCCACCTAGAGAGTATAGATCATCATACTTTTGTCTATTTTAATTTGAAAAGTTCTGAAAAAACATTACAGGTCATCTTAGTGGTGCAGAATTGCTCTCAGACCACAAGATGTGTCTCTAATCTGATTGAAGGTTAATCTATCTATGCAAAATGAGTTTTGTCAGCTGCAGAGTGAGTGGGAGGATAAGGCAGAGTGAACTAAAGCTTCTCCCCCACACTCCCTTCCTCCTTCATCGGAGTTGGAGGTAGGAAGAACACTGAACTTTAGAAAACAATTTCACTGTGATACCATTTCTCATTCATTATCATGGAGAAGTTGCATACTGAAAGTCAAGGTGTATAAGCAATTAATATGCATTTGCATATTAAGGAATAGCTCTAAAGCCATATGGATACTATTATGCAATTTTCAAGTAGTCTTTGGAAGGCAATTAATGCCCTAGGTGGTGAGTGGCATTTTTTAGGAACCTAGGAGGGAATTCATTTACAGCTTGCCATCTTTTCCCCACCACATTCACAGGGCCACAGGTAGTACCAGATAAAGTAGAGGGAAAAACTCTTCACTACTGGGAAGTCGGAATTCAAAAGTCTCAAGAAGAGATAAGAACTTTATTATTCTACAGAGAGGGTTAGCAATGCCTGGGGAGGTGCGAGAATGGGGCACTCAATGGAGAAGCTCTTAAAGAGAGAGAGGACTTAAGGAGAGGTGGGAGAGTATAAGAACAAGGGAACAGCCACATGAGACGTAGTCCAATGGCTTTGACAGTGATGATTTTGCCTGTATGTACAATACAAAGGATCAAGAGAGCCAAACCAGGATCGTAATACTTGATCTCAACCCTCCCCTTTCTCACACCACCCCCGAACTCTGTACACTGGGATCATTTCCTGAAGCACTGAGTAAAGAAGTGAATCTTCATGAGTGTGCTGTCAGTATTTGGCTTGAGAAAGACTGAAAAGGCAGAACTCAGAATGGACAAACGCTGACCCCACTCTAGAGTTATCTGAGGGGCACTGGTCCACCATCCCAGTGAGAAATCTCAACCAACCAACTTAGATGCACATAAGACTATCTACCCCACCTTTCCCTCCCCAGGAAGGTAGATAAATACCCACCTTATGTAAAAGAACGTAGCAACAGAGTCAATATCATGCCCAATCAAGTACCAGCCAGGTGAGAGTACGCCCAGATCCACAGAAGTTACACATTCCTGATAGCAGGTGTCTCTACAGTGGAGTAGGATGCATCAGGCTTGCTCAGCCTAATCTCATCTGGGGTGAACATTTGTTGTTTTTGACTATATAGCTTCCAAATACCATTCCTTTTGTGGAGAGCCCTCTGACGGCAGGTCCTAACTTCCCATCACAATTTTAGGGAAGTGCAGCTCTGTTTAGTAGGCACTGATCAGTTAAGCTGAAACTTTATTCATAAGGAAGTTTTCTCAATAGAGAAAGCACTAAATTGATACACATATACATTCTAGCACAAGTTCTTTTACTCATCACAAAATAAAAACAATTCGTTTATAACCTGGCACCAGTCTGCAGACTACACTTTGGGAAGTACTCCCTTTCCTAGCATTCTGCTAGCTGTGTAGATGCATATGACCTAAATTCAGCAACCAGATGTTTCCACCTGGGTGCTTGGATTTTGAAGGAAAGACACAAAGATGCAGGGACAAGTGAGAAGCTATACACGGGTGAACATTTTCAAAGGACCAGAAGTAGTATCAGTATTGAGAGTCCACAGGTAGCAGCAGTGATATATTTAAACACTGCCCTCTGACACCTGGGGCTCAGTTACCTGATGGCTTTTTTATAGAGTTATTGGAGACTGAATCAGGCTTACTTACAGGCATTAACTGAACAGGTTCAAATGAAGCTCTCAGAAGTTCATACCTTGCCAGCAAAGCAAGTTATGAATCTTGAAATAAATGTATCACATTTGCATAGTTCCCCATTTATCACCCGTAAGCATTCCATAGTAATCCGTATGGAAAGAAATTATTATTGAAAAGCAATCCGTGTCTCTATATTGAGTACGCCTCATTAATTTCTGACTGGATTCTCTCTAACTTGTATCATTTAATACTAGACTTATCAGGGTGATCACTTCAAAATTTATATAAATGTCTAATAACTGTGTTGTACACCAGAAGCTAATATAATTTTATACGTCAACTGTAATTGAAAAAAAATTTTAATATTTAAAAAGTACATTTGCTCATTGGTTTCATTTCTTTAAACGTAAGTAATGATAATAGTTATTTCACCTTATATTTACAGTTTTCACAGAATTTTATCACCCAGTGTCTCATATGAATCTCACAATGATCCCTGGGAGAACTTTCAGCCTTTCTTACAACTGAAAAACCAGAATACCCAGTCCTGGGTCACACAGCTACTATGTAACTGAATGTGGACTTGAACCTGTACCTTTCAAAACCCAACAACCCAACCCAGTGGAGGTTCCTGCCATTATCTGGAAAACTCATAACAATTCTATATTGCATAGCATCCCTTTATCCAAAATATCTGGATAAAGGTGCCTCCAAAATATTCTGATATTACACCTCTGCTGTCAACCCAGGTATTAGACAAACAAGTCAGTGTTGTCATCTTACTTTAGAAAACAGATAATTAAACAATATTCTATCAGACTAATCTTAAACCTCCAAATAAGTAAACTCTGGATCCCTAACAATGCCATTAAGAAGTCAACTCTTGGCAGCCGGGGGGTAGCTCTGTACATTGAAGGACACACGTGCCTGTGGAATTCGTGCTCTTTGCAAGATTGAAATCAAGGCAGGTCCAGAAACTGATGCCCAATTACAGTTCACTGGTATCAAAAAATATTTCAGCTCTTATACTCTCGTGGGTAGAATGAATTGTGTACTGGTCACATAATGGAGGCACCGCTTTGCTAGTTTTATACTTCAAGTTACGGTCTAAAACATCCCCAGCTGTGAAAGCGACATAAAAGGATTCTAAACTGTACCTCATCTGTTAACTTCTTACGCCTGAAGAAGCTAATGCCAACTCACCATGTGGTACTCAATTTGTACAATAAATTATGAGCCTGGTGGGGGAGGGGAGTCAACTCTTAGTTTGATGTTTTATATTCTCCTAATTTTACAGAACCATCTCCTCATTAGCAGGGACATGTCAGTGCGTTGTATCATGTGCAGTACTTTACAGCTTGCACAATGTTTTTACAGGCATTTTGTTAAGTTCTTACAAACACCCATGGGGTGGTACATGGTGTATTTTTATCTCCATTTTGCAGGTGAGGAAACCAGGGCCCCTGGTGGTCCAAGGCCTTTCTCAAAATGACTCCTCCCAGAACTGCCAGGGCCAAGACTGGCTCCAGTCTCAGTACTATCACCCTTCCCCTCGCCAGCATAGAAAGCAATGAAGGCCTCCACACAAATCCCACTAGGTGCATTCTTTCTTCTCGAAACAAACAAAAGGCGTGACTTCACTGCCTTGATATATGCATCGTATTTTTCCCTGAGTCTCCTTTTCTTCACAGTTGCCTCCTCCAAAGGATTAGTATAAGCCTGTTCTTAATAGATCCTTTTCTTCCTGCTCATTTTATGGGATAGTTATGAGGATTAAATTTAAAATGTATGTAAAAGGACTTTATAATCATTTATAGGCATAGAGAGGAAAGTGTCATTATAATAATTACTAGTTACTCAGAAGCCAACAATAGCAGCCCCCCTTCCTCCTCCCTTCTCCTGTTCTTCCTCCCTTTTCCCATTCCCTCCCTCCATTCTAATTAATGCCGAGCAAAAAACAATAATCCATCGAATCAATAGCCAATATAGATGCCACAAGACACAAAATACCAAGAATATAAAAGACCACAGTCTCCTGAAGCAATAAATGGCTCTGAGATTGGCCTGAATTCAGGGCAAAGCCATGGCTGTGGCTTTGTATAGTGGAGTCCCCATTTCTTGCCCCATTTCTATTTGTAGGATAGGCTAAGTGATGAAAGACAGCAAAATAAATGCCATATGCTTAGATATCAATGAAGTGTGTTTTACATTGTTCAGCTAAATATCAAAATTTTAAACGTAATGAAATCAGCGCAGATTAAATATTTAAAAAATAATAAAACGCATAGTTTCCTTTTAGAGGACAAGTTCAGCCTTTATTTACACATCTCAGCTTTTGGGGGTTGCAGAAAGATAGGTCCTCAAGTTTTGGCTTTGCCAAGGGAAAAACAAGTGTGGCCATAGAAAGAATTAGCTTTTCCCAAGCACAGATTATTAGATGTACTTTTTCATATGTTGATTCCTTTCTCAATACACACAACAGTCCCAAAAAGTTATTATTCTCACCTTAGACAAGAGCAAAAGCGAGGCTCAGAAAAGGAAGTAACTTTCTACAGGCTTCTGATGCCAAATGGTGAGAGATTGAAATGGAAAGACAAAAATAGGAGGGATCACACAGAACAAAAGTGGGAGCAGAAGAACCAGTGAAGTTTTGGGAGGTGGATCAGTAGGGGAATCCATTACATGACCAAAACAATGTCAAACAGTAGAACTAACAAGCTAGAAGACCTTCCGTGCCAAAGTAGTAGCAGATGCTATCTGCACCCTAACAATATTCCCATCACCAGTCAGCTTACACCTGCCAGCACCTGCCATCCTCTGGGGGCCAGAGCAGCTCTCTCTTCTGGAAGTGCTGGGGGATTAGCATCCCCCTGAGAATATCCCTCCACCAATGACTCACAAGAGTAGGTGAACAAATACCCCAGCTCCCTTGCCTCTCCGGAGAGCTGACTCTGAGGTGTGTGCTCCCCAGTGGGATTGCGCCCCAGTAGTAACTGGCTTAATAACACACACTTTATTGGCTTCCTTCTTTTCCTTTCTCACTTCCACTCCCTACCAGTGTTTCTTAGAACTAACTTGCCAATTAGCTATTGGCATAGAATCTTTGTCTCAAGGTCTTCTTCTTGAGGGGACCCACACTAAGAAAACAGCCCCATTTCTATTTGTAGGATAAGCTAAGTGATAAAAGACAGCAAAAAAAAAAAAAATGCCATATGCTTAGATATCAGCGAAGTGTGGCAAATTTAGAAGAGTGGCAAACTTGAATTGCATGATCTAACTCCAATAAATACAAGAACTAGTCTGTAAAAGAGAAGTGACTACATCACTCATCTCCTGGCTGCACGAGCTAGTGGGTACTCTGCAGAATGTGAGCCACACCTCACTCTCTCCTAAGGTCCTCCTAAGTTACTTTCAGAAATCCCAAAACATGTGTCACGTATGCTGCCAACAAGTCAGTCAAGTCTGCCACTTGAGCTGCCTGTGTCCCCTGTCCACTGCGCCCAGTGAAGGTCACCATCCCTTCCCTGGGGTTCTCACCACTCTGAGGTCACACTGAGCTCCACATGAAGGCGGAAGAGTGTCCTTTTCCCCGCCTTTGTCACAAGGGCACCCACATGGTATTGTTTGTGCTCCAGAGTCACATCAACCTTCTGTGGAAAAGCCCCTCTGGGATCTGCTGCCTGCAGCCCCTCCAACCACAAATGTCATCCCTGAGCCCATGGGGTCATTTTGGAGAGCATCTCCAAGAGGGGCCATGCTGCCCTCCCCTAAGTCATTTTCCATAATCATCCCTGAGTTCCCTTGCTCTTATTCCTCCCCAAACCCTCCTGCCCACAGCCCCGTGATGCCCCATTATCATCTTTCTCAGGTACGTGTGAATTGTAGGACTAGTGAGTCACAGCTTAGGCCCCAGCAGGGATCCTCACTTCACTTACTATCAAACACAGACATCATCCACACTATCTTTACTAAGTCGACCTCAAAAATCAGAGCTAAGGTGATTTTAGACACTGGAATCAATTGGATACGGTGATGAACCAGTCTGATAATTCCCATCATAAAACCAGCTCAGTGACTTTCATTCTGTTCTGTCTGAAACCCTATAATCTTTTCTAAAGAACACAACGTACCTTTAGTCTGTCCTGGAAATTTTGTAAAAGGCTTTGGTCCAAGCTCATAAACGTCTGACCTGATTAGACTTGGGTAGATAATGGGAGAAATCAGAGGTCCAGAGGTTTTGAAGTGTTTCAAAGCAGAGTACAATTGGAGTATTAAGATCAAGACGCAATGAATTGAACATAGAAGCACATGAAACAAGAAAGATATATCTCAATAGCTCAAAGGCCACATCCTCTTCAAATCCCATTCTGTTCCCTGCACATACTCATACACACACACAGACACAGACACACACACACACACACACAGTCATGCATGTGCACATGGGATCACTCACTAATTTGAATAGGCACAAAGCACTTGGCTTAACACAAGCAGGGTAGCATGCTGCTTCTGGAACTGGACTCTGGAATTAAATCCCACATCTGCCACTTACTACTTTAGTAACTTGGACAAATTACTTAACCTCTATGTGCTTTGGTTTCCCCATATGAAAATGAAGATAATAAATTGTTTAAAGTCTTAATTAATTATTTTTAAAGTGCTTAAAAGAGTGACTCATAGAGTAAGCACTTTATATAATAGTATGTATTTTAATAGCTTTTCCTTTATTTTAGTCACCTGTGCATTTTGTATTATCCTTTCTATAACATTTTAGACGTCAGAGAACAGGGATCGCATCTTCACACTGATATTTCTCCTGCAGGGCCCTACATTTGCAAGATGCTTAACAATAAATGCCTACAGAATTTGATATCATTTAGTATCCACCCAGACTGAGGCCTCCTTCAGCCCCACAGGGAATATTTTTATCATGGCATGAAGCCACAATGATGAAATTAATTCGGTAAAACAAAAGTAGATAAAAAAGGAATTTAAAATAATGCAGATGTACAACTCAGATGAGGGATCTACTGAGACTAAACAGAAATAATGGCAGGGACCAGGTCTGATGACACATATACCACTCCCCCCATAATCTCAACAATGCTTGAGAAGATCCTGTTTCCTTGTATTACTCACAAGAACAATTCAAATTAAGTACTCATTACAAAACTAAGAAGAAACAAATAATTCAAAAATCTATTAAAGCATAAGAAACATGTACATTTTATATGTATCAGGTAGAATTAGCTCATCCAAATTTATCAAAAGTCCAATCTCATATACACAACAATAAATGAAATACAGTCGATTCCTAGTGCTGCACCAGCCCCAATAATAATAGCTACAATTTATTGTGTTCCTATTCTGGGCCAGACACTTTAAATATATCATGGTACTTTACCAGTTAAAATGACAGATTAAAAACACATTTGATTTTCTTCCCCCAAACTACACTAAAACTATCAAGAAAGGATTTTTTAAAGTGGAGGGAAAGGAGAGGAGAAAACAACATAAAAATTGTGGGAGTTGGGGAAAATACCAATCAAAGTACTGGAGACACTCTTTAAAAATAATAATAATAATAATAAAATAAAATAAATAAAATAAAATAAAATAAAATTATATATATATATATATATATATATATATATATATATATATATATATATATATATCTTTATTGATTTCAGAGAGAGGAAGGGAGAGGGGGAGAGAGATAGAAACATCAGTGATGGGAGAGTCACTGATCGGCTGCCTCCTGCACGCTCCCTGCTGGGGATCAAGCCCACAACCCGGGCATGTGCCCTGACCAGGAATCGAACCTCAGTCTCCTAGATCATAAGTTGATGCTCAACCTCTGAGCAAGGCTGGCTGGACTAGAGACACTCTTTGAAAATAATACTATTAATAGTGAATTTTAGTGAGTAAGTTAGGTAACCTAATCTTTTCCATTTCAGATTTCAGTTGCAATGAAATGGTCTGTGGTATGGAACAAAGTCTTCAATGCCTGAACAGAGAAGTAATATTTATGTTTTATAAGAAATGTTAATTTAATTATGAGTGAAAGTAATTATCTTTCTATCAGCATTAATACATCGTTCGAAATATCTTCAGACATCTGTGAATTGCATAAGAAAGGTTCACAGTTTAGGGAACTATTTGTAAAATTTCCTTGGCCAAGGATCTAATCTATTATGTTCAGCAAGTTTAAATGATCATGAAGATTAGATGTAACCCCCAAATGTATTTACTAACAATAAAATGTTCTTTAAAAATAGCATAACAAATGATCGGATCCCCTTATTTTTAAAACCCACATATAAGATAATATTGATTCAATATGTATGTGTTGTGTCAGTCAGGACATTTCTGGTTGCAAATGATAATAAAACCAACTCAAACTCATTTATATTAAAAAGAGAAATTATCGGCTTGATTAATTGAAAAGTAAAGGGGAAGAATTCTAGTTCAGTACCAGTTGTATTAAACAATGGCTTCAGGACTCTCTATCGTCCACACCTTGACTTCCTAGCATCTATACACCTTTTTTTTCATACATACAATTTTCAAAATGTATCCTCCCAACAATATACAATTATTCTCTGTACCACCAAATTGGATTCACCCCCTTCCCAAAAGGCTGTACCCCAATGCCGAGTCTCATTAAGTTATTAAGATATCTCAGTGATATCTCCCAGACAGCTCTACATGTTGTTGTCTGAAAGTCTATGGATAGATTATTTAACCACCTCCAACAGACCCAGTACCCAAAGGCTAGGGGGACAGGTGAGTGGAAAATAGGACTACTGTTATTAAAACAACTCCCATTTGGGGGGGAAATGGAAAGGAGGAAAGAAACACAGTGATCATGAGCAATAAGTCCTACTTGAGAGGATTATCAGCTCTCTGCTGTAGAAAACCAGTCGCCTCTGGTTTCGCTCTCTGGGAGAAGGCCCTTATTCATTGTCCTCCATATCTGCATCTGAGATGGGCGTTGGTGGAAGAGTCTCCTCTTAGGGAGTTGCACCTTTTAGCAGCTTGATCTCCAGTGTTGCAAGTTTGGGCGCCTGAAAATAATCTTTTAGGTTAAACAGGAGATCACAGACCTTTGCTGAGTGGACTTAGGGTTTCTCCTGCAATACAACCTTCTTAAAAGCTTGATAAATTTTTTGCTTATACTTATTCAGTTAATTCTCTGAGCTAAGAATTTAAGAGATCTTGTAGTCATAGCCCATGAATTTGAACCCTAACCTAAGAATTACTACCTTTCAGTAACAAATGTTAAGAGCTCTGCCTAGCCTCCAGCTTTCAACTTAATGGCCTCCACCTTGACATCTGATTCAGAAAAATGCAAAACAGTAGCAGAAGTAGGGAGGCACAGCTACTCTGCATCCTCAGGCTGCATGTTCTAAAACTTTATCAGGGAGGACACATACTGTAGAAGGTGCCCAGGAGGAGCAGGAATATGGAGTGTTTCCCAGGCCCCAATTTCATTACCTACTGTTCCCTGCCTATCTCTTTTTCACTTTAGTTTCTAACAGAGAATTCACTTTTTCCAATCCTGCGTGGGTCATGATGTTCTAACTCTCAGACAGCTTCGATGCCAGCTGCAGGCAGAAAGATCTCTAATAGCAAAGTTTTGAAATAGCCTCAAGTTGACATGCTTTTCTCTTTCTTGTAAGAATTCTTGGAAACCACAGATAATTGCCAACATATTCCAACACCCTAACTTGTTTTCTTACCAATTCCCCCAAAGCTTTAGCCTCGGTACATATGTCTGAGTCCCAAGATGCCACGGCAACAATTTAATCAACTTGTTTGCTAACATAAAACAGAAACTGCCAACTTCCAAGCCAGGGTTAGAGAATCCTCATAGCTCCCACACCCATCTTGGTCATCCATCCTTTTATTTTTATTTTTTAATCTTCACCTGAGGATATTTTTTCCATTGCATTTCAGAGGGGGGGAGAGAGAGAGAAACACCTATGTGAGAGAGACACGTCGACTGGTTGCCTCCGGCACACGCCCTGACTGGGGTAGGGGATCAAGCCTGCAACTGAGGTAAGTCGTGCCCTTGGCTGGAATTGAACCTGGGACCCTTCAGTTCACTGGCCGATGCTCTAACCACTGAGCCAAGCCAGCTAGGGCTTGATCAACCGTCTTGACTCCACCTCTTGGTTCTGTCACTCATAGTCCTGTTAGAAAGCAACAACAGGCCCCAAATGAAGTCACTTGTGCTAAGCCCACAGCAGCCAACTGTCAATGTAAGAATGTCCAAACCTGTAGAGAATTTATATAAGAGTTTATCTGAGCCAAACTGATGACATGTGTCAGGGAGCAAGACCTCAAATGCTCCTGAGAATAAGGGTTTTGCAGCTTCTTTTATGCATTTGAAATTAAGGAGGGAACAGAAGATTGCATGGAGGTGAAAAAAGGCAAGATGGGGATTGGGTTACAGGGTGCTTAACAAGATTATGTGCTCTCTTGAGGGTGCTTATGGCTTATTTCAAAGGTGTGTTAACCCAGAGGCACAGAAACAATGGCCAGAGCTTGCTTAAGGCAAAGATAGACCTTTTACTATAGGCCTGGGCTATGATTACCCACCAGCACCTGCCCAATTAGCAGTTTATGATCAGATCACCCTGTGAGGTTACTTTCCATAGAACCCCCCTTTTATTTGTCCACAAGACCAAGACTTAATTGCAGTTTCAACCTCTCCCAGGAATGAGACCTCTAACCAGTTAATCTGGAATTTCCTGATGAGCACTAGTGAAGTATTCTGCAGGAAAGACACCCCCACATACAGCCTTCCTCCAAAGGAAGGGGGCCTTGCCTGAAACAATCTTTTCTTTTGCTAATAACGTCCTTGTCTCACCCGTTTCTGCCTATTAAAAGCCTTCCATTTTATACTCAGAACTCCTTCCAACTTGCTAGGTGGGATGCTGCCCGAGTCATGAATGGTTCAATAAACCAATTAGATCATCAAATTTATTCCGTTGAATTTGTTTCATAACAGTCCCTATGTACTGGTACACACGTTGATGCTCACTCCGGGCAAGATGCTCAACAAGGCTAATCAGAAACCTCTTAACATGCTAAGTCCCTCTGCACCATCACAAATAGTTCCTTCTTTAATTCAGTTTTCCCCCTCATTTTCCCATTTCAAAGAAATTTGGGGAGCCCCAAGAGCCCTCAGTTTGGGGGCAGGCCCTTGAAGCCCAGCTTTTACTTTTTATTTGCAATATTTCTCCTAGTTTTCTTATGCTCACACCCTTCCCACCACCCCATCACACTTCTGCATTTAGGGTCCTCTATGAGGTCTCCAGGAGGCAATCACTGTATCCCTTCTCCCTAAACCGCCCCCCAACACACACCCACACAAGAAAGGTAAAGCCACATTTCATTCCCAGTACATACTGGCCTATTCATTGCCTTAATTGAATTCTTACCCTCACACATAAATAAATATCTAATGTAGTCATTCAGAAGTCAAAAATTCAAGTTCTTTAAAATCAGTAAGATAAAAAGAGATCTTTGTTATCTTAAAATTGTTAATATGTAGCTACCGTGTGCCCAGATCTAATTGACATCTCAGCAAATACTAAATAGTACTTTTCCTTCTAAGATATGAATAGGTAAATAAATAAAGAGGGGTTAAATATATGTCAAAATAGCAGTGATTATCTGTAGGTTGTGGAATAAAGATAATTTTTATTTTCTCTTTCTGCTTTGAAATATTTTCTAAATTGTCTAAAGTGACTTTGTCTTGTTTTTGTAAAAAGAGAAAAAAGGTATAAAAATTTTTTTTAAATTCAGTTAGCACAGGAGATCTTGGGGTCATGGAAAGGTTCTAAAACTGGATTGTAGTGGTGGTTGCACAACCCTGAATTTACTGAAAACCATTGAACTGTATACTTAAAATGGATGAATTTTATGGCGCGTAAATTATACCTCAATAAAGCTGTTAACAAAGAGAGAATTTACATTTGACTAAATTTAAAGGGCAGTAATTCCATCAAAACACCCATATAATAACCTCACAAAATGCTGGGAGAAAATAACAAAAGAGGTGAGATGGGAAAGTGATGTGAGCAATGAAAGAAGAAAGAAAGAAAGGCAAGAAGGCAGGAAAGAGCAAGAGAGAGAAAGAGAAGGGAGGGAGGGAGAGAAGGGGGGGAAGGCAGGGAGGGAGGGAGGGAGGGAGGGAGGGAGGAAGGAAGGAAGGAAGGAAGGAAGGAAGGAAGGAAGGAAGGAAGGAAGGAAGGAAGGAAGGAAGGAAGGGGAGAGAAACCCAAAGCGAAGGAAGGAGAGAGGAAAGGACGTGGGAGGGAGAAAACAGCTTGAAAATTAAACAAGAGATGTCCCACTATAGCATAGCTAAAGACAGTTTTGTGGAATATACGCGATCCATCAACATGTTAGTAAATGAATCTCTTTTGGCCGTCCAACACAGCAGCAGAAGGCTGGTGCTTTGAAGATGTTGATCTAATTTGGAAAATCTATCCCCAGCTCTGCCAGGGGGCCCCATGTTACTAGAAAGGGGGACTGGCCCTGAGCAGGTCTGCTTAGGGCCACAGGGAGTGTGCGGGTTCTTGGCTTTGTGCAGGAAGCATTTCACAATACGAGTCCAGGTGATTTTTAGGGAGTAGGTTATTAAAGCTGGGGATGGTGAAACAAGGAAGCTGCCTAGGACAGAAGAAGCGACAGGAGAGAGACTAGGCGGGGAAATGAGCCTAAGATGGGCTGCTTTGACTTATTAAGAAGTCAGAGAAGCCCTGGCCAGTTTTGCTCGGTGGTTAGAGCATCAGCCCTCAGACCAAAGGGTCATGGGTTTGATTCCTGGTCAACAGCACATACCTGGGTCTATAGTCCTGGTCTGGGTGCACGCGGGAGGCTCTCCTCTAAAGGATAAAATGTGGCAGAAGTGATAAATGTCACTTTCAAGGTTAGGTTACTTCCATTGGGGGACGGTGCTCACACTCTTGGATCACTCTGTCGGAGAAGCCAGCTTCCATGTGCTAAGGCAGCCTGCTGGAGAAGCTCATGTGGTGAGAAACTGAGGCCTGCTAAAAATCTTCTGAGTGAGCTTGGAAACAGATCTTTTCCCAACCAAGCCTAGCAGGACTACAGCCCTGAATAACATTTTGATCACAGCCTCTTGAAAGCTCCTGATCCAGAACCACCGAACTAAGCTGCTTCCTGGCTTCTGATCTATAGAAGCTGGAGTTTGTCATTTTAAGAGGTTAAGTTTTGGAGTAATTTGTTATGCAGCAGCAATAGATAATATAAATGGCTTAGAGAGATCGGAAAAGTCAAAGAGATAAGTTAGGAGAGTTGGCATTAGGCAAGGCAAGAGAGAATGAAAATGTAAATCAGAACAGTAATGATGAATACAGAGGGGATCTACGCCCAGGGCCTGAAGGAAATTTAATTGACAAGATTTATGGGCTGATTAATGGGGGGGGGGGGGGAGCTGTAGTACTGAGAGAGAGAGATGTTATAAGGCTCTTTCCATGTCCAGATGAGATGACCAGGGAAATGGTAACGTCATTAATGAAAAATGGAATACAGAGCAGGAAGCACATGAAGGGGGCCATGACGGTGAGTTCAGTGTGTGCTCTCATGACTGTATGTTTGAGTTTTAAGCATGTTGACTCTCATATACTAGCTGATATCCACACAGAGATATCTAAAAAGCTATTGCAAAATCATATGTGGCACACTAGGGCACAGTTAATTCAGACTAGAGATGGAGATTCAAAGTTATTAACAGAGATGAAACAAAATGACCCATACTTTGAAGAGACAGGCTGTAAAGCACCTTCCAGACTTTCAATTCTTCATTGCCTGAAAATAAGGGAAGGTTGTTCACAGTATAATACGGTTCAGAGGGTCCAGTTGAAGGGGATTTGGAAAGCAAAAGACTAAGATGGGTAGAATGAAACTATAGAAGAAGATCCTTTGTCACTGGGATAATTAGGGCTAGAAAAATTCTTACTATATATACATCAACAGGTGTTTTATTTGGTTGGTTTCTGGGGTTTTTGTTGTTGTTGTTTGTATGTGATACAAGAAATCGGGAAAATCAGAAAAGGAATGCTTTGGGACATCTAGTCTCATTACCAACAAGGTAATGGTATAAATAAATGATTTAACAATAACCTAGTCAAGAAGCCAGAACTCATGGCTTTCTTATGATGCCTGATATCATGACCAGCTTCCTATGGAAGTTTGTTTCACTTGCATGAAAATATGCATCTATATATTAAACAGGATACAATTAGACAGCCAATCTATTCTCTTAAATAAAGTAACAACCTGTGACACTTTAAGCCAATATTTGAAAACACATCAAAGAGTCAAAGTTAATATAGAGGACTCCAAGGAAAGAATTAACAGCCTCAAGGAAAATCATGCTGCCAGAACTGGAATGCTAATGAGCTGAAATTTCAAATTTTGTTCTTGCATTAGTTACTACATTTGGGCAGAAATATTGCTTAGAATAAATTCATTTCAGTGCTTCCAATAGCCAAATGTCTTTCTTTCTCAGCCTCTGCCCAAAGCAAAATCACAAGTCCCTCAAGTGCCCTTCTTTAGGTCAAGTAACCCTACAAGCTTGCCTTCTCGGCACAAGGATTTTTATTTCTCTGCTTGCTCTGCAGTCAGAAGTGGGCATATTCATCTTGGCAATGTGGTGCATCAGACCGTTGCTGCTTCAACAGCCATGAGTCCCTCAGCGCACAGTGCCAGATGCAGGGAGCTGGATAATTATGGATAATTATGGATATTCCCCACATTAAAGGCTACCGTTTATTGAACAATTTTAACAGGAAACAGGTGTGGATCTCAGCTAACAAACTTAACTGTTCAAGAAAAGCCCCATTTCTTTATTGTCTTTAAGTTAACCTAAATTGGACTGAGCCCTCATTTTCCTGGCTAGCAGGAAACCCAGTCTTTATCATTTGTGCCCACCTCCCCTTCTATCCCCCTGAGCCATAAAATGTGTCTACAGTGGTGACAGCTGAAAAGTCCAGTGATGGGTGAGATACAATTACTTCCTGCCTCCTGGATGCATACGTTCATCAGTGAGTAATAAGAGCCGGAGAAAACTTCCTTGGCCCTAGAAGCTGACTCAATGACAGTGCCATAGTCTTATTCTAACACATACATTACATTTCAGACTTTTGCCTGCCCTGACTCCACACTTTCTCCTAGAAAAATATCCATATTCCTAAGCCCTTGTAGCCATGATGAGGAATGTAGACAACCTTAGGCTAGGGCCATGGGAGCTGAGGCAAGACTGAGTGACTATAAAGGACAGAGTCAAGGAACCAGCTAGACCTATACAAGGGCCCTGAAGTTCATAGTCAAGGTGTAGGTAGGGGTTTTGAGGTAAATGAGCAATCCAGGGGTAGCTGGCAGAGGACTGAAAAGTATCCATTGGATTGAGTAGTTAAGAAGGTCATTTGGTCACTTTGATAATTTCACAGTAATAAAATGAATAATTTCAGAGCAATAATACAAAGGCAAATCTGATTGAAACATGCTTAAGAGTTTAAGAAGTGGGAAATTGATACAGCAAGTTTAGTCTATTCTTGCAAAACTGTGATAGCTAGAGTCAGTTTGGGGGGTCTGCCAAGGCTTGTTATAGTTTTAACATAACAGCAACTTGAGTATCTTTAAAAGCTACAGAGAAGGAGCCAGCTTGGCCATAAAAAAGAAGTACTGGAGGAAGCCATATCTTCATTCTAGTAGAGATGGAAGGTAAGGGACTCAACAGAGAAAAAGGACAAATAGAGAAAAAGACTTATTTGTAAAAAGAAAAAGGAAAGAGATGTCCCCTATGAATATAGGAAAAGAGGCAAGGGTGGGGGCTACATTAGGTAAGTTTGAGGTCATGAGGTCAGGAAATGGTGGGAGCTCCAACCTCAGGGCCTCATTTTTTTCTCTGTGTAGTCTGTGTAAGACAAGGTCATCTGCCAAGTAATGGAGTGGATAGTGGGTCTGAAACACGAGGCAAAGATTTTAGTTTCGTTTACTTTTTTATTTTGCAAATATATACACAGTAATCTCATTAAACCCAATTATTAATTTGAATAGTTTCAGGATTCTTTTAGATTTTCTAGATACACAATCATGGAACCTACAAGTAATGAATTTATTTTTTCCTTTATAAAACTTGTGTCTCATTTCTTTTTCTTGCCTTATGGCATTGGCTACAGCTGGGCTTACATTCTTTGGTCAGGGATTCCCTCACCATGTGGAGACTATAAATTCGGGCTCCACACCTTTATGACACAGGTTTGGGGTTTTAGTTTCTTCAGGTGACTTATTTTTCCTCACCCCAAACCACACCTGGAACAAGATTACTTCTTTCTTAGACCCATGGCTTCTAGTTACCCTTACACACAGGGGTAGCCTTTCCTGGGGGGCAGCTTTAGTCTGGGATTCCAATTTCAGCTCCCCATCTCAGGCAGAGCCAAGGATACCGCTCTTGAATGGACAGTCCTAGCCTCCCATGGTCCTCGCTTCCCATTGTTTCCCTATGGTCCTAGCCTAGAATTGTCTACATTCCTTGTGATGACAACAAGGGCTTAGGAACATCAATATTTTTCTAGGTTGTGGATGTTAAACTTTAGCCTCCATAGCTGGGCTTACATCCAGTCTTTTGGGCCTCCAGAACATCAGTTTGGGTGCTATGAGTTCCCTCTTTCTTTCTTTCTGGCACCTGATGACTTCCCTTTGTTATTTCCAGTTCAGCTCTGAAATTATTCCTTTTCAACCAACACTATAGTGAGGTGAGATAAGCATTGGAGCCTTGCTGCTGATGCTTTAGTGGTCCCTTCATGGTGTAAATCTGCAGAATTAAATGTTTGTTTTTTGTGTTTTTTTCAGGAGCCCTCAAAAATCCAGGTGGAGTTCTGGCTTGTGTTGCTCAGTGGTTAAAGCACAGGTTCAATTCCAGGTCTAGGGCACATGCCTGGGTTGCAGGTTCGTTGCCCGCCCCGGTTGGAGCACATGCGGGAGGCAACTAATTGATGTATCTCTCTCACATCCATGTTTCTCTCTCTGTCTCCCCCTCCTTCCTCCAGTTTTGAGGAAGGAGACCTTTTTTTGGTGCATTATCAGAGTGTCTCAAGGTTGGTGAGATTTCTTATTACTATTGTTCTTGCTATTGAATTATTAATTATGATTTTGATTCATCAACATCAGTTTAATTTGAGAAGGGTTGTTTGGTTAACTGCAGCAGGTAGCAAAACATTTGCAGCCACAGTATTTGAGGCCCATTATGTTCCAATCAATGGACATTTAAATGCATATCCATTGAATTTTATGATTTCCTACCATCATCCTGGTATTTCTGCAGATGCTGAGAGGAAATTCTAATTTAACAAGGCTGACATGCTTGAGACATGCTAATCTTTCCCATCAATACAGAAGAGCATTATGTGGGGATTTCCTACATCAAATATTTTACAGACATTTAACTTGAAAATCTCATACTATATAAATCAGAAAGGCCCAAGCAAGTTAAGACAGCAAGTGTACTAGGTGTACAAAGTCACTTTGATTCTTACCAAAACACAAAGGCCACAGATACCCACAGTTACCTGGTGGTTGAGTTGGGCCTAGATGGCAAGGGTCTGTGGCTCTCAGGCTGGGGTTCATTTGTGTGTCCAGTGTTGTGGCTTGAATCTTGGAGCTGAGTTGAATTGTGATGACTTGCCAACATAAATAATTGCTTGGCTGGTAGAAACTGCAGGGAGCAGATAATTCTATGTAAAAAAAAAAAATACTTGGAGAGCTCAAATCCAAATATATTCTACCATATAAATTAGCCGATTTCAGAGTATACAATAAAAAATACTACTTGCCATGGCCTGTTGGAGACTAGAAACTAATTTGTGGCAGTAAAAAATTTTTTGGAGCAAAATATCTTTTACTGAGCACTCATGGAATCATAATCTCATTTTCCAAAGTGTTCTCTCTGAAAATGTAATCAAAAGGAAATTTCTCTCTTTACATAAATTAATGCTCGCAGCCACTTTTTCATGAACACCTCCGTTGAAGGCTACCACTCAATGAGATACACGTATGCTTGCAACCACAATTTATCTTGGTTAGTGGGCATTTTTGCTCTCTGGGAGGGAATTTTAATCTTCTCTGGGAGCAAAGCCACTTGGAAATGAGGTGGTCCGTCAAAATGCCAACAAAGAAAAGAAATGAAAAGAACCGAAGGACCCAATTTAAACTCATTCAAGGACGGAGGCACTATAAGAAGACGCACCGGGGTAAGTCTCCATTTGCAGGAATTCGGGGAGGGCTCTGCCTCTGTGATTAACTCTGTGCGTTATTCACTGACCTGTGATCCCCTTGCGTCCCCTTGCCCTCGCTACCTTAACCACCCGAGGCCTGAGCAGCCCCAGCGGGTGCTTCCTGGGCACCCTCCGAGCCAGAGGAGACTCAGTCCTCAGCCGGGAAGATGTCAGCTCAGTCGGGAGTATTGGCACCCAGGGGACAGCTGCCCAGTGCCCATCTACCCTCGGGGGGGTGGCCCATCGCCGCAGGCTCGTGCTCCCTTGCAGTTGCGTTTGCACGGCCACCTGTGCGAATTGCACCCTCCATAAGGTGCCAAAAAGGTGATTAGATATTTTGAATCCTGCCTCTGGTTGAAACCATGCTCTCTATTCCATTTGTGCCAAGGAGTTTCCTTTTCATTGAAAACAACACCATCCTCTTTGCCTCGTGTCGGCATGAACTTCGGGCAGCGGCTGATTTCACAGAAGAATCTGAAATTGCTTCCAGTGTCCCTGAACTTCTTCCCTGTGCTTGCATTTCAAATAAGATTAACTTGAGCATGTGTCCCTATCAAAGAAGAGGAAGGAGGAGAAGAGGAGGAGGGGGAGAGATGAATATTACAATTTTAGTTGTAATGATACAGCAATAAAGCTGAAAAATATATGCACATCCACAAGGAGGGAGAAAGGGGGGTGAGCAATGCGGTTCTCTGAATTCTCTTTGCTCCTCCAACCCACCACTGGTTGCAGTGCTGTGAAGAAAAAGTCCATTTCATTAAATATATTAATAGAGGAAAGTAGAATGGCATAAACAATAAGCCATCAGATATTTAATTAAGACCAAGCTACTTTTATTAAAGATAGTGTGCCACAAAGATTTAAGCAATTCCAGGTTTATGTGATCCCTGCACCTCTCTCCATAAATCTCTCTCTGGTTGGGTAGTATTGGCTGTCATAGGCTACGACTAAATATTATAATCTTTCCCCACCCTTTTTTCCCCTTAAGCTATCTTATTTTTAATGTCTGGTTTCATAGACTGCAAGGTCTTTCAAGAACAGATGTTATATTATGGCAGAAACGCCATTATTTAGATTGATTTCTAGCCTGCTATTTTGTGCTTTCTATTCCATGCTATTTCTACACTTTCCTCTTTTTAAATTATTTACTTCTTTTGTACTGAGTAAGGTTTTCTTTTTTATTTCTACTGGTTGGGAAGTTATAGAGTTTATTCTTTTCAATGTTTTTTCCTTAAAATTTTGACATTACTATCTTGCTTAACAAAGTTAAAATAAAATTAAATATCTCTATTCTAGAGCAACACAAGAACCATAGATGGATTCTTTTCTGCTCACCTTCACTCTTCCTTTACACTACTTTGGATCAATATTTTAGTTTTGCCTTGTTTCTGTGTCTATGATATTAATATTTGTATACTTCTTTCACAAGATCAATATTCTAGATGTGCCCATCTGTTTATAAAATTTTAAATTATCACTCCTTGCATCTTGTTCCATTCTGGATTCAATTTACTTCTTATTGAATTATATACTTTGTCGTTTTTTTCAGTGAGAATGTGAATAGTTGATTTAACTTTTGTTTCTCTGAAACGTTTTTCTTTGACCTTCATTCTTCAATGAGTATAACATTCTAGATTAATAATAGTTTTATTTCAGCATGACAAAGATTCCACTGTATTCTGGTTTCTTTTGTTGCATTTGAGACATCTGCTATCAATCTGTCTTTCTTTCATTTCATATGTAATCCTTTTTTTTTTCCCTCTCTGGTTCCTTTTAAGCTTTTACTTGATTTGCCCTTTGACTATTACGTGTTCTTGTGTGGATTTACTTTTTTAGTTATTTTACCTAGATTCAATTCTGGAAAATTTTTGGCAATTATCACTTTGAATAGTCATTTTCCAGGTTATCATATATAAGGACTTATTCTCTTCTTGTGTTTTCAATTACTTCTTTATGTGATAGATTATTTTAAAGACACTTATTTTATAATGTTTATCTGATAATTCTAGGGTTCTAGTTTCGTTGTTGTATCTGCTGAATTTTGTTCTTAATGGATTTCTACTAATTTTCAAAATTTTTAATTATGAGCTCACATTCAGTGGAATTTTATCTGTGAGAATTACATGTTGCTTGAGTTGAAGGTATGGATCTCCAGAGAGATTTTGTCAGGAACCCCAAGATATTATCAGCCTCGGCAGTATTACTTGTCAATTTCTTGAGTCGAGGATTCCCTTTTCCTATAGGTAATATAAATTCAAGGCCCAAATTACAAGACTGTGTGCCCATAGTTACAAGTTCTCAAGGAATTTGTTTCGCCACAAAGACAAAAACAAGACAGACAAATATTATCTCCCTGTGACAGTTGATAATGACAGATTATTTTCAAGTAAAACTTTCATTGGGCTTATCTAGAGTTTCAGTTTATGATTATCTCCGTTCCATCTCTCTACCTTAAATAGACCCAAGGCCTCTTTTTCTGTTTCTACATGGCCTTTAAAACCCAATTTCCATAATTACTGTAGGACTGACAATCACCCTTTCATCTTCCAGGGACCATCCAAACCTTTCATTTCTGTTTGTCAGACTTGGGTTGAGGGATGGGTTAGTTTCCCTTTATTTTCACTCCCCAAGAAATTCCTTTACTTTCTTGTGAACTCAGCTATATATTTTAAATGAAGTTAGCTATATATTTTCCAGTATTTCTGGTTATTTTGAACTGGGAGTATTATCTGATCATTTGTCATAGTGTCATTAGTAGGTTTTTATGCTCATAAGTCATAATTAGGTTTCAATTATAATATTTGTTTGAAGAATAATACAAAACTTACTCGCATTGGGTTTGGTCCAAACTATTTTTTTTTTAACCTTCAAAAGAGCTTCGCATACAAGGGAAAGTGAAGAGTAGGTACTAGGTTGTACATTTAGTCAAATATATGAAAGACTAGCAACCTGAAAAATCCATTAAACCATCACATTAATCTGGTACAACTATAACTTCAGGTCTTCTGATTATTTTAACTCAGTATATAACATACTTTATAAATGTGGGGTTTTTATATTCAAATATTACCATAATTACCTTTTAAAAAACAACACAAACTTTATTGCTGAGCAGTTTTTATATAGTACAATTCCCAAATTATTGTTTCTCCTAGACAATATCTTTGCAGTTACTTCTATGTGTTCTTTACCTGCAATTAGTAGGAAAACAGTATTTCAAAAATAGAGTTCCTTGTTGCAATCATTGCCCAAGCATTTACTCATTTCCTGACACTATATTCACACACAGGGTATAGAGATCAAAAAAGCCAAATAGCCTCTGCCTCCAGGAACACAGATAGGTAATAATAACAAAAGCAGAAATATTGATGACCCCAAATAAAAACCTCCTTATACATTGAGCTCCACACTAATTTCCTGCAATATTATTTCTATCCATATATATGTAGAAATGTTCCCCCAATTCTGCATGCTTTATATAAATGCACAAATATTTAATTTATATATATATGTAAAATGCAGAATTTGGGGAACATTTTTATAGACTTTACATAAGATTTGAAGTTTCATGGTTTCCAAGCTCTATGCTGAGAGACAACAGTGACAAACTCAAATAATGTTCAAACACTTGGGATTCTTTTTCCTTTCCTAAAAACATCAATAATATATTTTTAAAGAATATATTTTTTTAATTTTAGAGAGAGAGGAAAGTAGAGGGAGAGATAGAAACATCAACATCGCTGGCTGCCTCCTGCACATCCCCCCACTCCCCTGGGATGGAGCCCAAAACCCGGGCATGTGCCCTGACCAGGAATCAAACCGGCGGCCTCTTGGTGAATGGATCGATGCTCAACCACTGAGCCACACCGGCTGGGGCAATCAATAATATTTTTAACAGCTATCATCTTTTGGGAGAATATCATTTGACAGGTATAATGTTAAAGACTTGCCTAACTGAATCCTCACAATCTTATGCTTAGATGGCATTCCCTTTACACAGTGAGGAAAGGGGCTCAAAAAGGTCAGCTAACTGTCCAGTCACTGTGCTGTTTCGGGTTTGTCTGACTCCTAACTATTCTGCCGTGGTCGCTTGTGCCCTGGCCCTGCTCAGACATCTGACGCCAATGCTGAAAGGAACAAAGATTGAAATTTTACCTTGGTGAAGATACCAGAAAAAAAAGATTCAGTCTTGCTCTCAAAATGATTTTTTTTTTTTTTTCAAATAAATGCTCTCATTTACTCAACAAATATTCATTGGATACATATTGTGTGCCTGACTTACTTCTGGGAGCTGATTACTGACTTAAAATTGAAATGGATGCTACTCACTGGATAACTTACTACTTTACTAAGGAAGATAAAAAGGAGGGGAAAATGTAATTTAGAATATTCTCCTTAAGTATAGCAGGGAACTCAGCTTGAATCTAAATTTGTTCACCACAGAAATCAGGTATATTTAGGGGCTTGAGGGATAGAATAGGGGATCCTTAAGCATTTATGGTAATGTGCCTTTTAAAGAAACTCATTCTAAGGGAAGAGAATCATAAAGAACAATTTGGGCACTAGGCCAGTGGGCAAGGTCGAAGGAGACAGGTCTTCAGACTGTCTGAGATGATGCAGTCCCAGAACCAGGGGTCTGAAGCAAAGAGAAAGTAAGAGCTGAACAACCAGGTGTCGATTGTGACAGTTCTATTCATGGGCAACAGGCCCCACTGCCCATGGCTTTGGCAGCAAAGGGAGACTGTGCCTTCCAGGCAGGCATCGGTGCCCTGGGCGTGAGACTTGCGCAGCTTCAGGACTCAGCTCTGGCCTCATCTTTGGAAACCACCAACAGTGAACCAGCTGCTGTCTTAAGCATTAGCAGTATAAAGAGACACTTTCCCATAAAGGTCTGGAGCAGGAGAAGAAATAAATGTGGGTGCCACAGGGTGGCCAAGGGAGGTAGTTCCTGGAGCCTTAACGAGATGCTTTCTTGATACTCCAAAGAGCATCTGGAAGGAATAGGGGACCAGAGTTCCAGCAGAGTGCTGGAAGTGTAGGCTGAGCCTGAGAATTTAAGAGTGTGTTCATTTTCTGCCAATTTGTATTAAGCAGATTTGTAATGTTGCAGTGTGAGAAGATCTCACTTTATGTGTGAAATGTGAAATAATTCATCCATAATTCTTTTTAATTCAAGAATCTCATAATTCCAAAGCTGCATGGCCAAGTAAATTTCATATTGAGTTGATCCTATTGTCATATGGCACAGCCACTTTAGCTATTAAACAGAAATAATATTCCTATAGAATGTTTACCTGAATGCTGTGGGTTTTGAATTATACAAGGTGTATGAGCTTTGTCACTGTTGCTTTGACCTATTCAAACCCTACACTGGTGTGGCTGGGATGCTTGGGTTATATAAACAGCAGAGACGCCGCGGTTGATGAGTCAGATATAGCCATTCTAATCAATGAAAAAGCGCCTTTCCCTTTCATTCTAATAAATTAATACCTCCTTTCTTACACCATGGGATTTTCTCAGAAGACTACTGAAAATAAATTAAGGAGGAATTGCATTTTTAAGCTAGCTCCTGCAGAGATTTATCACATAAGCAACCATTATACTGACATTGCTATGATATTTTTATTTTTCAATTTATCGGTGATTACATCAATCTATTTTTCATTTCTCTATGGGTTTAATTTTGTCCCCCCACTCAGAAGTCACCCATGGCCATAAGCAGCTCATGAGCCTTTTGTAAAGACAGTCTTCTAAAACAAAGAGACTGTGTATGCTATTATGGATTTTTGTTTTTATTTTTTACGGCAAAGGTAAATGTAGTCATTGAAATAAGCAGGCTCTTACAGGAAGTTTTGTTGGTTTGTTTGTTTTCAAAGGCTTTGGGATTATTTTAGTAATCACAGGCTATAAAGAGGTCCAGGTATCTCCAGAATATTTCTCAATATTTGCAGGGAGTATGTGTAAGTCCTGACTGTGACTCTGAACTGCCTTCATGAAAAACAATTATTATTTGGTATGAAAGAATTTTTTCTGAGCCTAGAAGCACTGACACAGCATTCTTTTTTTATTCTGAAAATTTGACTCAACTTCTCATAGGAAAGAAGGACTTATGCGGGCACATTCGTAGCTTGGAGAGGCGATTTTGTTCCATATATCAATACCCGAGAATTACCTAAATGGGTTTTTTACATTCTTTTCTCTTGATTTTTCATTATGATTTTTGATACCTGGATAATTGGAGCATCGGTGGAAAGTGACAGAATGTAACCAATGTAATAAGTTGTTAATTAAAAAATAATAATAAAGAGTAATCAGAAGCATGAGTTTAATCCTGGCTTTATCTGCACATTATTAAACAGAATTTTTCTGGAGAGGTCTACAAGGCAATAGAAACATCTGCAATACCTGTACCCTATAAATGAACAATTGGATGAATCCCAGAAGGTTACATGACCTCGGTATTCCAATATAAATCATAACTTTACGGATGAAATAAGACCCAAAGATTTTTTTCCTGAAGCATCTAATATGATTATGTATGTTTTAGGAAGGACAGAAGACCCAAAAATAACTTTCTGAGATTGTATTTTGTGGAAATCACCTTATAACAGCAGCAGGCATGCATAACTGTACAATCTGAAGGCTGATTATGCTATGTCAGATCTTTCTCAACAGTTATATTTTGGAAGGTCAAGATATGACTTCAGATAATGACAAATGTGAGGGAATGACATTTTTCTTCATTTGACAGAAATATTATTTTGATATGAGAAGGCCAATTCAGAAAAAAATAACCCCACAAATTTAACTAGCAGGACACTGGCTTTTGCCTAACAAGATGAGTTAAAATAGCTATCTGCTACTTTCTATTGACACAGCCTTTTGCAGTCCCCTGCCAAATCCTGCTGTGATTTTGTTTCACACATTATTTAAAAACTCGGTCTTCGTAAACCTTTGGAAATTTCCCAAAAATAGTGTTCTCAACATTGGCTGCACATGAGAACCACCCCAGACCAACTGAGTAAGTACTTTTTGTGGGTTGGGCTGAGGCGCTAGCATTTTCCACATCACCCCAGGTGATTCTGATTTGTGGCCTGGGTTGACACCCACTGGCACAAAGGAGCCCCATTCTACCTGTGTGACTGAGTCGAGCCGACTCAAGTCTTGCTTGAATTCAAGTGTACTGAAAATTTCCTTTCTTCCGTGCAGTTGCAGAGGTAGGCTGTTGTTTCCTGTTGGGGTGCTGAGGCCCGGAGGTTGCTGGATGCAGACCATGGAGGCCTGGGCTGCAAGTAGGCAGCTAAGGCCCATACTGAGCTGAGGCTTATACACCAAATTTCCTAACCTCGGTGGAAATTTGGTGACCAACAACAATTCTGAGAAGTACTTGGAGAATACACGTCAAAAATGGATTCTCTGGACTATATAACAGCATCTGATTCAGCTATGGAAAATTGAAAATCAAAGTGATATCTCTTCCTCTGGTAGCAGCTTATTTAAAACTCAGTATGTTCCTTACTCACCTAAACAGAGGCAAAGAAATCCTATTAGAAAATTTGTTCATTCACCTCAAAGTGTTCAAGCAAGCGATTCATCCAGTGACTCATCTTTAGCACCAAGACCATTGATTTTTAAGAGCTATTTTTGAAAGATTAAAAAATAGGAAGAAGAAGAAGAAACGTAAAAAGAGGAAATAAAAACCAACAGGAAGACCAAGGGGATGACCAAAAGGAAGGAAAAACACTAGGTCACAAGTAAATAAGAAACGATTTAAAGATAAAAGAACTCGGTTCCCATTTTTAGAATCAGACAATGGATGAGAACCATTACCTTGGAGAAAAATTTTAACCTTTGAGCAAGCAGTGGCAAGAGGATTTTTCAACTACTTTGAAAAACTGAAGTATGAATACCTCTTCAAGGAGTGATTGAAACATGAGTGCTGGTGAAGATTTAGAAAAAGAAGACCTTGATAGTTGTAGAGATAAATACCTGGAGGACAAGGGTCTCTCTCTCTCTTATTGAAGGGTCAGCACAATAAGATAAGGCTGTGAGAAATCTTGAACATAACAATGAATATGATGTCAAACTGGTGGGCTTTATCTTGAGAACACAATGTCTGGATTTAAAGGGCCCTAAAGTAAATTGCTTAAAGAAATTGTGTCCCAACCATGATACGTGGGGAATTGTTGAATTACGTCCATATTCAAATGGAGATCAAAGGAGCCCAACTAAAATGATTGTGTACAGACTGACACAACTACTGTGGATTGAGCAAAAAATATGTTTCAGAGAAATTAAGACAGACTCAGGAGGAACTAAGGAATCACAACATGTGAAATTCCTTAAATAAAAATGTATCGCCCGGCCGGGCGTGGCTCAGAGGTTGAACATCGACCGAGGATCCAGGAGATCAGGGTTCGATTCCCGGTCAGGGCACATGCCCGGGTTGTGGGCCCCATCCCCAGTCAGGGGCGTGCGGGAGGCAGCTGATCAATGACTCTCCCATCATTGATGTTTCTATCTCTCTCCCTCTCCCTTCCTCTCTCTGAAATCAATAAAGATATATTTTTTAAAAATTTATTAACTTTAAATAACTATACCTATGTTACACATCATTTTTTTAAAAACCCTTTACACTTTTTATGTAATCCTCACCAGATGATATTTTTTTCATTGCCTTCCAGAGAGAGTGGAAGGGGGAGGGAGGGGGGAAGAGAGAGAGAAACACTGATGTGAGAGAGACACATCGATTGGCTGCCTCCCACATGCACCCGACCGGGGCAGGGGATCGAGCCTGTAGCCGAGGTACGTGCCCTTGACCGGAACTGAACCCAAGACCCTTCAGTCTGCGGGCTGACGCTCCAACCACTGAGCCAAACAGGCTAGGGCCCCTTACACTTTTTGTATAAAGTCAGCATATATTTTTGGCTCGAAGTTTCTCTAGTGTTTTTTATGGAGGTAATAAAAATAAAATTTAGCAGTTTCAGTTGTAGTATAGCTTTGACATGAAAAATTGTAGGGCACCCTGCTCACCTTATGAAATTCTTTTGTCCTTGCTCTGTTTGGGGCATAAGCATCTTACTTTGCTTTTTCTTGCTTTTGCTGTTTTACTTCAGCGAGCTGATCGTATAATCTGAATCTATAAGAAATTTATATGAAATTAAAGGCAAATTCAGAAAAAAATTATATATAACTGAAAGTTAACCCTGTCATCCCTTCCTCCAAATTTAGACTTTCCCCTCACATGCTCATGCCTACTTCATTTTAGATAAAGGTATCAAAAAAATAATTTCCCAAAATAGTTCCCTTTCACAGTTTTATAGTATCTGGTTTGGCCCAAGTCTTCTCTAAATAAAACCAAATTTGTCCTTGGCAGGAGAGAGGAGAGGTTAAGACAAAGTAAAGGACCAGCTGATTCCTGACCCAAAATGGAGTCAGAGAGAACAAATTAACACTCTCTCCTTCCCCTTCACAGTCCATCTGCAAACACCCTCTGCTTCAGGTAAGGGTTAGGTGTTTCCAGAACCATTTCTGAAACCCAAGTAATAAATAGGGGCTGCACCTTTAATCTTGCTCTGCTAGACCAAGATCTCACTAAAACATGAAAGAAAAATAACTGCTAATGTTGATAACATCTTTTGATCATTCCCACTCCTGGGAAGTCTTGCTATTTGAAAGTAGTCTCTTTCTACAGATGATGTATTATAGAATTGTACTCCTGAAACCTATATAATTTCATTAACCAATGTCACCCCAATAAACTCAATTAAAACAAATATAAAATAAAATAAATAAAATAATAAAATAAAATAATTATAAAATAAAATAAAATAATAAAATAAAATAAAATAATAAAATAAAATAAAATAATAAAATAAAATAATAAAATAAAATAAAATAAAATAAAATAAAATAAAATAAAATAAAATAAAATAAAATAAAATAAAATAAAATAAAAAAGTAGTCTCTTTCCTCTCTAAGCATCAAGGGGGTGGTTATGAGGGAGTGGAGGATGTTAGATGTCCAAGCAACCTCATTAATGATTATTGAGTAATTCTGGATAAACTAATCTGGATTCACCCAGAAATTATGAAGATAATTTGATTTCCATATTAAGTCTGCTCCCTCATGTCTTTGCTACATGAAAAAATCAAAAGCTATAAAAAAGACACTGTTGTGCCCTGGCCAGATAGCTCAGTTGGTTAGAACACTAACCCAATATGCCAGGGTTGTGGGTTTAATCCCTGGTCGGCATATACAGTGGTACCTCAGTTTTTTAATGTAATCCATTCCAGAAGACCATGCGAGTTCTGAAAGGTTCAAAAACCAAGATAACCACTATACAAGAATCAACCAATGAATACATGGATGGGTGGAATGACAAATTGATGTTTCTCTCACTCTCTCTCCCCCTTCCTCTCTCTAAAATCAAGTTTTAAAAAAGACAATGTTGCATAGCAAACTAAAAAGTTACACATGAGTGTGTATTAAGTTATGCAAAATTGATTAAGCTAATTTTAATACCTTTCCTTCTCTCCAAACTAATCATGATACAAGGTTTTCAGTAGTTCTCACAGCAAGAAGAATTTCATATTCAAAATGACATACTTGAAATGTTGGAAATACTTAAACTATTAAGTGATTAACTAAATGAGCACTATTTGATGGTTAAATTGCGTAATGTAAAATGAACATTACTTTTAGATATTCAAATAAAATACATAAAACATAGAGCATCACTGCAGTCAACTTTTGATTATCTATACTCCCAGAAAAGAAAAGGTGACCTGAATAAATGGAAAGTTAGAAACATATTTCTGCAAGAGAAGACAAGCGTCAATTCTAAAAGTAATATATAAATGCCATTATAGTCATCATAAAAATGGGACTTTTTTTAAAATTTATTTTTATTGTTGAAAGTATTACAGGTGTCCCATTTCCCCCCCCCAATTGACCCCCTCCACCTCGCTCCCACCCCCTCCCCAGGCCTTCACCCCGTCATTGTCTGTGTCCATGGGTTATGCATATATGCATATAACTTCTTTGGTTAATCTCTTCCCACCCTCCACCCCCCTTCCCTCTTTCCTCTGAAATATGATCATCTGTTGCCTGAGTCAATGTCTCTGGATCTATTTGGTTTGTCAGATTCTTTCATTCATTAGCTTCTTCTTAAAGAAGACCCTTCAACATTTCCTGTAGCGCTGGTCTGTTGGTGATGAACTCCTTTAGCTTTTCCTTGTCTCAGAAGCTCTTTATCTCACCTTCAATTCTAAATGATAGCTTTGCTGGCTAGAGCAATCTTGGTTGTAGTTCCATGTTTTTCATCACTTTGAACATTTCTTGCCACTCCCTTCTGGCCTGCAAAGTTTCTTTTGAGAAATCAGCTGACAGTCATATGGGTGCTCCCTTGTAGGGAACTAATAGCTTTTCTCTTGCTGCTTTTAAGATTCTCTCTTTGTCTTTCACCTTTGGCATTTTAATGATGATGTGTCTTGCTGTGGGCCTCTTTGGGTTCCTCTTGTTTGGGACTCTCTGTGCTTCCTGGACTTGTAAGTCTATTTCTTTCCCCAGGTAGGGGAAGTTTTCTGTAATTATTTTTTCAAATAGCTTTTCAATTTCTTGCTCTTTCCTCTCCTTCTGTCACCCCAATAATACGAATGTTGGGCAGCTTGAAGTTGTCCCAGAGGCTCCTTATGCTATCTTCATATTTCTGGATTCTTTTTTCTTTTTGCTCTTCTGGTTGGGTGTTTTTCGTTTCCTCATGTTCCAAATTGCTGATTTGATTCTCAGCATCCTCTACTCTACTGTTGATTCCCTGTAAATTATTCATTTCAGTTTGTGTAGCCTTCATTTCAAATCGGTACTTTATTATGTTATCGATTTTCTCAGTTATTTCCCTAATAGTCTGCTTAGACATCCTTATAAACAAAATTCTGAACTCTGTATCTGTTAGCTTGCTTGGATCTATTTCATTTAGTTCCTCTTCTAGAGATTTCTTCTGTTCTTTCCTTTGTGACATGTTTCTTTGCCTCCCCATTTTGACTGCTTCCAGGTGTTTGAGTCTATGTATTAGGTAGAGCTGCTATGTCTCCTGGAATGTGTAGAGTGGCTTTGTGTAGTAGGTGTCCTGTAGGGTGCAGTGGCTCAGCCTCCCCAGTCCCCTGAGCTGGGCCCTCTAGGTGCTCCCCTGTGTGGGCTGTGTGCACTGTCCTGTTGTAGTTGAGCCTTGGTTGCTGTTGGCGTCCCTGGGAGGAACTGACCCCCAGGTCAATCGGCTGTGAGGACCCACTGCAGCTACAGCCAGAGAGCTGCTGTGCCGGAGACACCCCCATGGAGCAGGATTTACTTCAGTGGGGCTTCGGTGTTCACCAAGTGCGCCCCTTGAGTGTGTCACTCATGGATTTGGTAGGGTTGTAATCCAGGGTGGTCGAGTCTGACCACCAGGTGCACTGTCTCTGGGGCCTCCCGGGAGGTGCACAGTCAGCCTGTGCCAGTGCCTTGCCCAGGGCCCCCCAGCGTGAGCTACACAGCAAACCGTAGTTGGCTGCTCCTTGTGCTGGGCTTGGAGGAGCCCAGGAGAGGCCCAGCTATGAGCCAGTGCAGCTGCCGCTAGTGCCAGGCCTGGGGCCGCTTATCAAGCCGCATGGGGCAGCTGCTGCTTGTCTGAGAGATTTTAGGAAAGTCCTAAGCATGAGGCTCGAGGGGCCACTTGCACAGAAAAGCCCCTGGAAAGGGCCCGGATGAGCTGCAGGTGGGAGGGGCGGGGCCTCCGGGAATCACGGGGCGGGGCCAAAGGTGGGTCAGGTGCTGCGATTCAAACATGGCGCCTGCCTGCGGGCTGTGCGGGGAGGACTCGCCACAGGAGCCATGGCCTCTGCCAGCCCTTCTGCCCGGGAGGAAGCCGCCCTCCGCCTGTCGCCCGGATCTCAGGCAGGTTAGTCCCTCCCCGAGTGTCCCGGGTCCTCTCAGGCTGCCGCCCGGCGCTGGGCTCAGAGGGAGCGTCCGAGTGAGTCCGTGCCGGGCCCTTAAGAGGAGCTGCTGGGGCTCCCGCGGCCTCCGCGACCCTCAGGGACAGTCCCCGCTGGTTTCACAGCCCGGAGTTGTGGGGACGTCTCTTCCCAGCCTGGAGCCCTGGGCTGGGGCCTGCTGTGGGGCTGGGACCCCTGCTCCTCCGGGAAACCCCCGCCGCCGAGATTCCCTCCCGGGTTTCCCCGCGGCACCGGGTGTGGGCCCGGCCGCGTCTCTGATTCAGCCCCGACCCGCCCGCGTCTCCCCCTCCTACCGGTCTCGGTGCTGCCTCAGCTCCCTGGTTGCGGGGCTTCTGTGCAGCCGGATCTCAGGAGGCTCTGAGGGACGGTGGTTCTGGGTTTTAGTTGTGATTTTGATGGGGTTGAGGGAGGCGGCAGCTGCAGCTGCTACCTACGCCGCCATCTTGTTTCCTCCCCGGGACTTTTTAAATGAGTAAAATGATTTAAAAGCTTATCTGGAAGAATAAATATAAGAAAAATAAAGCTAAGAAAAAAAATTTTTAAATAGTGAGGAGAGTTATTTATCTTTCCAGATATTAAAACTTACTGTGAAACCTATTGTATAACATTACCCTTTCTTATAGCTACAGCTGTTCTCTCTGGGTTCTCCCCCCTCTTTCCCATCAAAGTCTAGAATATTACTTCACTGTGCCTTGTTTTCCTCGACCCATACTATTTATTATAAATAGTCCTGTAAGCAACTGTTCCTCAGTTTTTCTGTTTGATTATACCACTTGTTTCCTGCTGGGCCCCTGACTGATTCTCTTATTTTTAAATATTAGTCACTATGGCTTCCATTTCTAACATATAATAAATTATGTGAGCCTATTGGTAAAAAACCTTTTCAAACACAATGCTGAGTCATTCAGAAGGCCTTTGCTGCACCGTCTCTGTCTCCCTCCCTGTCCCTGGCCTTCCAGTCTAAACTCCCAGGTGTATCTAAGGGCGAAGGGGCAGAGGAAACCTCAGTACTAACACCTCAACAGCACTTACTGTCCGTATCTGGCCTGGGATCTTTGAACTTCGGTCTCTCCTCAGCATCTCCTCCGGGACACAGCTGGCCACTGGCAGGCAGTCCAACACAACATTTAAAATTCACAATGTGAAATGCAGAATAATGAAGCCATCTGGTCCATATTATGTTATCCAACAATTATAAGTAATGTGAGCTATAAATACAACAAGCAAAAGGAAGCAAACAAGAGACCATTAATCAATACAGATAATTTGCACAAGATGTGATGACTCAAGTGTATTTACATAAACACAGAAAATCCTTTTTCAGGAGAATCTTTAGAAATGGTGAACTAAAGCAAGTCTAGATTAAAAATACAACCTGCCAGTGCCCTTCAGTTATACAACTTCTCTGAAATAATAAAAACCTGTATGGGAATTTCACACAGAGAACCTAGATGTTGACATTTAACAACTCACAGAGTTCTATAGGAAAGGAACAGAACCAATCTTGGCTCAGAATCCATGAGGGTTACATCATCAGGACACCTTCGTGGAGAGGACTCTAAGAACTAGTATTGCTTGTCATCAGCCCCACTCGAAAAACCTGTAGGAGCTTGAGTGGGGAATAAACAGCCAAAGTGATTTGGCTCTGGATCTTTAGAGCCAGCAGCCTCATCTGTCTGACTATCCCATAATCACCTCAAACTCAATATATCTAAAATTGAACAAATGCTCCTCCCTTTCCAATTTGGGCCTTCTGTTATCTTAGGCTTCTAACATGAGCAACTGAATAAATAACAAAGCAATGTGCAGAGAAAAGAAACACTTTTTTTTTTTTAACCCTCACCCGAGGATATTTTTCCATTGCTTTTCAGAGAGAGTGGGGCGGGGGGAGAGGAACACTGATGTGAGAGAGACACATTGATTGGTTGCCTCCCGACTTGGCCTGGGGATCGAGCCTGCAGCCAAGGTGTGTGCCCTTGGCCGAAATCGAACCCGGGACCCTTCAGTCCACAGGCCGATGCTCTAGCCACTGAGCCAGACTAGCTGGAGTGAGAGGAAACACATTTAAATCACATAATTGATTCCTCAGAAGAAGAGGTAGTGTGGTAGAGTGGACTGTTTGTTCTCAGTTCTTCCTTCCTTCCCCTCCTTTACCAGGGTTTACTGTGGGCAGAGAATAAATCCCAGCCCTCACGGATGGGGCTTGGCTTGGCCTCTTTTGCACTTCCACTATTGGCCACTAGAAGATGCCCTGAGTAGCCACTCGTGGTATGTGTGGCAGACCAGAAACCTACCTGCAGCCAGAAGCCAGGTGCTACAGATCCACAACAACTTGCAGACCCCTGAGTCAGAATTAAATGCTTGCATTGGGATTTGGGGGGTTAGTTATGTAGCATTATCCTATCAGAAATCACACTCATCCTATCAGAAATCACAGCACTCCCACATGTTGCTAGTGAGCACTTGAAATGTGGCTGGTCTGAATTGAGATGTGCCCTAAGTGTAAAATCCACACCAGATTTCAAAGACATCATATGAGGGGGGAAAAGGTATAAAATATGCCATTAATAATTTTTATTATTATAAGTTAAAATTTTAATATTTTAGGTATCTTGTGTTAAAATATATTACTAAAATTAATTTTACCTGTTTCTTTTTTTTTTAAATATGTTTTTATTGATTTCAGAGAGGAAGGGAGAGGGAGCGAGAGATACAAACAACAGTGATGAGAGAGTCATTGATCAACTGTCTTCTACACCCCTCCTACTAGGGATCGAGCCCACAACCCGGGCATGTGCCCTGACCAGGAATCCAACTGTGATCTCCTGATTCATGGATTGACTCTCAACCACTGAATCACAGCAGCTGAGCTCACCTGTTTCGTTTTACTTTTTAATATGGCTACCAGAAAATTTCAAGTAATACATGTGACTCACATTTTATCTTTTGGACAGTGCTGATCTACAGAGCAGCTGGGGTAGGAAAGGGAAGAGAAAGGGGATCTTGGAGCTCTCCTAAAACCTGGGATGGGAACCAGAGTTTCTCGCCACCAAAGAGTCTCTAACTGTTAATGAGAATACCAACAGAGCTCACAACTCAATTTTCAGGATGTTCCAGATTTGAGGAGGTGGGCTCACTATGTCTCAGGGACATCCTTGGGAAATGTTTGTGTTGGCCAATGATTGGTCTTGCCAGTGTTTATGATACAAAGATGCATCCACTCAACTCCTGCTTATCCATCAGGATTCAGTTCAAGCACTGAATTAGGCCCTTCCCCAGTTAGACCACATCCTACAGGTCTTCCATATTCTCTGCTACATCAGTTCAGGGTTGGGCCCACAGTATGTGCACAATATCTATGACAAGTGAACTAAGTATGGACCTTTCCCCTGTATACTTTTGCTCAGTATCTCATAATGATTCTTTTTTTTTTACTAAATAGAGAAATATAATCTCATCTGAAATAAGAATGCTGCTTAAACATTATGGTAAAACAATCATCTTTGCCTGCTGTGTCCCTGGAAGAACCCAGAACATTTAATAATATCACCTCCAGGAAAAGGAACAAGGTGGCTGAGGACAGAGGCTAAAGAAAGACTTTTCTGTAATCTTTCAATGTAGAACCTCATGTCATGAATTCTTTTAAAACCATTTAAAAAGAATATCTTCACAATATAGAAAAAAAGATTTTTCAATTTTTCAATTACAGTTTACATTCAATATTATTTTATATTAGTTTCAGGTATACAGCATAGTGGTTAGATGTTTATATAACTTGCAAAGTGATCTCCCAGATAATTCTAGTACCCCAAAAAAATATTTTTAAAACTTAGATTCCACTGGAGACTTGTAAAGAATTTTTCTTGCATATCTTTTAGATCAGCGGTCAACAAACTTTTTCTATAAAGCGCCAGATAGTAAATGTTTTAGGCTTTGTGAGTCTTTCTGGCAACTACTTAAACTCTGCTGTTGTGGCAGGAAAACAGCCATAGACAATATCTAAAGGAATGTGTCCCAGTAAAACTTTTTTACAAAAACAGTCAGGATTTAGCTTGTGGCCATAGTTTGCCAGCCCCCTGCTTTAGATAGTGCCTACTTTGAACACTAAAGAATGTGGAATCGTGTGCTTTACTTTTTCATTTTTAAACGGGTCAAAACAAATCTCTCTTCAAGTTAAGAGTTATGTTTAGGATGGTTGGAATAAAAGAAAGATAATGGAGAACAGAAGAAAAATATTTGGCTATTGCATTAAACCAGAGTTGTGCTATTCACTCAGAAAAGCAAAGGTGTTTCAAAAAGACATGAAAAACCCTCATCCTATCAGAAATCTTCCTAGTATGAATCAATGGTGACAACAAAGAAGTCACAGTCTGGGTTGAAAATTACTTCTGAGTCTTCATACTTCTCAAATTTGACATTAAAACAATATACAGTGGGACCTCGGTTCTCAAACTTAATTCGTTCCGAAGGCTGTGAGAAAAGTGATTTCTTCGAAAACCGAATCATTTTTTCCTCCATTAAAAATAATGTAAATTGAATTAATCCATTCCAGACCCCCAAATAATTCCATTTCAACCTTTCTTACATATAGTATGTGTCTAGTGTACTATTTCATCTATAAACAAACACTTCTTAAGTTTATTGAACCACCCCCCTATTAGCCTTAAAGGAATCACTTGCAGCACTTGTTCCAGGGGTGTCTTTCAGGAGGTCAGCAGGCAGCATCTGTGCTTTTTCACATATCACTGCCTCCCAAACGCTGTCACCTGCTAATTACTTTTCATTTATCCAAATCAACAGTGGTTTTTCAGCCTCTTCAATTGCCTGTGATCATTGTTTCTTTCACATCCTTAGCAAAATTGGCACTCATGATGGCCTTGCTATGTTTTAAAATTGTGCTAATCGTCCATTTCACCAGCAACAAAAGCAAAAAACCACAAAAATATTCATAGCACAATTTCCTGAGATGTTACCAAGGCAAGGTTTAGCTGTAAACTGACTCATACTTGTGCATTCTCTCCTTTGTTTGTGGTCTGAGACAAGCTTTTTGTCATGCTGATTTATCAGCTTGAACATATGGTCAGGTCGAGAACTGAAATTTTGTTCAACAACCGAGACATTTTTTCTGTGAGCAACTTGGTCAAGAACTGAATTGTTTGAGATGGGAGATGTTTTGAGAACCGAGGTTTAACTATATACATGTATAAATATATTCAGAAATTGCTACTCCAGAAATGCAGATAATCTAAATTAACTAAATATTTATCTCGTCATTTAGTGCTCTACAGAAGTGACCGTTACAACAAGTAGTCTCATTGTCCTGGCCTGTGGCATGTGATGAGGTTTCTCCAGTTCAGAGAATCCCCTAGAGAAGGTGATTCAGCATGAAAAAGTTTATTCTCCTGAAATGCTGACCCCAATCCCCAGGTTCTAGGCTTTTATCTTACTCTATCAAATACTCCCAGCACATTAACTGAAAGGATAATCTCCCCCAGAGAAAACAAATCAAAGCAATGCATCTATTTTCAAAACAATTTCTTTTTCAAGAAAATGATGGAAAGTTTAAAACATGCCCAGCTGCATGTGTCTCAGTGGTTGAGTGTTGGCCCAGGAACCAAGTGGTCACAGTTCGATTCCCGGTCAGGGCACATGCCCAGATTGCAGGCTCAATCCCCAGTAGAGGCATGCAGAAGACAGTGGATCAATGATGTTTCTCTCACTGATATTTATATCTCTCTATCCCTTTCCCTTCCTCTCTCTCTAAAAATCAATAAAACATTTTTTTAAATAAAAAAAAATAAAACATAGCATTAAGAAAAATGAACTATATAACCTAACAAAGCCAAGTGGGATTCCCCAGATCTTCACTGGTATTCTTCTCAGAGGAAGCAGGTAATACTGAAGAAACTACAGGGATGGAAAGTGTGCCCCATTCAGGAGAGATGAAACAGAATGGCATCCATAGAATTTGCCACCATCTTTTAGAGATATTCACCAAAAGCTGCATGGTAAAAAGCAGCTCAAGCTCAATTTGCATTTCCATCAGAGCCTAGATACCCCACATGGAAAGTCTATGTTGAAGCAGGGTAGGACGTCCTTCAGATCAGTGAAAAATCTTGATGTTTAGCAAACCAAAAAATAAAATAAAATGGAAATTCAATTACTTTATTCAAGGGCAGTGTAGGTCATGATATAATTAACTGGTTTTCAAAATGGTTCACCTATTATTTCTGTTAATAGCAGCAGTGTTATGGTGGTGATCATTACATTTGGCTTATTCATTAACCCATATTCAAATGTAAATACAAGTAAAAAAGTGCTGCTCAGATTGATGACAAGTATAGAGCCTACTTCCTCACCACTGACCCTGAGAATACAAGTGTGATTCCATTTTACAGACTGGAAGAATCCCACATCTCCTCATCCATAAATAAAACAGATGAGGTAGAAGGTAGACACTAGGAAGGGTTTGACAGCCTAGGGAGAGAGGAGCTCAAACATGTTGCTGTTACATGATCTTGAACTCTTCCTTTCTCCATTCAAGAAATCCAACCAAACTCCAAAGACACCAGCATAGAAAGGAACCCCACAGCAGCATCGCACCAACTCTAGATTTCTGATGATGTTTCTGATGTTTCTCACCTTATCTTGGATAGCACTTAGGGTTGCAGAACCTCAGCTCCAGGGGCAGTAGTGGTGTGTCCCAATGTCTGGCACTGGCCTTAACAGAGTATAGATATGTATGTAACTAGTACTTTTTTATTTCAACAAAATAAAAGGTCCAAGTAAAAAATACACCAACAAAAGTGACAATTAGGAATGGAACTAGATGGTTTATGGAGAAAACAAAAAAATGAGTCCTTTCAGCTTCAGCTCAATTCTAATTTCAGTCAAGTAAAAGTGTAAATGGATACCAACCAGGTGATGACGTCTTTAAAATAGTGCCATCACTTAGTCAACTGCCCTGCCCACCTGGGAAACCACATCCCCACTGGGTCTCGTAGTTCTTGGCCCACTGTCTTTGCACTGTGTGATGACAGGCACAAATTTGGGTAAAATGTTTACCAGATTTGCTCAGTTTTTCATAGGACCTTATTTTATACTCTCTCCCAAGCCTCTTTGACCTGTTAGGGGCAGAAATATCAATCATGCTCTGTTAACCATGATTTTTAGCGATAGCTATAAGAAATATTAATCGTGCTCTATTAACCATGATTTTTAGCTATAGTTATAAATATTAATCATGTTCTGTTAACTCTGATTGTTCTGTTCTGATTAGAGAAAGCACATTCTAACCTGGCTGAAAGTTGTACATCCTGGGACATTCAGAATTCCATCCATTCTCAACTGCCTATCATCATGGAAAGATTAACAACCTTGTTGCCGAAACAAAGGGGTCCTTAAAGCAGTCCACCCTTTTGCAAACCACCACCCCCAACCCGCATTTCCTGTAACCTGTAACCATTATACCCATTGTTATTCCTTTTGCCCACTTCCCCATGTAATCTTTGTCCTAATCCCCAATATAAGCAGCTAGCTTATGGGGGGGCGAGGGTAGAGCAGATTTTATGTGGGTGACCCTACTGCTCTCCCATACTGCTGGCATTATTGGAATAAACGCTCATGTATGATTTAGCCCTGTCTATGCTTAATTGGCTCAAGTAGTGACTGGCAGCCCAGACCCATTTGTTACCTGGTTTCAGACCTTATTCTTTGACACTCTTATAGCCCCTTGAACATGTCACACTGATAAAGACTTATTTCCCTACAGATTTGTTTAAAGCCTGCCTTCCCTCAGGTGACAGGTGCAAGAAGGTAGGTCGCTTCTATAGGAAAGGAAACATAATTTTACCTCTGTTCTTCTAGGTTCTTGGCTGAGACCTTCCAGTAATAAAAAAGACATTAACAAGAGAAAAACAAACAGAAGTTTGGTAACATGGATACCTCCTGTATACATGGAAGAGACTCAAGAAAACTGAGTAACTCCCCCAAATGGCCCAAGACTCCACCTTAAATACCATCTCCAGCTAAAGACAAAAGAAGATGTTGGGGTTGGGGGGGCACAGTTACAGATGGTGACAAGGGGAAGGTTGTTATACATATTTAGGTCAGTGCCTTCTCCAATGATAAGAATTTCTAGAGATTTAAAGTCACCTTTTCTAGATACAGAGAGGGAGACACCCTTACAAATGGAGAGTCCCTTATAAATGTAAATGTCTCTTACAAGAGGGCAACTTATACTCAGGTTTTCAGAGCTTTTCTAAGTGTGCTGTTTCTTAAAAATATTCTGCCTAAAATAATCTATATGCCAAAGGAACATGTTTTGGGAACAAATTCTGCTCCCTTACACTTTCCCCAGCACCTGACACCATGCTTGGCTGATGCTGGGGGCTCAAGATACATTTGTTGAATGATTTATAATAACTTTCTATGTGTTCATGTCCAACAGCTGCTCTACCATCCTAAGCAGCCATGCTACTACCATTTTGCAGCTTCACTGGAATCCAAGTTCAAGGGTATCTCCAAAAGAGAAAAATCTTGTGTAGCAACAACATAAACAAAGAGGCTGGTTTATTGTTTAAGTGCCCTTCCTTCAGGTCCCATTTACATGCATCATTAGCCCAGCAGTGAAAGCATTCTGCTGTGACTTTAGAAATCATAATCATTAAAATTAAAAACTTCCATTTAAACCAGACTACCCCTTTGTTATGTTAAAGTATGCCCTCGGTGCTTATTGCCCTCTCTCTATGAGGCCTATTTCAGCTTTTAACCTACCTGCAGGGTTTTCATTTGGAACCTTTTGTGATCTTCAAGTTGTAATTTTCACAAGTGGAGCCCTAAAGCTCTTTAATATTTTTGTTTATCAGAATTATTCATTTTTGCATGTGTTTCATAGGTGAATTTTCTGTAATGTTACAAAACTACAGCATTAAGTGATAAAAGTTAAAAGCCCCAAAACCACCACAAAAAATTAACTGAGCAGTTAAAATATTTGAATTAGTATCAGAAAGCTCAACAACTAAGTCAACTCAAGCACACTGAACAGGGAAAATCAAGAAGCACAGTAGTCAAGAATGTTGTATATCAGGGCCAGGACTGGGGAGGTGAGGGAGGTGCAGAGCTGGATTCTGTCTTTATTTTTAAATTTGATATTTTGTTCATTGTGAAATTTTAAAATTAATTTTTATTTTTTTAAAATATTGCATTAACCAAGCTGGACAACCTGGATGAAATGGATAAATTACTAGAATAAATACAACCTTCCAAAACTCAATCAGGAAGAGTCAGGAAGTCTAAATAGGCTGATAACTGCTGATGAAGTTGAAGCAGTAATCAAAGGGCTCCCAGCACACAAAAACCCTGGCCCAGATGGCTTCACGGGAATTTTACCAAACATTGAAAGAAGAATTAACACCTATCCTCCTCAAATTATTTCAAAAAATCCAAGAGGGAGGAACACTTCCGAACTCTTTTTACGAGGCCAGCATTAGCCTAATTCCAAAACCAGATAAAGACAGTACAAAGAAAGAGAATTACAGGCCAATATCCCTGATGAACATAGATGCTAAAATCCTCAACAAAATATTAGCAAATCGGATCCAGCAATATGTTAAAAAGATCATACACCATGACCAAGAGGGATTTATTCCAGGGATGCAAGGCTGGTACAATATTCTCAAATCAATAAATGTGATACATCACATAAATTGAAAGACAAAAATCACATGATCATATCAATAGATGCAGAAAAAGCATTGGATAAAATCCAACACCCATTTTTGATAAAAACTCTCAGCAAAGTGGGAATAGAGGGATCACACCTCAACATAATAAAGGCCATATATGACAAACCTAGAGCCAACATCATACTCAATGGGCAAAAACTAAAACCATTTCCCCTAAGAACAGGAACAAGACAGGGATGTCTGCTTTCACCACTCTTATTCAGCATAGTACTGGAAGTCCTAGCCACAGTGATCAGACAAGAAGAAAACATAAAAGGCATCCAAACTGGAAAGGAGGAAACAAAACTGTCATTATTTGCAGATAACATGATACTGTACACACAGAATCCTAGACTCCACAAAAAAACTACTAGATTTAATAAATGAATTCAGCAGGATACAAAATTAACACCCAGAATCGATGGCATTTTTATACACCAATAATGAACTCTCAGAAACAGAAACTAAAAAAAAATCCCATTTACCATTGCAACTAAAAAAATAAGATACCTAGGAAAAAACTTAACCAAAGATGTAAAAGACCTTTACTCAGAAAACTACAGGACTCTGAAAAAAGAAATAGAAGAAGATATAAACAAATGGAAAAATATACCATGTTTATGGGTTGGAAGAATTAACATCATTAAAATGTCCATAGTAATCTATATATTTAATGCAATCTCTATTAAAATACTAAGAACACATTTCACAGATTTAGAACAAACACTTCGAAAATTTATATGGAACCAAAAAACATCCCGAATAGCCACGGCATCTTGAGAAAGACGAACAAAGTTGGAGGGATCACAATACCAGATATCAAGTTATACTACAAAGCCACTGTAATCAAAACAGACTGGTACTGGCACAAGAATAGACATATTTATCAGTGGAACAGAACAGAGAACCCAGAAATTGATCCATGTCATCATGGCCAATTAATATTTGACAAAGGAGGCAAGAACATGCAATGGAGTAAAGACAGTCTCTTCAATAAATGGTGCTGGGAAAATTGGACAGATACATGCAAAAAAAATGAAACTAGACCACCAACTTACACCATATACAAAAGTAAATTCAAAATGGATAAAAGACTTAAATGTAAGAAACCATAAAAATCCTAGAGGAAAACATAAGCAGCAAAACCTCAGACATTTCTCGTAGCAATATGTTTGCTGATACATCTCCTAGGGCAAGAGAAACTAAGGAGAAAATAAACAAATGGGACCGCATCAAAATAAAAAGCTTCTGCACAGCAAAGGAAACCATCAACAAAATGAAAAGGGAGCCCACTGTATGGGAGAACATATTTGCCGATGACACACCTGATAAAAGGTTAATATCCAAAATATATGGGAACTCATAAAACTTAACAAAAGGAAGACAATCCAATTTAAAAATGGGCAAAGGACCTGAATAGACACTTCTCCAAAGAGGACATACAAATGGCTAAGAGACATGAAAAAATGCTCAACGTCAATAATCATCAGAGAGATGCAGATTAAAACCACAATGAGGTATCACTTCACTCCTGTCAGAATGGCTCCATCAACAAATCAATGAACCACAAGTGCTGGCGAGGGTGTGGCGAAAGGGGAGCCCTAGTGCACTGCTGGGGGGAATGCAGACTGGGGCAGCCACTGTGGAAAACAGTATGCAGTTTCCTCAAAAGATTAACAATTGACCTGCCATTTGACCCATTGATCCCACTTCTAGGAATATATCCTAAGGAACCTGAAACAGCAATCACAAAGAACTTATGCACCCCTATGTTCATAGCAGCGCAATTCACAATAGCTAAGATCTGGAAACAGCTCAAGTGCCCATCAGTAAATGAGTGGATAAAAAAGCTGTGGCACATTTACACTGTGGAATACTATGCAGCTGTAAAGAAGAAGGATCTCTTATCCTTTGGCACAGCATGGAGGGAACTGGACAGTATTATGCTAAGTGAAATAAGCCAGGCAGAGAAAGACAAGTACCACATGATCTCACTTATATGTGGAATATAATAAACAAACTGATGAACAAAGTGGATCCAGAGATATAGAAGCATGGAACAGACTGAGGGATCTCAGAGGGAAGGTGGGGAGGGGGTGTGGGTGGGGAGAGATTAACCAAAGAACTTATATGTTTATAAGCATAACCCATGGACACAGACATTGTATGGGGAAATCCCGGGGGTGGGATGGATGTGGGGTGGAGGGGATCAATGGGGATAAAAGGGGACATCTGTAATATTCTCAACAATAAAAATAAAGAAACTTAAAATATATATATTGCATTAAAATATTACTGATGCTTCCTCCAGAAGTTAAACAGAATTACCATATAGCCCAGCAATTCCACTCCCAGGTATATACACAAAAGGATTAAAAACAGGTACTCAAACAGATAATTGCACATGAATGTTCATAATAGTACTATTCATCACAGCTGAAAGGTGGAAACAACTCAAATGTCCATCAACATATGAAGAGATAAACAAATTGTGGTAGATACATACAATGGAATTTTATTCAGCCATAAAAAGGAATGAAGCACTGATACACAGGATGAGCTTTGAAAACATGATGCTAAATAAAAGCAGCGAGATACAAAAAGCCACATATTGTATTATTCCACTTATATGGAATATCCAGAATTAGCAAATTATAGAAATAGAAAGGAGATTAGCAGTTGCTAGGGGCTAGGAGGAGGTAGGAATGGGGAGTGACTGCTAATGGGTATGGGAATTTATTTTGGTGTTGGAAATGTTTCAGAAGTAGATAAAGGTGGTGGCTGCATAACGTTGTGAATGTACCTAATGCCACTAAATTGTTTGCTTTAAAATGGTTAATTCTATGTTATGTGAATTTCATCTCAATTAAAAAACATACATATATATATATATATATATATATATATATATATATATATATATATATATGCTGCTCTTGATTCCTGACTTTTTTTTACACCCCCTTAAATTCTGTGCCTGAGCATGGGTCTTATTTGCCACCCCCACTCTTGGACCTGTTTAAATTTCTTTTTAACTAGAAATAAACAGGGTGAGAAATTAAAATAAACTTGGGCCACACCCAAATCTGTGGTTGAGTTCCAGGTAACAGAATGACTCATTTTTTACTCAAAATTAGTTATTGCATGTGCCCTGCCACCCTTCCCATATAGCACAGTGAAGGCTCAGTTCCTGGATCTTTGCTCAGCACCTGACGTCATGATTCACTAGACAAAACGAGAACACACTTTCTCCCCATGAGGTTGTCGGGGAAACGTTTAATCGGCTACAGAAATCTGCGAGACCCAAAGGCCACCTCTGGAGGAAAAAAGGAAAGTGCCCCTTTGGTTTTGGTTCATGAAAGTACATATTATTAGGTTCCCTTAGAGGCTTTCATCCCAGGTTTCGTGGAGAACAGAGTGATTCTTTGAAAGTGTGGCAGTTTCTTCCGATAGTTGCTTTATCTTGGCTTCAATTACTTCAGAACCTAAAACAAACAAACAACAAAGGAACATAAGTATTAGCAACATCAGAACCTGAATAATATAAGTCTTTAAAATACTCCCAGCTAATCTTGGCATCATTTTGGTTTGCTCCTAAAGGTCTCCGTGTTTGAGGCAAACCTAAATAAATATAGATAGGCTTTCCATGGTGAACATCAGTATTCAGCCCCTAAGTGAAATATGAAGAGAGCTCACACTGGAGCAATGAACCCTTTGCAAATTTTCCCAAGATGCTGTCCCTGCTAAAGGGAGCGGGTCATCCCAGGCATATGGGCCTCTGAGCTGGAATGTGACCAAGCTAGCCAGGCTGCTGGCCTCTCTAATAAAGCCTAACAGAGCAGCGGGGAAAATAAGTTGCCCTCAGAAGCCAAGCCAGTCTCTGCCATCTCGCTGCAAAAAGGTAAAATACTATTTTATTTTACATACATCCAAGGAAACCTGCTTTCCATGAGTGACCCAGACCAGGGGCCAGCAAACTGCTTTTATAAACAGAGTATTACTAGGATGCAGCCATGCCCATTCAGTTAAGCAGTGTCCGCGGTTGCTTTTCCTCCACAGTGGCAAAGTGGATTAGCTGTGACAGGGGCCTCATTGCCTGCAAAGCCTAACATATTTACTGCCTGGCCCTTTACAGAGGAAGTTTGCTGATCCCTGACCTAAACTATTAGAACTCTAACCACTTCAGCCTCCAGGTATATATTTATAGGTCCGCTTATAGATTTACTCCTGGCCTCAAATGCATTCCATTCTCTCCATGCTAACTGCTAGCTTTCTCAGGTGCATTCCAGTTTCCCAAAGGTACAGTCGGCTGTGAAGTCTGTCCGGCTACCTCTGCCAGGCAAAGGGGATCCTGCAGACAAGTCCTAGAGTGCTTGCTCCCTTCTACACCAAGACAACAGCTTGTCTGTAAACCAAGCAAGAACTTACAGATTCCTTCTTACCCTCTCAGGCAGTGCCTGGCATTCTGAGTCACGTATTAGCTTCAGCTTATTTCCAACTCGGCTATCCTTGCCTCTGAAAAGCTGTCATCACTGGCATCGCTGTATCTATCACTAGATCAAAAGAGGAACTAATTTAGCAAGGTATTTAAAAAAAACCCACCAGACAATTATCCTATTTACAACCCCAAACACTTTACATAATTATCCCCCACTCAAGAGACAATACTAAGAAATATTCTATTATTACTTTCTACTCACACACTACGATCTCCTTTTGTCAGAGGAACTTGATTTCATCTCAAATTGGAAGTAACTTATTCAGAAAATGTATAAAAGCATTTCAATTTCGATTAAATTTATAATCTTTTGAAGACCACTAATCATTTCTAAACATCAACAAAAGCCTTAAAAGCAGATTGCTCCTGACCCTCTTACCTACTATCTGTTCTCTACTAGAGGTATTATGTTAATAAATTAAGTTAAAATGAAAGCCTGAGCTGATAGACCCATTTATTTTCTGTGAATCTACTCTTGTCATACTAGAGCCTAAATCGCAGTCCTTTTGAGATCAGTCCTATTCCTGCTGATCTCAATTTGTTCTCAAGTACAATAAATAGCATAGCATAAAACAGTACCTGGACACTCAGTTTTTTCATTTTTTCACCCTTCCAATGACTACTGTTTTCTTTAGCAACACGAAGGGACTATAGAACCATGAGAATAGCTGCACTCCCTTGATTACGTTAGTCAAACACTGTCCTTTTTGTTCAGTGGTGGGTTGGGTTTTGCCTCTGTGTTTGAGGACCACAACAGCTCCCTAGTTAGCTTCAGTGTGAAGGAGCTGGTCATTCACAGTCAGCAAACTCCATGGGGATACCGAACGTGGTGGTCATTAGAACTAAGACACGCATGTTGGCTCAAGACCCAGGAAACACCCAGTAGTGCACATAAAAAACATTAATGTACTTGGTAAACTCGCCTTGAAATCACATCTGCTTCAGATGCTATTTTCACTACGATTTATGGGTCAGCAGCATGAAAGTTTCCCAACCCAACAAATATTCTCATAGGTCCAAGAATTTGAGAAATACTTGCACGACCATGCTATCTTCAAAATAGAAACTTTATGGGATGCTCCAACTACCTTGAGTCACATGGAATATTCAAAACAGGACCAATTATTGACATAGATGTTGCCATGTTGGGGCTCTTGAGAAATACAGCTTCTCCATGAGATAGCCCTGCAATTGTACTTTTGCTCTGAGCTGTGTGCTCAGTTTGGGGTTCCTCTTGCTCGATTCCAAATAAGTAAGCAGGCTGATCAACTCCACAAGAGTTCTACTGATCTATGTAGATGACATTGCTAGGAATTAAGGGTTTCATGCCTACCCTTGGCCAAGTTTTTGCTGACTTCTAGCAATAGAAGCCTGAATTCCATAATAGGTAAAAATCTAGTCTTTTTTTTTTTTTTTCTTTTTTTAAGGGATGAGAGGGAACAATTAGAGAAACCTATGCTCACAGGTTAGAAAATAAAGATTTACTCTAAACATATTGAGAACGTATCAATAAATACATAAAACCATAAAAGCCAACCTCACTCTCCTCTCTGACTTTTGGACAAAATTAGAAAGAGCAGGCATGGGAGTGGCCTAGAGTACAGAGAGGAGATAGAAGAAAATTAAGACTTGTCAGAAAAGGCAAGTTATGCTAGATATGTTTAAGGATATGTTGATTTAGCATATAAATTAACATATCCTTAAAAGCAATCAAGTAGAAGATACCTCTTGTTAGATTTTAGTTCAGGAAATTCAATTCTGCTGTTACAAAAGGGCTTTCAATAAAGAAAACACAGGAATAACTGAAGAATGTTTTTTAAAAACTGGCCCCAAAAGTTGATATGTCCATATTCATGCACTCCCACTGCTACACAAATGCAGAGTCCTTCCTGGGTCTAAGCAACATTACCTGTCATAGAATTAGCAAAGAAAGGGGATTCGGAAGTTGTACTCAACCCCCTATCTAAGAAACGAAGGTCAGGAAGGCCTAGGGGTGGGATGGATGCGGGGTGGAGGGAGGGGATCAATGGGGGTAAAAAGGGGACATCTGTAATATTTTCAACAATAAAGATAAAGAAGCTTAAAAAAAAGAAAAGAAATGAAGGTCCAGGGTGTTCAAGTGATTCACTGGGCACTCAGCTCGTTTGAGTGGGGCCAGGGTCCCCACCATGCTGACCTAGGCCACGCGCTCAAGTTTCGGCCGCGCTGCCCTGGGCCAGCATGACCTCTTGGGGCATGTCGCCTGATCGACAAGTGAAAGGCCCAGACTCCATTTCCTCAGTCATCAGACTTTACACCTGCTCCCTGCTCCATCTCTCAGCCTGGGGGAGAGTCGGATGGGCCCACATCCTCCCTGTCACACTCCTGATTGTACCGTTTATTGGCCATACACACATGCACTGGTCGCTTGACTCCTGAGAGTCCAGAAATAGTAGAATATCTAAAACCTCACCAAAATGTTATGAGAGCCAAAGGAGAATGTATAAATGTGCTCTTGAAAACTATATAAAAATATAAGCTGTCACTATTCACGGAAGCTACGTATTCATAATATGTTATGTCTCAAAAAGTCACGGAAATATAAAGACGTCATGAAAACTGCCAAATGTATGACTTTCAAACTTGTTTCCTGTACCAACAGTAATTCCCTACCCACATTAGCAAGTGAACTTGGGTGGGTGTGTTTCTAACTTAATGACTCTCATTTCCTGTCTAATGGGCATCTGCCCCAAATCTGCCCACACATAAAAGTGGCACAGGCTAAGTGTAACAAAGTGTGGCTCCGTTTGGGTTTACTCATCTCCAAGGCAAATGACTGGGTTCACTAACTGTCTTTCGTACATGTCAGGGGCTGGAGGTGAAACAATCGAGTAAACCATGACACTCAAGAACAGAATTATCAAAAGAGGCTGCTGCTAAACTTGTTGGTTTTATGGCATTCACATGTCAGCAGAAAAACAACTGCTAGAAAGAAAATGTGGACCATCACCCACACGCAGAACAGCAGGGGCTCCTGCACCTCCAGTCAAATGTGGGTGCTACTCTAAGCCACGTGTGACTTAAGGGCTCATTTCTGTTTCACACAGAACAGACTTAAAGAAGTCCTAAGGTATACTTATCTGGGTATATTTTCACTTAATTCAAAACATCTCAGCTCTTTCTTAAGACTAAACTGTGTTTTTAAATAATCTCTGCATCTCTGTACACACACACGCACAAACACACACTTCTCAGTGGAGAGTTATTAGATATTTAGGCCTTACATGTTAAATTTTATGAAATGCCACAGAACGCAGACCCATTCATGTGTGTCTTGTGACATTTTAGGAGGGGGACATTTTAAACCTGCACTGTCCAGTGTGGTAGCCACAAGCCACAGTAGCTATCTAAATTTAAATCAATTAAAATCAAATAAATTTTAAAAATTCCCCTTCTCAGTCGAACACATTGAGCCACACTTCAAGTGCTCAATAGCCACGTGTGGCTGGTGACTGTCATATTGGATGGTGCGGATTAGCGAACACTTCTATCATTGGAGAAAGTTCTACTGGATAGTGCTGACTTAAAAACAAATGAATAATGACTTAAAAAAACAAACCATAATCACCATGCAATGGTCCTCCTTGTCACTTCCTAAAAAAGGTGTTTTTAAAGGTCTGGCTCTCTACAGTTAAGTCAAATCACGACAAATCCCTCTGTTGCATGCACGTGTTTCCCAAACGGAAGCATTCTTTTACAAAAGTGTCTCACTGCACCACTTCTTACAAAACAAAATCAAGATCGCCAGCAGCAAGGCATGGGAACGCTATCCTGACAACCCTGGCTTGATTCACAAGACTTGACAGCAACGGTTTACGTGGTTCTTTGACAAACAAAAGGCTTGGCCCAGTCAAGTTTGTCTGTCAAAGACTCCTGGTTCCTAACAAATTCCCAGGAACTAAGGTAAGGGTGCAGTAATGCCTCATATATTCCACCTTTTATGCTATCCTGGGGGCAGCCATTAGGCCATTTCTTCTCCATTGACAGGAGGAGGTGGTTGGAATTAAAAAATTTTAATGGCATACTTAGGATTCCCAGCATGCATGAGTTCCCACAATTCTTTATATCAAAATCCATTTCATGTGGAAAAAGCATATTTTAAAACAGGTTGCCATGCACACAGTTTTCCCCAAAGCATTGTTACTGCTGTACTTACTTCCTTCGCAAAGAGCCCCTGGAAGCCATAAAATATAAGAGCAATGGAATAAAAACTTAGTATGCTTTGAAGGAGTTTCACGTTGAATAGTAAACGGCAGAACACACACCCGGCAGGGCGCAGAGAACGCAGTAGTGTGTGTCCCCATTAACTCTGTTCCTGGCTGCCACCACATCGCAGCCTGCAGTGACCCATGATCAGCAAAGAGCACCTTTTAACTAACACTTAATCCCCGAGGGAAGAATTACTCAAATGTGATTTATTAGCAGTACTTCGAGCAGAAAAATTCTCAGGGTATGGAGTTGGAGTCAATCACAGAGAGGAAGCTGTTTTCAAAGATGTTTAAAAGGATTGTCAAAAAAAAAAAAAAAAAAAAAAAGCAAAAGTAGTATTTTCATATCAGTTTCAAGTTTACAAAGCACCATCTCAACTGGTTCTCGCAGTAACCCTAAAGGATGCAGATGCTGGGGGGAGACCAGGGGACTGCGGGCTGCTCGTGTGGATCTGTGTGCGTTTTCTCCTGTGGTCATGGTAAGCCCTGAGGGTTTTAAGCTCCAAGATAATGTAGGGCGATCACTGTGCTGGCAGAAGGTGGATCGAGAGGAGCAAAGCGGAGGCATAGACACCAGGCAGGCTTTGCAGTAGGCAAGAGATGAAGGAGACCAGAACTAAGGTCAAATTAATAATAAGAGCATGATATAATAATAATAATAATATTTCCCATCTAATCTCCTACCATAGCCTAGGCACTGCACTAAGTGCTTTACATTTAGTCCAAAACTTCATCATTACTCCCACGTGAAGTGGGTACTATGGCCATCCCCTTTTTATAAAGAAGCTGATGCACAGAAGAATGAGGTCACAGTCCCACCTCGAGAGCCTGAGCACTGGGGCCCGGGCCGCACCCCGTGCAGTGTGGCACATGAGGAGGGTGCTGGTGAAGCCCAACACCCCGATTCCCCAGGACCTGCTGCCTGTGAGCGATGGGGAAGGAGGAAGGGGTCTGAGCTCACTCCTGGGAGGCCAGCCAGCTGGGTGGATGACATGGATGGTGGTACCACTGGCAGGAAGATGTCCATCCTGGTGTCAGTCACAATCCTAGGAGCCTGGGAGCAGCCACAGAGGAGACAACAAGCTATAATGTGGCACTTGCCACACCGCTGGGGCTGTGCACTTGCACACTGATGGCCTCTCTTCGCTGGGGGTCGGTATCTGAGGACTCCTAGAAGGTCAGTGGATGGGGGCGGCTTTCGGGATGTGACCACCAGACGAAGATGCTCAGATTGGTATGTCTGGGCAGTTTTCCAGGACGTGGGTCCACAGCTTTCATCACATTCTCAGAGGTAACCTGGCAGCCCCCGAACGTGGAGGACCGTTCTCTGCCTGCTGAGTCCTTCGACAGGGAACGCGTTCCTATTCAACTGGCACTTGATTCTCTCGTGCCCAGCACTGGCTGGAATAAAGCAAATGTTACTGCATGTGGCTCATTGAGGGAATGCTGAAATATGCAACCACTAAACGTTATGAGCATCACGCAACTTGCAAAAATGCACACGAGGTGTTAAGTTCAAAAGACAGGGTTTGTAATTTATTAATAAAGAAACTATGGTGATGCTTTGAGGATAGATGAATATCCTGTTTCCCAAAGCCTTTCATCCAATGGTTTTGGTATCCATTGATGATGTTTATTTGGCTCGGTTATTATTTCGGGGGTTGCTTCTATGTTTTTAATTGGCCTTCTAAAAAAATTTTTCTGAGTTCAATATGGAATTTTAAAAAATGAAATGTGTTCTAATTCAATACTGCCATTATTCTTTTTGATGTTCAAATTGTCCAAAATGAGTCAGCAGGAGCCCTATCACACTGGCTTCTGTGACCTTACAGAAAACTTCCCCATTGGTTTTTTAGCTCTTCTTTTAAGTCCAGCAATACATTCCAGGTTCATCTTGTACTTTCCCTGCCAAACTCCTGGATCCAGTCATTCTTCCAGGAGCCCTCGTTCATTTCAGTGGGGGATGGTATTTTAGAAACCAAAAATGGAAGAAAATATTCCTTTACAAAAGAGATATACAGTCACCACATTAACCAGGTGATTAACTTAGCGTCATCTACAGTGGGACAAAAAAAGGAATGTTATAAGCTTTATGTGTCTCCTGATGTAACACAATAGGCCTGATGAACTCTTCCTCCAAAAATGTCTAGCCTAATTCTAATCATGGGAAAACAATCAGATGAATCTAGATTCTGGTCATTTAGACAACTGGCCTGGACTCTTTATAAAAGTCAATGTTGCCCTGGCTGGTGTGGCTCAGTGAGTGTCGGCCTGCGCAGCGAAGGGTCGCAGGTTCAACTCCTGGTCAAGGGCACACGCCTGGGTTGCAGGTTTGATCCCCGGCCCTGGTCAGGGAGCATGTGGGTGACAACCAATCAATCTCTCTCCCTCTCTCTCTCCGTCTCTCTCTCTCTCTCCCTTCCCCTCCCAACCTTCCCTCCTCTCTCTCTAAAAATCAATGGAAAAAATATCCTCGGGTCAGGATTAACAGCAACAACAAAAAGTCGATGTTATTACAATGGAATATACTCAGCAATAAAAGAACGAGATCTTTCCATTTGTGAAAACATGGATGGACCTTATACGAAGTGAAATAAGTCAGACAGAGAAAGACAAATATTCTATGTGGACTCTAAAAAAATGAGACAAATGAATAAACAAAACAAAGCAGAAAGAGACCCATAGGTATAGAGAACAAGCCGATGGTGAGTGGGCAGGTGGACGAAATTAGCAAAACAAAATAAAAGGGGAAAAGCCAATGTTATGGAAAACTAAAAACAAAACAGGGTGATTTATCCAGATGAAAAGAAACTAAGGAAACGTAATGTAGGGGTTCAGAGCAGGTCACACCAAGATATACCTCTGCGGTATGTGGATTATTTTAAGCTGAGAGCAACCCTGCAGGCTCATGAGAAAATTTTCTCTCTTAAAGAATTTAAATTAGGGCCCTGGCCCATAATAATAGTTATCTTCAGAAATTACTTTTTAATGACCTATCTACAGGGCAGGGTAAACTTCTAATTACTGACTAACTGCTCTTCTTATCATCTGGTAATGACCTTCCTTTTCTCTAAAGGCCTAGGTACCTTACCTCATCCCTAGTGCAGAATGTCAGGTACAGCCCTGGCTGGCTGCTCAGTGGTTAGTGTCAGCCCATGGACTGAAGGGTCCTGGGTTTGATTCTGGCCAAGGGCACGCTGCAGGCTAGATCCCTGGCCCAGGTTGGGGCTCATGCGGGAGGCAACCAATCAATGTGCCTCTCACATCGATATTTCTCTCTCTTTTTCCCTTCCACTCTCTCTGAAAAGCAATGGAAAAAATATCCTCGGGTGAGATTGGAAAAAAAAATTACCAGAATGTCATGTACACACATTTTCTCTTTCTATGTCTGAATGTCTCATGTATGTGTTGTTTCTGACTCTCTCATGTGTGTGGGGTTCCCAGAAGTATGTATGTAATTAAATTTGGCTATTTTCTCTCGTTAAACAGTCTCACGTTAACTTACTCATTAGGCCAGCCTTGAGGGGTACAGGAAAGTTTACACAATAACCAAATGAACCTCGAATGGATCATTGATTATATTTTTATTTTTACAAAAGCTAAAAAAAGACATGTGGGGGTAAATGGAGAAATTTATATATGGACTGGATATTAAATGATGCTATTTGAATGAAAGTTAATTTTTCTAGGTGTGATAATGATATTGCAGTTATGTGAGAAAATGTCTTTAATTTTAGGAAATGTGTGATAAGTATTTACGGGTGAAGTGCTATGATGTTTTGCAACTTAATATAAGTGGTCCAGAAACAAGTTTAGCACACACACACAGAGAGAAAGAAGCAAATGTGGTAGAGTGGCAACAAATGATACATCTAAGTGAAAGGTATACAACTGTTCACTGTACTATTCTTTCATCTTTTCTGTAAGTTTGAAGGTTTTCAAAATAAAAGAGTTGAAGAAAAAAATATATATACACACACACGGATACATTCACTATTATTGTTATAACCATTAAAAGAGTAATATATGGATAAAGAATAAAGACTGGAAAGAAATACTCAAAAATGAATATAGTCACTGTGTTTAGCTGGTGGGTTTATGATTCCTTTTTTTTTATATTCCAAATTTTCTGTAATGTTACATCTAGAAATCAACAGAAAACAAAATCCTCCCAGGCTGGAAGCCAGCATGTCACTTGAAAGGAAAACCCAAACCATCACCAAAGAAACACCAGACATAATAGCGAATGAAATGGGTGCCCTCCCTCCCCGACTGCTGCCGGGAGTCAAAGGTAAAAGTAGAAAGGGAAGGGTGGGCACCAAGGGGAGAATGAATGGACTGAGGGCCTCGGAGCACGGAGGAGTCAGGAAATGGAACTGGTTCCAGGCGTGTACTTCCTTGGACAACCCTCTGGGTATAAAGTAGGTTCAACTTTTTAGTTTGGTCTGAAACAGTTAAGCAAATCCAATGAATCACCAAATAACTTCCCTCCTGCTGTTTCTGTTTTGTGGCCTCCTAATTTGCCACAAAAAGACGATTTCTCTGCACAAGAGAAAGAATCCGGTAGGTGGAGACATAGAATCCAAGATCCTAAAATATAGGCTAAAATGCTACGCAGATGTCTTAAGGTTTCAATTTTATACTTTAAGAACATGTTTCCCCAAAGAGCTGCATTTCTGTGAACTGCTGACTGAGCCCCGTTTAAGTTCTTGCCTTTCGACATAGACTGAGTACCACCTAAGCAAGAGAGTTTTACTCGGACCTGGCAAGTGGGCCTGATCAATGCCGGCGTTATAAAAACCTAAAGTTGCTCCTAAACTTGGTGTGCAGTGATTGTGCCCAAGAGCCTCGCCGGGCAGCCCCAGAGACACACGTGCTGAAAAACAACCTATGAACTTTAGCCTCTGACCCCTCTTCTGTTTCCAGTTGCTTAAAATGGAATTCTGGACAGACATTATGTTCTCGTTTCTAGACACTAAAGAACTCACAAGTGCCTTTGTATAATACAGGCTCGGGCAAAACAGGTTTACAGCTGTTCATATGGAAAATAATACAATAATTAATAAATATTAATACAAGAACAAACTGTGTTTCACATACTCACAACTATAAACCTACTTTTGTCCCACCCTGTATATTTAATATGAGTCTCCAAAAATTTTTTTCTTACAAGTACATGAAATCATTTCATTCTATCACATGCCAGTAAGACCATGCAAATTTGTGGTTACATTTTATACATGGGACAAATTATGTTTAGACACCAGGGGAGAGATATCAGCAAAGAAGTATAAAGATTTCTTTAATGGGCCATAATTTCTCTTTGGATTTATTTATTCTAAAAATGGTTTATTAGATTTGTGCAAAAGAGTTAACACAGCAGGCCTGAGGCTGCTATCTCTAGAAGGGTCCGCTTGCAGGAGAACTTGGGAAATTGGCTTTCAGAATGGTTTCTCCACTACAAACTAATAAGGTCATTTCACTGGGCCTAGGCTCTCTATACAAACAAGGTGATTTATGGTAAGTATCTGCTTTCCTTTAGGGAGTCTGGAATTGGAGTGGCTGCTACAAAGAGAAAGCCTATGTGACCAGCTCCCAATAAAATCCCTAAACTCGGAGTCTCAAATGGGCTTCTCTAGGTATATACATTACACACATGTTGCTGCATTTTCACTGCTAGGGGGAGGGTGAGCTCTGTGTGACATCACACAAGACAGAGAGAGCATAGGAAACCTGCAAACAGATTTCTCCAGATTCTACATATACCTTTTTCCTTTACTGATCCAGCCATGTATGCTTATTCGGTCACTGTAATAAATTTTAGCCATGAGTACAACTATATTCTGACTCCTTCTGGTAGATCATTGAGTGTATGAGTGGTCTTGGGGGACCCCAAAAAACAAGACTCTTAGTTTGATTTTCCATGTAACTTTTGATTAGCTTATAAAAGCCTAAAAAAATACTATCCTAAAACTGTTATGCATCTTGAACAGACCACTAAAGTCTAAAACCAGGTGGAATAGTCTTCAGAATTGCTGTCATTCTACGCATGGTGGAGTAGCTGAGAATTTAGTTCACCAGCTCTAAATCCCCAAATGATATTCTTACTGCAACTTCCCAGGCACTAAAAGATAAATGTTCTCCACGAGGCAGAATGCAGAGGTCATAGCTCAGGTGGACTTGCTCAAGACCCAGGATTATTACATTCTGGGTTTTTAAAGATGTTGGCTGTACAGGTGTCATACAGTTAAATATCATGAGCCAATTTCTAGGAAAGGAAGTCATTATTCTAGAGTTCATAATCTTTGTCACATTTGTTTAGGATTGATAACAGACAGTAATCTTGTTTGACATAAATAGAGTCCCACCTCAGCTCACACTAGAGCCTCGCCATCAAAGCCATCATTTGCTTTTCAATGCTCACTAATGCCATGGAGCTGGGCAGAGAGGAGTTGAAGTGCAAGGTTCCTGTGGAATCCTGGTGTGTCACTGAATTAATTCAAGGTCACCATTCTTAGTTGGAAAACCCCCTGCAAGGTGTCAAGATTAGACTAAACTATATCCATCCTCCCTGCTATCTACATTTATTACTTTAATGGGTAATAAAAAAAAAACAACAACACCCTATGTGCTAGGGAGCCAGGGAGACAGAGATAAATAAGATGCTGGCTGCTCTTAAGGAATGCACCAGTGTGTGGCTAATACATAGGAATTCTGACAACCGTGGAAATCTGTTAGTTGTAATCCCAATATCAGCATCAGAGTTTTGTTAAGAGGATTTTCCTTTTCTCCGAGACATACTGTGTCTTGCTCAGGAGTCACTAGCAAGCACTTTTCTCAAAAACTACCAGTGAGCTTTACCCACAAACCACCAGCCCCATGCGGGAACCAGCAGGCATCCAGCACAAGGTGGGCAGGCCACACACCAGATACCATTTGTATATTAGTTGACATTTGCAAACAACCAGATAGTTATGTGTGAATTATTAAGTGTGAGTTATTTCTCCAGCCATCTTATTTGCTCCACTGTCACCCTCCTTTCATGCATGATCACTGAAATAATGGAGACAATAAAGTGGCTGAGAAGGGTCCCAACACATATCCAACGCGGGAACCCGCTGGAAGCGCCAATCTGCTGCATAAGCCACGCAGCCTCAGAACACAGGAAGCTCGTCCTTGCATGAAATCCCACGCTGAACCATGCCACATGCGCCGGATAAAGGAGAGCTGCTCGGCTGAAGCAGGGGACAGCCTGGAGCCCCTCAGCCTGCTCCTCGCAGCAGGCCTGACTCCAGCTCCACAGGGCGCGGCATGAAAACCAGTGCTGGTTCAAGAGAGCAAGGAGTGGTCACTGAGTCAGTAAGATGCCTGACATGCAAAATATATAAAGCTGCTCCCGTATGAACTCATGGTGAAAGGAAATGCCAGGGAACAGTGAGCTTCTCCTAGCAGGTAATGCCACAAATGTGTGTAACACAAGTACACACATACACACCATGCACCGATCCCAGCAGTCCTCAACTGCAATATTGCAAGGGCTGTTTGCTAGGGTGAGGCTCAGCAATGGCAATCTTCTAAACAACACATACCCAGTTTTTATGGTACTAACCCTAGGTATGGTACTAACTTAGATATAGTTTATAATTCTGGCTAGTTCCTTCCACTTTTAAAGTTATTACATATTGTATTCTTGGATGAGAAAAAGTAAAATACAAATTCTTCCCAAACTAATATTTAAATGTAAAGAAATTTTAATGAAAATCCATAAGGGCTTTTTTATTCGAACCTGATTTTAAAAATCATTCTACAATTCATCTGGAAGAGCAGCAAAATACCTTTTGAAAAATATTAAATATATTAAATAATAATAGGAATAGGGTAGATAAGGGCTTGATTTACAATAATGCTGTGATAATGAAAAGGGTTATAAGAGTTCAGAAATAAGAAGTGAAATCATTAATAGAACAAAACGAAAATCCCTGAAACCAGTCTAAATTACTCAACTTACTAACAACTGGGGAGGGAGGGAGCCAGATCCCTACCTCATACACTGCACCAAACATAAAGTTCATATACAGGGTGTGCCCAAAAAATGTATACACACTTTAAAAGCTGATAGCTAAATTTTGAAAATGAAATGTATTTTAATAAACACTGCCTTTATAATTATTCAAAGTGTGTGTATACATTTTTGGGGGATACCCTATAGTCTACAGATTTAAACTACTATTTAAAATTGAAGCCATGAAAGTGCTAGTGAAAAAAATGGGTTATTTATATAATCTTTTGAGAAGGAAAGATTTTTCTTATGACACAAAAGGCAGAAATTCATAAAAGTAAAAGATTTGACTACATAAATAAAAACTATATACATATATAAGAACTAAAGTCCTTATTTAAAACTCTTTAAGGAAAATTAAAACTACCATTGACAACACAGAAGAAAAAGAACACTTTGAAAAAATATTTGCAACCTAACAAAGGATCAATGTCCTTCATATATAAAGTGCTTACCAATCATTAAGAAAAGGATATAATAGCAAAAGGAAAAGTAGGGAAAAGACTATGAACAGGCAATTCATAAAACAAAGAGCCAATAAAATAGTCATGTACTTATTAATAAAAGAGTCCACAAAATAAAATCCTATTTTTCACTTATCAAAATGACAAAAATTTCTAAAATAATACCCAGAATTAGCATGATTTAGAAAACTGACAGGTTACTGTTGTAGATATAATTAAATCATTTTTATTAAGAGAAAAGATCATAATTGTTAAGAAGGAAAAATGATTCTTCACTTTAAAAAGAAATCTTACAATAATATTAAATTTGATGAGAAACTTAGGGTGTTGATAGCCACATCTTGGGTCATTGTTAAGAGCAATAAGCTGGTTACCTGGAGGACAGTTTGCATCCCTGTTGCAGGTAAGCATTCAGGTTCCCAGTTGCTGCAAGTAATAGTCCCAGGTATGGAGGGGAAGGCTTCATTGGCCTAGAAGAAAACTCTGGATGGAACTGGACACCAACAAAATAGGGGTGATCTGAAATGAGAACAACCATGATATGATTGAAGCAAACAGGAGAAACACTTTAAAGGTCTTATCTTTGAATCAGAAACTCATTCAATAGTGAGATGATTATTTAACTTGTTATCATAGCTGGTTACTTTCAATCTTCCCAGTAGAATTGCAAATTGCAAAACACATCTCACTTAATAAGAAATCCAACATTTTATTTGTGGAAGATGGTATTAGAATGAGCAAAGTTAAGCAAAGTTTTTGAATGGCAAGATAAATTCTTCCTTCCCAAAATCTGCCTCCTTTTTGAAAGCCCTTCATAGACTTACATTGGGCCCATTTCCATGGTGTCCCTCACACTTTAGGCTAACTGTAGGTCATACTTTTCTTAGATGGGCTCAGGCCATTTTCTACAAGGTCTCCTTTCCCAAGGTAAGGGTCCCTTGGGAGTGAAGAAAGTGCAACTGCTCTTCTAGTCATAGCTTTAAGTTGAATATTCATCATAGATAGCACCATGAAACTGAACTCATATTTCAGTCTATGCCAACTTATCCCTTGTGATGAGCGGTCTTTGAGCGATAAGAGGATGGCCTTTCAATATGTTAACGGTGGTTATGGCTCAAGGTGGAAAGAGTTCAAGATTTTTTTCTTCTTCCTTATACTTTTCAGTATTGTGCAAAGCTTTACAATGAGCATATATTACTTACATTACTGGGGGTGGAGGACATTAAGATATTTTCATATTGAGGGTCGTAAGAAGCCCCTATATGAGCAATTTAAGTTCTCCTAGATGTAATAAGAACAGAAAACTAGCTTTTCTCCGCTACTTTTAGCAGGAATCCCCTGCTTTGTAATGATAAGAATTAAATGGGCAACATTTCCAAATCTGGGTAGAAATTTTAGAAGATTAAAAATTCCTCTTCCCAATTGGAACTCCCAAAACTATGTTTTTCCCATATTAGGAAGAAACTCCTAATTGGAGACTGGGCAACTCTTTAATCCCATAATTACTATAGTACAGAGCATGGTCAGTGTGCTGTATTCCCTACTTTAAAAATCATTTAAATCGATATATATATATCAAACTGAAGATGATAAAAGAAGTCTTGTAGGGGGAAGTAAATACAATTTTAAAGCTTCCAGAGAGATGCTTTATCAAATGATTTAAAAGTCTACTATGGAATTCAAAGTCACAAATCCCCATCATTTACCACTAGAGACTTAAAACTACTGTATAGTAGTGAGGACATGATGCTTGATCAGAAATGACCACTCTTCTAAGGTTGTTTAAAGCTTTACTCTACAAAATGGTAGCCCCTAGCCACACATGACTATTTAAATTCATTCAAATTAATGGAGGATGTTTCAATACTCAATAGCTACATATGGTAGTGGCTACACTATTGAACAGGGCAGAACATTGCATCATTGCAGCAAGTTCTATTGGATGGCTCTGAGTCTAGAAAAAATCCAATGTAGAAATCTACATCACATCTAGGAAGAAACCTCCTTGAATTAGAGGGACACTCGGGAACGAAAGCTTGGTGAGGGGAATGCCACCTTCTCTCAGGAATGTGTCCCCTCAAGAAAGTAGAAGAGAAATCATCCACACTTAGAAAAGAAACTAAGCAATGTCGCTTTAAATTTAAGATGTGATGAATCTTACAGCACAGCATCTAGTGATGTCTTTGAAAGAAGCAGACAGTAATTGTGTTTTTGTACCACTACAGACAGAAGCTGAGTAATGGATCACGTCATAGTCAGGGACAGGGTATTTAAATGAATGGATCATTGCTCTGAATCATTTTATCTAAAAAATCCTCTATGCCAATATGAGGAAAGAGACCATAAAGTTTTTATTTTGATGATGTTCTGTCAGATAAAGTATCTTTTACATAATGCGCTTAATTGCTTTGAACCAAATTCTGACATTGTACTAATTTTAAGCTTTGTTGTTCCTTTTAGAATTGCTTTAGTAATATCAAGATTCATGGATGTGCTTCTAAGGGGTAGCTAAGATCCAAATCTTCTGGGGAATTTTCCATAATAAAATCAATTCCCTGTGGTAAGCTTTTAAAAATTGCAAGGTTTTACAGTGGCTTTCATTTCCTTTGCAACCCACATGAAATTTGAAAGTGTCAATGGGAGTCTAAAACCTTGTGATGAAAGAGGCTCCTAATATTTGCTGACAATAATGAAAACCAGGAGAATTAACAGAGAATAAGTATTTGAACCGAGTAAACAAATAGTAATCTGCTTAAGAAAAGTCTCTGCCGGCTCACATACATGCCAGTGATCCACACTATACAAATTCTAAATGATAGGTATTTCCATCAGAAAGACTACAGGAAATAAATTCTCGTATTAGCAGGGATTGATAATCTTAAGTGGGTCGTCCAATGAAAACGAAGGAACAATAAAATCCCAAAGGGTGGTGGCAGAAGGAGGCAATAGCCTGGTGCGGCTGCAGCCCAGCAGGCACCGGCTGGATGGCCCCGGGCAGTGGGCTGCCTGCCTTTCCCAGTGCCTAAGCTGGAGGCTGGCAGCGAGGGAAGGGGACAGGCAGGTAAGGAGCTGGTAGAGCAATACATCATTTTACGGTAGGGTCATACTAATGGGCTCAAAATGATTAGGATTCCAAGCGATCTGTTTTTTCACACACTTTATACTTAGTACATATAATTTATATTTAGTTGCATATTTATTTCAAAGGGGAGAGGAAAAAAAAAGAGACCACACAAAATGGGTCTCAAGTTACAGCTTCACATGTCTACGGTCAACAGAAAGATGTTAAGTCAACACAAAAATTCAAAAATGAAGAGCCCACTTACTTGCCAGTTCGATGATTTCCATCCTCTCCCCATCAACATCCTGACCTACGAAACTCAAGTCGCTCTGCTCGAATTGGTTGATCAAGGTAGGGTTCACCTGGAAAAACAAGAAATTAAATGTCTTTGGGCAGCAGAACAATACAGACATATCAGTTTATTAAAAGGGTACATCAGCCCTGGCCAGTTGGGCCAGTTCCCAATGGAAATAAGACCAGAAATGGCCTATGCTCAACAAATTATTTTCCACTCGTGGCAGCCTACTCAGCATCAAATCCCACCAGTCCTCCCTTAAAACAGAAGCCTGGGCATGCTCTGGGATCTACTCTACCCCGGCATGGCCCATGGACTCCATCTCCTCAATTCTTTTTCAGAGCCCGCTTGCAATCACTTGGGCTCCTCACACCAAGCATCTATATTCTACAGTAATTCAGTGTGAAAGCATACCTCATACCGATGTCTGTGTCTTTCTTCTATGAAAGGAACATCTCCATAAAGCTTCCCTGTAACGATACAAGAGTGAAATTAATATTGGAGTACTCAGCTTTGGAGCACACCCCTGGCATATGTGGGGGGGAAGTCACTTTGATCTCTACCAGAGGCCTAAAAATGAACTAGACTCCAGGTAGTAATCTAGATTTTCTTCTCTTATAATACAGGACAGCAACAGCTTCTTTGAAACCCCGAAGCAATTCTCAAGGAAGCCATCACATGGCATAAAGGCAAGCTCGCCATTACGCCTGCCCCCGTGGGCTCCGGCAGACGTGCCCTCCTTTTATATACCTACCTGCAGGACTGAGACACTGAGTAACGTCCACGCCATCACTTCTGGGCAGATTCATAATGGGGCTCATTTTATAAAAGAAGAAAATGAAACCAAAGGACGAAAAACAAAACTTGTCCAAAGCCCTGCCCCGCTGGCAGCACAGTGCGGCCTTGAGCCCAGGCCCAGTGCTTTCTCCATCCGGTACACGCTTTCACACAACACTAGCCACGATGCTCTACACCCCACCTTAAAAATATGCCCATCCTTTGACTCTAAAATTCTACCTCTAGGAATTTACCCAGAACAGTGCTCTGTTCAACAGGCAGGGGTCATCACACTCTCCCAGATGTCATGAAGCTGTGGAACAGGAAGTTTCAACGAAAAGAGACCAAATACCTGGTGTCTGGTTTGAGATTTTGACTTGGATGAAAAAAACACAAATTGGTTGTATTCTCGTACGGCTCAGTATGACCAATTACCAGACTGAACTTCTATTTGCAATTCTGTCCATATAGACTGAGCTCCGTGGCGATGATATTACTGGCAGTGAGCATTTAGGTATGCATTTTAGAAATAAACAGGAATAGTGGAGGCAGAGAGCTCCTTTGAGAGAACTCCAGCATGACACAAAGAGGAGGGTCATTCAAGACCGAGCCTTGGTACTCAAACTATCAGTTCATAAAAATTACAGGAAAAATGGAAAATAATAGTACAGTAATGCCCAGCTGGAAAAATGAAAGCATATCTATTATCATGAAGTTACAAGAACAAGCAGCTGAAAGATTTGGATCTAACTTTGAGAGGATTCTGACTCCCTTATGACTTCTGACTTTGTGATTGACCTTTTCTTCCTATAGTCCAAAATCTCTTCTCTGCTTCTTTCAATTACAACAGATAACTTCGCAAATTCAATAACAGAGCCTGCGAATATTAACAGAGATGGTGAGGAAAATGGCAAAAATCTACATATTAGGATATAAGGAATTACACTTCAAGTCAATGGGACTAGCAGGATATCATATGAACTTTGAAACTGCATGGCCTACGCCTGCTGCCAGGCTTCAGGGAAACTTTGTGTTTGCTAAGATATCTTAGGTAACAGGAAGAAGGAGGAGGTATAGTGGCTCTGGAGCCAGACTGCCTGGCTTTAAATTCCACTGCACCATTTAATGGATGTGTGCCTTGGGCAAATTACTTTGCCTCTCTGCCTCAGCTTCCTCGGCTGTAAAATGGGGATTATGATAGTCTCTAGTTCATAAGCCTGTTGGAAGGATTAAATAAGTCAAAATATGTGAAGTGCTAGAACAGTAAGCAAATAAACCATGAGATTGCTATTGTTATCTCTAGACTATGAAATCCAAACAGAAGAACAGAAGCTAGAACAGAAGCTCTACAAGATAACAGACAAGATAGGGACCTGTCCCCTCAATTTTTGAGACAAGTGCCTAGCCCACAAATGTTTGTTGAATGAGTGAATGAAATATTTATTTATTTATTTATTTATTTATTTCATGGTATATAATGAAACATGTTTTCAGAACTTTGGAAATATTACTTTCTGCATTCAAAATCTATCTTGATCACTTACAAATCTGTGAAGAATGAATTTATAAAATTAATCCATTGCCATATCTGTAAAAAAGGAAAAAAATAAAGTTTCCCTTAAAACTTCATGTTGAGAATCAGCTCAGTTCTACCTGAAAACACCTTAAAAACAAAATAAAACTAAAAATGCTCATTCCTTAAATATTTATAAGACATCTCAGTTCATTTAAGTATCTAAACTCCTCCCCTTTCCCTAATTTTATTTTTCATAATCTGCTTTTATCTCAAATTTCTAGTATAAAAATGCTATTTTTCTACTTTTAAAATGCTAGTCCTTGCCTTTAGCTCTACATTGCAATGTTAATTTTTTTCATTGTTTGTATCTCTTTTCCCCCCCATTTAGTATTTTTATCTCATCTTTAACATCTCTTCTCTAACATTTTCTGTATTCTTCTGCTAGTCCATATTAGCAGGTGGGGAGCAAGGTGAGCAGAACAGAGGGACTGGAGAGAACCTGCAAGACAAAGGGCTGTCTGCTCCCCCTCTCCTCGGGCTCGTCCCTTCTGCCCTCCCACAGCCCTAGTGGGACCCCATTCTTAATACTAGGTCACTAACTGAAGTTTACCCTGAGCTTTGGGAGAATCCCAGGTCAATACAATAAATCCTTCACGTTTATGATCCTAACAGCCACACTTGAATAGTGCTTCTTCTGTGCCAAGCACTGTTCTAAGGACCCACATGTACGACTGATTTAACCCTCATGAGAACCTCACGAGCAGGTGCTATTCTGATGTCTGCTTTACAGATGTAGAAACTGAGGTGCAGCAGGTAAGGCCTCCGAGGGGACAGTGTGGTCCCACGGGCTGGGCTGTCAACCCCTCCACTGGCTCCCCTGGGTGAAGTGCTCAGGACAGTGTTGGTCCAGTAAGGGGCCATAAATGCCATCTGTTGTTATGACTAAAGGAGCTGTGTCTCAAACCATCTGTTGTTATGGCTAAAGGAGCTATGTCTCAGACCTATGAACTCCCGTGTTAACAAATACACATTAGCAAATGGTTTCCCCAGCAAAAAGCAGGACAAAGCAGGAGAAAGGGCCACCCTGCAGTGTGGCCAGTCCACGGGAAGGCAGCAAGCTCGCCAGCTGGCATACTCCTGTCACGAGGCCCCACCATGCTCCTTTCCAATTTGTGTCTCAGCACGACAAATTGCTGTGGCACAGACTTTCGGCATCCCTAAATCCCTGGTGACCTCTTTTAAACTGTTTTGTAAATCACCTCATTAACCCAGCCAAGGCTTCTTGTAAGGTATGGCTGTTGTTTTTTAAACTTCCCAAGAATCTAATTACACCGGGAACTAGAAGCTGTTTTTCTCTATCAGTGCTTTGGTAAGATCTAAGAAAGCAAAAACGATTTTTCCAGCCCATGAAAATGTGTCTCCCCTTATCCCCATTGCTTTCAGTTCTTTCAAATTTGAGATTGAATCGCTCTGAATTTCCAATACCATGAATTTTACCCAGCTCCTTAACACTGGGACTCAGTACTCTCCCAACTGGCCTCTTGCCTCTGTTTTCTCAGAACAAAAACCTTTTCTCTAACAGTAAAGCAGAACCAAGAGTTTAGTCAAGTCCTTCTTCTTATGAGAAAATACAAAGAAGGTCCCCAAAAGGAATTAAGTCTTTTCCTAAAGCATTCAATTTCTACCTTCTGAGTCCAGCCAGCTTTGCTGGCCTCCTGCACCCTAGACTCTGCTACACCGCCGGCGGCATCACCCAGGCGAGCTCTCCCCAGCTTCCTCTGCCAGGTGACATCTGCCAATGCCAAGTCCCTTCTCACTCTTCTCATGCCATCTGCCCTGAGGTTGAGGGCTATCACCTCAGACCTCTGAACGGGAAATCACCAGGACCTGGTCTCCCTGCAGGGGGCTCCTGATTCCTTCCAGGACGTCCTGGGGTCACATTCTCCACTGGTCTGGACGCTCCTAGAGGGCAAATGGCATCCACTTGCTTTTAAAGATGCCCCCTCCCACCCCGCCCAGCCATTGCTCAGGGCCCGGCCCTTTCCCTTCTATGCCTCCCGGAGCACTAGGGGCTCCTCTGCACCCTTCTACCCCTGGCATTCCTCTGTTTCTAAAGGCAAGGGCTCCCTAACCACTTGGATGCAGAGCTATACTAATCGCATATAGAATCCAGACCGCTTTAAACTGGGTTTCCTCTAGCATTCCTACCAGCGCACATACACTAGAGTGTGCTGTATTCAAACACATTATCTGACTGATCCAAACAACATGTTCTTTCTGGTAGGTGGCACTTTGGTTTGAAAACCACACTTGGCATGGACCAAAGACTCACTTCCATTCCAGGGCAAGTCTTGGCAACATGTCTGGGGACCTGACCAAAAAATGTAAGCTTGGTGCCTGTAACACTTTGGAAACACGTCATATCAAACAAGTTGTCAGCTGTCCCCTGAATGAGCTCTGAACCTTCTCTGAACTGCTTTGTACTTTCTTATCTTCCCATCTCTCATGCTCAGCTGAGCCACAGGCAAAACGATAAAGTTTACTTTTGGAATCTTAAAAACCTCTCATAAAAATGTTCCTTGGTGCTCTCCCTCCCCTCTCACCTGAGCCTGACCCCCTCCATCTCTGGCCTCACCTCATTCTAGATTTCTCACTCTTCAAAGCACCCCTACTTTTCAAAAGTCATCTAATGATTTAATCAACCAAGTAAAGATGTCACTATAAGGACATAAGTCCTACCATCTACGTTCCCAACTAAAATGTGGGGGTTTTTCCAAATTGAGGTATAATTTACATGCAATAAAATATACATATCTGAAAGGTAAAGCATTGGACAAGTGTAACAATCGTAAAAAGCGTTTTGAGAGTTACATTTAGAGAGTGAATGTAATGGTGGGCTATGGATCCAGGGCCATGTGTTCCAGTAGAGACTAGAAACTATGTAAGAAGAGTAGTGAGCAGGCCTGTTCTGACCACCCACCAACTATGGGCCACTTCATGGCCCTCCTCTTCCTCAGCTGAAAAATACAGAGGTTGGATCAAATGACTTCTGAAAGCCCTCTTGGCCTTACTCTGTCACTAAACAGGATATTTAGGCAGCAAGTGGACAAGCGGGGAGACATTCTCTCCAGGAGGGTAGCAGCCTGGTTTGTGGTTCATTCAGCCTGTGCTTCTTCTGCTAGACCAGGGTCCCGCAAAGCATGGCAACCCTGAGGCAAAACAGGATTCCCCTGATTTTGTTCAGCACTTGAACTAAGAATGGTTTTACATTTTCATATGATTGAAAAAGTCAAAGGAAGAATATTTCATGATGCATGGTAATGCCATGAAATTCAAATTTCAGTGCCCATAAATAAAAGTTTATTGAGACACAACCTCACTCATCCATTTACATATTTACCTGTGGCAGCTTTTGCACTACACAGGCAGATTGAGTAGTTGCAACAGAGACCATATGGCTTCAAAGCCAGAAATGTTGACTATCTGGCCCTTTACAGAAAAAGTTTATAGATGACTGGTTTAGATCATTTAGATAATAGACTTTGGGCAGGTAGATCACTCCCTTCCCATGTTTAAGTGCTAGTGGAAACTTGAGACATGGGCTTATACATTTACTTATACACATAAGTAAATGATATTTGGCGGGGTGGGGTGGGGTAGAGTTTCTACTTTGTAGCAATGGGAAGAAATGAAAAATAAGGTACAATAACAAAGTCCCTTGGAGAGAGACCCAAGATGGCGGTGGATTAGGTGGAAGCTACACTAACCTCCTCCCAGGGCCAAAGTGGAATTACAACTAAATTTTAGAAAAATCACCCTGAATAACTGAAGACTAGCTGGAGAGAAACCTTATAACCAAGGACTTAGAGAAGAAGCCACATTGAGACTGGATCCATCAGTGTTGAATCACGAATGGGAGAGAAGAGAAATATCCTGAAAGCATTCTAAAAAGTCCATACATGGGAAAGAGCAGGGGAAGAGAGGAAATACTGTAGGTCCCATAACAAAGCCAAGAGATGCTGCGCTTGGCTTAGCCACACACCATCAACTGACTGGTCATGAGTTCCTAGAAGATTCTATACTGAGAATTCATCTACCAGCTGGCCCAAACTTCTGGGGGCATTCTAAAATCCTAAAACCAAGACCCAGGAACTCAGGAGTCAGTTGCCTCCGAGATATTTTGCAGAACCTGAAACAAAATCAAAGGCTACAGGTTGAAAAGGCACTGGAGATGCTATCACCTGAGCTGAGGACAGTTACCTTGGGAAGATCCCCGTTTAGGTAACTCTGTGTCACTCCCACAAAAGTTTTCTTCTTTTGGAGTAATGTTGCTGCAGGTTGCTCAGCTATTAACCATTTGCAATTTGGGATGCCTAAAATCTCAGTAATGGAAGAAGAAACTTTACTTTGGGGCTAAAATTCCAAACAATTTCCAAACAACTTAAAAAAAAAATCAACTAGCCTTAGGGAAGTCGCTGTTTCTTTTAACTGTGAAAAACAAGGGAAATGGACCTTCCTTGGAAAATAATGAGGAGGTTCAGGACTCCCTGTCCTTCCCCTGAAAGCTTAGGTCTCCATCCTGTGGCCCCATCTTCTTAGACTCTGTTGTTCCTTAGATACAAAAGGCTTGCTGGGCCCTCCCACTGGAACTCTGACAGCACTGTAGGCGAGACTGCTTTAAGTTTGAGCATCCAGGCTTTGGGAAGAGTGCTTGTTAGGAACGAGAAGTCACAGGGAAGTCACATTCAACTCATCACCTGATTCTCAGGACCCCCCCATCCCCCTCAGAGAAACAAGATATTCTGGTTTGGGAGTAAGCAGACCTCTGGAATCTCTCCCACAATGTCCTCCTTCCCCATTCAGCTCTATGCCTCTGTTTCAATAATCCCACCCATGCACATACAGGAGATATTACTAAGTGGTCTGGAGCTCACAGAATCTTTTATTTACTTACTTTTCAAAGAGTTTTAAAAGACAAAAAGAAAAAAATACAGTTGTCTTGGTTTTCTGTGTTTTCCCAAATGCAAAGGTTTGGTTCTAAGTGAGAGATTATGAAAAATTAAAACTCCAGAAACTCTCAATTTAGAGAGTTAGAAATGTGTCACCACAATCAATATGGTACCACAAGTATATACTGAACATTATCTATGTGCCAAGGGCTACAAATAAAAATCCCATTGAAACAAATTACATTAGATGATAAATATGAAAGTGGCTTGATCTTCGGAGGAGGCACTGAGCCGCCTTGGGCATCAGCACACCTGTTCCGACCCAGGCTGTGCGCGCAGGAGCTAGGGCTGTCCCGCCTCCGGGTGGATTCCATGCTTCCCCTGGGTAAAGGCGCACACTGGCACTCTCCTTGCAAAGGGAATCGGGGGCTTACCCAGGCTGTATGTACATAAACACTAAAAACAGTGAATATTACTATAGGCAAGATCTTTGCCTGGATTAACTTACTTAATCCTTACAACAATCATAAGAGTAGAAGTGGGTTTACTATTTTTATTTCATATTTTATTATTATTTAGAAGCTAATAAAATGTAATAAGCTTCAGGGCCCCTCCCTCGTACAGTCCCTCTAGTATCAATAAGTGATACTAGTGCTGTTTGTCAGCTTGTTAGCTATGTCATTTGTTGTGATTAATTCATCATCCTAAATAAATGTTCACTTTAGCACCTAAAAAAAAAAGGGCCTTTTTTGTTCTTACTAATAGAGCAAGAAGAAAAATCGTAACTACACTAGCAAAAAGACTAGAGAAAGCAAGAACGCTACAGTACAGTAACGTCATTATGAACTGGTTCACCTCTTCTTTCAAACAATCTGATAGAAGTATTAGTCATAAAACTGTTCATACCCTTTGACCTAACAGTCTGACTCCAGGAAATCTATCCTAAGGCAACAACAAAAGTACATAGACTGTGTCAAGATGTTCTTTCCCATCGACATTTTTCTAACAAAATTCGGGGAACAACCTGAAATGTTTAACAATAGGAAATCAATCAGTAGGTTATGGTTCCATAACTCAATTAAAAATTATATGCCCAAATAATAGACATGAATATGAGATATGGGAAAAAGTCATGCTACAATAAACAACTATATAAAAACTAAGCATGATTGATAGATAAACTTTGGAAAAGACCATGACTATGCGATTAATTCTTTAGTGAAGGGTCAGAGATATACAGCTTGGAAAAATATCAAATACACTATCATTAGTCCTTTTATAAGAAAAAGCCTTTGCAGACCAAGACCACACACACACACACACACACACACACACACACACACACACCATAAGATGCGAGTGAGCCTCTGGGAACACATTTTCTATAAATAGAACAATTGATGATTAGCAGTACTTTTATCCAAATCAATTTATATGCATAATCTCCACTTCAGAGAGCTCAAATTCAACTCATCAAGTTGTATACATTAAATATGTACAGCTTTTTGTATGTCTGTCTTCCCTCAACAAAGTAGTTAAAAAAGAAGAAAAATCAAATTCATACTTTTCACAACCCTCAAGGAACTAACAGGTGACTAAGAAGAACAGAGGAATTGTTCTTGATGAATATAAACATTAGAATCACTCGTAATCCAGCCATTGTGTCTATCAATATATTTAGGCTTTGGTCCTATTTCAAAGTATTCTCTTTTACTAAAACAAACAAACAAACAAAACAAAATGAAAACCTCTTTACTTTCCTGTTTTTCCATTTAATCCAGAGCATTGCAACCCTGGCCCATAAATCAAATATAAATAAAGAATGAATAGCATCAAAATGCTTTTCATCAAAACAATAAGTTATTGTCACAGGCACTCTGGCCAAATGTATTTTGTTCCTACCATTCTCGCAGAAATGTGCTGACTAGGAAAAAAAGTCTACAAAATAAATGGGCTGACTAGAGAAAAACAAATCCTACAAAAGAAATGTGCCGGCTTGTGAAAAAGATAAGCTCCTACAAAAGAAATATGCCGACTAGGGAAAAACCCCCACAAAACACTAAGGTGCTCTATGGTTTTATATTTTTATGACACTCAATAGAGCCATGCACAGTGGCCCTGTGCTTATCTCTTATCTCTGACATCATCTTTTGGGGAGAGCTGTGGAAGATCTCACATAGGTGGGAGGGCAAACCTTTATGCCTGCTGGGGACCGCGGGGCCATGTACTCATGCCTTTTGCAAACTATGAAGCATAATTCCAATTTAAGGCAGGCCTGGAAATAACCCAAATGTCAAACAACTGATGAATGGATAAACAGAATGTGATATGTCCACACAATGGAATATTATTTAGACATAAAAGGGAATGAAGTACTGATACATGCTAAAATGTGGATATACTTTGAAAATATTATGCTAACTAAAAGAAGCCCAACAAAATACCATATATCATATGGTTCCATTTATATGAAATGTCCAGAATTGGCAACTATAGAGATAGTTAGTAGATTAATGGTTGCTTAGGGCTGGAGGAGTGGTAGTTATAGCTAAAGGGAATGAGGTTTCTTTTTGAGGTGATAAAAATGTTCAAAAATCGACTATGGTGATAGCTGCACAACTCTGTGAAATCAATAAAAAAACAATTGTACACTTTTAACAGATGAACTGTATGGTATGTAAATTAACTATCAATAAAGCTATTTAAATTTTTTTTCCAGGCAGGCAAAAAATATTAAGCAATAAGCTTTGGTGTTGTGTTTAAAATTCATAAAAATCATCAACACTACTTTTATGCCTCCTGTAAAGGAAAACAAATCCTAAATCAGCTTTATTTCTATCAAGACAGATTAAAAAATTAAATATATTGAGCACATGCTCTTTTTAAAAAGTTTAATACGATGATCACTGAATCTTTTACAGCAAATGCAATTTAAAAACATTAAATTTCTAACTAGTTTTGGCCACTTAAGCAATCATTTGAACAAAGTGTCAAAGTATTTGAAAACATCTGAAAGCCAGAGTGTCGCTGCTAATAGCCACAAAGAGAAAATTTTTTATATTCTTAAAGAAAAAGTCACTTGGAGAATAATGGTTTCTCATCCGGAGAAAGCAGGAAAAAGTGTCCACTTTGAAACTTTCCCTTTTTCAATTTCATTCTTTCTAGGAAGCTTTCTATTCCTTAGAAGCTATTTATTATTCTTAAAGGAGAAACTCATATTTCTGATCTGATTCTTCTTTGAGTTAAAAAGGCATTTTTCTCAGATATTCTTAAAACTTCAGAGGAATGATGCTGGACGCCCCAGATCCTGGGGTGTCTCCTCTTAGACAGGCCTGTTAGCACCTGACACGGCCGCTTCCATCCGACTCTTTCCGGGAGGGCGGGCTGGCATCTGTCCCGGTCACTGCCGTAGCCCAGAATCTAGCATGGCGCATAAGGCACACAGTAGGCACTCCAGATATATTTCTTAAATTGAACTAAATGCTTTGGGGGCTTTGGGCATTAAGTTATTCTCATAGAATATGTTAATCTATGGGCAAAATGCCACCGAAATTAGAATAATCTTATTGAGAGTGGAAGATCAGCACATATCAGATCAGTAGATCAGCAAGTGTGACATGATATTTTCCTCTCCCCGTGCTCGAGCTACCGAGGGAACAGAGACATAGACTTCTGAGACACATCTGCCCGCATTCTCAATAAGTTCCTAAAGCGGTGGCTAAAACCAGTCAGGCATGAAACAATGAAACAGGGAGCAGGTTTCAACATAGCGGAGAGAAGAGCGGATTCAGAAGAACTGAGCTGGACTCAGGGCTCTCCCCGTGCAAGGCCACGTCCAGGAGCACGGTGAGGGACAAAACAGCCCCCCAGACAGGGTGCTGTGGACATCAAATGAGGAGGGGCACCCGTGTATGTGCCACCACCCCTTCCATGGAGAGGAACTGCGAAGCAGGAGGACCGGCCAGGTTAGGGGGAGACGGGGGAGAGGAAGGGGGAGCACTCGGAGGCTGCTGCAGGGAAGCAGGAGAGGTGGAAGGGGCAAGGCCAGTGACACCCGATGTCGCGTAAAACAAACAACCTGAGAAACTTACTTAATATCGAGTTTTCCGTTTTGAAAACAGTTCTTCTTATTCCCAGCCTCATTGTTCCTCCCAAATTGCCAGGGTTGTGTTCCGGCATATCAATCACCTTAGAAAAAAACACAAAACAAGTCTGGTTTTGTCACCTTGTAAAAATGTAATTTCCCAAACTTCAAGCTTTACCTCTAGAGGAATGATCACTGGGTAGGGATCTTCCCTAAACAATAAAATCTGATATGCTTTCCAATTTTCTCATTCAAATACAGCCATACTTTATACAGGCCTCAACGTACGTTTCCTTTCCGCGTCTGCTTCCCGTCTTTCATTCCAATCACTTGTAAAAAATCCATAAGGTGAATCTTTGTGACCTTCCTCCCATCATTACTCAACCTGTCAGTTCTGGGCAATGTTCACACTTCAAGTTCTGGATGTCTGGGGCCTTCTACTTTGGTATTCACGTCCCTCCCATAATAACCTCCCTCTCCCCCTGCCCACTGCATTCCCTAAAGATTTTCCATAAGCAGATCTGTCAATCTCTGTGGAAACGTATACCAAAAGTACGTATTTGTAGAAAACCATTAGGAGAGAAAGAAAAAAAAAAGGAATGTCATCCGTTCTGGCACACATTATAGGTCAGCCATCTAAGCGCCACCCTGGATGTCCCCCTCTTCCACATCCCTCATATCTAATGTGTCAAATCCTATCCATTTCCCCCCCAGGCTTCCTGAATTCATTCACAGCGACGACCACCCAAACCGCAGCCCCTCGCCCAAGCCACAGCCAGAGCTTGCTGGCTGGCTGCCGCACATTTGCAGGGCCCTAGTCCCCTTGCGTGCCACAGGCAGAGGAGTTGTGGCATTTCTCCTGCCTTAAGTCCCTGACTGCATGGCATCAGGCCAGCCCAGCCCTCCAGCCTCACCTCCCATGGCTTTCCCCTCACACTCAGCTCTGGCCACCGCGGCCTTCTTTCAGTGCCTCCTTCCATGGGAGCCTGGCACATGCTGTTTCCTCTTTCCAGAACATCTTCTCCCCTTCTCCCCCCTCTTTTCCTAAATCGCACCATCCTCAACCTTGAGATGTTAGCTCAGCTCTCCAAGATGAGCTTCTACAGGCAGTGACATTCCCGGGCGCCACAGTGCAGCCAGGGTCCTCCCTGGAGGCCCGCCCTGTCACCGCACGTCCCTCAGCTGGGCTCTGCAGAGTGCCTGGTGCTGGCCTGGAAATCTCTGAGAGCTGGGCATGCTGCCTTCCTTACCATTCCTAGGCCCTCGCATATATGGGGCTGCTATACGGTATGCACTGAATAAATGCCTGAATGAACGAACAAACTCAGACTAAATCATTTCAGACTTATATTTACAATTACTTCACAGAAATTCAGAAACGTGATTCCTATGAAAAGCCTGTTCTCATTAGTCATTGCCGTTTTCTCAGTTCTTTTCACTACGATCTCATGGTTTTGTTTTTCTTTTTTTTTCTTTTTTAAGTTGTCAGAGCAGATTATAGTTGGGTGAGTTAACTTGGTCTAATGGAATGGTTCAGGCTTCCCTCTCATAAAAACCTTTCTTTCTGGTTTATTCTCCCCCATACCCTAACTGCTACATATTGCTTTATAGGAAGCCTTGGCAACTGGAATTTCCTGAGATAAAAATTTTCCAAGAACTTGTCTGATCTTATCAATGCCCCAGAAGAATTTTCCGAGCCCTGTGTCCCAAGTATGCTCTAAAAGTCACGGAGGAGAAGGGGTGGAGAAAAAACTTGATTACACCGCTTGTTGAATGGAGTGCTCAGCTCTGAAGTGCTCTTGGCCTTGGCATCTCTTTCCTATCGTCTCTGGTTGATTAATTATGCCTAGATTAAGCATTACTGAAGTGAGGTGACAGAGGGCATTAGCTTCCAGTTTGCAAGTGCCCAGCCCCTTATGCATTTTCTAGAAAAGGGCAGGTAAGACTGCCACACACTTGTAAGAAGTCCTAAGTTTATTCACAGCCTCAATTTCCACTTACGTTTGAAACAACTTGCATGATCTTGGAAGACCACAGTGATAAGCTCTCCCTCGCTTCTTCTTATAAGTGTACTGTGATTTTTCTGTCCACTTTTACTTACTGTGTTGAGTCCATCTACCCAGGAAGAGTCTCTTAATGTAGTTTGTTCACTCATTGGCATATTTAGTATTCAAGAAATGTTCTAATATGAACCATTGAGAATAGAACCGAATGACTTGGGAAGCCTGACTTACTGCTTAATTGGGATGAACTTGCCAAACACCTCAAGACCAGAAAACATTTCCTAAGTTAAAGTGGGCAAGGGGAGAGAAAGAAAATGCAGTGGACACAGGGGCTGTCCAAGGGCACTGAATATTCCCGCAACATAGGGGAAAGTCTGGAAATTCCTGACAGAGCAATATGAGAATATTATTTAGAAACATTAAGGTAAATATCCGAAGAAACAGCTGGGAAAGTTGAGGGTGGTAGAGAGGAGGTTAGGATTACTGAATTTTTCATTAAAGGCCTTTTGGAACTGTTGGCTTTTAATGAAAATATAGATTTAAGGCCCAAATAGTGAAATGCATTATTTAGGCCTTCCACTAGGGTATTAGTTCACATTATCCCTGCTGTTTTCAGAAGCAAGAAATACAGCTTTCTCCTGAAATGATAGCACAGAAAGAAATGCTAAGGTGTAACAGCCATGGGGATCCTTCAATTAAAACATACTAGCATAGAAACCAGTGGAGAAGACAAAGAAAATGTTAGAGAAAAAAATGGGGAAGCAGATGGAAGTAGCATTCCAACTCTAATGATGCCCTGAACGTCAGTGAAAGGAGAAAAGCAGAGCGAGAACTGACAGGAGAGTTGCCACACTCTTTGGCCTGGCTTAGGAGGCCTCATCCAGGGATGCCCATCACATAGGCAGTCAAAGAACATCCAGGCCAGGCACAAGCTGGTGGAATCCAAACACTCAGGGAGTGGAAGGTTTGAGAAGATAGAGAAAACTGTGCATTTCTGGCAAGCCTGGCCAAACCAGCTGCCTTGTAGAATTAGCAGACAATCCTACAAGCTCTAAAGATGACAATATGATGGCCTCATGGGTTATAAGCAACCTGACTGAACAACAGAATTAAGGAAAACATCTTTGTTCCTCACATTCCTTCCACAAAAAGCCTCTGAGACAGGAGAATATCACAGTTTCAAAACGTATCTTTATCATTACCCGGGTGGTGAAAGAAAAGAACCTCAAATATGCTTTAGTTTTAATCCCAGCATTTCCATAATTCCCTAGATCTTGCATGTAAGGAAAAAATGCCTCTTCCATTGCAAAAAGATCACCTCAGCCTGCCTAAATAAACACTGGCTGTCGTCTGATCCCCACTACAACTCTGTCCTTTCTTGGAACTGAGCTATATATCATAAGAAAAAAATAAAAGAAGATCAATAAGTAACGAATATTGGCGGTGATAACGCTTTAAGAGATGTAAAAGTACCACATAAGGACAAATATGCACTAATTAACCTTTACCAAAGTTTCTGCAGCCCATAATAAAAGTGTAATGGGTTCAAGACTTCATGAGTCCTGGGCACCTTAGACAACAAAGTCTAGGGAAGTTAGATTCTCTTATCAAAGATGAAATTCCTAAGTGGCAGTGAGTTAAGGAGCATAAGCTCTGACAGGGCCCTGGTAAGTCTGGCTTACCTCATGTCCCTTGACTTTGTAGATCTCATTTGGGGGCACTAGGGGAGCTCCCCCCCAGACCATTTCCAGTCAGACAACACACACAGTGATTCTCTCAAACTTTCTGGTATATTCCTTTACAAAGATTCACCAAACCTTTCTTACTGTCCATTAGCTTTTTCTGCTCATTTTTTAAGCCTGCTTCTAATTTTGATTCTCTGAGTCATAGTCAAGTTGAGCATAAAGTGTAAACGAATTTTATATCAATATTATGTTAAGTAATACTGTGTCGCACTGCTAGCTACAGCAGCCTCCCATGGCTGTGAATCAAATCTAAACGCTTCCAGTGGAACTCAGGTTCCACCTCACTGAGGAACCGTCTAGCTATGCTCTCCCCACACATTCTTTTTATTTTTTTCAATTACAGTTTACATTCAATATTATTTTGTATTAGCTTCAGGTATAGAGCATAGTGGTTAGAAAATCATATACTTTATAAACTGTTCCCCTTGATATTTCCAGTACCCACCTGGCACTACCCACATATTCTAACCTACGGTTTCTACCCCAGTCAAACAAGGCCATTGCCGGTGGCTCCTCTGCCCTCCTCCCCACAACTCCACTACGTACATATGGCCTCTCCACTACTTTTCCTAAGATGCCTTCTCCCTGCCGTTCCACAAGGGCTCATGTATAGGGGCACCCTCTCGTTCTTAGTGCCCCATAATTAATACCATTGTTATGCTCACCCTACCAAATAAATAACCTATAGGCTGTTCATTTATTTGCAGTTAGTCCTTCTGGTGGGCTGAATAATGGGCCCCCAAAGATGTCCAAGTCCGAGTCCCCAGGACCTGTGAATATGATACCTTATATGGCAAAAGGGATTTTGCATATATGATTAAATTAAGGCTCTTGAGATGGGAAGGATTACCCTGGGTTATCTCGATGTGTTCAATGTCACCACAGGGTCTTTATAGGAGGGGGGCAGGAGTCAGAGATGAGCATGTGACAATGAAGCAGAGGGGCGTGTGTGTGTGTGTGTGTGTGTGTGTGTGTGTGAGAGAGAGAGAGAGAGAGAGAGAGAGAAATTGGAAAAGGCACCTTGGTGGCTTTGAAGGTGGAGGAGGGGGGCGCGAGCCAAAGAATGCAGGAAGCCTCTAGAAGCTGGCAAAGGCAAAGAAACAGGTTCTCCCCTGGAGCCTCCAGAAGGAACGCAGCCCTGTCGACCCACTTTGTATTTCTGAGCTCTAGGACTATAAAAAAATGTGCGTTGTTTTAAGCCACTAATTTTGTGGTAATTTGTTACAGCAGCGATGGGAAATGGATACAGCCCTTTATATACAACTTGAATCTCCCCCATCCTTTCAGCTATGAGCCTCCTCTCATAAACTAAAGTGGGGCCCATCTTCTTGTATGTCTCCATCAGAGTCCAGCACAGCCTCAGGCTCTGATCAAGTGCTCCATAATGAAATCTCCCTGGATTTTTATCAAAAACTAACAGAGGAGACTGAGGCACTGGTCAGTGGGCCTAAGAGCAGTGGAAGGGTCTCCAAGGTCCCGTGGATTGTCCTGAGCTGCAGGCGGGTCATGCGGCCGACAGGCGCTACCACACTCAAACCGCCTGTCACCTGGCAGGACTGTTACTTCCCTTGCAGCCTTTCCAACCTGCGGCACTGAGGAGCAGCACGAGCATGGAACCTCCGATGGCGAATGCACCGAGCAGGGCTATAAATATGTACCTTTTTCCCGTCTTTTAAACCTGTTTTTTTCCCACCAGTAAAACAACGGCCTATGTTACTTCCATCAGGAAAAGAATGTTCTTAGACCTTCAGGTGTGACCATGACATTGAAGTCTAAGTCCTACCTCTGGGCCTCATAACATTGACCAGCTCTCCTCATAGAAGCCCTCCTCCTGGGAAGGGACAGTGGCATGGTGGCCGAGGGTGCAGGCTAGGCCTGGACTCGAATCCCTGATCTACCAGCCTCCAGTGATGTGACCCTGAAGAGGTCCTTGAATGTCTCTGTAGAGGGATGCTGTGAGAATTTCTCAAGCTAATAGGTCAGGTGTCGGGGCAGCACACAGCCCATGGTAAAAATCAGGCCTCAGTACGCACGGGCTATGATGAAGAGGCTTCTGGAAACTCAACCCCCAGGGCAACACAGGCAGTCCCCCAAACCAGCGAGTCTCACAGCCGAGGCAGAGGCTGGACGTGCAAAAGCAGGTGAGCCCTGTCGCAGAGCACAGGGAAGGCAGGCAAGGGGAAGGGTGCTCTTAGTTTGGGTCTCTCTTAAACCTCAGGATCAAAGACAACAATGAACCCATAGGTGGCATGTCACACCCATTGGCTTTGCAGGGCCTAGATACTGACTCTGGACCCTCTTCCAAAGGTACTTCTCCAGGCACTGCCTGCTGTGGACTTGGAGTTGAATAACATGGCTATGGAGGCCTGTGGTGCCCAGAGCTTTTACAGTAAGTTGCTCTTGGCTTTCCCAGGAAAAACTTAAGTCTGTCCAAAGATCAAGCAATTGAACAGAGGTGTTAAATAACCTTTGCCTTTCCATTTTTCCATTACCAATCTTGTGCCTGTCATTTTTTCCCCTTCTCTGGTTTCAAAATGCACTCTTTTGAACACGCCCTTTATTTATCGCCTGTCTCCATATATTTTTAGTTAATGTTTCATGACAATATCTATTGGTGGATTTTGTGTTTCCCAATGTAGGTTTACCCTCACATCTGAGTCTAGAGGTAAAAGGAAAAAATAAGAGATGAGAAATGTGACTGGCAGAGGGGAGCAAGTGAAAATTTAAGAAGACTCATGGGTTGTTTTTCAAGTTCTGGTAGCATTTACCACAAGCGGCATGGGCCTGTTTTAATTAGAGGTCTTCCCTTGAAATGAGAGATTTGTAGTCTAAAACACTGTTAACCAATACTGTTCCAGACGTTTTTCTTAGAGTTGATTTTACATGTACACATGTTATTATACAATATGTGCCATGTGTTTGATATATAACATGGTATCTATCATAATATAGTTATTAAAATCATGTAGTTCCGTATCAGTTATTAAGATCATATATAATTATTTAAATAATTTCTTCAAAATAGACTCAAATATAACAACTGCCATGTTGATTTTAGCTCACAAGTGGTCATTTGAGAGAACAGATGATATAAGATGCTATTTCAACAATTGGGGGGATTTGAATATGGGCTGTGATAATGGCATTGTGGTTGTGTAGGACAATGTCCTTGTCCTTAGAAGATCCTGAGGCATTTTAGTGGGGAAGTATCAGAATGTCTGTAACTAATTCCCAAATGGTTGAGAGTGGAAGGTGTCCATCCATAGAAAGAGAAAGCAAATGTGGAAATGTTAGTGGTTAGTAAATCTGGGCGAAAGGTAGGTTGGTGTTCATTGACTACTTTTGCAACTCTTCTATAGATTTAAATTTTTTTAAAAAGGTCTTAGAGGAAAAGGATATTTCTTGTTACAACCATTCAACAAAAGTCTACTTCCTTCCAGGTAAAACAAAGCATAAATCTAAAAAACACCAAAAATTTTCTACAATCTTGATTAAAATACATTACCAAAATCAGAATATTTTTGTGTAAAATTTTCCAACTAAAAACAAAATGCCTATTTTTACTCGAAGAAGGGCATTTATATGTAGTCAATACTATTGCACACCAAAGTCAAATAATCTGTAATGAAAGCAAGAATAATGTATATAAGACAACAAAGGTGCATGGAATGGTAAATACTCAGGATTGGCAGGAAATTTTTAAGGGACTCTACAAGATTTGTTCTCCAAGGTAAATAAGTTCCTAGAATTTTGGAACTAAAAAGCATCACAGAGAAATACAGTTCAATAATTCAATCCTCAGTTCATAGGTAATATAATAAAGGGTCAGAAAAAATTACGTAAGTGTCTAAGTGTACAAGTGTTTAAAAGCTGTAAGTGCTTTTAAAGTTAATCTGGAACCCCTTCTTGTGAGTTGCAATCAGTATTAAATCAATGTCTCCTGGAAATGTCCTAGTTCTTTCATATAACTCTTTGCAAAAGAAATAAATGCAGTCTCCAATTTTAAATCCTGACAGTTCCAAAAGTTTGAAGTATTTCCGATTGAAAAAAGTAAGTCAAGTGTTTTCACAAGTTTCTAGAATGATTAACAAAACGTATTTGGTGAGGAAAAGGGTCATAAATAAAAAGCAGATATGGGAACAACAAATAAAAAAGTTGAAAAATGACCCTGTTACTTGGTAATCTTGCTTTGCTAAATAAAACAACAAATTATTGTGTATCTTCTCCCCCACTTCCCGAACCCAACAGCATCAGAGCAGGTGAGCAACTAGGAGGAGCAGGCGCCACACAAAGCCCTTGGCCTAACTGCTTGCTTCTCCTGGAATCGAGCTTCCTCTTTTTGAGTTTTGAAGCTCTCCAGGCTTTATTAAAAAACTGTTTAGAGTGGGTTTTGTTTGTTAAAAGGCCTTGCTTTGTCTATCTGCTGTTGCTTGTGAGCTCTTAGTTTGACCCAGCAGCCTGATTTCTTCAGGATCAGGTTATCTTTGGAGACTAGCTGGCTTTTGTTCAATTTCCTTTGAAAGAGGGGCTATTTCTACTGAAATCAGTTAGCTTCTGGTTGAGTATTAGACCGGACTGTCTCATTTAAAAAGTGCCTTTCAGCCTACATACAGTCACGCTCTCCAGAGAGCAGATTGTTTCCTAGAACTGGCTTTTTAAGCCTTCAGTCTGATCCTTCTGTGATCGGACTGTTCTAGAGCAAGGCTGGCTGATTTCTACTGTGCAGGTTGTTTGAGCTGTTGCAGACTTCTTTGGGCCCCTTGCTCTAGAGAAATGTCTCTGAAAAATGGGATCTCAGTTATTTAATATTTTAAGACTATCCCTCATGCAGGAACTTTAACATTTTTCATGCACATATTTAACTAAATGGACAGATTTGACCAACAGTAATTCAGAAAATCAGTGGCCACTTGTGGGGAACCTCTGAGATACTCAAATTTCATTTTCTTAAAAGCAAATTGGACAATAACAGCACTAAAATTGGCAAAACTGGAAGGAATGCCTATTTTGAATGGTGTTTTGAGACATTCAAATGGTACCAAGAATCTGAAGTTGCCTCTTTGCAAAATAAAGTTTTAGAATTAACAGAGTCTACTGGATCCATCTCCAGGTCCCTATTCTATGAATACTTTGCCACAGGCTTCTTCTCCAGCATCCTCAAGCTCTTTTTCTCCAATTCCTTTGTTTCAAGCTCCACCTCTGATACCACGCTGCCTTCACTACAGCTTCCTCACCCCCAGTTCGCCTCTGATGCCATCTTCCTCTGAATTCTCTCCCCTCCTTCCTCCTCAGCTTCTCAGGACCTGCCAACTTAAAGTTAAGCCCTCTTGGGATCCTAACAAACCTCAAGTTTCATATGTTCCCTGGAGTTAAAAATTTCCTACGGCAACTGAGGATCCTCACAAGTTTGCTGAGGAATGCAACACTGTTATTCAGACCTATCAGCCTGGGTTTTCTGATTTATATCAGCTAATTCATGTTAGTTGGTGAAGGCCAGGCTCAACATTGGATGAGAATTGCCCAATGGGAACACCCTGAAATGGATTTAGAAAAACAAGCCTCTAATTTGGGGGGAAGAAACTAGAGAACTCGCTAGAGAACTCCAAGTAATTCCTAAGGTTTTCCCAAAGCCTGCCGACTATTATAATCAACTAAAGGTCATTTTTAAAGGAAAACTCTGGCCTTCAGATGTTGATTTCACTCTGGTAACCTTGAACTTCATTGTTTGTTAATGAGCTGAAGCAAGATTTTCCCTTTTAGTTAAGAGGACCAGGGATGAGAGATCATGTCCACCCTAGATTTAGTTAATTTGGCTAAATCAGCTTACTCATAGTCTAGATGGGCCACCTAGAAGTAAGACTGCCATGATTTTTAATTTTCAGCCTTGGCAAATGAAAGCCCCAATACAAAACCAAAAGGCTCCAAGTTTCTGCCATTTTTGCAAAGAGCCAGGATTTTGGAAAAGGGACTGTCGCAACTTTAAATACTTCAGGCACCCTGATCCTTGTAATTAGTCTTCTAACCAACCTTCTCAAGGCCCTCCTAATCCTCAATGATGGGGCTCCGAGGAACTACAGGGGCTTTCTCTAATGCTCCCTCTTAATCGGCGTGGATCAGCTTGGAGAAACTTTTCTTCATGTTGATAATGAATCTCTCTCTTATCATAAAACTTCTGTATGTTTTACTAAAGAATGACAGTCTTGACCCAATTTTATGGGAAGAATGGGAGGACATAGCCATTCTTTAAAGCCTCAAAGAAGAGTTTAACAAACCCACCTGCTCTCGGACATCCCAATGATCAGATCACCTTTTTCCCTTTTGTATATGAAAAGAAAGGGAATGCCCTTGGAATACTCACCCAGAAAACATGGGGAACACCACTGATCCCTAGGATACTGGTCAGCAACTGCACCCCGGATCCTCCCTTGCCTTCGAGTCATTACTACCACTGCCCTCTTGGTTGAGGCCACTGAGGACATTGTTGCAGGATCCCCTCTAACCATCTTTGTACCCCACGCAGTAGAAGCCCTCCTGAATCTTCATCACACCCAGCATCTTTCAGTTAGTCGCCTTCTTTCCTATGAAATCCTTCTGTTAACTACTCCTCACACAACTCTTTCGCATTGTAATAACCTTAATCCAGCCACTCTTCTCCCTTCGGAGACCAGTGAAGCCCCTCATGACTGCTTGGCACTGACAGATCACCTCCTGAGTCCTTGTCATGATTTGCAGGAGACTCCTCTGGGTAAAGCTGTTTTCCCATGATTTCCAGATGGTTCGTGTTTTAGAAATGGAAATGGAAAGTACTGTGCTGGTTATGCAATTGAAGCAACTGAGGCATTTTAACCTTTGGCTATTTCAGCTCAGCAGGCTGAATTGTATGCTTTCACTCTGGCTTGTGTTTTAGCCAAGGGCCCAACTGCCAGCATTTATACTGAAGTCCATATGCCTTTGGAGTAGCTCATGACTTTGGAATGTTATGGAAACAATGTGGCTTCCTTACTTCCATGGAAATAAAACTAAAAATGGCCCGTATGCTCAGGAATTATTGGAAGCTATACTTTTACCTGCTGCTTTAGCTATTATTAAAATCCCAGGGCAGCCCTGGACAGTTTGGCTCAGTGGTTAGAGCGTCAGCCCTCGGACAGAAGGGACCTGGGTCTGACTCCGGCAAGGGCACGCACCTCGGTTGCAGGCTCTGTTCCCAGCCCTGGCCCGGGCGTGTGCGGGAGGCAACCAATCGATGTGTCTCTCTCACATCGGTGTTTCTCTCTCTCGCTCTCTCACTCTCGCTCCCGTCCACTCTGTCTGAAAAAGCAATGGAAAAAATATCCTCAGGTGAGGATTAAAAAAGCAAAGAAGATCCCAGGGCACTCTAAACTTGACTCTCTGGAAGCTAAAGGGAAATCGCCTTGCTGACACTTCCACAAGGAATGAAGTCCTTAAAGGAATCAGCAGCAGGCAAACTCCTGTCAAGGTCCAAAGGGATAGTTCCCCAGCTGATAACTTAGAAAAATTGGCTAGAGAAGCCCAACAGTTGGCTTTAGGAAAAAAAACAAAAAAACAAGATTGGAAATCTAACAATTGCTAGTTTGATAAAGGAGAAAGTTCTGGTTCAGACCAAATAACAACCCAGTCCTACCAGAGACTGAAGTTTCCACTCCTAACTACTGTACATGCATTAAACTATTGGTCCACTGACAAAATAATAGCATTTATGAATCAATATTGGTGGGGAAATATTAATAAGGCCGTGAAAAATGCCTACTTTACTTGTCCTACCTGTCAAAAGTACAACTCGGGGAAGCCTGCTTGCATTGCCCCTGGACATTTTAAATTGCCTAACAGACCATTTGAGGTGTGCCAAACAGATTTCATACAGCTTCCCCCATCTCATAGATATAAATATGTTTTACTCAGGGTCTATGTTTTCTCACTGGGCTGAAGCTTTCCCTCATAGACAGGTTACTGCCTCCTGGTGGCTAAAGTCCTCTTAGAGATTATCCCTACCTGGGAACTCTTGAACTGTTCCTCTTGACCTAAGAACCCATTCTATGGGTCAGGTGCTTTAACAAGTCTGTGCCGGTTGGCCAGTTTTACAACACCCTTAATTATAAGGTTCATGCAGTCTTAAGGTTGCATTTCAAAAACCATTAATAATTACCTTTAAATGGCAAATGAAAGGAAAATTTCATCATCAGGGTGGTGTGTCCGTCTGCACAGACTATAAAAGTCGCATGATCTGCTCAGCTCTCCACACTCCTGTTTTATTCTCCCAGCTGCCTTGCTGTTCTGTTCAGTGACCAGGTAAGTGTGCTTTTAGTCCTACCTGGAGCTCTTTCTGCTTCCTTTCAGAATGGTGTGAAAGATAATAGTCTGGAGAGAAAGTGGGTTTGTGCTATCTAAAGATATTACCAGTAATTAAGAGGCTAGAAGCTGTTGTCAGGTTTCTTCAAGACCCGCAGCCTACAGAGTGCAGACCAGGTACGTAAAAAGTGAAGAATGTCATAATTACTAATTAAAGGTTTGGCTTCAGGGACTATCTCCTAACCGATGTACTCTAAGAACAGACATTTAACATACTGTCTAAGATGATTATTTTTAAAACATGCTCGCAGTCACTGGTACGGTTCCCCCAGTTTCCACTCCCTTCTCCTCCTTCCCCTCTTTTTCTCCCCCCACCCCGCCCCAGTCCTTAGCCTTTTCTTTACTGTTCCCCACCTATGCCAAGGAAACAGCCCAACGGCCCTGAACTCCTGCTGGCAATCATCAGTATAAAACTCCACTTCAGCTTTTTGGTAAGCTCATCTCTTTTCCCAATTTACAGGACACCAAAATGAGTGCAAAAATGTCTCCAAAAGAACTGAAGAGCATTTTTGAAAAGTACGCAGCTAAAGAAGGTGATCCAAACCAGCTGTCGAAGGAGGAGCTGAGGCTATTGATTCAGACCGAATTCCCCAATCTGCTAAAAGTGAGTGCACAGCTACAGAGCCCCCCAAAGGGCCTCTGATGACGGGAGAGGTGGGAAGGGGAGAGGAACAGAGCCAGGAAAAGGCTGCACGGTCTTAGATACAGATCAGAGCTCCACCTGGGTCGCAGCAGCCAGGGAACAGGTGTCGCTGGAGGGAGAGCATTTAACGTGTGCTTTCCTCCCCTGGAGGCAGGACACATTTCACATGACAAGCTCCTAGAAAGCAGGGGCCAGCCTCCTCTCCCCCACAGCCTTAGCACAGAACTCTCTGGACCAGCCGTAGGAAATGGAAGCCCTGAGGGCACTTTTACCAGGCTGGGCCTGGAAGGCGCACAGATAGCCACGCGAACACGCGAAGACCTTCAGCCTGGATTCAGCACGTCCGTGCCAGGCTTTAGGAAAACTGAGGCCGGGAAAATTAATATCAGTTGGCCTTGGCCTCGCTGCATCATTCTAGGTGGGATCTCGCACCAAGACCAACACTTACTTGGCGGCCTGTTAAGAAAACCCGCTTCCCGCTGACAAATTGCTCTCTGCAGAAACCCATTTCTATTTCAAAAGCATTTAAATGCCTGTTAATTTGTGCCAAGCAATTAAATTTGTGTTACTGAGGCAACCATGCGTTCCTCAACAACCTTCGGGAGAGGATGGAGTTTCTTTAGCCATAAAGAACCATCCCAGAGTTGTCAAAATCAAAACGCACCTAGAAGCAAAAAGGAATGGGGAATGGCGGGTTCTCTGTCTGAGCTCCACTTTCTTCCCTTCACAACTAAAAGCGCTCTTCAAAAGGGAAGGGATGCAATTGGTACGTCCAACTTGGTCACTTGTTAGCTGTAACTTCAGAAGAAAGCATTTGCTTCCCAGATTTTAACCAGAAATGTCCCTTCTGCCAATATGTCATGTTAAAAGATTTCTGGTTTAGTTGTTGAGAGGGTTTCTATTGTTGATACTAAAAAGAAAAGCAGCTGAATTCAATAGCCTTATAATCCATTATCTTCTCATTTTCTCACGGTTAAAATCTGTATTTAGTAAGGTCAGGAAGCCCATTTGGTGATTCTGATGCAGGCCAAAGTGTGAGAACCACTGATCCGAAGTCACCTTGCCTAACACAGAGGTGGGCTCAGCCCAGGGTTTGGGGAAAACTAGGGTAGTTGCTAGTTAAGGGTTTGGACTCCAGAGTCAATGTTTGGACTCCAAGTCCTCTATTTACCAGCTGTGGAGTAAGTCAGCCGCTGTCTCAGCCCCTCAGTTTCCTCATCTGTAAGGTAGATCTCCCCCACCGGGTGGTTGGGGCAACTGAACAAGCTACTGAAAACCTCAGCATAGTGCCAGCCAGCAGCAAGCCATGGGCAATGCCTTCATTACATGCCAGCCCAGCCCTGGAGGTGGGCATAACCCGGCTCCCAGGAAACCTGGGGGCAGGGGTCCTCAACTATCTGTGGGCTGCAGGTCCCTCGGAAGTCCAGTGAAGCCTCGGACTCCATCCCAAAAGAATGGTTTTAGCGGCATAAAAAAAAAAATACTTAAGAATACATAGAAAACCAAGTATATTCAAGTACATGTTATCGACATTAAAATAGTAAGTGTATGTTATAGAAATGAAAAGGGTAGCTTGTTCTGTGACATGGAGCAATATTCCAGCTGAAGTTGGGTTTTCTACCTCTATCAGTAGCACGGGATCAAAAGCTCAGCTGCCTTCTGAGAATGCAGACACAGTAACCCTAATTTCAGAGAACGTGTAGCCGCACGTAACTGATTCATTTTCTCTCCTCTCCCCATCCCACCCTCTTTGTCTAACACCAGGGTCCAAACACCCTAGAGGACCTCTTTAAAGAACTGGACCAGAATGGAGACGGAGAAGTTAGTTTCGAGGAGTTCCAGGGGTTACTGAACAAGATATCCCAGTGAAAGAAAAAACAGAATGATACCATTCTGCTCACCAAGAGAAGAGCACCTGGGAAGAGCCATATTCCACATGGAGTCCCCAATGTCTCTGTTAAATTCTTCCCAATCATAATCATTTGGTAGTGATAGACAATTATTGCCAATAAAGAAATTCTTAGACATGCCTCACCGTGTCAATTACTGACCTCCGTAGTTTAATAGATTTGAAAGTAACCTTAGTCTGATGCATCTAATTTTATAGATTTAAAAAAAAAAAAAAGGTCCAGAATAGTTCCATGGTCTTGACCAAGACTACAGAGGAGGTGTCAGAGATGTGCAAAGGATTCTGCTGTGCCAAACCAACTCCCTCACTCCACTCTTCCACCAGAATAACCCTGTTCTTGCTCTTCCCTCCCAAATACTTTGTGCTCACATCATTTCCGATTTCAACTCTAGTCAATAGTGAGCAACAGACTTCAGAGAACAGACACTCGTCTTTAAAGTCATCTCCCAGCACACGCTGTGCTTTTTGAATCACTGACCCTCTCAGAGAGTGGAAGGAATGCAGGACCGACTGTCGGTTCTGTTCTGTCACCAAGGGGGTGGCTGACCTTGGTTTTGGTATGTGATGTGTAAAATAAAAGGAACAGGAAGACATAGGCCCTTCCCAGCTCTGGGCATGCTGTGCTCCTGGGACACAGGGTACTGAGAAACAGCTCAGGTTCCTCCTGCTGAGTCACGGGGAGGGGGAGGGGAAGGGGGAGAGTGGGAGGGGTATTTAACCAAAAAGAGAAAACTGACTTCTAACTCTTCCACCTAGAAACAAAGGAGATTTTTATACACAGGGAGGGAATGTTTAAATACAATCTGGATCATTCTAATTCAAAACATATGCATTCTCATGGCATCAAAAGCCTTATCTGTAATATTTTAAACAAAAATAAAATTTAAAAAAAAAAAAAAAAGCCTTAAACATTTCTAATGACTAATTATATTCCACTTTACAGATACCCCACAATAGTCTTAACTATTTCCCCACTGTGGGGCATTAGATTATTGCCATTTCTTATTTTTCTAAATAATACCATAATGAGTACCTGTCCTGTTCATATCTCTGTCAACATATTGGATTTCCTTAGGAGAATTTCTGGGAAGTAAACGTCTGAGTCAGAGGATATGAATATTTTTATGGTTTGTGAAATAGGCCACCTAACTGATTTTCCAAAAGGTTGTATTGATTCTTATTTCTACAACCAAGGAGGAGAACGACAGCTGCACTCCCCAGACGGCATTAGTCGGTCTCATTTTAACAACTTTATTTGTCACAATAGTGCACATTTTTTATTCGTTTCTGGTTTTAATAGGAACCTCCTACTATTTCCCCATTGACTTTACTATTGGATATTGCTTTGTAGAAGATAGTCTTTCCTCTCATTTAAGAAGTACCCTTTTCTTCCTAGTTTGTTATGAGATTGTTAGCACCAGAGTTTAGATACTGCAGACTGCCTATTGAGCATCTGTGGTGATATGAGGGTTCTCCTTCTTGTTTAATCAATATGATACATTAATCAATTTAATTCCTGAGACACACTATCCCGTCATGACGGATTAGTCTTTAATGCTTTTAAATTAGACCACTCTTAATATTTTATTTAAAATTTTCACATCTTTATTAATAAATAATCAACATTAGTCTACAGATTTGGGTTTTACTTTTTGTTTCACTTGCTTTGTTGAGTTCTAATATCTAAGTCATGCTAGGTTCCCATTTTAGCCTATGTTTTAATCTCAATCAGCTACTCGCAGAGTAAATATACATGATCTCTTTCAACTCCAACATAAACAAAGCACCTACTACAGGCAAAGCATTATACAAGGCCTCTCAGATCCTAAGTCAGTAAGTCTAGGATCAGGCCAGGGAAAGGCTTAATCGAAGAAGTTGTATTTCAACTGGGATTTGTAGGAAGAGCCTTGAGGGGAACCTGCAGGGAGGGGAAAGCCTGGGCAATCAAAAGGAGAGAAAACAATCCAAATAAACACATCGTGTTCAAGTGCAAAGCAGTTCAGGGAACATACACGGTCTATTTTGGCTGTAAAGCCGGCTATGACGAATAAAGAGGGCACACTGGCTGCCGAACATGAAAGTCTTTGGTCACCATGCTAAACGAAGGTCTACCTGTGCTGTGCAATACCCTGGCCAATATATCAGGTGGCTATTGACATTTAGATTAACTAAAATTAAATAAAATTTAAAATTCAGTTCCTTGGCCACACTAGCTACATTTCAAGTACTCCATGGCCCCAAGTGGAATCCCCATACTGGATGGCACAGACACAGAACATCCGACATGGCAGAACTAGAACATGACAGAAGTTCTAGTTGACAGTACTGGTAGCATTACTGAGGGCCCATATTTTAGTTATATGTTTCACCAGTCAGGGTTGTGTGTCTGCAACTAAACTGCAAGCAGTGTTGTGGCAACAGCTCATTTATAATACAGTATGTTTAGGGCTGCACTTAAGTGGAGGAGCTGCAAACGCAGTGACTTTTTTCTTTTTAATAATCTCTTTCCGCTAGCATCCAGTTATTTTTACTGCAAAAAAAAAATCTTTTAAAACGTTGAAATACCTATTTCTAAGGCATTTCCCATTGAGCTCAAAGTATAAAAGCTTTAAAATACATTAGCTTTGAAGTACTCATTTAGTCATTCATTTACTGTTAGAATTATGGACTACCCTGTTATTCAATAATGGGGCTTACTCCTAGCCCTGTTGTCTCTTTTCACAAAGTAAGCTCGGGCAAGGGGGAGGGTCTGGTGGAAAAGATGCCCCAGCCATTAGACAGTGGCTATCATGCCTGGAAGAATTTTTCTTCCTCCAGATAAAGAGCAGTTACTATGGCCAACAGCCTGGTATCAACTCTGAACCTATCATTCCCACGGAGACAGACTTAAATGACAATTAGGCTCACAAGCTGATCCATAAAAGGGCTGTTTTACCCATAGTATAGCTGTCTTCTTGACAGCTGCTTTTATGGGGAAAGTTCCTTAGCCCAAACTAAGTTCCAAATGACTTCTATAAGGTTGTTTTGCTAGTTGGGAGATGTTTACTACAGTGTTCTAAATGCAAAGCAGTCTTCAAAGTAATAAAAGTTGCCTGAAAAGTTACTCTAAGTGGCTGTCTGGGGTTTCGGGGTTATTTTTTACACTTCTTAATTTGCTTTCCATGTGAAGCTGTTGAAATATAGCATGGAAAAAGAAAATATTTCAAACAGGGCTTTGACTAAAGGTAGGAAAATGTTATGCATTAATTATGCTTAATGAATAACACAAATTACCCTTCACCTGAGTTGACTTTTAATTATTTGTGATTATTTCACAAATCCACTGTGTCAGATGTAAAATTAATTTTGACTTTGAAAATCCCTGGATCAAAAAGGTATAAAAGAAGTCATACATATGATACATAACTAAAGGCAAAATAACATCAAATACCACAATCTCAAATTTCCATAGGCTTCTACTTAAAATGCTTCAAATCTCTCACTTTTCCTTACCAATACCACCATCCAAGTGTGTCTGTGTATGTTGATGTGTCTCAAGGTGGAACATGGGTTCTGTTCTCAGGATGTTATATCTTAGGTAAATTCAGATTTTTAAAGTTAATGTTTTCAATAAACAGAAATGAAATGCTAAAAATTAAGCATATCCACACACCTAAACATTGGATTGAGATCCTTTTCCTATATATGTCTCAAAAGCCAAAGATATTCTAAATATAAAGTCCACAATGCTGGGAACCATCCTCTACTACTTGAACTGGAGAGGTCTAAAGCCAAATTCAAGGTCAAGGGTGTCAGCAGCAGCCATGTGATTGATATAGTCAGAATGCAAGTCAGCTACAGCTGTGTTCCTGGTAAGCATCATCTAGAAGGCAAGTAAAGCTACTTTGAAGCAGGCCAAAAAAACAAATTTGCTATAGAACCCTACATTTCTGCAAAGTCCCAGAACCTTCTATTTCACCTTGTGGATGAAGCAGAGAAATGGCACAATAAAATAAACTTTACTCACTCTCTCCTGGTACTCTCATACTCAAAAGAGTTTACCTTCATTCTGAGAGAAAAATCTACTTCTCCTTTTATGTATATAAGAGGCATCTCCTCTTAGATATCTGTCCTGGATGCCAGTGTCTCTAATAATTTCATAAGCAACCGTAAGACTAATCATGCATGCCAAAAGTAGGTCATGATGGCCTTTGAAGGGGATCAGAATTTAACACCCCCAAATATGTCTGTGTGACATAGAGATTAGTTTGAGCTGATTATTTTTAAGAAACAGCAGACACTGGAGAAGCTCTGAAAATTGAATAAAAGTAAAAGTTATCCTTTTGTAAGAGACATTTATAAGGGAATCTCCATTTGTAAGAGTGTCTCTCTCTCTGTACCAGGAAGAAGAGGTGACTCTAAATCTCTAGAAACTCTCACCTTACTTTACTGTGCTTTACCTGGTCACCTCCCATAACTGGATCCTCCCACCCCCAACATCTTCTGTCTTTAGCTGGAGATGGTATTTAAGATGGTAGCTTGGGCCATTTCAGGGAGTTACTCAGTTTTCCTGGGTCTCCCATGTACACAGGAGGTATCCATGTTATTAAACTTCTGTTTGTTTTTCTCCCATTAACCTGCCTTTGATTACAGGGGGTCTCAGCCAAGAATCAAGAATGGTAGAAGGAAAATGGTTTTTCCTCCCCCATACCCATGAAACAGAGTTTAGCAGCAAATACACCTAAAGGAGGCTCCTGGTTTCCAAATTATTTACTTTTTTAGCTAGAAGGGCCAGAATGGCCATTACCCACTGTAAGTCATTGTTACTTGCTCAAGTTTAAGTGATTCCCTAGGCTACCTGGTGTTTGCTGCCTGGTGATTCTATTACCTTGGTCTTTTTCTTTAATAAGACTTCTCACCATCATCCCAAATGCTGGCTCTTCAGGCTATTTTTCTCCAGCAAACTGATTGCAGGCCATAAAGATGTTCAGTAGCAATTAGGTTTTATTGTTCTCATCTCAGTTATGAGTATAGAAGCTTTCAAAATGTAAAACACACATATCCTCTGACTTAGCAATTCATCCCATAGATCCATAGAAGTGTGCATGTGTGGGTACAAGGACGTATGAATATGGATACTAATTTGCAGCATGATTTAAAGTAGCAAAATAACTGACACAACCTAAATATTCATCAGTATGAGACGGGCTGAACAAAGAATGACGCGGACAGCAGGGCAAGCATGTAGAAGATCCCTGCGTGCTGGTGTGATCAGTCCAAAAGCCCGAGGAAACAGTATCTCAAGCATGCCAGCATATGTATTTGTTAAAAAGGAAACATATCCATGTATGTGTGTGGGTATGTGGGTGAACGCACGCACATACACAACCAGTAAAGGATGGTCATCAAAGAATGCTGCCAAAGCTATGAAACAGTGGCACCTACTGGTAAAATCATTTCCTATCCCAAACTATGACCTTAAAAAAGAAAACCCATGACTTGCCTATACAGCCATTTCAGCCATTAGGCAGGAAATATGTTTACATTAAAGCCTCATAAGGAATTCTAGAAAGTTATGGATCATTGTGGTCTCAGCTGCAAGCTATAAAAGGAGTAAAGAGTATTTCTATATCCTTTCATGGAGTGGTCTCCAGCATATAGTGTTAAGTGAAAAAACAAGGCAGAAAAAAAATGTGCAGGGTATGCTACCACTTATCGAAGAAGGGGAGGGGAATTACAAGTAGATATACAGGTTACTTATATTTTTAAAATGAAAAGCTAACCCCCACAAAAATAAGAATTAATGGCTGCCATAAGCGAAGGGAGGGAATAGGCTGGAGGGAAGAGAAATATAAGTGGACTTCTCTAAATCAATGGTTCTCAGTGGGGGCTATTCTGCCTGTGCCCCCAGAGGATGTTTGGTGTGAATTTTTTTAGTGTCACAGCTGAGGGGGTTGAGATTTGTACTATTAACATTTAGTAGGTAGCAGCCAAGGAGGCTCCTGAACATACTACAGTGCACAGGACAATCCCCACCGCAAACAATTACCCAGTCCAAAACGTCAGAAGTGCAAATTTCATATCTAATAAGAAACTTGTATCTAGAATATGTAATGAACAGTTATAGTTTAATAATAAAAGGACAAATAACCTTATTTGAAAATGGACGATGGGTCTGAATACTTCTCCAAAGATGATACACAAGTGGTCAGCGAGCACATGAAAAGATGCTCAATATCCTAAGCCATCAAGAAAAAGCAAATCAGCCTGGCCAGGTGAGGCTCAGCAGTTAGCATCGACCTAGGATCCAGGAGATCGGGGTTCGATTCCCGGTCAGGGCACATGCCCGGGTTATGGGCCCCATCCCCAGTCAGGGGCATGCAGGAGGCAGCCGATCAATGACTCTCTCATCACTGATGTTTCAACTCTCTCCCTCTCCTGCTCCCTTCCTCTCTCTGAAATGAATAAAGATATAGATAAAAAAAGAAAAAATCAAATCAAAGACACAATGAGATACAACTTTATGTCCACTGGGATGGCTATAATCAAAAAGACAGACAATAACAAGTGTTAAGGATACACAGAAATTGAAGCCCTCATAACTGCTGGTGGGAACGTAAACATTGCAACCACTTTTGAAAACAGTCTGGTAATTCCTCAAAAGGTTAAACATACAGTCACATATAATCCATAATTCCACTCCTAGGTGTATATATCCACATGAAATGAAAACATGTTCACACAACTTGTACGCAATGTTCATAGCAGCATTATTCACAACAGTAAAAAATGGAAACAATCCAAATGTCCATCAATGGAGGATTTTATTAATAAAATGTGGTATGTCCATATCATGGAATATTATTCAGCAATAAAAAGAAACGATGTACTGATAAATGCTATAACATAGATGGAGGCATCGTTATGCTAAGTGAAAAAAGTCAATCACAAAAGGCCACATATTCTATGATTCTATTTATATGAAATGCTCACAATAGGCAAACCCATAGAGACAGAAAACATATTAATGGTTGTCTAGGGCTGGAGTGGGGTGGGAGTAGGAGGCTTGGGAGTGTCAGCTATGGGGTGTGGAATTTCTTTCAGGGTAATGAAAATGGTTCAAAATCTATTGTGATGATGGTTGCACAAATCTGTGAATATGCTAAAAGCCACTGAATTACACACTTCAAATGGCTAAATTTTATAAAATGTGAATTATATTTCAAAACTGTTTTTAAAAATCCATTACAATGGTGAGGTGTGCACTCTGATAGAGGTGGACACAAGGTACCGTAGGGGTTCAGAATGAGTCACCCAGATATGCCTCTGTGGTATGCAGATTGTTTTGATCTAAAGGCAGCTGAGATCCTGCGGGCTCAAGAGAAACTTCTGCCCTCGCCACCTTAACTACTTGGAAGAATCTGAATTAGTGGCCTTGCCCATAAGAGATTATTGGAGACAATCTTTTTTTTTTTTTTTTTTACCTATCTATAAGACAGAGCAAACTACTAATTACTGAACATCTGATCTTCACTTCGTCCTGAGAATAACCGACCTCTCCTCTGAAGCCATAAGGTGCTTTACTTCATCCTTAGCTCAGGATGCCACATAGATCTCATTTTCCTTTTTGTCTCTGAACCTCTCATGCATGTCGGTATTCTTACTGTCTCATGTACGTGGGGTTCCCATACATACATATGTAATTAAATTTCATTATTTTCTCTTGTTACTCTGTCTCATGTTGACTTAATTGTTAGACCAGCCGAAAAAATTTAAAGGGTAGAGGAAAACTTCTTCCTCCCCCACAGCACAGAAGGCAGAGCTGGGAAAGAAAGGTCAGCAAAGGCTTCCCAGGATGAATAGGAAGTTGTCAGTCATCGGATATGGTTTATTTTTTTTAAATGAAATTCTTCACTGGTTTCATTGAGATTCTAGGGGGAGGGAAGGCTGCAGGAGGGGAACATCTCGGGCGTAGGGAATCTCAAGATACATCTAAAAAAAACTTGTTCAGTCTGTCCAAACATAAACCCCAAGTGTGGGAGAGACAGGGATGTCATTGGTTGAATTAGCAAAGCGGCAGGTGACAGAACACAACAGCCTTCACTCCCAGCCAAGAACGTTGAACTGAATATTTTATGGGAAAAGGAATTAGTGGAAAATGAGGAGCAGTGGAAGAACAGCTGTCACTTTTGTTTTAGAAAGACAGATGACCGCCAGTGTGGAAACTAGACAGACGGGGATGAGTCTAGGGACAGGCCAGCCCATTTATTTATATTAGCTGTTATAAATTGTTGTCACAGTCAATTTAATCCTTTCCTAAACATTAAGCTTGAACTGCTGCAGAGAGAAATCAGTCCAGGACTGTGTCTTTCTTCAAGACATAGCTGACAAAGATGGACTATTGAAAACAAAGCAGCTGGGTGTAAAAAAAAATAATAAAATCATATATAATTTTAAATACCCTGATAGTATAATAAAAAATAACAGTAATAATAACAATATCACGTATAATTTTAAATGTCCTGATAGTGTAATGAAAAAATAATAATAATAGCCCCTTATGAGTTTAGGCAAGAGCCAGAAACAAAATGACAATGACCCAACCCAGAAAGATAAACAAGCCACTTACCACAGGAACACGGGCAGTTGGCTCAAATTCTGTGGAATCGGCATCTGAAGATTAAGAAGTGAATTTTAATAATTCACCAATATTGCTGAAAAATATTTTAAGTAAAAAGAATTTTTAAAAATAAAAGGTTAGTAGATAAATCTCAGACTTACCTTTCAAGTTAAGGCAATTCCTTGCAAACTCTATCACCGCTAGCTGCATCCCAAGGCAAACTCCTATTTTAAAAAGCACATATATAAAGCAAATGAGCATTTTTTGTATTTCTTCCTATTTTCTGTTCATTCATTTGCTGTCTGTCTCCTCCATCTGAGTGCAGGCCCTGAGAGGGCAAGACTCTGCCTGTTGGGTTCACTGCTGTGCCCTGTGCACTCAGAACATCTGTGGCAGAGGCAGGGAAGGGGGTTAGACGACTTGAACTTGAGGAGGAGAGAATTCAAGGTCAGAAAAGGGCAACAAAGGATCTGGCAAGTTCCAAAAGGCAAACCTCCCTCCCTCCAAATTTGTCTCTAAATCGAAACACATGTGTGGGCTACAGGGCTGTCCCAGAGCATCTGAGAGCTTCAGCGAATATCTACCACCACCCAATGAAGAGGGGGACTCCACGCTCCCCCTTCTCCGTTGCACAGCCTTAATTATGGGCCCGCCTGGGGCAGCCTCAGGCTGGCCAGCGGGCTGCCATCTGAGGGACACCAACAGGGGGCAGGGGAACCCAGAACAGCCCTGTGATCTCACTGTAGGAAAATGGCACCTCCACTGTGGGCTTGAGCACGGGGGAGAGAAAGGCAGGGAGATGCAAACGGAACTGGACAGAGACTTCAATAAGGAGGAACCGGGCCCACTGTCACAGGGACTCGCCCTTCACCCATTTCCACATTCGCTCAGGCCCACCAATTTCCCTCCACTAACCAAATGCACTCCAGATGCCCTTAGAGACATACCCAGGGTACACAGGAGATTCCGAGAGCAATCATATGCCAAGCAGGCCAGAACAAAAGCCGGTGAGCATGAGAGAGCTGAGAGAAAGTTCCATATGGCTAGGACATGGAGAGGCGCTGTGCTAAAGAGAAAGCTAACGCGCTGAGGACTGTTCTATACAGTGATAATTAACTGAAGAACACTAACCACCTTCAGACAGAAACCAAACAAGATTACTTCAAAAGAAAACAATGGCCCAGAAGAGCTTAGAAGAGTAAAACAAAACAAAACAAGGTATCAAGGCAACTAACTACCCCTGGCTTCCCGTTTGAAAATGGGTCCCAGTGGAGAGCTTCTAGGAGCTAATCAAAGAACAGGCAATGGGGAAAATGACTAGTCTGCTGACAGTAAAAGGTACCCAAGCCTGTCCGCTTGGTCTGCAAACCCACCAATACCTCCGAGCACAGTGTGAAACACAGCCTCTCCCCACTCCCTCTCCTGCCTGAATCCCCCCCTGCAGGGCTGTCTTTATCCCATCAAGGATCCATTTCGTCTGGTTTCACTGGCACGGAGCCATGCTTTGCAATTTGAACAAAAGCATTAAAAAGACCCAGCTCTACCAAATTTTAACACAGCTGTTCCTGTAACATTGGATGGTCTTTCTGTATTACCTTTTCAAGAAGGAGCATATAAATTTCAACTTCAACATTTTTTATCCTGATTAGAAGAATATTGTGGAGTTCTGTTTAATGGTTCTCCACTTTAATTGGTGAAAAGCTAGATTTGGGTGGGAATTAGAGAAGGTCCGGGCAAGTGTAGACAGCAACTTCTCCTAGCCTCTTGCTACCTACCAACCAGAGCAATGATAAGTTCTCCAAACTCTTTCCATTTACTACGGCCAGAGAGTAAATATTTTAGGCTTTGCAGGCTCAAACACAGACATCGTACCACAGAAGCTGCCATAAACAATATATAATCAAATTGGTGTGTCTATATGCTGATGAAAGTTTATTTACCAAACCAGGCCATGAGCCAGGTATAGTCTTCAGGATATACTTTGCTGACCCCTGTAGCAGACTATTTGGTGCCTGAATACTCAAATCTGAGTTCACACCTTTCACATTAACAAACCCTAGTACGTGTTACCCCTACTAGGTGTCAAAAATCAAATAAACTCATAGTTAGGATCCATAAACATGAGCTTTACCCAGAAAAGGAATCTTCTTTGCCCTTGCCCAAGAAATCGCCTGGAGTTTTCCCAATGTTCCTCTGATTCCAAAGCCTCCTGGCACCAGAACACCACTGCAACCAACACAAGATGAGAGTGAATTTGACATTATTTTTATTTTTGAAATTCTTATTTTCAGCCTTTCATGCTTCCTGATCCCCAATCCAACACCAGAATATATGCTTGAGGTCTGTATTCAGAATTGATTACATATCTGACATCTTGAACTTTCTTCTTGAAATCTTCCCACTGTATGAAGAAGTTGCAACAATTTCCCACAGCTGACCTCAATATATATTTTTCTGAGAGCATAGTGACTAAGAAACTCAATTCAATTTAAAATGCCACTGAATTATCTCAATAAAAATAGGTTAAGGCTTTTTTAAAAAGCACTATTAGAAAAATGTTAAGCTCTCTTACATAATCAGAAAGAGTTCCTCTGGTAAAATCAGCCTAAGATTTCAATTGCTAATTAAGTTGAGCACATAAAAATTTCCTTGTTAGAAGACACTTTAGAGACCTTCTAGACAAACACTCATTTGAAAAGATAAGAGTTCAAGAGAAAAACCAGGAGGGTCATGCTACCCCCAAGAGTTCTATCACTTATAAGATAAAAATGATAATAAAATGATGTGGAAAAGAAAATATAACCAAGAGAGAAGGGTTATCGTCCTTGCACTTTAACTTTGTGTAAGATCTATCTCTGCATCTTTCAGTACAATCAACACTTTCTCTCTAATACAGGACCCCCATTCTCTCCAAAATAAAACCAGTTCCACTGCACATGCTGCTAACATTAACATGACACATTACAAAGTAAATGTGGTGTGAATGTGGCACAACCACCCATAATGACCACACGTACTCCAGGCTACCTATCAAAATGCAAAATTTAATAATTGGGGTCAATCAAATAATTACAGAAAAAGCACAGTGGCAATTCTCCTAACTGGTGTGAACGGTCCCCAGAACTCACTCAGCTTTGCAAAGCTTCTGCCACGCTTCATGGAATTTCACAGGGTCCTCAGTTTCGGTGGTATGCTCCAGATCAATGGAGTCTATGTACTAAAAATATCCAACAGTTTAAATGCACATTTAAGAAAAAGAAATACTCAGAAATATGAGAACACTATGACAGAATTATTCAATAACTACTTATTATGCCCTAGCCGGTTTGGCTCAGTGGTTAGAGCATCGGCCCATGGACTGAAGGGTCGTGGGTTCGATTCCCGGTCAAGGGCACATACCTGTGTTGCAGGTCCGATCCCCAGCCCTGGTTGGGGCATGTATCGGAGTCAACCAATCGATGTGTCTCTCTCACATCGATGTTTCTCTCTCTCTCTCTTCCACTCTCTCTAAAAAAATCAATGGAAAAAATATCCTTGGGTGAAGATTAACAACAACAAAAATAATAACTACTTGTTATGCAAACACTGCACTGGACACTTGGGATAGAAAAGAATGATCTCTGTCTTGGAGCTCTTACAGTCTTTCGGGAAGATTATAAAACCAGATAAACAGGCAGCAACAATAGTGGGGTAAAGGCCACAATGAGCGATGAAGAGAATGTTGCAGAAGTAACCAGGAGCGACACCTAATCTAGACCTGGACCCTGAAGGGAAGAAGGGAGGCAGCATCGTCAGGGGAGACTGCTGGGGAGGTGATGTCCAGAAAACTAAGCCCTCAGGGGTGAGCGGAAGCAAGATGAGCGTGTGTGCATGTTGGGGGGCAGGGGGAAGGTATGCAGAAGACAAAAGGGAGGAAGGTGGGGGAACGAAGAAACAGTGTATGATACCTCAGAGGAGGAGAGAAAGTGCTGGCCACTCTGGGGCCCTCAAAAGAAGCTCCACCAGCCACAGAAGTTTACACTTGAAGCCACGGAAAGGTGTTAAGGGGACAACAGGACCAGGGAGAACAGAGATTTTAGAATTATCATTCTGGGACAATGTGGGAAATGGAGGGAGGACTGGAAAGCAGCGGGGAAGTCACTGCAGTAGGCCCAGCAACGCAAACACAGCAACAGACTGGACTTAAAAAGAATCTGCCAGGCCCTTGACTCAAATAGTACTGAGCAGAAGCTATTATCAATGAGTTCTATTAAGTGAAAACTCATGTACAACAATTCATATGTACATAACAGTCCCCATATATCTATATTATTTTAGTATTTCTTTTGTAAAAAGTACTATCTGACTGTATCTTAAGATACAAAATTTTAAAGGCTTAACAAAGTTTGCATCATAACAATTTTCCTATTGCTGCTTTCTTTTTTCTACGATGGGATGGAGGACTTGGAGGAGTGGGAAGAACAGGAAGTGAAACACTCCTTGGAAAGCCAAAAATAAAAAGGGATTAGAAAAGAAGGAAGCTACATGAGGTGAGAGAAAAGTCATAGGTCCTATGCTGGTGTCCAAATGGAAGTTACTAAATTTCTTGAATATATAAATATATTTTTTGCTCCTTATATAAAAGTTTTACCATTTAAATCACAATAATAAGGGTTGCTTGAACCATGATATACCCATGTAGAATATCATTAAATATAAGCATTTATATATAGAGAGAGAAAAGTCTAGAAAGATATGCATCAAACTGGGAATGACAGGTACAAGAGAAAAGTGGGATATCAGGGAAGAGGGACCTTCCGCTTTCTGCATTTTACATGATACTTTTGAAATTTTTCTACACTAAGCAGGTGCTTCTATAGCTCACAAACACAAAGAATATACTCAAGCTATATATGATAACTCCACCTCTGCTATCCCATAATACTGATTTTAAAAAACAAATAATCACCATTTGCCAGATATCACTCCTCCAAGTTAGAAAAGGCAATATAGCATTTTTTAAATCTGGACTCAATTTCAATGCTAAAGGGGGAAGAAGTTCTCGTATTTTCTTGTTAGGCAAACACAATGTACTTAAATGAGTATGAAGTATATATGGTCCTGGACGTGCAAAGCCTAATTTCAGAAACTGTGCCTTAAACCTGTATTCTGAACAAAGTTAGCATGGCTATCGGTGGAAAGGCCTAATTACAAGGTTGGCCCTTGGCTGACATCTGGAAACTTGGACTTGGGGATCCTTCAACACAATCTACCTCGCTGAAACACAAGCTATCAGGGTAAGTGACTGAAATATCCAGACGACCAGGCGGGACTCACCATCAGATTCAACTTGTGGTTGATGGCCAAGGCTGAATGTTCCAGGGCTTTGAACACAGAAGCATAGCAGTCCCTCAGCTTGGTGTATTTGCCAACCAGGGCTATGGAGCACGTCTTCTGCAACCTTTCATACCTGGGAGGGAAAACAAGCATGTAACATAACATCACAAACATAATGACAGCCACTGTTCTTATCCCAAAGCACTTGTCATATATACTAGTAGTCCTTTTTCTTCTGAGTGTATCTTACCTCCATTCCCCTTTGCAAATTCAGACCTTTACCTCTTCCCCTTTTATGTTTTTGTTGTCACAAAGTATCCCCATTTATGCATGAGTTCATTTCCGAATTGCAGTAGCTATTGTCTTCTCTCTTTTCAAATGTTTTTACCTCCTCTAACCTTTCTGTGATATTTAAAACATATGGAACGCTTCACAAATTCGAGTGTCATCCTTGCGCAGGGGCCATGCTAATCTCTGTATCACTCCAACTTTTTAGTATATGTGCTGCCAAAGCGAGCACCCAAGGCACTTTTCAAAACCTTAGGAGCAGACAAGCCTTGAATTTGATGTACTTACTCAAATCTCCACCCCACCCCCAAAGAACTCAAACCTGTATGCAGACAGATTTCAAAATCAATAGAAATCCCAACGTTGGTTTGCATCAGCAAGCACAGATATAAGTCAGAGAAAAAGTTAAAAGCATTAAAAATATAAAAAGGCTGTCCCCATCTCATAAACATGAGCTGTCCTTAAATTCATTTATAGGTGACATTGTATTAAAAAAAAATGCATTCTGAGTGTCAATAGGAAACATTCCAATGTTAACTTTGTAAGGTGACATTATATAAGAAAAAGCATTCAAAGTGTCTGCATTAAAAATTGCTGCACCTATATAATTTTATTAACCAATGTCACCCCAATAAATTCCATAAAATTTTTTTTTAAATTGCTACATTCCCAGCTGGCTCACAAAAGCCAGGTTATTCATGGCATGCCTGAAAAATGGTGCTAAGAGAACTATTTAAAATGTTACAAGGGGTTTAGATCAATTTTATGAGAAAATCCCATTCTACATAAGACGCTCAATCACATTTCATCATTAGAGACACAATCTTTACTGATGCTTTTGTCAGGAACTCTGTTCAAAGAATATGAGAAATGTCTGGCCTGATACTAAGTATGTGGAAATGTCATCTTGGGACTGAAGATATTTTAGGGCTTGGAAGCAAACCCTTTCCCCAACACCTTAGAACAAAAATGTCACCGTGAGGAGGAATATTCCTCATTCAGATCAACATCTGCAAGGAGTACAAGAGCAACATGATAGCAAACAGGCTAGGAGGAGAAAAATGCACATGAAGCAAAGAAGTCAAAACTGGCAGTAAAGGTGACTTTCTAGGAAGGTGACTAAAGCACCTGAGGGAAGGATGCTAAACTTTCCACTTGCTACCTCATTTTATGTTGCTCTGGAGATTGCATAGCTGTCTGCTCCATCCCAGCTCACCATAAAGGCCGCAGGAAACGAAGCAAGTTGGTATCAAGCCAAGATTCCGAGACACAGCAGAGGTAAGTGCTTCCTGCCCCAATGTTTGGCCCATGGGAACTGGGGATCACAGCCACATTTGAGCACAGCAGCTTGGCTGAGCCCTAACCCCCATTCTCACTCCCACACTGAAGGAGGGACATCAGCTCTGCTCCCTGGAAGGAAGCAGAACTGGAGTTAACACCGCCAGTTCCTCCTTGCTCACTCACGCCTGGTCCTCCCAGGGAAAGAGGAGCCTGGTGGGATAGGTAAGTCCACTGGGTCACACCAGCCAGGGAGGAGGGCCATTGTCCAGGGAGATATCCTGAGCCCACCCTTCTGGTGCCCTTTCCCTCTCGGACCTGCAAGCCAGGCTCACAGAGCACTGCCCAGACCAGCAGAGCCTCTACCTCATGGTCTTTCAACCATCACCTGGGTGTGACAGGCAGGCTGATGACACTGCCATGAGCTGCTGGTAGGAAAGCAGACCTGGGATCCACTCCACAGGCTCATCCCCCACAAGCAAGTCCCCTTACTTGACTGAGAGGCAAGGTTGTCCCCCACTATGGCCTCCGGTCCGACGTGAACTCTCCCTGATTGTTCAATGAGGAACCCTTGGCCTCTGAGCAACACTGAACCTCCATGATCAAAGCTGCCCTTTGACCTCTGTTTGCCTCCCTGTATTTCCTTACAGGCTGTACTGAGGGGACAGGGGCTAAAGAATGAAGACTCCAAACCGCCATTCCTGATAAACCAACATCACCCACCAATATGATGCAGAGGGATCGGTGCTCAATGTCCCCCCAGAACCTGTGAATGTGATCGTATTTGGAAAACGGGTCTTTGCAGATACAGTTAAGGATCTCAAGATGAGATCATCCTAGATTAGGATGGGCCCTAAATCCAAAGATAAGAATCCTTGTAAAAGAAGAGAAGAGTGGAAGACACAGAGAAGTCATGTGAGGAGAGGCAGAGATTGGAGTGATGTGGCCACAAGCCAAGGAGCACCAGACTGCTGGCAGCCCCCAAAAGCTAGAAGAGACACATGGAACAGATTCTCCCCCTGAGCCTCCAGAAGGAACCAAAGCTGCTGATACCTTGATTTTGAGCTTCTGAATTCCACAATTGTGAGAGAATAAATTTCTGCTGTTTTAAGTCACCCAGTGTGTAGTACTTTGTAGCAGCAGCCACAGGAAGCTAATACAAAAACCAAACACTGGCATTAAAAAGCACAGAGGCATAGAGTATAATTTAGAGCTATTTCCAATAAAGAGTTAAAATATTAAAATGTCTCGTGCTTAAAAAGGATCAACTCCAAGCTACTCTGAAAATTCCTACTAAGTGGCTGATTCTTTAAGCATTCTGGAGGCCAGGGGCTTAATTTATCATCATTCATAAGAGTGCCTAAGTTCAGAAACTGCACTTTATTCCTGATTCTACTTGACCCAGAAATTCTAAAACACTTTTTAAATGAAAGTGCAAGGAAATCTCGATCTATAAGTCATCTACCAAGGTCAGTAATTTTGTCACTATCATATCATTTTAATTATTGTTACCAACATGAGTAATCAATACTTAGTGTCTGATTCAATGTTAAGGCCTTACATGTTTTCTCTCATAACTGCCACAATGTGGGTACTAGTATACCCCTGTTATATGTGGCTAGGAGAACAAACCCAGAGAGGTTAAGTAATCTGCTCAAACTCACACAGCTAATGAGAGGAGAAACTGGGGTTTGAATCCATGGTGCTTGATGCCAAAGTCTACTTTTTTTTAAAAAAAAAAAATTTTATTTAGATATAACTGACATGTACTGTATTAGCTTTACAGGTCCAACATAATTCAATGTATGTAGATATTGCTAAATGATCACCACAATAAGTCTAGTAAACATCCGTCACCACATATAGTCACAAATTTTTTTCTTGTGATGAGAACTTTTTATTTTATTTCAGAGAGAGAGAGAGAGAGAGACATCGATGTGAGAGAAACACTGATTGGTTGCCTCCCACACTTGTCCTACCGGGGACCAAACCCAATACCTGGGTGTGTGCCCTGACCAGGAGTCGAACCCACCACCTTTTGGTGTACGGGACAATGCTCCAACCAACTAAGCCACCCGGGGCTTGTGATGAGAACATTTAAGATGCACTGTCTTAACAACACCAGAGCCTACATTTGGAACTGCTACACCCCCTGCCTCTCCCTCAGCTGCATAAGAAGCCAGGCAGCCAGGACTCTATGGAGTCACACCCTGTCTACATTTAATAAAAGAAAACAGGTGATGGAGATTTAATTTCCATATGACTTCAAACGAGAAAAACCTTGCTGAAATTAATATGGTTGTCTTAAAGTTAAAACCTATCAGGGGTTTTAATAATATTGCTAATAGTTAATAAATGCAGGCTGCAACAATGACAATATAGACAAAACTTCCCATTCAAAAGGATTTTCTTTAGGAAATTGTTATCCAAATCTTAAACACAAGCAAAACAAAACACACACACAAACAACAACAAAAGACTCATGACCTTTAGAACTATTTAAAATATCCAGAAACTAAGAAATAAACTAATAAATATATCAAAATGCTTCGAAGTCCCCAGAAATCTTCCAAGAATACAGCAAAACATTCTAACAATGTGCTAGAGTTTTAGACATGTCCATACAAAAACATACACATACAGAAAGCGAAATGCAACAGCAACATAGGTATCTTTTAAGGTGTATCTCAGTCTTACCCCCAAACTCAAGAATTATTAAAGATTATATCAGTAATTCCTTTCACATACCTGTCAGCCATATTTCTCCACTTGAAAAGCAAATTACTTGCAGAATCACCAATGGGCAAATCCAACCTCTCTTTAAAATATTTAACAATGCCTTGCTCCTCCAAAAGCACAGGCACTCGGTATGTAGAAGAAACATCATGGATACATATGACCTGGTTGATGATAAAACACCATATTTAAGTGGAATGACCCAAATATGCCACACAAGGAGCTCAAGAATAAGCCAGAACTCAAGAGCCTGGCAGTTCATTTATACTAATAGAAGAAAACCAAGAGCCCGGCCACCTAAACCAGAGGCAGAATTAACACAAGGTTAGTTTGACCAAATTACAAAATGCTTTTGGACCAGACTGATGAACCTCAGAGGGAAGGCTGGGGTGGGGGAGTGGATGGGGAGAGATTAATCAAAGAACTTATATGCATATATGCATAACCTGTGGACACAGACAATAGCGTGGGGAAGGCCTGGGGGGCAGATGCAGGGTCGAGGGGATCAATGGGGGGAAAAGGGGGAGCATCTGTAATACTTTCAACAATAAAGATAAATTAAAAATAAATAAATAAATAAATCTTACAAAATGCTTTGAATTCATTATTCTACACCTGGAACCATGGATGCTGTGATAGAATAAAAAATATATATAGTATATGGTCTTTGTTCTCAGTTCCTGAGAGAACTTCAAAAACCTTTGGAATTTTCTGAGTAACCGGGGTATCTTTGTTATGCTAATGGGGTGGCCCCTAGATGGCTTCAGGATGGGAGTTAGACACCAGAAAAACCAACCAAGTCATTAGAGGGCTGGAACTTTCGGCTAAAGGGAACGTGGGATGGGGAGGGGACGTGGGGTGGGGAGTCCTAGAGATTGAGTTCAGTCATGTGACCAATGATTTAATCATTCTTATGTAATGAAGTCCCAATAACATGACAACTCAGGGGAGCACGCTGGTTGGCGAATACACAGGTGTGCAGGAAGGTGGCTCACCACGACTCCATGGAGATAAGAGCTCTTGCACCCAGGGCTCTCCTAGACCTCGCCCTTTGTATCTCTTCATCTTGTTGTACATTTGCACCCTTTGTAATAAAACGGTAATCATAAATATAGCACTTGCCCGAGTTCTGAGTCACTCTAGAGAATTCTCAGACCTGAAGGGGTTGTGGGAAGCCCCAAACTTGTGGTCAGCCAGGCAGAAGTGTAGGGTGACTTGGGGACACTGGAAACATGTGGCTGGTGTCTGAAGGGAGGGCAGTCTTGGGAAGGACTGAGCCCATAAACCTATGGAGTCTGACTCTCATGCTGGGTACTTGGTGTCAGAGTTGAACTGCAGGACCCCAGCTGGCGTCAGAGAATCGGTGTTAAAATGTGGGTGCTTCTTTATATGTCAATATCAAGACACATGGCCCAAGGCACCATCTTCTAAGTCTAGGTTAGAGCAGCAGCATTGAATACATACACCTTGTCTACCAAATGCGAGCACATAGTTTGTTCATTCATTTGCTTCTGTTGCTGCTGCTATAGTTGCTTTCATCCACTCCCTTCTTTTGGGTAAATTTACAAACCCACATGGAACGCAGTCAAATTCATTACACCTGATAGAAGAGAATGAATGGCTCCTTTGCCAGGTGGTGTGGTTGTTTGTCATACTTACCCTAACGAGCTGTCACCGCCCTCTCTAGTACATCCAAGAAGCTACTGGCAGGCACTTAAGGATCTGCCACATCCTAAATAAATGCCAAGAAAAGATCTGCCAACAGCATGTGTGCAGTCTTCCCAAGTCCATAGCCATCCAGCCAGGGGTTCCTACGCTGTGTGGACATCATCGACCTGATACTCAAGACTAGTGTGCCTCACTTCTGCACTCACCAACACAACTGAAAGTGCCGAGAGGAGGCTCTGTCACAATTACTACTTAAATTACTAAATCTCTGGACAACCACAACTGCCACAAGTGGAAGGCATAGAGTGTGGAGCCAGAGAGATATTTTTTAAAATGTCAAAGTAATGGGCCACATCCACAGAGACACCTCTGATTCTCCATCCTGTCCTCACTGACCCCAAAGAGAAGAGCTTTAAACGCAAATTCACTGGGAACTATGAAATGGGAGCATTAACTCATATTAGAAAAAAGCGATGTGCTGAAAAATGGCGAATAAACTGGCCTGTGGAGTGATAGGACAGAGCATTCTTCAGGATCTCTAGTTATACAGAAAACAGACTCAATATGGTTGAAAGTTTGGACTAATCTGTTCTCAGAACTGAGAACGAAAAAGGGGCTCTGGAACTCTGACAAGCTCAGTGACAGAAAGTAACCTCATGGGGTGATCTGATCACAGCTTCCTAACAGGGCAGATCATGGTGGGTAATCACACTTCAGGCCCATTAATTTCCCTAGTGAAAGGTTTATCTTTGCCTTAAGCAGGCCCTGTCCATTATTCTTCTGGGTTAACAAGCCTTTGAAATGCCAGAGTATTCCTTTTTTTGGACTCCTCAGAGGCATAACCACCCACAAGAGAGCACATAATCTTTTAACTACCCGGTAACCCAATCCCCACCTTGTTTTCTCCCACCTTCATGTAATCTTGCTCACATTCCCTCCTTAATTCCAAATGTGGAAAGCACTGAAAACTGTCTTTCTCCAGAGCATTTGAGATCTTGCTTCCTGGCATTCGTCAGTTTGGCTCAAATAAACTCAGATTTGGATGTTCTTACGTTGACAGAGCTCTTAGCAACCCAACTCTAAAAGCTGTATTCTCCTTCTATTTAAGAAACCAGGTTATATTTATTTAATATACACACAAAATACCATTGACCAATAGGAAGGGAACAAAAAAACAATTGAATAAAATCAAAATGGCTTGACAACATACAAACACAGGACAGCCCTTTAAACCTGCCATCGCATTGTTCAGAGTAGTTCAGACATACACACTGACCCTGAATCAGGCAGGAGGTTCTTCTTCAGACTGTCCCCTGAGATACAAAAATCTGATCGGATGGTTTTTAGGCTTCAGAAAACTTAGAGCTTATCTGAAGAAAACAAAAGGTTTCTGCTAAACCTCACCCTTTTCCTGAGCACTGGTTATATCACTTTTTAAATTATAGCCAACTCTGATCCCTTGTGCCTGAGCCTTACTGCAAACAAGAGACAGAGATAAGAAAATGAAAGGGGGGGAAAAGCTAACTCTCAGATACCCAGGTGGAGAGTCTGGCAGGACAGAGGACCTGAGCCCAAATCATGGTACAGTTTCTGTAGCGATGAAGTGAACTAAGGCCGCTGATGGAATCAGAAGTGATAGCGTGAATGTCATGAATGTCAACGTAACGTGCGCTTTGCGGTGAGTTAAGCTGTAGCCAGTACAAAGGAGAAATCGAAGTTAAAGCAGTCAGTGTCCTGGAAAGACAAGATAAACAGATAAGCAGGCTTGGCTCTCTCTCTAGAGGTCTGACTTTGAGTTAAAAAGCCCACCTGATTTTGTGCCTATAACTTGAGTGACTATGCAAAGAAATATGCACTCTAAGGAATCAGGAGTCTCAAGATTGCTCACTTAAACTTTAAGGCAAGGGAGTCGTGGTTGGACATGAGTTTTCACAAATGCTGTGAAAAGTAATATGATGATTTAAGAGGTGTAAAACATTGGCATCAGCAGAAGTGCCTGCAAGGCAATAAAATCTAAAGAGCAGCACTAACCTGTTCAGGGTTCACGTGACAAAACATGGAAATCTTTTCCTTCACAGCCATTTCGATGGGCTTTGAACTCCGGCAGACGATCTGTCAAAGTTATTCACAGGTCAGCAGGCAGGAATCGGCTATCTACGCTGCCATTTGTTTTCAGAAGGATGCTAGATAAATTTCTTTTTGCTACAACAGACTTGACCAAGTAGGTGCACGTTCATTCTGGGCATTCCACTGGCCTTTTAAAAACTGGCCTGAGCACTAATATAAACAAGTATAATCCAACTCAACACAACTCTACCAGTAAGAACTCGAAATGTGAAGGTGTCTCTCTTAAGTAGAGCCAAGGCTCACAAATGTTACTTTTAAAATGCAAGAACAGAGCTAGACCAGGGTTGGCAAGCTTTTCCTTTAAAGGGCCAGGTGGTAAATATTTTAGGTTTTGCAGGTCATGCAGTCGATTGTAGCACTATAGTGCAAAGGCAACTATAGACAAATGTAAACAATGGATGGTACCGTGTTCCAATAAAACTTTATTTACAATAAAAAAAGTTTTTAAAATGTATTTATAGGCAACAAGCCTGCGGGCCCTTACTTGCTGACCCCTGATCTAGACTACTGGCAATAACTGCATTTCCTGTTATAAATAAGAGCAGTGATAGCCCATCCTAGCAGAGTCATAGGAAAATCTCAAAGGTCCCACCTCACTCTCAAGGACCCAGGGACCATACAAAATGACAGGACATTGCACTTGCCCAGCTGTCAGTGTGGTCAATCAAAGGGGGGCCTGGAGAAGAACCAATGGCCAATTTAGAACTGTGTGAATTGACACTTGAGGATGAGGGAATACCTTTCCCTGGCTCCCAGATACAAAAAGGTCAATGTCATAGGAGTCACTGGAGAGCTAGAAAGGACTTAGATGATGTTATAGATTCAGAAAAGGAGGTGCTATTCCAAGAAATTTACCCACTCTCTTTAACTCACCAGATCGGGAGACAGGCCCAACCCCCTCAGCGCACGAACACTGTTTTGTGTGGGTTTGGTTTTTTGTTCTCCGGTAGCACTGGGCTGAAAAGAAATGGGTCACTGTTAATATGCTGGACATTTAGCTCTCCTGGATAATGAATGGTTCCCTGGCTAATATATGGAATAAACAGAATATCACAGGAAGACTTATAGAATTTGCTGTCTATGCTTATCTGGAAAGCTTACCTGTGGGACAAGGCTAACATGGATGTTACAGAAATTCTCTCTTTTTGCTTTAAACTGAAATTGTCTGAATGCTTCCACGAATGGCATTCCTTCAATGTCTCCGATGGTGCCACCCAACTGGGAATGGAAAAAAAGAGACACAAGTGATCTTCCATGTTACACGGACTCATAGAAAAAGTCTTAATGAGCTAAGCAGAAGTTTGATGGTTGCAGAAGAATAGAATTTTGTAATTATATTAAAGAGCATTGAATTGTACCCTTAAAACAGGTGAGATTTATGATATAGAAATTAAATAAAAATGAAAAGCATTGTACATTTAAAGGGAGATGAAGCAAAGGGAAGAGAAAATGGAGACTAAAAAGTAAAATAAGAAGGGATATGGAGCCCTGGCCTGTTTGGCTCAGTGGTTATCTAACCACTGAAGGGTCCTGAGTTTGATTCCAGCCAAGGGCGGCGCGTATCTCGGTTGCCGGCTCATCCCCAGCCCTGGTCGGGGCGCACGCAGGAGGCGATCAATCGCTGTGTCTCTCTCACATCGATGCTTCTCTCCCCCTCTCTCTCTCTCTCTCCCTCTCTCCCTCTCTCTCTCTCTCTCCCCCCACCCCCACCCCCTTCCATTCTCTCTGAAAAGCAATGGAAAAAATATCCTTGGGTGAGGATTGAAAAAAAAGAAGGGATATGGAGGTGGGCAAAAAGGGGGAAATGGGGACAACTGTAATAGTGTCAACAATAAAAATAAAGTAAAAAGGGGAGGGATGGACTGTAACACAGCCAGGTAAACAGGAAAGAGAGCAAGCAGAGCCTCAGGAAGGGAGAAGAAAGCAAGGGAGAGCAGGGCTTTCAGGGTGATCTGATTCCTGTGTTTATAAGACCACTCTGCCTGTCCTGTGGTGATAGAGACTAAATTGAGTAAACATGTGAGAGTCATGCTGTCATTGATTCACTGGGATTATACAGACTAGTAAATTCCCATACCTCCCCCCCCATTATAAGGCCATTGGCCCTTCATTTCATCAAGACTGAAAATGTTAAAAAATAAGATGGGAAGCTTTAAGACAAGAAAAGGCAATTCATAAGCAGGCAAGAAGATCCAGAATATAGAGCCACCTGGCTCTGTCTGGTGTGAAACAGTGAGCATTCTCCCCCCCACCCCTCTCTCTCTCTCCATGAGTGAATGAACGAACACGAACACACACACACACACGTCTGCATGCATCTGAACAGTCTCTTTGTAATGGTGGTACTACTAGAATTAAATCACCACTATTAAAACATGCTGGCCTGCCTGGCCGGCATGGCTCAGAGGTGAGCATCGACCTATGTATGATCCAGGAGATCTCGGTTTGATTCCAGGTCAGGGCACATGCCCGGGTTGCGGGCTCGATCCCCAGTAGGGGGCGTGCAGGAGGCAGCCGATCAATGACTCTCATCATTGCTGTTTCTATCTCTCTCTCTCCCTTCCTCTCTCTGAAATCAATAAAGACATATTTTTTAAAAAAAAACAAAAACATGCAGGCTTTCTGAAATAAGCAGTACCAAAAGTCCTGAGAATATTCCTGATAATATAATCCTTTGATAAATGTTAACTTAATATAAAATGTGCTTCCAATAGTTACTTAAGCATTTTACTTTAGACTGGGATAAAATTCACCTTAACCCATTCATCCTCACCATATTTAAATACTTAAAGACTATCACATGGATTTTAAAATTAATCCCCTAGCATTTGAACACCTATTACATGCTCAACACTATAAATTAGGTGCTGGAAGAATTTCAGACCAGGTGTTCCTGAGGTGCTCAGAATTTAGCGAGGGAAATAAGGCTGAACTGAAGAATAATCTGGAGTAAAATTTAAGCACTAAGGGGAATGATCTGGGTGTCAAGGAGGAAGAGATTACCTGGGCTTTGTAGCCAGCTTTGACATCTCAAATGGATCAATAATTACCCAAACTTACCACGTCCCAAACCGAAGCCTTGATCCGACACCTCTAGACCTGCTTCACTGGATGCTTCCTCATCTCAGCAAATAGCATCTCCTCCCACTCACTGGTTCAAGCTAGAAGTCTGGAAATCATCCCCAAGTCCCCACTTTTTTCACCCAACACAGTTCAGTGGATCATACCTCCAAAACCTCTTGCAAAGTTCTCCACTGCTGCCATCCTAGACACCAAATCCCATACCATCTTTTGCCAGGATTACTGCAATAATCTAAACCAGGGGATGACAAACCATGGCCTGCTGCCTGTCTTTATATATAAAGTTTTATTGGCACACAGCTATGCCCATTCATTTACATATTGCCTATAGCTGCTTTTGCACTACAATGGCAGACTTGAGTAGCTGTGACAGAGACTCTCCCACTTTCAAAGCTAAACATATTTATTATCTGGCCCTTTACAGAAAGAGCTGGCCAGCCCCCATCTTAATGGCCCGCAGCTTCCACTCTCTCCTGTCCTACAGTCAAACCATTTGTCACAGACCAGCAGAATGACCTTTAAGAAAACTCAGAATATGTCTCGGCCTTGCTTATACCCTTCAGTAACCCACTGCCTCACTAAAAATAAAACCTAAGCTCCTTTATGTAGCCAACAAAGGCCCTACTCAATCTGGCCCTTGCACAGGTCTCTGATCTCATCTCATATTCCCACCTCCCTAGTCCCCCATCCCCACCTCTCACTCTGTGCTTTGGCCTCACTGGCCTCTCAGTTGGGCTCACTCGCCTTCCTGCGCCTTCTTCATCTACATCTATCTCCCTTTTGTTCCTCAGCCCAGGGAGTTGTGTGCCCCTCAGAAAGTCCGACATTGACCACCCACCTAAAGCAGCCACACTCCTGCTGCCTCCTGTCACAGTACCCCATCTGTGCCTTTCCATTATTATATTTGAGTCCATGTTTCCTGCCTCGCTACCCCACTAGGCTGGAAGCCCCAAGAGGGCAGGGACATGCCTGCCACATCGCCAGCACAAGCCTAGCGCACTACATGCAGCACTGGGGGCTTAGGTTAGTTGTCAGGACAGGACAGAGGGTCTTGAAATTCAATATAAGCCCCAGGTAACAGCATTCTAGTACCTGTTTCCATAATTACAGTGGAATCAAACTAAGAAGTCTCAGGATTTCATCGCTACATAATAAATTCTTCTTTAACTCAGATAGCAAAACATAATTAAAATTCAAGTTTCCTGGGTATGGAACAGATAGAAATATATGATAATTCTGTAAAAGGATGACAATCTTTACTATGAAAATCCAAGAAATATCACATGCAATCAGGAAACTGGCGGGGGGTGACGGGTGTTAAGAGCTTACTAACCACAGTGCAGCAGAATCTAATGGGGGGGAATTGTTTTAGGGAAAAAAGAGGTCTGCATTAAACTAAACCTTAAGGAGACATCTGTTTTTTGATGGGGGTGTTCTGGGAGTCAACAGGAAATCCGGAAAAGGGAGCAAAAACTTTCAACATTATCCGCTTCTGCCCCCACATGGCACACGATGGTACTGCACCCCCTGTCTATTACAGCTCCTCTGGCTCCCGATGATCATGAGCAGAAGCTTTCAGCATTATTACTAGAATAGGCCGAAATTAATTATTGCCCCACACAATAGGGAAAATAGCACCCATCACAATATTTTAAAATCTATGTGAAGCTCTTAAGAAAAGGAGTCTTCTCTTTTGAGAAGGAACGGAAGAAAGGAACAAAGGAAGGGACAGGGGAAGGAAGGAAGGAAGGAAGGAAGGAAGGAAGGAAGGAAGGAAGGAAGGAAGGAAGGAAGGAAGGAAGGAAGGAAGGAAGGAAGGAAGGAAGGAAGGAAGGAAGGAAGGAAGGAAGGAAGGAAGGAAGGAAGGAAGGAAGGAAGGAAGGAGGGAGGGAGGGAGGGAGGGAGGGAGGGAGGGAGGGAGGGAGGAAGGGAGAGAGGGGAAGGAAGGGAGAGAGGGGAAGGAAGGAAGGAAGGAAGGAAGGAAGGAAGGAAGGAAGGAAGGAAGGAAGGAAGGAAGGAAGGAAGGAAGGAAGGAAGGGAGGGAGGGAGGGAGGGAGGGAGGGAGGGAGGGAGGGTAGTAGACTTTTATTGTTATTTTATTTATTTTTTAATGTTTTTTATTGATTTCAGAGAGAGGAAGGGAGAGGGAGAAATAGAAACGTCAATGATGAGAGAAAGTCATCAGTCAGCTGCCTCCTGCAAGCCCCCCACTGGGAATCAAGCCCAGGCACCTGCCCTGGCAGGGAACTGAACCTCGACCTCCTGGTTCACAGGTCGACGCTCAACCACTGTGCCACACCATCCGGGCTTATTGTTATTTTAGAGTCTACACTTTCTACTTATAAAAAAATGTTTGCTGTAAAACACTGTTGTGTTATGCCAGCAGCGGCCTCATACATTTCATGTTCACTGAGTCTCTTGATGGCATCGCTTTCTCTTGTCCTTGACTTCACCTTGTGTCGTTTCATGCAGTAACAGGCCGTGCAGGCTTGGAGGACAAGAGCAATAGGCTGTCCCACAGCCTGGGTGTGTAGGAGGCGGCACCATCTCGGTTTGTGTCAGTATACTCTACGGTGCTCGCACAAGGACAAAATTGCCTGACGGTGCATTCCTCAGGATGTACAGAATGTATCCCCGGCGTTGAGTCGTTAACAGTATCTATAGATGCCTCACGGTATAAAATTAGGTTCTCTTCTCCCTCCTTACGCACCAGCACTCCACCCCCTCTACTTCATGAGTGCTTCTTTCAAAGCTGATGACATCTACATCCCTGCTGTTAGGCCTTCTCTGGTGCATCCTGGCATTGATTCTGAAAACTGCAGATCAATACACAGAGTGACCGTGTAAGTCTCCTTCACTGTGGAATCAAGTTATATTCCGGTTACACCTCAGTTCTCATATCAGATGGTATTTTTCTGGAGCTTTTACCTGCCTTTCTCTTAGACTCCTTATCTTTATCATTGCCCCATTTGTTTGCAAACTACTCACTGTATTAGATATTAAATAATTTTTAAAGGAGGCAAGCCTAATTATGCAAGGGTGTTTAATTTGTAAAACTTCATCAAGCTATACATCTATATGTGCATTTTTCTGTTTATGTTACACTCCGATTTTTAAAAATTATAAAGGAAGTGTTCCCTCTTTCCTCATAAACTGTGAAGGAATAAATACCAAGGAAGAAATAATTTTGTAGAGCACACTTACATATTTATATTGTTTATCAGCCATACTATTGTAGTAGTATAGTTAATACATGATAGTATAGCACATTATGTTATCAGCTCTACTATTAACAAAATGGATCTTGTAGACACCATAATACCTATCTGCTAGCACCGATAATAATGACAATAATAACAGCTAGCATATGTTTATTGAGCACTTCCCAAATGCCAGACATTGCCAAATGCTTCGTATTATCACATTTAATCCTCACAACAACCCTGTTATTATCATCTTGTTATTATTACAATATTACATTATTATCATATTGTAATAGATGGCTACACTGAAGGTTTTTTTTTTAATCTTTATTGTTGAGAGTATTACAGGTGTCCCATTTTTCCCCCAATTGATCCTCTCCACCTCGCTCCCACCCCCTTCCCAGGCCTTCACCCCCTTATTGACTGTGTCTATGGGTTATGCATATATGCATACAACTTCTTTGGTTAATCTCTTCCCACCTTTCACCCCCATTCCCTCTTTCCTCTGAAATATGATCGTCTGTTGCATGCGTCAATGTCTCTGGATCTATTTAGTTCGTCAGATTCTTTTGTTCATTAGCTTCTTCTTAAAGAAGACCCTTCAACATTTCCTGTAGTGCTGGTCTGGTGGTGATGAACTCCTTTAGCTTTTCCTTGTCTGTGAAGCTCTTTATCTGACCTTCAGTTCTAAATGATACCTGTGCTGGGTAGAGCAATCTTGGTTGTAGTTCCATGTTTTTCATCACTTTGAATATTTCTTGCCACTCCCTTCTGGCCTGCAAGGTTTCTGTTGAGAAATCAGGTGACAGTCGTATGGGTGCTGTGGGCCAGTTTGGGTTCCTCTTGTTTGGGACCCTCTGTGCTTCCTGGACTTGTAAGTCTATTTCTTTCCCCAGCTAGGTGAAGTTTTCTCTCATTATTTTTTCAAATAGGTTTTCAATTTCTTGATCTCTTTCTTCCCCTTCTGGCACCCCAATAATATTAATGTTGGGTCGCTTGAAATTGTCCCAGAGGCTCCTTATACTATCTTCATATTTCTGGATTCTTTTTTCTTTTTGCTCTTCTGGTTGGGTGCTTTTTGTTTCCTCATGTTCCAAATTGCTGATTTGATTCTCAGCATCCTCCACTCTACTGTTGATTCCCTGAAACTTATTCTTCATTTCAGTTCGTGTCGCCTTCATTTCAAATTGGTACTTTATTATGTCATCAATTTTCTCAGTTGTTTTCTTAATACTCTTACTAATATCCTTGAGCATCCTTATAAACAAAATTCTGAACTCTATCTGTTAACTTGCTTGGTTCTAATTCATTTAGTTCCTCTTCTAGAGATTTCTTGTGTTCTTTCCTTTGTGACATATTTCTTTGCCTCCACATTTTGGCTGCTTCCAGGTGTTTGTTTCTATGTATTAGGTAGAGCTGCTATGTCTCCTGGAATTTGTAGAGTGGCTTTGTGTAGTAGGTGTCCTGTAGGGTCCAGTGGCTCAGCCTCCCCAGTCCCCTGAGCTGGGCCCTCTAGGTGCTCCCCTGTGTGGGCTGTGTGCACTGTCCTGTTGTAGTTGAGCCTTGGTTGCTGTTGGCGTCCCTGGGGGGAATTGACCCCAGGCCAATCGGCTGTGAGGACCCACTGCAGCTACAGCCAGAGAGCTGCTGTGCTGGAGACACCCCCATGGAGCAGGATTTACTTCAGTGGAGCTTTGGTGTTCACCAAGTGCGCCCCTTGAGTGTGTCACTGGTGGATGTGGCAGGGTTGTAATCCAGGGTGGTCGAGTCTGACCACCAGGTGCACTGTCTCTGGGGCCTCCGGGGAGGTGCACAGTCAGCCTGTGCCAGTGCCTTGCCCAGGGCCACCCAGCATGAGCTACACAGCAAACCGTAGTTGGCTGCTCCTTGTGCTGGGCTTGGAGGTGCCCAGGAGAGGCCCAGCTATGAGCCAGTGCAGCTGCCGCTAGTGCCAGGCCTGGGGCCGCTTATCAAGCCGCATGGGGCAGCTGCTGCTTGTTTGAGAGATTTCAGGAAAGTCCTAAGCATGGGGCTCGAGAGGCCACTTGCACAGAAAAGCCCCTGGAAATGGCCCGGATGAGCTGCAGGTGGGGAGGGGCGGGGCCTCCGGGAATCACGGGGCGGGGCCAAGGGTGAGTCAGGTGCTGGCGATTCAAACATGGCGCCTGCCCAGCCGGGCGTGGCTCAGCGGCTGAGTGTTGACCCAGGATCCAGGCGATTGGGGTTTGATTCCCGGTCAGGGCACATGCCCGGGTTGAGGGCTCAATCCCCAGTCAGGGGCGCGCAGGAGGCAGCCAATCAATGACTTTCTCATCACCGATGTTTCTATCTCTCTATCCCTCTCCTTTCCTCTCTCTAAAATCAATAAAGATATATTTAAAAATAATAATAAAAAAATATGGCGCCTGCCTGCCGGCTGTGCGGGGAGGACTCGCCACAGGAGCCATGGCCTCCGCCAGCCCTTCTGCCCGGGAGGAAGCCGCCCTCCACCTGTCGCCGGGATCTCAGGCAGGTCAGTCCCTCCCCGAGTGTCCCGGGTCCTTTCAGGCCGCTGCCCGGCGCTGGGCTCAGAGGGAGCGTCCGAGTGAGTCCGCGCCGGGCCCTTGAGAGGAGCTGCTGGGGCTCCCGCGGCCTCCGCGACCCTCAGGGACAGTCCCCGCTGGTTTCACAGCCCGGAGTGTGGGGACGTCTCTTCCCGGCCTGGAGCCCTGGGCTGGGGCCTGCTGTGGGGCTGGGACCCCTCCCTCCTCTGGGAAACCCCCGCCGCCGAGATTCCCTCCTGGGTTTCCCGCGGCACCGGGTGTGGGCCTGGCCTTGTGTCTCTGATTCAGCCCCGACCCGCCCGCGTCTCCCCCTCCTCCCGGTCTCGGTGCTTCCTCAGCTCCCTGGTTGCGGGGCTTCTGTGCAGCCGGATCTCAGGAGGCTCTGAGGGACGGTGGTTCTGTATTTTAGTTGTGATTTTGATGCGGTTGTGGGAGGCGGCGGGGGCAGCTGTGACCTACACCACCATCTTGTTTCCTCTATCTACATTGAAGTTTTGATAAGTAATTTGCCAACCCTCAGTTAGCAGGTGAGTTAACTGAAGCACAGAGAAGTTAAGCAAACTTGTCCAAGGCCACCCAGCTGATAAGTGACCCAGCTGAACTCTGAACGAAAGCAGTCTGGCTCCAGACGCTAACCACTGACCTATACACCACTCAGGGATCATGGCAGAAATTTGAACTTGAGCAGACTGACTCCAGGAGCTATGCTATTCATTATTCTGCTCTTCTGCCTGGCAATCAGATCGACTGACATTTAGCTAAGGAGTGCACGGACATCATTCTCATTCTGCACATTAACAAGAAGGGAAGCAGTGAATAAGTGGCAAGTTCAAATACAGGGCAGAGCAAAAGTAGCTTTACAGTTGTTCATATGGAAAATAATATAATAATTAATGAATAATAATACAAGAATAAACCGTATTTCAGGTACTCACAACTGTAAACCTACTTTTGCACTGCCCTGTATTATATTCTCTCTTTAAACAGCTAATACTCACCTCCAAATCACCTAACTCCATCTCTGTCTGCTGCCAATGCGTTTTGCAAATATTTCTCAACAAGCACTCACTAGAATATATTCTGTTGTGTAAGGACAGGGAGGTCTGCAAGTTCTTCAAGGCCAGGGACTGCCCATCCCGGGCTTGGCACACAGGAGGCCCTAACGCTTACTTTATGAGCGACTAATGTCTCCTCACGCAGGTTGCTGCACACCTACCCCAGGAGTACTCACCCTGTTTAATGCCAATCTTGCCCACTGACTTGTGACCACAAGGGCAGGAGCTATCTCTTCCTAGCACAGTGTCTGGCACACAGGAGACCAACTTTATATATTTGTTGAATGAATAAATATCAGATGCTTAAAAACCCAGGAGGACATAAGTTTATAAAGAGAAGTTCCATGCTTACCTCAATAACGCATATTTGGGGCTCCTCCTTATGACCGTCCACAGATACCATGGCTTGATTCATAACCCACTCCTGGACAGCATCAGTAATGTGAGGGACAACTGCAGAAAGAAGTAATTAGCATAAAAGATTATTTTGTGGTCATGAAAAAGGAGTGTATCAGAGTCTTTAGATCTCCCAAATAACCTGACGGCCACCTGGCAAATTAGACAAGCTACAGTCCTAACGCTATCATCGTCCTTCACTGAAATTAATACTACAGGCGCAGTTTAGGTTTAGTCATTTAAATTTTATGCCTTTTCTCTTAAAACCAACCAACCCCAGAGAAAAAGAAACAGAAAGCTGAAATGCAATCTTCGAAGCAATGAGAAAACACCTATACTGCCAATGAAAAACTGTGCAAGCAGGACTGCCTAGGGTGCTGAATGCTAGGCTCCACAGGAAGGAAGGGTGCAGAGTGGCCGGGCCCTGCGGGCCCTGGGCAGTCACCCGCCAGTGGGGAGGGGGCCACTCAAGAGAATATACACAAGGTCTGCCTGCTGACTAGGGGCCAGCGAATGCTAATGTCAGCTGATGAGGACAAAAGGTGGCATCTCCGCCCGCAAATGAGGCCCAGGAGTCCCTTGAGTGGTGAGCAGGCCTGCAGTTGGCCAGCTCAACTTATGAAACAAAAAACTGACACCCAAGTGGGTGCATGGGGACTCAGCCCAGCCACCTAACCTAATATGATGGCAGGAAGTAGGAAGCTGGCGTGAAGGTGCATCCCTCTCCTGCCCGGCTTCATACCTGCGGGGTCCGCAAGGCAAAAGGCAGTCTTTGATTGGTGCATTCGGAAGAACCCACTGGGCGTGCCCAGCCCACCCCTTTCTGGAAGGGTGAGGTGGCTGGGTTCTGCCTCCATCTTGGCAGGCCAGGAATCAGGGTTCAGGACCCAGGTCTCGGGCCCTGCCCTCTCCTCCATCCTTGGGCCATGGCAGGCATGAGGCAGTGACTTTCCCTCCCCCCGGGTCTTCCCAAGACCTACACTGGGGGGGGGACTCTTAGAAAGCACAGTTGTACTGGACATCTATGCCACACCATCCAGTTTTGGCAATAACATAGCTGATCTTTTGATCTCCATCTGTCCTGTTCCTACATCTGCTTCTCAGCTGGTTCCAACATGAAAGTGATTTAAAGGGGATGGGGAATTATCACCTTTACCATGTAGAAATGTAGAAGTACAAGACTTCAGAGGTGCCAGGGAGAGATCTCTTCTAAGACAAAATAAAACCATACTATCCAGGGAAAGGGTTGGTGAAAAAACGTTAGACCATGCTACCTGCCACTCCAGTTCAATCCCCCAGTCCCTCCCCAATGCTGTCTGCCTTCAAAGGGAAGTGATCACCGTGCATGCAGAGATACAAGAAAAAAAGGAGGGAAAAAGAACACATTAAATAAAAGACAGACAAAAAACAAACAAAAAAATACTGCAATCATGTAAAAAATGAATAAATGGTTCTCCACAGATCTGAGAGAGAGAGAGAGACTAAGGGAAACAATGGCACTGGTAAAAAAGAAATAAAGACTGATGAAAATAAATCAGGAACACCGAGGATGAACTTGACACCTTTAAGGAAAAGGAAAAGGAAAAGAACACAGGGATTTGAAAAGCATTAGAACTTGTAGAGCGCAGAAACCTCCTCATTGTCTTGTCTATTTTGAGCAGGATGTGGGTGCTCGAATGTTTGTGGAATATAATACCTTGTACTGTTTTTCCCAGGTAGTCACCACGCCTCTCTTTATTAATCACATGCTGATATATCTTCCCAGTGGTGATGTTGTTGTCTTTATAAAGATTAATATCCAAGAACCTTTCATAATTTCCAAGATCTAAATCAACTTCTCCACCATCGTTTAAGACAAACACTTCTCCTAGAATAAAAAGGCAATGTAAAATTTTCGAATTTGCTTCCAGTGGGTATTTTTCAAAGATGGACACATTTTATTAAAAAACTGCTAAGAGACGTATTTATAAACCATATTCTATCATCATTTCATTTTTTTATCCTCACTTGAGGATATGTTTGTTGAGTTTTAGAGAGAGAGGAAGGGGAGAGAGAGATAGAGAGCAAAACATCGATGTGAGAGAGAAACATGGATCAGTTGCCTCCCTTTTGCACCCCACCTGGGGATCAAACCCACAACCTTTTTTTTTTTTTTTTGGTGTACAGGACGACACTCCAACCAACTGAGCTAGGGCACTATTTCATTATTTTGATGGGAAAACTTAATAATTCAATTATATCCTTTAAAATGCATCAGAAAAATTCCAGTATCCTATTATGGTATTTTTTAAATGCTTACTGAAATTCTGTCTTCAAGAGTTACCTTTCCAAACTCATCATATGAAAAAGAGACTTTAAAATAGTAATTTTTAAAAACTAATAGCAATTTACTTCAAAGCATCAGTATCCTGGACTCTGGAATTGGCATAAGAGAGTTTTAATTGATTCCCATCTTGGTTAAAGCCACAATTAAAGAGACAGCAGATGAAAAGCAGGGCCCCAACGAGCCCGCAGGGCAACTTGGTGAAAGTGAGGCAGAAAAGCCAGCATGTGCAGTAAGCCACCTGCACAGCAGCACCAAGAAAAGGGATATAGACGCAGACTTAATCACATAAAACACCTGCATTGATTATTTGGCATGTCTCTGGGTCTCCAGTGTCACTTAGTGGCATCCATTGGGAGTCCAATGTCCTAAAGCCGTCTTGTAAGAATTGAACTTTCCCCTATTAAGAAAACTCTATCATTTACACCTATTGCAGGATGTTAACAGCAAAAAAGAAGGTTGGCTAGCTTACAAACCTAATCAGATACCTTTTATATCCTCATTTGCCTCCCTTATCAAGTACCTAAGTGTGGTCAGGAAGATCATTAACTTTAAGGACAAAAGAGCAAATTGATGAAATTGCAGTATATTCCTATTTCCCAAGCTCCATTTCCAGTTCAAATTCCACTTTCTCGTGTTAATCAGGAAGTGCCAGTCTACAGAAAAGTCTTTTTACTTTTATCATCTTCACTTCTGACAAATAAGAGATCTCTGAAATCCCTTTAGGTAATTCTGGCCAAATCTAGTTTGCCAATACTCCACGTATATGTAAAAGATATTCAAATTATAAATTCCTAAATGTTAAAAGTATGTACACACTATGTTCCTAGAAGAGAAAGAAAAACTATAGATGACAAGTCTTCAAAACAGGTTTTTTAGACTTAATGCAATTATAATTAAAATTCCAACAGTTTTTTTAACTTGATTGTGACACTAAAATTAATTTCGAAGAAAAGCAGGTGTGATTACCAAAACAAAAAATAAGTAAAACTAAAACCCCTTATAATAACAGTGAGGAAAGGAAGATTGAAATACATATACATATAGATATTCAATATATATAAATACGGAATAAGGTAACATCAACAAATACACAAAAACAAAATATCCAAAACAGGTGTCTAATGCATAAAGGAATTTAATATGTGACTTTAAAAAAACAAAACAAAGATATCATCACAAACCAAAGTAGATAAAATACTCAGGAGTAAACTTCAAAGAAATGTGTAAGAACCACATGAAGAAAACTTTAAAACCTTATTTTAGAGACATAAAAGAAGGTATGAATAAAATGAAAGCCACTTATAAAGTTCCTGAAGGGACCAGTCAATATTTTCAGAGTTTAGTTCTCTCCCAAATTAATTCATAAACTTAAAGCAATTTCTGTCGAAAACACCAATTTGATTTCTTGTAAAGTTTGACAAAATAATTCCTAATTAATCCTGAAGACATTAACATTTTGAATTTAAAAAAAAGAAGAAAAGAAATAATGAGCTTGATAATAAAAAGCTGCATCTATTAAAACAATAGACAGAAATAAACAAAGAGATCTGGAACAGAACAGAGTACAAAGACAGAACCAAGTATAGACAGAAATTTAGTACATAACAAAAGGTGGTATTTCAGTCAGTGGAGAACTGACAAAATCTTTGATAAATGCCATGAGGAATATTTGGCTCATCAGAAAAAAAAAAAAATTAGAAAAAAAATATGTTGCACCCTCACCTCACACCAAATTAAATTCCACATATGTTAATAATGTTAATGTAAAAGCAGGTGAAACTATAAAAGCACCAGAAGAAAACACAGATGACTATTTAACCATTCCTGGGGCAGAAAAGCCTAAAGGTGGCATCAGGCAGAAACCATTTAATCACATAAATGGTAAATTGAAATTGATCAGCAACTAACAGAGGTAATATTAAGACAAATTTCAAACAGAGTAGAAAATATATACATGTGATAAAAATAGGTTAATAAGCTTTACATCAAGTATTATTGAAAATCATTAAAAAATCCAAAGGAAAATTGGTATAACACATGGCATTAGTCAATTTTGCTGCACACCAAAAAACCCTAAAATCTCAGTGACTTACAAAACATTTATTGAGTTCTCCCTCAGGTTAGGTGGGGCTGTGAGTCAGTTGTGTGTCTGCTCTGTGCATTCTCAGGACCCCAAGCTGAAGGAGAAATCCCTATAGGGACAGGCAATTCGCATGGCACAGGGCAGAAGCTGAACAAATCATGCCATTGCATTGAAAATTTCTGCTTCAACAAGGCATATGTCATATTGACTAGTAATCCATAGGACAAAAACAAATTACATGGGCAAAGAAGGTGCCCAACCTCTCTGGTTTACTCAGGGCTAAAAGGACTCCCAGGATGAGGGACTTTCACTTTCAAAACCTGGAAAGTTCCTAACAAACCAGGACGTTTTAACCACCCTACAAGGCCAAAGTCCAAAGTCAATGAGGCAGGGAAATTGAACCCATAGAAGGAAGCTGGTTGATAGTTTCAAACAAAAATACAATCTACCATAGACCTGAATGTCATGCCACAGGCAAAATGAAAATTTAAAAATTCTAAAATAAAACGAGATATTCCTTTTTTGGTTTTTGGTTTACTCTCAGGTTAGTAAAGTTTAAAAAGAATAATAATATTCAGTAAAGGTGTAAAGAATTGGGTCTTCGTCTTATACACTGTTGATAAGGATGTAAATTGGTGGAGATCCATAAGCCTTATCAGAAAATTCTGAAAAAAGATGAAAAGTTGGAATTTGGAATATTTCTGATTATAGAAAGGTAATATAGGACAGTTTCTATATATTATAAAACACCTCAAAAGCAAGCCATAATCAAACACATTCCAAGTGGAATAGAGAATAGAAATAGCCAAAGTTTTATGAAGATTTTTCAATTTTCAAAACTTTTGGGAAAAGACTATAAACAGCCACAAACTTATGAAGAATTTTAAAATTTCAGAACTTTTTGGATTTCACAGTTGTAAATAAGGGATCATGAACCTAAAAACCTTTGGCAATATGCATTATGTGTTAAAAGCCGAAAAATGTACCTACCCATCAAATAAGAAATTCTGCACCTAGGCATTTCTGTTTAAAAATATGTATTTCAAAGATTTCCATCACAGTGTTGTTTATAATATTAATACATTGGCAATTATTTCGTATTATTCAGATTCTGTGCAGCTTTTAAGAATATAGAATATATTAAAATGTCCACAGTATATTGTTTTAAAAATTAGATTAAAAATAATGTGACTGTAAGATTTAATTCATTTAAAGTTCAAAAACAAGAAAAACTAATCTGTGGTGTTAGAAGACAGGATAGTGTTTACCCTGGTACTTTGGGGGCAAAGGGAGATTCTGTTTATTGATGTAAGGGCTGGTTACACAGTACATTCATTTCATCAAGTGGTTCATTATGATTTATGCATTTTCCTGTATGTATGTAAAATTTTTAAAAAGAAAGTATTTAAAGGCTAATGCTTTGTTAAAAAAATAACTACTCTATACATTGAAATATCCACATTAATAACAGTCACTCCAAGAAGTGAGGAATTTTCTTCATGCCATTCTATATTGTTAATATATACTATATTGTCTGAATTTTTCTCCTAATGAAATGTTAAGAGAAATCTATTACCTTTATGATAAAGTAAAACAAAACATAATCCATACTGCAAAAGCTACAATGAAAATGGTGTCCTCACAGTTTTCCAAAAGGGTGGACTGATGTGGAATGTCACCAGCAATTTGAACAGTGCATCAACGACCATGAGAACATTTACATATTCATAACGTATGATCCAGCAACTCTACTTCTGGAACTGTATCCTAAAGAAATTAACCAATATACATGAAAGAACTGCAGCTGAACCCAGGGCTTTATAAGGGAGCAAGTGGCTCTGTCATACCGTGCTCATAGGGTGAAAACGTGCCCGCATCGATGTTGATATAGGGGTCGATTTTGATGGCGGTAACTCGGAGCCCACATGACTTTAGAATCGTCCCAATGCTGCTGGCGATGATCCCTTTCCCAATGCTGGAGATGACCCCACCTGTGACCAGGATGTACTTCATTGGCAGAGGAATGGCTGGGTGACAGCACCCAGACAGAATCTGAAAGGTGATAAAATTAAGGGTCAGGAAAGAGAAACATTTTCTCAAACCAGTAAAGCAGAGAGTGTGTTCAACCAGAATTTCAAAAGCACACAGCATTTTTCCATCTAAACTAGATATTTGAAACTTAAAAAAAAAATTTCTTTTTAAATATATCTTTATTGATCTCAGAGAGAGGAAAGGAGAGGGAGAGAGAGAAACATCAATGATGAGAGAGTCACTGATTGAGCCCCCAACCCGGGCATGTGCCCTGACCGGGAATAGAACCCCGATCTCCTGGATCCTAGGTCGATGCTCAACCGCTGAGCCACGCCCGGCCGGGCTTTAAAATTTTTTTTAAACCTTCAGATTTTTTTTTTTTAATCTTCATCCAAGGATACTTTTTCCATTGATTTTTTTTTTTTTTAATTTTGATTTTTTTAGAGAGAGTGGAAGGGGGAGAGAGAAAAAAACATCAATGTGAGAGAGACACATCAATTGGTTGCCTCCCACAAGCGCCCAACCAGCCGGGGCCGGGGATCGAGCCTGCAACCGAGGTACCTGCCCTTGGCTGGAATCCAACCCGGGACCCTTCAGTCCAAGGGCCGACGCTCTAACCACTGAGCCAAACCGACCAGGGCTCTTTTATTTATTGAGAGAGAGAGATCAATTTGTTGTCCCACTTATCTATGCATTTATCAGTTGATTCTTGTATGTGCCCTGACTGGGGATCCAACCCACAACCTTGGCATATATGGACGATGCTCTAACCAACTGAGCTACCTGGCCAGGGCTGAAACTTTTGAAACAAAGTCTTACCCTCTAGATTTTAAATTTTTGTTGATATGCAGGAAGCTGTGTCTGTTTTCTGCAAGCAGGGGGGCTGGCTCCATTGCCCTGATTTTTCATTTACCCCAACTCTGTCATATGACAAACTTCATCGTGAGAAAACAAATTTCTCTGGGATTCAGGGACATGGTGAAATTCATAAGAGATTAGGCGCTGTTGTCAGACAGAACTGTAGAAGCTGTACCTGGACAAGTTACTAATCCATTCTGTGCCTGTTTCTTCATCCATGAAATGGAATAAAAATATCAGTTCCTTAAAATATTATTCAGCACTAAAAAGAAATGAGCTATCAAGCCATGAAAAGCATGGAGGAAACTTAATGCATATTCCTAAGTGAAAGAAGCCAACTTGAAAAGGCTACATACTGTAGAGTTCCAAATATATGACTTCTGGAAAAGGTAAAACTACGGGGACAGTAAAGAGATCAGTGGTTGCCAGGGGTTGGGGGGAGCGAGGGATGAATAGGTGGAGCACAAAGGATTTTTAGGGCAGTGAAACTACTCTGTGTGATACTACAGTGGTGGATACATGTCATTAAACATTTGTCCAAACCCATAGCATGTACAAGACCAAGAGCAAACTCTAATGTAACCATGGACTTTGGATGATAAGACTGTGCCAGTGTGGGTTCACTGATTGTAATAAATGTATTACTGTGGTTTGGGATGCTGATAATGGGGGGGGGGCTGTGCTTGTGGGGCAGGGGGTATATGGGAACTCAGTACTTTCCACTCAGTTTTGCTGCAAACCTAAAATTGCCCTAAAAAGTAAAGTCTATTTTTTTTTAAATCAGTATTTAAATATGCCAACATAAAAAAATCTCCTAGTTGGTTCTGTGGATTAATTGAGTGAAGGTGTAGATAAGAGGTCAGCAAACAAATGCCCACTGGTCACATCTGGCCCACTGTCTGTTTTTGTATGGTCCCCAAGCTAAGAATGTCTTCGACATTTTAAATGGTTGAGAAAAGATCAAAAGAATATTTCATGACACATTAAAATTATATGAAACTCAAACTTCATTGTCCATAAATCGAGTTTTATTGGCACACAGCCACACCCTTTCATTTACATATTGTCCATGTACACTTACTTTCTACAAAGGCAGAGCTGAGTAGCTGTGACAATGGAGACCTCTGGCCCACAACACCTGAAATATTTACTCTCTGGCCTTTAACAGAAAATGTTTGCTGATGCCTGGTATGGAGGGTCAAAATCAATCCCTACCTTAACAGATAGTAAGAACTTAAGAAGATCAGCTATTAACATCACTATTAATAATAAATGTATCCTCCTTAACTAGTCATGCTGAACACTGAATCTTTTTCATTAGTAGCAGTTTTACCATGCAGGAATATCCAAGCAGGAAGAAGAAAACAGAAAATATTATGTCATAAGGAAATTTTACTTGACTTTTCTGTGGCTGACTAATTCAAACTCTTTTGTTTGAGAGGCAGACAGGGAGCCCAATAGCTACTTGGTTTTCTTTACGTTGAGTACCACTGTTTTTCCCTTGAGCCTGTATCATCGCCATTTCACCATGCACGAGAAAGCAAGCCTTAACAGCATGATTTTCGTAGCCATGGATGGCAGGTAAATGGGCAACTGAGTAAGACCACTAACACAAAATTACAACTGCAAAAAAAAGAGAGAGGCAGAGAGAGAAACCAACAAAAGCTAATAACTATAAATCCCACTTTCTATTGTAATTCACAATTTTTTAAATACTTAGAAATTAAAGCACAAATGCAGTCAGGTAGGAATGATTTCAGTTACTCATTTATCTTATTTGTCTGTCCTCCTCAAAGGAAAGCCCATCCTGATTTTGTAGTTTCCTCCGATTATCATTCAAAGCAAACTATCTTAACTTAAAGGTGCAAAGTTACCTCAATTCTAAGCTGTGAGTTCAATTTGAACTAGTTGACCATGGTCAGACCAAGTAAACTGCAGTCATCCACGATATACATGTCCCATCCCGGATGGCTTCCCTAAGTCCTTGGGCCTGCCTTTCAATACACACTACAGTTGATCTCCTTCAATGCCATCTGGTCATCCACTCACTGAGATAGTTTAGCTTAAAAGATTCTCAATCAAGCCTGGACAGCGTGGCTCAGTGGTTGAGTCAGCCAATTGATGTTTCTATTTCTCTATCCCTCCCTCTCCCTTCCTCTCTCTCTCAAATCAATAAAAACATATTTTTTTTAAAAAAAAGATTATCAATCCAAACCTAGAATGCAGATCCAAAGTGTATCTGAATGTTCATCTCTTTCCACTCCTACTGGCCCAGGTAATCATTATTGTGGTCATTTCTTCACAGCCTTCCCTTACCCATCTCACTGGTGATTTCTATTGTGATACATGTCCCTCTTCTGGAGTCAGACAGCCTAGATTCAAATACTAGCTCTGTCATTTACAGCTATGACCCTAGGCAACTTCTTCAACTTTTCTAAAATTTGATTTTCTCTACCTATGTAGTACACAGAGTCATAACAGTGCCTGCCTTATAGAGGTGTGTGGGCGTTTACAAGAGTACCCAGGTGCTAAAAGAAAATTAGCTGTTATCATTTTCCAGAGCCATCTCCTGACTGATTCAATCAGATGACAAATGTTTACTGAATGTCTATTATATATGCTTGACATGTTCCCAGGTCCAGGGCTATGGGGGTGAACAAAAAGTTAAGGTCCCTGTCTTCTTGGACTTCACCTTTCCTGTGCAATTAAGGAGCAAATAAGCAGTGGTGTAATTGTACCATATTAGGGCACTGTCATGCTATTAAAAAGACTTCCCTTTGGAAAAGTTAGCAAAGTCAAAAAATGCCCCCAAAATGCGATAGAAAACTATAGTGTAGTCATAGTATGTGGTTGCCAAAAAGTGTAAGAATTTTTCATATAAGATGTGCTTATGTTACATGAACAGAGCGGGATATAAAGTTGAACATAACATTACCTCACCTGTGTGTTGTTGTTTTTTTAATTAAGACTGGTCAAAGTACACCAAAATGCTAAATTTTAATATACGTAGGTGGTTGGGGGGTAAGCAGTTACTAGTTTCCTATATTTTTGAAAGCACAAGATACCTTTTTAAAGTACATTAGATATTTTACAAAGTCCTCCTTGTAAATGCCACTTAATATCAAAGACCCATCTAGTCCTTTTTACCTCTTTTAACTAAACAAGTAAGTTTGAAGCACAGTTTTAAAACAGCAGGAAAAGGAAGGTTCTTCAGGCTACTTCCTTGCATCCAGATGTGTGTGTTTTTTTCCGTGTGAAGACAAGTTTTCATTTACTCTCATGTGCAGTGAGCAGAACCAACTGTCTGTAACATGGGAATGTGTAGGGCTGTCCTGTCTGCTGTCCAATAAAAACACTACACGAGCCACTTGTGTGATTTTGAGTTCTCTAGTAGCCATATTAAAAAAGAAACAGATGAAGCTAATTTTAATCATCTCATTTAACCCAATGTATCCAAAACACTTTCATTTTAACACATAATCACTGTAAGAATTTATTAGTGAGAATTCTACACCTTTTTTTTTTTTTTTACTAAATCTTCCGAGATTAGGTGTGTCTGCTCACAGCACATCTCAACTGGGACCCGCCACATTTCCAGTGCTCAAGAGTCACATGTGGCCAGTGGCTGCCATGGGACAGTGGAGGCCTAAAGCAACTAAAAGCATCAGAAGCACCAAGAGATACCTTGTCAACAACGACCATTTTAAACGTAATATTAGAAACAAGAGTAGGCAAAACTAAGCTATGGTAGAAATCAGGGGGGGAGGGGGGCATGCGTATTGTCTGGAAGGGCCACGAGGGGACTTTCTAGAGTGATGGAAGTGGCCTATGTCTGCGTCAGAGTAGTGGTTCCACGGGTGTATAATTTGTCAGACCCTGATCTGCACATTTTAAGGGAGGGGGGGGATTTTACGGCATGCAAATTATCCATCAAATCTGTAAAAATTGCTGCAAAAAGAAAGCTACTTTGTAGCAGCATCGTCCGTACTTCGGAACAGTGCGCTCTAAGGAGCCGATCTGGGGTAAACGCCAGGATGGCTGTTCAAGGAGTGCGCAGGGCGAGGGGGCAGCAAGGCCCTTCCACCGAGCGCGGGGCTTCACTTCCGCCAACGCCATCTCGGGGCTCCCGGGGCTCCCGAGGCCCGCGAGAAATGGGGCGGGGAGAAGCACACCCCGGAGACGCGGCAGTACCCACCCCGGATCGCGCCCAGGCAGGGCGGGCTCCGACGGCTCTGGGCTCCCGCGCCGCGGCCGGGCCCCGCACCCCCGGGGGCTGCGCGCGCGGGGCGCGGGGCTGCGCCTGGCCGCCAGCCCCTCTCGGACCGGGCGCTAGCGCCATCGGGGACGCGACAAAGGCTCCGGGCCTCCCGCGCGCTCCGGGGCTGGCGGCGCGGGTGGGAAGGCCCTGGGACGCGGGGTGGCCTGGCCCGGAGGCCCTGGGGGTCCGGTGAGGGCCGGGCTGGGGATTACCTGCGCGGTGGTGGTGGCGCCCGGAGGGTGACCGGTGGGGACAGCGGGCTCCTCCCCACGGCCGGACCGCGCTCACCTGTGGGGCTGGTAGGGGGCGTCGCTAGGGGTGTCCCGGAGTCGCCGCTGCTCCTCCCCAGCGCCGTTGCAGGCCTGGGGGTGCGCGGCGTCCTCTTCGCCCACTTTTCCCTCGCCTGCCGCCGCTGGCCCCGCTGACTCACGCTGGTGAGCTTGGGGTTTGCACCAGGTTTGCGCGATGCAACAAAACCAGCGCCTAAAAAGTGACTGCTCGGGCACAGCTTCCCGTCCCTCCGCCCTGGAGGCGCTTGGCCTCCGGCCGCGCTCGGCCCCGGCGCTGCTCCTCCCCTCCACGGCTCATTTAGCAGAGGCGCTCGGGGGCCCAGGTGAACACCCCGTTCCCACCAAGCCAGGCCCCGCGGCACGCCGAGCCCCTCCTTGGAGCCTCCCGTCCTGTTCTGGCCACTTAAAGAGCCTCACCCTGTCACAAACGTTCGTGGGTCCCTCGCTGGGCTCCTGGAACTGCACAGTGCTGAGAAGACCAACATAAAACGGGGTTCCTGCCTTTGAGGGACTCACAGTCTGGGGGGAGGTCTACACATCTATCGGAATCAGTAAGGTTCCAAGAACAATACCCGTGTAGAAAAAAAATGTAGGGAGAGGAAGGCAGACAGTTAGGACTTCATAAGTGAAGAGACTTTTTAAGGGTATTTTCAGAGGATGGTTGGTCCTGGGAAAGGACACAGCAGGTTTTTAAGGTGAAGGGAAGAACATACCCAAACCACTAAAGGAGAAAGGATCGAACTATGGGCAATGGAAGGGTCTGGAGTGAAATGGAAGGGTTAGGAGAGGGGTGAAGATCTGTAATAGAGTGCCAAGCTAGGCAAGTATCAATCAACACTAGTGGAGTTTAGAAACCATAATTGTGTAATGATGTCCACATATAATTTTACAGGATATCCACAGGTAGGTGTGCAAATGCAGATATTTATGACAAAACCAGAGTTTGAGTAGAGTACAAAGACAAGAGTGAGGAAGCTGAGGTCACTGAAAGAATGTGACTGTAGTAACGCACCAGGGCTCTAATTCACAGAGGAAAGAAATAGAGCAGCAGGAAGCTGATAGACTGGGACAAAGAGAAGAAAGGGACCAATGACAAGGGCCTATGGAAATGAGGGAACTGGCAAGTTGTCACCACAGTGTGGTGTTGATGTTGAAATCAAAGGGAAAGCAGTTCAGATGAAACAGAGTCAAGAGATGGGCATTGTTGGCATTGGGTCTAGCACCCACCAGGCCAGTGTAAGGGACATCAAGGGCCCTGGAAGGATGGTGGAACTTGGAGGCGTCAACTGAGGCCAAGAAACCAAGTCTTCAGTGAATGCAAAGGAGTGACCCTCAAGCTAATATATGACAGCAACAAGGCAGGGTAGAGGGTTATATGGAAAAATTAAATGAGTTTCAAAACAAAAGGGAGTTTCTCCCCCTAAGGATGACAGAACAGAGTTGTGGAAGAAGTAGTAAGGATCTAGGGTTAGTGTTGTCAATTTCTGGGAAAATGGGCAGAGGCTCCACTCAACAGGAACCAGAGGGGAGACCCAAGCCTCCTCGAAGGCAAATAATAAATAAACAAACAAATAAATAAAAAAACTTTAAAGGAGGAAACACCTTGTAAAAAGGCTGGAGGCACAGAAGTTTGCTATGAAACAAGCCTTCCAAGAGAACCCTGTAGAAAGGATGGTTGTGAAATGGGTTGAAACAATGGTAATAGTTAACATCTGCCATATATGCAAGGTTTCCTTCCACATTTCAGTACTTCATTGCCTTTTTTACAATCAGGACAGTTATTATTATCTTTTTTTGTAATGAAGGACCCGAGGCTTAGAGATAGGAAGTGCCCTGACCAATTGTACTGTACATTAGTTAATATAAGTAACAAAACCTGGACATAGTGGGGAGGAAAAATAATTTTTCCTCCTACCCCTTTAAGTTCTTCTGGCTGGACTAATCAAATTAACACAAGATAGATTAACAGGAGAAAGTTACCAAATTTATTACTTATGTGCATGCAGAGGTTCCATAAGATATGAAACCTGAGGACAGACTGGGTACTTAAGGTTTATATGCCATCTTGAGCTAAGGTTGGTGGTATTTGGGGGACTTCAAAGGCCAGGAAGTCAAATCAGATGGAGATGGAAAAGCAAATGTTTGGTAAATATATGTTTGCTGGGCCATCTTTACCAATAGGACACAGAGAGGACTTTGATCAAACAGGTCTTGCTAGGTTCCTCCCTAACACACACTGGTTTATATTAAACTAGTTACCTGATGCTATCTCCCTTCCTGGAGGAGGTCCTCTATCTAAATTTCTAAATTCTTTTAGGCAGTTAGTGGAAGGTCAAAGGTTCTTCCTGAGTCTTTTGTTTCTGGAAAGTAACCAGTTTACTTTCCAGTTTACCAGTAACCAGTTTAAAATAATCGATATCCAAAAATGCATATTTTAGGATGGCAAACTCTGCTTTCCCTTGACATCAATACAAGCATCTATTCCCAAAGCAAGACTCTTCACCACAGGATGTAGGGCCTCATGTTTTTCTTATTCTATTAATCTAAGAGGCTAATGGAGGAAACATGTTTTGTGAATACACAGGGATTCTTATAACTTTTGTATTATTAATCCAAAATGGGGGGAAAAGAGCAGAAAAACAAATTTGATAACAAGGCTGAGATTGACTGATTTTTGTGGGGATAAGGGTGTGTCTTCATTCAGCAAGTGTTTATTCATGGCCTACTACCAGCATAACATTAAGGATAAAAAAGAGATGGAAAAGAAGCCCACCATTAAGGTGATTTGTGTGTGTTTCTTTATCTTTTATCTTGAAGAAGTTACCTTTCAGAACAATTATAAAATTGTCCACTAGGGAACACAGCATTCACCATTGTTTTGGGTGTTCCTGGAAATAAAGCAAAAGTCAGTCTGAATGGCCCTGACTGGTATGGCTCAGTGGTTGGAGCATTGGCTTGTGCACCGAAGGGTTGAGGGTTCAATTCCCGGTCAAGGGCAAGCAGCTTGGTTGCAGATTCAATCCCCACCCTGGTCAGATGCACATATGGGAGGCAACCAATCTCTCTCTCTCTCTCTCTCCCCCCCTCTTCTCTCCTTCCCTTCCACTCTCTCTAAAAATCAGTATCCTCAGGTGAGGATCAACAACAACAAAAAGTAAGGCTGAATGGGCTGGGGCCCCACCTCTGCTATTTGTAGGGTCAGTACTACATTCCTTTTGGAGGTGAAGAAACTTGAAGAGTAACAAGTCAAAGATATTCACCCATTATCTTGTTTTTTAATTGATTTTAGAGAGAGGAAGGGAGAGAGAGAAACATCGTGCTCCGTTGCCTTCCAAAGCGGTATGTGCCCTGAACAGGATTTGAACCCGCCACCTTTTGGTGTACAGGATGACATTCCAACCAACTGAGCCACACTGGCCAGGGCAAAGGTATTCACCCATTAGATGGTGAAGTTAGAAGCCCCCTCCTGGGCTTCTGACTGGAATTCCACGCTCATTCTAATCACACTTTAATCAAAAATCCTTTTTGTGGAAAGTGTTGACCACTTTCAGGTTCTCACTGACTTAATAAATCCTAGAAAGACCTTGACCCTCAGATGTCTCCTGACTTTCAAAGCTGAATCAATACCCAGACTCTAAAAACAGGTTGGAATGACACTGATGCCACTAAATTGTACACTTAAAAATGGTTAAAATGGCTTGGCTGGCGTGGCTCAGTGGTTGAGCATCAACCTATGGATCAGGCAGTCACGGTTTGATTCCCAGTCAGGGCACAGGCCTGGGTTGTGGGCTCATTTTCCAGTGAGGGGCGTGTAGGAGGCAGCTGATCAATGACTCTCTCATCATTGATGTTTCTCTCTCTCTCTCTCTCTCCCCCTTCTCTCTGAAATCAATAAAAACACATTTTTTTAAATAGTTAAAATGGCCCTGGCCGGTGTGGCTCAGTGGTTGGGGCATTGGCCCGTGCACCAAAGGGTCGAGGGTTCAATTCCCAGTCAAGGGCACATAACTGGGTTACAGGTTTGATCCCCACCCCGGGCCAGGGCGCATTCAGGTGGCAACCAATCAATGTGTCTCTCACATCGATGTTTCTCTTTCTCTCTTTCTCCTCCCTTCCTCCCTTCCACCCTCTCTAAAAAAATCAATGGAAAAAATATCCTCGAGTGAGAATTAACAAAACAAAACAAAAGGTTAAAATGACAAATTTTGTTATATATAATTTACTGTAATTTTTAAAATTAACAGTGTAACATACCAAAAACCATTGAATTGTACACTTTAAACTGGTGACTTGTATGGTATATGAATTATACCTCAATAAAGCTGTTTGGGGAAAAAAACAAAACAAAATGGGTTGGACTTGTTAAACTAAACTCCCAGACCTGAATTGTAAATATACCTCAGGCTGCCCAGCTGGCGTGCCTCAGCAGTTGAGCATCAACCTAGGAGATCGAGGAGATGGAGGTTCAATGCCCAGTCAGGGCACGTGCCTGGGTTTCCAGCTCCATCCCCAGTAGGGAACGTGCAGGAGGCAGCTGATCAATGACCCTCTCATCATTGATGTTTGTCTCTCTCCCCCTCTCCCTGAAATCAATGAAGACATATTTAAAAATAAATACATAACTAAATATACTTCAGGCTGGAAAACTGGAAAGCAGGAAAATCAGAATTGTAATCCCTCCCCCACATACTTACTGGAACTTGGCTACTCTTCTGAAAATGTTGGAAGGAGAAATAATGGGTGTCCTTTGCCAACAGGTTGCTTGAAACTGTGCTTGGGAAATACATTCATGAACTCCCTGCTCTGAAGTAGTTGTTCACTTGGGCAGTTTTTTATTTGTTTGCATGTTATTATGGAAAAAGTTAAATACTGTATATAGAAAAGCAGACATAATAGTATAACCACCCAACTTCAACAATTATCAGTCCATGGCCAGGCTTGTTTCGTCTACATCCCCACCCATTTCTCACATCCTGTATTAATTTGAAGCAAATGCCAGCCATCCTATCATTTCATTGGTAAATATTTCAGTATGACTAAAAGATAAGAACACCTTTAAACACACACACACACACACACACACTTACCACACATTAAAATTTAACAATTCCTATGTCCATCGACAGATGAATGCATAAACAAAATGTGGTATTACATACAATGGAATGTTATTCAGCCTTTTAAAAGGCAGCCTTTCTTATGGAAGAATTTTAAAGAAATTCTGACACATTCTACAACATAAATGAACCTCAAGGACATTTGCAAAGTGAAATAAACCAGTCACGGAAAGACAAATATGGTATAATTCCATTATATGAGGTTCCTGAAGTAATCAAACTCCTACAGAAAGTAGCTTGGTTGCCAAGGGCAAGGAGGAGGGGAGAATGGGGAGTTGTTTAATGGGCACAGAATTTCAGTTTCACAATAGGAGAGTTCTGGAGATTGGTTGCATAACAATGTGTGTATGCTTAACACTACTGAACTATACACTTAAAAACTGTTAAGATGGTAAAGTTTGTGTATTCTACCACAATGAAAATTTTTAAAATTTAGCAATTCCATTATTTCACGATCTATCCAGTGCCCAAATTTCCAATTCGTATTAAGTCAAATCCCCACCCCCCAGTGGGTTTATTTGAATTAGGAACCAAATAAAATCCACAAATTGCCATTCGTTATTTCTCTTAAATCGTTTTTAATCTATATGTTCCTCTTCTCCACTTCCAATTTATTTGAATAAAGAGTGTCGTTTGTCCTGTGGTTTTTCAGTCTAGATTCTGCTGCCTGCATTCCGTGGTATCTTTTAACACTTTCTTTCATCTTCTGTATTCCCTGTAAATTGTAGCTGGACCTACAGGCCCTGGGCTAGTTCTGATTCCGTCTCAGGTGGAGGCTAAAGACAGCCATCTCCACAGGCCGGCCCAGCTGGACCTGAAAAGGCGAAGCTGTCACCAGCCAAGCTGCTTACAGTAACAAAGACGCCGTTTACACGCCCGGGTCAATCACTGCAAAGCTGGAGATGGAGGGAAACGGGCGCGGCTAGGCTTCGTGGGAAAAGCCCTTTGTCCGCTTTCCACGCGCGCAATAATTCCTGCAATAAACAACCAGCGGGGCGGGGCTCTGGCCGGAAGTGACGTACGCACGGCCGGCGTCCGAGTTGTCATAGAGGCAGAGAGCAGGCTAGACAGGCCGCCCCGGGGTCTCACTTCCGGCCATCTCCCAGGGAGACGGGCGTTATTGTGGAGTCGGGAGTGGGCGGTAGCCGCTAGTCTCCGGTGGCCGGGACCGCGGCGGCGGTCCCACGGGCGGGATGTTCCGGGGTTTGAGCAGTTGGCTTGGCTTGCAGCAGCCGGAGGCGGACGGCCGCCGGTCCGAGGAAGCCGGGCAGCCGGAGGGAAACGCAACCCCCGAGCCGCCCGCCGAGGCGGAGGCGGCGGCAGAGTCGGCGGAGAGGGAGCTCCTTCACCAGGCCAAGGACCTCGGCGGTGAGTCTCCCCCGGGACCTGAGCGCGTCAGGAGTGCCCCAACCTTACTTTTCACGGGTCGGGGTGGGGGGGGAGGAAGGTGTGTCTGTCGGTCTGTGCTCTCAGGACGGGAGAGGTTGGTGAGGAACTGGGCAAAGCCGAAGCTGCATCTAGCGGTCAAATCCTGTGTCTCAAGTTCCTCGTGACTTGTCACTCTTTACAGAGTGTAAACATTGGGAGCAGAGCCGCAGTCAGATGGTCTTTAGGTTTGACAAGAAGTCTTTTTTGTTCAACTCGCCAACTTTCTCCACAATCTCCCACCCCCAGGGCGGGGCCGTTGGGGAGCTTGAGTAGGTTGAAAAATGGGACTTTTTGCCCTTAGGGCAAAATGTTTTGTCCAAAGTAAACTAAGGAAGAGTTATTGAAGGCCTAGGTCAGGCTCCACTCCTTTTAGGTACAGTGGGACCTTTTTCTTTATGGCAGAAAAGTAGCTGCCAGTTTTTGTCGGTGATGTTCAACTTTCAGTATTAGATGTTTCATGGAAACGATATCTCATTTCATCTTTTAAACACCCCAGTGAGTTGGGAGAACAAGCCCAGAGTTCTCACCCTAAGTTATAGTCCTAGTAAGTGGTAGCAGTGGAATTTGAACCTGGATCTGTCTAACTTCAAAGCCCATGCTCTTTCCGAGTTTACTGTCTAGTTAGGGAGCAGGGTAAAAGTAGTAGGCTTGAGAGGCAAACAGATGCTCTAGTAATTCTGATTTTAGAGAGGCCTTTGCGGGCTTAGTCAAAGGAAACGTCTTTGAAAAGGTAGGCCCTAAAGCAGACAGCCCTACAAGTGAGAGAACTGCAGCAAAGGTAGATACTAAGTTTAGCAAGCATTTATAAAGAATCTATTGAAGGGCAAGAGCACTAGGGGACGTTGGAGCCTGAAAGTGGAGAAACACAGATTTGAATAAGAAAGACTCTAACATTCAAAAAGTTTACTTCAAAGCAGAGGCTCAGGGAAAACAGACTTAACTAAGTGCTGTGTATAAAATCACTAAAGAGTGAGTGACTGTTTCCTGTGTAGAAAATTAGGAAGAGTTTGGAGTATTGGAGAGATGTGAGGAGATGAATTTAACCAGAGCAGAAAGGCTATGTTAGATAGTTGGGATAGATAAAAGTTAGGAAAAGTAGGGTATGGGGATTTACCTGATTTCACAGGACATAGAGAACCATTTTCATATATCTTCAGGGAAGTATCAAAAGTGGTTTCTGAAAACTGTGAGGGCTTTATTGAAACCTCATGTTTATATTTAGTACTAAAGACCTCTGAATATTTTTTAATAAATGTGTATTCAATATGGATATCTACTTTGGAGTTTAATGCTGTGATCTCTTTTCTGATCAGACTCTCCTGATGTTTGGGGAAGCTAAGGTTAGATGGAAGTACCTCCCCCCCCCCTTTTTTCATGCCCACACACATTGTGAATTTAAAGCTTCCAAATAAATACAGGCTCTTTTAGCTCTGATATTTATGTGATTTTTAAAAAGAAGTAAAGGTTCTAGTGTATACACAAATCTTCAGAAAGACGAAAGATGATCAGATGTTTTTTATTTCTATGTATTGACCATAAGAGGTATTTTATCTTTAAATAGGCCCATCTATGTTGCCTGACTCCCACTAAGTAGATTAGTTTCTTTAGCTTTTTAAAATCTACTTGGAATCTCCTAGGAGCCCCATTTGTTCTGTAAACCTTTATTGAGTGCCTCCCTTCAAGATTGGACCCTAAATACTTCTGGTTCATGATGACCTATTTATAAATTTCAGCGCCTCACCAGTTATGAGTACTGGACACCCAGACCTACTTTGCACTCCCTCGCCCAAAACCAAATCTTCCCATCCTTGGCCCTCCCTTCTGGTAAACTTAGGATCTCCTATGATCACCTCCTTCAGAGGAGGGCAGTTTATAAGGGAACTCACTGAAGAACTTCTCCCTACCTCCATGAAGGCCTCATGCCCCAAAGTAACTTATTCATAAATTGGTTGTGTGGTTTTGTTAAAGTCAACCAAATTAGAGCTTTATCTGCACTCTTTGTTTAAAAAAAAGAAAAACAGTATCTCTTTGGCTTTTTCAAAACTGTCCCTAAGGCCAGTCCATGCCCAGCACTTCCTTTGAGAAGTGCTGTTAGTAGTATTTGCAGTAGAACTATTTTAATTAGGCCACCCTCCTCTTTTTCTGTAGGGAAAGTGCATTTCAAGTTCTAGATGCCTAACTTGCTTAGTTTACAACTAAGAGGGCTCCAAAAGTTAGTGTGTACATAGGAAAATACATGTCTGCTTTGATAAGAAGTAAAATCCCTAATTCAGTTCTGATGACAAACCCAGGTTTACCACGAGGAGGGCAGTGCAAATGGCCAAGAACTTGGATCCCATGGTTTATGAGCAATACTAAAAAGAACTGTACATTTTAGTTTGAAGAAGAAACTTAGGAGCATTGCTCAAAATTCTGACAGGCTTTTTCTTTGTAGAAAAAAAAGTCATTTTTATGTTACTTAAGAGGACAGATCTTATTCTGAGAGGCGCAGATGACAAGGAAAGTAAAAAGGGTTTTCTGAATTTGAGATGGATAACAGTAATAATTGGCTGCCCTTTGAAGACATATGCTCCCCATCCCTAGAAGTGGGGCTACCTGGACAGGAGGTTTAATTAGCCCCTCTAAATCCCCTTTCAGTACAAAAATTCTAAAATTGTATTAATGTGGTATTTTTGAAAAATTAACCAGCATCTTCATAAGACTATTAATATCCTAAGGCTTATATATGCCTTAGAAACCACTATCTGATTATTTTCCCATTCTAACAGCAAGCCTTAAACTACCTTCCTCTCTTTACTCTGATAAATTTGTGCTTTTTCTGACCTTTGGGGACCTTCCCACTTTCCTTTACCCTTATCATTCCATTCAGTTCTGCAAGCCCTTGGCACTTGCTCAGCTGACATGAGGCAGTATGGGATTGGGGCACGAACTTGCCATTTAGAGGCAGATAGCCTGTGTTTAAGTTCTCTACTTACTGTCTTTATTGTGATATCATTTGCAAATTACAGAAAATTCAGCTGCAGCCCAGCTGAGCGTGGCTCAGCCGTTGAGCGTCGACCTAGGATCCAGGCGATCAGGGTTCGATTCCCGGTCAGGGCACATGCCCTTGTTGCGGGCTGCAGCTGATCAATGACTCTCTCATAATTGATGCTTTTGTCTCTCTCTCTCCCTCTCCCTTTCTCTCTCTGAAATCAATAAAGATATATTTAAAAAAATAATAAAAAATTCAGCTGCAAATTATAGAAAGTCCCACAAACAGAGGCTTTATGGGAAGACCACTTTGATTGTTTGTGTCCAGGGTCCCCAAACCCACCCCCAGATTTGATGAGCACCCATCAAAATTGAGGTTTCTTTAGCAAGGTGGAAGGGGATAGGCTATTGGTGAGGCAGTCAGTGGGGTAGATATGCCCTTGTCATAATAGAAAAATCATTTATCCTCTGTGAGCCTTGGCTTCCCTATCTGTAAACGGGGCAGATTATACCTACTCTTCCCAGGAAGGTTGTGAGACTAAATTGACATAATGAAAATGAAGATAAAATAACTACACTCAGTGTTGGTGATTTGCCCCCTCTTTCCATAAGGTTTTAGAGGTTACTCACTGGCAGATGTTTTACTTACTTTTCTTCCTTGGCTCAGACCCTGTCTTGTGCCGAAGTTCCTGAAGTGGACATTGTACTCCTGTTACTTCCTGTTAACTCTTACCTTAGTCAGTTTTATCTAACCACTTAATAAAACTGTCTTTAACTTGGTATCAGGTGGTCTCTTTGCAGAATTAATAAACCACTTCTTGTCTTTATGAGCTTCTTACCTGAAAATCTCCTGTCATGCTCTCCTGCTTCCCTCTCCCTCTGACTTCAGAATCCAGGCCACTCTCTACTCCTGGGAGACCTTCTCCCTCCCTTCTCTCAGTGCCTCTGTTTAATGAATAGTCTTGCTCCTCTGGTTGTCTGTCTTTTGTTTGTTTAGAAATGGACATCCCTTGAAGGCAGGAACTGTACTTTCTCCCATGTTCAGTGTCTGTAGTATAATCCACCCATGAATTGAGATTATTATGCTAAAATACCAGTTTTTAAATGAGAGTTCTCCCTTATGAAAAAAATGTTGATTCTAATTCAAAATGTATTCCTGAGAAATCTTAAAGGGAACCCTGCTGTTTTAGAACTTTAGATTTCTTTATCTGCAAAGAATGTTTGTACAAAGTAGTGTGACTGTGTACCCATATTATCATACCACTCTGGGTAAATAGACTAGTCATAGCCAAAGAGAAATGAGGGATCTTCCTAAAGCTCAGTACTTATTATGTCAGTCCCCATTCATCCATTCAGTAACTACTTGTTGGTCACTCACTGGGTGAATCAGACAGCCTGGTCCCTGCCCCAGTTGGGCTTATGATGGGTCTTCAGTCTTGCTAAGAAGACACATTTGGTAGAGTTTCATGAAATTGTTGACAGGGTAACAAGGATGCTGAGAGGCGCCTACTCCAGTCAAGGAGTAAAATTTCCAAGGAGTGATATGTATGCAGAGACCCACAGGATGTGTAGCCAGGTAAAGGAAGGGCAGATAAAAGTGTTTCAAACCAAGGAATAATGTATTTGAGGCCTCCTTGGAGATGATACTCAAGGATTTCTGTGGTTATGTGAATGTAGAATAGGAGTGGGGAGAATGGCCAGAATGAGACCAGAGACAAGTAGTATCCTGTGGTATAGTCACCATGGAGTGTTGATGTCACTGACAGATGGAAGCCACCAGACACAATGGGAGAAAGTAGACTGTTTCACAGTAAAGGATATGGTAAGTGGGGGAGATGGCCGTTCAGATTCGGACATCATACGCTGCTCCCAGATAGTGGTACAAGTTGCCAGAGTCTCTGGAAGTGACACCACCCAGAGTGAGGATTTAATCAAATCAAGCTCCCTTCCCCATTCTTATCAGGGTTTTCTCCCAGCCAGAGTAGTGTGAGAGCCAACCCCTCCCCTTCCCTCTCCCCCCCCCCCTCAGTAGGCACAAATGGCAGAGGCAAGACTGCCCTAAGTTACAGTCTTCCCACCTGAGATGAGATTCAAAGGCCAGTTGCCCTGGAGCATCCCCAAGCAGGTCCAGCTTGAAGACCTGCCTGAGGTCGCTTCCTGCGGCCCAGATTGTGCAGAGTGTGGACTTTGAGATATTTGTCTGCACATAAGCCTTTATATTGTAGCGCAATAAAGCCTTGATACATGTCTTTTCAGGTCTTCAGGAAAGTTAGTTTTAGATTTTCGTTTAGTAAAGAAAGTTTGTGTCTTCCAGTTTTAATTTTGTTGTATGTATTTGCTCATTATTAGTTAAGAAGGATTTATATTAGGGCTTGCCATGATTTCTATTTATTAAAAATCTCCCAGATTTATCATGGGATGTGTTAATGTAGGAAATGAGGGACATTTTTTCTTTGAGCAGGAGGGAAGAAGAAGAAAATAAAGGTGGGATACTAAGAGACTAGAAAGGAAAGGAAAAGGAGCCTTGATCTTATTTGTAAAGTTGGAGGGGAGATTATTTACTGAGGTAAGTTACAACTAGAGACTGGAGAAAGGCAAGACAATTTGGAACAGCTACTGGGGGAGAACTGAGGAGTTTGCTAAGGGTCTTTGAAAGAGATGAATTCAGGGCCCAGTATGGATGGGCCAGTCCACCGAGAAAGTGGAGTACTGACAGTGCTTCTCATTTCTTGTTTCAAGTCCTAATTAACAAAGAACATGCCCTATGGTGTAAGATTCTTACCAGAGCTCTTTAAGGAAGAAATTACAAAGACAATAACCATTGTACTGGAATGGAGCATAGACTCTTTATTTTATTCTTTATAGGCTATCTATTTAACTTTGCGACTGCCGCTACAAAAAAGATAACTGAATCAGTTGCTGAAACTGCACAATCGATAAAGAAATCCGTAGAAGAAGGAAAAATAGATGACATCATCGATAAGGTACATTTAAATATCTTTGGTAGTAGACATTTATGAAATTCATTAACAGCTAATATTGTCCCTTCTTCTTATGAATTTTATTAACCCAAGTAGGATATCATATTCTGATAAAAAAATTAATAGCTGAGATTCTTGGTTTTTTTCTTTTTGTGTGTAACAAGTAGCTATGATATAAATTATCTGATTTAAATAGCCTTGGTTTTTATGTAGTCTGAGATATATTGATACTTTTGGGTAATTCTAAACTTTTCATATTGTGAGTTTAATTTTCAACTATAACCACTTCAGAATATATTTATGCTTTTCATCATTTGTTTAAAATTTTAAAGTCTTAGCCCATTAGGAACACCCCTTTTAAGACTCTAAGGAGTGACTTTGTTCATTTTTCACAGTGGTGAATTTTATTTATGTTGGTAATTATTTGAGCTAAGGAGGTCATCAAGTGAACTTTAGATAGCTTGTTATTTAGATATTTTTGTTGTGTGTACTGTTTGTTAGAATGGGATTAGACCTGTCTTATTTTTTTGAATAATACAAAATTTCAGTTTTTAACTCATTTTATTTTTGCATTTGAAAAGATAATTCATCATAAAGGAGGTTGTATATGTACTTAAAATTCAAAAATGTTGAGAATTCCCTCTTGTTGTAGATAGGGGGAACTATCCCTTTTTTAGCCTTCTTATTTGAAGAAAATGAATAAAATATCTCAGACTTCACAAATCTTGAATGTAATTCTTATCTAATAAACTTTTCAAGGTAATTTGATTCTCTTTGTATTTTTTAACAGACCATTATAGGAGATTTTCATAAGGAACAGAAAAAGTTTGTTGAGGAACAGCATACAAAAAAATCAGGTATGGTATAGGTTTGTTGTACATGACTTACCTGCCAAATTTTATTGAGCACTTAGTACATGCCAGACACCACAATAAGACCCTGAGAATACAAAAATGTGTGTAGTAACGGCCTCTATTCTTTGGGTAGTGCAAAGACTAGTAGGGGAGATAAACCCATAAACCTTTGGGGTTTAAAGGAAGACATTGTTCCCCTTGGCTGGGATGGTGGGTGAGGTCAGCAGGTGATGTCCCCTCTGAGGAGCAGTACACTTCTTTATTGACAAATGCTTGTTTAAATGTTAGCAGTTATAGCCCTAGCTGGTTTGGTTTAGTAGCTAGAGCGTTGGCCTGCAGACTGAAGGGTCCTGGATTCGATTCTGGCCAAGGGCACGTACCTCAGTTGCGGGCTCGATCCCTGGCCCTGGTTGGGATGTGTGCGGGAGGCAACCAGTTGATGTGTCTCTCTCACATCAGTGCCCCCCACACACACACCTCTCTCTTCCACTTTCTCTGAAAAGCAATGGAAAAAATATCCTTGGGTGAGGATTAAAGAAAAAAAATGTTTGCAGTTATAAAATCTCAAAATGCCTACTTTTACCATTTAGTGGTGCTCAGATACAAAACTGGCCTGTCTTTGAATGTGACAAAAGTAGGGTAAAATAATTCAATCCATTTGGACAGTGCTACAGATTCAAAAAGAACTATTTAGTCCTGTGGCAAGTTCCCTTCAGGCATTGTTGTGCCTTGGTAAACTCCAAAGTATGAAGCTGCTCTCTGGGACAGATAAACTATGCAAATTAGCATGGCTTAGTGATTCATGGGAAGTGGTAAAATTGACCCTGGCTCAGGGACTTGGCTTAGGAGCTGGTTGGTGCCTCTGAGATAGGAACTGAGGCATGGGGTGAAAGGCTTGGAGGAGATTTTAGTTTTGAGGTGCTCATTAGACAGCCAGATGAGGGAAACATGTACAAAGACAGGGAAGGGAACTCATGTAGCTTATCAGGAAAATTTCATTCCTTTGTCACATGAGTCACATTTCAGGTGCCCAGTAACCACATGAGACTAGTGGCTTCCATATTGGACAGTGCAGGTCTAGAACATCTCCGTCATTGGAGATAGCTCTGTTGGTCAGCACTGCTCCAAATGAACTGAACAGGGTCCAATAAGCAGTTCATTTGTTCAAAGCATGGAGGAGAATTCCATCTGCAGATACAGAGTATTAGTCAAGTTGTGTAAAACCATGAGAATACTTGAGCTCCTCGATGAAAAGTGTGTCAAGCATGAAGAGAGATGATCACAGATCTGCAATGTTTAGGGGGAAGGAGGAGTAGAAGAGATTGACAGTTTCTAAGTGACTGCTAAGGGGCAGGCATTTTTTACAGAGTTAGCAAAAGTAGGTTTACAGTTCATATGGAAAATAATATAATAATTAATAAATAACAATACAAGAATAAACTGTTTCACGTACTCACAACTACAACCCTACTTTTGCTCCATCCTGTATATAACATCTCATTTAATAAAAGGAAAGACCAGCAAGGTTAAGTAATTGCTTAAGGTCGCTCAGCTGGTAAGTGATGAAACAAATCTGCCATCAAGACCAGTTCCCATTTACCCAAGAGAGAACAGCTAGGAGAGAGAAACAATGGAAGCCCAGAGAGGGGAGACTCTCCAGGAGATCTCGGTCAGCTGAGAGGTGCATTTGCAGTGAGCATAAGAAAAGGCACAATGCAAGTGCTCCACATTTGTCTGCTCCCTTAGTGGCCACAGGAACTCTGTGAAGTACTTGCCATTATCTCCATTCTCTAGATAAGGAAACTGGCCTAGAGACAAAAGAACTAAGAAGTATCCATGAGGTTGGACAACCAGGAGGTTTTTGGTCACTCTAAATAGAGCAGTTTCAGAGGAAGGGGGATGTGGGGGGTGGGGGTCTTATCCTTACCAGTAGCTTGGGCCTTGGGAGGACCTTATATGAGGATAAGTAGTGCTAGGAGGAGCTGCCCAGGGTGAATAGACTTAAAATGGAGACCAAAATGTTATAGTAAGTAGTATGAGAAAAAAAGTTTCAGAGAGTCTTTACCCTAATTTTATTTTACTTTTTAAAATTTTTTAAAATGTTTTTATTGATTTTAGAGAGAGAAGAAGGGAGAGGGATAGAAGCATCAATGAGAGAGACATCCATCGGCTGCCTCCTGCATGCCCCCCCACCGGGGATCGAGCCCACAACCCGGGCATGTGCCCTGACTGGGAATTGAACCAGGGACCTCTTGGTTCATGGGTTGATGCTCAACCATAGAGCCACACCGGCCGGGCTGCCATAATATTTTTTTAAAGTATGAAAATATGTTTATCTTATAATTAGCAGAATTTGGATTATAATTGCCACCATTTGCTTGTTTAGGATGAGCCAAAGAAAGAACTGGTATCTGTCTGTCTGTCCATGTGTTTATCCATGCATGCACATAAGTTTTCTGTCAGTTGGCATGCAATAGGATGTCTCTACCATTTGACTTTTGCAGCATAATAGTAAAAGGGATTATTTCTGCAAAAAATACGAGGACCCTCTGCTGTATATCTTCTGTGCTGACCACCCACCTCTATCACCTTAGCTCTGCCCTCTTGTCCTGCTCCAGGCTCAGACATAGAGCTGCTTCCTCTGAACACCCCCCCACACACACACAGACACACCACTGAACTCCTTCTAGTCCAAGATGGGCCCCCAAGTCACCACAGAAACTCCATGAGACTCACCTCTCCAGGTGGTTGCCATTTGTCATCTGGTATTAAATGGTGCTGAGTTGTAATCTCATTTTCTTGTGAGCCCCAGAGACAAAGGCTGGGTGTAAGGCATCTTGGTATTCCCAGCACTTCACTTCTAAAGGCTCAGAGGATTTGATCCCAGCCCCATTGTTTATTGCCTTCTGTTTGCCCATTTCTTTCACTTGCTTTCACTCCTGACAACTGTTTTCTCAATCACTAACTGCTTATCTTGCCGCCTCATCACCTGTCATGAGTCAAGTACAATAACTTTTTTATAAAAACTTTTACTTGGTAATAATTTCAATATACAGAAAAATTGCAACAATAAAAGAAGTACAGAGAATACCCATATACCTTCTACCCAGATTGTTAAAGTTTTCCAGCTTTAGGAAATTTAACATGAATATGATACTAATGTTCTAATTTTGTCATTGACCCAGTAAGGTCCTTTATACATTTTCCCCCTCAACACAGCATCTAGTCCAGGGTACAGTATTGCATTTTTTGTCATGTCTGTTAGTCTCCCTTAGTCTGGAACATTTCCACAGCCTTTCTTTGTCTTTTTTGACATTAATGGGTTTGAAGAATACCCCTCCTTTTTTTAAATTAAACAGACCGTTTCTCATTTGAGTTTTGTCTGATACGACCTTGCGGTTAGATTTTAATTCGATACAGATTATGCATTCTTGGCCAGAATACTGCATAGATGATGTGTCCTTCTCAGTGTATCACGTTGGGAGGCCCACAGTGGCCATCTCTCCCTTGTTGGTGATGATTTTGGTTACCTGCTCAAGTAATTTTTTACCAAATGCATACATGCATAAGATTCATGCATTAAGTCTGGGAATTATGATGAATGGTCATATTTGGAACTCATTAGTAAATTGCTAAAATGGTTATATGGAAACTTTCTCATTTTTTCAAACCACAATTGCAGTGTAACCTTTGTAACCTGTTTTTTCCTTTTCTTCTTGGCTCTTAAAAAACCTTTTAGAAGCAGCAGTGCCCCCATGGGTTGATAGTAATGATGAAGAAACAATTCAGCAACAAATTTTGGCCTTATCTGCTGTAAGTATCTTGTGATATCTTGTGTAGAAGTATTTCCTTCCTATCACGACTTTATCCTTAGCAGATGTTTTTCTTCTGTACAATTTTTAAAATCTTTTAAGACATTGGGAATGTAAACATCAACTTTCACTACTTTTTTTCACTAACTTTTTGTTTTAATTCTTATTTGCTGATTTTAGAGAGAAAGAGGAAGGGGGAGAGAGAGCAATCAGTTTGTTGTTCCCCTTATTGATGCGTTCATTGGTTGATTCTTGTGTGTGCCCTGACTAGGGATCAAACCTGCAACCTTGGTGTATCGGGACTATACTCTAACCAACTGAGCTACCCGGCCAGGGCTTTTTTCACTAACTTAATTTGCTTCTCCATAAGTTCTTTTTTCTTAATGAATAGAATAACCTATTACACAAAATTCTTTCAGCCTTAAAATAATTCTTTTGTTATTAAGAAGGATAATCTTTTGAAATATGTTATCATGCCCCGCCGGTGTGGCTCCGCCATTGAGTGTTGACCCATGAACCAGGATGTCATGGTTTGATTCCCGGTTAGGGCGCATGCCCAGGTTGCGGGCTCCATGCAGGAGGCAGCCGATTGATGATTCTCTCTTATCATTGATGTTTCTATCTGTCTCCTCTCTGAAATCAATAAAAACATTAAGAAAGAAAGAAATATGCTATACAAAGTTTCAAGACAGCATTCTGATTCTTCTGAATGAAATGATTATATCCTAAGTTTCTTTTTAACTGCTATATGTATTCGAAACTGAAATTGAAAGAAATAAAATTTCATGTGCTAGCCCACAAAAATTTTTTGGGACTTCAAAGGGAATGTGGCATTACCAGTTAACAGTTATGTAGACCTGACAGTTTAAGAAAACACTTTCACACACATTATCTCTTTTGAGCCTCACCGCACATCTGTGAGGTAGGCAAGGGCTTCTGTAGCCAATGTACAGGTGTGGGGATTGAGATTCTCAAATGTTACCCTCACTTATCTGTGTCTCCATTGGGCTGTGAACTCTTAGGGGCAGAAACTGGCTTTAATCTCTATTATAAGTACTGAGCACCCTGCCTGGCACAGGACTCAACAAATGGAGCTTTTTACTGTATCAGTGGTTTTCAAGCTTTGTTTTTAACCCACTTTTCTCTTTAACAGAAAGTCATAAATGGAACCTCAGTCTAGACAACAAATAAACTGGGCTTTACCTCTCTTCCATTGCCTTCCCCCAGGGCATTTTAAGGTTTTTCTTTCCATTAGTAAAACCTTTAAAGGCCTGAGCATCTGTTAGGAGTTCAGTGTGAGCACCATGTATTGTTTGCCATGTATAGCCACACTTGACACTGACATCACATACCTGCTTATCCTGGCAGTGAGTCAGTGTCATTTGAGGGCAAACATATACTCACCGGCCAACTCCCCCAGCTCCTTTGACCACCCCCCCAAACCTATTCCTCTGCTTATCTTCTCCATCTCAGAATACTGGCTCCAGTTATTCAGCAGTTTTTTGTTTTGTTTTGTTTTGTTGTTCTTGTTAATCCTCACCTGAGGATATTTTTTTTCATTGCTTTTTCAGAGAGTGGAGGGGGGGTGGCAGGAAACATCATATGAGAGAGAGACATCGACTGGTTGCTTCCCCCGTACGCTCTGACTGGGGGCAGGGAGCAAATGCACAACCCAGGTACATGCCCTTGACTGGGAATGGAACCCAACACTCTTTGGTGCAAAGGCCAACACTCTAACCAATGAGCCACACAGGCCAGTGCTGGTCAGTTTTTTCTAGTCACACAGCTAGGGGTCTTCCTTGAGTCATGCCTTCCCTCCCTCCTGCACCCCCCTTCCCCAGTCCTGGCAGTGCTTTGTTCAGAATATAGCTCTGATTCACTTCTCTGCTGCCACCACTGTGGTCCTAGTGCCATCATCTCCTACCCAAGGCACCCCAACTGTTGTCCCCTCCTTGCACCTTTCCAGTACAAGCTTCTTTCAGCAGCCAGAGGGGTCCACTTATGGCATGAATCTCTTCATGTCACTCCCCTACATAGACCCTTCTCATGGCATCTCATCTCTCATGACTAAGATCTAAACTCCCTCCGCAGCTTCTAAGGCCCTGGGTTATATATACCTCTCCTCCCTCGTGCCCCACTGCACTGACAGCCACTGTTTGTTTCTGGTGGACAACCAGACCCATTAGGAGGCTGCTATAAAAACCTTGGTGAAACACTGGGGACACTTTCAGGCTTTGAAATTTTTACATTGGACTGTAAAATAAATAAAGTCCATTTAGGCTCAGGTTTTTGCTTTATTAATATAAGAATTCTCAAAAAACAAAAATGGTTTAAAAATCCAACATGAGCAAGATGAGATGAAATTGGTGCATTTAGTAGCATCATAAACTGCTTTAATCTTTCTAGAGGAGAATTTGTGCAACATGTATTGAAATAATTCTACTCTTGGACCAGAAATGCCACTTCTAGTAATTTAGTCTAAAGAGATCACTTTAGAAGAGGATCTGCATCAGAAAAGATTAGAAGCAATGTGTTGACTACCGAGATGGACCTGGTTAAATAAATTCAGTATAGACATAGCTACTTCAGAGATGGGAAGATGTTTGTGATCCTGAGTGAAAAGGGGAAACAGGTGACAGACACTGTATGTATGTAGAGAGACATGTCCAGGAGGCTATTCATGGGATTGTCATGGATGGTGGGAGTTTTGACTCTCTGCTTGTCTTTTGTGTTTTGAATTTTTAAAAAATAGGTGTGTATCATATTTGCACAAAAAAAAAAAAAATTTTTTTTTTAAAGAAATAGAGTAAAAACAGTCAAACTTAATGGTTTGAGTAGTCCTCAACAGCAGCTTTTTGCCTTGATTGGTTTTGTTTTGTTAATCCTTACCCCAGGATTTTTTCCTTTTTTTTTCCCCCTCCATTGATTTTTTTTTAGAGAGAGTGGAAGCGAGGGGAGAGACAGAGAGAGAGAAATATCGATATGAGAGAGACACATCGACTGGTTGCCTCCTGCCTGCGCCGCAACTGGGGCCGGGGATCGAGCCTGCAAGCTAGGTACATGCCCTTGACTGGAAATTGAACCCGAGACCCTTCAGTCCTTGGGCTGACACTCTAACCACTGGCTAAACCGGTTGCTATGCTCAGTCTATAGGAGAGGGGGTTGATTTGGAGACATTCCTTTATACACTAAGTGGGAGTAATGGGCCATCTCAGAGGAATTCCAAGCTACCCTCATTCCCTAGGAAATGTGCCCTATCCAGGGAAGCTTTGCCTTTGGATTTTTCCTTTCATTTTCTTCTTGGCTAACTAAAGAGAAGTGGTCCAAGAGAAAGACAGTCACAGCTCTTCCAGGTTGGATGTAGTGGGCCCGGGTGCATTGAAGAGTCACAGCAGTGTCTTGTCGGAATTCCGTGTTATGTACTGACTGTGGGTCACAGGCCATTTGAGGGTCTTCTGTGAAGTAGATGCTTTCTTTAATACAGTCTTGGGTTAAATTTCTTTTTAATGAGACTCCAATTTTAATATGCTCATGACAAAATGTTTGTATGACATTTTATGTTATCAGTATGTTCACTGTACCTCATAATGGATTGTGGATTCTCTAACCGTTAGTTTAAGGCATCTAAGCCTGAGTGCAACAGTGTGAAGAATTCACTTAAAGTTATTATTTGTCGGGTGTTTTTTTTTTAATATGTCTTTTATTGATTTCAGAGAGAGAAAGGGAGGGGGGGAGAGAGAGAGAAACATCAATGATGAGAGAGTCATTGATCAGCTCTCTCCTACATGCCCCCCCACTGGGGATCGAGCCCAAAACCCAGGCATGTGATGTGCCCTGACCTGGAATCGAACCATGGTCTCCTTGATCATAGGTTGATGCTCAACTGCTGAGCCATGCTGGCCAGGCTGTCAGGTATTTTTAAAAGAAGACTAATATTCGGCAGGGCAAGGGAGAGTTGAATGGAGCTGGTTATTTCACTTTCCCTCTGTCCATTGTAGGTGTCCTAGCACCATGCCTTTCACATTGGAAACTTGCAGGAGGCAGTCTGCAGCAGTGAGCAGCTGAGAGGGTTGTGTGAGAAAGTTGGAGGTGCTGTATAAGTTCAGGGTGGCAGGATCTCTATATCTTGCTGTCCCTGTAGTGTTGTCACACCTGTGGCAGTATTCATCTTGCAGAGTAAAGTGAACATCCTACATTAAAATAGATAGAGCTTGTGAGATGCATAGGCAGCCCATTGAGTTTGCCGCTGTGCTAGAGTGGGAGGAGCACTCGACCCCGGAAGGGGGCCCTGCCACTCGCTATAGCACATACCCAACCATGGACAAGCCATTTTGCTTCCCTGACCCAGTTTCCTCGTCTGTAAAGTGAGGATGGAAGTGCTCGCTTCACAGTGTTGTGACAAAGAAGCGGGGGTGTCAGCTGGGGGCCCAGGCCCTAACACTATGGCTGAGCGGAGGTTTCTTGACTGAACCAACAATGAGCCTTTTCCCAGCCTGGCTATGCTCTGTGAAGAAGCTGCACTGTGTCTCTCTCAGTCACCATCACATTCCTGGGCTCTTGGTATAGGGACTGACCTGCGGCGCTTTGCAAAGATTTGTCAGGCAGAGCGTGGGCCTGGGCCTAGGCATTCTGTCAAGAGGTGTGGGACGAGAGCGTGGTCTGTACACACTTGAAAAATGAATTGCTCAGTGGGTTTCACTTTTCTGAAATCACCACCATGGTTAGCTGACTTCAACTTTGGGTTAGAATGTTTCTAAGATTATCTACACTAGTTTTCACATACCTAACAGTGCCCACTAAAACAAATGTGTTCATATGATTTCAAACTATATAATTTGAACTGATTGCATGATTGAATTTCCTGGCCTCCCACAAGGCTCTCCAGTTGAGAAAAATAATATGAAAGGATTGGTTGTTCTGTGCTGTCTTAATTGGACAGGTTAATGATAGCTCAGTGAACTCTGCGGCTGAAGTCTTTATTATTGAGTATTCAATATTCGTGAAATCAGTGATGCATTGTTACATATTAATTGCATTCTGTGGTTTTCCCCCTTTTCATCAAAGGACAAGAGGAACTTCCTTCGTGACCCTCCCATCGGCGTGCAGTTTCAATTTGACTTTGATCAGATGTACCCTGTTGCCCTGGTCATGCTCCAAGAGGACGAACTGCTGAGCAGGATGAGATTTGCCCTTGTTCCTAAACTGTAAGCACTGTGTTCTCGAGTCAGAGTAGCTCTGCTCACCAAATGTGTATTTGCCTTTTCTGATGGCCTCGGTGTTTGCACAGTATCAGGGAGAAATTGTGGAATGGGGCCAAGGACATTCTCTTCATAAAAGCGCGCTGTGTGGCCCTTCAGCAGCACACACATACATACACACCCCAAACACACACACACGGCAACACCCACCCACCCCCCCCCACCCACCCCCCACTATAGATTCAGAACCAAGAGTGGACTTTAGGGAAATTTGGGGTGGGGCTGAAATGTACTCTCTCATCCCTGGTTAGAAGGTAAAGTGCATTTAAGTTAAGGTCTGAGGCCCGTCAGGACCAGTCGTTGCTTTCTCTGCACTCTGCTCTGCTCCCCAGCAGCAGTGTTCTTGTCCTCCCCACCTGAGGCTTTTCCTCTGCCCGAAGGCCCTCTCCCCGCCCCAGGTCTCTGCCTAATGTCTTCTGTGACATGCATAATGTCTTCTGTGATGCACGCCTCACAGCCATCAGGAGTGGGCCCCCTTCTCTTCCCCTCTGCCACCACAGGCTCTTCCTCACCTTTTCTAATTCCAGTCCCTTGTTACGAATGTCACATTTTTAGAGTCAGCACCATTAGTATTCCTTTTTTTCTAGCACTTCGTTCTTATTATATGGATACTGTGTCTTACTGTTCTCCAAGGACATCAAGTGTAGTTTTCTTGAGATAACCCTTTTCTCTCTGTTCTTTTCTGTGAATTTTTGTGTTCTCTTTGGGCTCTGTCTTTCATGTTGCAGGCTTTTCTTTACCCATCCTTTGGATGAAGGTGCCATGCTGACACGTGGTTGGGGCTGTATGTTCCCATAGGTCTTATTATTCTGCAGGCAGAATAACAGGGAGAGCCTGGCCCGTGGGGCTTCCATATAGCATTCCATCCCCATTTTCAACTGTGCCAGCCGACCCTGAGTGCAGAGTGGCTTAGCTTATAGTGAACCTTCAGTCTGTGCTGTGTGGGAACACAGTTCCTGACTGGAAGGGCAGCATGGGAGTTAGGGCCATCTCACTGTTCCTTGAGGGCCTCTCCACTGCTCCTCCTGTCTTGAGCCAAGACTTGAAACAACAGTTATATAGAATCCTTTATTTTTTTCTTTTTAGTAAAACTCTTCTCTCCGTAATTACTAACATATTGGTGATGAATTACTATTATGCTCACAAAACCCTGCAAGTTGGATTTGAAGTTCTTTTATCTCAGAATTTGAGGTTATACCTATTTTGAATAGCTGCCTCTTTATGAGAGAAGAGCAGCAAAGCTCTGGGGTCCAGGTGGGCTTTGTACCTGAAGGCTCCATCAGTTTGAAAGCCATTGGAATAACCCGGGCCATGCAGTGTGTTCTCTGCTGGCACTCTGGGGACTGTCCTGAGGCGCTGGGACATGTGGCCTGGGGTACTCCTGGCAGGCATGTCACTGTCCATAGTTTCCGTTTCTGACAATTCTAGACACTCTCTCACTACTGAGAGTAATTTTAGATTTTTTTTAAAGCTTGGAGAATTGGTATTTGGCAAATAGTATTTCAGATTTCTCACTGGCTAATAAACTGCGCATTGAGTAATATAATTCCAATTTTCTACTGATAATTCTGTTAGGGATGCTTTAGAAATTAGGCTTGGTTTTACAAATAAGTCGTTATCTATTAGAAATGCTTACTGCAGTATTTATGGATGATAAAATATGATACTGTCATTGCCTTAAAATTTCCCAACCCTCCCCCCCAAAGAAAAGCATTGTGTGCAGGGGAAGAGGCATAGATGAAGCATGACTTGCAAAATGGGGGAAGTTCTTAAAGTTAGGTCATGGGTACATGGGGCTGCTTTGTTCTGGTGTCTCTACTTAAGTTGAAATTTCCATAATAAAACAAGCCCTAGATGGTTTGGCTTAGTGGTTAGAGTGTTGGCCCTCAGACTGAAGGGCCCCAGGTTTGATTCCAGCCACGGGCACGTACCTCAGTTGCAGGCTCCATCCGGGCCCTGGTCAGGGCTCATGTGGGAGACAGCCAGTCGATGTGTCTCTCTCACATCGATGTTTCTGAAACTCTGTATCTTTCTCCCTTCCACTCTCTCTGAAAAACAATGGAAAAAATATTCTCAGGTGAGGATTTAAAAAAAAAAAAAAAATGAGCCATCACACATAAACAAGGACTTCTGGACTTTTCCTTCTGACATGCAGAAATGAAACTTTGATAATTTGAGATACTTTTTCTGAACAGAAGCCATCACTAAGCAGGAACAATTTAGAAAAGAAAACAGCCCGGCTGGGCATGGCTCAGCGGTTGAGCGTCGACCTAGGATCCAGACAATTGGGGTTTGATTCCCGGTCAGGGCACATGCCCAGGTTGCTGGCTTGATCCCCAGTCGGGGGCGTGCAGGAGGCAGCCAATCAATGACTCTCCCATCATTGATGTTTCTATCTCTCTCTCTCCCTCTCCTTTCCTCTCTGTGAAGTCAATAAAGATATATTTAAAAAAAAGAAAACAAACATTTTCATTTTCTCTGTATTTCAAAACACCTTTTAGTGTGTTAGCACTTCTCTGTGACAGCCGTGCTGGCTAGAGACAGGGCCCTACTGGTGCATCAGAGGCTCCCTCTGAGGCCTTTACTCTCATGACAATAGGGAAATCAGAGTCCTTTCCTATGGCACAGCCTTGGACATATACCTATTGTTTCCTAAAGGCTGTTCACAGCATACTAATGCCTTAAAATAGTCCTTGGAATATAAATGGTCAGATAAATGTTTGGGAGTTGCTACATTGGATGGATTTTTATTGAAAGGCTTCTTAGAACCTTTACTATGTCCTCTGCATTGTGACTCTCTCCAGAGGGTAACTGAATATTTCTGCAGTGTGCCTGTGACCACTTCCTCTTACGTCAAGAGGGGAAGGACTCTAGAAAAAGAAAACAATCCAGATGTTTGTTTGTGTGTTTATTTGCTTGTCTTAAATATGTTTTTATTGATTTTAGAGGGAGAGGAAAGGAAAGGGGGAGAGAGAGAAACATCGATCGGCTGCCTCCTGCACACCCCCCATTGGGGATTGAGCCCACAACCCACGCATGTGCCACCAGGAATCGAACGGGTGACCCCTTGGTGCATGGGACAACGCTCAACCAACTGAGCCACATCGCCAGGGCTAGATGTTTGTTTTTATTTAGAGTGCAAACATTGCCCATGATCCACTGTAGACAGATAGTACTCTCTTCATTTTGGACATTTCACAGGGCTCAGAATTAAAAGTGACCTTGACAGTATTTAGGTCGCCCATTACTTCATGGGAAAGGTAATCTCACTTTTGTGGCTTTTTTTAAATCCTTATCCAAGGATATTTTTTCCGTTGCTTTACGGGGGTGGGGGGGGGACATCGATGTGAAAGAGATATCAATTGGTTGCCTCCCACACGTGCCGTGACTGGGGCCAGGGATCACGCCTGCAACCGAGGTACATGCCCTTGGCCAGAATCAAACCTGGGACCCTTCAGTCCACAGACCGACACTCTAACCACTGAACCAAACCAGTTAGGGCTCAGCTTTCATTTCAAAAGCAAATGAGAACCTTCTTGGAGCCTCCCTCGGATTTGCAAATGCCCCTAAAAATCATACGCTCCAATCTCCATGCAACAGATAACCCCTGCATGCATCTGTGTGCACGCATGCTCAAATGTGTTGTTTGTCTTTAAAAGTGTGAAGGAAGAAGTGTTTTGGAGGAACTACTTTTACCGTGTGTCCCTGATCAAGCAGTCAGCCCAGCTCACAGCCCTGGCCGCCCAGCAGCAGGCCTCTGGAAAAGAGAAGAGCCATGGCAGAGAGGATGCTTTGCCACTGACAGGTATAGTCAGAGAACTCTCTGTGAAAAAGAGAGTTACTTTAAAAATATTCTTAACTTCGAGAACCTCATGAGCTTGTCATCTTGTATGTACTAGAAATGTCATTGTCATCTTAGGGAAAATTCTTCTTTCCAGAGGAAATATTCATTCTTTTGTTGCCCTCTATCTCACCTCACTCAGAAGTCTTCACCAAGCTTTCCTTTACTTTGCTATCTTTTTCTCATTCTTCAGTTTTTTTTATTTCTTTTTATTTCTCCCTTGATCACCATTTTCCCACCTCTTTCATTGCTCTTTACCATGTGACTTTTTTTTAAAAATATATTTTTATTGATTTCAGAGAGAGAGGAAGGGAGAGGGAGAGAGAGAAACATCAATGATGAGAGTCATTGATCAGCTGACTCCTGCACGCCCCCCACTGGGGATCAAGCCTGCAACCCGGGCATGTGCCCTGACCGGGAATCAAACTTCGATCTCCTGGATCCTAGGTTGATGCTCAACTGCTGAGCCACTCCGACCGAGCACCATGTGATTATTTTTATACCTTCTGTCCTACACCCGTTTCTCAATATTCCATTCAACTAAATGTCTCCCCAGTGCTGTAGTCTGTAGAGCAGAACTAAGCTCTGTTCCACTCCAAGTTACAAATACCCAGCTCAGAGCCAAGCACCATTAAATTACACATTTGACTCTTATTGTGACAGTTTACCTCTGGTTGTTGGGGAAAGTGTTTTATAATATCAGCAATGATTTAATATCTGTAAGAATAATTAAAATAAGAAGTATGTTTTGTTATATTTTTAACATTTAATAAATACCTGCTCTGTATAGATACTATTTACAACTGGAGACTTTTCCAGTCATGCAATTTTAAATAATTACTCAAAACAGTGTGTCCTGAAGCTCAGGTTATACAGACCATTAGTATAATGAAGTTGCTCTGCGCAGTGAAATTTGGCATTTTACATATAGGTATTTACATGAATCCCAAGTGTCTGTCATTCTTTAGTATTTTCTTTCATCAATTTTATTGGAAAATGCCATTTTACCAGATACCGCCTATGTAACAAAAAGGGCTTAGGACAGGGTTCATTAAAGGTTGTATATCTAGTGTTTATGAGATAGCAAATGCAGCTGTGAGAAAAGGAGAAGCTGTGACTGAGCATTGCACTTTACTTTGAACTTTCTAGCGTTTGTGACAAAGGGAAAACTTGGTAATTCAGTCCTCATCCTAATTTTGCTAACTGAAGTCAAAAGTTATTTCCTGCTGGCAGTCTTGTATAAGGGGCATCGGATATGATGACATAATAAAAATATCCCCAAAAGAAAGAGGTTGAGGGTGGTTTCATCTGGCTATTTCTTGTAATAATGTAAAAACTGAAAGTATAACATTAAAAGTTCATTTCTGTAAATTATTTAGTATCATCATACTTGTGGATTTTTTAGTTGTTATTATTATTTGTATTCAGAATTGAATCAAGCAATTATTGTCTCTTTTATTCTCACTTCTTAGAGGCAGTACGGCCCAAAACGCCACCTGTCGTAATCAAATCTCAGCTTAAAACTCAAGAGGTAATACAGTTTTACATTGTACCTAGTAGTTGATGTCTGGAAATGAAGTCACTCTGTGTTAATAATCTGAGATACCTATTCAAACGACTTATAAATACAGGTCTTACCTGTTCTGAAGAAGAGGGGTCCAGTACTTGAATAGTTAAGGACCTACAGCTCAGATTCGAGGCCATTCCCTGGCATAAATCATTCTAGATGTGCTCATCGGGGATTGGACAGAATGATTGGACTGATCCAAACCGTGAATGAACACAGTAGATTCAGGTTGTAACTCATTTAGTTACCAACTAACTGTGCAGGTTAGAAGGTTGGAGAGCAGTGATTATTGGACTAGCAGAGGAAGGAAACAAAAATGATGCTGCATTAAATTGTGAGATGACCATAAACAAGAGGTGTAGCCTGTAAATGTCGCTTAGAAAGCCATTTCCAGAGCGTATTTGTTGTATTTCAGGATGAAGAGGAGATCTCTACCAGTCCAGGTGTTTCTGAGTTTGTCAGTGATGCCTTTGATGCCTGTAACTTAGATCAGGAGGATCTGAGGAAGGATATGGAGCAACTGGTGCTTGACAAAAAACAGGAGGAGACAACCGTACTAGAAGGTATAAAACAAAACAACTGTTCTATTCCCCAATTCTGAAGTTGATTGTAGAAGGTTGTTATTATGAAGCATATATACAAAAAATATGCTGTAGCTTTTGTTTCTCTGTCCACCAGAAAAAGGACTCTAGCACACATAACTGGACCTCATACCCTCTGCCCTAAATATCCACAGAAGCGTAGAGAGGAGAAACTGAGACCCGGTGATGCGTCCCGGGCCTCTCAGCCCGAGGACAGGTGGCCAGGACGGGGGAGAAAGCAAAGCAAGTACACCTTTCACGTGAAGACATTGCCCTCTGGCACTCTGCTTTAAAAGCAAGCATCCTCCTTGGCTTTATGCTGGTATCTAGAAGCTGCTGTGTGCCACAAGAGCATAGCTTCTGAGAAGAAGCAGGCTGCCTCTAAAATGGTAATTTAGAAGAAAAATGCAAGCAGGGGGTTGCTTTCTTTGACATATCAGGACAAATTACTGGCTTTCTATGGGATGAAAAGCAAAAGCCTGGGCTCGTCATCAGATGCAGAGTGTTTCCTGAAGCCTTCTGAGACTTACAATTTAGGGAGTCAGCTGTTTCCATAGTTTGTGCTGAGAGCACTGGTCAAAAAACTGGCCAGCTTCCCCCAGGCTACCTCCTGGCTGCTCCAGAGAGCTGTTCGTTCTCTGAATCCCTGCCCTACTTGTAATTTGTGCCACTTAATATTCTTTTCTATAGTACTTGTCTTGGCCCCCCAGCTAAATTGTAAGTTCCTCAGGGGCAGTTGTACCTTCTTTGGTTGTCCTCCACAGTACCTAACATGGAGCCTGGCACTCAGTAAGCAACTAATATTTCTGGAATTGATTGATTGTTACACAGCACACTGTTTTTTCCCTTGAGGTCACTGCTGCAAAAGAATTTAAACATTTGGTTATTGTTTTCTCTATAGCTATTAAGTTTATTTATTTTTAAAAGTTGAACATGAATTTAGACTTTAGTTTTTAACTAGCCAGTTGGTTTGTTTTTTCTTCTCACCATTTTATAACACTAGCAGATACCTTATCCTTTACATACATATACACATATGTACACACACATATACATGCACAGGTGTATTAAGTGTCTAAGCAGAAAGTTGCAGCTCTAAATCTCAACACGGAAGACCACTGCGAGAGCTCACATGGAGCCCATGTGAGGGGCCAGGCTTCAGCAAGAGACCACCTGACTTCCAGTCCTGGTGTCTCTTGTAATTCTAGGGAGACTACTGCTAAAGTGGTTTAAGCACAGACTGTGGAACCTGGGACCTGCAGATGTGGTTCCATCGTATGTCTCACTGTCAAGCTGTGTGATCTTGGGCAAGTCCCTTAACCTCTCTCAGCCTCCATTTCCCCATCTGTAAAATGTATATAATAGTGGTGTCTAGTCCATGGATTATTCTAATGAAAAAAAAGCGATGTGTAGAGAGTGGTTAGTTAGTGCAATGCCTGGCTCAGTAAGTGCTCAAGAAATGTTCACTGTTTTTGCTACCATTATCATCATTGTTAGTGGTAAAAATTAATTTGCAACCAAAATTAATTATTAATTATCCAGTTAAGCTGAAGGAAAAGAAGAGGTCTAGGTAAAGCAAAATAACACCCCAAATTTACTGACGACACCTGATACCTTTGGTTCTACATTTAACAAATTTCTCTTTCTAACCCTATTTCTCTTGGTTACTGTTAAAATTTGTTCCGTTTTTCTGAGCACACATGGTGAAGAAGCCTGAGATGTTCAAAATGACGATGGCCAGGACTTACGTCGTAGTTATAGTTGACTGAATTGTTAAAGCCAGCATGGTGAATTCAGAGAGAATCTTTTCCTTCTCATCTGTTTCTTTTAGAGGATTCTACGGATTGGGAAAAAGAACTGCAGCAGGAACTTCAAGAATATGAAGTGGTGACAGAATCAGAGAAACGAGATGAAAACTGGGATAAGGAAATAGAGAAATTGCTGCAGGAGGAAGATTAACTGTTGACTGAAATAAGTCCTTAACATTCTGTAACTGACATTAAATTCTAGCTGGTAAAACTTGCTCAATCAAAAGGCACAAAAAAGTATAACAAGTATTCTTTTTTCACGTTGAAACTTGCCTCTTTTAAAAATATATAGAGCAGTTATTCTAATAATCAGAAAGGGATGTTTTATGTAATATTTCTTTAATATAAATCTAGTTAGAGATGTTCTTATAGTCAGTGTGGATATCTTAGTCACAGAAACACAAGTAAAATTTTAGAGTACTGTTTTCCTTGCGGTCAAAAACATATTCTTCGATTGTGGTTTTCTAGACATTTGTACTTCTTGTTGCACTTTTGTTGATACATGTATGTTAAAGTATTTAATGGATTGATAACTATCAAAATGACCAAATTGTACCAAAGAACTTAAGAGGAAGCACTTTCGAAACTGTTTTCTTGGTAAGTATTTTCTACAATTCCATCTGGAAGCCAAAAGATAAAATAACCATGTTGATTTTAATGGTATAAATATCACACAGTTCGCCCTGGCCGGTGTGGCTCAGCTGGTTGGGCATCATCCCTGCACCGAAAGGTCTCCAGTTCAGTTCCCAGTCAGCGCACGTGCCCGGGTTCAGGGCTCAATCCCATAGGGGGCTTGCAGGAGGCAGCCGATCGATGTTTCTCTCTCCCTCTCCCTTCCTCTCTAAAAATCAATAAAAAAATCTTTTTAAAAAATCACAATTTGACATTGAGAAGCACTGTACAAAAATATTTTTTCTCTGGGGCCTTTTCATTCTTTCTCATTTGTTTTTAACTATACCACAGTTAATACTGTTTTCCTAAACTTCACATCATAGCTTTTGTAAAAAGCAGGGCCTCTCATCCTTTTTGTATTAATGACCATCAAAAGCCTGTTCACCTTAAAGTCTTTTGTTTTTATTTAAATTGCCACCACATATAAATAGCTTTGTTTGTATTAATTAAACTGTCTTTATAAAATTGTGTTTCTCTGAATACAACTTATGGAACTTCATTGATCAGTCCTCTTTGCATTCTGCTAAACTAGACGATGCTTATTTTAAAAGAACAAGGTGGCTTAACTTCCAAGGCATTTGCTTCCCAAACCGTTCATATTTTTCAAGAGCCTTTATTTCATAAGGGGGAATAGAATTAAGACAATTCTTTATAAGAAAAATGTACGTATTTTTATTCTTGACCCCATAAAAATTAGTCTGTGGTCCTCTGACAAAGGTATAGTCAATGAGAGAACTGAGTGTGGATCCAAGCGTTCATTACTCTTAAATTTGTAGTGAATGAGCCAGACTGTCATCAGCTAGGATGACTTGGATTGTAGCAATAAACTCACAAACTCATGAAACCACTGACCACCGTTATCAAGAGATTTCCACTGTGGTGCCACAATTGCTAATTACTGAGTTTGGGTTCACAGATGATGCCTGGCAACTTCTGAAATAATCCTATTAACGAGAAAGGTTTATTTGTTTAAACAGTTTGCTGGAGAGAAAGAAACATATTAAATGTTCTTAAGTTGCTAAAAATCCTAGATGTATGCAGAAGGATATGGCCGTGCTTGGTTCTCAGTATAGGCACGAAAATCTTGTTGATGAATGTTGAATAAGTACCAAAAAAAGGTTTCACAGAAAGTTAAAAACCTAAAATGACAATAGGAGTATGTTATTACTGTCAACTTTATGTGATACTCATTGCACTTAAAAACACCCTCATTGTGCATTGCCCCGTGAAAAATAAAGATAAAATAAGACTTTATACACAGCATAAAAATAGGCTATACTTTTATGGGTTCATCAAGGAGAGTAGAATGTTTGCTTTTGTAAATTATACAGGTAACTGAAGTGTTATTCCTTTAAAGGGCAAAATAAGCTCTAGCCAGTTTGGCTCAGTGGTTAGAGCATGGGCCCTTGGACTGAAGGGTCCCGGGTTTAATTCCGGCCAAGGGCACATGACTTGGTTGCAGGCTCAATCCCCCACCGAGGCCGGGGCGTATTCGGGAGGCAACCAATCGATGTTTTTCTCTCTCTCTCTCTCCCTCTCCCCCCCCCTCTGAAAAGCAATGGAAAAAATATCCTTGAGGGAAGATTTTAAAAATTTTTTTAATAAAGGGCAAAATAATTTACAACTATATTTGGTGGAAAATTTCTGAGTATTACATGTCTGGGGCTTAGTGAACAAGGTACGCTGAGCATAAAGACATTTAGGCTTCACAGTGTTCAAATATGAACATGCTTTATCACACTCTTCACTGCTGGCTCAGGAACCGTCATGAACGGCCTGTCCTGGGAGTTTGTTAGAAATGCAGGGTCTTGGGCCCCACCCCACACCTACTGGTCCAGACTCCATGGTACCAAGACCCCTGGGGATTACAATGGACTTTAGGGGGCAAAACAGGCTGGACTAATGTACTGATGCAGCTGAGAATTCTGGTGCTTTTTACCCAGCCACTGGCATCCTTGGCTGACAGTGTCTTTCTAGTTACAAGTGCCGCCTCTACTGTTCCAGTCGGTACTCACTGCCCACTTCCCTTTCCACACTGCCAAAGTAAGAGGAACCAAGTCCCCTGGGAGAACACACAATCCTGCAAAATCGGATATTTCAAACACCACATTTCAAAGGAAAATGACACTACGAAGCACAGAGATAAGGCGCTCAGAAACATTTTACACGTTTGAGACCTTTCTCTGAGCAGCTCAGGTGGCACCTGAGTGCTGACGTGCCCTGAAGGCTGTAAATGATGAATGGCCTCCTATGTGGCATGTTTATGCACATGAAATCAAATAACAGAAATAGTTGAGAGGTAGTAGAGCATCAGACTAAGTCTTTAAAGCCTGCTTTAGGTGCATGGAGCAATGTAATACAAGAAGTAACAATATCCATTTATTTACGGTCACAGCAGTTTGTGGCAAGCATGTCAAATCCTCAGCTGATGTGGCCAGTCTTAGCAGGAGGTTGTGCTCTGCTAGGGCATACTCGGTTGCAATGTCAGGATGTCCTTATACTCAAAAGTGGGAAATCTCAATTTGTAATTTGTGAAATGTTAAACTAGAGAAGCTTTTAGGAGATAGAGCAGCAGTTAGACTTCTACTCACAGTGCTTTCATATGCCCTATAACCAAGATAGTTTTCCACAATCAAAATAGTGCTACAAATAGGATTTTTAGAACATATTAAAGGTTTCTCAAAAGAAAACATGATTGCATTCAACTTGCAATATTTTATTTGCCTCCTTGACTGCTTTGCTACAAAACCCAGGACTCTGAATGTGCTTCTATAAATAATATGGTTGCTCTTCCTGGTAATAGATTTTTTTCTCCATTTTTAAGTAAATACTTTTCAACTATAAAAATTGGGTGAATTTAATTTTAGCAAATTTTTTTAGCTTTTAAAAACGTAAGTGGTAGAAATTTTTATATAGTTTATATAATCAGTTTTATTCAGAAGAAAACAGGCCATTTTAATGAATGATTACTTCTATAGTCTACATTGATAAGAAAAAATTACAAAATGCATGTTACAGTACCCTAAAATGATGACAAATATATCCGTCAAGCTTTAATCACATGCAGTTATATATTTCTTATAAATCATCAAATTATCTGGTCTTCACACTAAGGGATTTGTTTAGATAAAGGCATTTGTGATTTCAGTTATTAAACTATGATTTTTTTTACAGCCTTCAGTGCATTCTGATTTATTTCCAATATGGAAAACTTTATTTATTCCAAATGAATATGGTAAGATATGTTATAATGGTTTTTCCTGAATAACTAAAAGTTCTATTCTGGTAAAGAGGGCCTGCAAATATTTCAAAGTTTTCTGGTATGTAGGCTCCTATTGTTAGAATTAAACCTGCCTTGAGATAGTGTTAAGTCTTAACACATTTTACTTTCATTGTAGACTTCTACTCAAATGCAGTGGGTTGTCCATAATAAAAGGTCATTCTAACCCACAGTCAGTAGGTCTTTTACTCAGACTTTTTGTGGGATTGTTCCCTCCTATAGTGATGATATACAGGGGTGGGCAAAAGTAGATTTACAGTTGTAATACAGATAAATAATACAATAATTAATAAATAATACAGGAATAAGCTCTGTGTTTCATGTTCTCACAACTGTAAGCCTACTTTTGGCCACTCCATATATTGATCTGTCTTGCTCTTTCCTGATAACTGTGATGAGTACTGACTGCTTTCTGCTGGTGAGAGCTAACGCTCAGCAAGATTAACCAGAACCTGTAAGAATGAAGCCCCTTTTCACCCTGGCCAGTGTGGCTCGGTGGTTAGAACGTTAGCCTGCGCACCAAAGGGTTGCAGGTTCGATTCTTGTTCAAGGGCACAAACCTGAGTTTCGGGTTTGCTCCCCTCCCCTGGATGCGGCACATGGGGGAGGCAACCAATGTGTCTCTCACATCGATGTTTCTCTCTCCCCCCCTCTTCTCGCCTCCCTCCCTCCCTCCCTCCCTCCCATTCTCACTAAAAATGCAAAAGGCATGGAAAAAATATCCTCAGGTGAGGATTACCAAAAAAAAAGAATTAAGCCTGTTCTCAATAAAACTGGAAAAAAATTAAGCCTGTGAACTAGTAAATAGAGATAATAGTTCAATTCATAATGGAGAATTTTGGTTGCTGCTAAAGTCTCCACGTTATAATCATAATAATAGCCATTAAGTGCCTAATACTATCTGCCATTACTGCACTTAGACACTAATCTGGATAGAGCAAAATGGCCATATCACACAACAATTTAATTCATGGAGATTACTGCACGATATAAATGTGATGTGAGAACTGAGCTAAATTGTATGCCCCTATCAAATGAGTGCTGCACAAGAATACAATATAATGCCACTAGCAAAATTAATGTAAAGTGTTCCTTGTCAATCAAATTAACAATGCATGCTTGTGAAATTAAGGCATGAAAATAGACACCACTCAAAATCTGGACAACACAAGAATAATTTCATAACAAGAACATGGGCCCAGCCAGTGTGGCTCAGTGGTTGAGCATCCGCCCATGAACCAGGAGGTCAAGGTTCGATTTCCAGGCAGGGCACATGCCCTGGTTGCCAGCTCTATCCCCAGTAGGGGGCATGCAGGAGGCGGTAAACCAATGTTTCTCTCTCTCCCTTCCTCTCTCTCTGAAATCAATAAAAATATTTTTATTTATTTTTTAATCCTCTTCTCTGAAAAGTGATATTTTTTCCATTGCTTTTCAGAGAAGAGTGGAATCGAACCCGAGACCCTTCAGTCCTCAGGCCAATGCTCTAACCACTGAGAAAACTGGCTACAGCGATTTTATTTTATTATTTATTTATTTATTTTTTTAATGCTGAAGCCCAAGCCCCACCCCCAGAGGGACTAATTGGCCTGGAGTTTAGCTCTGAGCGTAAGATTTTTTAATAAACTCCCTGAGTCGTTCTGATGGGCAGCCTGGACTGCAAAGCTCTGAGTCCAAAAGAAGGAGGCCCTAGGAAAAAGTCAGGTTTGCTTGGGCAAGATATTCCATCAGGGATGCTCAGCCTGCTTCCTTCGTAAAATGAAAGGGTGGGATTGCATGTTTTTTAAGGTCCATCCCATGGCCTAAATACCACCCTATTTAAAGAGGCCTTCGTAAAATAGGTACTATTTTAATTCTGTTTTCAGTGTTTTTTAATTTTCTGAAATGTAACATCTTAGACTTTCAGACTGAATATGGCAGATTAAATATATGCATTTATCTCCACTTCATCCACCAGCCCCAGTAAATTAAAGGAATAAAAAGAAAAGGTATAAATTCATAATAATGACAAAAACAGGAGAACAAGCAACAGCAGCCAGGTTTCAGATATTTGGATGCTTCAGAACCCTGGAAAGGCTAAGGAATTCTGGAGGTGTACTACTTTCACGGCCAAGGAAACATTGGTATCAGGGTGGGTAACTAGCTGTCTCTGCCACAATTTAAAACCAAAATTCAAGAAAGAAGGCAGCCCTGGCTGGCTTGCTCAGTGTTTAGAGCAGCGCCTCCTGGACTGGAGGGTCTCTGGTTCGATTCCCAGTCAAGGGCACGTACCTTGGTTGCAGGGTCAATCTCTCACATTGATGTTTCTTTCCCTCTCTCTCCCTCCTCCCTCCCCTCCACTCTCAAAAAAAAAAAGAAAAATCAATGGAAAATCCTCAGATGAGGAATTAAAAAAAAAAAAGCAGTTATTAAGTATGTTATGAGATACAGAAGCAAAGAGATGAAACTGTTAACAGTTTAAAATGGCAGTTCCTGGGAAGTGAGAATTGGGGATGGGGAAGGGCAAGTCGGGGGTCTACTGCTTTGCCTTGTGTCACTGGACTTCTAAATTTAAGTATATGCACCTTTTCGATTAAAAAGGAAAACTTTTTAAAAGCTACTTGTGACAAGGGTATGGGGAAAGGTAGGCAAATACTGTAGATAGGAATGAAAATTTGTTAAATCTTTCTGAATGTCAATTGGGTAATATGGATCAAAATTTTAAATGTCTGGAACATTTTGCACAGCATTTCCACTCGAGGAATTTATTCTAAGGAAGTAATTGGACAAACGCTGCTTTAATTATAAGAAAAAATGGAAACTACTTACATGCCCTACACCAGAATCTTGATTTGAAAAGTCATGTCTCATCCAAACAATGGAATTACACGCGGATATTTCAAATGATGGATTTCACACCCACCACAGGGTCAAAATGTAAAAGTCTGAAAATGGCAAGAGTTGGTGAGCATGGGAAACAATGGGAAAGCTGATATTCTGCTGGTGAGAACACTCTCACGCTGATACCATCTGTTCCAGAAAAAGCAAACATTGGCATTACTTAAATGAAAAGTTGAATATGCACTTCTCTTTGACCAGCAATTCCTCTCCCGGGGAGCATAAAATGATATAATTATGAAGAAAACCACCATTATGTAGTTAAATGGAAGGATATACACCCATGTGCAGCTAGGTGACACGTGCAAGAATGTCCATAATAGTGTCCTAGTGGCCTCAGGCTGCACCCAACCAACACGTCCAACAACAACGGCTACACAGTCATGTGAATTAATCTACGAATCTCACGAATAGGTTGCGCAAGAAAAGCAAGGCCCAAAAGAACAGAATGGCTCTACCCACTTAAGCTCCAGAGAAAAGGAAAAGGAAACTATGAACAATTAAATGAGAAGAGGGGCCTACCACCCAAGTAACATAACTACGGAGCCAGAGTAAAAGGAGGGGCTTTACCGCAACGACGGGCGCTGCCTAAGAGGGGGAGACAGGGTGCGTGACCCCACCCGCAAATCACACGCAAAAAACACCCTCGCAGAGCAAAAGCCCAACGCGCTCGCACTTCACAGACGTTTCCAGTAAAAGGCGAGAGGCTGAGTTCTGGGAATAACCGCCACAGCGTTCGCCGCCGGCGAAATAATTGCAAGGAAAACGCCACTCCTGGTTCAGCGAGGGTGAAGTTAAACTCAGTTTGGGGCCAGCTCTTTTAATCAGTTGGGTCAAGAGAGGTCTGGTTCTTTGAAATATTAGGTTGAAAAGAAACCGACGATTTTTAACTGGAAACTGCACTGCGTGCAGCGCGGCGCTGGCCATGCAAATGAGCTGAGTCATCGCGCCGGCCCGCGCCGCGGCGGGGAAAGGCCGGCCGGTCGCCGGGGTCCCGACTTCACCCGTGGTGTTCTTCGAGGCTCTGAGGGTGATGTCTCTCGGATAAAGGAATTTGTTGACCGTTTAAGAAACTGATGTCGGAGCTGTGTGTTTGACCTGAGAGAACGTTCACGATATAGTGTTAAATGAAGTATAAAAGGCAACTTAAAAACATATGTTTAATACCTCTACACGTTTTCTTCCAAAAATGCATGTGTGTGTGTGTTGGGCGTGTATCTGCATACAAAAATGCTTACACCAAAATGTTATCGGTAGCTATGTCTTTTTAAAAATTCATTTTTAAAAAAATCCCACGACCATTGTTTATTATAAAGGTGAACCATGTGGGCTTATGGGTAGATTTCTGGGAGCAGGAGCACCAGGACCTCCGAACTTTCTGGATTCGCAGCGATGGGGATCAGCTACCAGCAGGGTCGGGTCACACGGAGTGAGGATGTCTTTGAGGTCCTTCTGGGAAGTCTCACCCATCTGATGGGAAAGACCCACTCTCACTCACGTGTATGGTAATAGGCCACCAGGCTTTTGGAGACACACTGACGGATTGCGTCAATCTGGGCCACATGACAGCCACCCTTCACGTGTACCCTGATGTCCACGCCAGCAAATTGTTCCTAACGCAAAAGCAGAGCAGGTTCCGGTGGCTCCCACTGCACCCCCAGGGGCCGCCCGTTGACCTCGATGAGCCCGCGGCCCGTCTGCAGTTCGCCACCTCTGTGGCTGTCCCCTTACTAGTCCAGAGGCCTGCACGCACCGCAGAGGACCCGGTGGACAGCATGGCTGGCGGGCGGGCACGAGAGATCCTCACTGCGGGGGGCCCACACCGGAAAAGCTTTTAAAATTCTTTATTTTTGTCTATGTTTTCAGAAACTTCTGTGCTTCAATAATGATTTCATGACAAGGGGAAAAAATTAGAAGGGAAAAATAATAAACATAGAAAAGCCAAAATGATTTTTTAAAAGATTTGATCGAGGGGAAAAAGGAGGCCCCAGTAATATTAGGAATGAGAAATGGGATATAACTAAAGATGCAAAAGTGTAGTCAACACAACTGGCTTCCTATCCAGTGTCATTTCTCTTCTTCCCTAGTGAGTGTCTGTATTAAAGGGACAGCAATGTGCTCAGACTGGAAGAGTAAAACTACATTTCCTAGTGTCCCTAGCAGGCGTAAGTAAAAGTTTGTGGGGAACTTTCAGAAATGGTGAGCCATCCTCAATTCCTTTTTCTTTTCTGCTCCCTGGAACATGGATGTGATGGCTGGAGCTGCAGGTACCCCCTTGAGACCAAGAAGAGAAGTCAAAGCATTACAGAGACCTCAGCAGGAGCAGTCAAGGCTCTATGAGCTCATGGGTTTAGAGATATTTGATGTGTGCTCATTCATTTCAGTTTTCATCCTTATTGATGTATAAATTGTCCCATCTCAGGCCAATAGGAGCTTCTTCAAGTAGACTCCTGAGTCCTTTTGACTCAACCTTAGTAGAGTTAATAGTTTGATTGCTTTGTGGCATACACACACACACACACACGCACACGCACACTCACATACACACACATACACAAGATAAGATGTCCCATACTCATCTTTTATATTTTCTGCCCCAGACCTGGAATCAGGTATTTTTCCAAGGAGCCCTGGTTCCTTTTGATGAGAAAAAGTATTTATTCTGAGTTTATTTTGTTCATTAGATTCCACATAAAAGTGAGATCATGTGATATTTGTCTTTCTCTGCCTGGCTTATTTCACTTAGCATAATACTCTCCAGGTCGCTCCATACCATGTCAAAGGGTATGAGGTCCTTCTTTTTGACAGCTGCGTAGTATTCCACGGTGTGAATGTCCCACAGTTTTTTTAATCCATTCATCATCTGATGGGCACCTGGGCTGTTTCCAGATCTTAGCCATTGTAAATAGTGCTGCCATGAACATAGGGGTGTATATTCTTTCTGATTAGTGTTTCAGGATTCTTAGGATATATTCCTAGAAGTGGGATCACTGGGTCAAATGGCAGTTCCATTTCTAATTTTTTGAGGAACCTCCACACTCCTTTCCACAGTAGCTGCACCAGTCTGCATTCCCACCAGCAGTGCACTAGGGTTCCTTTTTCTCTACATCCTCATGGCAGAGTATTTTAATTTTAAAAAAGTATGTGTTTTTTAATTTTAGAGAGAGGAAGGGAGAGGGAGAGAGAAATAGAAACATCAATGATGAGAGAGTCATTGATCAGCTGCCTCCTGAACACCCCCTACTGGGGATCGAGCCCCTAACCTGGGCATGTGCCCTGACCAGGAATTGAACTGTGACCTTCTGGTTCATAGGTCGACGCTCAACCACTGAGCCACGCCAGCTGGGCTGAGTATTTTAGTTTTTGAAATGTGTGTACTCTCTCCCAATATTCCACACATGATGAGAGTTTTTACTTGAAGTATCGTCTTCCTGCTGGAGCTGGCACCCCAGCCTGTGCCAGTCTAAGAGTCCACTCTACCTGACATCAGGATGTCTGAGCAAGCTAGGTACAAAGTACAATCATTTTCTAAATCTTTCAGTGTCTGCCAGAAATGTGGAAGTGTATAGCAAATGCTGAAATTGGCCAAATTCCTATAAGGACTAAAATCAGGGTTAGCTCCGAAAGATGGTATTGGGTAATCGAATTAAACAATAAGCTCTTTGTTCTATGAAAAAGCAAAACTCCTTTTCACTACCTACAACCCCAATACTATGCAACAAACATGAAATTCAACTCTTTTGATGAAATAATACTCTTGGCTGCTTTAAAGGTTAGTAGGAGCTTTTTTTCTCTCTGAAAAACACTGAGTTGGACAAGTCCAACTAGGGTGGTTAGTTTAACTCCTGTTGACCCTTCAAGATACGGCTCAGATGTCACCTTAAACTTTCTTTAGCCCCCTCCCCCACCACCACCAGTAGAAAATAACCCTCAAGAGGTTACTTTGCAATACCTCTGTTTTATGAATTATGTTATTGTCTGTTGTGCACGTTTCTGTCCAGTGTTGGCCTGAACACCCTTATTCTAAATCATGGTACAGACAGTGTCTAGTAAAGTGCTCAGAAACTAGTAGGTGTTCAGTGAGTATTTAATCAGTGAATGAAAACTTTCAATCCTGGGGTGATCTTGGTCCTGTGGCTGCCTGAGGGCTTCTTGGTGTTGCAGAGGGACATTGCCACTAGGAGACTCTCCAAGAGGTCACATGAAGAGATGTCACCTTGGGGAATTGAGGACTTGGCCCCCATCTGTATAGACACAGAAAACTGAGTGATCAGTAAATTTTGTCTATTCAGAGGTTCTTTTTCTCAGTACGTATGTGTTGAGAGCTTTCTCTGAGCCTGGCATTCTGCTGGGCGCTGGGTATCCAGGAGTTTCACAGGCACAATTCCTGCCCTCATTTCCTTTAGCACCTGGCTGAGGGAAAGAGTCAATTAAACAAGCCCTTACCCTGAAGAGTGGGACTGACCTGGTATTGGAAGTATGGCCTGTTAGGGATGCTTAACAGGCCCACCTAAAACACTCTGGGTGCCAGTGGGCTTCCGAACACACTTCCAGAATACACTGTCTCCAGAACACAGCTCTCAGGCCTGATGTACAAAGTCAGGATGTCCCTTTATTAACAATGAGCAATGGAAGTGTCTCACCAAATGGAAATGTACACATATCTAGATCCTCTACCCCCCCCCCCAGTCAGACCCATGTGGGAGATTATAACGGCAAGGTTGCACTGACAGGGTATAAGAACCTAGCAGGTCCGAAAACAAAACAAAAAAGAAGAACCTAGAAGGTCTGAAGCCTCGTCCCTTAAGGATAATACTACAGGCTAAGCCTCTAAATGTCCTGTGTCCAGCTATGAACTCTGAGGGCTCCAAGCTTCCTGATACGGCCTATAAGGCCAACAGAATCTTGCTTCTCTGATAGTGGTGAGTCCACCTGCTTTGAGTGCCTTGCATTTCATGCAAAATGATAAGAGTTGGGGACATTATTGAGTTTACTGTTCAGAACTGTTTTGTGCCTCAGGCTCGTGGCTGTTCAATAAACATCTGAATAAATGAGCCCGTATTCATGTTCTATTCACAGCCCTCAGGGAGCCTGGGGAGAATAGCCTCTACCCAATGTGGAGCTGTTTTCCTTGTGACCTTCACCTTCCTTTCAGGCACAGTTGTTAACAGAGACGATAATTCCTTGAGCAAAGGTGAGAATAATTAATGCAAACAGAACATGTGCCCTTAAAAGACCTTATAGCCCTTGAACACAAAATATTACCCTGACAACGAATTCCAGCAGAGATAAGCGAAGTGCTTTATAGGGTCTTGGGCAAAGCCTTGACAGTAAATGTCTTTGGGGAATTTTTTTAGATAAAAATCTAAACAAAGAATGGGTTTATCAAAAATCAGGTTAGTCTGACGCAAGGAAGAAGATAGTGACCCAAGACCTAGAGAAACTATTCTTTCTCTCACCAGCATTGGAAGCTACACAGCACTTCTGCTATGCTGTATTCCTTAGAAGCTAATCACTAAGCCTGGCCTACCCACATTCAAGAAGAGAGGAATCAGACTCCACCTTTTGAAGGGAGGAGCATCAAAGAACTTGTGGGCAGATTTAAAAAGCACCATCATTGAAGATGTTATAAGAAACGGATCTCTAAAATTCATATTTCTTGCATGAGCAATAACAGCAATGTTTCTCTTGAGCAACCAGCTTGTTTTTATTTTGTGATGTTGTGAATCATTTTGAAAATTGTGTTTTCCTCTTTTCTCAGTTGTCAAGAAGCTCAAAATAAAAATTTGGTTCACTTCCAGCTTGTGTAGAAGACCTTAAGGCATATATTTTATATATTCACCTCACTCATGACTTCATTTTATTTTTCCCATTCTTCTTTCACTTCCACTTTCTCCTCTCTCTCTCTCTCTGAATGCATGACACGTTCTCTCTATATCTATATATCTACACACCACACACATAGGTCATGGCATATTGTGTACATGTTTACAAGCCACCCAAACCCCTTTTGAAATAGAAACATGTATAAATAAATACAATTAAATATTTTTCATTTATCTTAAGACCTAAGGTGACTTGCAGAGTTCTTTTGTTTTCTTAATAAAGATAACTATTGATTTTTTTTGTTCCATACGTACTTACACTAAAACAATACAGAAATCATTAAGTAAAAATATTCCCAAATCTATCATCTAGGGAAAAACACTATTAACATTTTGGTCAATATTTTTCTAAACACCTCTTTATAAACATACAGGTGATTCTATATAAATGGAATTTAAAAAATATATATGTCTTTATTTATTTATTTTAAAAAATATATTTTTATTAATTTCAGAGAGAGGAAGGGAGAGGGAGAGAGAGAGAAACATCAATGATGAGATAGTCATTGATTGGCTGCCTCCTGCACGCCCCCAAATGGGGATGGAGCCCACAACCCGGGCCTGTGCCCTGACTGGGAATCTAACCTTGATCTCCTGGATCCTAGGTTGATGCTCAACCACTGAGTCACGCTGGCTGGGCTAACTGGAATTTTTTAAAGCTCCCTATACTATGCATATTTTCTAGCCCAATTTAAAATGTGTTTATCATTTTTAGTAGCTGCACGGTGTTCTGTTGTACCACAATTTAACTACAGTGCATTTTGACACTTAATTCCCTGGACACGTTAGGAGCAGCATTACTGATAGATTTATTCCCCATCTTGCTGGGATGTTTGCCTTTAAGATGAAACATGGTGCCTGAGGTCATCAGCTTTACATAGAGTCTGGGTTTATTATCTACTGATTTAGTTTTGAAATCTCAAAGCTGGATTGAGGTGTTCTGCCCATAAAATAAAATAAAGGCACTTTTCTCAAATTTAAGGAAATAATTAAAATTAATAGCTGGAGTTTATCCAATATTGAAATTTATTCTAATGTATGTTATTAAATTTTTGGCATCTGCTACCACTGTTTTGTATTCAACTCTAATAAAAAGGGGTATAGGATTTACACAAATTTTTATCATGAATTGTTTGAGACTATATGTCAGGATTTTATGGCGGTCCGTGACTTTCAGAAGCTGGTTCTTTGGAGATCTGTTTCCATCGGATGGAAATAGGGAGTATTCCTGAGGAAAACTCCACCCCCACCCAATCGTGTTAAGAAAAAAATTGATTTAGCAAACTGAGTTTGTTTAAAAAATTCAGTAAAGAAGAAAGGATACATTCAACACGTATTAAGTGCCAAGTGAGGAGAACGATGCTAGAAGGCGGGACTGTTCAGCCAAGGTGAATAAGACGCAACCGCCCCCCCGCAGAAGCTCAGGGCTCGGCGCTGAGCGCTCTGGTGGAGCAGCCGGACTCGGGCAGGTGTACCAGGCAGAAACTTCAACTTCTGAAAGCCCTTAAATCTCTCCCGCCGTGAAAGGCACGAAGCATTTCCCCTTATCCTAAAATCAGTCGGGCTTAATTCCGAAGAAGAGCAACAAATACAAAAACACAACAACGCGTCCCCGAACCCACTCCCTCCCAAACCATTGAATATTTCTAAACTTTTCCAACGGGATAATAAAATGAACTTCCTGATTCCTGTACATCGCCCCAAGAAAACTACAATTCCCAGTAGGCTGCATGCGCGGCACGACGCCGCATTACGATCCAATCCCGATCCCGTCCTGCGAGCTTGGCCGCATAGCCTGCTGGGTCTTGTAGTCCGCTTTAGAGTCCCTTTCTCCGCGCAGACTCGCACGGCTGGTGTTCGCCCTTTGGCCCTGCAGAAGCCCAGCCCCGGCTTCAATGCTCCCCACCCCCATCCCTGGGCCCAACCTCCTCCGGTCACGTGGCAGTCCTGGCATACGGCGATTGGCCGTGGGGGCTCAGGGGCGGGTCGCGAGGCCCGACGAGGTTCCGTGCCCCTGGTCGAGCCGCTTGTTTCGCTGCTGCCGTCACCTCATGGCGACGCGGGTGGAAGAGGTAGCGCGGGGAAGAGGCAGCGGCGCTGAGGAGACGATTGAGGCCGGACGGGGCGGACGACGACGCAGCCCGCGGCGGAAGGTCAGTCGGGGGGCTCCCGCGTTGTTGCTGGGCTGGGGGAATGCTCGGGCTAGCTTTTTCGGGGTCCACCTCTTCACTCTCCCCAGTTACCTTTAGCCACCGGACGAACATCCGGCTCTCTTCCCTCTCAGGGCTGAAAACTGGAAGCAGGTGGGGGGGGGGGAGTGGGGCCGGGATGGATGGGGTGGGAGGGGGCGACGATTGGGGTTTGGGGCGCACGGCGGAGGTGGGAAGGGAGGGTAGAGGATGCAGCCTGGTAGGAGGGGGAAGGGGTGCGAGGCGGGGGCGCGCCAGGTGTGACAGCCACGTGCGGCCGGCACCGCGGGGCCGTGGGCGCCAGGTGTGCTCTCTCGCGGCCCCCTCCTCGTGTTCCCCTTGCTCCCTGCACGGGGTGCCGCCTTCGGGGGCTGCTTGGGGCCATCGTTTCGCCCTCCTCTGACCGGGCAGGTGCGCAGGGAGCGCTGCGGGGTGCGTCCGGGCGGCGCGGACGAGGCTGTTGCGCAGTAAGATAACCGTGTGGGTGCCGGGTCTGCACTGTGTCCCCTTTGCCCGCACCTCCTGCTCTCCCCGACACTAAGCGGGCGGTCGTTGCGGTTACGGAGGGGCTGTTCGGTTCCCGGGACCCAGGCCCCGGGGGTCGTCTCTGGGCGCCACGGGCATGGGTGCACGTGGGGCCGGCGATTGGGAGGTGATGCTGGAGAACCTGGGTCCCGCAGAGTTGGGAGCAGCATTGCGTGATAGCATCTTCCCAATCCAGCCCCCTCCCTTCTTGCTATTTTTTAAAAAAAATTTTGCCCTCTTCTTCCTTTCTTAAAATTTATTTTATTTTTGGTGAGCGTAAATTTGAGCACCTTTCGGACCCTGTCCTTTCGTCTCTTAATCTGGGAGACAGGCTGGACCGTTCCCCTTGCCTTACTTGACTCACGTCAAAGGAGTTTTCAATGTCTCCCTGGATACAGGAAAATCGAGACCTTCAGAGTGGGAGAATTCCACTTGTTCTGGAGTCAGTGGGTGGAGTTCAAAAAAGATTGCACAACGAATGGCAAACAGGGCTTTCAGGGCCCAGGAATGGAGAACTGCAGGGAAAGGGACTGGAAAGATGGAAACCCCCTCTCTATTTTCTTGCGGTTAAACATCTTGAAACATTGGAGGTCCGGCTTGATCACTCAGGGCTATTTAATACTACAGTTGAGCCTTAAACAACGTGGGGGTGGGGTTAGGGGCACCCTCCCCTGCATAACTTCTGACTACCCCAAAACTTAACTACACAGTTGTCCCTCGGTACCGAGGGGGCTTGATTCCAGGACCCCGCAGATACCAAAATCCTGCGGATGCTCAAGTCCCCTATATAAAATGGCGAAGATCAGTGCATACAGTCGGCCCTCCGAATCCATGGACTCCCAACCCGAGATGGAAAACAGTACAGGTATTTATTGAAAAAAATCCGTGTATAAGTGGACCTGTGCACAGTTCAAACCCGTGTTATTCAAGAGTTAGCTGTACTTAATTATGCATTTGAGTATCCTTAAAAATCACTCCTGTGTGAAATTATGAAATAATGTTTTTCTAACGTGACTCATGAACTTGAAAAAGTAGAACAAAGGTTCGGTTTCCATGTGAGCAGTGTCAAGAATTAGCTTTTGGAGGCCTTTTTCTAAGGTCAGGTATTTTCACGTCTCTGCATGAGGGTGTTACTACTTCTCAATTACCTCTCTTTCTCTTCTTCTCTTTGTACTCTAAAAGAAAGATCCAGTACTCGCAGGACTGAAAAAGAAGCTATGAACCAAATGTACTCTAGGGATTGAACACTGTCACTTTGGACACTTCACTTTTCCCTGAGGGTGGGGAGCCAGTCTCAGTGTTTGATTTCATAGGTCCCCTAGGGGAGGACTCTGATAAAAAGCCACTGCAATTGAGGACATAAATTCCCTTTTATGTCACTGGGGTAAGGACAAAAAATCTGAATTAGGAACTGAGGTTTAATCAACTAGCATTTTAAGCCACCAAGATAAGAGGTAATGACTCTTTGAGGCAGCCCTCCTGGTTAACAGCTGGATATGAGTATCATTTGTGTCTGTACTGTCTCATTTTTGTTTACTTACCTCATGCACCTTTCTTCTTTGCTTATGCATTTCTGGGTACCTTTTTTCCTTTTGATTTCTAATTGACCATGAAATATAATTGAGATATATAGTTAAATATTAGGTTTTGAATTTTCATTCAAAATATTGGTCAATATCTTATGTCTATAAAAATCACATTAAAAAAATTTTTTTTAATTGATTTTAGAGAGAGAGGAAGGGAGAGGGATAGAGAGCTAGAAACATCTATAGGCTGCCTACCTGGGCATGTGCCCTGACCAGGAATCGAACCAGGGACCTCTGGGTTCATGGGTCATTGCTCAACCACTGAGCAACACCGGCTGGGCTACAAAAATCACTCTTATGTTAATTCCTTATGACCCTTAATTTTTTATTTTTTCTGAGTCACTGACTTGAAAAAGTATTCCTAATTCTAACTTGACCTCTGCCCTATTTTTCAGGAAGCAGAAGTGATATTTAACTAATTGGGGTATTTTGAGAATATTGAAGAAATTAAAATTGACCTGCTTTGGTTGCATTATGGGACTTAAAGTGAGAAAGAATTGGAGATGGGCTTTATTGGTTCCTGGTGTTTTTTAACCATCTCCATAGTTACTCTTGATCTGCTAAGTTAATTGTGGCATTGATTCATAACTGTATCTATTTGAATGGTCTCTTGTGGTAACTTTTTTCTTCTACAGTTAAGATATAGTACATTTCTAGGGGCCTCTTGAATTGTCTAAAACCATGCAGTCTAATATGATAGCCACTAAACCACACAAAGCTATTTAAATGTTAGTTAAAATGAAATAAAATTAAAAATTCCATTCCTCAGTCATACTGGCCACATTTCAAGTGGTCAGTAACCAACGTGGCCATTGACTACTGTATTAGAGCAGATCTAGAATATTTCCATTATTACATAAAGTTCTGTTGGACAATATTGGTCTGAAAAGATGGGATGTACATTGTCAAGTATTCCAGGCATGTTTTAGAACACCAAGCTTATTCATGTTACTTCCTAAATCCCTATGTAGAATTTGTCTTACAAGGATGAGTTCTTAAAAAAATTAATAGACAATTTTTTTGAGCAGTTTTAGGTTTACAGAAAAATTGAGCATAAATTGGTGGTGTATATCCTGAATTTTGACACATTTATCCACCGTTACAGTATCATACAGAGTAGTTTTACTGTCCTAAAAAACCCCCTATTTGTCCCCCTTCACTTCCCCCAAATCTTTGGTAACCACTCATCTTTTTACTGTCTCTGTAGTTTGGCCTTTCCAGAATGTCTAAGGTTGATTTTTTTTTTTGGTCCTTTTACTAGATTTTTGCTTGGGAATGTTAAAAATGATTTAACTACTGTTAAATTTACTTTTAGATCAATAAATCATCTGGAAGAATAAAGATATGTGGAACTTAGGCTCAAATTAATAAGATCTTATATTTACATAGTGCCCTATAGTTTTTATGCCATATTTGCATACACATTAACTCTTTCAGCCTCACTTGGATGCTATGGAGGAGGCTGGGCAGCTGTCATTGTCCTTATTTGCAGGTGACAAACTGCTCAGCAAGGTCAAGTGATTAGCCCAAGGGGTGAAGCTGAGTCTGGATCCCAATAAATACCCTTTCATCTACACTACAGTAATAAGTAGTGTAGTAGTGGGTAAATAGTCTGGATTTTAGTCAGGACTCTTGGCTTTCTGCCACTTACTAGCTGTGTAACCTTGGGCAAGTTTCTCAATCTTTCTAAGCCTTAGTTGCATCATCTGTGAAGTGGGGGTGATGCTAATACCACATAGGATTGTTGTGAAGAATAAGAGTTGGTGTGACGCATTCAGCACAGTGCCAAGCATGTAGAATTTTACTTGGTTTGGAAGAGAGAACATGAAAGATTGATTTCTGTTGCTGTTATTCATTTCTCATCTTACAGCCTTTGTATTCTTACTTCTTCCTAGACTCTCTGTGATAGATACAATGAGGAGAAATCAGTTCAGGGTGGGGCAAGAGTATGGGTGAGGTAAGAAGCAACTCATTATCGAGTTTTTCTTTCCATTTGTGGTCTTGATGAATTTCCACTCTTCTGGCACCAAGAGGAAGTAATAAGACACAAAGTGATCGTCTATTTACAACATTGTTGTATAATTCTGTCATTCAGCTTTGGTAAATTTCATTTTAGTGGGAACCAAACAGGCATAGCAGTGAGAACAGACCAGCTACAGCACATTCCTCTAGTATTACCATGGTTTCAGTCCAGAATATGACACATTTATTTATCATGTGACTGGAAGGTGTTTTATATGTTATTCTGTGTGTCATTTATATTGATTTCGACTGGAGAAGTTTCATTTAGGAATGCATATATCAAATCCAGATGCCATGACACAGGGTGCATGTGATTCTTTAGGGAAGGATCCATCATAATACATTTCTTTTCAATAGATATGCTGTTCAGATTTTGTACTTTTCAGAAAGTTATGTTTCAAAGGAAAGAAATTTGAGGCCTCACTGTTTCCTGCACTGTGCTAGGCACTTAAAAAGTGCTTACATTCTAGTATCTCCTCACTTCTGCAGAGTAGGTGGTTTCCCCAGGTATATAGATAAAGCATTTGAGGCTCAGGGGAAAAACCACACACAAAAAAGCCTTGCTTAAATAACATAGCTCATAGATGGTGATGTTGGCCTAGAGGTGGTATATATAATTGTATAATTGATAGTGCAACTGATGTTCCTTACTGCATGGACAGTTTCTGCTTACCTAGTAAGTTTTAACCTAATATCCCAAAGAAATCCCTTTGCCTCTTCCTCCTCTTCTTGCCTCCTCCCACCAAATTCCTTCTTGTTTGGATCTAAACTGATTATTAGTAACTTTTAGTTAGTATGCCACAGTACTTTAAAATGTGTAAAGTAGTATACAAATTTAATATAGTATTTATCAGCATTGAGAATTAGCAATATTTAAAATTTTCCCAAGCATTTCCAGAGGAGCATAAAAATAGGTCAGGTGATCCTTTAAGGGTTTGAACCCTGAGAGTATAGTTTTATGATTCAATTTATTTCCTAGTTGAAATTCTCTTGGTACTATAACTACTTAAATTTTATTACATGAAGGAAAAGATATATAAAATGATGAGTGTTGTCCTCCTGTGCTATCAAAATAATTTTATTAGCATTTATTTCACAGAGTGTTGATTTGCATTCTATGTTACATTTCCAAAATGTCCCCAGAATGACTTCCATTATCCCCCACTTCACACTCTGTAGTCTGCCCGTGAGTAATATTGTTAAACCACCACTTGGTGGTTTTTCTTCTTTCCCTACTCTCAGAAAGGTCAAAGTAAGAATGGTTTGGCAAGGAAGATGTGCCAGTAGCTTAGAAGCACATTTTTTTTTTTTTTTTTAATCCTCACCTGAGGATACTTTTTCCATTGCTTTTCAGGGAGAGTGGAAGGGGGAGAGAGAGACAGAAACATTGATGTAGATACACCTCAATTGGTTGCCTCCTGCATGCACCCCAACCAGGGCCAGGGATCGAGCCTGCAACCGAGGTACATGCCCTTGGCAGGAATCAAACCTGGGACCCTTCAGTCCGCAGGCCAACGCTCTAACCACTGAGCAAAATCAGCTAGGGCAGAGCACATTTGTTGAAGGACTTTTTTGGATTGACATGTTGGCCATAATAAAAGTGAGAATGTAGGCATTTTGCATAATTTGTAAATGCATTCTTATTCAGATATTATTGTAATAGTTCTGCACACTAGCAATTTATATTAATTATATCTAATCTTCTTACAACTCTAGAAGGTAGGGACTGTATATCCCTAGTTTACAGGTAAGGAAACTGAGAGGTTGATCCTCCCCATGGCCACACAGGAGGTAGTGAATGGTATATTCAATGGCAGCTGTTACCCATATTGCATGTGGCTTGTGCTCTCTTAATACATTTCTTGAGGATAGTAAATAAAAATGTATTCCTTATTGAATGTGAGCAAAACTTGGCAGTAGAGAAAACAAGTACTAGTTTTTGCCTAATGAAAAATTATGAAGGGTGGGGTTGGGTCATTAGGGCTATAGGAAAGCTATTGTAAACCAGGAACCAGGGAGTTTGAGCCTTATAGGTTTAATACCTTTTGTTTCATTCACTTAGGCCCTAGGTTGACCTTAGACATATGGTTTAGGAAGCATGCTGTGCTGTAACTCCCTGCAAAGTCACCTCTAAGTGTAATTTAGATAGATCGAAAGGTAGAGAATTTAGAGAGACCTCTTTTTTTAACCTCTTAAGGTCCACACGACACGGTGTTAACAAAGAGCTGTAGTGGACTGGGTAAGTAGGACAAGGAAACAGAAGGCTTGATGTTTCAGAGATGCATCATTAGTCCACATGGAGCTGATGAAGGATGACTTCATGAACTGGGACAGGGATGTTCCATTTAGGTAACACGTAAAAGTAGACCATTTTACATCCTAGGAGTCTGTGGCTTGAAGATGGTAATAGTGTGACCTGGCACCTGCCCCTCTGCAAAATAGGTCAGGCCCAAGCATATTTCAGTTGATTTGGGCATTGAGATCTTTGGATTTTTCTGATCCTTTTGCTGCCTAGGTAGAAGTTAAGGCTAATACACGTCTCTCAGATTGTAGGTAATTGTTGAATTACAGTTTTAGAGCTAGAAGTGATTTTGCAAATCATGGAGTCCAGCACCATTTGTTTGTTTGTTTATTTATTTATTTATTTAAGTTTTAAAGGCATTTTGTCATAGCCGGTTTGGATCAGTGGGTTAGAACATCGGCCCTCAGACTGAAGGGTCCCGGGTTTGATTTTGGCCAAGGGCATGTACCTCGGTTGCAGGCTCAATCCTCAGCCTTGGTCAGGGTGTGTGTGGGAGGCAACCAATCGATGTGTCTCTTTCACATCGATGTTTTCTGTCTCTTTCTCTCCCTTCCACTCTCTCTGAGAAGCAATGGAAAAAATATCCTCGGGTGAGGATTAAAAAAAAATAAAGGCATTTTACAATTTATTTGGGCTTCTTTTAATTTCTGAATTGAGCAAAACCAGCTAGGGCCAGCACCCTTTATTTTTATAAAAGAAATGACCATAGAAGTTAAATGTGAAATCTGATACCATCATTTTTATTTTAAAAGGCAAAAGATGTGCACAGCCTAATATAAATGTTAGCACCTACCACTATGGTACTAGATTTTACCTACAAGAGGTCATAAGGGCAAAGCAGCTGTATCCTAACCACTTTTTCCAGCATGGTTTGCTCATTCGTAGTTTCTTCACCAGTGGGGAAGTCAGATTCCCTCATCCTCACTTCAGCACTGGTTTGCCCCTCTTTTTTTTCGTATTTACCTATTAATGCCTCCATGTGTACCCCAGTCCTCATACATACTGCAACAAATCTTTCTGGAGCCTTTTGCTGCCAAAAGTTCAGAGTTGGGATGACAACTAGAACTTATCTTGCCTCCAGTGTCCCTCCTCAGAACTTTATCATTGCTCTGTCTTTATTCATGTATTCATTTATTAATTTTTTTGGATAACAGCTTTGTTGAGGTAGAGTTCACATACCATACAATTAACCCACTTAGTCATGTTAATATATTCACAGAGTTGTGTGACCGTCACCACACTTCTTTATTTTTTAAAAATATATCTTTATTGATTTCAGAGAGAGGAGAGGGAGAGAGAGATAGAAACATCAATAATGAGAAAGTCATTGATCGGCTGCCTCCTGCACTCCCCTGACTGGGGATCGAGCCTGCAACCGAGGCATGTGCCCTGACTGGGAATCGAACCCTGATCGCCTGAATCCCAGGTTGACGTTCAACCGCTGAGCCACACCCGGCTGGGCGCACACTTCTTTATGTTTAACGTAACCTTGGAAGAACATACTCTTTGGAATATTATAGAGAAAGATAAGAATTCAGCCCAGCCAGTGTGGCTCAGTGGTTGAGTGTCAACCCATGAACCCTGGAGGGCACCGTTCGATTCCCAGCCAGGGCACATGACTAGGTTTGGGCTTGATCCCCAGTAGGGGGTGTGCGGGAAGCAGCCGATCGATGGTTCTCTCTCATCATTGATGTTTCTCTTTCTCCCTCTCCCTCCTCTCTGAAATCAATAAAAACATTAAAAAAAAAAAAATTCAATCTCTGCTTTCCAAGTCCTAGGTCCATGACTAGACAAATTATTTAAAATTACCTTATTGCTGAGGCTGTTTGTTCATCATACCTGCCTATAAGATGGTTCTGAGGTTTAAAGGAGGAAGTATATCAAGTTGTCGGAGAGGCTTCTCAGTGAGCCAGATCAATGAAGGCTAAGGGAAAATGGTTTATACCAATTTTTCCTCACCATCCAGATGGATTATACTGGGATTATACTGGTTGGTACACCAATCACTTAACCACAAGGGGGAAAGAGGCCAATTTGTTTTAGGTATGGTTGAGCAAGAAGGAAATGACACTTCTCCCTGTCCTCCCACCTGGTCCCAGGGCATATTCCATGGAGATGGATCTGCATGGTTATGGACCCTTCACCTTTTGACTGAGCTTTCTAGTCTCTGTCCCTGTTCTGCTTCAACCAGGACAGCAGTCTCAAACTTTTTGGTTTCAGGATCTTTTTGCATGCTTAAAAATTGAGAACCCCAAGGAGCTTTGTAATTTATGTGGGTTATAGCTAATAATATTTTCCATATTAGAAATTAAAACAAAAAATTCAAATGATTTTAAAAACTGATGTAATAATCTGTTGCTGTGTAACAAATCACCCCAAAACTTACTGCTTGAAACAACATTATGACCTCAGTTTCTGTAGGTCAGGAATCTGGGTGTAGCTTAGCTGGGTCTTCTGCTTCAGGGTCTCATGGGCTGCAGTCATCTGAAGGCTTGACTGGGAGTGGTCCGCTTTCTAGCTCACTCATGTAGTTGTTGGCAGGATTCAGTTCCTCATGAGCTGTTGGCTGGAGGCCCCTTGGTTCCTAGCCACATGGGCATTTCCATAGGCATCTCACAACATGGCTGCTGGCTTCATCAGAATGAGCAAGAGTGCCAGTACAACAGACAAGAAAGAATCAGTCTTTGTTACATCATCATAGAAGTGACATCCCTCATTTTTGCCAAATTCTCTCTTTAAAAGGCATTTACTAGGTCCTGCCCACATGCAAAGGAAGGGATTATACAAGGTGATGAATACTAGCAGGATCAGTGGGATCAATTACAGGCTATATCAAAAGCTACCTACCATACATTAACATAAGAAATTTTTTTTTTTAATTGAAAATAACTGATTTTCCGAAATAAAAGTTGGTGAGGAGTGGCATTGTTTTAAGTTTTTACAGATGTCTTTAATGAATGGCTTAATAGGAGACAGCTGAATTCTCACATCTACTTCCACATTCAATTTATGGTAATATGCCATTTTAGTTGAAGTCGTCCATGAAGACATATGCAGTTGGAACAGGGAGGAGTATCTTAATAGCCTTTTTAGGTAATTGTGGAAATTCTTTGATACTACTCTGAAAGTAGTAGTTCTTGAAGGTTAGTTCCCAATGTGGGGTCTGAAACCCTATGGAACTTTTTGTACTGTTATATTAAAATCCATTGGTCTGTTTTGTATTTTGATAGGATGTTGTTTCTCATGCATCATTTTGTCACATCATCCTTTAGTCGTTTGGGAAGTACTGGTTTACCCAGTTGTGTTGATCTTCCTAGTACTGACACACTTTGTTCTAAATATCAAAATCACATTAGTCAATATCACCACTGATCTTATCAGGAAAGTCTTTTTAAGTATTGGGAAGCATGGTGGTACATAGTTTTCAAAAATTTTTTTTGAAAACTCAATTTTTACATTGACAACAAATGCAGTCAGTTGTTTGCCTTAAAGTAACAAATGCCCATAGTTTGTCTTAAAAAAAAAAAAAGGTAATCCAGGGAAAAAGTTGCTAGTTGGGCTCATGATTTAGACAGCTGTCTTAGTGCTTTTCCTCAAGATTGCCATCATACTTTGGTGTGTGGCAGAAGTGCCTTAGGTGTACTCTCTGTGTCTAAGAAATTTTTTTTTTAATTGAAAATAACTGATTTTTCCAAAATAAAAGGTGATGAGAAGTAGCATTGTTTTAAGTTTTTACAGAATTAGAAAGATGTGTACTCAAGCCCGGCTGGTGTGGCTCAGTTGGTTGAGCGTCATCCCATGCAGTCCCATGCACCAGGAGGTCACTGGTTCGATTGCTGGTCAGGGCACATGCCTGGGTTTCGGGCCTGATCCCTACCCTAGTAGGGGGTATGCAGGAGGCAGCCGATCAATGTTTCTCCCTCCCTTTCTTTGAAATAAATAAAAACATATATTTTTAAAAAAGGATGTGTACTCAAGGGCTGAGATTTAATACTGATAATTTTTATTGCTTCCTCAAGGGCATTTTTAAGTAAAAATTGCTTTTTCCGCATGACTTAGAGTATAATTTGGTGCCACTGCCTTGATTTGTGCCAAGGAGCCAACAATGTTACTCATTTCTGCTGTTGCATCACCAGTGCAAATGTCAACACCAAAAAGACAAATAACATCTCAGTACTATTATGAACTTAGTTTTTGAGCTTGCAGACCACCTGGAAGGGTCCACAGACCATAGTGTGAGAATCACTGTCCCCAGGTTTTATCAGAAGTGGGGTCAGCTTTTCCTCGTTTCATCTTTCCCAAGACCATGCTGTCTGTCAGAAGAGAATAGGCTTATTTTTTCCTATTCCTAAGACTTATTCTTTAGAAATATGGCATCCCGATTGTTGACTAAACTGCTTTGTCTTGCTAATGGAACAATTGAGTAATCCTAGCAAGTAGAATGTTTTTACATTTAATTCCTGATGACCGGTATAAAGTTAAGTTTTATTTCCTAAAGGTTGAAGAACATTCTAAACCAAAATATACTCATCACGATTCTTTTTTCGTGTGTGGTAAAATATACATACCATAAAATTTCCCATTTAACCATTTTCAGGCATGCAGTTGAGTGGCATTAAGCACATTAACAGTGTTGCACAATCATCAGCACCATCCATCTCCAGAACTTTTTCATCCTCCCAAGCTGAAACCCTGTGCTCCATTTGCCTCAGCCCCCGCCCCTGGTAACCACCATTCTGTTTTTTTCCTCTGTGAATTTGACTACTCTAGGTATTTCATATATGTGGAATCATACAATGTTGGTCATTTTGTGTCTGGCTTTTTTCCACTTAACATCATGGCTTCCAGGTTCATTTATGTTGTAGCATGTGACGGAATCTTTTCTTTTTAAGACTGAATAATCTAATGTATGTACATACCACATTTATCTATTCATCTGCTGATGGACATTTTGGCATTGGTCATGATTCTTAACTTAAATGTGATTCTTTAGGACTTCCCTTGTGGAAGCATTACCTCCATACCAGGCTCAATAAATGTAGGCCTCACATAATGGCTTTTCCCCCCTTCTTACTTTTTTCCTTAGTTTACCTATATAGTGGAGTAATATTCTCACTCTCAGAATTTTGGCTAGTCTGAAGTTTTCAGTTATTTAGTAAGTTGATCTTCCTCTCCTTAAAAAATAAAATAGCTTCTGAGTTTTTTTATAACCTTAGAAAGGCCTTTCCCATATCAAAGTTATGAAAATTGTTTTTACTTAGGACTTCTAGTTCTTTGTGATTTTCATTTTTCATGTTTCAGTCTTGGTACATGTTGAGGGGTGACACAGGATATCATTACCCCCCTCCCATATGGCTTGGGAGCTATCTCAAATCACTTATTTTCTTTACTAATTTGAAATGACACCATTTTTAATATAGTAAATTCCCATATATGGGTCTGTGTGGTCTGTTTTTGAAGACAGTGCTATATAATTAGAAAGTTTCAGACAAGTATTTCATGCCTGAAATAAAAATAAGATCTCACCTTCAGGAGTTTATATTTTGAGATATTAAGAATTTATTGTTGGGGGAGGGGGGAATGCTGGGTGGAGGGAATCAATGGGGGGGAAAAAGGGGGACATCTGTAATACTTTCAACAATAAAGATAAATTTAAAAAAAAAAAGAATTTATTGTCTTAAAGAATACAGGCATACTGTAGAGACATGTATGCCAGAATATAATTACACATTAGTGCACAGTAATGTCATTTTATCTGTTAAAAATAAAAACCCTTTAATTTTATTTCATTCCTTTGTTCTAACACAGTAAAACAGACTACTATTTAAGGAGGAATTGAGTTATGTAATACACATTTTAAAGACTTTGGTCCCAAATGGTTAAAACAGAATTTTGAGACGAATGATTGATAAAGTGTTAGCTATGTGGAAAACTTTTTTATCTAGAATAATTCTTTGAAAGATTAAAATAGCTTTAGTATATAAACTATTTTAAATGACTCATAAAGCTAAAGTCACTTTTCTAATTTAAAAAGCTCATGAACCCACCAGCTCTATCCACCTATTTAAAAAATAAAGTCCACCAAAATGTAATTTTTATAAGAGGTTTTTTTGTAAATTTGTATTTGGAAATGTAAAAGCCCCTTAAAATACTGGAAATATTTAGGAGGCAGGTTCATATTTTAAAAACTGAATAAGGCCGGTAGCTGGTGTCTTAGGAGGTATGAGGTATCTTTGGTATCTTTCAGTATTTACCCATGCCTTCTGCCCACACTGGGCCACACTGGGCCGGCCAAGCATGTATGCACTCTTGTCCTTACATTTCCTGTTTGATAGTTGACAACTCTTAGTGTAAATTATTGGAAACATAGATTTGAAGAGATTTTTAGAGATAATTTACTTTATCCTAAGACACAGATAAGTTTAAAAAAAACAAAAACCGCAATGCCTTAAATAATCATTTAAAATTATTTAAAGGTATCTGTACCCCCAAATTGTCTCACCACTGTAAATCCCTGAGTTAATCACTGCTAAAAATCATAGGGCTCTTTCCCAATGTTTTCCTAAGTTCATACTGGTGTATCTAGCATGCTATGTATTTTTAGCCATTTTGTAACTTCATGAGAGATCTGTTTGACTTTGACCTTTCATTTCCCAAGGCTAATCTATGAAATGAGGGGAGCAGTGCAATGGAGAGAACATGGGCTCTTGAGTTTGACAGGCCTAGTTTAGAATTTTGCTGGCCCCTTTTACTGACTTTAATATGATCTTGGGCTAGTTACCTCACTAAGTCTCATTTTCCTTGTCTGGGAACAGTAAGACCTACCTCTCAGGGCTGGGAAAGGTTAAATGGAGTAAGAGGCCTCGCAAGTTCTGATGGTTCCCTTCACCTTGATAGGTTTCTTTGGGAACCAGAGGCAAGCTAAGGATTTCTCCTCAGGAAAATGCATAAATGTGCACAAGCTCTCCCACTAGCTCCCTCTGAGAGATTTCTGCTCTCAGTATGTGCCTGGCACTGGTTGAAGGCATTCTAGCTCATTTAAGCAGATGGTAGTTGAAATAATTAGGAAGTGAGTGTGGGTGTTGGCTTCTTTGCTTTTTATTTACACCAGTCTTAGTAAAAGAACAACCATTACTAATAACATTTAAGCTCTTTAAGTAAAACAAACAAAAGAAATATGTTTCTTTAGTTTTAATAGTTATTTGAAAAAGCATAAAGTGAAAATTTTAAATTTTAAAATTATTCATCTTTCTCTTTATTCACAGAGTAGAAGGGAAAGAAACTAAGTTTTTTTCTTTTAGGCTTTTTAAAAAATTGGTTTTTATTGATTTTAGAGATAGGGGAAGAGAGAGCGATAGAGATATAGAAACGTTAATGACGAACATCATCCATTAGCTGCCTCCTATATGCCCCCTACTGGGGATTGAGCCTGAAACCTGGGCATGTGCCCTGACTGAGAATTAAACAGGTGACCTCTTGGTTCATGGGTCGATACTTAATAACCATGCAGGCTCAGTTTCAAATGTGTTGATCCAAAAAGTTATCATGTTCATTTGCAGAAATTTCTGTAATAGTTATTCTTTGCTTCTACAATTAATTGTTGGTAATTGTTAGTGACTGTGCGTTTTGAAGGTCTCCAGTTAAGGAGACATCTTATCTCCAAGTGTTGAGACAGTGGAAGGAAGATTGAGAAATGTGTCCTTTGACAGGTGGGTAGTGTCTAGGGTGGGGAGCTTATTGGGGTTTCGGGTTCTAGTAAACTCTGATGGGGCCTGATGGCATGCTCTGTAGTCTTTCAAGCTTCAAGAGCTATACACGCTGCTCATGACTGTAGACTGATCAACAAAATGAAAATGTTTTATGCTTTCGTTTCATGATTTTGTTTAGGGAAAGGTTCACATAGAAATTAATCTTGAAACTACGTCTTGTTGGTTTTATTTTTGTTTGAGATTGGGATTTAAATAAACATTTTCTCCTCTTGTTTTTCCTGATAATAGGTACTATATTAGAGAACTCTATTCATCTTGGTATTTAAAAAACAGTAATAAACTGTTAAGAAGGTAACTCATGGTTCCTAACTTGAAAGGTGAAAGCAGGCATGCTGTGAAGCCCAGTGGCCTTCCACTCTGGCCCCACTCACCCAGTTTCTCTCCATTAATATATTTCTTATACAACGTTCCCCCTACAAACACTCACATCATGGCATACACTGCATACTATTGGGTATTTTTCTTTTTCCCTTTTCAACCTATTCTTACAGTTCAGTAATTATTCAACTACCTGGTTTTTTTTTTTTTTTTTATGTCTTTATTGATTTCAGAGAGAGAGGAAGGGAGGGGGGAAAGAGAGAAACATCAATGATGAGAGAGTCATTGATCGACTGCCTCCTGCACGCCCCCCACTGGGGACTGAGCCCGAAACCCAGGCATGTGCCCTGACCAGGAATCGAACCTTGATCTCCTGGATCATAGGTCGATGCTCAACTGCTGAGCCATGCCGGCTGGGCCTACCTATTCTTTTTGAACAGATGGCTATAGTACTCCATTGTATGGATGTACCACAGTTTATCTAGTTCATCATTAGTTGACTTTAGGGTATTTCTGATTTTTTTGTTACTAAGCTGCGTAAATATCCTTGTTTATATCATTTCACAAATGTGCTGGTTTATCTGTAAGAAAAATAGGAAAGAAATGAATTTGCTGGTCAAAGCACATGTGGCATGATGATTGTTTTCAACACTTTATTATGAAAATTTTCAAACATACAATAAAGTTGAAAGAATTTGATGCTTAACATCCATATTGCCGCCACCTAGATTCTACCACTGACAGTTTACTGTACTTCCCTTTTCACGTCTCTGCCCATTTGTCTGTTCCTTCACCCATAAACCTATTATAAGTGTGTAAATGCCGAGTTATAACAGATGCATGCAGCTCTCTCTGTAACCAAACTCATCAAGATACAGAGCATTCCTGTCACCCCAGAATGTTCCCTTGTGCCCCTTCCCAGACAGTTCCTGGGAAGGAACTTAGTGGTTAAACTAGTTTATCCCCCAACCAGAAATGCTTGAGAATACCCCACACCCTCTCCCATACAATGTCGTCAGAGTTTTTTTATTTTTTAAAAATCTTCACCAAATGACATGTTTTTCATTGATTCTAGAGAGAGAGGAAGGGAGAGGGAGAGAGAGAAACATTGATTGGTTGCCTCTTGTACGAGCTTAACTGGGGATTGAACCCGCAACTCAGGTACGTAACCGACTGGGAATGGAACCCATGACCCTTTGGTGCACAGGATGACACTAATCAACTGAGCACTCCAGCCAGGGCTCTCGTCAAAGTTTTTGATGTGAAAAATGGTATCTGAAAGTTTTAAGTGGCATTTCTCTTATTGTGAGTAAAGTTAAGCATATGTTTACAAGCCATTTGTATTTGTTTTCTGTGAATTCTTCCTATCGTTTGCCCAATTTGTTGGGTGGGTGGCCTTAGTATTCTTTATTTCATTCGAGAATCCATTTATGTTAAAAGATTCATTTTTATCTGACTGCTTAGAATTTTAATAAAATTTACATATGTTCTGTGATGCTTCCAGTGTCCTGTCATTGGTTATTAAATTTCTTATGGCATTTTGAAATAGGTGAATACATTGTATCTTTTCTCCAAAATTCAGAGAATGAAGAACAGTAATAAGAGAAAATTCTTGCAAATCATGTATCTGATCAGGGACTTGTATCTAGTATATATAAAAAACTCCTACAACTCAATAATAAAATAATATAACCAAATTAAAAATGGGCAAAGGGCCCTGACTGGTGTGTCTCAGTGGTTAGAGCGTCAGCCTGAGCACCAAAGGATCTCCGGTTTGCTTCCCTTGCAGGTTTGATCCCCAGCCCCAGTTGAGTCGTGTACAGGAGGCAACTAATCCATGTGTCTCTCTCACATTGGTGTTTCTCTCTCTCCCCCCTCCACTCTCTCTCAAAATCAATGGAAAAAATATTCTCAGATGAGGATTAACAACAACAAAAAATGGGCAAAGGATCTGAATAGACATCTCTCCAAAGGAGGTATACAAATGGCCATAAGCACATGAAAAGATTCTCAACATCATTAGTCATTAGATGACTAACGATGACTTCACACTAGGATGGGTATAATCAAAAGGACAGTGTTGATGTGGATAAATTGGAACCTTCATACACTGCTGGTGGGAATGTGAAGTGTACTCACTGGAAAAACAGTGTGGCAATTCCTTGAAAGGTTAAAACATAGATTGACCTTATGACCCAGCACCTAGCGATTCCACTTCTAGGCATATACCGTGGAGAAATGTAAACATATGTCCACACAAAACGTGTACATTAACGTTTATAACAATTATTCATGGTAGCTAAGAGTTGGAAATAATCCAAATGCCCCTCAGCTGATGAATGGATAAATAAAATATGGTATATCCACACAGTGGAATATTACTTAGCAATGAAAAGGAATGAAGTGCTGATACATATTACATACAACTACAAGGTTTCATGGCTGAACCTTGAAATCATCAAGCTATGTGAAAGAAGCCACATCCAAAAGGCCACATATTATATGATTCCATTTATATGAAATTCCACAATAACCACAACTGTATAGACAGACAGTACACTAGTTACCTATGGCTGGGGATAATGGGAGGATTAGGGGTTTATAGCTAAAGAGTACTGAGTTTCTTTTTGAGGTGATGAAAGTGTTTTAAAATTGTGATGATGGTTGCACAACTGTGAACACACTAGAAACTAGTGAATTGTACACTTTCAGTTGGTGAATTATATAGTATACAAATTATATCTCAGTAAAGGTGTTACAAAAAATCATTAAGAGAACTGAAAAACTACAAATTAATCCACTTCATTCCTCAGGTAGATTGCTTACTAAAATTGAACCTGGAAGAAGCCTCAGGTTTCCCTTGGTGAAGATTATTTATGCTTCCCGTCTTCCAACTTGCTTGCCCGTTATACTAGGATATGGCCTCATACCATGCTTCCTGGTATTATGCAGGGTTTATTATCAATAGGCTTCTGAGAAATTCTGTTATGTGTTAGAGTTAAACAATCTTTTTAATTATCTTTTAATAGACTTTCATCAATATTGAAAGCCAACATTGTGGTTTTGTAGCCCTGTTCTTAATAGTAATGGTTTTCAGGGAAGAGGTTTGAAAATTATTTTTTAAAAATTGAGGAAGATGATATTAATAGTACTCATTTCTTTTCACCCTCTGTATTGCTTTTGTGCAAAGGGTCTGTTAATATTATGTACCCAACTAGTATATGGCAGTTTAACATTTGATATAAAGTAGAGGGGGGAAGTAGTAGTTAAATGTATAATGTAGTGTTAAAATGATCACTTTGATTTGGTTTGATATTAATACTTCTGTAGTATGTTGTTGGGGCATATTAATGGCTTTAAGAAGTTGCAGTAATGAAATTTAACAAAGGACATTTCCTAAAACTTCATTAATTTTTAAGTTAATTTAATACCTATGGATTACACTTGAGAAACAATGCTCTATGGAATGCATTACATGTGGGGTGAAAAAAAATTTTTTTTTATTTCTCATCCGAGGACATGCTTAGAGAGAAGAAAGGGGGGTGGGGGAGAGGAACATCGATGTGAGAGAGAAACATCAATTGGTTGCCTTCCGTATGTGCCCTGAACCCACAACCCAGGTATGTGCCCTGGCTGGGAATTGAACAGGCAACCTTTCGGTGCACAGGATGACACACAACCAACTAAGCCACTCTAGCCAGGCTATAAGTGAAATTAAAATATTTTTTGAATGAATTGAAGAGTCTTCAATATTTTGTAAATTTTTAAAATCTGAATCAGGCTTAGAGTGTGGCATCAAACTGAAATTCAAAATAGCCCATTTCCCCTTAATGCATCGTTTTTTTTTAAGAAATGAAAGTTTTACATGTATATTATTATTATTATTATTGCCTTTGAAATATTGGGGCTACTTTATTATTTTTAAAATTATCTTTATTGTTGAAAGTATTACAGGTGTCCGTCCCCTTTTTTCCCCATTGACCCCTTCTACTTTTCACCCTCCCCCCCCCCCAGGCCTTCCCCACACTATTGTCTGTGTCCACGGATTATGCATATATGCATATAAATTCTTTGGTTAATCTCTCCCCACCCATCCCCACCTTGTTATTTTTAAAGTTTCATGAAAAGCAATACTCCTCTCTAATCTCTCTCCTGAGAGGAAAATATTTCTGTTTTGGTTCTTCATAAATTTTGAATAATGTATAAGTTACAACTTTTAGAATAAACCTTATTGAAGTAAAACATTCATTCAGAAAAGTATACAAAGCACAAATGTTTAGGCTTAGTGAATTTTCACAAAGTGAGCATCAGTGTTGCCCCATCTAGATCAAGACATAGAATATTACCAAGCACTGCATAAGGTCCTGCCCTCAACAGTAACCACTATCCTGATTTTCAGCACCGTCGATTTTAGAATATTACCAAGCATTGCAGAAGGTCCTGCCCTCAACAGTAACCACTGTCCTGATTTCCAGCACCGTCAATTTGCTTTGCCCGTTTTTGAACTTTATGTATAAATGGTTTCCTAGAGTATGTGTTCTTCTGGCACCTTCCTTGCAACAGTCTGTCTATGATACTCATCTGTGTTGCAGTATCTTGAAGTAGTTCATTCTCATTGCTGGATGGTATGAACATGTTAGAATGATCCATTCTTCTGTTGATAGAAATTTGGGTTGATTCAGTGTTGGGGTAACTACAGATAGTGTTGCTCTAGACATTCTTAGCCTTTGGCTGCACATATGTACACACTTGGGTAAAATCCTAGGACTAGAATTAACTGTTGGAAGGTATCTATATTGCTAAAGAGTTTTTCAAAGTGGCTGTACCAACTTGTTCTTTCAAAAGCAGAGTGCTTGATTTATCAGCATTAGACTGTAAAAGATAAGGATTTATTTCCCTTAACCTCTCTATTCCCTGCTTTGATACTTTAAATTATTTTTAGTTCTTCAGCTGGATATTATTATAACTTGAAATAATCCCCGTTCTCCTATTAACTTTGGAAAGTAGCTTTTGTCCACTTGTGAGATTGTATTATTAAAAAAAGGAAGAAGCTCTCTTTCACACAGAGAGGAAATCATACAGAATTTAAATTTGTGCCACATCATATGACCAAGCAGTGTTAACAAGGGGGAAAACCAGTAAATAAATGGGGTTAACAATATGATAGAAGAGAGAGTAAGATAAAATTACTGATTTGAGTATAAAATACTAGAATAAAGCTATCTTTCCCATGCCAACTATCTATATTAATTAGGGTAGGGATAGCTCCTTAAAACATACTCAGTTTTGTGGCTTAACGTGAGAGAAATTTATTTTCTTGCTCCTCTAATAGTGGTTTTGGTATGAACAATTTGTGGCTTTTTGTGTCTGGCTTTCACACAGTGTAATGATTTCAAGGTTCATCCATGCAAACTTGTAGCTTAATAATAGTGGTATGGATGTTTTTTGTAAGAAGGGTGACTTTCCTTATATGTACACGGGATTTAGGGGCCAAGGCTGCTTTCATCCTGTGGCTCTGCCATCTCGTAGGGTCTTGGAGACCTCTGCATTCAGCCAGAATGGGGAAAAGGAGGTGATGGAGAAAGAACATGTGCTTCTAAGAGTAAGTCTTGTTGCAGAAGGGGCAATCATCACTTGGCTCACATGCCATTGGTGGGAACTTCACATGGGATTCCCACCTAGATGTAAGGAACTGGGAGATGTAGTCCTTAGCTGAGCACTGGTCTAGCATTGCCAGCTCCCCAGGATATTGGAGGAGCATGGAGTTTTTGCTGGACATCTAGTGAGCCATCTCTTCTGTACCATCTCTTTGAGGATAAGACCAGAATAATTTTTTTTGAGGTAAAATTGGAATTTAACACTATACGTTTGAGGTATAATTTGACATCTGTGTATATTACAAAGTGATCCCCACCAAAAGTCTAGTTTCCATCAAGACCAGAATAATTCATGTTTGTTAACTTGGGATAATTTCACATTCGTTAAGATGCTAATTAAGTAGTCGAGTTTTTATAGAGAAATAAGTTTAGATTTACAACTAAATGGTATTTCTTGCTTCCTTTGGTACCACTTAGGTGTGTGATATGTTTTAACTTTATTTTTCTTGTACTTTACAGTTAGGTCACCTCTCAGTGAAACTTAGGAACTACCTACCATATTTGCATCAATTTTACAAACTACTGAGAAAGAAAAAAGCTGTCCACCTATGGTGTGCTGTTGGTAGTAAACATCGATTATATTTGAATTGACCCTCGTTCCATCTTTTTTCTCCCTCCCCTCTAGCTTGTGATTGGCACAATGGAAGAGGCTGGAATATGCGGGCTGGGGGTGGAAGCGGCTGTGTTGCATAGCTCCCAGTCCAACGATATTCTTCCGCATCAAGACTCCAATTGTGGTGGAACAAGGAGCCAACATTCGCTGGAAGAGGATGAAGGCAGTGACTTTATAACAAAAACCAGAAGCTTGGTGAGCCCAGCATACTACACGCAAGAGTCAAGAGAGGACATTCCTGGGCGAGAAGCTAGAACAGATCCCCCTGATGGTCAGCAAGATTCAGAGTGCAACAGGAACAAAGACAAAACCTTAGGTAATAATCTGTGCTCAGTGGTTGGATGTTTTCACACACAGCTCATCTATTTCCATTTCCTGCCACACAAGTGATTATGAACATGGCCTGTCATGGCCAGTGTTGAGGTGGATGTTTAACATGTCTAGTCTTCAGTGAGGTCCGGCTGCCTGTCTGCTGCAGTTCTGTGCAGGAGGAGAAGATGGTGAAGATAGAGTAGGAAATTCTCTCTAAATAGTTAAGAACTGGCTTTTGTGAAAAAAATGTGGGGCCAACTTGACAGAATTTGTATTCAACTTGCCTTGTTTGCATCTTTAATGTAGTCTGACCAAAATTTAGAGATATAATGTTACCTGTAGTTCAGAAACTGGGTTAAGACTAGCTTTCAAGGATATGTTTTCCTCTCCTGCCGTGTTTGAGATTTAGGACTAAGAATGTGGTATGTTGAATGTTGAATCTCGTTATGAAATCTGAAATTCCCTTACTGGTTGCCCCTATGTTTTTTATACTTATTATACCTAAGATTAACAATGTTTAATTTGTGTGGTTTTCTATATGCTAAATTAGAATTATCCTTCTTATTAAATCCATTTTCTGCTAAATTGGAAAGCTTAAAAATTTATTGAAATACATAATTTTAATTCCTTACAAACAAGACAGATTTCTTCAAAGTCAGCAGCCCCAGTTATATGTGTAACAGCAGATGGAGTCTTAAAAGTTACATATAATGTTACTATGTGATTATTCATAATAGCACAAAAGTCGAAACAATTGTCATCATCAGCTTGTACAGTGGAATATTATTCAGTAATAAAAATGGAATGTAGTAGTGATACATCCTATGTGGGTGAACCTCGTGAAAATTAATCTAAGAGAAAGAAACCAGACACAAAGACCATGTAGTATGATTCCATTTTATATGAAGTGTCCAGAATTTGCAAATCCATAGAGACAGAATGTTGGAGTAATGGTTGCCTGGAGGAAGGAGCAATGGGGAGTAACTTCTGATGGGTATGGGGTTTCTTTCTAAGGTGATAAAAATGTTCTGAAATTAGATAGTGGTGATGGTTGTACAACTTTGTGAGTATACTCAATTGAATACTTAAAAATGGCAAATTTTATGGTATATGAATTGTTATGTCAAAAATACCCAGATGGAGGGGGAGTTTAAAAATCATCATAAAAATTACAGTCTACATTATAGTTATTTCTAATTATATTCAGTAATCATGTTTAGTCATTGTTTTTAAAATTCCCATTGGCCTTGGGCTGAATAAGAGAAGGTTTTGTTACTAAGATTTTATGTGGATAGAAAAGTAGCCTATTTTGAAATCAGCTTGCTTATTTCCTCATAGTCTGTATACCATGTACCAGTCATTTTGATGTTTTTTAATGGTATATCCTACATGAAGGAACATTTAAAAAAATAAAAACAGTACCTACCACCCAGCTTAAGAAATAAAACATTATTACTTATTTTGAAACATCACTTGTCCCCTCCTATCTCAGCCTCCTGCTTCTCCCTGCCAAAGTCTTTAAATACTGTTGGTAAGCTCTTTTTCCCAAGGGAAGAGATGGCTTGACATCTTTTTATTTACACTGAACTTGGTTAACACATGGAATATGCTTCCTAAATCATCAGAAGTTATTTAATTTGTGCATAGAAAAAGATGTGTCACATATGAGTGTGTGTATCTTAAGCAGAGAGTAGCAACTGAAATTCCCTTTGAACTTGCTTCTATATTTGTACTTGGTTAGGAAGAACTTTTTAAAAATATTCTGCCCTTTGTTACTTGCCCTTTGTCTTAACTTGGACATCAGTGGTTAAGCAAGGGAATTTTTAAGCATTCAGCAGGAGTTCTTACAAATAGCCGTGTTAGAGAGTGAAGAAATTTGGGTGGGGTGGGGAAGAGGTGCCTGCTAATCCCAAATTTAAAAATAGCTTTCTTAATTTAGCTGGTAAATCTCTTATTTCTAGTTATAGCATACATTATTTTACTCTGGATGTCAGAACACAGGCAGTGTTATGTAGAATTTGCAGGTTAGATTTGATCTCGTTCTTCCAGGACTTATTTCTTATCTTGTTAATCATCAGGAAAAGAAGTTTTATTATTGATGCAAGCCCTAAACACCCTTTCAACTCCAGAAGAGAAGCTGGCAGCTCTCTGTAAGAAATATGCTGATCTTGTGAGTATTAAATGAAGGGAGTGAGGGCCATATAGAATATAGCAAAATGGGTATGTGCTTGATAAGCTTTTTTAAATGTGATTTTGATGTAGCTTTAAATGTAAAATTATGTTTTATTCTAAAATAGAAGAGAATCTAATTTCTTGGCGCTTTCTTTGTTGCCCGTGACATCATTTTATATGGTTATACATACAGAACATTACCATGCTAAGATACGGTATAAATTTTGTAAAACTCAGTTTGGAGTATTTCTAAGTCAGCCTTTGCATTCCTATGTTATGCTTTTAGTCAGTAGGGATATAGTGGTTCCTATATTTAACTTTTTCCAAGGGAATTCTAGAGTTAAAGGTACTAGCTATTGTGATTGAAATTGTGAGTTGGATGAAATAGTCTACCCAAACAATACTGTGTCTCAGGAAATTTTTTTTTAGCATATACTGTGTGACAGGTGTTCTTTTTTCCAGTTTCTTCCAAAGAAATTGACCTTATTTGTTCTGGGTCTATGCTATTTCAAGTAGCATTAATTCTCTTTTTAAAATTAAGAAAACAGTCTCAATATGGAAATACTGCCATCCTATTTTAAGCTGAAGTAGGGATAAGTCATAGAACCCTTTGAAGTAAGGGTTTTGGTAGACTTTTAGAATTCTAACATAAATGCTAAAATTAATGCCTTTTGTGAAATACTTATGTGAATCATCATTGACAATTTATATGCATTTTCATCTGTTGTTAAAGCAGTTATTCCATATCATAAACACTATTTTTTGTCAATGACCAGTTCTAAAAGTGAATTCTGTTTATTACTTAAAGAATTAAAGTTACTTTCCCTCAGTTTGTAAAGGGGTCCTAGTAAACCTCCATATAGCTGGCGTTCAGCATTCTGGCACCTTCTATTCAGAGCAGCAGGAAACCCCTGTGTATCAATGAAAATGGCCCAGAACAAATGCAACAATGACAGAAAACTGTGTGTGTTCAGATTGCGGGCTTTGGGAAAGGAACGCTTCGATTGGCTATGGAAGACAGTCCTTTTTGCTTCCATCCTCATGAGGAGAATCATGCGAGAAGTGGTGGAAAAAGAAGATAAGAACAAAAAAGGGAAAAGAAAAAAATGGAGGAAAGAGTAAAAGACTGAAAGAAAGCAGTGTAGGGTTAGCTACCTGACAACAGCAGCTAGCCATGAATGGGTTAGAAGAAGAAAGGGCAAATAGTCACCTAGGGCGGTCCTCAGACTCACACAGGCCATTGGCCCTTTGTTAAAAGGCACCTTCTGATTCACTGGGTCTGGGGTGGGGCCCGGGAGTCTTCGGTTTAACAAGCTCCCAGGTGATGTGAGGATATTGTCAACCCTTGGATCACACTTTAAGGAGCAAGGATCTGGGGTGTTTTTGTGTGGGGGGGGGCTTGGGGGGCTATGTTTATTTTTAGGCACCAGTAATAATCACTAAATTAATTTTTGGATGTGAAGTGTCACATCCAAAAGACTATTTGTGCTGAACATATGAAGAATGAAATGTGTACTGTTTTCAGAAAATATTCTAAAACTTGATTTAAAAAAAAAAAAGTCTTTATTGATTTCAGAGAGAGGAAGGGAGAGAGAGAGAGAGAAACATCAATGATGAGAGAGTCATTGATCGGCTGCCTCCTGCACGCCCCCTACTGCAGATTGAGCCCACAACCCGGGCATGTGCCCTGACCAGGAATCGAACCTCAATCTCCTGGATCCTAGGTCGATGCTCAACTGCTGAGCCACGCCGGCCAGCCTAAAGCTTGATTTCTTGAAACAATACTCAGTTCCTTTAAAAGGTAGAGGATATATGTTACGTAGCAGCGAGACCATCAAGGGAGTAGCCTTTTCCTAAGGATTTTTCAGAAAACTTCCCTTTGCCATCACTGCCCTCTGCCCTTTTTGTGACAGCATCTTCTGACATTATTGATTGTTTTGGTATGGACACGTAGAAACATCCTGTAGAGCAGGTGCACTGGTGCACTGCACCGTATCGGGATTGTCCATTGGGGAGACCTTGTGGCCACCACATTCACCAGTTAACATGGGTTCATGAGATCACATTTCACTTGCTAAGTGTGGATAGCATTAGGGCTCTAACATGGTCCTTAGTACATTAGGGTGCTATTCTCTCCCCTTCCTTGGTTTGTGTAGATTATTATAGCTAATAAGAAATCTTGATATCTGGTTGGGTAGCTATGTCCTCCTTATTACTCTTCTTGTCAGAAGTATCTTGGCTATTCTTGACTCTAAATTCTCTATACAATTTTACAATTTTAGATTCAACTTATTAGTTCCGTGGGGGGGGGGGAACACCTCTTGCGGATTTTGAAGAGTATTAATGGATATCCTTATATGAAAAAAATGAAATTAGATCCTTACTCATCATATACAATGATCAACTCTAAATGGATTAAGGATTTTAATGTCAAAAATTAAGCTTTAAAAATTTGAGATATCATTTATTTAGACATATTAACAGGTGAATATTTTTCCAAACTTAGGTTATAAGGGGAGGATTTTTTACAACACAGAAAGACCTATCAGAGAAAAGATTGCAAGAATCAACTATATTGAAATTAAGACTTTCTGTTCATCAAAAGACATTTTATTTTTATTTATTTTTTATTATTATTTTTAAATCGTCACCTGAGGATACTTTTCCATTGCTTTTTCAGAGAAGAGTGGAAAGGAGAGAGAGAGAGAGAAACATTGATGTGAGAGAGACACATCCATTTGTTGCCTGCCACTGGGGCTGGGGATCAAGCCTGCAATCTAGGTACGTGCCCTTGACTGTAATCAAACCCAGGACCCTTCAGTCCCCAGGCTGATGCTCTAACCACTGAGCAAGCCCGGCTAGGGTGGATTTTACATTTTTAAAGCATTATTTTAAGAAAAGAGGATGACACAACAGACACCACATGTGGCCCACAAAGCCTAGAATATTTACTTTATGGATATTTACAGAAAAAGTTTGCTGTTCCCTGATCTATAGCTACATGTGAACAATCTGGATGACTCCTAGCAATATAACCTACAGCTGTGCTGTCCAAAACAGCCATTAGCCACATGTGGCTATTTAAGCTTATATTAATTTAAATGAAAGAAAATAAGAAATTTCATTCCTCAGTTGCAGTAGCCACCGTAAAGTTAAAACAACTAAAACCAAAATGATTTCTTTTAGGACCACACACAGATGACATAAAGAGGAGAGCAAAGGAGTAGTGAACCCAGGATTCAGGATTGTGGTTACCCTGAGGCGGGGAAGGCTGGGGGCCGCTAGTCCTCGCTGGAGTTACAGATAGTATCTGCAGAATTGGCAGCCTTTTGGAGCTGTGCCATAGAGTTTACAAAGGTATTGCTTTTCCGCAGGAATTTTCATAAAGGCGTTTTTAATAGCTGTAAGGACACATTGCCAGTAAGGATGCTTGGTATGTTTTAATAGGCCACCAGGTGTCACCCTTGTTCTTGAAATCATGACTCGGCATAATTTCATTCTGTGAAAGGTCAGTAAGGCTGCCATCTTATCTGTTAGTGTTGATTTAACCTTGAAATAGAACCATTTGCTCCAAACCTGAAATTGCAGTGATTCCTCTCTCGCAGAGAACCCTTAGTGCTGCTTATGAAATTCTACTTTGGAGAGCCTTTTCATGAAAGTAGCCTGTGTGTGCTTTCAGAAAAGTAAAACTCAACACTGTTGATTCCTAAAAAGTTATCTGAAAAACATCATTTTTTGTTTTCAGTAAGAAAATAGACTAAGATGGTTTTTCCTACTCTAGATTGTTTGCTTACTTGCCTATCACAACTGGAAAAGAGAAGGTTGGCAGAGTAGAGTGGCATAAAACAATTGGAAATAAAATATTACACTAATAATTTGGTTATTAAAAATGTGTTCATAGCTCTTACTATAATTCTTCCATCCATAACTCAAAGGTTTTCAATGTACTTCCTAAATGTAAAGTGCTTGTTATTTTAGCTGGAGGAGAGCAGGAATGTTCAGAAGCAAATGAAGATTCTGCAGAAGAAGCAAGCCCAGATCGTGAAAGAGAAAGTTCACTTGCAGAGTGAGCACAGCAAGGCTATCTTGGCAAGAAGCAAACTAGAGTCTCTCTGCAGGGAACTTCAGCGTCACAACAAGACGTTAAAGGTTAGTTGGTTCATTGTTCTGTTTTTCAGGGGGAACTAACTCAGTTTTTTATAATCACCGTGTACCTATTTAAAAAGTCCTTTTCTGTATTTGGAGACAGAGCTACCATCTTGCTTTCTATTTTGCTTGGCCTGATGCTTCTTAGTGTCCGTCATACTTGCTCAGGGGGATCTAGATGAGTTTGGTGTTTAGAGCAAGCTTTCCTGCTTGGAGCCATGACTTAGGAAGCTCAAAGTTGCCAGTTTTCTGCTGAGCATTAATGTAGTTCATTACCATGTATGAGAATCTGACATGCGATGAGAAGTGAGTGGGAACAGACTAGAGGCAGAATGAGCCAGGGAAGGGAAAGCATGTGCTGAGCTCCTCCAGGCTGTTACTCAGCTGCCTTGCCAAGCTGCCCTTGTCCATGCCAGCTACCCAGTTCCTGAGTACTTTTAGAAGAGCACTTACACCTTGGCCCATCATAAAGAAAGAGAGAACAGGCACCCAAAGATTAATTGGTACCAACAGCGGAAGAAGGAAAAAGAGCAGAGACACACAGGGTGGGCCCTTCCTCTTATAGAGTTTCGGTTTGGTTTCACTGAGCAGGACTTTATCAGACTCCCCCACCACAGCACACCCCCAAGGCCTAGAATACAGGAGCACTTAGGAGATGGACCTGCACCTTATGTGGGAGCCTATGGTTTTTCCTTTGCTTTTGAACCTTTGGATTTAGATGTTAATTAAAATAGATGGTATTTTTTTCCCCATAGCAAATCAATAGTTTGATTGGACTGGTAACTGTTTAGACATGTAGAAGTCTTTTAACAATGTGTATCCTAACAAGAGTTGAAAGTAGGCTTTTTAAGATACAGATTCTGTTTGTCCTCTTGCTCCTGGGAAGTAGAAGGTATGTTCCAGAAAGTCAGCTGCAAGAAGGTATCTATCTCTTGAGGCTGATTTAAGATGCTGCCTTGTGGAACCAGCAAGGAGGGTATTTGGGAACATAGGTAGAGGGAGCTGGGTACATGGACAGGCTCCTTACTTGTCTGTCAGTATAGTGAATTTTAGATGGTCACATGGCACTTAGAGCAGGGCAGTTTGTGTGTCTCTGATTGTTCCATGTACTTAGGAAAAGCTGCTTGCTTTTAAATGAGAGCCTTCTGTAGTAAATAAAGGGAGGAATTAGAGTTCAGAAGCATCCCTTTAGGGTAGCAGTAAATGAACCCACATAGCAGCAGCTTTTATGAGCATCTTATCCATAGGCCTATGCCATTAACAGAAATTATTTTCCATAATAAGGAAGAAAATATGCAGCAGGCCCGAGAGGAGGAAGAAAGACGTAAAGAAGCAACCGCACACTTCCAAATTACTTTAAATGAAATCCAAGCACAGCTGGAACAACATGACATACACAACGCCAAACTCCGCCAGGAGAACATTGAGCTCGGAGAGAAGCTGAAGAAGCTCATTGAACAGTACACACTGAGGGAGGAGGTAAAGACGTTTTGTTTGTTTCAACAGCTTCTCATTGTTAGCAAGATCTTTTCACCATTCACTACTAAACAAGTCAAACTTGGCACAGGGTGTTGTTGAACTGTTGAGTTTGCAGAGTGGAAGGTGGGCCTCTTTTAGGAAAGGCTCAGCCACCACTCTTTTCTCCCATGTGATACTGGAAGATTGTGTTTTTAGCATACAGATCCCCCCCCTTATTTAGGCTAATAATGAATAAATGGCCATCAAATGCTCCATCTCTCAAGACGTGTGATAATCTGTACAGTCCATACCACCATTGTATTACACCTATGTTTCAGATTTAAAAAAAAAAATAGGGGTTTTAAACTATTTGGGAGGAAAAAACCAATTTCTGAACCATCATACATACAGCCATTGAAATAGAAGGTTTACTGGAAGGATCCATGGCTGCTGATTTTGGTCATGGGCCTCCAACTAAGACTTTTACAAGCTAGTTGAGGAGTTCAGAGGTGGTATCTAGATTAAATGCAAATAGGTGATAACCTGCTTTGTAAGGTTTCTTCTAGAGGTCAAATGGGCAGGGTTAGAGGTGTTAGGGTTTTTAAATGATGCATCTATTCCCTGCCTTTTTAAAATTTATTTATTTATTTTAATTTTTAAAAATTGATTTTAGAGAGGAAGGGAGAGAGACACACACATCAGTTTGTTGTTCCACTTATTTATGCATTCATTGGTTGATTCTTGTATGTGCCCCGACCAGGGATCGAACCTGCAATCTTAGTGTATTGGGACAACACTCTAACCAACTGAACTACCAGGCCAGGGCCTCCTCCTGCCTTTTAAGTTAGTAAAATGTACTTTTATCTGTGTTGTATTCCTTACACAAATAGATTTAAATGGCTGATTCAAATTAAAAAAATAAAAAGATTGTGGCATCTTCTGTGGGTTACTTTATCTAGTTTTCAAGGCAAACCTTAGATTATATTAATTCAGAATTTTATATACAGCCCTTCAAAAATTTAGGTGTTTTCTTTAGTTTTTTTTTTTTAAAATCCTCACCGAGGATATTTTTTCCATTGCTTTTCAGAGAGAATGGAAGGGAGAGAGAAAGAGAGAGAGAGAGAAACATCGATGCGAGAGAGACACATCGATTGGTTGCCTCCCGTACGCTCCCCAACCGGGGCCGGGGATCGAGCCTACAACCGAGGTACGTGCCCTTGGCCGGAATCAAACCCGGGACCCTTCATTCCAAGGGCCGACGCTCTAACCACTGAGCCAAACTGGCCAGGGCCAAAGACTTAGTTTTTAAAATGATTTTATTTTTATCACTCATCACCTTTTGCTTTTTCCTTTTCTTTTACGTTTTATCATGGAAAATTGCAGACTTAGACAAAAGTAGAGAAGATATGTCACCTGGCTTCAGCAGGTGAAACCATAGTTTCAGCTATATTCCTTTCACCTTCCCCTGGGTTATTTTGAAGCAAATCCAAGGTGTCATATTATTCCATTTATACATATTTGAGGGTGTACTTCAAAAGATAAGGTTTCTTTTTTTAAGCATACCCACAATAGCATTTCATACCTAAAAATTAACAGTAATTATTTAATGTTAAATATCTAGTCATTGTCCAATTTTTCTGATTCTCTCCCCTTTTAAAATTTATTATTATTTTTTAATCCTCACCCAAGTATATATCTTTTGATTTTAGAGAGAGGAAGGAGAAGGAGAGGGAGAGAGAAACATCGATTGATGGGTTGCCTCTTGTACATGCCCCTATTGGGACTGAACCCACAACCTAAGTATGTGCCCTGACCAGGAATCCAACCCGTGACCTTTTGGTGCATGGGATGGCACTCCAACTGGCCAGGGCTCTCCCCTTTTTAAAAAAAAAAATTATTTGGATCAAGATTCAAATAAAGGTCATCCCTTTCACTGTTTGGTATATCTCAAGTCCCTAACATAAAGATTTCCTTTTGCTCTTTATTCTTAGAATGTCTTTATTAAAGATACTTTTTTTGCCCTAGAGAATAAAATTTCTATTAGATTATAAACCCCTCAAATTTTTTTTTTTTTACAATTATTCTTTTAGTTTTGTTGTTTAATATGACAGTCTGCCACATTGTAGATGTAGGATACTTGAAAATTATATGTTTAAATCACATTACTGTGTCTTATTAATTTGAACATTGTCAGATGCTCTTTCTTCGGTCAGGAAGAGTTACTCTTTCTGCATCTGAGAAGGGATGTTCTGATTAAATTATTGTACATAAATAACCACATAACAGTTCTGTTTGGAAATAATAATAGCCTTTTACCAAATGGCTATTATGCGCCTTACATAATGTGACCATTGGATTGGCTTTTACACCTCTGCAGTGTGGGCATGGCCGTCCCCCCATAGGTAGGGGAATGAGATTCAGCAAGGGGGGGCATCTGCCTGAGGACATTCCTGCCTTCACAGTATGCTTCCTCCAGCTAAGAAATTGGGAAAATTTAATGGGCAGAAAAAATCATGAATTCTGTGTATGATGTATGGCTTAACAGTTGGAGCTCCTTATCCATCTTTTTCTTGATACAGCCTTAGCCTCATCATCATCGTAGGTCAGAAATAGGAAAGTACAGGCATGTGGCTGCCAAGGCCCTTAATGGCCCACCTCCAAAAGGGAGGGCACGGGGTGGTAGGAGAGGGCCCCCTTCCTGAGGTGCAGGGCAGAAAGACACACTGTTACTAGCTTTGGTGGCATTAGCGGAGAAAGCAGGGTAAGAAGCAAGGCATTGTCACTTGTGTTATGTTTCCTTGTCATCGTGCTCCATTTTCATTAAGTGATGGGAGAATTTGACTTTCCCTGCAGCATATTGATAAAGTGTTCAAACATAAGGAACTGCAGCAACAGCTTGTGGATGCCAAGCTTCAGCAAACGACACAGCTGATAAAGGATGCTGATGAAAAACATCAGAGAGAGAGAGAGTTTGTAAGTTCTATTTCTCACAAAAGAAATTATTGCCTAATTGTAACCAAAGCCATTTAAAATATGTAAACTTATTCTACATATATTGTAGCACCTGGGTCATGCTAATTGTTTTTTTTGCTCTAGATTGAGAAGGGCATGTGTGTGTTAGAAAGCAGTTGGCTTTTTATTTCTGTTTTTTTCTATAGAAGATTTACTAGAGAGATTAGACCACATTACTGGAAAGACCTGCACTTGTTTGATTTCCTGTGCTTAGAATATTTATTTCACTTTTAAGTAATGGTCACCAAGTTCAAGAATGATACCAGTGTTTAGTACATTTGGCAATTCAGTTTAATATCAAGCTTACCAAACACGGGTCTTATATAATACTGTTATATTTTGTTTTCAATAAAGTACCTTAAAACTAGGGAAACTATTTGTTTACTTACTTGCCTAATTTTCTGATAAAATTTTTAACAAAATTCTCTATGCCCTAATCACTCAGCATTGTTCTGAGAGTGTATGCTCAGATTATATTGCCTGTCAATAATTGTGAATACAATGGAATCTCATTGGGTGGGTATGTATATTTAACACGTGGAAAATCAACTATATGTGCTTAACTAAACAATAAAGTAAAAATGAGAAATGGTTATGATATGAAGACTGTTCATCCAGCTCTCCCTCAAATAGCCTAGGCCCCGAGGTGGGCGTGATATGAAGACTCGTTCCTGAGTGGCCCTCATGATGTGAACATGTCCTGTTGAGTGTGCGTGTAGGGTTAAGAGAGACACATTGTTCACACAGCGTGGGTCTGCCATGTGAATTGACAGTGCTATCCCATGTGTCATTTCCAGAGTTGGAGTGTAAGTTTCATGTACGTACACACACACATCACATGTATATGCTTTGTAGTTTATTTAAGGACTTTCGAGGCTTATTTGGACTATATGTGACATTTTACTTCAGGGACTGAATTTCACAGATGCCTACTATGCAACTTCACTATATAATTTTCTTGAAGCCCAAGTACATAAATTAAAGCTCCCATTTCCCTCTCCCCCACTTTTTAAGAAGTGGCCAGAAACCAGGCCTCTGATTTCATTGATTTGCTCCATACCCTTTCACCCTACCTCTCATCTTGCCTCTGTGGAGTAGGGGCTTTCTAAAGCACCCAGATAATGTCAAGATTCCTAGCCATGTTTTTTGCTAATACTAGACTTCTAATTATTTTCACCTAAAACACAACAATTTAGCCCTGAGTTTTATAAACCTATTATTAGGCCTTCACGATACTTCTTCTAAGCTGTAACATTATTCCTACATTCCTAAGTGTTAACAAGTGGAACGGATCAAAGATATAGGTAACTGGCACTTGATGTAACAATATTTCATCTATAGAGTTGGGGTTCTTGGTAAACTAATGAGTAGAAGGATTCGGCCTAACTGTTGTGTCATTTGACATTGTAGTCATATTTGTAATTACGATTAGTATTTTGCCAGAATGTTTCTGTTTTCTAGTTGTTAAAAGAAGCAACAGAATCGAGGCACAAATACGAACAAATGAGACAGCAAGAAGTACAACTAAAACAGCAGGTAACTTGACAGCAGGGTATAGTAGAATTTGTAAGAAAAATCTATGGTTCATTGGATATATGCTTCAATCTCCCAAGATGCTTTTGCTTGTTCACAGCTAGAACTAAGAGTAGATCACGTGTCCCTCTTGGAGTTTTCCTCTTCATTTAGGGTCACCAACTCGTCCCCATTTGCCCAGGACTTTCCTGGCTTTAGCACTCAAAAGCGCTGCTGTATCCCAGGAAACACTTAGGTCTCAGGCAGACTGGGACGATTGGTCACACCATCTGCAGCACCCCCTTTTCAATATCCCAGGTATTTCCTCCCTTTCTCAGCCTGTTCCCATGTGTGTCAGCTAATTTCCTACTAAAGAAAAACTGATAAATCTTCAGATTTTAGTTCTTTTGTATTAAGCAGAGCCACATGAAATTGCTGAAACTTGACTTCTTTGACCTACAAAATGGCAATCTCATACAGTTTAACCTAAAATCTTTGAAAGTTTGTGCTCTGAGAACATAACTTATTTTTAAAACTTCCTGTTGGGACCATACAGCTCCACTTCCAGGTAGAGCTGTAGGGGTTGTGTTTTTAATGGGAGCCCTCCCTACTTTTTTTTTTTTTTTTTTATGGAACAGTATTGTTGACTGTAGTCACGATGGTGTACATTAGATTCCTGGAACTTAGTCATCTTATAACAAAGTTTGTACCCTTTGACAACACCTCCCTGTTTTCCTCACCCCTCATCTCTGGCAACTGACATTTTACTCTATTTCTACGAGTTTGACTTTTTAGATTGCACATATATATAAGTGAGATCATACAGTATTTGTCTTGTTCTGTCTGACTTTTATCACTTAGCATATGCCCTAAAGGTCCATTCATGTTGTCACAAATGGCAAGATTTCCTTCTTTTCTTATGGCTGAATAATATTCCATTGTGTATATACACTACATTTTCCTTATTCATTCATCTGTCGATGGGCACTTAGATTGTTTCCATATCTTGGCTATCATGAATAATGCTGCAGTGAACAGGGGAGTGCAGATATCTTCTTGAGATAGCGATTTCATCTCTTTTGGATAAATACCCAGAAGTGGGATTGCTGGGTCATATGGTGGTTGTATTTTTTGAGGAACTTCCGTAGTGTTTTCCTTAGCTAGGCCCTGGCCAGGTGGCTCAGTTGGTTAGTCATCCCAGTACGCCAAGGTTTCGGGTTCCATCCCCAGTCAGGGCACATACAAGAAGCAATCAATGAATGTATAAATAAGTGGAACAGCAAATCAATGTTTCTCTCTCTGTCTCTCCTCATTCCCTTCCTCTCTCTCTCTAAAAAGCAATAAAATAAAATTAAAAAAAAATTCAGTTTGCTAGTATTTTGTTGAGAATTTTTGCATCTATGTTCATTAGGGGTGTTGGTCCGTAATTTTCTTTTCTCGTTTCCTTTCTTGTATCTGGCTTTGGTATCAGGGTAATGCAGGCCTTGTAAAATGAGTTTGGGGGTGTCCCCTCCTGTTTAAATTTTTTGGAAGAATTTGAGAAGAATCGGCATTCTCATTTAAATGTTTGGTAGAATTCACCTGTGAATCCATCTGGGCCTGTGCTTTTCTTTGTTTCCTTCCTATTTTTCAATCCAGACCCCTTAGGTTTGTCCTACTGTGGTGTTTCTTTGTAGTTGCCTTGTGTGGAGTACGGGTGCCAGATGCCTCCTCCCTCAAAGAAAAGGCACAGAAAAGACTTCCCATGTGTTTATGAACAAGAGGAATTAGGCATTTGTACCTATAAGGCACCCTTTTTCACTTAACTAGGTTACATTTTGTTGAAAAGTATTACTCATTTTAAAAATTTATTATATAATCAGTTTCTTTAAGGACTCAAAATTAGTTCTTAAGTGCACTGATACATTGAGATTGGCCTGGATCTTTATCAGCGCCTTTTTGGAGTGCTATTTATGATACTTAACCACTGAGCCACGCTGGCCAGGCTGGGCACATTTTATAATGTGATACTCATTTCCTATAAAGCTAATGTACTTAGAGTGAAAATTCAAGAAGTTTTTTTGAACTTTCCACCATAAGTTATAGTCATGCTGGAATGCTTATAGGAAATTTGAACCCCTTATTTGCGCTATAAATTTAGTTGTCTATAAAAATGGAGAAGAGAATCGATGTGGAAAAGGTATAAAAAGTTCATACATGGCTTCAGATGGAGTTTAATGCGGGTGTCACTGCTCATTGTCCAGTGCAAGGCACCGGAGGGTCCATCTACCAGGCTCACAGGCAGCTCTGATTCTGTTGTACTGTTAGTGCAACTTTTGTTGTGCGATCTGTGTGAACCTGCATCGTGTTATCTGATCATTAGTTTCTTTGCTGTTACCTCTTCCTTTCCCGCTCCCTAAATGTGGCTGTCCTTCCCAAGACTTGGTCTCATTCTGGGCTCTTACTATGTCAGTTTCCAGTGCCTGTTCATGATGTCAGCGTCTTGGTGTGTCTTGACCCACTGTTGTGTAATCCAGACACATAAGTGCAGGTGTCATGGTAGTTCCCACTACCCAGAATGAGCCAGCATTGACCTCTCAGATGGGGCAGTCTACCTGGATGTGCCATCCTCAGTGAAAATGAGCCATGCCAAAACTGCCGTAACTTCTCAGCTCCCTCAAGTGCCAGAATTCCCTCATTCCCCAGGCACTACCATTGTTTCCACCCCAGACCAGCAGCCTCAGAGGCACTGTCATTGTGTGCCCCTTCACAGACTGCTCACAGATCCTCTGCACTCTTCTCCAATGTGCCCTTAAATGTCTTCATCTTTGCCCTAGCCTCACCTTTCTGCAGGCATGCTTTGGCTATCTTAGTTACCTCATCTAGCATGTCGCTGGTAACATTGCTTTCAGTCTGCTTCTCTCTCCCACATACAGCAGAGCTTGCTTCTAGGTGCTCCCCATTTGCCCATCCCACGTGGTAACTGGTGGGCTGGTTCTGTCATAGCACATCCTCCCCCCACCCCATCATGTTCACGTGGCTGTTTAATATTCCTCATGCAGCACTGCTGGAAGTGGAAAGGCTTCACTTATGCTATTTCTTGGCCTCTGATTTCTTTATCTGCTTTCCTTGCATGTATTGTGTGATCTTGAGCAAAACACTTGATTCCTCTGGGCCTGTTTCCTCATTCTGAAAATGTAATTACATTAGATGGGTTTTAAAATATTCCCTTTTGGTCTAAAATAATTCAGCCTACCCTTGAGGCCTCAGTCAGGCCTCACCCACCTGAAACTTTCCTAACTATTCTGTTCTGACCCTACTGTGTGCCCCTTTCTCTGAATTCCTGTTCCTACGGGGAGAAAAAGGTGACTCCATGTTCTGGATTCTGCTTGGCTTCTTGGTTAGCATTATTTTACCACCTAGTATAAAAATTCCTTGAGGGTAGGAGTTAAAAGAAAAATCAGTATTTCTACCTTTTAGCTTTGTTCTCTTAACTGGACTCCCACTGAATTCTTTGTCCCCCTACGAAACCGGTTCTTTGGCTTTTATTTCATTTTCCTGCCTACGTTAAGAAAAAAGATATCTTTGATATTAAGCTAAGAACTGTGCAGGTAGTTTTCTAAAAGAATGATCTTTTTCAAGGACAGTTTTTCAAATGTAAGGATGGACAGTGGGTAGTTCATAAAGGATCAGTTGTCTGAAATTTATAGCTATACAACATCCTTCAGTTTTTAATATAATTGGTGGAATGAAGCTAGTAAATGTTTTTACATTTTTAACATTACATCTGAAAAGATGGCTAAATCAACAGATTTCCTAAATTTCTATGCATTTCAGTGGGTTATTAGGACTTCAGCCATCTATGCCCAGGGTCCAAGGATTGGGTGGGTGCACATTTGTTCATTTGTTTGAAATTCTTTATTCACATTTAAGTTTGGCATTTGTTCTTATGTCTATCATTTATATAACAATTAACATTGGACCATACATAATGTGTTCGTTTTCAAAGTCTTTGGAATTTCAAATTGTTTACCTGGAACTCAGAATATTTCATACTTTTTTCTGTAGCTTTCTCTTTATATGGATAAGTTTGAAGAATTCCAGACTACAATGGCAAAAAGCAATGAACTATTTACAACCTTCCGGCAAGAAATGGAAAAGGTATTTACATATTTTTGGTAGAATATTATTTAAAAGGGATTTTATGTAAGAAGCTATTTTAAGCATGATCACCACTTGGATGAGTTTTTGCTGTTATGGTACTGTCTTAAGTTCATCTTTTCTCACCCTCCAGTGGCATCTTATTCGGTCATTTTTCTCTCGGTGTACCCCACAAAGCTGGTGATCTCTATGCTCTTAAATTGTCTTTATTAAAGTGAATTCCTCTATTAAATACAGTTTGTTGTTAGAAATAAAGTGGTTTCTTTTGTGTGTGTGCGTCTTGTTTTACTCATTTCAGGTGATTTCCCCCCCCCCCCCCCCCCCGCACATAGCTGTGTATCCTTGGAGATTAAATTATTTAAAGACATCCAAGCCCCAAACAGTAATTACCTATTTTAGTCGGTTGATATATATATAGGTGTTCCTACCTTTTTAGCTTTTCTTTTTGTGTTAACTATACTCCCAAGTGAATTCTTTTTTCTTCAACCACACCAATTCTTTGGCTTCTGTTTCATTTTCCTATCTACGTTAAGGAAAGAAATTTCCTTGTTATCAACTAAGAACCAAAATACATCCGTATATATCCATCCATCCACCCTTAGTTTACTTGGCAGATTCCCCTTAAAATGGGGGCTTGTTAAAAATGGCGGTGGCTTGGGGAGCAGTGTAGTAGTGCCTTGCACTTCGTAACCATTTGGTAGGTGTTAGTCATGACTATTTCTACATCTTACGCATTGGTTGGGTGTGCGCTCTCTAGGTTAATGTCCCTGTTGCATCATATGTGAGACCATAGACAAGTTATTTAACCTTTTTGTGCCTGTTCTTTCCTCCTTAAAAATAAAAATACCTTCCCTTCATAAAATAGAGTATTTTAGACAGTGCTTAGCCATGTTAAGTGCTCAAATTACCACCTTCAGATATTTTTAGACCCAGTAATCTGGAGAATTCAGTGAGCAGCAGATTAGTTCCGCCTGCCAATTCTTTCAGCTGAGGCTCCAGTCGAGGGAGAACTCTTCCCACAGTGAACACTGTAGCTGGGCTCCAGTGCATGGGTGCTGTTGAGGTGGAAGATGGGGGTCCCCCACTTCAGGATCTTCCAGAGAATCCTCTGGACTGGGACACATTCCTCTCTGCTAGTGGCTAGAGATCACTGTGGGTTAGCACTCAACCCAGATCTTCCACACACTCTTCCCACAGCCTTTGTCCCACTCGGCCTTATGGTAGTTTCATGGGTGCAGCGCTTGCTCTGTCTTATCGTTTCCTGTTACCAGCACCTGGCGTGGTGCCCCCCACTGCGAGCAGAGCTGGGGCACAATCAGCACTGCATAAGGAAATCTTGAAAACGGGGCTCATTGCTGGACATAGACACATCTCATTTTGAACTCCTAAAAACTGGGGTCTTGTAGCATAGGTTTAAAAACATTTCTTTTTAGACCCATTTAAAAAAAACTGATTTTAGAGGGTGAGGGAGAGGGATAGAGAAACTAGAAACAGCAGTGATTGCTGCCTCCTGCACGCCCCCTACTGGGGATGGAGCTGGTAACCCAGGCATGTGCCCTGACCAGGAATCGAACCTGTGACCTCTTGGTTCATGGGTGGATACTCAACCACTGAGTCACACCAACTGGGCTGTTTCTGGACGCATTCTATCATTAGCAAATCTGAAGTTGTGAGGATGACCAAAGCTAAGGATTAACTACTTTTATCTTTTTCTTGGTTACTAGAGTCATCCCTAAATCATGCTACCTCTAGTTCTGAAACTGATGTAGTCTCAGAGGTTGTGGTAGAGCAATTCTTAAATCTCTTGGGGGCTTTTTCTTCCAAGGATCAGATGAATTACTTTAACTCAGAAAGCTCACAAACATGGCCATATTTTTGTACGGTTTGGGGAGGAGGCTCTCATCTTTTGCTACCCCCAGCTGGAATGAAAGATGCACTCCAACTTAACTGAGTCAGGTGTGGTGTCTGACAGCTTCCTCCATGTGCTGCTGCCCCAGAAATTGATGTTAGATTTTTCTCATAATATGAAACCCCTGCTTTGGTTCCTAGGAGCTTCTGAGATAAGCTCTGCAACCAGCATTCAGCAACAGCTGTCAGCAGGGCCAGGCAGGTGCAGTGATGGGGGTGGGGAGGAATATTTAAACATTTCTGTGGTGGGACTGTGTAGAGATAAGAAATGGATCTTTAAATTTGCAATTGTTGATTCACAGATGACAAAGAAAATTAAAAAACTGGAAAAAGAAACAATAACGTGGCGTACCAAATGGGAAAACAATAACAAAGCACTTCTGCAGATGGCTGAAGAGGTGAGGTGGTTTCCTGTGACTAAGGTGTGCTCTTAGTCATGGGGACTCATAAGGCTCAGGTACCCAGCAGGGCAGGGGGCGTGTGTGGTAACAGTAGTGCTACCTGTGGTTGAGGACTCTGGCCAGAGCCAGGGGTGGGGGGTTCTGAGTGGAGCCTGTGCCAGCTTTCCTGGCAGTAAGCTCAGCTGGAAGTGTAGGGGCCACATGAGGCATCGAGTTCCCTAGCCCCGGTGGGTTAGCCCAGGCGTGTTGGCGATGGCTGTAAAGCACCGCGGTTTTGCTTTTGTCTAGAGGAGGGTTTCTCAAACTTGAGCTTGCATCAAACTCCAGCTTGTTACGACAGACCTGGACTGCTAGGCTCACAGAGTTTGATTCACTCGGTCCAGGTCGGGTCAGATAATCGGCCTTTCTCGAGGGCCCCCACCTTGAGCAGCATTGGACAGCTTTCCCAGTGAGAGCACAGATGAACGACTCAGGCGCCCTTTCTTTCTGTTTTAACTTGGTCTTTTAAAAAAGGCAGTTTTCTAAAGCTGAAATATATTGTGTACAACACTTGATTTCACACCTTCTATCTTCTCACCTGAAAATTGGTAGAAATCTATGCAAAAATGAGTCCTTTTCTATTTTTAATCAGCCCCTTAATTTTCATCTACTAGTCTCTGTGATGAGTATCTTGAATTTCCTTAATATTTCATCAATACAATAAAAGTGGATTTGGTTGTTTTTAAGAAACACGACAAAGGGAATTTAGTTTTGTCACCCTAGAACAATACTGTTACAAATATCGTGGTATTTGTAGATGTCTACAGTGAAGCTAGCTAGAATGTTAGATGTTTTGAACATATTCACAAGGTGATTAAACTAGTTTCCAATGTGACTGCTGACCTAATTCTTTGGTATCCAGTAACCCAGTTCATCTTCAGTGAGGTTATGTACATCTTTTTTTCCCTACAGAAAACCGTCCGTGATAAAGAGTACAAGGCCTTTCAAGTGAAACTGGACCGGCTAGAGAAGCTGTGCAGGGCTCTTCAGACGGAGCGGAACGAGCTTAACCAGAAGGTGGAAGTCCTGAAGGAGCAGGTCTCGGGGAAGGCGGCAGGGGCAAATCTAGCACCGCGTGTGACCCAGTCCTGCGCAGCCCTGGCTTCTCCTAAGGAGCTGAACACTGCCTGGAACAGCGGCACTGGAGTCCCCACAGTGGCGGTTCCCAAGGCAGCCAAGGAGAAGCCGGCTGCACACAAGGCTGTGTCCCTAGGCACCGGGCCAACCATCGAGTCAGTGGACTGAGATGAAGTATGATCACTGTATTGAGAGCTCTATTTTGTGTATAACTTTCTCTGTTAGTAGTAACTATTGGTTTTGTGGTGAAATTTTTCTTACTTTTTCTACCATATCTGTATTTTCTTAGAACTACTGGACTTAGGTGGTACAGGAGGCTGCTTAGCAGTTTTGAATAGTTTTCCTCAGCTGTGTGGCACATCTGCCTCGTTTCCCTTAATTGGCATGCATGTGGTCATTGCCTTGTCCCTTCTTCCCTGCTCCTTGCACAGAATCATCCTAATTAAAATTTCACCCAAGACAGGGCCGACCATTCATGACAAGGGAACTTTGTTCTGATAATGGTTCCTTGATGTGAAAACAATATTCATTTAAACATCCTGGTCTCCCATCAATATTAATAAAAAACACACACATCAAGATGATTAGTTTTGTCTAATAACCCATTTAAATGCCAAGTGAAAAAACCCTCTAGGGTTGGGACAGAAACAAGCTTACCATATTTAATTCAAAATAGTGTTTTGATAATATATCACTTGACAAATTGAGATGGTTGTAAGGCTTCAAATTCCTTAAAGTTTTGGCAGAATATGTACATAAAGGTATCATGTAAACAAACTAGTATATACAGGCAAATAATTGGACAAACAGGCTTAATGTTTATGTAACTAACAACCGTCATACTGCTTTGGTTTCAGGTTAGTTAGAACCAGTGGTGAATTTGGACCACCCAGATGCTTATTATGGGGTAGGTGGTTTGTTTTCCTTTTGGGATTTGGGTACACATCCTCTGCTTCGCACAGAAAGCAGTCACTGGTAGCCCTTTACAACAGTGAGGGTAAATTAATGTGTAGCTCTCACCAGGCAGAAGTCCCTCCACTACCTTCTGGCTACTTGAAATTGACGTTCAACTTTTACAACAGTCCTATCGCAAAGTTCTCCATTCCAACTGAAACGGATTCTATTTCCAAAACAGACTGAAATCAACATTTTTAACTTTGGGAAAACTTAGCATAGTTTAGTAGTCAGGATGTACTACACCTTTCTCACCCTTATGTTGTTTTCTTTTTAAGGAAAAAAAAATCAGTATTATCAATGTCTCTACACTTGGAATGGGGGGACTTTTGAAATTAAGCACATCACCTTTCGATTAATTTTCCTTTGTTCTTTACAGCTAAGTTATGCAAATGATTACTCAGGCTGCAGTGATGGAAATTTTGATTTTTATCCCTAGTATAATTTGCATTGAAATACTTTATGAGATAAAAAGGCTCCATTAGAACTGATGTTAAAGCACATTCCACTGAGCAAAACTATCAAACTGACACTTGTTAAAAATTGCTTACTGGACTGAATAAAGTGTTGTCCAGTTAAGAGTTTTCTCTTTGTTAACATTTATAAAATCCTGCCACATTGATGGTCTAAAATGGGTTGAAAGAATTGAAAATTGTCCAGTAGATACGATAGGAAACAGCACCTGGAGTGGAGGATTATATCTAAGCTTCCACCATTGGTCATATTAATCAAGGGGCCAGATGGTGGAGGAAAAGAAATCCACAAAGTAGGTTATCTAATCACTGTCAGAATGAGCTGGAAGCAGAAACAAACATACCCTCCTCCCTCCAACAGCCTCTTATAAATACCCCCCACCCCTCGCTTCTAAATGAAATATTGGACTCATTTCCCAGAGAGGAAATGAATGTATATCAGAAATATCTACTTTAAAATTAGTACTAATGATCACATTTCACCAAGAATTCTGCTGGATGTACAGCTCTTAACATTTTAAGCCATTTATGTAGCCCACCACGTCTTATTGTGGTGCTTGTCTGTGTGGAAGATTGTAAATCTTTGGACCTGTTGCCTATTTTCAAGGGCTTTATAAAGCAATGTGATTAACAGTACTTGGCCTGCTGCTTTTGGCTTACTATGTATTTTTAGCTAGATGCTACCATGGTGTTTAAAGGATATGGATTCTGTCTTGGATGCGCTTGGTGTCCTTTCAGAATCTGTCCTCCCATTATCCTGTGAATAAAAACAAATGGGACCCTGAGGAGGACACCCTCCTAAAGCAATCACCTCACCAGCCCAGTGTTGTGGCTTTGTAGCACGCTGTTGTACCTAACATATTCTAGAACACTGTACTGCTACTAGGCTGGCCCAGAAAGGGTTTCAATGTCGACTTCACTTTAATCGCATTTGTTGCACCACCATGGAATCTTGATGTGTATTATTTATAGTGGCAGTAGAGAAAATGGACCATTTCATCCTGACTTGTAGGAGCACATTTCTTGGTCTTGAGACCAGTATTTTTAGTTATGTATGCAACTGCCTTTATTACACCTGGTCATCACAATTCAATTCTCAGGTGTTGCAGAAAAATCTACCTCTTTCAGACTGTAGATGGAAATAACTGTGAAAAAATGATGCAGATATCTTCTAGTTTGTGCTAAACACACTGCTTTATTTTTACAGCCCACATCTTTCATGAGGATACGAATTGTTAAGAGGCAGTCTTGATTTCCTTTTCAAAGACATTTTGTAGAGATTTTTCACTAATGTGAATCTGATTTTATCTACTCGATTCTGTATAGATTAAGTAAATATGTATGATAAATTTAACACCTTCTGTGTATTCTTTTGTTACCCACATGGCCTTAATTATATAACACTGAAGTCCAAAGACAGTTGTAGGTAGTTGGTTTCTTGGACTTTTTAAAAAAGTATTTTAATTACTGTACAATTTAAGCAATAAGGGATGGGGCACTGTTCACCCTCTGGGTGGCAGAAGACTCATTTTATGTAGCCATACCACTTAGTATGTTTTTAGTCTTGGCTACTCTTAGCACATTCCAGGGTGTACCTATTTGAGTAACAGGAAAATAGTTATGTATGCTTTACACACAGAGAAGCATGAGGAGCAAAAAGTAACATACCAGATTTTCTCTAAGTCAGGTGTACAGGCATAGTGGGCCATACAAGGTTTTTGTTACATTTTTTTGTTTCTGTCTAAACATTTACTCCCCCCCCCCCAATATATCTTTATTGATTTCAGAGAGAGGAAAGAGGGAGAGAGAGAGAGAAACATCAATGATGAGAGTCATTGATCAGCTGCCTCCTGCACACCCCCGACCGGGGATGGAGCCCGCAACCCGGGCATGTGCCCTGACTGGGAATCAAATCCTGATCGCCTGGATCCTAGGTTGACGCTCAACCGCTGAGCCACGCCCGGCTGGGCTCTGTCTAAACATTTAAAAAAGAAATGTGAAAACCATTCCTAGCTGGCAGGCTTTACAACATAGGTTGAAGGGCCAACTTGCAACCTGGTTTTGCCCCCTCTTTGGGTCCCTATCATGTGAGCAAACAAGCTTTCATTCTCTTGAGGGGAAAATCTAGTGTTTCTTTAAAACTGTCTAAAGGTGTGTTGTTTTTTTTTGCCAGGCAAAACTGTCTGAAGTTAAGGCACAAATAGGATGTGGGTCAAAGGTAGTTCTAGGTTTATAAATCTACCAACCACAAAATTGACACCTAACTTCTCCCACCTTTGGATTTAGGATACTGTCCTGTACCATAGGAAGAAAATTGGTAAAGGTTCAATGTGGGCACCTAACGGCTTCCTCACAAGAAAGGGACGCACACACACATGCACTTCTTCTCAATAAAGGGACAGACACACATCCCTACCCAGGTTCTAAAAGAATAAAACAAGTTTTATTTTAAAACTTTATTTTCTGCAAAGCAAATCAACAAGTGTTGGGAGGGGAGTGGAAAGTGTAAAAGTTATTCTTGCATATTCAGAACAGCAAGCACTTAGTTTGAGAAAACAAAACAAAATATTTGAATCAAAGGCAGTACCCTGCTACTTGTATTTTAAAACTGTCATGTTCTTTCTCAGCAACATTTCTTTCTTCCCTAAAAGCTACGATATGATACAGAACGCAATAGCTCACTTGAAAGTGCTAGAATCAGAAGGTAAAGAATGCCATATGCCATCCCACTTAACATTTCCTACTATACAATGCTTTTTTTGGCGCTTGATAAACCAAGCATTCATGTTAGCATTACATTCAACAGAAACATTTCTCATACTTTGGGTTTAAGATCCTTGCCCCTCCAGTTCCGAGGTTGTGACATCTGACTCTTCATCATTGTAAATATTTTCAGCCTGGAGATAACAACCAAATAAATTCATAGGTATAACTCCCCATGGTTTTTATAAGACTATCTAAAAATAGCATTTAATAATTCCATCCAGATTTTTGGATCCACAGGGCAATGTGTTTCAGTGTTGGAAGTGGACACATTTTTACAGTACTTCAGTAGTTTTGTTTCCCCCCCAAACACTCTAATCAATGTGATGAGGAAAGGCAGGCCAGTGTAAATTCCACATATATCCCTAGCTGCCTATGCACTATTTATTTCAGTTATTGTTCATAAAGGTGTTTCCCCAAAGCATTTCAAGCATCATTTAGAGGGAGCAATAGCCCTGAGATTTATGAGGGTTGGTTAACACCTCAATGCCTAAGAGATGTCAGTTGTGTACTCAGTGCTAATCTTCAGAGAGCTGAGTATCATGTGGACACTTTCCTCCTGTATCCTCCATGTCTATGACAACAGACACTGGACATAGAGCAGTGACACCAAGAACCCGGTTGAAGAAGAGTAATCATGAAAATCAGAGCACATGCTGTGTCTACATCTATGTTTACACAGATATGTATAGAGATTTCTCCCGACTTGACAGGTACATACTAAACTAAGGATTGTTGTTAAAATGGAAAAATGTTTTTTAAAATTATTCCCTTTCTATAAATATTTTGTACAATACACATCTAGACTTTTGAAATATTTCCATTACATTATATCATTAGTTAACCTCTCCTTTACAAGATAAGTCATTTAAGAAAAAAAAATATTTTAGCTCACCATTTGCCATATCTGCATGATGTTATCCTCAGACACTGAGCAAATGACCCATGGCTCATTGGGGTTCCAGCTAAAGTCTGATATCTTGGCGGTGTGTCCTCCATGAATAAACTGTTAATAGGAACAAAAAAAGCCTTGGTTTCATCTCTTAGGTTGTTAGTTTTTAAAGCAACAGTCTTACAACGGCAGGGCTGGGTGTCGCTGTCCTGCTGTTTGGAGGGAGGGCAGTATAGGCTTAATACACCACCACGTAAACCTTAAACTTCAAGGGGTCACCAAGATCCCAAGATGATTCGATTAGGAATGGGAGGGAGACAGGCACTGCTGGCATCAACAAGATTAAGGGAGTTTAGTTTCTGGGCAGGGAACTTAAAAATCCAGTCATTAAAATTTTCCCACAGAAAGTGTTAAGTGTTGCTAACTAAACACCTGCTCTCTCCAACCCCCAAAACCCCTCAGAAATACTACAATTGAAATCAGTGAGGAGTTATTATACACTATTTTCCAGAAGCTCAAATTATTTTTAATGAAACACTGGCCAAAACCTACTGGGCTCTGTTTCCTTTTTTTTAAATATAGCTTTATTGATTTCAGAGAGAGGAAAGGAGAGGGATAGAAGTATCAATGATTGGCTGCCTCCTGCATGCTGACTGGGGATCGAGCCCGCAACCCCAGCACGTGCCCTGACTGGGAATCGAACCCCGATCGCCTGGATCCTAGGTTGACGCTCAACCGCTGAGCCATGCCTGGCCGGGCTGTTTCCTATTTTCAATAAATGCCAAACCCCAATCACAACCACCTCCAAGACCTCCAACTGGACATCATCAAGAGCTAGAATTTGAAGTTTTGACTCATTTTCCATATACACAGGATCAATGACAGAATCCAATCTGTATGTGACATTTCATCTTGCATAAGAAAGCCAACATATACCAGGAGTTCAGGAGGCCCATCTTCGGCATCTTCTGCTGATTGTTCTTCTCCAATTTTGCTATTGAGAAAGAGCATAATGCTTTTGTTATTGAAATTCTTGAAGTGTGAATGTTGCAAAACCAATGGCAGCCCAGAAAGCGCATCTTAAAACACACCCTTACTGGAAAAACATCTCTAAGCTGCTATGAATTAGAGTTTTAATATTATTTGATGGAAAGGTGGGGGGGGGTTACTTTCTGGAAATGGGTAAGAGCTATTCATAATTGAAACTGCAGAATAGAAACTGTTAATATTAAAATTCATTTAATATTTTCATTGTGATGTTTACTGCATTGGAATTAAAAGGTGAAAAGTGTGTAAGTACTGAAGCCAGGCCCCCATACTTCTCTCTCAAAGCCTTTTTCATTCCAGGAGTGAGAAATAGTAACACATCAGAACCACAGACCTGAAGATATGACTACAAAGCAACTTTATGGATCGTATAGGCCAAGGAAATGTTAAAATTTTTTTTCTTAAAAACTTCACTTTGTAGAATCTACCACCAGTATTGGTGAACTCATTCTTAAGTGACATAACACTTATCAGCCTATCTGTTATCTAGCCCAAAGGTGGACTTTGCTAGTAATAAATGCTGGAAAAAAACAGCCAAAACATACAACCTTCTAAGTGATATTTTTTCCTTCCCATAAAACCAATCAATCAAATAAACCAAAAATGGGAGACTGCTAGACAATTATGTTTCTACTCCCTGTCAGAAATATAATTGCTAACACTGACCATTTTAATTTGTAATTTTACCTAATATAATTTTAATAGTAAGCAAGTCATAAATGAATTTTAAGAAGAAATTATACAATGTGTGCAAATTTATTCTTGGCACCTTTAGGGATAATCCAGTTGCCAGGGCATCAGACTTCCAAACCTTGCTGTCCCACCTCATACAACCACTATATATTTTTGTTTTAGGTTTCTAATTTTACTACTAAAATTGTTTTCAAACATACTCAACTGCTTTAAAGGTCCTCTACATTTTAAAGCATCTATCATGTCCAGAGTTTGTTCCATAAGAACACGGAACATTAGATGTTTAAAAGTTTTACCAGCATTTTATTCTGCACTGTCTGTTCCATACGCTGAATGATGGGTCTACTGTCTGTAATTAAGGCAGTGTTGGTTTTAATACTAAAAACTCAGTCCACTTCAATACAACACATTTACTACAGGCAGGAATAAAGTTATTCTTTGGTAACTGAATGGCCACTCTGAAGTCAAGAACTTTAAGAACTGGAAGAAACTATACAATGAGCCCTCAGAAGAACACAAACTCTCCAAAAGCATGGGTTGTGCTTATCCCATTCCAAAGTATATCCCCAGCAGTTAACCTACTGCAGGAACTTATCTGCCTACTGAATTGATGAAAGCACGGAAGAGCAAATGGTAGAAAATCTGAGAAAGACTAGTCCCGCAGGTATATGTGAGATTCCATGAGACATGAACAGCTAACATCTTTACCGCTTTCTACAGCAATAGTATTTTCAATACAATCATTTGGATGTTAAAACACAAAGGCACCCCTCCCCCAACTTCAATTTTGAATATCAACAGAAAAATAAGACATGGCATAAACTTGTTTTACAGCTCATTTGCTGATTTACTTCTGTTTTATGGAACAAAGATTCTTCAGGAAGGCACTTAAAAAGTCGCTTTAACATTAGACTTATTAAACAGGGGTTAGAAAATTGCTCTTCTAAATTTATGAATTACATAATCTCCCAGATTAGCATATTTATGCAGTTTCTGATCATTAGATTTGGAGTTACCTTAAATCCCACACATTCAGGCGGCGATCAGTACCACTTGAAGCCAGAATAGTTTCGTTATGTGGAGACCAGTGGACCTAGCAATACATATTTGAAAACGTAAAACAATCACCCTTCCTAAGGTTTGTGGATATTGTCCTAATCCTCACTATTTCCCCATGGTGTGTCTGTACCCTCTCCTTGGCCTACAGCCCTCACCCTTCTTGTCCGATCCTTTCAAGTGCTCTTAAATTGACCATCTCCCTGGCCTGACCCCAGGAAGGATGCACTCCCCAACATAGAATTCAGCTAGGGGGTCCCATAAACTTATTCAGCCCCATAACCATCCCAGAAGCTTTTAAAACTTTCAACAAAGTATATTTTTTATTGGAGGGGGCAGGGAGGGAGAGGGAGAGAGACAGAGACATCAATGATGAGAGAGTCACTGATCAGCTGCCCCCCACTGGGGATCGAGCCCGCAACCTGGGCTTGTGCCCTGACCGGGAATCGAAACAAGATCTCCTGGATCATAGGTGTATGCTCAACAACTTAGCCATGCATGCCAGCCAGGGCAATGAAGGGTATCTTAACCTATGCAAATCTCTCTTTTAAACCACATACAAGATATTTTTTTACTAGAGGAGCCGCCACACTGGCATACCTTAACTGAAAATGCTTGGATTCCACTTTTTATACTAATCGTATTTTGCAAGGCTTTTTCTTCTACTTCTGAACTAATAGTCTCTCAAAAAGCTCCAATTTATTTCCTGCTAGTTAACTTATACATAAGAGGAGCTTTTAAAAAAACAATGTTTCATGCCCACTATATAAACAAAGAAAAAAATTTAATTCCCCCCTACCAAAAAGTTACTAAAACCTGATAGAAAGACACCAGAAAACTGTCATACCTGGAAAATTTCATCTTTATGAGATTCAAAGGTATGGAGCTTTAGTTTCAAATTACGCAGATCCCATAAAGCTACAGTCTGAAGAAAAATAAATGAAAAATTCATTCTTGCACTTTCCATAGTTTTAAAGTACCTGATTACCATACAAGACAACTGGGTTTGTAAACACCAAATATGCAAAAATGTAAAAACCTTATCCGCAGAACCAGTTGCGAGAATGAATTCGCTGTAGGGATTGAATGACAGGCAATTGACTTCAGCGGTGTGCGCATCCACCAGGTGGCTCGGCTTGGAGGTGGTATTGGACCTGGTGTCCCATCTAAAACACAAAGGTACAAGGCACACGAGGCCACTTGACCCTCCCCAACTTCTCAGATCTCATGCTCATTTCCTTGTGAGCACCAGTCTACACCACCTCTAAGCTTGCCCCTTTAAACACCAACCATGCCTAGGGTTGGCAATTCATAGTTCCAACCACTAAGTGATATCTTCTAAACCTATGGAGAATGAACTAGGGCTGCTATTTCTGGTTTCTCATTTATTAGATTCCTGTCTTAATTTACCAACTATTTCAAGCATACACAAAATACTGACAATAACATAATTTGAAATCTACAACCCAGACTCATCTAATTTCAGTATTTTGCCTTATTTGCCCCCAGTATTAGTTCCTTTGAGATAAAAAAGCATTCTAGGTTGTTGACTGCAGCCCTGTGGCCATGCCAATATAATCATTCTCCTCCCTAATTTTCAAAAAAGTCACCCTGATCCCAATTTTGATATTTACCTCCACACCAAGCATGCTTCTTCACGTTTACATCCCTGTTTTCTTTTTTAAATAAAAAATTTTGTACATATAGCACAGTAACTTTTATGTGAAAAGGCCATTATATACATGCAGTTTATTATATGCCAATTATAAAAGCCAGGACATAACTTAAAAAAAAATTAAATCACAGGCTACCACAATCACTGACAGTCATTCAGGACAACCTATAACAACACCCCACTGAATTTTCAACCTTACATCATAAGTTTCTGATCATCAGCGACAGATCCAAACAGTGACTCGTGCAGCAGGTGCCAGGCCACATCCTCGACAACAGCCGAGTGGCCAGTAAAGATCGCTTTAGCATCCACAATTTTGCCTTCCTTTGGTCCTGCATTTATATCCCACAGACAGACAGTCTAAAGGAGGAAAAACCACAAAAGCCATAAGATTGAATTTAAATGCTAACCACTTACTTAAAACACCTTCATTAAAAACAAAACTATTTAACTATATAATGTTAGAAATAAACATAAGAGTAATACAAACCAAAGTGAAGCTTCACAAACAATAGAGTGTATGGGTGCAGCTTCCATGATCCAAGATGTGAAGTGCAAAGAAAATACACTGTAATGGGGACGGCAGGGGGAGACTCAGCATGCCGACAGGCAAGGGACACTCAGAGTTTCTACCTACATACATTCAGCTAAGTATCTAAAACTCATCTGAACTAGATTACACAACACTGAGAGCCCAGCATTTGGCATCCCCTGAACTGATATGCCCTAAAAATTCACGCTGGGTTGGGAAACTGATAATTAAAACTAAAATGTGCCTCTTAAAAGGCAAAAGTCTTTGAACAAAGCCTCTCATAGGAGAAACCACCACAGACATCAGAAGTGTGACAGGTGAATGACCCAGAAAGTCCTACGAGGCTACTATGAGAGGCCAGAGCTTGGGGCCTGCAGACAGATCCCATGGTGTGCTCCTCAAACATCAGCAGGGCAAGCCCAAGCAGAGGCCAGGGCGCCAGCAAGCTCTGGGAGCTCTGTCTTCTCCTGACATCCCAACACACACAAAAAAGTTAAAAGGAAAGTTTTAAGTTTTTATGGAAAAAAAAATACCACAAGCTATAGGGCAATGATTCTCATCCAATCATATAGAAGAGGCAATTCCATCAAGGTATATTCACAATATTTCCACTGACACTGGTAATGGCTTCATCTGTTTTGCCACGGGCCCCCCTCACCTTAGAAGGATGGATCCTGGGAAGATTAGCAAGATGCCTGGCACATGCAGAGCCCGTGGAAAACATCAGCTATTATTTTCAATGCAACTCCCAGCCTGGTGTCTTCAAAAAGTACTAGTAATTAAGTAACCCATTTTCCCTGTTTGGAAGACTACCCCCTGTCCACTGTGAGGAAAGCAGGAATGTGATACAGGCTCCATGAGTCCAACCAGGACTTTGAATTGTGAACTGAAACTGGGGAGAATCTGTACTGATGGGTGGGGGAACATAACATCCACTTTCCAGGGTGTCTTCACTGGCCTGATTTGCTGGCCTCCCCTCTTTTTTCCAGGCCATTTTCTAACCATCACAGCAATTCTGTGTACCTTACCCAATGCCCTTCTGATAAATTCCTTTTCTGTTTAAATCAGCCAAAGTCAGTTTTGGTTGCATTAACTAAAGAATCTTGACTGGGCCAATTAACTACTTTCAATATTTCAAAAAGCTAACAGAAACTGCAATCAGCAGAAATATAAAGGTCCGTGATGTGACAGATCCTGTTCAAGGCATAGGGATATAACTAAGGAAGGCAAAAAACCCGCTTTCAAAAAGCTGATATAAAATGCTAACTGTGGCCAACTTACATGAGCTCCAGAAGTCTACTCTTGGCTTCTGGTTGGAGTCATACCAAACACTTTCTGCTTACAGTATGGGATCCCTAAAGATATGGGGCCATTAGTGGCAAGAATGCTACAAACATTGTTCTACAAGAAATTAATGGGATCCCTCTGCATTTGTGTGGTACTTTTAATTGTTAAAATAATTTATATTAAGAATGCTGAGGCAACTCAGCAGGGAAAGATTTGTCTTTTCAACAAATGGTGCAGGGAAACTGGATATCCACATGCAGAAAATGTAGTTGGCCCCCCTACTTCACACTATATATAAAAATTAACTCAAAATGGCTCAAAGACCTAAATATAAGAGCTAAAACTATAAGTCTTATAAAACATAGGTGTTTATCTTTTTGATGCTGGGTTATGTATAGCTTCTTAGATATGATGCCAAAAGCACAAGTGACAAAATAAAATACACTGGACTCAAAATTAAACACTTTTTTTTGTTTCAGAGAACTTCATCAAAAAAGTGAAAAGACAACCCACAGAATGGGAGAAAAATTTCTGAAATCACATATCTGGTAACTTCTATCTATCTAGAACTCTTACAACTCAGCAATCAAAACAACAACAAAATTTATCAATGGACAAAGGATTTGAATACACACTTTTCCAAAGAAAATATACAAATGGCCAATAAGCACATGAAAAGATGTTCAACATCATTAGTCATTAGGGAAATGTAAATCAAAACCACAATGAGACACCACTTTACACTCACTAGGATGGCTATAATAAAAAAGACAGACAATAACAAGTGTTGGTGAGGGCATGGGGAAACTAGAACCCTGGTACATTGCTGGTGGGAATGTGAAGTGGTGCAGCTGCTTTGGAAAACAATTTGGCACTTCATCAATAAGTTAAACATAGAGTTACCATATGACCCAGTAATTCCACTCCTAGGTAATTACCCAAGAGAAATGAAAACATGTCCACACAAAACTTGTACAAAAATGTTCACAGCAACATCATTCAAAATAGCTCCAAAGTGGAAGCAAACCAAATGTCCATCAACTGATAAATGAATAAACCACAGAATATCAATATGATGAAATATAACTCAGCTATAAAATGAAATGAAGTACTGACATATACTTCAACACAGATGAACCTTGAAAACATTATGCAAAGTGAAGGAAGCAAGACACAAATGGCCACATACTATATGATTGCATTTATATGAAATATTAAAGAGAAACAAATCTTTAGAGATAGAAAATAAATTAGTGGTTGCCAGGAGCTGTGGGAAGAAGGGATTGGGGAATAACTGTTTAATGTGTATGGAGTTTCTTTTTGTGACATTTGATGAAAATGTTTTAGAATTATATAGTGGTGATGGTTTCACAGCTTTGTGAATACACTAAATCCCACAGAACTGTACACTTAAAACAACAAAAACATAAAACTTAATTTCTATTAATCATGCCTCACAAACACTTCATAGTTTCCATTATAGAGGTCTAGTTTTACATAAGAGGATACCCTTTGAGCACCTTCCCTTCATTCTAAGGCTACTCCGAAACAGCTTTGTGAAATCCTAAGGCTCCAAAAGGAAAGTTTGGTAACCACTGATCTAAATCCTGTGTAAACGTTATCACAATAATCAGCAATATTATCTTAGAAAACCTTTCATCTATATAGTGCTCCAGCAATGCAGAGCTGTGACACTGTCTTTAACTCTACATGAGTAGATTAGGAAGAATAAATTTCTTACATGGTCATCAGATGCACTTAGCAGATGCCCACTCAAATTAGAATTCCAGGAAAGGCCATAGCCTTCCTTCTGGTGGCCTCTTAACCGAAGATCAGGATTACATTCTCCACTTGGGTCTAAAGAAAGAAAGAAATGCATTAACTACTGATTATCTGTTTATTGGAATTGTAAGAGCAAAGCCTCACCTGAGTGAGCCATAACATTTATTATGTTTGGAAAAGCATTGCATACCCACATGGACTTGGTCTGACACAAAGCCACCTTGAAAAGCTGTTCTCTGTGCGTTTCAAATATTCAATGCAAACCAGGTCGCATGACCATAAAACCACCAGTTCCTTTGTAAAACTTAGTATTAGCTCTAACACAAAATACTGAAAACTACAGCTGTTCTACAAATTTGCACAATGACAACTTGCCTCACCCCTGGGTCATTTAAAAATATTTTTGTGAGGAAAGAGGTAACACAGCAAGCCTGGTTGCTCAGCCCTAGTATTTATCCGGGGTAGCCTGTAACCATGACTGACCCTTAGCCAGTTTCTGGGAATGTGACCCTCACAAAATTCTTCAAGTCACTAACGACGAAGTTTTGTACACTGAGAGCAGTAGGGCATGCTGTGGCAGCTTGTCAAGACTTGTAGGATTGTTTAGCAGATTTATGATGTTATCTGGCTTCGCTGCTGGGGTCCTGACTTTCCCGTACCTTGACTGGTCGTAGAATGAGATGTGCCTATGTAACCAGATCTCCATAAAAAACTCCAGACCCCCGAGACTCAAATGGGTTTCCCTGGGCAGACATTAGCACATGCCCCCATGGTTTGCTGCTAGAGAGAACGCATGTTCTGTGTAGCTCAGCAGGGAAGGACTCAGAAGCCTACGACTGACCTCTTTGGACTATGTCTGATCTGTATCTTTTTCCTCCTGCTTTTCCTCTATACTGTTTGCTGCCAGGAATATAATCTGCTGTGAGGTCCTTCTGTTAAATCACTGAAATCGAGGGTGGTTATTGGACCCACAAAACCAATTTTTAAACCTTGAAAAATTACAGCATATACTAGTTTGAATGACTTTAAAGCAATGATTTTGAATCAAGAAAAATGGTCAAGCAATGCCCCCCCCCCTTTTTTTTACCTGGTTTAGCAGGGTGCTTTGTATAGTCAAAAACCAGCACGTCAGATGATGGTGTTTTTGTAGCAATGATGTGAGGATTCTGCGGCATGTAACGAGCACGGTTTACTTCTCCTTCGTGGTTAATTTTAATTTCACATTCAATTTTTCCTGTTACAGAACCAAAGCCACCAAATTCTAATGTGAGAAGAAAGAAATAAACACATACACTTACAATTAAAATCCAAAATTCAATTTAATCAACCCAGTAGATTTTAACATGATAGGATACAACACAAATTGAGAGAGAACACAAAAATATTGGTTCATTTGCCACTTGGAATTAATTTAGTCTCAAAACCCATTTGTACTGAAAAATATTGAGAGCTATTTTATGCAAGTTAATTCAGCTCCACCTTGGATTTAAAACAATTAAAAATCAGCGTCTTGCCTGGCCAGTGTGGCTCAGCAGTTGAGCATTGAGCTATGGTCCAAGAGGATCATGGTTCGATTCCTGGTCAGGGCACATGCTTGGGTTTCGGGCTCAATCCCCAGTAGGGGGTGTGCAAGAGGCAGCTGATCAATGACTCTGTCATTATTGATGTTTCTATCTCTCTCTCTTTCCCTTCCTCTCTCTGAAATCAATAAACATATATATTTTTTTAAAAATCAGCCTCTTTCAGTTTTGAAGATGATGTAGTTATCCACTAAAATTCAAATAACCACATAATAAACACACTTCAGCCTTTCAGTGCAAATACAACTCATTTGGAAGTGCTGCAGTGAATTAGCATCTTATTTTAGGTTTCATCAAGACAGGAAAGGTTTCACCCTCAAGAGTATAAACACTCCTGTGTCTAAAGTCAGAAACATCCTCAAATAGGATGTCCATGCCAACTAACCACCACCCAAACCCAAGGAACACATACATGCTAGTTTCACCAGCATACTTGGTTCTACTGCTAGTGGAGTGCCAACGCTAAAACGAGGGGGCTGAACCTCTCTATCTGGTGTGGGAATAAAACTATAATGTTAAAATAATTAAAAAGGCCCTGGAAAAGTAAAAAATCCACATAAAAAGTAACATAATGTCTGGGAAGCAGCAAGATGGTAGCAGAAATACAAGCAGAGAACATCTACACAGATAATAACAAAGAACATTTTCTTTTTTGTGCTCATAGATAAAAACTTGAATTAGTTGCCGACACAAAAAATTCGGAGGCTTCACATTGTAACTGTTATTTTTCCCTGACCTATCTTGCTGCTTCTTTGCACATTCCTTTTTAGCTCACCCAGTGTCTCTGGTCAGAGAACACTAACTCAAATGCCTAATGGACCCAGGCAGGTAACAAGTCAAAGAGACTAGTTTGGACCTGGAGAAAACATGCTGAAAGCAGTAAACTACTTCACAGTTTCAGCCAGCTCTTTCTGTGTGGGAATGCTTAATGAACATTGGCTCCCATGGCTTCATACCAGAATTTAGCCACTCTTCTCCATGGCAAACGTTAGCTTACTATTTCTGTGTGGCTGAAAACCACACAAAATCATCTGTTTCACTCTCAGCATTTCCTCTGCCCATTGTTTCAATGGAAGAAATGTGTCTCCCGCTTCCTAAGGCCACCCCTCTAGATTATCTCACCTCCTACCTCCTGAGAGCCTGCTTCAAACCGGCCCCCACCCCTGTGGACTCCAAGGATTCCTTCTAACCTTTTTTCTATCAAGGTATTCAGTTTTCCAACTCCCTTAGTTAAAACAAACTCAACAGCTCTCTCCACTACCACCCCCTTTTAAAAAAAAAATTAAAAAAAATTGAGTTTCTAGGTAAGATTTACTTTGAACGCAGGGCTGTTTTCTCAAACTTTAAAAAGTGTGAAAAACCACTACCTTAATGATAAATAGCATCCATTAAAAATACTGTAAGAGAAAAAAGGTGTTAGCTTTGAATTATTTCAGTCACTTGCTAGACTGTAATACACTAGACAAGTGACTTTAGAGCCATTAAAAACTTTCTGATTACAACATTTACAGAAATAAGGCATAAGGTGGCAGGGGAATGGACTGAATTGTGGGAGTAAACCATTTTGGAAAATAGTTTTATATTATCTTTAATTGACAATGAATATACCATACAACTCAGCAATTCCACCCCACTAGATAAATTCTGCGATGTGTATACAGGAGATATGGCAAGAATGTTCACTAAAGCATTGTTTGTAAGAGCAAAAACCCACAAAGATATAATCCAACTACCCCTTGGTAGAAGAATGGATAAACTGATGTTTAATCACAATATAATACTATACAGCAATTAAAAGAATGAGACATCAATATGGGACATCAACACACATAAAAAATAATAGAGTGGCCTGGCTAGGTGGCTCAGTTGGTTGGAGCGTCGTCCCACACACCAAAAAGGTTGTGGGTTTGATCCCCAGTCAGGGCACACACCGGAGGCAACTGATCGATGTTTCTCTCTCACATCGATGTTTCTTTCTCTCTCCCTTCCTCTTTAAAAATCAATAAACATATCCTTAGGTGAGGATTCAAAAAATGTATCTATTCTTAAAAGAATAATATTGAATGAAAAAAGCAAGCGGCAAAAGAACACTGTGTGTATTTACTACTGCATGAGTAATAAAAATACAAACAGTTGAAAATGGCACACTAATTTCAGGACAGTGATTAATTCTGGAGAGGGAGGAATGGGATGGGGTATGGGACTTGAGCTATAATGTACTATTTTCAACAAAACCACTAGAAAATGGTAAGATCTATCCACTAAGTCATTTGAGGATGTGCAGAGAGCACTAACTAACCCAGCAAGTCTGGTTGCTTAGCGTTCGCAGCTGAGAGACACTGGGACCATAACTGACCCTGGATTAAGTCCTGGGAACATGGCTTTCAGAATGTTCTTTATGTTACTGATGGATTGATGATTCTGTGGTGTACACCTGGAGCAATAGACTGTGCTGTACCAGTTTGTCAAGGTTGCTGCGCACGAATATAAACATTGACGAAACGCTCCTGGTTTCATTATTGGGGTCCTGAGTTTCCGTGTCATGGCTGGCTGCCAGGACAGGATGTTCCTATGAAACCAGCCCCCCATGAAAGCCTCTAGACCTTGACACCTGAATGGGTTTCCCTGGGCAGAGATACTCGCACTTATCCTTGTTATTTGCTGCCAGGGAGAAAGCACATCCTGTGCAGCCCTGAACGAGACTTGTAACAGACCTCCCTGTACTCCCTGATGCATATCTTCTTCCTGCTGCTTGTGTTATGTACTCTTTATTGTAACAAACTTTAGCCATGAGTATAATTTGTTATCAAGTCTTGTGAGTCCACCTAGCAAAATTACCACAACTTGGTTGGAACTTGGGTGGTCATGGGAATAACAAAGCAGGGGGAATGAATGTTTGACTAGAGGGGAAAAAACACACCCAAGGAAGTCAAGAGCTTCCATAAAACCCCCCACTATTAATCGACTAAAACTGTTTGGTATATATGCCTCCTGACTTTTTCTTATGCACGTACCAGTTACCCAATTTATCTAGGGCACGTTTCCATACCAGTACATACAGATTTATCTCATTCTTTGTAACTGCAGCACAATATTTCAAACATACCATAATGTGTTTAACTAATTTCCTATGAACTACTATCTGGGTTGCTTTGCTAGGTTGATCCTAACATTTCTTTCAATCCTGCAAAATAATGCTACTGTGAAATCTTTGTGCACCTGTAGTGAGTAGTTCTGTACGGTAGAGTCCTAGTAATTAAACTGCTGGGCCAAAAGAGAAATTAGTATAAAGTTTTAGTAACATGTAATTAGAAAGAGGCTTACTCCCTTAAGACACCAATACTAGAATATATGGTATACCTACCACCTTTTTCACTGTCACAGTGGGAAGCATCAAACTGTGCATCATCATTCGGAATATGGACTCGAGCAACCACGAGATGATTCTGCTCATCAGAAGTGTGAGTCCCCAGCACTAGCCAATGAAGGGCATAATCCTTTCCTTCCGGTCTGTTTGGAAAAGAAAAGAAGTCACACTAATCCTACAAGAAACCAGTTGCCAAGAAATTCAGTTCATCGCTGATCCCTGTACTCATAAATCATGACTTCTCATATAAAAAATATCTTCCATTTTAATACACTACATGTTTCTGATTTCCCCGTAAGAGGCAACAAAGTAGAATGAAAAGAATAAGGTGTTATGGCAGAAAAACTGGTTACATCCTGGCTCAAACTAAAATTAGCTATATGCAATTTCTTAAATCACGACTTCCCTGTGGGCTTCAGTTTCTTCACTTAAAAAACAGGTTATAAGTGTAAATGGCAAGATGTGACCCCCCCCCCCCATTTATGGTTATGGTGTATGAAATGGGTGTTCTCAATTTTACCGGGTGTTTGTGTGTGTCTTTGTTACCTAGTTCTATGGAAATCAATTTGAGGTTAAAGAACGTGCTCACGCCCCTTGGTACTCTGGTCCACGCAGTGATTTTGCATTTGTATCTATTAACAATGCTTTCCCCTTTGTATTTTCTAGAATAGCAATTTTCACCTGTGCCCCAAGGTCCCACCTCAGTGAGGAGGGGAGGGAAGTAGGGCTCTGGACCCCAACACTAGACTAGTTAGGCTATTTATCTGTTTCTCAATTTCAGTTATACAAAGGATTCAGTAGTTTATTAAAAAAAGGTTTGAGGGTTACTTCTAGACATATAATTTAGTAATAACTAAAAAATACAAGATGAAATTTTATCAAGATTTGGCTTAAAGTTAAGAAAGGAACAATAAATACTCATACAACTCCAAGAACAGAGTAAGTCCTCCATGGCGAAGTAACAGCCGCTTGTTGGGGAAAAAAAATGGGTCTTAGTTGGTGTCCATTTAGTGGCCAAGGATATGATGTGGTGGTTATCAAGGAGGAAAAATGGGGGGGAGGGGATTTGTAATACTCTCAACAATAAAGGGGGAAAAAAAAGGTAATTCCATCTTAGAGGAACTTATATGGGGAGGGGGAGGCAATGTGCATGAGCACTTGCCCACTTATTTAACTGGAAAACCACATTTAGAAAATTGGGCTCTAGGCAATGTACTTTAGGAGGACCTAGACAAAATGAAACCTTTACAGGGAATAGTGGCTCAACATGAAAGGGGATTTTAACATATCTCATGAGAACCATTTGAAAAGAAATAAGAATGCTTGAGAGAAAGGAGGCACCAAAGAGGGCTGACATAAAAGGAAGTGACTTGTTTTTATAGGGTTAAGCAGAAAAACTAAGACCAACAGGTAAAAGTTACATCACAGGACCTTTCTGAGGAGCACAATTCCAAGATGGATTGGGAGGATCTGGAAAATTTCTTGACTCTAAAATTCAATTATCATTATATTAAGATTTTTCTTTTTACTACAAATCCTTTCCTCTCCCATCATTAAAATACAAGCTTATTTTCCCGAACCAATCATTATTACACTATTTCCCTCCAATACTGGCTACACCTAAGGCTGCAGAAGACTAATGATAAAAAACCTTGTCCATTTTCAGTGTCAGAATCCTCTGACCACTTTGACTCCACTACTAAGAAATTTATCCAACAATCACAGATTATCACAAGGTTACTCTTAGCAGCACTGTCTGAAGCAGTGAGACTGAAAACCACCTAAATATCCATTAATATAGGGAACTGGTGACATAATTTATAGTATATCCATAAATGGAATTCTATGGAGCCTTTAAAACAAATGAGTGCATCTAAGCATGCCGCTAAGGAAAAAGCCTCCAATATAAACTCCTAATTAAAAAGTCAAGTGAACAACTTGCTACCAGAAAAAAAGGTGGAAGGAAGATATATGTATGTACTTCATGCTGGCAGGATGCCTAAGAAATTGCAAACAATGACGGACTCTCTCTGGGTAAGGTAACTAGGAGAATAGGGGATGGAGAAGGAATTCTTATTTTTCACTCTATACACTGTTGTACTAACTGAATTTGAATGACTACAAAGCTTTTTAGGTAGTCTCATGTTTAAAAATTATTTAATAAGAGATATAAAATAATGACCTACCAGTTTTGAAAAATAATTAAGAAATACCTAAATAAAAACTTTAAAAAGCCAAATCAATTACCTAACTCAGTTTAAAGACAACAGCCGAGAAAGTGCAAATAATCATTCAGAAGCATGTTGTGTATGTAGGCAGGTCTTCTTATGAGATTGAATAAGAACTAGTTCCTCAAAGACCCGGGCAATAAGAGCAGCCAACATTTTCAGCTGCTCTGTACAGTGACAAAACACAATCACAATCCCTTCATACCCCAAACAGAACCCTGCAAAGCACACACAGCCATCCTCAACATCCAAGAATGCAGGCTGGCTGGCATTTTCTTGAATTCCCAGAGCCACTGCACATCCCACAACCAGATCCTACATCTTTGTATGCAAAGACCACCACGGAATGTACAATTTAAAGTATTTTCTGCTAAATTCTTAAGTGTTCATATAAAAGCAGTATGTGGGCTGAGAACATATAGATCTGTTCTTAAAAAAATCTTTACACAGAACACGTTATAAGTACATTTTACAAAGACTTCAGGTAAGCAGCTTTCATTGAAATTCAAATGGGAGAAACAAGAGTTATTCCATCCTACCTAACAAATTATTTCTGAACAGGAAGGGGTGGGAGATCAGCATCAGTCATCACTTACTGTGTACTTACTCTGCGCCAGCACTTTAACATGCACTCAGCCCCTAATTCCACATCAGTAAAACAAGGATGATAAGAAGTAATCTAAGTACTTGTTTTTAATATTAAACCAAATAATAGGATATAAAACTCTATGTCAGCAATTATTACCGGAGAAATTTTAGAAATAGCTGAAAAGAACACTCTCATGAAGACCAACAGTGACCTCAAAATGTATTCCATACTATAAGCCAATAACAACACCTTTTCTTCAGTGAACTGCTGCTAAATTCTTTTCCCTTTTGCCAATTAAAATATATTCATTTGGGGGGCTGGTTACATGGGTGTGTTACTATGTAAAAATTCATCAAGTCATATCCTTATGATATGTACATTTTTCTGTACATATGCTATTTTTCAATAAAGTTAAAAGAAATCCATTCTTCTTGACTCAAAGAGATGCTGTTGTATATTTAAGTGCAAGAAATGTCAAATATACCTGGTGCTTCCTACAAATATCATTAATCTCACAACAGATTCTCCCATTTTAGTGCCATACTTATACCTCAGAAATCATCCCATAAATCACTTGTTAGTTTTGAAAATAAGTCCTCTGCCCCCTCAACCAAGGGCTAAATTGATTACATGCTTATGTTCTATGTATAACATTCCAAGAGTAGGAAATTCAGGACAATAGTTAAATCTGTGCAAAATAAGTTGCCAGGAACCCTTACTTAGTCACTTCAGGAAGCCACTGAACCGTAAGACTCGGCCACTGAAGAGCATGGGTCATAACCAGATCATACAGAAACGGTGTATTCTTCTTCCAGATTTTATATTCTTCATTGATGACACGCTCCTCCACAGTATCTTCAAACACTGAAATTTGGAGAAATTAAGTGGCTGAGAGGGATAGAAGTCAGAATCTGCACAGATACTGGAGGTCACCTCGAGATGGCCACACCTAATCTACTCTTTCTCTTTACCTCTAATTTGGACACGAACAACTAACCGCTTTCCCAGAGCGTGCAGAGAATATTAACGCCAGGAAGCTGATTTTTTTGCACTTTGAGATCAATAATACCTCCTGCGTATACAGAATTGGGTAATTAATTACACGAACACCAAAAGTGTTTTGACGGTTACAGCTGTTCGCACCTGTTCTAAGATGACGACCCGTATGCAGAGGGGCTCCACGACCCACCCGGGGAGACGAATCCACGTGTAGCAGAAAGCCATCGACCCGCTTCCCCATCCCCCATCAAGAGAGGCCTCCACTGCCACGAAGCCGGCGTAGGCAGCCATAGGCCGGCGGGTTCCAGAATCCCCCGGACAAGGGCCGCGACCCCGAGGCGGTCGGCGCGCGCGCGTAAAGAGCCGCCGTGCCCGCTTTCCGGCGGCGAAGGCCGCCTCCGCTTGGGGGCCAAGGGCGCCTGAGGGAGCGCCACCGCAGGAGGGGGGACGGGAGGGGGGAAGGGGGTTCAACTCGCGGCCCCGCGCCCGGCTCCGGAAGTGCTCCGAGCCCTCGGCGCCACAGCCGCGTCCCGCGTAGGCCCCTCGAGGCGCGCGCCCAGCCTCGCGCCCGGCCCCGCCCCCTGCCCCGCACGCCAATTCGCGCCTTTCTCCGGCGCGTGCCGCGGCCTCGCGCGCCCGCCGCCCCCCGCGGCCCTGGCGCGCGCCGCCCCGCAGGGCCTCTTACTCTCTTTACTCGCCATCTTGCGTCGGGTCGTTCGCCCCTCGCCGCTGCCTCAGACTCCCCTCGCTAGTCAAGAGCAGCCCAACCGGAGGCGCTCCTGCCTTCCCCAGGCGCGCCACACGCTTCTAGCTTTCGAAGACTGAGCTCCGTCTCAGGGCCTGGGTGCTCCCCAGACGCCGCGTCCTTCTCTCCTGCCTCCTCCCCGCTCGCGGGTACAGAGGACTGAGGCGCTCTTCTCTCTCTCTCCAAACTTGGAACGAGACTTTTCAACCCGCGCCTCACAGCCCGCCCAGGCAGCTGAGCGCAGGCGCATCCGCTCTGGGAAAAGTAAGAGGCGGTGGAGGGGCGGGCCTGGGAGCCGATGGCTTCGTCGTCTCTACCAATGACTTGCGGCACGCAGGCTTCACGCGGCGTTCGGAGGCGGGCTTCTGGGGAGTGGGCGGAGCGTCCCGCGGCAGGAAGTTTCCGAGGCGCAGGCGCGAGAACTCGCCCGACGCTCCCAGGGCTGGGCGCGGGGGCGGATGGGGTGCGCGGGGGTGGGGCGAATGGTGGCGCGGCGTGCAGGCTGCGCGGGGGCTGAGAGCCCAGGAGGCGAGCCCTGGGGCCGCGGGGTGTGGTTGCATGCTGAGGCCCTGGCCGTGGGGGATGAAGAGGGGGGTGGAGTGGGGCAGGGAGACTGTCGCCGCTTAGCCAAGCAAAATCTCAGCGAGAAGAAAATGGTTTCTAGTCTCGAGAGATTGTGTCCTCAAAGTCCACACGATAATCACGGACATGCAATTCCGTGCACCCCGAAAGGTTTCCCTCCAGCCGACTAGCCTTTCCTGGAACCTGGTCGAGCTGAGGTGGGGTTTGTCAGAGGCTAAGGGGGCCTTTTGTAGAGGCCGTGGGCGTTTTCAGACTGCAGAAGACGCCGGGCCTCCCTGTTAGGCTAAACCTGCGGCCTGTGCTAGCTCAGGACGCCAACTGGCCCGAAGCTGACTTGAATTACATTTCGTTTGTTCACACATTTGAGTCCTTCGATGTTGATTCGCAGCCTCTCACTCGAATTCAGGAGATTTTTTTGGTCCGTGCACTGGCTTTCTTATCTCAGTCCCAGCCGCGGCCCCTGCTGAGTCATTCTTATCACCTGCGGGGGGGCCCAGGGCGAACCCCCCCCAGGCTTTCGAAGCTGGGTAGAGCTGCTCTAAGCTAACCCGGGCTGGCTCGCCTGAGTCCCGCTCTGCCCCGGAACTTGGTAGCCCCTGAAGAGTGCGTTGGGGTGAGCAGAAAGCGGGCTGCAAAGCCAAAAGGGCCAGGAGCAGAGGGGATGGGGTCGGGGGGCGTGTTCCAGGGGCCCTCAGTCTACATCCAAACTCTGAGAGGCTCACCCTACAAAAGCACCCCCCCGGAATATTTGCTGCTTTAATATTTTCTAAGTGTCTTCATGCACATGACCGTGGGGATTATAAAACGAAATCGTCCAGTTGCCACTGTGGTGTCCACTTTTCTAATCGGGAAACAAACCCAGATGTCATCCTAATCGGTGGCAGAACCACTCATATTACTTTATATAGAAATTTACCGTATGGTGTCTCCTGTTCTCTATACCATACAATTCATTTTAATGCTCTCTCTGCCTTCCTGTCGGGCCTAGGATTGTTAGAGACCAAAGCTGAGGAGGGGAGGATCTGGAGAGGAAAGAGAGTTGGAAGGGTGTTTAAACAAGAGAGCCCTCTTGTTCTAGGACAATGGTTAGCAAACGTTTTTCTAAAAGGAGCCAGATCCGAAAGATTTCAGGCTTTGGGGGCAACTACTCAACTCTGTCACGTTATAGAGAAAGCAGCCCTAGACAATAAGGGTGAGCCTGGCTGTGTTCCAGTAAAACTTTATAGACACTGAAATTTGAACTTCGTACAATTTAACCGTGCCACAAAACATTCTTATGAATTTTTTCAACCACTTGAAAATGGAAAAATTATTCTCGGCTCATGGGTCATACAAAAACAGGTGGAGGGGTGGGTGGGTTTAGCTGGAGGACTGTAGTTTGCCCACCTTGTTATGGAATAATTGTGTTACAGCTCTGCTTCAATGGGAACCTCCTTATGTGCACAGCAAGAGGCTTCCCAGATGATATCCAGTCTCCCTTCAATATATTTCACTTATTTCTGATGGGTGGGCATGATTTCCAAAATCTATTAAATGTTTAAAGGATTGAAAGAAATCTTCCCAGACGATCTCTTTTAAAAAGGTATCATCCACCTCACTGACGGTAAGAGCAGAGAGGATGGAGCAGATATTTGGGAGTTTCTGAAAGTGTTCAAGCACTATCATATACTGCACCTGAAAGTATCATATACAGCATATTTCATTAGCTTTGGGTTTTGTTTTTGTTGCTAAATTGAATCTGTCAATTCTGTTTCTCTAATTTTTTTTGGTCTTTTTCCTGTCAAGTACTTTTTTGCATCAAAAATGTAATACCAACCCTGGCTGGCATTCTCAGTGGTTAGAACATCAGCCCGCGCACTGAAGGGCCTCAGGTTCAATCCCCAGCCCTGGTCTGGTGTGTGCGTGCATGCCTGCATGCAGGAGGCAACCAATCGATGTGTTTCTCTCACATCATGTTTCTCTCCCTCCCTCCCTCCCTCCCCCCCCCTCTCTCTTTCTCTCTCTCTCTCTCTCCTCTCTATTTCTTTTCCCCTTCTCTTTCCCTTCCACTCTGTCTAAAAATCAATGGAAAAAATATCCTTGGGTGAAGGTTAACAACAACAACAAAAAAGTAATACAGTTTTCTCTTTTGAATTGCTTAACTGTTCAGTTTGTTTTTGCCTTTTGCTCCAACTTCTTAGCTCTGGTCTTAATCTTTTCTCCTATTTTCTCTGCGGTTGTCTTTTTATCTCTTTTGTACTCAGCTTATTCTACTCCCCAAATAAGGCACCAACAGGTTCACTCACAAGGTGTGGGCTATCAACCGAGAGAGACCCTGTTTAGGTACCTTTCTCTGCTTACCTCAAAGTTGCTCTAGTATTAACCACCATTTTCTCCATACTGATGGTGTTTTACAGACTAGTGTAGTACACTTGTATGTAAAATGAAACAAATTACACCAAACAGTGCTGACCTTTAATATGTGTGATGTATTCTGGTATTTCATTTTTTAAAACATGCAGATTAACCTCTACATTGATTTTGTGATCGCACTTAGTCACAACTTGAAGTTTGAAAAACACAGGGACACTAGGATATTTTTGAAACCTCTAGCCAATCCCTGCCCACCCTTTATAAAATAACAACAGGCCCTCATCTCTCCCCCCCCCCCCACAGGTAACCACTTTCTGTCCCCTTCACTCTATTTTCTTTTTTCTCATAGCACTTATCAGCACCTGACATATTTGTTCATAGGCTTTTCCCTCTACGCCAGAATGTGAACTGATGTCAGGCTCTTTTTTTGTATCCCCAGCACCTGGGCCAGTATTTACCAGATGAGGAAGTTCAGGCAAAGAGTAGTGAAGTTTCTTGCCAAAGCCACAGTGTGTTGGAGCTGGAATTTGAAATCGAGCCATCCCATCTTATATTAAGACAGCGAAAGTGACTGTATGTGATAGAATGAACTATTTACCAAAAGGAATGAGAGGGGGAACTTATCCCGGACATGGCTGCCCCGTGATTGTGTGTTCATTAACAACACTGTCTCACTAGTTTTTGGTGAAAATCTTAGCCATTCGAAAAAATTTTGGAGTACCTACTGTGTGCCAAGCAGTGTTCTGGGAACTAGAGATACCTGGAATGAACAAAACATAGGGAGCTCCTGCTTTTTTATACATTCCTTTATTTGTTATTACAAAAGCAAAGCTGGTTACAGAAAATCTGATAATTACGCAAGCAAAAGAGGAGTGTAAAGAATACCAATTTTGTTTCTGGCCATATTATTTTCATCCAAATTATTAGAGGGGAAGAAAATATACAAAAATATTGTCTCTTGGTTGCTGGTATTATGAATGATGGTTATTTTATTCTTCATATGTTGCTCTATGTAGAATTTTTTCCCAATGGACGGGAAAAAAGGCCCCACACATTTTAGAAAAAAATATATAAAAGAATGGTAGAAGAGTAATGCAGACAAATGAAGAGTTGTCTTAGTATGATAGGATTCTAAGTAATTTCTTTTAAAATATTGTTTAATGCAATTGTAGGAGAGGGAGCTGAAGGAAAATTATTATAAAATAGGTAACACCCTGTGCTTGTTTGAACTTGTACTTTGTTTTCACTTAACTATTGTAATATTTTATTAGGTAAAGTGAAGTAATTGTTTTATACTTACAAATGCGTTAATATTTAACCTTTGTGGGGTGTCCCTCTGGATTTCTGAAAGGCCAGCTTACCCCATTGTGCTAGCTATTAATGTTAAGCAACTTGAGCTACTCATTGGTGACAGTGAATAAAGGAAATGACCTAGACCAGAATCCCTGGGGCTTAGACTTAGAATCACTGGGGCGTAGTAAATAAATATTTGTCAAATGAAAAATATTGAATAGGAAACTCCTCCTGGTCTTGTCCCAATCCATAAGCAGTGATAAGAAGGCTTCACATGTAGAACCTTCTTCTAGAAAAATTGCTCCGAGCTTTCTACCCCAAGCACATTGTTCTTTTGTTTAAAGTTTTAAATGCAACACATTGTAATTTACAACGGAAGTGAAGACCTCTCCTGCGGTTCACGGTAGTGAAGGTTTGTTGCAATTGTTAGCCATCATCCATTCTTTCTTCCCTGGGAAACAGCGTGCTAAAGTTCTCCTGGGTGAGCTCATCCTTCCTTCTTCAAACTCCTTGCAGTTTGCTAGGACTATCCATTAGGATACCCTGCTCTCCACCAGCCAAAGGTTAGGCACCTAACCACGGTGGGGCCATTCAGTCACGCCCTTTGTGGAATGTGGATTCCATAGATTCCTGCTGGTGAAGCGCCGCAAGGTACCTCCATTGGTTCCTACTTCCTAGAACTCTGGAATGGCTCCGGTTGCCACCCTTTACAAATCTGCTCCTTTGATTCCGCGAGCTCCCCATATCCTCCCATATATTCCCTTTTTGCTTAAGTTAGCCTGAGTCCATTTGTTGCTTACTACCAGAGAATCTCTGATGTTCACCTAACCCTTCTCCTTCCTCCTCCAAGTCCTGAATTCAACCACAGATTCTCCTGTAAGGACCATGACCTAGTAGTTGGAGAGGAAATAGATACTAAAAAAGTTGCAGAATTTTGTTTGCAATTGTATAAAAGCTACAGGAAAACAGAAAGCCATGCTAAGTATTTCCAGTAGAGTGGATTCACTAGATAAAGTTGGGTACATGAGTGCTAGGAGGCTGAAAGGGGGACAATGAAGTAACCCAGATATTTGTCACCGCTTCCTGTGCCCCTAAGCAGCTAGCACATTTAGGGGTAGAGGAACAAAAGGAAAGAAGTGAGGTTACCAGAACCTGGGAGCTTGGAGGAGAGTTCCTGTGCTGGCTGGCACATGGACCTCTGGTGGAGGCATTCCACACAGCCCCCGCTTGGACCACCAAGGAAGGCATGGCTGGTGGGAGGTGGTTCCTCTCTGGGGACCTGGTATAGTGGTGCTGGTAAGGCTGAAAGAAGCTGGAGGCTGAAATCATTGGGTGGGGGTGGGGCAGGGGGTGGGGTAAGGTTGTTGACGGGAGCTGACAACCAGAGATCCCTTCTCCCTCCTTCTAATCTCCCATCAGACCCTCCCATTGACAGAACCTACCAGGAGGGCAACTGGCTGGGGAGTTTGGAAAAAGCAGTTTGCAGAGTCCCAGCCCTGGCATCACAGAGCAGAGCAAAAAAGGGTTACCTTAGAGCTAAGAGATGACAGGTAAATAACCATGACAAAAGCAAGCTTTGCTTTTAAAAGGATCAGTAATGGTTTTTGAAAACAGAATTCCCTAGTAAATTAGAAAATTTCAATATATCTGTGGCTGAATGTAAATTACATCATTATTGTACTTTATGCTGAAAGACCCGAGGCACAAACTTCAAACCTATAACATGTTCTCTGGCCCTTAGTGATGGCATATGGAAAATTTGTCTCCTAATACATATTTGTGAGGTGCAGGAGGTATAGCAAGATTGTTTTGTTTGATTATTACAAAGAGGAAACCACCATTGGTGTTAAACTATCTTAGTCATCTAAAGGCCTGTAATTGTAAGTTCATTTACAAATTCTTGTTGAAAATTGCTTTTCAAAATATGTTAGAAGAAAAGCCAGAGAAATTAATTATATTATTAAAGAAATACTTCACAATCTCACTTGAGATTACACATGCTTCAAAAGTATATATTTGTTTGGAAAGTTTGCAGAATTACTAATCTTGTAAGATTAGTGGATAGAGGTGATATTATTATACTAGTAGCAAAACAAACTTGATGAAAAATGCATCTATGAATGTTCATAGCATCTTTATTAGCCAAAACTGGAATCAGCACAGATACCCTCCAACTGGTGAATAGTTAAACTGTGCTGCAGCCGTACCGTGGAATACTACTCAGCAATAAAAAGGAGGAGACTGTTTATATACAGAACTTGGATGAATCTATAGGAAATGATGTTGAGTGAAAAAAGGCCAATTTCAAAAGGCTACCTACTTTATGATTCCATTCATATTGCATTTTGAAATGACAAAATTTTAGAAATCAAGGAGAGATTAGTAGTTGCCAGTGGTTAGGGATGGGGGTGTGTGAGGGAATGTGAGTGTGGTTATAAAGGAGCAAAATGAGGAATCCTTGTGCCTGTGGCATTGGAGCTGTTTAGTATCTTGACAGTGGTGGTGAATACATGAACCTACACAGGAAATAAAACTGTATAGCACTTAACACACACATACACACACTCAAATGAGTACAAGTAAAACTGGAGAAGTCTGAATGAGATCAGTGGATTGTATCAATATCAATATCCTGGTTGTGATATTATACCATAGTTTTGCATTATGTTATGTTTGAGTGAAAATGGGCAAAGCATACACAGGATGTCTCTATAGTATTTCTTACAACTGCATGTGAATCTACAATTATCTCAAAATGTTTAAGTAAAAATTAAACATAAAAATGGTGTTCAGGAACAGTAAAAACTGTAGTGATGCTTTTAGTCTTGTTACATTTATTAACTGAAGTAAAGACCACAGTTCCTGCATGTGTGGGTTTTCTTTTAAACTTTTTAAAAAATCCTCACCCAAGGATATGTTTTCCATTGATTTTTAGAGAGAGTGGAAGGGAGGGAGGGGACGAGAGAGAGAGAGAAACATCTATGTGAGAGAAACACATCGATTGGTTGCCTCCCGCAAGCTCTGCGACCAGGGCCGGGGATCAAACCTGCAACCCAGGCACTTGACCGGGAATCCCGAGACCCTTCGGAGCGTAGGCTGATGCTCTAACCACTTAGCAACACCAACCAGGGCTTTTTTAATAACTTTTAAAAATTATGACAATTTCAAACATACACAAAAAAAGGAGACTAGTGGAACAAATGCCTATGTACGCACCACCCAGCTTCAATTATTATCAACTCATGGTCAAATGTGTTTCATTTATCTCCTGCCATCCCTCGTTATTTTGATGCAAATATCACATCTCATATTATGTAAAGAATAGACATCTTGCTAAAAAGATACACCCATGGTAAATAAGCACATGAAAAGATGCTCAATATCATGTCATCACAGAATTACAAACTAAACCAACAACAAAACACTACTACATACCTATTAGAATGGCTAAAAACTATGGAGACAGTAAAAAGGATGCCAGAGTTTTAGGAGGAAAGAAGGGGTGAATAGATGGGGCATAGGGAATTTTTAAGGTAGTGAAACTATTTTGTGTAATTCCATAATGGTGTATACATGTCATTATGTGTTTGTCAAAATAGAATGTGCATAGAATGTACAGCCCAAAGAGTGAACCCTGATAGAAACTATGGACTTCAGTTAACGTACTATAGTCGCTCATCATTTGTAAGGAATGTACCACACAAATGCAAGATTAACGTGTGGAATTGAATTAATAAAGGTTAACATGAGAATCTGGATTGGTGGGATGAGGAGCTATATGGGAACTCTCTACTTTCTACTCAATTGTTCCATGAACCTAAAACTGCTCAAAAAAGGAGGAGGAGGAGGAGGGGAAGGAGAAGACGAAAGTCTATCAATTAAAGAAAGTCTTATCCTCTCCAAGCCTCAGAAGTGAGGAGTGATTAGATCTCAGAATGAAATTCTATCCTTAGAAGTAGAGATGAATTTCCCCCCCTTACATTTCCCAAAAGGTTTACTTTAGGATTTCAATCTATCCCCACCATGTGGCTTTCAATGATCACATTGGTAGATGAGTCAAGCTGGCATCACTTGGCTCTGGGTGTTCTGGCAAAGAATAGGCTCATACAGAAAAGTCAAAAATTTTCTTTATCAAGAGTTTTTGGTGAACTTTTAAATAAAACTTTAGGGAAAACTTGTTTCTATGTCTATCAAAGATTTTCTGTCCATGTGAGTTTGAAAGCCATTTTGTGTGTTTATCTACAATTTTGGTTTCAATGATCTTGAAAACATGGTGATCATTTCATGTTAGAGGAAATATTCTGACTTTTGGGAGAAACCTTAGATTATATTATAATTGCAGTGAAATTCTTCATTAACTATTCCTTATAACTATCACAAGAGTTTAGTCTTAAATGAACACAAAGATTTATATAATAATGTAAAGTCAATAGGTCACATAAACCTTATTGTGTTATCCTGGTATGAAGTAAAGCCACTCTAACTTGTACTCACTGAGCGGAGATACGTTTATATAAGCCTAGTGTCCCATGTTCCCTATGTGAAGTCATAAAGTTTAATAACGTTTAATGAATCAGACTGAGTGAAAGAAAGAGGTACAAGAGAACTAGATTGAAAAACATCAGCAACCATCTTAATGTATACCACAATGCAACTTAAATTGCAAACATATAAAAATGTTGTAGATGATTCTTATTGAATCATTTAATTCCTCAGAAGTCAGGAAATTTGAACTGATGGAGCCATGACTTTAAATTTACATGAATATTGGCTTATTTATTAAATATTGACTTAGTGTGGGTATCAGTTTTCTCTAAGTAATTTTGCTTATGTTATATTGCTTTCTTTTAGTCAAGAAAAAATAGGCTTGTCCCATCAAACACTTCACTCTCATTATAGAAAAAAATGTTAAATATATATTTAGATTGCTTAAAGCAGTGGCTTTAAAATTTTTCTTGGCTGCAGCTCACAGTAACATATACATTTTACATGGTCTATGTTTCTATATATGTCCCTGTCTATGTATATATGTACCCATCTATGTATCTATCTATCTTGCTATCTTTCTATGTTACTGGAACTAATTTCTTACAAAGTAGTGCCTATCCTTGCTATGGGTAATATACTCTGATATGATCTGTTCTATTTCATTAAAACAATGCTGATTATGATCCTCTAATTTGATTTCACTAACAGGCCAAGGCCCGCAGTTTAAAAAACGTGGCTTAGAGCGCTGCAGATGAAATGTGGAGCGAATAGACCACACTATCACATGTAATAATATATTAAAAGAAGACTTTTACCATTTCACTTCTGAATCAATATAGAATTTTACAATTGACGTGCCAGAGACTATATTTCTGGGGAGTGGGATTTTGAGATACATTCTTTTTATTTGATCTTCCAAACTGTTTGAAAAAAATAATTTTAACATGTATAACTTTTATAGTAAAAAAATCTAGTGTGACATAGCTATTTATCCTAAGTAGCTGATGTCATACATTTATAAAAACAGTGGATAATTGGACACAACAGGAATGTACAATTATAGGGTATTAGTTGCAAAAATTATAGATTATCCATGGGATATACTACACAGCCATTAAAAGTGATGTCAGGTTTAATTCAGTAGTTCTCAGCCAGGGGGGGATTTTGCCTCTCAGGACATTTGTAAATGTCAGGAGACATTTTGGGTTGTCACAACTGGGGAAAGGGAATGCTACTGGCATCCAGTGGGTAGAGGTCAGGGATGCTGTTAAACATCCTACAGTGCATAGGACAGCCCCCACCACAAAGAGTAATCCCCAAATATCAATAGTGCTAAGGTTGAGGCACTCTAGCTAAATTACTATATCTATGTGGAAGCTTTACTTCCTTCCTCATATCTGTAATTTTTTTTGTAGTATTTTATATCTCTCTCATACCTGGAATTGCAGTTATGTTCATGCCTTATTTCTCTTCCTAGGTGGAAAGGTCCTTTTTACAAGTAGGGTACACTCCTGATTCATCTCTATATAACCAGCGATCAGAACACCTTGTGTCTTGTAATTATTTAATAAATATTTGTTGAATTATTACATAAGAAAAAAATATTGCCCTACCAGTTTGTCTCAGTGGTTAGAGCATCGGCCCTCGGACTGAAGAGTCCAATTCGTATGGAAGGTCAAGGGACCTGGAAAAGGCGAAATAATCTTGAACAAAGTTGGAGGATTCTGGCCAAGAGCATGTACTTGGGTTGCAGGCTCTATCCCCAGCCCCAGTAGGGGGTCAGGGCGCGTGGGGAGAGGCAACCAATCGATGTGTCTCTCTCACATCAATATTTCTCTCTCCCCTCCCCTTTCCCCTCCCCCTCTCTGAAAAAGCAATGGAAAAAAAATCCTTGGGGGAGGTTTTAAAAAAAAAAAAAAGATATCATGACACTGTAATTATTGACATGGAAAGATGTCCACAATATATTTAACTGGGGGAAGCAGGTTATAAAACGATATGAGCAATCTATAGATTGAGTGCAATCCCTATCACAGTCTTAGCTAACCTCTCTGCAGAAATTGATAAGCTGATCCTCAAATTCATATGGAAGGTCAAGGGACCTGGAAAAGGCAAAAAAATCTTGAACAAAGTTGGAGGATTCATACTGTAGAACTCTCAGAATAAAGTATAGGAGTAAATCTTCGTGACCTTGGGCTAGGCAATTTCTTAGATATGACACCAAAAGCACAGATGACAAAAAAAGATAAACTGGACTTCAAAATAAAAAACTTCTGTGCTGCTAATAATACCATCAAGAAAGTGAAATGACAACACACAGACGAGAAAATTTTTGGAAATCATATATCTGATAAAGGACTTGTATTCAGAATATATAAAGAACTCTTACAACAACAAAAAAAGACAAATCACCCAATTTAAAAATGGGCAAAGGATCGGAATAGACATTTCTTTGATGAAAATGTGTAAATGACCATTGTAGGGGAGGAAAACAATTTCTCTCTACCCTTCTAAATTCTTGGCTGGGGGCCCTGTAACAAAAGACAAATTAACGAGAGGAAAGCATACAAGTTTATTTAATATAAGTTTTACATTATGCAAGAGCCTTTATAAGGAAATGAAGACCTGAGGAAGCAGTTAATCCTGAGTGCTTTCATGCTAGACTATATGAAATCTAGCATGAAAGAGTAGACAGTCATGGAAAAATGTGATAAGACAAAAAGGGTCTGAGCTAAGAATAGTAAACTGGGGTAGTGTATCCTGAACCCTGTCACCAACAAGCACATGAAGAGGGAGGTGCAAATAAAAAACACAAGATGCTCCTTCATACCCACAACTATGGGCTAAAATAAAAAAGACAAAAATCATAATAAAAAGTGTTGGCAAGGATCTGGAGAAACTGGACCCCTCAAACATTGCTGGTAGGAATGTACAATGGTACAGCCACTCTGGAAAACAGTTCGGCAGTTCCTCAAAAAAATTAAACACACAGAAATTAAACACTCTTAGGTATGTACACAAGAGAAGTAAAAACTTATTCACTCACAAAGTTGTACAAGAGTGGTCATAGCAGCATTATTCATAACAGCCAAAAAGTGGGAAAAACCAAGTGCCCAAAGAGTGATGAATGGATAGATAAATTGTAGTCTGTGTGTGCAGTAGAATATTATTGGGCAATAAAAAGAAATGAAGTACCGATTCACTCTACAACATGGATGAACCTTGAAAATATTATGCTAAGTCAGAGAAGCCAAGCATAAAAAGCCACATATTGTATGATTTGATTTGTTTACGTGAAATGTCCAGAACAGGCAAATCCATTAGAGAGAGATACAAAGCAGGTTAGTAGTTGTTTGGAGGTTTGGGAGGAAATGGGGAGCGAGTGCTAATGGGCCCAGGTTTCTTTTAGGGAGGAAGAAATGTTGTAAAATTAGATTGTGACAATAGTTGCACAAGCCTGTTAATATGCTAAAACTCAGTCAATTGTACATTTTAAATGGACAAATTGTACAGCATGTGAATTGTATCTCAAAGCTATTTTTAAAAAGCAAAGAAAAAGCAACACTAAGTGTATTTGTTCCTGAGAATGTAGCAAGCTAAGATAAGTGTGGACTGTTTGCTGGACAGCTGGTACCTGGTTTTCAAAAACATTCTTTGTGAAACCCCTGATTGATGAGTTGCAGCTGCAGTAGGGGGGATGTGACTTGGCACTTACTCTCAGAGACAATGCACCAAGCATAGCATGCATGTAGGTGCCGAATCCAAGGGTGGCTGCCCAGAGTTGACGTGCTCTGCGCTGCGCTGGGTTCTACCCAGTGCTTGCAACTGAGCATGCTCCCTGTGGTGGAGGGACACTGAAACTGCTCCTGATCTCTTGGCCAGACCCCAGGAGGCAGCTGCTTTTGGGCCGCATACATTGCTTAGTGCATGTCTTTTAAAGTTAAGTAAATGTGTGTGTGTGGTGAGGAGGGGAATTTGTAGTGTGACCTTATGTTTAGCTGTTCAGTGATTCTCTTTAGGTGACAGGATTCTGGATGATCTTTTCTTCCTTTTTCAATTAAAAATTTTTTTTCAGCCCTAGCTTGGCTCAGTGGTTAGAGCATCAGCCCATGGACTGAAGGGTCCCGGGTTCGATTCTGGCCAAGGGCACGTGCCTCGGTTGCAGACTCGATCCCTGGCTCTGGCCAGGGCACGTGCGGCAGGCAACCAATCTCTCTCTCTCTCCCTTTCTCTCTCCCTCTCTCTCTCTCTCTCCCTCTCCCCCCCCCCTCTCTCTCCCCCTCTCTCCCTCCCTCTTCCACTCTCTCTGAAAAGCAATGGAAAAAATTTTTTTTCAATCACAGTTGACATTCAATATTATTTTGCATTGGTTTCAGGTGTACAGCAGAGTGGCTAGAGAATCGTATACTTTATACAAAGTGTTCCCCCTGATATTTCCAGTACCTCCCTGGCACCACACATAGTTATTACAATAGTATTGACTGTATTCCCTGTGCTGCACTTCACATCCCATGACTATTCTGTAACTACCGATCTGTACTTCTCAATCCCTTCACCTTTTTCACCCAGACCCCGACCCCCCTTCCCTTCTGGAAACTATCAGTCTGTTCTCTGTGTCTATGAGTCTGTTTCTCTTTTGTTTGTTCATTTACATTGATCTTTAGATTCCACATACAAGTGAAATCATATGGTATTTGTCTTTCTCTGACTGACTTATTCCACTTAACATATACCCTCTACGTCCACTGGATGATCTGTTTTAAAATACTTCTCAGGCCCTGGCCGGTTTGGCTCAGTGGTTAGAGTGTCGGCCCACAGACCGCAGGGTCACGGGTTACCTCGGCGCATGCGGGAGGCAACCAGTTGATGTGTCTCTCTCACATCTGGATGTTTCTCCCTCTCTCTCCCCCTCCTCCCTCCTCTCCACTCTCTCTCAAAATCAATGGAAAAATGTCCTCGGGTGAGGATTTAAAAAATAAAATGAAATAAAATACTTCTCTGTGTTTTCTGATTTTTTTAAACCTATAAGATTTTATTTTATTTCTTTTTAAATAAAATGGTCTGAAAAACAAAAGTCTTTGCATTCCTGGGCTAAACCCTACTTGGTCATGGTGAATGATTCTATTAATGTATTGAGTTCTGTTTGCTATTATTTTATTTATAGTTTTTCATCTAGCACCTTGGTTTTTCTGTTCTCTCTCTTTCCTTCCGCTAGTCTTTAAGATTGGATTTCAGGGTTGTATTGTCCTCATAAAATGAATTAGAGAGAGTTTTCCATGCTTTTGTATAATTTGGAACTATTAGCTGAGTATAGGAATAATCTGTTTTAGATTGTTGTTTTATTGTAAAAAAACAAAACTCAGGAATAGTCAGATGGAAGAGATGCGTAGGGCAAGGTGCCTTCTCCCAGCATCTCCACATGTTCACCAATCCAGAAGCTCTCTGACTTTTTCCTGGGGTGTGGGGTGGAACTGCTATATTAATGTTGTCTTCAGAAAAACTAAATCTTTACAAAGTATTTAATTTTTCCTTTCCCACACCAGGCGAGGCTGGGCAGGAAGTCAGCGGCTGAGCTGGTTCCCATGCTCTGTGCAGCAGAAGAGAGGGTGCTTGGGCAAGGCTGCTGAACTCTGGTGTCCACCGCTCCGGGGGAGGCCCCACCTGCCGCCACTGATCTCCAGTTTTATTGTGCAAGCGTGAGACTGCCTGACATGGTGAGTGGGGAGATGGGGAATATACTTTTGGGATCAGAAACCAAGCAGGCTGAGCTTGAGTGCCGCTGCATAGGGGAGTGCTGGGAAGGGCCACATGCTTGGCACCCAGAAACAGGTGCCCCTTCAGTGGGAAGTTGAGTCTCAGTTTAGTGGGCACGCACACTCCCCGCATCCACACTGGGGGAGCCACAGTCCAGCTTGTTTGTTGCCAGCTGTCACTGAGAGCACCTGGAATCATTAATCGAATAATCCTGCTTGTCTTTCCTCGCTCTGAAACAGTTATATAGTATTGTCCTTTGTTAAAACAGGGAGTGCCCCACAAATGTGGGTAGTTCAAAAATCACTGAGATTTAGGAATAATGTGATGACGCTATCAGACCTTCTCAAATAGATTCTCCTTAGTAGTCTCTAGAGAATTCAAAATGCATATATGTGTTTTATGTTACTTTTTCTAGCCATAAGATTACTAAAGATTTCTAAACTCTCCGTCGTAAAATGTCCCACTTCACCTCAGACACAGACCAGTTTTCATCTCTAGCCACAGGAGGGCGCACAAATACATTTATCAAGTGAAGTTTGGTATAAAATGTTTGGGACGATCCTTACATGGGTGTGAGAAGAAAAACCATGAGCAGTATTGTACTCTTGTTAGTGTTGAGCAGCACTGTCTGATACAGCCTTCTGCAATGGTGGGAGGGTTCTGTGTCTCTGCCATCCAACTGGATAGCCACCTGTGGATGTTGAACCCTTGAAATATTGCTAATGCGACTGAGGAAATTCATTTTAAAATTTAATTTAATTATATATTTCAATGGCCACATGGGTCTGGTGGCTGCCATATTGGACAGGGCAAGTCTAGAGCACTAGAATAGAGAAATATAGGTTTTTCTGAATGGCTTCATGATGTTTACATTTCAACAACTTTGAATCTAACAATAATAACTTAAGAGGTAAAGGAAACTAACACTGATGTTCCTATTATTGGCCAGTTACTGTGCTAAGCATACTTATAGATCCATCTCACTTGACCCTCACTGGCACCTGAGAGATGGATATTAGTGTGTCCATTTTGTGAATGAAGAAGTGTGCTCCAGAAAGAATGAAGTAACTGGCCCAAAGTCATCGAGATAGTCGTTGAACCAGATATGCCCATCTAATATTTTTGAGAACCTACAATGTGCTAATAAATATATCATCTAGGCACTATTATAGATGCTGGAAATCTGTAATAGGAACTAATGCTTGATATGAGGGCCTTTTTAGTAAGTGCTATCATTCTGTCCTATGTAGCATTTTCTAATTTAACTGAGGATGATTCATACATTTGTGCACATCAGAGGAACCTCCAGGCTAACTCTGAGCACTATTTCTGATGTATGAAATTCTCTGTCACTGTGAGCTCTGATCTAGGCAGGGGGATAACTGAGTTCCAATTTTGTCACTAACTAGGCCTATGTAGATGGTTTGCCCTTCCAGAGCTAGAATTTCCTCATTTTTCAAACAATGCTTTTAGCTTAGGAGATCTCTAAGGGCTATGTCATATTTCACTGATTCTGAGAATCACATTTTTCACATTTTATTTTATTTTTTTATTGATTTCAGAGAGAGGAAGGGAGAGGAAGAGAGAGAGAGAAACATCAATGATGAGAAAGAGTCATCAATCAGATCGGCTACCTCCTGCATCACCCCCACTGGGGATCGAGCCCACAACCTGGGCTTGTGTCCTTGACTGGGAATCAAACCATGACCTCCAGGTTCATAGGTCAATGCTCAACCACTGAGCCATGCCCACCGGGCCATTTTTCACATTTTAACATCTGGTTTCTTCTGATGGTCAATGACACTTCAGAGTAAAGTGGGCAGCATTTTTTCTTGGTGTTTTAATATATAAAATAATGGTGCATCTTATAATCATGCTCCTTAGACTAGATGAAATATGGTCTGTATAATTTTAGAATATTAGTGAAAATATTTATCTTTATATTTATTTTAATATACACTTTGAAATCCCCCCAGAGGCAAAGACAATGACCTTCTATTGTGATTAGAAATCCAGTTTAGAATATTACATTGCATATGTCATAATCAGTGCTTCCTTAAGTGGCCAAGTCATAGCATGCAACACATAAACTCAAAAATCTCTGCTACATAGAATTGAAGATCAGCCGGATTAATCTTAAAGTTGGAGGGTGGATACAGTTTTGTTTGTCTTGAGAGTTTCCTATCCTTTTTCTTTATTTCTCTTCTCCATGTACTCAAAGCTCTTAAGCATCATCTCCTCTGTGATGCCCTCTATCTTTTCTCCCCTCCCTAACCCCCCTCTCTATCAGCTACACTTGAGAGTAAATTAATTATGGACATATTTTCTCATGACCAAGGAAATCACTTGGTACCAGTGATATGTTGGTATGTGCTTAACAACTGGCTTTCTGGGGATAGGGGTGGAGGAAGGCCTGATTTGTAGCAGTTGCCAATTTCTGTGGTATAAACACTCCCACAGTCGTTGATTTTAAAGTATCACTATGACGTCAACCACTTTGTAAAATTCCTGAAAATTTGACAGCTCTCACAAGCCAGTGTGACCCTGCTGTGGCATACAGGCCTTCCACAATCCTGTGATGGTTCCTGATTGCCTCCAGGATAAAAGCCAACTTCTCTAGCTTGATATTTAAGGGCAAGGAATGACCCAAGTCTCATGGGTTCCAATGCTTATGCAGTTTGGGGGCCCTCTTTAAGAACAGTCATACCCACTTAACAATACAGCATTAGGTACAAAAATGAATAATTATTTGGAATGAGAAAGGAAAGCATAACAAATTACAAATGTTAAAAAACTGACAAATACCAGAAACATCACAAAATTTGAAAAAAAAAATCAGATAATATGATTGGAAGAACTTTCCATAGACTTGCTTCTGGCTCTGCAATTTTAAACCTTGTCTCTTGTCCACTACCCACACACTTCTGGTGCCAGGTGTCCTAAGACATGATCATATTGCCATATGCCTGCTGGCAGTGGGCCACAGGCACATTCCTGGAGCCATTCCTACTTGGGATGGCTGTCAGTGACCTAACCATTTGTGGAAGTGATTGTAAACCATGTAAAGATATCTGAGTGCTAGCGAATGCATTTCTAACTCAACTTCCCCTTAGTGGGCCCCCCAAATGCCTGTGGCCACTCCAGTACCCCCAAGCATGAGGGGAAGTCTGTCAGGGTTCATCAGAGAAAGAGAACTGCCACGTGTCATGTAGGTAAGGGACTCAATATGGGGTTAGATCTTTGGCAGCTGGGGGAGCTGGTGGACAAATCTGTGGGCTGCTGCCTCTGTGTCTGCTGTTGAGCCCAAGTCGCTGTAGTCAGCTGGGCCAGCAGTTGGGAAGGAGAACTGAATGTGGGAGATCTGGTGGCAGCTGAAGGAGCTGCAGGCCTGAGTGATGCCCAGTGCCATCCAAGTGGGGGATCAGATCAGTGACACTACTGCATACGAGCTGCCACGGTGCCTGGCACCCTGGACTAACCTCCAGAACATCAAAAATAGGACTGCAGGTTCACATCTGCCTCCCCCAAAATGTCTCTAGTGGCCAGTGCTAACCTGGAACCACACAGGGAAGAGAAAGAACATAGTCCAGGTTAGCTAGGTTGATGCAGGACCAAGCCACTCTCAGGAAGTGTGAAGGAGGGGACCCTGGAATGGAAAGAGATGATGTTTTTCACTGATTGCAGCTTAAGCATTTTACTCTTGCAAATTTAAACATATGGCCATGTAAACACGTTGCTAGGACCTTTCCTTAAGCTTCATTAGCTTCATGATAAATCCATCCTGTTAAGAGTCAGTAGCACCGAGTTTCAACACACCTCTCCACCTTATCTGATCTTTTCCCCCTCCAGTCTCCCTCCCTCCCTCCCTCCCTCCCTCATTCTCTCTCTCTCTCTCTCTCTTTCACACACACACACACACACACACACACACACACACACACAAATATTTACCGAGCTCTATGTACCAGGCATGTTTTAGGCACTGGGGATCCAGAAGTGAGCAAAACTGACAAAAATCCCTCCCCTGGTGGAGCCTACATTCTGGTGGGGGTGGAGTGGATGAAACAAAGAAACAGGTTTGCAATGGGTGTAAGTGCTCTGGAGAAAAGTAAAGCAGAGCCCTGCCGGGCTGGCGTGGCTCAGTGGTTGAGCCTCAACCTAGGATCCAGGCGATCAGGGTTTGATTCCCTGTCAGGGCACATGCCCGGGTTGTGGGCTCGATCAATGACTCTCTCATCATTGATGTTTCTGTCTCTCTCTCTCCCTCTCCTTTCCTCTCTCTGAAATCGATAAAGATATACTTAAGAAAAAAAAAGTAAAGCAGAGAAAGGGAGCTAGGGAGTGGGAGTGCACAGGGAGGAATTTTGGTGTGGTCAGAGAATGTCTCACTGAGGACACTGAGCACAAATCTGAAGGAGGGGAGGGAAAGGGCCAGAGGGCTATCTGGGACATAATGTCCCAGGCCAGGGAATTGGCCCAAAGTCCCCCAGCCAAGTGGGTCGAGCTTGCTTTGTTGTAGCAGAACAGCTCAGTGATCCACGGCCAATGGTGGGAGAAGAAGGCAGAACCGTGGGTGAGCGCAGCTCCTGCAGGGCCTGGGGAGCCATTAGCCCTTCACTTGGAGAGTAAGAGGAGTGACACGATGGGGGACAGAAATGACCTCAGGGGCCCAGGCAGAGGCCTGCGCAGTAACCCCGACCTGAGCCCTCTGCTCCGCCCTTTCTCACTTGCTTTGCTTTTGTTGTTTCCTCCTGGTCCACCCAGATGGCGCTTCTCGCTTCCTCTTCTCATGTTTAGATCAACTTTGACGTCAGAATTTTGTTTTTCAAATTTGATAACATAATTTTAAGCTTGCAAGATTGCCTCCTGAACCTGATAAGAGATGGCAGATGAACTGCTTATGTGGCAAGGTGTTTTTAAAAAGGGAGCCTAGTATCTCCTTATCAGGGGCTGGACTAGCGCTTGCCTGGCCCTGAGAGCGAGCGTCTCCTTACATTTTGTGCCCTAAGCACCTTGCTCACCTCATTTTAGCCCTGGCCCTGTAAGCACCCCCCCCAATAATATTACAAATGGGTAATTAGTGACTTTACAGTGGAGAAACCTGGCAGACACCAGACCCCACCTTAACCGCTTTTCAAAGTTAACCTCAGCAGGAATGGGAGAAGCCGGCTTCACGATCCTCCTGGATAGCAGACAGAAGGCCAGTCCAGGGAATTGGCCCTGTCAATACTTAACTGCCTGTTACTATTTGAGCCAAATTAAGCAGAGACAGGGCTGAGTCATATGTGAGCATTTATTCCAATAATGCCGGCAGTATGGGGAGAGCAGTCGGTCACCCTGGAAATTCTGCTCTGACTCCCCTCGCCAGTTGGCTGATCATACATGTGCGAGGGAGAAGATAACTACATGCAGCTGCGAGCTACCAGCGGAACAGGGAAAGGGGAGGGGAGGGTCTGCAGGCTGGCCTTCAGGAGCTCCAGGCCCAATAACGAGGTGGCGAATCCTCTGTGATGTTACAAACAGCCCAGCCCATTCCTGGGACCAGAGGATGGTCAGCATTCCTGAGGCAAACTCCCGGAGAGGGTCAGGGTCCGGGCACAACAACCAAGTCAAAGCATGTCCTGTCCTTGGTCTGTTCTCAAAATGTATTTCTTTTTACAGCCCTGCTTTTCTTCTTACAACACATCCTCCACTTTCCCAGGGTCTGTAAGAAAACCTTTTATCTGTAGTTAGTAAGGTGAATAATTGTTAAACAACTGTGGCTCTATTTTGTTTTTAATATATCTTTATTGATTTCAGAGAGAGGGAGGGAGAGGGAGAGAGAGAGAGGTAGAAACATCAATGATGAGAGAGTCATTGATCGCCTGCCTCCTGCATGCCCCCGACTGGGGATCGAGGCCACAACCCAGGCATGAGCCCTGACCGGGAATCGAACCACGATCTCCTGGATCCTAGGTCGATGCTCAACCGCTGAGCCACGCCCAGCCGGGCTCTATTCTCATTACGTGCTCTTCCCCACTATCACTCCTAATGTGGTACCCTGAGAAGCACACAAGATCTCATGTGGTATCCCCATCCAAAAATGCAAAACTCAATCTAATTATTAGAAAACATCAGACAAACCCAGACTGAGGCACCTCCCATAACATAACTGGCCTGTACTCTTCACAACTGTTGATCTCAAGGAAGGCAAAGAAGGCCGAGGAGCTGTTTCAGATGAAAGGAAACTGGAGAGACATGACAACTAAATGCCATGTATTGTACTCTTGGTTTGGGTCCTGGACTGGAAAAAGTGCTAGAAAGGACATTATTGGGACAGTGGGAAAATTTGATTATGAACTGTAGATTGGATAATAGTATTATATCAACGTTAAATTTCCTGATTCTTGTGACTGAACTATGGTTATATAAGAGAATGTTTTTATTCTTGGGAAATACACTCTGAAGTATTTAGAGGGTAAAGAGGTATGATAAACTTACTCTCATAAGTATCAAAACTATCTATATCTACCTGCATCTATCTACATCTATTATCAACCTATCGAGAGAATAAAGCAAATGTGGTAAAATGTTAACAGTTGAATTTGGGTGAAGGGGATATGTGGGATTATTTGTACTATATTTGCAACTTTTCTGTAAATTTGAAATTATTTCACAATAAAACATCTTTTTAAAGTCAGCTACAATTTTAGACTTCTAGATTAGGGTAGTGGAGATTGGAACATTCTTTATAGCAGGCATCTCTTTTGCTTTCAAAATAAGCACAAGTGTTATTAAATAGTCATCTTTCTGCAGCATCAGGGAGAGTAAATCATTAATTTCCGATAGTTTGAGCTTGCAGTTTCCATTTGCATCTCAACTCCATTAGTTCTATTAGAGTGAGCAATAAATAAGGTACAAATATTTATGAGTTAAAATGACTCACCTGTTTATTTCTAATTGCTTGAACAGACAGAAATGCACAAGGAAAATTTATGTAAGAATAGCATGTTATTAAAAAGGAAAGGTCTGTGTCAGGTAGGTACTGGAAATATCAGGGAGAACACTTTGTAAAGTATACGATTATCTAACCACTATGCTGTACAGCTGAAACCAATATAAAATAATATTGAAAGTAAACTGTAATTGGAAAAAGTAAATAAAATAAACATAAAGACAAAAATTTTTTAAAAGCGAAGTGCCTCCATGTACAGACACTGTATATACTCCATATACAGTACAGCATAGAATTTAGCATAGGGTTTTGGATACAATAATAGTCTGTTAGTTCTCAACCTTGGTTGTACATTGGAATAAAACTTCTGGGAAATTTTAAAAATGCTAATCTCACCCCAAATTTTGGTGTAATTGATCTGTGGTGCAGTCTGAGATCTTTTAAAGCATCCCAGATGATTCTAACAAGGGGAAGAACTGATCTAGAGTCCTCTTCTTTTCCAGATTTATCATAGTAACATCTTTCTTTTTGTCTTTTTTATTTTATTTATTTATTCTTAATCCTCACCCGAGGATATTTTTTCCATTGCTTTTCAGAGAGAGTGGAAGGGGGAGAGAGAGAAACACCGATGTGAGAGAGACACACTGGTTGGTTGCCTCCCGCACATGTCCTGACTGGGGCCGGGGATGGAGCCTGCAACTGAGGTATGTGCCCTTGGCTGGAATCTATCCTGGGACCCTTCAGTCCACGGACTGATGCTCTAACCACTGAGCAAAACTGGCTAGGGCTTTATTTTATTTTTTATAATTTAAAAAATTTAAAGTAAACTTATTTTTTTTAGAAAACTCCCCAGAAATTTCTTGACATGTGTGTTGTGCATATACAAGGGAGAACTCAGAAATGAGTTACTCAAAAGGGTGGTAAGAACTTGGGCTTATATAACATTTTAACGAAAGAATAATACCTTTGTTCAGAAGTTACAAAACAAAGGAAAAGGATTTTGCAATGGCAAATTGTGGGAAGGCATACACATGTGGGAACTAAGGGAAGATAGGGCTAGTAAGGAAAGTTTGTTATGTAGATTGCTTAGGTGCTATCTCTGGGCTGATAAGGGGCTAGAGTTGATTAACTTCTGTCCTTCTAGGTAGAGAGGAGAGAGGGGTACACCTTTACAAATTTATGTCCTGCTTTTAGGCAAATAGGGCAGGGCAGATAGTTTTTCTTATATCTGCTTCTTCTCAGTTGCCTTCAGCTCAAAATCCTTATGTCAAGGTGGCATGTATTGGCCTGGCATATTCTGCTACCCTTCATTCTTCAATCAGTCAAGCCACACTGACATATGTGCACAAAGAACTCTTTCACTCACTTCTCAAACACTGGCAACCCTTGTGGACAACTTCTATTTCACCTAATGGCGCTATGTATTACATAACTAGGCTGCTTATCTGCTGTATAACAATATGAAGTCACAATCAGAGCTCCATGTAAAATCCTGTATGGTTGCAAGATGTTCTTCTGAATTGGCTGGAGTGGAAGGGTGAGGAAGTGGAGTTATCTTTTCCAATTTACTCTGTCACAAGGGTCTGAGCCAGGAAGTCTCATTAGTAAGCACTGCCCTTGCACTCCATGAAATCCACCTTGATCTGCCATCTACTGATTGACCCACTCATTCATTCAACAGTTATGTAGTAAGCACCTATTCTGCTCTCATGTGAAGATAAACCAATGAACAGAACTGACCATGTCCGTGTCCTTAGGGAGATGTGACTTCTCATGAGCAATCTACCAATCAACTATTATAGTAACATCTTAAGAGATGCTATAGAGCAGAGGTGACTCAGCCTGGGAAGGCAGGGTCCCAGGATGGGGACATGATCAGTAGAAATTGTCTCTTCTTCCTCTCAACTCCCATAGAATTTTCCTTTCAGGTGACTTAATATTTTTAACTTTGAATTATAGTTATTTATATTCATACTTTCTTCCCTGCTCAACTTCAGACTCCTGGAGCACAGGATTCATGGGAAAATGACTGTGCATTTTTGTCAAGTTAAGATAACAGGAACACTGTGCTGGGCTCTTGGAAGGCCAGAGAGTGGCCTTTCACCCTTTCCCTAGTGCTTTCTAGCAGATGGCATTGTTTACATTTGTGTTGAAGAAATGTTAAAATATTCAGAATCTGGTACAGTCTCACCCAATAAAACTATATGTGTAGAAAAAAACCCGGAAGGAAACAAACCAAAAAGTTAACAGTGGTTGCCTCTGGTGCATATGATTATGGATGACTTTTTTCTTTTTTTCTGTATTTTACATGCATATGTATTAATTTGAAGGCTATTAAGAATAGAAACTAAACACATCAGATATGCATTAGTCAATGAATTCATCATGATTACTTGAAAAAATAACACTAAAAAATTCATTGGTTACCTTTGGTGAATATTAGAAAATCAAATGATTATTTTTAAAGCTGGTAGATAAAGGGAAAAAAATCTTTATCCAACTTTCCTCAATGAATTGTACCTCAGAATACTGCATATTGTCTATCCACTCATTGGTTGATGGATATTTGAGTTATTTCTAATTTTTTGCTATTATGAATAATGCTGCTATGAACTTTTTAATACAAGTCATTTAAAATATATATACATCTTTATTGATTTCAGAGAGAGGAAAGGAGAGGGAGAGAGAGAGATAGAAACATCAGTGATGAGAGAGTCATTGATCGGCTGCCTCCTGCATGCCCCCAACTGGGGATGGAGCCCGCAACCCAGGCATGTGCCCTGACTGGGAATCGAACCCCGATTGCCTGGATCCTAGGTCGACGCTCAACTGCTGAGCCACGCCCGGCCGGGCTACAAGTCCTAGTGTAGACATATTTTAATTTCTCTTGGAAACACACCTAGGAGTGGAATTGCTAGGTCATATGGCAAGTTTATGTTTAACTTTTTAAAAACCACCAAACTGTTTTCCTAAGCAGTTGTACCATTTTACATTCTCACCAGCAATCTATGAGGGTTCATATTTCTCCACATTCTGGCCAACATGTTATTATCGGTCTTTTTTATTATAGCCATTCTTATAGATGTGAAGTGGTATGTCCTTGTGATTTTAATTTGCATTTCTTTAATTATGTTGAGCATCTTTTCATGTGCTTATTGGCCATTCATTTATCTCCTTTGGTGAAATGTCTGTTCAGATCTTCTGTCCATTTTTAAATTAGTTTATTTGGCTTGCTCTTGAGCTGTAAGAGTTATTTATATATTCTAGATACAAAATTCTTTATCTGATACATTATTTACTAGCATTTTCTCCCAATCTTGTGGCCTCTTCCTGACTGTGCCTTGCATATAGGCAGTACTTCATAAGAATATATTAAATGAATAATTTAGCTGATTAGGCCTGCTCTACCAGGATGATCCATTTCATGGCCACAGGCTGTGCCTCTAACTGTTTTGCTTCTGACTTGACTAAAACTTTATTTAGGATTTAGCATGTGTATTCATAAGTGGCATTGGCTGGTAATTTTCATTTTTCAGGCCTATATCAACCAAGGTTAGTTAGGAGACAGAAACCACATCAGATATTTGGACAAAAGACAAAGTACTGCATGATCTCACCTGTAGAATCTAAAATAGTCAAACACAGGAGTCGGCACTGGGGTGTGCGCAGTGGAAGGGCTCAGTTTGCCTGTGGCTGGGCCGAGGGAGCTGGTCCCCCTGTCGTCCCCATCCAGTCCCTGCCACCCTGGCTGGTTAACGGACACCCAGGCCCTCGTCACTAAGTGCTGGTCTGGGTCAGCCGGGCCGGTACTCCGGCACCGTCCCCCAACTGTCCCTGCCTCACGCTGAGCAGATCGGTGTGCCCAGGCCATACTGAGGAGAGACGGTCGGGTTCCCGTTACCAGCTTGTCCCTGTTCCCCTCTTCCCTGTCACCCCTTGCCTACCCTTCTCCAATAAAGAAAAATAAAATAAAATAGTCAAACACATAGAAGCAGAGAGTAGAATGGTGGTTGCCAGGGGCTGGGGAGGGGAGAGAGACATGGGGAGGTGTTGGTCAAAGGGTAGAAAGTTTCAGTTATGCAAAATAAATAGGTTCTGGAGGAAAATAAAGGTCACCTGGAAGAGGGTCCTCTTTATGTATGGAATCCAAATGGAGTTGTATTATATAATTGGGCAAAAGAAAGCTTTTATACAATATATTTTCTTTAAAAATTGCAATAATCCCATTAGCTTTAAGATGGGATTAAAGCTAATGGGGCGGGGCTCAGTGGTTGAGTGTGGATTTATGAACCAGGAGATCACAGTTCGATTGATTCCCAGTAGGGGACGTGCAGGAGGTAGCCGATCAATGACTCTCTCATCACTGATGTTTCTCTCTCTCTCTGTCCCTTTCTCTCTCTGAAATCAATAAAAACACTTAAAAAATATAATCTAGGGAAATCACTGTTAAAGGGACATCTTATAACTCTGTATTGAGTTCTAAAATAAATAATAGATTATAATATAAAAAGAACTTCATATAAAGAATCATACAGTCATACTAGGGAATGTTAACACCCCACTGACTTCACTGGATAGGTCTTCCAGACAAAAAATCAACAAGGAAACAGTGACTCTAAATGACACACTAGATCAGATGGATTTAATTGACATTTACAAAACATTCTACCCCAAAGCTGCAGAATATACATTCTTCTCAAGTGCTCACAGGACATTCTCAAAGATAGACCACATGTTAGGACACAAAACAAGTCTCTACAAGTTCAAGAAGATTGAAATCATATCACGCATCTCCTTGGACCACAGTGGCATGAAATTAAAAATCAACTACAATAAAAACACTAAAAGACATTTAAACACGTGGAGGTTGAAAAGCATGTTTTTAAGCAATGAAGGGTTACCAAAGAGATCAAGAAATAAATAAACTTCCTGGAAACAAATGAAAATGAACACACAACAACTCCAAACCTATGGGACACAATGAAAGCAGTCTTGAGAGGGAAGTTCATAGCACTACAAGCTTACCTCAAAAAACAAGAAAAACTTCTAATAGACTCTCTAACCCTACAACTTAAAAACTTAGAAAGAGAACAACAAGGAAAGCCCAGAGTAAGGAGAAGGAAATAAATAATAAAGATCAGAACAGAAATAAATGACACAGAAACTAAAAAAAAAAAAAAATACAAAAGATCAATGAAACCAAGAGCTGATTCTTTGAAAAGATAAACAAGATTGATGAACCTTTAGCCAGACTCATCAAGAAACAAGAGAGACGACCCAAATAAATGAAATCAGAAATGAAAGAAGTGAAATAACAACTGACCCAACAGAAATAAAAAGGATTGTAAGAAAATACTATGAACCACTATATGCCACCAAGCTGGACAACATGGATGAAATGGATAAATTACTAGAAAAATACAACCTTCCAAAACTCAATCAGGAAGATTCAGGAAGTCTAAATAGGCTGATAACTGCTGATGAAGTTGAAGCAGTAATCAAAGGGCTCCCAGCACACGAAAGCCCTGGCCTGGATGGCTTCACGGGAATTTTACCAAACATTGAAAGAAGAATTAACACCTATCCTCCTCAAACTATTTCAAAAAATCCAAGAGGAAGGAACACTTCCAAACTCTTTTTACAAGGCCAGCATTAGCCTAATTCCAAAACCAGATAAAGACAGTACAAAGAAAGAGAATTACAGGCCAATATCCCTGATGAACATAGATGCTAAAATCCTCAACAAAATATTAGCAAATCGGATCCAGCAATATATTAAAAAGATCATACACCACGACCAAGTGGGATTTATTCCAGGGATGCAAGGCTCGTGCAATATTCACAAATCAATAAACATGATACATCACATAAACAAACTGAAAGACAAAAATCACATGATCATATCAATAGATGCAGAAAAAGCATTGGTTAAAATGCAACACCCATTTTTTATAAAAAACTCTCAGCAAAGTGGGAATAGAGGGATCATACCTCAACATAATAAAGGCCATATATGACAGACCTACAGCCAACATCATACTCAATGGGCAAAAACTAAAACCATTTCCCCTAATAACAGGAACAAGACAGGGGTGTCCACTTTCACCACTCTTATTCAGCATAGTACTGGAAGTCCTAGCCACAGCAATCAGACAAGAGGAAAACATAAAAAGCATCCAAACTGGAAAGGAGGAAACAAAACTGTCATTATTTGCAGATGACATAATATTGTACATAGAGAATCCTAAAGACTCCACCAAAACACTAGATTTAATAAATGAATTCAGCAAGGCAGCAGGATACAAAATTAACACCCAGAAATTGATGGCATTTTTATATACCAATAATGAACTCTCAGAAAGAGAAACTAAAAAAACAATCCCATTTACTATTACAACTAAAAAAATAAGATACCTAGGAATAAACTTAACCAAAGATGTAAAAGACCTTTACTCGCAAAACTATAGGACACTGAAAAAAGAAATAGAGGAAGACATAAACAAATGGAAAAATATACCATGTTTATGGATTGGAAGAATTAACATCATTAAAATGTCCATATTACCCAAAGCAATCTATAAAGTCAATGCAATCCCTATTAAAATACCAACAGCATATTTCACAGATCTAGAACAAACACTTTAAAAATTTATATGGAACCAAAAAACACCCCAATTAGCCATGGCAATCTTGAGAAAGACGAACAAAGTTGGAGGGATCACAATACCAGATATCAAGTTATACTACAAAGCCACTGTAATCAAAACAGACTGGTACTGGCACAAGAACAGACATATTGATCAGTGGAACAGAACAGAGAACACAGAAGTTGACCCACGCCATTATCGCCAATTAATATTTGACAAAGGAGGAAAGAACATACAATGGAGTAAAGACAGTCTCTTCAATAAATGGTTTTGGGAAAACTGGACAGGTACATGCAAAAAATTGAAACTAGAACACTAACTTACATCATACACAAAAGTAAATGAAAAATGGATTAAAGACTTAAATGTGAGACCTGAAACCATAAAAATCCTAGAGGAAAACATAGGCAGCAAAACCTCAGACATCTCTCGTAGCAATATGTTTGCTGATACATCTCCTAGGGCAAGAGAAACTAAGGAGAAAATAAGCAAATGGGACTACATCAAAATAAAAAGCTCCTGCACAGCAAAAGAAACCATCAGCAAAACGAAAAGGGAGCCCACTGTGTGCGAGAACATATTTGCCAACTACACATCAGATAAAAGGGTTAATATCCAAAATATATAGGAACTCATACAACTTAAAAGGAAGACAATCCAATTTAAAAATGGGCAAAGGACCTAAATAGACACTTCTCCAAAGAGGACATACAAATGGCTAAGAGACATATGAAAAAATGCTCAACGTCGTTAATCATCAGAGAGATGCAGATTAAAACCACAATGAGGTATCACTTCACACCTGTCAGAATGGCTCCATCAACAAATCAACGAACTACAAGTGCTGGCGAGGGTGTGGAAAAAGGGGACCCTAGTACACTGCTGGTGGGAATGCAGACGGGGGCAGCCATTATGGAAAGCAGTATGGAGGTTCCCCAAAAGATTAAAAATCGACCTGCCATTTGACCCATTGATCCCACTTCTAGGAATATATCCTAAGGAACCCGAAACACCAATCACAAAGAACTTATGCACCCCTATGTTCATAGCAGCACAGTTTACAATAGCTAAGATCTGGAAATATCCCAAGTGCCCATCAGTAGATGAGTGGATAAAAAAGCTGTGGCACATTTACAACATGGAATACTATGCAGCTGTAAAGAGGAAGGATCTTTTATCCTTTGGCACAACATGGAGGGAACTGAACAGTATTATGCTAAGTGAAATAAGCCAGTCAGAGAAAGACAAGTACCACATGATCTCACTTATATGTGGAATACAATAAACAAAATAAACTGTTGAACCAAGTGGATCCAGAGACATAGAGGCATGGAACAGACTGAGGGATCTCAGAGGGAAGGCTAGGAGGGGGGAGTGGGTGGGGAGAGATTAATCAAAGAACTTATATAAGCATAACCCATGGACACAGACATTGTATGGGGAAATCCCGGGGGTGGGATGGATGTGGGGTGGAGGGGATCAATGGGGATAAAAAGGGAACATCTGTAATATTCTCAACAACAAAGATAAAGAAACCTAAAAAGAAAAGAAAAGAAAATAATAGAACATAAAAAAAAAGAATAATTTCCTATGAAAGGATAAAAAGAGCTCTCAGATGTCATGACTGAGTGAACAAAAGGAAGAGATTGGAATTATTAAAGCTTAGAAACTTAGTAAGGGGACTGGGACCCAGACCTCAGGGCGGGGTGCTGCCCCCTGGGGCTGCTATCTCTGGGGTTGTGGTGCAGTGACAATGAAACTGGCTCAGCAAATGTTGGAAAAGCTGCCAGCTGGATTCAGATGCTGCTGTGGGAAGGAACTGCTCCTGTCAAGAGAGCAGCAAGTCTCCTTCCTTTTCCAGCCTTTCATCTCTCGCTCTAGTTCCCCCTCCTGGCAGAGATGTGGTTTGCAGATTAGCCAGAATATAGGACCGATTTAGAGCTGGAAACAAAAACTGTTTGACACAAAGTCGTAGAGAGAATCTTTTCATACATTTACCATAAATTATTACAATTTATATAATCCTAACTCCTCCCCTTATTTTCTGCATAGTTTGGATGAATTTTTAAGTTTCCATTCCTTTCTTTTACTTGTCTATAATCCTGTACCTACTTCATAGTGTTACTATTTACAAGTCTCAAATAAATTCTCTAAGAAACAAAAGTTCTGGGTGCTTTTATTTTAGGAAAGTCTTATACAAATTTCCCTCTTTTTCGATCTCTCTTATTAGTTCTTAATTTGTTTTTGTGTCATTTTAGGTCACATTTATTTTCATCAAGAATCATCTTGCCCAGCCAGTGTGGCTCAGTGGTTCAGCGTCAACCTTTGAACCAGGAAGTCACAGTTCTATTCCTGGTCAGGGCACATGCCAAGGTTTCAACCTCAATCCCCAGTAGGGGGCGAGCAGGAGGCAGCCATTCAATGACTGTCTCATCATTGATGTTTCTATCTCCCTCTCCCTTCCTCACTCTGAAATAAATGAAAACATATTTTTTAAAAAAGAACCATCTTGTGTGAAATCTTACCTTTTGTGAAAGCACGGATGGACCTAGAGGGTATTATGCTAAGTGAAGTAAGTCATCCAGAGAAATGCAAGTACCATATGATTTCACTTACATGTGGAATCTAAAGAACAAACAAACAAAATAGAAACAGACTCATAGATACAGAGAACAGACTGACAGTTGTTAGAGGAGAGGAGGATTAGAGGACTGAGTGAAAAAGGTAAAGGGATTAAGAAGACAAATTGGCTTGGCCAATGTGGCTCAGTTGGTTAAGCATCATCCCATGCACTAAGAGGTCGCCGGTTCAATTCCCAGTCCTGGCACATGCCCGGGTAGCAAGCTCGATCCTCAGTAGGGGGCATGCAGGAGGCAGCTGATCAATGTTTCTCATCAAGTTTTCTATCTCTTTCTCCCTCTCCCTTTTTCTCTCTAAATTCAATAAACACATATTTAAAAAACTAAAAATTATTTTTAAAAAAGTACAAGTTGGTAGTTATAAAATAGTCATGGGATGTAAAGTACAGCATAGGGGATATAATTAATAATATTGTAATAACTATGTATGGTGCCCGTTGCGTACTGGAAATCAGGGGGAACACTCTGTAAAGTACATGATTTTCTAACTGCTATCCTGTACACCTGAAACTAATACAGAATGACACTGAATGTAAACCGTAATTGAAAAATAACATAAAACATTAAAATTCAAAAAGAAAGAAGACTAAGCCCATCTCAAGCTTAACATGTCCAGAATTGAACTTTTAACCCCTGTGTACAACCTTTACCACATGCCCTGCTCAGTTGTCTTTACTTCATTGAAAGTCAATGCATCCAACTGACTGCTCAACCAGAAATCCTGGAAGCATTCCTGATTCTACCTTCTACATCTAATCCACTCAGCAATTTCTTTAAAAAATATTTTAAATGAGTAAACATTTTGTGATTCATCAGTCATCCAATTAATTATAAGTGCCGGAATATAACTTTCCCCCCATTTTAGGTGAATTAGAATGATGTGTTTTCCCAAATCCTATGGCACTTATGCAACAGTTCGTATAGATTTTTTTTTCTTTTCTAAATACATTTTTATTGATTTCAGAGAGAGGAAGGGAGAAGGAGAGATAGAAACATCAATGATGAGAGTCATTAATCAGCTGCCTCCTGCACGCCCCTTGTTGGGGACTGAACCCGCAACCCAGGCCTGTGCCCTGACCCGGAATCAAACCTCGATCTCCTGGATCCTAGGTCGATGCTCAACCACTGAGCCACTCCCAGCTGGGCTCATATAGATTTTTAATACCATATTTCATCTAACTCCTTCAGAATAATTTCTTTGTATGTAAATCACAAATGGTAATATAATTTATCTTTTCTTTCTAGAATACTCTTTACATTTTTTGCCATTTTGATCTAGGGATATTTCATGTTTTTTATTAATAATGAAACAAATGAGTCTATTGCTATTTGATGAGAGTGGATTTTTAAAAAGCAGTTTCCTTTAAACAGCCCAAGTGCCCATCAGTAGATGAGTGGATAAAAAAGCTGTGATACATTTATACCACGGAATACTATGCAGCTGTAAAAATGAAGGATCTCTTACCCTTTGGGACAGCATAGATGGAACTGGAGAGTACCATGCTAAGCGAAATAAGACAGCCAGAGAAAGAGAAGTATCACATGATCTCACTCATATGTGGAATATAATGAACAGAATAAACTGATGAACAAAATAGATCCTGAGACGTAGAAGCAAGGAACAGACTGAGGTATCTCAGAGGGAAGGGTGGAGGAGGGGGTAGGAAGAGATTAACTGAAGAACTTATATGCATAAATGCATAACCCTTGCACACAGACAATGGTATGGGGAAGGTCTGGGGGTAGGGCAGATGCAGGGTAAAGGTGTCAATGGGAGAAAAAGGGGACATCTGTAATACTTTCAACAATAAAAATAAATTAAAAATAAAAATAGAAGTAAAAAGCAGTTTCTTTTTATTCTAACTCCAAAATATATCTTTAGATCCCTCCAGTTATTTCTATATTCATGGCCACCAGCCCTGTTCCAACCTCCGTTATCCCTCACCTAACCAGAACCACAGTCTCCTACCTGGTCTTCCCACTGTCACCCTTAACCTTTCCAATCCATTTCCACAAACCATCAAGAGATAGATGATTATTTCTCTTTCCTAATTAACTCTCCAACACCTTCCCATTATATCTTGACTAAAATCCAAACTCCTTACTGTAGTCTCTAAGGTTGTATGTAACTGGACTCCTGACTACCTCTCAGGCAAATTTTATGCTCACTGCGCACCAAGAACATTCTGGTTTTCTTTCAGTTTGCTGAGCTTGCCAATTTTTGTTCCACCTCAGGGCCTTTGAACTTATTAGTCCCTTTCTGCCTCTCCACACCCCAATCTCACCCCTCCTTCTCTTTCTTAGATTCTCAGCTTAAATGTCATTTTCCCAGGGAGACCGTTGCCAACCACTTAAGTCAGCACCCTCTCTATTGTTTGCTAATTTAATATAACACTCTGCTTTCTTCCTAGTGCTTATCTCACTGTGTGAACTTTCTCTTTATTTATTTACTTTGTTTTTCAGTGTCCTTTGCTAGAATGTAAGCTCCAAAATACTGGGACCATTAGTGTCTCATTCACCTCCTGTCCCTAGTAAATAGCACAGCACCTGTCCCATAGCAGATACTCAAGATTTATGGAAAGAAAACCAAAATGGAGGTGGGCTGGGAATTGAGCAAGGAGAGTGAGGGAGACTGTTTAAAGTGGCTGAGATATGATGTCAGGCTGCCTTTCTCATCCAGGCACGGGCAAGGTCCAAACCGTGCAGGTGAAGAATGGACCTTGTGCTCACACTTAGTTCTTTTTTCCCTTGAAGGGGGAGACAAAAGGGTTGTGAGAGGAGGCTGACTAGAATTATCTATGCAAGTTTGTCTATCAAGTGTATAAAAGGAACATGGGGATTGCTAAAATATTTAGGAGACATGTGGAACTGTAGAGGAACACGGGTGGGATCAGGGAATCTAGTTAACTACTTTGGTAGTGTCGGTGAGACGATTGTGGTTTGGACTGGGGTGGCAGCAGTAAAGATGTGAGAAATGGTTATATCTGAGGTATATGAGAAAGATCTTATAATGACGTATTATCCTTTTTGCTACTTCATTTTAGCTTTGTTCTATGAACTGAAGAATCCCATCCACTTTGCCCTGATATTCTATTTACATTCTGTAATGTTTGTATATCTGTGGGACTCTTGAGCAAGTTTCTTAAAATCTCCAAGGCTGAGGGTTCTCACCTATAAATTGCAACAATATTATGGTGTGAATTCCCTGGTTATGCTGACAAAGACTCTTTGCTTAACCAAACTTTAGTCAGGCTCCTGAACTTTCTCCTAGGCCGATCCATGAACTTCCTTGTAAAATTCAGTTTTAGCAAGAACCTTGCTAAGTCAGTTTAACCAGAACCTCCCATCCTCCACATCGGATCCCCCTCAATATCTAATCAGGTTAGGCATCCTTCACCATCTTCTAGGTGATGTCTGATCACACTGGCTTGTCTTCAGCAAGGAATCCAGTTAGATCAGTTTAACCAGGATTTCCCTTACCCCTGATGTTTCCTCCTAGTAATTTTCCATCCACTGCCCCCCCCCGCCCCACTCGTTGGCTAATAGATTCCCACTTGCCCACACTATATTGAGAATTGAGCCCCATTCTATACTGTACTCTCTCTTCTCTATTGTAATAGTCTTGAATAAAATCTGTTTTTACCACGTCAAGCTATTTAGCTCTGGTTTTTCTTTAACAATGTCAACAGGTAGCATGGAGGAAGTTTAGGCCTCCCACTACAATCCTCATATGGGTAGGCCCATTTTTAGATATGGACAACTGACATGTTCTCAGTATTTGTAAATTGCTGTGCAAACACAGATTCAATAGCTACTTCTGGATACTTTCCTTTATAGGCATTTGCAAGCAACTATTGTGTAGATTCTAATAAAGTTATTTTGAGAAATCAACCCAATGCTGTGATAGGTACTGACAAATGTGACTTTCCCACTCTTCATTCTAATTAATTATTGAAGAAATAATTAAAATGGAAACCATAATTCATTTCTCACCCGTTAGCAAAGATGGAAAACAAAATGAACAACAAAAACTCCGTGGGACCTTTGAGGCTTTAGTGAAATGGATACTCAGACAATGTTGATGGGTGTGCAAATTAATATGAAATCCTTTGCAAGAATTGTCTATATGTATTGGCTCTAAAAGATATTCATACTCTCTGATCCAATTACTTAATGTGAATATTCTAAGGAAAGAATTCTAAATATGAAAAAGAGCTTTATGCTTATGCAGGTTCATTGCCGCATATACCTAATTGGCTAATAACAGTTAAGAAACTGTGGTTCATTCAGTAGAGGGATTATTACCCAGCTATTAAAGATGGTAGTTTTGAAGAGCAAAAATGAAAAAACATACTTTAAAACTACAATTTAAAAAGCACAATGCAAAATTGTCCATATAGAATTATCACCTTATAGAAAACAAATATGTGCAGAGAAAAAGATTGGAAATGAAGATCCTTTAAAAAGATTATAAAAAATAAAAATTAAAAGGTTGTAATGGCTATATTTAGGTAGTACAACTATAGGTGACATGTTTCTTTCTTTCTAGCTTTCTGGTTTTCCTTAATGAGTATGTATTAAGATAAACTATTGGTCTAGTATGGCATCACTCACATAGCTGGAGTGGGTGCTGGTGTTGGCTAGGGCAATCAGGGTGACTGGTCATGTGTCTCTAATAGGCTAGTCTGGACTTATCCACATGGTGATGGCTGCATGGTTTCCAGGAAGAGCTCCAAAGTGCAAACACTTTTCTTTTTCTTTTCTATTTTTATACTGAGTATTTTATTTGTATGCTGCTGCCAGTGTATATAAAATAATCATCCGTGTGAAACAGAAATTCATGAAAATTCAGAGAGATAGGTGTTAAGGACTGACAAAAGCAGAAGTTTGTATAGTATGGTTCATGTTATAGGGTAAGCTTTTTGTACAGGCTTCAAATTTAGCTCTTTGAATATTCACCAGTTCAAGAAAAATGATTTAGAACACTTTCAAAGATTCATTTCGCTATAAAAAGGAATAGACTTACTGGGATCTGAAGGGATTGGTACTTTAAGATACTCCAGTCAGCAGGTGGTTCTGTAGACAGAATTGTTCCAAATCTGCAGCTGCCTGGGAGACCTTCATGCAGTTGATGGCTGCCTCCTGCAGCGCCGGGACCCTGGGTCAGGATCGAACTTGCAACCTCTGTACGTGCCCTTGACCGGGAATCAAACTCGCGACCCTTCGGTGCGCGGGCGGAGGCTCTGACCGCTGGGCAGCACGGCCAGGGCTGAGCCACTTTCTTCATGGTGGTGGCGCTCGCTGAAGGAACCAGGCGCGCTGCTCGCCGTAGCCGAGCTGGGCAGATTTGTCCGTAAGTAGCGAGTCGGCGGGTAGTGATCCACTGGCCGGGGGGCGGGGCAGCGAAGCGAGGGCCAAGCGCGGAGCGTTTCTGAAGTGCAAACGCTTTTCAAGTTTTATATTTGTTATTGTCCCATTTTCCAAAGCAAGTCAGAGTGGGAGGGGACTACTCAAGGCCTAGATGTGGAGAAGAGAATGATGGCAACCATTTTGCTAACATTAATCTATCACAGCAATCGCTGACTTTAATAGCCAGTCTGGATCAGGATGATCTAGGCTAGGACATAAATATAAACGACTAGCCCATGGGTCCCTATGAGATAAAGTTCAGAGTTCTCAGCTCTGATATGACTGCCTGTCCCAATGATCTCACTCTACTCCTTTCCTCCATCTCAATACCGGGCAACTGAGCTTTTTATAGTTATCTGAACACACCTTCCTATTTCTTATCCTACGTCATTGCTTCTGCTGGAATACAGTCACCCATTCTGAGTCACACACACGAATCCACCATTGATTTTTTAATATCTTTCAAGACAGAAAAGGGTGTATGTCCTTAAGAAAGCCCATCCTGCCCACTGGGTAGGTTTGGAACATTTCCTTCTTGGGAACCTGTAGAACGACACACAGATTTCTAATTTTGCACCTGCATAACTTTAGTATTCACTTGTTAACATGCCTGTTTCCCTTTTTGTAGACTCTCAGATCCTCAAGGGTAGGGACTATATGTTTCTTGTTGTATTTATATCTCTAGAGTTTCTTAGCTGGAAATTATTATATGATGACTGTTTGGATAAATTGTCTTAATATACATTTTTAAAAGACATACAAGTGGACCAACAGGTAGATGAAAAGGTGCTCAACATCCCTGGTCAGCAGGGAAATGCAAATCCAAAGCACAGTGCAGTATCACCTCACACCTGGCAGAATGGCTTTCATAAAAAAGACAGGAGATAACAGTGTTGAGAGGATGTGGAGAGAAGGGAACCCTTGTGCACTGTTGGTGGGAATGGAAATTGGTGCAGCCACTGTGGGAAACACTATGGGGATTACTCAAGAAATTAAAAACAGAACTACCACATGATATAGCAATCCCACTTCTGGGTATTTATCCAAAGGAAATAGAAACAGGATATCAAAGAGATACCTGTACCCCAATGTTTATTGCAGCATTATTCACAATAGATAAGGTATGGAAACAACCTAAGTTTCCATTAGCAGATGAATGGGTGAAGATGTAAATACATGCAAAGGAATATTATTCAGCCACGAGAAAGAAGGAAATCCTGCCATTTGTGACAACATGGATAGATCTTGAGAGCAATCTACTAAGTGAAGTAAGCCAGACAGAAACAAATACTGCATGGTATCACATATGTGGAATCTAAAAAGAAAAAGTCAAAGCCATAGAAACAGAAAGTAGAAAAGTGGTTGCCAGAGGCTAAGGGGTTGGGAAAATAGGGAGAGGTTGGTAAAGTGTACAAAAAGAAAAAAATGTACATTTTAAGATCATTAGTAAAATCAGGCATTTTTCATATACTGTATATATTTATCACTTGTACATTTTCCTTATGAGATAATCACCAGTAAAATTAATCATTTTTCATATACATATTTATATTTTCATGATTCTCATGGGATAAAAGTTTACTTCTACTTAAGTGAGTTATACACAATTGTAGGATTGAATATATTAAGAGACTAACTCAAACATGTTTTTGAATCATATATATTTTGTTTTATTTATTTTGCCAAAAAGCAGGCTTGAAATTCTGAAAACTTTCTAGGAAACTTTGTGGGGAAAAGATCTGCTATTTTTGTTGTTGTTAGTATTACAGATGTCCCCCATTTCCCCCGCTTAACCCCTCCACCCATCTCCCATAGTTCCATAGCCTAACAGAAACAAAACTCAGCTTGACATGACATATTAAATGTAGAAATAATTATTTAGGTGGAAAAATGAAAACTTTGTCAATTTTCTTTAGAGTAGGTGTCTGTTAAGAGTTATAACAACATTTACATTTAGAAAATCAGTCATCTCAAAAAGTTTTAACAGGTTAAATATTTTTCATACTTGTGTTCTTGAAAGCAATAAAAATGAAAAACTCAGGAAACAAGACGATGCTATTACTAGTTATAATTTCTATTTTTAATGCCCTAAGTTACTTAGCTCCCCCCCCCCCCCCATTTCAGCTTGTGGTTGGTTTTGCAAGGCTAACATTTTCTTTGGTGACAGTTTTTAAAACACAAACCAGAAGAATTTGGTCAGTAACTTCCCTATTCCATAGAACATTTAAGGACTTTTTTGTTACTGACTTTAGAGAGAGTGGAAGGGGGAGAGAGAGAGAGTGAGAGGAAGAAACATCGATGCGAGAGAGAAACATCGATGGGCTACCTCCCGTATGGGCCTTGACTCAGAATGGAATCTGCCACCCTTCAGTGGAGAGGTGGACAATCCAATCAACTGAGCCACACTGGCCAGGGCAGAACATTTAAGAACTTTTTAGAAAATAATTTAAATTGCACAGAGGAGGTAAAGTAATGCGATGTTTTGGCAGGAACAGGCAGTACAGTTCTTTCTTTTGTTATTTTGTTTCTTTCTTTGTTCTTAATTTATAGACCCACACTAATGTTTTCCAGCATCCTCAGAACACCTAGAGGTGTTTATTTTTAAATCATCCTTTTGTTAATTTTTATGCTGATTTATATCTTATCCAATTTTTATGCTGTGACTCATCAAAAAGATTAACTGCTAAGATAACCTTCTCCGTGCTCCCGCACGTATTACGGCCAGGCCAGCCAGACCCTGCGTTCTGAGTTCCAGTCTCTAGGCCCCCAAAGGAGGTAAGAGCTTCTATTTTCATTTATGTTGCTAGAGGGACGGAGTGGAGGGGAGAATTTTGATGGATTTGGCCAAACCCAGAGGGATAGCTGCATCCTTGGAGACTGGGAAGGAGGCAGCTTCATGAGCGAGTCACCCGTGTAGTGGCATAGGGCCCTGCTTGGTTTAATGCTCTGCTGTTGCTTTCTTGGGATTCTTCATAATTTTTAAACAAGGGGCCCTGTATTTCCATTTTTCACTGAGTCCCAAAATTATATAGCCAGGCCTGCTGGGAAGACCAAGGGGTAAGGGACAGCAATGGTAGGGACTTTCTCCTTCTCTGACAGGGAGGCCACAGGGATACTTAAAGACAGACCGTGGTGCACCTTAGGAGTCACTGTGAGGGTCCCTGAAGCTGAGTTTGGCAAGGAATAAGTGGATCTACCAGAGAACCCCCCACTCCCCTTGCTCTCATAGGGATATAGGTGTTAGAGGCACCTCTCACAGACACCAGAGAGGTGTTGTCGGACAGGAGGGAGAGGGCTGTCCCCAACCCCTATTTTTGTCTTCTCATATAAATGAATTTAAATGAGAAAACTCCAGTTGATTGCGTTGTGATGAAACCAATTTTAGTAAAGCAATTAAAGCAAGCACCTTTATTAAAGAAGCAAGGCAAGCACATCTATATGTCTGGCTTACAAAGTGCAGATGGGCTCTCAGCTAATCTGAAGAGCGAGGTGGCTGGGGATCGAGGCGTTAGATACCCTCTTGTCTATAGGTCTCAGACTTCCTCTGCTGAATATTTTGGTTCAGATTAATTCTCAGGGTCCCTTTTTACTTTGTTGTGGCCTTCCCAGAACTCATGAGGAGCACCTGGCAATTTTATCTTGCCAAGCCCCCAGGCTGCTGGCTTCTCTGCTTAGGGAGTAAAACTGCCCTTTTTCCCCCTTTGCCTTCCCCCCTCCTTTTCTGCATGCTGTCGTTTGGGGAGGCTTTTAACCATTTGCTCTCAAGTGTTCTTGTCGGGGGTAGATAATGGCTTATTTACAAACTGGCTGCAAATTGCCCACACTGTTTGGCCTTATTTTAATTTTCCTGTCTCAGTTTCCCTAGTCCACTTGCCCTGAAATTTTCCTAGCTTTTCACTGCCCTCTAACATAGGAGCTTGGACAGTGACTATGGTAGACTGAAAAGAAGCCCTTTCTCAAATGCCCTGGATTTCATAAGCCCCAGAGTTCAAGTCTGAGCTAAAGGAGGGTCTCCCTCCAAAAAGACAGATGGGGCCTATGTAGTGGGTTGAATGGGTTCCCCCTGAAAAGATATGTCTACATGGAACTTCAGATTGTAACCTTATTTGGAATAAGGGCCTTTGAGATGTAATTAAGGTAAGGATCTCAAGATGAGGTCATCCTGGATTATGGTGGCCTCTAAATCCAATGACAGGTGTTCTTATAAAAGACAGAAAAGGAGAATGCATACAGAGAGACACAGAGAAAGCCATATGAAGCTGCAGGTAGAGATTGGAGTGATGCATCTTTAAACCAAGGAATGCCAAGGATTGCCTGTAGCCACCAGAAGCTAGGAGAGAGGAAGCAACCCAGATAACACATTGATTTTGGACTTCTGGCCTCCAGGATTATTAGAGAATAAATTTCTGTTGTTTTAAGCCACTACAGTTTTTTCAATTACAGTTTACTTTCAATATTATTTTGTATTGGCTTCAGGTTAGTGGTTAGACAATCATATACTTTACAAAGTGTTCCCCTCCCCCCGATATTTCCAGTACCCACCTGGCACCGTCCATATTTATCACAATATTATTTACTATATTCCCTATGCTGTACTTTATATCCCTGTGACTATTTTGTAACTACCAATTTGTACTTTTTAATCCCTTCACTTTTTTACCCAGTTCCCCAATCCGCATCTGCTCTGGCAACCATCAGTCTGTTCTCTGTGTCTGTGAGTCCGTTTCAATTTTGTTTATTCATTTATTTTGTTCTTTAGATTCCACATATAAGTGAAATCATATGATATTTGTCTTTCTCTGTCTGACTTATTTTACCGAGCACAGTACCTTCTAGGTCCATCTATAGTATTGTAAATGGCAAGATTTCATTATTTTTTATGGCTGAGTAATATTCCATTATATATATGTACTATCACTTTTTTATCTACTCGTCTATTGATGGGTACTTGGGTTGCTTCCATATCTTGGCTATTTAAATAATGCTGCAATGAACATAGGGGTGCATATATATTCTTTCGAGTTAGTGTTTTGGGTTTCATTGGATAAATGCCCAGAAGTGGAATCATTGGGTCATAAGACAGTTCCATTTTTAATTTTTTGAGGAACCTCCATACTCTCTATATTATATATGCTGTTGCCTCAGTCTCATTTTGTGGAAATAGAAATACTTATGATTTGCAATGTTGCCTTAGGCCAGAGTTTATTTAAACACAAATAGATTGGTTTTTAAAAACATAATTTATTTATAATAGACCACAGCCTCCAGTCATTGTGCTGGTGCTGAAACTGTTTATTTAGTGTACATTCATAAAACCCAGAGTTGGAAATAAAATAGTAGGGTCAGCATTTTACTTTGGGGATGTCATACCAATTTTTTTGAGCAAGGGTATTTGCTTTTTAACAATGAAACGGTATCAATATACAAATAATATTGGCTAAATGTACTGTTTGAATTTATGTGTTTTATCACAGAACTCTTAGGCAGCAAACTTGGATAACTGCTTCTTTAAGGGGATAAAGCAGGCTGTATTAAAAATGCAGGCAAATCAAAGGTTTCAAAATCAGACACTTCACCAAAGACGATATAGGCATGTCCAATAAGCATGTGAAAAGGTGCCCAACATGATTAGTTATCACAGAAGTAGAATTAAAACCCAACTGAGATATCACTACAGTGACTAAAATAAAAAAGACTGATGACACCAACTATTGGTAAGGATGTGGAGCAACTGGAACTTTTTTTTTTACTTTGAAATAGTTTTATTGGCTCATAAGACATTAGCATATAAAAATACCCCAAATACTATGCAGTATTAGATCACAATTACATTTTTTTACTAATTAAAACTACCCAGAATATACATTTTTTAAAGAAAAAAAAATCCTACAGAACTGAATTCTGAAATGACATTATGACTTAAATACTGTGACAAAATAGATAATTCCTTATAACATTAATTCATGGCATGAAGCTGCCAGATACTTCCATAAGCATAACCATGGCAGAGTGCAAATGAATGCAATTCAACGTCACACATTTAGTTGAAGTAGCTGTGCCCCACCTAAGAAACCCTCAAATTTCTGGCACAAAAAGTTGGTGTTTTAACTTTTATCAGGCAACCAACTTCACAATCCATTGACTGTCTTTCTGGCCTTTTTTTTTTTTTTTTTAAAATCTATCTTTATTAATTTGAGAAAGAGGAAGGGAGAGGACGAGAGATAGAAACATCAGTGATGAGAAAGTCACTGATGGGCTGCCTCCTGCACGCCCCCGACTGGGGATGGAGCCCGCAACCCCCGGGCGTGTGCCCTGACTGGGAATCAAACCCAAATCTCCCGTCCGGCTGGTCATTCTTATTAAAAAACAAAAAAGTAACATCCCTCTGCTGTCATAACCTCAGAGTCAGCACCGCGGCTGCGTGAAGAATTCCACTCCTCTCAGCTCCTCTGGCGGGTCCACGGGCTGGTACGTGGGGTTGCATTTGGAGCCCAAGCCGTAGTCCAGATCCTTCACGAGCCGGGTGGGCCCGTTCCTCAGGTGCAGCAGGACAGGGGTGGGTGGGCAGAGGCCCTGTTGTGGGCACTGTACACCTCAAAAGACTTTGGGACTCTGGCAAAATAGACTACACCCTGGGCCAGAAGCACCTCGCGCTCGGGCGTGCCTGTGAAACCACAGCCCTGGTAGGCAGCCGCTGCCTGTGTTAACGCGGATGGGTCTGCCAGACCTATGTCCTCGCTGGCAACGGGAACTTTCTTGAATTACACGGGGGAGTGTAAAATAGTACAACTTTGGAGACTTTTTTGTCAGTTCCTTATAAAGTTAAACATACTCTAGGACCCAAGAATCCCACTCTTAGGCATTTTTCTCATGAGTCATGAAAACATTTGTCCCCCAAAACGTTGTACAAAAATGTTTGTTCGCAATTTTACTTATAAAAGTTCAAACTGAAAACAGCTCAGATATCGATACATCAGCAGGAGAATGGATTATTAAATAGTGATATATTAAATAGTGACTATTATTAAATAGTGATATATACAATGGAATGCTACTGAGTGATAAAAAGGAAGTAAATAGGTCATGGACAACACTTAGATGAATCTCAAAAACTTTATGTTGAATGAAAGACGTCATTCTGATTCCATGTAAATGAAATTCTAGAGCAAGCAAAGCTAACCCGTGGTGATAAAAATCAGAAATTGGTTGGAGGGGATTGGGGATTAGAAGGGAATTGACTGGAAAGAACCACAGGAAAACTTTCTGGGAAGAAATATATATTCTATGCCTTGTTTAGGGTGGTGGTTACACTGGTGTATAATTGAAACCCATTGAACTGTATACTTAAAGTCTTTGTGTTTATTTTATGTCAATTATACTTAAATTAAAAAAATAAGAGCCCCTTCTACTCTGATCCCATCCAAGAAAATGTCTGCCCAAACGACCTACAGTACAAAACATCCTCTTTCAGCCCTGGCGGGTTTGGCTCATCGGCCGAGGACCTAAGGGTCTCCTGGGTTCGTTCCTGGTCAAGGGCACAGGACTGGGCACGTACAGGCGTCAGGGACCCGGTCGCCCGCGGGAGGCAGCCAATCTCCCTCCCTCCCCCCCCTCAAACATCCTCCGTGAGCTTAAGAAGCGCACACAAAACATCCTCTTTCAGGCTAAGACCTCCTAGGCATTGCCCATTCACACTGGAGCTCTAACCTGGTTCCTCTGCATGGATTACCTAGCTGAACCCAATGATCCTGGAGTTTTAACTCCAGTCTCATGTTGGTGTTTCAGTAAAGCCTGCCTTTCCTGCTTCAAGTTTTATTTTTATTTCTTGTCTTAGCTTTTCCTTGATCCTTTGACTACAAGCACTTGTTGGTAAGGCACAATATATATGAAAAGAAAAAGAAAAAAATTATTATCTTTTTTTGAGTCTTAATCCCCTCCCCCCCTTTTTTTAAAGACTGCACAATGGTGTGTTTGGCTTTTCTAACTGCCAATCTGAGGCAATGTAATTATTTAATTAGATTAGATTACTGTTTATATTAAACTCAAATAACGATTAAATTGAAAATTTTATGGCAAGGGCTCACAGGTAAAATCAACCAGTGCTTGTCTTAACCCATCCTTTGTGTATCCTTCCTCCATCACCAGGAGGTATACAAGGCTGAGCTGACAGTTGAATGGCCCTTGCTAACGGAATACACCTAGGTCACAGTTAAGCTCACATATGAAGCCAAACACGGGCAGCGACATTTCTAAATCTCTCTTTCAGCACTGCCATATGGCAGGAACCCAAGTGGTGCCCTCAAGAGGCCTATCTCTCTCTCTCATGCTCTCTCTCCCCAGTATACACCTACCTCCAGCTCCAGAGTTCACAACCTCTCCAAATGATAACTTTAGAAAACTTTTTAAATTGAGGTATGACATATATACAGTTGTGGCAGCTAGTCTTCATGTTCTGGTATTTCCCTCCCACATTGAATCTGGCTCATCTGTGACTCAAGTTAAACAATAGAATGTGGCCTAAAAGGCCCTGGGCCAATTCTGGGCCTAGCTTTTGGGGCATTTGCTAGGTTCTGCTTTTTTTCTCTTGAAACAGTCATTTTTGGGAGCCCTCTTAGTTTAGATCCTCTAAGAAGCAAGCACTGAGACCAAATTATATATTCAATAGACTTATTAGGGGCATGCTAGTGAAGGATCAAGGGAGAGAGAGCAGGAGTAGCCTAGGAAAGCTATCAGATTGTGTTGCAGGTCTGACATTACCTTACTCAGCAAGTTTAATGTGTGAGAGCTTTGACAAAGTCTATACACTTTGTATTGCTATATAGAAAGCGAAGAGTGGGAGAACATGACAAAACAAGAACATCCGCAGATATAACTTGAAGCAAGGTTCCTTTCGTTTAGACTTCTTGGAATTAGCAATAAACCAAGAGGAGTATCCATCATCCTTGGTTTGAGGAGAACAGGCCTCTGCCTGCATTTGTAGTAAATTCCAAACCACGGTTAAATAGTGGAAACTTCTGGAGAAGGGGAAAATAGGGGAAGTGTTGAGTCTCAAGTGGCTGCAATCTCTCTCCAAACAAACCATCCCTACCTGCCTGAAAGCACGGGGTGATTCTTTTGGTTCTATTTCTGCAGTATTTGACAATTTGATCACTACCTCCTTAAAATTCTCCTGTAGACCTCCATGATACTGTGCTTTCCGATTGTCTTTCATTCTCTGATAATTCCTTCTCAATTCTAGATGGGCAGGGAGCTGAAGCAAGATAAGGAATAAGAAATGACCTTTGAGTTAGTAGTTATGATGTCGTCCACACTTTTAGCAAAAGCAGTGGAGTGGAGGAGACAGAAGTTGGACTGCAAGGGACAGAGGAAAGAGTAGTAAGTGACTGTGGGCCTCTATTTCACAAGGGTTGGAGGTTGCTATTGTTTTTGTTTGAGGTTTTTGTTTGCTTTTTGCTCTCTTGTCTACTTTATTAATGCAATTCTCCGAGCAATCAGCATACGCCTTCCATGCACAGAAGCTATTCCTGGAGCTGCTGGGATGCAGAGATGGCAAGGACCCCTCTCTGTTCTCCAGGAACAGGTTTCTGATCATGACCAGAAACCACACACACATTTGAGGGTCACAGAAAAATAATGACTACCCAATGAGAGCCTCCAGGTTACGTGGAGAGATTTGTTTTAAAAAATTCAAGAGACTTTAATGTATTTATGTAAGAAGATAAAAGCTAGAGATATGTTAATGTGCTTTTAAGTTCATTCTTTATAAAACTGAATCTTACATCACTAAGCCAGAGACATCCATCGTTTTGAAGATTTTAAAGATTATTACAGCATGAATGCAAAGAGAAAGTCAGTGTCTAGCTTTTAATTACCAAAATAGCTTCTGAAACCCATTTCAGAGGTTGTGGTTGACAGTGAAAACCATCTATTCCCACAGTTTACTGCCTATATTAACACGACTTTACTATCCCAATGTCTTCATGAACAATGACTTAAATACCCCAGGAAACTATGGCCTAGGAAAATAGAAGTGTAAATAACTTTATTGTTCTGTTCAGAAACCTTTTGATTTAAAGGAATACTAGATACTCAATATCTCAATAGATAGCATCAAACAACACTTTGTTCTCTAAGACTTGATTGAAATAGTCACCTCATTGTGTCTATCAATACTAAAACTAATATATCATACATCAAGATCTCATATTCATTCAATTTGCGTGAAGCTCCCAGATCAAAAGTCCAGCCTTAAATCAGACCTGGCAGTCCTGGCCAGTGTGGCTCAGCCGTTGGAGGCTGGCGGACCCCGAAGGGTGGCGGGTTCAATTGGCAGTCAATGGCACGTACCTGGGTTGCAGTTCGTTCCCCCCCACCCCCACCCCCATCCGGGCGTGTGGTGGAGGCAACCAGTTGAGGTATCTCTCTCACATCGATAGCTCCCCCCCAAACTCCCTGAAAAGCAATGGAAAAAATATCCTCAGGTGAGGATTAACAAAATCAATCAGACCTGGCAAAAATAAAAATAAAAACCCTCGTAAATATCCCAATTTTGCCTTTGCTCTTGCAGAGACTGTGTAAGACTGTCAACGTAGTGATATCCGTTACTGCGATAAACAATAAGCTTTGCTCATCAATAGTTTATTTTGGTGGTATTTGGGAGAGCCAGTATTGGACATAGTGTGAAAGCCAATGCTTTTTTGCATGAGCCAGGTTTGTTGTTTTTTTTCCTCCCCCACTGATTTTAGAGACAGTGGAAGGGAGGGGGGAGGGGGAGAGAAACATTGATGTGGCAGAGGCACATCGATTGGTTGCCTCCCGCTCGCGCCTAGACGGGGGTGGGGCGAGGATTGGATCTGCAACCGGGGTACGTGTCATTGACCCGGAATCGAATCCGCAACCCTCCGACGCCCGGGCCGACATTTAACCGCCGACCCGCTGCGGCTAGGACGAGCCAGGAATTTTGAGGAAAGGTAAGGTTTTTGTAAATCAAAGGGTAAAACCCTAAAGGAGTTGGGAATAAGTTTTATTCGTGAACAGTGACCTTAGAAGAGGGAGGAAAAATATATGAATGACCCGGTGTGAGCATGGGCGTGTTGTTTTGGAGCAAAATTATGCTCCGAGACTGACTCTGTCTTTGCCACACTTTATTTAACACAGCTTCACTGCGGGAACTTTATGAGCCAAAAGCATACGGGATAATGTCTCTTAAGCGAAGAAAAACCCTCCTCCATAGCGATGCTAGGTTGCTCGCGCTATTCTTCCAGGCAGGAATAAAGTCCAGACTTAGCTGTGGCGGACCTTTTTATATCACCGGGCGACGCGGCTTGACCGCCTGGGAGCCGACCCCCCGCGGCGGGAGGCTGGCCCTCTGCGGTCGCTGAGCCCGTTGCTGGGGAACCGAGGCGTCCATGTTGCGAGCGGGCGGCCGCTCCGAGGGGTCGCGCTCCGGCGCTGCCTCCGGGGGGCCGCCCAGGGGCAGGAACAAGCGTCCCTTCTCTTCCTGAGGCGGCTGCCTGGGGCACAGCCACCGCCCGCCAGGGTGCCACCCGGCCCAGTCCGAAACTCGAACGGTCCTCACGAGCTTTCGGTATTTATAGTCTGTCAGTTGCTCCTCGACAGGTTCTTATCGATAAGCCCCCAGCTGAGCCGCTGACTGCTTCTCAGTGACAGGCGAGACGATGACATCCTGATACAGCTTCCTCAGCCTTATACCCAAACAACTTCACTTCTAAAAACAACTTTTTTGTCTTTGTCATAAACAAGTGGATTTGAAATCATATCAAACCAATGCACAACAACAGGGTTAGGATTGCCTTGGTTTCAGAGATGGGCAGGCTGAGGTTTGAGGAGGGAGAAAAAGGAAGCAAGAAAGAAGCCAGTGGGACTTTGAGGACCTGGAGATATGCAGAGAAAACAGCCTGGAGGCCTATTTAGGGAGCCTCATGAACAGGGTGGTTGTCTTGTTTGAGTCCCTTGCCTGGGCAGTGACAAAGCCCATCTTTGCTTTGTGACTGTGCACCTATTATGTTTATGTACTAGGGCTTGTTTTCTTAAAATATGGTCAGACTCTCTGGTGGGCCTGAATCTGCCCTCTTTAAAAATAAATACCCTAGGTTATATTTTACACCATTACAGTACTTTGAAGAACCAACACTCCAAGGGAAAGGAGCTAGTAGTGTAGAAAAAAGTTGCTTCTCTTTTCTACAGTACTAGCTGTATTCTTGCTATTGTAATATGGAGAATGCTTGTAAGTATTCAAATTATGGATTTTCAAAGAATGTTTATTTCTCTTATTGAGAAAAATTATTCAAAACATATAAACAAGGCAAAAGAGTGACTGGATGTCCTTTCAATGTCGTGTTGCAGTACTGTCCATCGGGCCTACCCAAGGATTATTTCATTTTCTGGAATATGGTTCTTTATTGGACATACTACTTTCTATTGATGAGGGTTCATATTCTGTGAACTTACATATTAACTTGTAGATTTTTGTTCAACAGAGGTGTCCAGTAGAAATGATAACCCCAAGGGTTATGGTTTTATTGGCCTGTTGTATAGTAATGGTTTTGTTGTTAAATTAACAAGCTTATTTCAGCATGGTTTTCCTGTTGGAGTACATACATATCAGTTTCTTAAAAGATCTTTGAACCAGTTTTGCCATGCTACAAGGTTTTTTCGTTATAAACTAAGTTAAGTTTTTACACACATTCATTCTATATTTGGGAATGAGTGGGGTTAGGATGAAGATCTGGGATCTAGCTTTTCCTTTGAAAGAACTTTCACCCACTCTGTTTTGGGCCCCACACTGCATCCCACCTTCAGAGGGCCTTCTCCCTCTAGTTCATAAGCTTTTCTGGGGGTTCTGAGACATGGATTGTCTTACTTTTCATTGGTTTTCCACCTTGCAGGTACTTAGCTTTTTATGCTTCACTGTATCATATGCCATTTGGCCATTTACCTTCCAGCTTTCAAAATTTTGTTGTCATGTCTTATCAGCTGTCACCTTCTCTAGGGCCTTCTATTTCCTTGAAAGTCTGTGCCTTTAAAAATTTCCTTTCACTCGTTCAAGTGCTATTTCAAAAGAGGATCTACCTTGTTTAAGTAGAATAGCATGTAATTCTAAAATATACCCCAAGATACAGCAGTGGTTTCTTTCTCCATCGAATGAAGGAACTCATCAAAAGCTGATAAAGTGTCAAAGTGCTGGGGATTGAGTCATTTGTACCTCAGTCTGATCTCTAAAAAGTCCAGTATCTTATGCTGAACATTAGAAATCACAGTATTTTGGATCTTGAGTGATAAGCTCAAACAATCCAGTGTATTAAATGCATCACTGAATTGCACTTTGGAAAGCAGCAAACACTGGAATATGTAGAAATAGTCTTTATTGGCATGATAATTGTCATGCTTATATGAGCATCATTTTTCTTGATAGTTAATGCACTCTAGTGTGGAAAAGTCATCTTGTATATGCTACCTATTTCTTTTCACAGCATAATGAAAAAAACAGCAGTAGTGGCAGTTTAGTGAGATTACTTTCACACTGAATCAAGAAGCAGGTTGCTGACATCCTGCTGTCCTGAATGAATGGAGTGTGAAAAAAGTGCCATTTTATTCACACACTGTAGCTGTCATCTATTATTATCTCCTTCCACATTATCCATTCAACCTTTGCTTGATATAATTTCCTGGTTTTCCTTTGGAAGACCAGCCCCTCTTGCATCTCAGATTCTGTGTTTTGGTGAGAGTTTAATTCATCCCCAGTTCCAGGGATGGATGGTGACTCGAGTGTGGCCAGTCAAAGCATAACCTTCCCTTGGCCAAAGAAGCTGATTCACGGATGAGAATGTGACCCAGTTAGACATAGCCAATGAAATTCAAGTAGATGTTAGTTGGGGCTATTGCAAGAGTGGCCAGTTGGACTTCAACCTGAGAGCATGTGCGATTGGAGCAGCTGGGAGACACTCTGTGGAGCCTGAAAATGAAGCTAACAGAGGGAAAGGCAGAGAGGAGAACTGGAAACAAAACAACTTGCAATGATATTGCTTGAGTCCCTAAATTAAGCTGTGTGAGCCAATAAATGATCAGTGGCTTGAGACAGTTTCAACTATTTTTCTGTCACTTGCCACTAATCTGACTCACCTAGCAAAGCCTTGTATTGCTGCGTGCATAGCTGGTGCTACCCTAGCTACTGGTTCCCACAGTAATTTTTACCTAAATGAAAAATTGCTATGTAACATGGGTATTCAGACATAAAAGAAAACTGAGCACATCTCACTCATATATGCTCATTTTATATGCCAAGAACAAATTTATTGTAGCTGTAATGTGAACTACCTATTCACATAAACACCACAATAAGTGCTTGTTTATACAGAATGCCATTGATATTAGGGGATGTACAACACCAGCATTTGATCAGAGAATTTTGGCAACTGACCATTCCATTTTCCTTCTTAGCATAACATTTCCATTAACTCTGTAAGTGGTTTTACAAACTTCTTGGCAGTAGTACAAGTTGAACCTTTAGCATCCTGGAAAGCACAATTTTTAGCTTATTCGGGAAATTTTCAGTTGGTTTACCAGAGAGGTCATTGTGCTTTGTTTATGAGCAGTATTCAAAGGCCTTGGTGGCTTCCTGCCACTATTTGACAGTTGCAGAACAAGCAAAGCACAGGAATCTAGAGACAAAATCTAATTTTTGTATAATTACTGTATTTCTTATTCCTCTTCTTTTTTGTCTGCCCATTACACAGATAACAGAGTCAGCTCAGACTTCTTATGCACTTAGGCATTTATGAATTTATTCTGCACTACTGTATTTAGATAACTTTTTTATTTGTTGATTTGAGAGAGAGAGAGAGAGAGAGAGAGAGAGAGATTTGTTGTTCCACTTATTTACACATTTATTGGTTGCTTCTAGTATGTATGCTTACCGGAGATTGAACCCGCAACCTTGGCGCATGGAAACGATGCTCTAGCCAACTGAGCTACCCAGTCAGGGCCTAGATAACTTTTTCTTAACTGCTTTATGCTTCAGTGGACTGCTTAGCCAGTTCTACAAATTGGGAATATGAGGAAGCACTTTGGTCACAGCTAAAAGTGAAAATTGGACAAATGTAAGTAATAATATGCAGTTGACATAAAAATACATTAGCTGAGATCAAATTCACTCTATCAGCGGAATGTTAGCTGAAGGAAACTGGTCAACTGAGTCTTTATGGTGAATGTACAAACTTTAGGATTGTAATGATAATTGAAGTATCTGTGAAAATCATAATTTACTTTACATTTAAAACTTATTGAATGTATGTAGACACAATTGTTTTATTTTTCCTCTGAGACTCCTGAACTATAGACCCCTTCTGACGACTGCACTCAGCCAACACTTCTCAGAGGATGCTTGTTGGAAGGTGACCAAGGAGGTAATTGGAGACAGGAAAGGCTTGACAGTAGGAAGGAGAACCATTGGCATCCACAGTATGATTTACCAAAATATCAGCAGCATGGGACTTTAAAAGATCTTCTTTCTTAGCAACTTTCAAGTACACAATACGTTATTGTTAACTATAGTCACCATGTTCTACATTACATCCCAGAAGTTATTTATCTTATAACTGGAAGTTTGTACCCTTTGACCTACACCTCCCCATTTCCTTCTCCCTTCAGCCCTGGCAACCACCATTGTCTTTGTTTCTATGAGCTCGATGTTTTTAGATTCCATATATAAGTGAGATCATAGAGTATTTGTCTTTCTCTGTCTGACATTTTGTGGATGTACTCAAGGTTCATCCATATTGTAGCATGTGTCAGGATTTCCTTCATTCGTGTGGCTGAAAAATATTCCATTATATGTATATACCACATTTTGTTTATCCATTCATCTATTGATGAAAATTTGGGCCAGATAATTATATATTTAAAAATTTAGTTATTATTTTACAGGTTTCTACTCTGCCTCATTCTTATATAAATTAATTTGAGGGAGAATTTTCATTTATTTAAAAAAAAGAACAAAAAATAAAACGAGATCCATTTAGAGTTAGCCTTACTAACTTACAAGTACATTTTGAATGTGTGGTTTGAAAGTAGCTAAAAAGAAAGTTTTAAATTAATTTCACTACTTAAGATCTGAACTTAGTAATTTTCTGTGTTCAGGAAGCTCTTCTCTGATGAATTATAAATATTCAGATATGTATGTATAAATGTATCTATAAAACAGAAATCTTTAATGTCTCATGTGCTTTAAGTCAACTAGATATACGAAAATCAAGGATGACCCAACAAAAAAATAGTTAATCATTTAACAAAATGATTCATAGTAAGATTTATTTTTAAGCCTGTCCTGAGTTTGTTCAAATTTCAGTTATCCTTATGAAAATCTGGTTTATACAGCTTCAGAAATGTATGTAACATACCCACTGTGTCAAGTGAGAGAGCCCACTGAGCTATTAAACTGCTTTCCCTTACAGGCTATCACAAAGCCTGGGAAAAGGCTGGAGACCTGCCCTCTCCACCTGGACACCCAGATGGAGCTGCCTCATGTGGTCTTACTCTCAGGAACCATGGACTTCTGTTGGGGACTCTGATCCAGGGTAAGAAAGAGGAAGGGAGAGGCAAGATTTAAAAGGGCACCATTTGAGAAGGCTCAATTTCACTGCTCTCCCTGCCTAGTCTGTTTGTTTTTAGTTGAAGTAGTCCAAGGTGATCATGGCATTTGCATGATGTAATGAAGTGGCAAAGAGTGGCAACACCTGGTGTGAAGTGTTGCTTATTTGCGTCAGTGTGGACTGGTATAGGCTGGGGGTTAAATTCCCAGCATGACTTAGGTAAAGGAGAGCAACTAGATTGTTGTCTTACCACGCGCTGTTCTTTCTTTGCTCTGACAAGGGAATAATGGAGAGGTGGTAGTGACATGCTATGTATTTAAAAAAACAGTAAAAAAAAAAAAAAAAAAAAGAAACATAATTTACATGCCATAAAATTAACCCTTTTAAAGTGTATAATTCAGTGGGTTTTTAGTATATTCACAAAGTTGTTCAAACATCACTACTAATTCCAGAACATTTTCATCTCCTCCAAAAGAAACCCTGTACCCACTGGCAGTCATTCTCTATTTTACTCCAGTCTGTCCCCACCCATCCGTAGGCAACCACTGTGTCTCTCTAGATTTGCCTGTTCTGGACATTTCATAGAAAAAGAATCATATAATATGTGGTCCTTTGTGTCTGGCTTATTTCACTTAGCATAATGTTTTCCAAGTTTATCCATTTTACAACAGCACATACCGTTACTTCATTCCTTTTTATTATCAAATAATATTTCATTGTATGGATAGACCACATTTTGTTTATCCGTGCATCAGCTGGTGGACATTTGAATTGTTTCTACTTTATAGATAAATGAATCATACTGCTATGAACACATGTACAAGTTTTGCTTGGACATATGTTTTCATTTCTAATTGCTAGGTCATATGGTAATTCTGTGTTTAATTTTTTGAGGAACTCATACTGCTTTCGTAAGCAGCTGAACCATTTTACATTCCCATCAGCAGTGTATGAGGGTCCCAGTTTCTCTTCATCTTCACCAACACTTGTTACTATCTCTTATTTTGATTATAGTCATCCTAGTGGGTCATGCTATGTATTTGATGAACTCTCATATACTTGCCTAAGTATATTTTTTAAGCTAGTTGTTATCTCTGGGGATGTAACAGGCTTGTAAAAGTTTCTAATAGTGCTTTTCTAAAGGATCAGAAATCTGATGAGGCGTTGCTAGGTGAGATTGGGCTCCAGAAAGCATAGTTTAAAAAAAAAATCCGTCGGCTTAAATGAAACAGCTGGTTTAGGTCAAAATTGAGAATGAATTTTATGAACTCAAAAAATGTTTCCAAATTTTGGTTGCACAAGGCCTCGTATTAAAGCTTCATTGTACATTAAGGCCTTTTTCTATCAATGCGAGTACAGCATTCCAGTTCCGAAATGGAAATAATTACAGAGGTGATAAACTCTTTAATTTTTTTTAATCCAGTGTTGTTATTGTCATCGTTATTGAGTTGGCATGTGTAGTAATATGGAAACTTTGCAAACACATTCTCCCAAGAGGTTCTAAAGCTAAAAAAAGAAAAAATTCCAGCTTATTAGTGAGTGCTCCTGTTCCTGGTCCCCATTTCAGTTAAGGGGTAGAGTCTTATGAAGATAATAAATATCCCACATGTGAAATAAACATCCTTTTCAAAATGAACATACTCTTCTAATTTCTTTCAGTGCAAAAGGAAGGCAGGCATTGTTGGCCAGATGTACTGAACTTTCTTATGAGGTCACATTCTTTAAAAAAAAAATCTGAGTAGTTGCCAGGTATGTCACTATTTTCAAAGAGAAAGGCATGACCTAATATTGTTATTTCGTTTAACATTTCTGTTGAATGTTAGGTTCAAAAACACTTAGATACTGTATAGGAGTCCAGGTGAGAGCTTGCATATTGGAATTAAAAATGGGACTGCTAAGGGGGGTGCTCATAAGCACCCCCCTTTATTTAAAAATAAATACTTTACTGTGGAAAATGCAAACATAAAAAATTAGATTGATATAATTCTCCCTTTGTACCCATCACTCAGCTAAAACAGTTGCCAACATTTTACAATTCTTTTTTAAAAAAATACGTTTTTAATGATTTCAGAGAGAGGAAGGGGGAGAGAGAGAAACCTCAGCGATGAGAGAGAATCATCCTACTGGGGATTGAGCCCGCAACCCAGGCATTTGCCCTGACTAGAAATCGAACTAGGTGGACACTCAACCACTGAGCGACGCCAGCCAGGCATCATTACAATTCTTGTTTCAAACTAATCCCTCTCTTTTTTTTTTCTTTTGTGCATGAGTATTTTAATGCAAATTCAAAATAGTATGTCATTTCACCTGTAGATAACGTAGAATGCATCCATCAGCGTTGTTTTTCGGAACACTATGTTGTTATGTCATTATCACACTTTAGAAATAAACATTATCATTTAACATCATCTAATACACCGCCCACATTCAAATTTTCCTTATAGTTGACTGACTTTGTTTAAATTTTTTTTTTGTTATGGGAAATTCAGACATACACAACATAAAAAGAATAATAAAATGAATCCCCTCATGTTTTTATCACCCACTTTTAGCAGTTATCAACTCTAATTCAGTTGTTTCATCTATAATACCACATGCTCCCCCATTATAGTTTTATTTTTCTTTCAAACATATTTCTTTTTTTATTGTGGTAACATTCATCTAATATAAAATTCACCATTTCCACCATTTAAAAGTTTACAGTTAAGTGGCATTTAGTAATTCATAATCTTGTGCAACCATCACAACTACCTAATTTCAGAAGGGTTTTATCAGCCCAGAAGGAAGCCCCACACCCCTTAAGCAGTTACTCCCATTCTCCTTTCCTTCCAGTCCTGTTAAACACTAATCTGCTTTCAGTCTCTAAGATATGCATGTTCTGGATATTTCATATAAATGGAAACCCCTTATAATTTTAAAGTGATTCTAAAACAATATAATTTCACTCATAAATTCTTCACAATGTACCTTTATAAGGACTCTTTTATACTTAACCATAAGACTCTTATCACACCTGAAAAAATTAAACAATAATTACTATCACAGTGTTCAAATTCCCATTTGTGTCATAAGTGTCATACATTCGTTTTAGTTTGTTTGAATGGGGATCCAAATAAGAACCACAGATTGTGATTTAGTTATATGTACCTTAAATCTCTTTTCATGTAGAGGTCCACCCCCAATCTCCTTTTCTTCCTTGTAATTTATTTATTGAAGTTAGATTGTCTTGTAGAGAATCCCTCTGTCTGGCTTTGGCTGCTCACTTCTCTGTGGTGGTGTCTAACATGTTCCTCTGTCTTCTGTGTTTCCTGCCCATTGATCTGTCTAGAGTTACACTGTCCAACATGGTGGCCACTGGCCATATGTGGTTGTTGAGCATTTGAGATGTGACTAGTGGTAAAGACTCTCTCCTTGACCAAACTTGAGTCAACCTCCTCTGAGTCTGAACCTTTCTGACTAGGTTCTGGCCTTGGGCTTTGTCCTTGACCTGCTTAATTCAGTTCTAGCAAGAATTATTCTGGGTTAGGTTAGTGAAAATCTCCCACTCTTAATATCTGATCAAATTCCTCATCTTCTACCCTCAATATCTTATCACTCTGGCCTACCATCAGTTGAGCCCATCTTAGAAGAATCCCCCTAACTTTGATGTTTTGTCTTAGTAATTTTCTATCCACTGATCCCCACTCTGCTCCTTGACTATAAGTCTCCACTTTTCCTTGTATTCAGAGTCGAGCCCAGTCTCTCTCCCCTACTGCAAAACCCCTGTGTAGTAATCCCTCTTGAATAAAGTCTGCTTTACCATCTTTGACAAATATCTGAATAGTTATTTTCTTTAACACTAGTTGAAATTGAGATGTGCTGTAAGTGTAAAATATGTGCTAGATTTCAAAGACTTAGTACAAAAGGAGTCTAAAGTATTTCTTTAATAATTTCATGTTGACATGATAATATTGTAGATATATTGGATTAAATGTTAGTAAAATTAATTTCACATATTTTTAGTTGCTTTTAATGTGGCAACTAGAAGATATAAAATTACATAGTGGCTTGATTGGACAGTACTGAGCTAGAGAGACTTGATGAAATTGAGGTTTGCTTTTTGGTAATTGTATTTCAAAGGTAGCATTGCGTATGACTAGCCAGAAGCACGTGTCCTGCCTCTTTTTATATATTAGCAGCCATTGATGATTAATGTTCAGATTTATTCATTAGGGGTTGCAAAATGGTGATATTTTAATTCTGTTGTTCCTTTTCTAATTCTATTTCATCTACTATTTGGTTCACCAGTGGTACAGCTCGATAGGGAAGCCAAGATCAATGTTTGATTCTTTCCCTTTATTAATTCTTAAAATTATCAGTTGTCTCACAAGCCATTTATAGACTTTAAAAGTATTTAAGAGTGCTTATTTTTATGTGCTTGTCAGAACAATTTACAAAGCTTACATAGGAATGAAGATGCAGGTTTGTAAGCAAACTGAATACTATCTACTCACAAACTGAAATAATAAATGACTTGTAGTCTTCAAGAATGTCAAGGTCATTATACAAAGAAAGACCAAGGAGCTGCTTCAGATGAAGGGAGAGTAAAGAGACGTGACAGTTAAATATACCATGTGTTCCTGAACTGGATCCTGGATGAGGAAAAAAAAATTTCCCCCTTTTACTCTAAAGAACATTAGTGGGACAATTGGTGACAATTGAATAAAGTTTGTAGATCAGATGACAGTTATTTTCCTGATTTTGATCATTGTACAGTGATTATACAAGAGAATATTCCCTTCTTTAGGAAATGTACTCTGAAGTATTCAGAGGTAAAGGGATTTTATGCCTACAGCTTATTCTCAAATGAATCAGAAAATATATCTAGAAAGAGAGAGGGGGGGAGAGTGAGAAACAAAGAGGGGGTGAGAGTGAGGGAGAGAGAAAGCATTACGTGATAAAGATGGTAAAGCAGACTTTATTCAAGAGGGATTACTACACAGGGGTTTTGCAGTAGGGGAGAGAGACTGGGCTCAACTCTGAATACAAGGACAAGTGGAGATTATAGCCAAAGAGTGAGAGGGGAAGAGTAGAAACATTTGGGGAATCTGGGTGAAATGTATATAGGAATTCTTTTTACTACTTTTGCAATTTTCTGTGAATCCAGAATGACCAAAAAAAGGTTAGTAAACTAAAATAATGCTTATGAATGTTAGTAATCCTGTCTGTTCTCATTATAAGGTTATAAATAGATTGGCATCAAAACCAATCTCATGGTTTGAATTAAAAATCACAGCACTTTGCAAATTTGAGAGTGACGCTGTGAAAAACAAGATGATAGTTAAGAACCTGTTCTTTGAAGAGTTGTGTGGTAGTTTAAAATGTATCCATAAATTCTTTGATACTCCTTTCAAGAATTGGAGCTCAAGTCCCTTCCTCATGAGTGTGAGTTGGACTTAGTGACTTGCTTCTAACAAATAGAATATGGCAGAAGTGGTATGTCTCATCTGGGACTAGGTCATAAAAGACGGTGTGAGGGAAGTCAGCTGGCTTGTCCTGAAGCCGCTTAGGCAGTCTTGTGGAGAGGCCACATAAGGAGGACCCGAGACCTCCTGTCAACAGCCCTGTGAGTATGCCATCTTGGACATCTAGTGACTGGCTGGACTCCTAGAGAAGAGAATTAAAGAAATGAGTGAAAATGTCACAGAAGACATGAAGTTGAGATAAAGTCATGTCATGAAAGTAGGTTTAAATGAGAAGATTTAGTGGCAAGGGCAAACATAAGCCTCTCATGAGAGGATATCTTGAAAGGATACTTTGCCATTGTGTTTCTAGTACTTTCCAGGTAATTCTGATTCCTCCTTTAATTTAAATCAATAATTTATTGAGCATCACATGATTAAGACATGCTGCTTTTTCTCAAAAATGCTATTTGGAAACATCCTTGACTGTGAAAAAGTTTTTTTATGTACATTGTCCTTACTTAGTTCCTTTATTTGTTTCTATGGTCCTATATTTGAAAAGCAATTTTATTATTTAAAATTTATCCCCAACTCCAGGAATTTGTGGCAGAGTGGCAAATAACTGCAGCTTCCCGGTACCCCGATACTTGCATCATGTCGAGGCGCAAACAGGTGAAACCGAAACACCTCACCTTGGAGGAGGAGCAGGGAGAGCAGCGGCCGCAGCAGCTGGCCCCGGAATCTGCAGATGCAGCCCCTGCGGTGCGTGCGGTGAGGGAGCCAGGTGCTCCAGAGAACCACCTGGGGACTGCAGACACGAATGTGGACCAAGTGAAGGTAAAGAGGCCTTGTTGGGAGCAGACTCACGTCTGTGAGATATGCTGTGGAGAGTTCTTTAGCTTCTCTGAGTTCTTAGAACATAACAAAAATTGCCCAAAACCTGTACCTGTCTTCATCGTGAACAACAGTGAGGGGCTGGTGCCTTCAGAAGACTTCTTCAGGGCTGTGGAGAGCCACCAGCCATACAATCAAAGCAGTAAGGACAGTCACAGAGAGCATGGTGGCAGCTCATGGGGCATGAAGGAGAAGCCAGGGGTGGAGTCTGTTCTGCACTTAAAGATGAAGACCGCCCTGCCACCCACACCCCAGGACTTAAGCTATTTACCCAAAGGCAAAGTGGCCAACACTCATGTCACTCTTCAAGCACTACCAGGCACCAAGGTGGCGGTGGGTCAGCAGAGAGCTGACACGCTACCTGCCCCCCCCCTGCCCGTCCCCCTGCCCGTCCCCCTGCCCGTCCCCCTGCCCGTCCCCCTGCCCGCCCCCCTGCCCGCCCCCCTGCCCGTCCCCCTGCCCGCCCCCCTGCCCGTCCCCCTGCCCGCCCCCCTGCCCGTCCCCCTGCCCGTCCCCCTGCCCGTCCCCCTGCCCGCCCCCCTGCCCGTCCCCCTGCCCGCCCCCCTGCCTGTCCGCCTGCCTGTCCCACTGCCTGCCCCCCTGCCTACCCCCCTGCCTGGTGCCAACAGCGTCCCATGGTTCCTGGAGCAGATTCTGTGTCTGCAGCAGCAGCAGCTACATCAGTTCCAGCTCACTGAGCAGATCCGCGTTCAAGTGAGCATGTGGGCTTCCCAAGCCCTCCACTCCAGCATGACAGGAACTGACACCCTGAAGACCTTAGGCAGCCAAGTGCCCCAGCAGGTCCAAGGTCTATCTCTGGACACCTCGAAACAAGCTAACCTCCCTCACACAAACATCCCTTCCACCACCAGCTCTGCGTCCCCAGGGCTGGTATCCTTTGCTGTGAGGCCAGATGGGTCAAGGGTGCTCCCAAACCACCTCCCAGGTGCTTTGATACCTCAGTCCCAAGGCTCTGTGCTCTTCCAGAGCCCTTTCTCCACTGTGGCATTAGACCCATCCATGAAAGGGAAAAGGAAGCCACCCAGTGTGTCCCCAGTGGCTGTGAAACCCAAAGAGAAGGCTACCCTCTATAGGCATAAGTGTAAGTACTGTAGTGAGGTTTTTGGGACTGAGAGCTCCTTGCAGATTCACCTCCATTCCCATACTGGAGAGAGACCCTTTGTGTGCTCTGTCTGTGGCCAGTGGTTCACCACCGAGGGTGACCTCAAGGTGCACTTTCATCAACATCTCCAGGCGAAGGCAAACCCCCAGCCGTTTGCCAAGTTCCATGACAAAATGACAGCAGGTAATGGTGTTCCCTGTGCATTCTCTGTACCTGTCCCTGTAGATGAATCGAGTCTCTCTTTCGACAACAAACCTGTCGTGGCCCCAGGGACCCCCAATGTAGGACTACCTCAGAATCTCCCTTGGGGGACTAACCCCAGGGACCTAGTGGGTCGCCCATTGGCTAACTCCCTGCAGCCCTGGCCTTCACCACAAAGTGAGGATGGATTCCTGTTCTTTGGGGTGGGGCCAAACCATAATTACCCAAGGGTTGGTGACTCCCAAGGGAGAGGGGCACCCGAGCCAGGGTCAGAGACTCTGAAGTTGCAGCAGCCGGTGGAGAACACTTACAAGGCCACCACTGACCCCAATGAATGTCTCACTTGCCACCGTGTCTTAAGCTCCCAAAGTGCCCTCAAAATGCATTACCACACCCACACCAGGGAAAGTTCATTCCGGTGTGAGATCTGTGACCGAGCCTTCTCCACCAAAGAAAATCTGAAGACACACTTAGAGGCTCATGGAACCAACACATCAATAAAGACTCCGCATTCGTGCCCCATCTGCCAGAAGAAGTTTACCAACGCGGTCATGTTGCAGCAACATATTCGGATGCACATGGGTGGCCAGATTCCCCACACACCCCTGCAAGAGAATCCCTCTGACTTTATGGGTCCTGATCTGGTGATGGTCAGTGAGAATGGTGCCATCTGTCACAATAATGTTGAAAGCACTGAAGTAGACAAAGCCGGCTTCCAGGATGCCCCCAGCAGCTCCTTGAAGGTCCCCATGCCTCTTCCCAGCAGCCACTTGGCATCACCCATGCCAAGGTTCACTACCACGGCCCCCCTGGTTGCCCGTGGGAAGGTGGGTCCTGCTCCTGTGGTCCTGCAGCAGCAGAGCAGCAGAGGAAAGGGTTCAGTAGAGAGTGGTGTCTTAACCAACAACTCATCCTCAATGATGGGAGATCAGGAGTATCAGAGCCGAAGTCCAAATTTTCTGGAAATCAAGCCCTTTCAGGCCCTCACCCCAGCCAATAGCCAAGCAGAAAGTATCAAGTCCAAGTTTCCTGATGCTGGTGGCAATGCAGAGAGCTCGGAGAACAGCCGCACTGAGATCGAAAGTTGTAGCAGCCTTCCATCAACAACTGTCCGAGCTCAGCCAACCTATGTCAAAGTTAAAGTTCCTGGTGCATTTGGACCCGAAACCATATCCCCAGGCATGGCACCTTTGTTAGCAGCCCAGCCATGCCAACAAGGCAAGCAACACGGCTGCACATGGTTCGGAAAGAACTCATTGGCTAGTGCTCTTCAGGTTCATGAATGGACTTACACTGGGCAGAAGCCTTTCATATGTAACATATGTGGGCAAGCTTTCACCATCAAAGGCAACTTGCAGGCCCACTATATGATGCATGGGGCCAACAATAGCTCTGCACATTGTGGGAGGAAGCAGGCCACTGAGAATACTATGGCTCTGTTAGGAACAGATGGAAGGAGGGTCCCTGAAATGTTTCCCCAGGAAATCATGGCCCCTTCAGTGAACGTAGACCCTGTTACGTGGAATCAGTGCACTACCACGCTCAGTGGTGGTCTGGCCAAGAAGACCAACAAGATCTCAGTGATCCAGAGTGTAGGTATTCCTACTCCCCCAGTTTCCCTGGGGGCCAGCTCCGTTGTGGGTAACACTACTGTCCCCAAGATACATGGCTCTCAGTCAACTATTAGTGCTGATGTGGAAAAACCAGGTGCTGCTGACAGTGTTCCCGAACACCAGTTCCCTGACTTACTGGAAGCTAAGCCACAGGAGAGCCCATTTGAAGGAGGAATGCAGAGTGACCGCTCTTGAACTGGACCTTTTTTTTTTTTTTTTAAGAACCCATCTCCTCCTGTTTGTTTTCTTACTGATGTGCAAATGTTTATAGTTGTGACCACAACCTCAGTCAAGTCCTGCAATCACAATGTTGCTATGCTGTTTTGAAAAAACAAAACAAAAAAAGTCATACTGAAACAAATACAGACTGGTATATATATTTTTAATTTTGGAAAGAAGTAGGTCTTGCAAAGTAGTTTTGTTACTTGAAACAAACTGTACATTAAAACCTTTGTTCAAACTAGAGTAACTATTTCAAAAAATTGTCACCTATTTCAAGTTGAAACTTATTGAACCACAATGGAAAAGATAACTGCTTAGCCTAATTGCAAGGGAGGGGATGCTGTATACTTCTACGGTGACTGTATGCAGGTAAATAGACAAGGTCTGTTGTCTTTAGGGACCTGCTTTGTATGCCTCCCAACCCTACACCCATCTTTTTTTTCTTTCTTTAAATTTATTGACTTAGAAAGAGAGGAAGGGAGAGAAAGAAAGAAACATCGAAATTGTTCCACTAATTTATGCATTCCTTGGTTGATTCTTGTATGTGCCCTGACCAGGGATGGAACCTGCAACCTTGGCATGTCAGGACCATGCTCAAACACACTGAGCTACCCAGCCAGGGCCTTTCTTTTTTTTTTTCTCTTTTGAATGTACTTTTTAAAAAACTAGGATTGTAGAATTACAAAATTCCTTTAACCTTGGAATCTTAAGTAGGATGCCCTCAAATGGACTGATTTTAGTCTTTAGGCCTGCAGGGGTGGGGAACCTTTTTCCTGCCAAGGGCTATTTGGATGTTTATAACATCATTCGAGGGCCATACAAAATTACCAACTTAAAAATTAGCCTGCTATATTTGCTCAAACATTTAATTAACTCACACTGAATGTGATGGCTGGAACTGCTTCTCTTTGGTGAGGCCTTGGCAGGCAAGACCAAAGGATTTCGAGGGCTGCATGCAGACCACGGGCCGGACTTCCCCACCCCTGTGTTAGGGAGTCAGTGTATATGTTGCTGCTTATTGAAGTACAGTTCAGGTGGAGCCTAAGAGTGGCAATGTATTCCCTGTGCTTTCCAGGTGCCACCTTCTTCCTGAACACCAGAACAGATGGGCACCTGATCAGGGGACCTCAGATGATTTAATTTAGCTAGACAATGCCTACTCTATCAAATAAATGGGTTTTCATTCTTGAGGAAACTCATGGATGGGCATGTTTCTTATTATAGGTTCACATACTGATTTTTTTAAATCCTCACCCGAGGTATGCTTTTATTAATGAGAGAGAAGAGGGAGGGGGTGGAGAGAGAAAGAGGAGAAACATCAATGCGAGAAACATCAATCGCTTGTGCCCTGACCAGGAATCGAGCCTTCCACCTTTTGATATATGGAAGGATGCTCCAACCAGCTGAGCCACCTGGCCAGGGCTTCACATACTAATTTCAATGAATTTTTTTGGTGTAACTTATGCCAAGTAGTTACGAAGATTTCCACCCCTGAGAATTGCGTGAAGGCTATGAAGTTGGAACAGGCAGGTCCTGAGTATGAAGGCTTTAATTTAGCTACCTCATTTGTTTTTCATTTTTGTAGCTTTAGTGTCTCTTTTCTTATTTTATGACTGTTGAAGTGTTCCTAGTCCCTGTCTTAAACCTAAGAGTTGATGTATTGGTGAGAGCAGCTGAATGTACAAGATGTTTTTGTGACCTAAGTGAATGACAAAACATTGCTCTAACTGTTTAACGAGGAGCAAGAGGGAAAGACCCTAATTTCTGGGTGGAGGAGTCTTTCCTCCTTAATGTGGAAATGTAGATAAAGACTGTTCTCAAAAGTTTGTCTCTGAGTTATTGCACCTGACTTTAGGATCCAAAAAATAAATTTTTCTTTTTTGCCAAGTTGTGCCTTTCCTTCTGGAATTATAAGTGAACACAATAATAGTACCTGTTTACACTGTGAAGAATGGGACCACTATCCATATTCACCCTAAAAAGATTCTGTTTGCAGAACTGGGAAAGTGGTCTTTATTGAGTGTAAGACTATATATACTCTACTGAGATCACTTAAATATTTACAGATCGACTTGTGCTGTTCATGCTTTTTCTATGAAATGTGAGCAATATTACTCTCTGATGTAAAATCCTGGCTCAGGTTGGGTTCTCTGGGAACAGAAACTGAAATGGAGATTTGTGTGTGTCGTGTTGAGGGAGAGCTCTCAGTGAGGGAAGCCGGATGGGGCAGGGGAAAGAGCTGAGTAAGAATGTGGTCTCAGCTGGGGACTTGCTTCAGCCTCATCCTACAGGGCTCTCTGGAGCATGATTTGTACCACAGAGTTGGTTTCACCTTGAGGCAAGTGTCTGGCTTTTTGTACTTCCTGTCAGCCAGCCATTGACTTTGGGCTGCTCTGTAGGGGGTGTGGAGGTGTAACCTCCCTGAAGTGGCTCCAGGTTGGCTCCAGGGGAAGTCTTTAAAGAAAGTAGCAGTTGTGAGCCATTAGCAGACAACACTCACTGATGGGTGCATTGCCTGGTGACGGGAATCTTGGCAGTGAACTAACAGTGTCTACAATTTTTACATGATAATTTTGTCAGAATCTGGCTAGATATTCCCCAAACCCATTTCCTCTTCCTGGGTATACAGCTTGACTACATTGCCCAGACTCCCTTGCAGTCTGGTACAACTATATGACAGCTCTAACCAGTACAAAGTAGGGAGAAGTGATATGTGCCACCTTTGGCTCTGCCCTATAAACCCCCCCATGAAAGCAGTCTTCCATGCACTCTCTCTTTCCAACTCTGCTGAGCTCCCTATTTATTTTTATAACTGTCAAGTGCAGAGCATCTAGTAGAGGACGTTGAGGTCCCAGGGGATGGAGGAGCTCCTATCCTTGATGGTGTCTTTGAATGAACACCCCCCCATCCATGGGTATTGTTGGACTGTGACATGAGCAAGAAACAAATCGTTATTATATGTTTGTTTCAGTAGTTAGCCTACCCTGACTCATTTAGTGAATCCCACACTTTTCAGAAACATGAATAGCTTCTGAAAAATTGATTTTCAGAATTTTATCAATTTAATAAACAATAATTCTTATTTGTGATGATTGAAGTGCTGAATAAGTAAAAAAATTTTTATCCCTTAAAACATAAAAAAAAGCTCTGAAGTATGTTTGAGTATTATGGGTGATTAAAAAAAGCACCATGAAAATATATGGCTAGGATAATTATTATCCAAAACCCTGTTCAGGGAAACAAAGCAGGAAGTTGCCTTCCCAAGGTTAGACAGCTTGCTATTGTTAATAAGTAGTGAGAACTGTTGGCTCCAGTTTGTCTGACATAACTGTTGGACTTTCCCAGTGCACAGAAAGCTTTTAACGTTTCTGCTCAGCCATTCCCAGGCTACCAAAGGCTTCATTCCATGAAGAAAGGTGAACTGTCTGATAACTTCCATAAGAGGCCAGCAGGGCTGCTGAGAACAAGATGTTTGTTGCTTGAGAACAGCTACCTTCTCAATTTGTCAAGCTTTTGCTGCAGAGGATGGAGTTGGTATAGGAAAGAAGAGGGCACTCTCTCTCTCTCTTACACTCACACACATGGGTGGGTACAGGATATAATTTCACCAATGTTCAAAACTGGTTTTATGGGAGACAGTAACTTGTAAGATTCCATTATTATTAGTGGTTTGTAGGACATACAGGGATGCAAGTACTCAAACTCCTCTTTTTCTCCATGAGTGTGAAATGAATTGGGTAAGGTCCATGTGGCCAACATCAGCTTCATTGTTGCTGGAGTTGGACTGGACATTTGGATTGGGTTTGTGGCCGCAATCAGGCTTCTTCTTACTCTCTATGCCATTCCTTCCCCACTTCAGAGAGTATCTGCAAAACAGGCCCTTACCTAGGAAGCAGAAAGGAAATTGATGTCTTATACCCATCAAGTTGTGCAAGTGGGAACATGGAGTGGCCCCAAACTAGGTGTGCTTTCCATGCGGAAGCAGAGATGGAGTGGAATCCCTTCTGAAGGCAGCAGAATTCAGGGGTGGTGGTGGTGGTAGGGACAGAGGGAGGGAGAGGGAGAGAGAGGAACAGAGAGAGAGAGACAGATGGAGACAGAGACAGAGGGAGACAGAGACAGAGAGAGACATAGACAGAGACCCTGTTGGAACCAGGAATGATCAATTTTTTCTCCCATCACTTCTTCCTTAGAGAAGAGTAAATGAGAGGAGCTGTGAGAAGTACTAATGTTACTTCATCAATATTCCCTCCTGGGGAGTAGAGTGGAAACTTTCTCATGGAAAAATGCTGCCAGGGAAATAGGATTCCTTCTCACACTGTTAAAGATCTACCTTTCTTCACTTCTAGAAAAAAAAAAAAAGTTGAAATCAGCCAAACAAATGATTATTTAATGTTTATAGTAGTCCCCCCATATCTGTGAGGATATGTTCCAGGACCCCCAGTGGATCCCCGAAACTGAGGATAGTACCCAACCCTATATGTACTATACTTTTTCCTATACATACATACCTGTGATAAAGCTTAATTTATATATTAGGCACGGTAACAGGTTAACAACAATAGCTAATTATAAAATAGGACAGTTATAACAATATAGGTAATAGAAGTTATGTGAATGTGATCTTAAAATATCTTATTGTACTGTACTCACCCTTCTTGTGATAATGAGATGATACAATACCTACGTGAAGGGATGAAGTGAATGACGTGGGCATTGTGACATAGCCTTAGGCTACTAAAAGGGTGACTTGAAAACAAGCACTGTGATACTGCAGTCATCTGATAACTGAGCTACTGAGTGACTAAGGGGGTAGGAAGAGTGAATCCAGTGTGAAGATGCTGGAGAAAGGCAAGATTCACCTCCCAGGCAGCATGGCGCGAGATTTCATCACATGACTCGGAACGGCACACAATTTACAACCTATGAATTGTCTTTTTCTTGAATTTTCCATTTAATATTTTCGGACCACAGTTGACTGAGGATAACTGAAACCATGGAAAGGGAATCTGTGGGTAAGGGTGAGGAGGCCACTGTTCAGTGGTCAGTCCCTCAGTAAGTACTTTTTAAAGTTCTCGGTATCACTCATGAAAATTCTGAAGCTCAGAGAAGCCATATAGAATTCTCCATACCACCCCCTCCCAGGTGACCCAAAGATTGGCTGTAGGTATAAGAAACTATTAGGTTTCCATACTTCAGACAGGAGTCAGCAAGTTTTTCCATAGAGGGCAGAGAGTAAATATTTTAGGCAACGACCCAACTCTGCCATCATAGTGTGAAAACAGCCACAGACAACACACAAATGAGTGAGCATGAGTGTGTACCACTCAGACTTGGTTATGGACACAAATGTAAGTTTCATATAATTTTCATGTGTCCTGAAATATTATTCAGTACATAGGAAGCACTAAATTTTTTCAACCATTAAAAAATTAAAAACCCATTCTTAGCTCTTGAGCTGTACAAAATCGGGCAACTGGTCCTAGTTTTCCAACCCCTGCTTTAGAAAACTCTTCCTATAAGTAACCAGTACATTGTTCTAAGTTTGTGGTCATCTTTATGCAGGGCACTGATGCTGGATTTAAAAGGAAAAAACATAACTTAAAGACCATTTCTTGGCTATTCCTGAATATATTATCTTTCTGGCCATGATGGAGCTGAAACAAGTGTGTAAATTTAGAACTGCAAGAGTATACAGAAATTCTCTTCTAAAACCTTTTTCACTGTCAGCCTCAAGAGATATGAGTGTTTATAGTTTCTATATTCTTATCTGTTTATTTTGAAGTTTGATAACTATTTCTTATATTCAAAAAGCTGTTGTAGAAGTGAAGAACAGTACTTGGAATTCTTTAGATATTAAAACATTTTTAAAATGCCATTTTCCCCTCCTGTGGCCTGGTTTTAAACGTTACTGCTGTTAGGTTACTCTGAGTGTGCCTGTTGTCCATCCGTCCATCCATCCATCCATCCATCCATCCATCCATCCATCCATCCATCCATCCATGTTGAGCAGCTTCCCTTCTAGCATCCCTGAGCCCACCAGAGGCCCCCCCTTCTTCCTGCCCCAGCCTGCTGTCCCTCACCCAACACTGCCTTGGCACCAAGTTGCTCCTCTCCTGTGATCCTACCTCTCTCTCTTGTCCTTTGGGCTCCCCACCTTGGGCCCCTTCATCAAATTTTCCTGGCTGAGCTTTGGCTCATAGATTTTCCCTCTTCTCTAAACTCCCACAGCATTTAGCCTGGGTACACAATTTAACAATTATATATTGTCTTTTATTGTTTGTTTTTATTTGTTGTGTTAGTTTTGTCTTTTCCAGTGAGGTTGCGGACTCCTTGAAAGCAACACATCTTGTATTTTTATTTATTTTTTAATCCCTCACAGTGGTCCTGGAGGGACACAGCCAATACTGTCTCCTCTACCAGAAAGTGTTGGTTGGTGGATTGATAGGCACGGACTTTCTACCCATCTCTGCAATATCTAGTGCTTAAGAAATATCTGTCAAATTTATTAAACTGAGTTGAATAATGCAGATCAGCTCCAAATCTACTATTCAGTTGGGCAAATCACACCATCTCTTCATACTTTTCTCATCTGTAAAATCAAGATAAAAATGTTTTCCCAATCTACCTCAGTTACTGTGAGGCTTAAAGGACGTAATGTAGCTTTAAACTGCACAAATGTTAGGGATTACCATACCTCACATTTCTTTTCGCAGGAGTTGGAGGGGAAGATAGGGTTTGGCATTTATCACAAAGAGTGGGTCCCTTTTTAACCTGTTAGAATGGTGGGCTGTTCTCAGGGAGGCCTGCGTACAATTGGGAAGGTAGGAAGAGAAAAAACATGATCTATTGGCTTCCAATTTTCCTGAGAGGGTATTACAGTTGTGGAAAATACAATGGTGGTGAGATTTTGAAATGGAAATTTCCCAGCTAAGTTAATCTTTGCTGCTCCCAACTTACCTTTCCTTCCTGTACTCTTGTCCCAAGCCTACTGCTGTCTTAATTCTCTCCTGGCAAGTCTATTACAAAATGTCATGTAAGGAAAACTTAGTGAAGAGATAAGAACTTCCTGCTTTTGGAGTAGATCCTCTCCTCTATTTAATTTCTTAAGATTCACAAAGGGAAACATTATTTTGGCCATTTATGAATTGACATAATTTTTCCTTTTTCTTCTTCTGTATCTCCCCCCTCCTTAACCATCTGTTGATGTGTTTTTGTTTTTTTTTCTTCCTGTCCCTGGACCTTATTTTAGTTGACCAAAATTCCAAAGTATATGTCATCAGTGCTATTTCTTGAGCTGCTGTTTGTTTTCTGTTTTTACTTAAAATAAAACTATTGGCGGTGAAAGTTTTATATGTCTATATTAAATTAAATTCTAAAACGTATTTTTTATTAGTGCATAAACCTGAACTGATTTTTTTTCTTTGGGTTAGTGTTTCCCAGCGAGGCTTAATGCATGTACATGTGCAATTCTTCCCAGGGCTTTTTAAAAACCCCTATTCCCTAGTATTTAACACTAACCGATGTTATTCCTTTTTAAGGCTCAACTCCAGATTTGAGCCATCCCTCAGAAAGTGGCCTAACCTCGTCGCCACCCTGATCGTATGAAGATTTCTATCCAGCTTTTAAGGACCTAAGCAGTACGGCGGTGGAGAAAGGGAAGCCTAATTTCATATGCGTCGTCCGTTTTCTGGGAAGGGCTAGGCGTGCGGTGGGCGGGACACCTGCTCCAGCATCCTCCGGAGAAATCACCACAGCTTTCCCCGCCCCCTGAAAAAGGGAGCCAAAGACCCTCCTCCCGTGCAGGGTGGGCGCTGGCCGGCGCGGGACCCCGCCCTCGGGGCAGGGCGGGGCAGCGGGGCGGGGCAGGCGACCCCACCCGGCGCGGGAAGTGCTTAGAGTAAGTTACCAGGTGAGGCGAGGGCGGGGCGGGGGCGGGGCCTGGGCGCGATCCCGGGCTTCGATTGGCTCGCATCGCGCCCGTCTCCATGTGCCGCGCCGCTGAGGCACAACATTCAAGTCCGGGGGCGGGGCCGGCGGGCGCTCAGAGGAAGCGGCCGCACGCCAGCTGCGGGGCGTGGGGGCGTGGGGGCGTGGGGACGTGGGGACCGCGGTGGTGGTGGAGGCAGCGGCAGCGGCGGCGCCGGCGGCCGAGGCTGAGGTGGCGGAGGCTGCGGTGAAGGCGGCAGGTCCCCAGCCGGGGACAGTGCACCCCGGGCCCCTTCCAGGCCCCATGGAGGCGGCGGCGGCGGCGGGCGCGGGCTGGGGCTCCGGGCCGCCCATGCTGCTGAGCGAGGGCGAGCAGCAGTGCTACTCTGAGCTCTTCGCGCGCTGCGCGGGCGCTGCCAGCGGGGGCTCCGGGTCCGGGCCCCCTGAGGCCGCCAGGGCCGCCCCCGGCGCAGCCACCGCTGCCGCGGGCCCGGTGGCCGACCTGTTTCGGGCGTCGCAGCTGCCCGCCGAGACGCTGCACCAGGTAGGTCCTCGCGCCCCTGCGGGTCTGGGGGATCATTTCTGTGTGGACGAGGAGGCGGGGTGGGGCGACAGGGCTGCCCACAGGGACCCCAAGGCCTCGGCCAGGTCTCGGAGAAGGGGCTTCGCATCCCAGAATGGAGGCGACGCCCTTGTTCTCCCGGGGACACGAGCCTCCTCTGCAGCATAGCAGTGCTGGGTGCGCTCCCCGGCTTCCCCCCCTGAGACGAACTGGAACTCCCTTCCCTCCTCGGCCATTCGTGGGGCTCTGTAGCCGCCCGACCCAAAGTTTGCCTGGTTCTGGAAGTGGTGTTTGGTTTGGCTGGTTCTGGTTTAACCCCTGCTCGTCGCTCCTGCCTTTCCCTCTCCTGGCTGGGTGGGAAGGGGTGGGCGCTTGGGGTGACTTGCTGGGATTTGAACTTGAAGGATGTGTGGTGTGTGTTTCTGTAGGGCCGGGGCCCAGGACTAAATGCTGTCCGCTCTGTATACATATCTACTACCTATATATGGCCCACTAACATATTTCTGAATATTAGTATTAAACTGGAAAGCCGTATTGACAAGTTGCAGAGTGGGCACAGAGGACTGCAGGGGGACGCCTGGCAGGGCAGAGCCAAGCTTCCTATTTAGGGCTGGAGGTGGACCTCAGAGGTCCACCGTAGGGGACAGCCGTATGGCCCATATTATCATTACTTCGACTTGGAAATAGAATTGGAAAGTAATGTGTCATAGCTACCTCCTTTTGGTTGCTCCAAACCTGGAAAAGGAGGAGGGATGATCCACCGTAGATGCTGTTTTTGTTTTGTTCTTTTACTTGGAGCTTGGAGAAAGACTACTTGATAAGCACTTTGTCTTTTGACGTTACCAGCACTAAATGGTGATGAGATTCTTAATATCAGGCCCAAAAGGTGAAATGAAGCTTTTCTTAAAAGCAATCGCCAGTATGAAGTTAACATCAATTGAATATTTAGAGTGGGGAATGCTACTTTAAAATCGAATTCCAAAGACAACTGAGGGTTTTATGGTTCACTTGCAGTATCATTGTAGGTATTTTTTATACTGCTGGAGCATGGTTATGCCTGCCTGTGAGCATAACTTTAGGCATTCTGCAATCTTTTCACCTTCTAGAATTCAGGATTTCTGAAAATAAAATTAGTATTCACGGAATTTAGCATGGCTGATGGTACCTTAAGAAGTCCTTGAAAAATGATGATGGAAGGAGGCTTGACTTGGGGTGATAACCATACAATATACAGGTGATGTATTGTAGAATTGTATACCTGAAACCGGTATAATTTTATTAACTAATGTCACCCCAATAAATTCAATAAAAAAAGAAGTCCTCGATATGTAGACAGTTCTGCCACTGCTGTTGAGCAGTTGAGCTGGACCAGGTAAAGAAAAAGTCAGTGCGTTAAAACACAAACCATGGTTATTACAGCAGGCCCTCAGAATGCTCCCAAGCATAATACATTTATTGAATGCTGTCACTTCTCAGTTGAAAGAGGAATAAGTGACAGACCACACAGCAAGTGACAGCTGGGCACCTATTAAGGCTTATTTTGTTGTCAGTAATACATGGAGCGTGATAAGAGAAGGTGTATATATTAAATCTGAATATGCTGGGTGATGACTCCTTAGGAGGGAGGGGGTTTTCCTGGTGTTAGAAGCCATGCTCCTTTGAGGTACAGATAATTTAAAAAGAATCCAAGGCCAGTATCTTTGCATCAGTGAGATTCTATTCTTGATGTTTGGTGGAAACTTGCTTGCAAAAAGACTGGCAAAAGGGGACCTCCCTAGAAGATTGCTTGTAGTAAATCTCAGAGTTTTAAGCTCCCCTTTTCAGCCCAGCAAAATAAAATACATCCTTCCCCATTAACTTAACACAGTTGCCATAATCCAATATTCTTTTTACAGGCAAAAATGAACAGGAAAGGCATCCTGGACAGGGAAACGTAATCAGAAGAGATTCAAACCAAAGCCAGCAGCCACTTAACTTTTACCAACCACTTTGGTGTTGTGTGGTGTTGTGTGTCTGAGTATGTATATGTGTGTGTATGTGCACGCACATGCTTCATTCACTTTGAGTTGCAGTACACTATGGGTGCGTTAGCCATTCTTTAAAATATTTAGATGTTTTTAGCTTTTCCCTGTTAAACAGGAACCTGTAAGTTCAGGATTAAGCCACCCAACAGGTATAACTGCTCAAATCATGGAAGCACTAACCAGCTCTGGTAGTTTCTATGGTAACAGCCAGATGTTCTCCTTAATAAGCATACAATTAAGATTACCATAATGTTTTAGGAAGGATGAAAATCTTACCTAGATTAAATGTTCTATAAAAATACTTAATTTTGTCTTCTACTTGGAATAAAAATAAACCACTATGCCTGTTACTTTGTTATGGAAGTGAATTATCTTAGGGATTTTTTTTTCAGTTGAAATATATATATTTATTAAATATATATACTTTAATAGACTTTACTTTTTCAGAGCAGTTTGGTGTTCACAGCAAAATTGAGGGGAAGATACAGAGTTCCCATATACTCCCTGCCCCCACACCTGCACAGCCATCCCCATGATCAACATGCCCTACCAGAGTGGTACATTTGTTATAATTGATGAACCTACATTGGCACATCATAATCACCCAGAGTTCATAGTTTACATTACAGTTCACTCTTGGTGATATACAATCTATGGGTTTGGGTGAATGTATAATGACATGTATTTATCATTATAATATCATACAAAGTATTTTCACTGCTCTAAAATCTTGTGTGCTCCACCTCTGTGCTTCATCCATTCCTCTTACCCCCAACCCCTGGCAGGCAACTGATCTTTTTACTGTCTCCATAGTTAGGCCTTTTTCAGATTGTTGTGTAGTTGGAATTACACTGTATATAATCTTTTCAGATTGGCTTCTTTCATTTAGCAATATGCATTTAAGATTCTTCTATGTCTTTTCATAGCTTGGTGGCTTACTTCTTTTTAGTGCTGAATAATATTTCATTGTCTGGATGTACCACAGTTTATTTATCCATTCGCCAACTGGAGGACATCTTGGCTGCTTTTGAGTTTTGGCAATTACGGATAAAGTTGCTATAAACATCTGTGTGCACTTAGGTTTTCAACTCCTTTGGGTAAATACCAAGGATCATGATTGCTGAATCATATGATAAAAGTATGTTTAGTTTTATAAGAAACTGCCAAACTGTTTTCCAAAGTGGATATACCATTTTGCAACACCCCCAGCAGTGAATGAGAGTTCCTGCTGTTCCATATCCTTGTCAGCATTTGGTGCTGTCAGTGTTCTAGATTTTGACTATTTTAATAGGTATGTAGTGGTATCTCATTGTTCTTTTAATTTGCAACTCTCTAATGACATATGATTTTGAGTATCTTTTCATGTGCTTATTTGCCATCTTGAATTATTTTAATGCATCATAATAGCCTATTTTAAAAGGCCTTTTGGATTCTTTATAGAGTATTTATGTTCATTTGCTAATTTATTTTAAAAGCAGGATTTTAGTACTAGATAGAACAATGGTAGAATGAAACACTTAAATTAAAAAAGGAAAATATCAATATCTGAGAAAAAGGTAAATAGTTTTTGTTTAATACTTCAAGACAAAGAACTAGAAGTGTTAGAGTGATGGGTTTCCCAGGTTGTGAAGTTTCTCATTGGTATTCAAAGACTAGCATTTTACTGGAAGGCATAGGGTGTGGTGGGAATCAGTTTTGGGTTTGAAGGGTATTTTAGGCATTTGAGTTTCCATTGTGCATCAGGTAGACATTGTTCTAGCTGCTAAGGTTATAGCAATGAATCAAACACAAATCCCTGTCCTCATGGAGTTTACATTCCAGTGCCAATGTTTTAAAAAAATTAAAAAAAAAAATATTTTTATTGATTTCAGAGAGAAGAAGGGAGAGGGAGAGAGAGAGATAGAAATATCAGCGATGAGAGTCATTGATCAGCTGCCTCCTGTACACCCCCTGCTGGGGATCGAGCCCGTAACCCAGGCTTCAGCCCTGACCAGGAATCAAACCCAGTCTCCTGGATCATAGGTCGATGCTTAACCACTGAGCCACGCCGGCCGGGTGCAATGCCAATGTTATTATTTTTCAGAGTTAGAGTATGAAAAGATTTGAAATATAGCATCTAAAAATAAAATGTCTACCTTTAACTGGCAAGTTTTGTATATGACATAATGAATTAACAAACTGTGCAGACTTCTTTATAATATCTATCTCTTAGGATGGTGTCTTAGTCTCTGGGAATGCTGTGCATATTTCAAGCAGTCATAATTATTTTTATGATAGTTAACTCTTTTTTCATTTTGAAATGATGTCTTTATTTTTTATTGAGATATAATTGACATATAATATTATATTAGTTTCAGGTGTACAATATGATGACTTTATATTTGTATATATTGTGAAATCATCACCATATAAGTCTAGTTAACATCCATCACCACACAGCTACACATTTTTTTTTCTTGTGATGAGATTATTTTTATTTATCCTCTTGGCAACTTTCAGGTATACAATACACTATTATTAGCTATAGACACTTTGCCTTATATTACATCTCCATGACTTACTTATTTTATAACTGACAGTTTGTACCTTTTGACCTCCCTTCACCAATTCTCCCCCTCTGGCAACCACCAGTTTGTTCTCTGTATCTAAATTTGGGGGTGCGTGGGTGGGTGGTTGGTTTATTTTTAGATTCCACATATAAATGAGACCATACGGTTTTTGTCTTTTTTTAAAAAAAATATGTTTTTATTGATTTCAGAGAGAGGAAGGGAGAGGGAGAGAGAGAGAAAAACATCAATGATGAGAGAGAGCCATTGATTGGATGCCTTCTGCATTCCCCCTATTGGGGATCAATCCTGAAACCCAGGCATGTGCCCTGATCAGGAATTGAATCATGACCTCCTGGTTCATAGGTTGACGCTCAACCACTGAGCTGTGCCAGCCGCTCTGGTTTTTGTCCTTCTGTGTCTGACTTGTAGTTAACTCTTAGACTTGAAGGGGAATAGTTATAAAACACTGTTGATTTTGTATTATCAGGGGAAATCACTGAATGGGAGAAAAGCCAATAAGTAATGTTTAAGCAGCTTTGATTGAGACGAAGTAAAACAAAGCTGTGAGAAGGAGGGATATTCTAAAAATTTTTGCACATGGCCTCTCCTTTGGGAAGAAGTTATATTTAAAGGTTTTCTTGCAATTCTTTGAAGCAACTGTTTAGTCATTAAAGAAAACTATACGCAAAAGACATTTTTCCTGTTGTAGATTATTAGATCTATTTTTTAAAAACAACTGAAACAATTTTTTATTTTTGCATCTTTATTCTATATCCTTTTGTAGCATATACTTTAGGAAGATAGAGGCCATTATACTAAAACAGCAACTAGGAATATATGCTGTTTGAGGTAGTGTTTTTTGTTTTTGTTTTGTAAAAGAGAATGAATGCAAGTAGATAGAATAAGTTCTGGAGCCAAGCCATTGTCTGGTTAAGAGGAGGACATTTGTATAATTGTTACTTGTTGACTCTTTTATAAAAAATATTTCAGTTATGCAAAACTAAAGCATTACCTAATAAATAACTGTATGTACCACTCAGCATAAGAATTAAAACAGGCCCGGCTGGGCGTGTCTCAGTGGTTGAGTGTTGACCTAGAATACAGGAGATCGAGGTTCAATTCCTGGTCAGGGCACATGCCCAGGTTGCGGGCTCGATCCCCAGTCGGGGGCGTGCAGGAGGCAGCTGATCAATGACGACTCTCTCATCATTGATGTTTCTATCTCTCTCTCCCTCCCCTTTCTCTCTTTGAAATCAATAAAGATATATATATGTATGTATATATATATATTTTAAAAAGAAGTAAAACAGCCCAGTTAGTGTGAAAGTTTCCTGTGACCCCTTTTTTGATCCCATTTTCCTCCATCCCTACCCTAGAGGATACTGCTGTCCTGAATTTGGTGTGCATGACTTGAAAAAAAAATTATTATATGTATATGTGATGTATTCTGTGTGTATGTATATTGTGTGGGTATGTGTATATATATGTATAGGTAAAAACATTTTAATTCTTAGTGTGTAGATGTGTGTGTGTCACTAAAACAATATGTTGTTATGTATGGCTTTTCAACTTAAAATGAGGAGTATCATACTCTTTGTAACCTGCAACTTGCTTTTCCTCCCATTGTTATACTTTTGAGATTCATCTTTGTTGACACATGTAGCTCTAGTTCATTTATGTTTCCTTTTTTTAAAAAATTATGATTTTAGAGAGAGGGGGAGAGAGAGAGATATTGAGAGATTGTTCCACTTATTTATGCATTTATTGTTTTTTTCTTCTATGTGCCCTGACTGGGGATTGAACCCACAACGTTGGCGTATTAGGTGACACTCTAACCAACTGGACTACCTGGCCAGGGCCTTATGTTTCCCTTTTAAATATCTTCACAAGTTTCAGTTTTATATCCAGTCTTCTATTGCAGGACACTGGTTGTTTCCATGTCTTGGCTGCTGTGAATAACATTGCAATGAACATAGGGGTTACCAGAGGTTAGGGGGTAGGGGGTGAAGGGGGTCCTAATATATGGTGACGGAAGAAGATGTGACTTTGAGTGGTGGGCACACAGTGCAATAGACAGATATTGTAACATGGAAACCCACACCTGAAACCTGTATGGTCATATTAACCAGTGTCACCCCAATAAATTTAATAAAAAGGTCTCCATTACCTACTCTTACAATGACTCATAATTATGGTGGTGTAGAGACCTTTATGACTAAGGAAAGTAGATGGCATTTGTCTTTATATAGAGTGTCACATGACGAGGGAACTGTTCTAAACATTAAAAATGCCTTCATAGATAGCAAAATACACACTGATATTCTTGAGAGTGTTAGAGGATCTTTGATTAGGCTTTCATATACTTGTTTTTTTCTCATCTTTTTAAAAATGGAAAATCTCAAACACGTGGATGGAAAAGTACATTAAACTCCTCTGCACTTGCCCCCCAGGCTCAACAACCATCAATACATGATCAGTTCCATTCCATCTGCATTCCCACCTTTGTTCCCTTCCTCTTCTATTATCCTGAAGAAAATCTCAGACATCATATGATTCATAGGTTTTATCTTTAAGGAAGAAATCTGGGGATGGCTAGAGGAGATGGGAACATTCAGGGACTTAATATGGGCAGAAAAGTAACCGTGGTCTGTGGTCAAATGGCAAGACTGAGTGATGGTTCCATGCAGTCAAGCCATTGGCAGTCTTTAGGATAACAATCTTTGAGAACTGATTGAGAGTAATTGGGGAAAACCAATAGGGAGATTGAAAAAGTAACAAAGTGAAGATTAGAAATACAAGATAGATTTGAACATGCCCTAGTTTCATACTTATAACTAGGGACTGCCCTACTTTAAGGGTATAGAAAATTGGTTTTGAGGAAATCTTGAGTTGTTTCACTAATTGTTGGTAACTTTTAAAAGAGAGTTTGGTTCCTTTTCAGGTTTTTTTTTTGAAACTTTCTATTTGTTTTCTAAAGGCATGTGTCTAGTGTTTTGTATTTATATCATTCTGTTCATCAGTACTTGTCTATTGGTAGGCAACTTAGTCTGTTTGGGCTGCTACAACAAACTGCTACAGACTGGTGGCTTATAGACAACAGTTCTGGAGGCTGGAAGTCCAAGGTCAAGGCACTGACAGATTTGGAGTCTGGTGAAGGCCCCCTTCCTGGTTCATAGCTGGTGCCTTCTTGCCCTGTTCTCACATGGTGGAAAGTGCTAGAGAGCTTTCTGGCCTCTTCTTACAAGGACACTAATCCCACTCATGAGGGCTCCACCCTCCTGGCCTAAGCATTTCCTAAAGGCCCCACCTTCTCATACCATCACATTGGTCATTAGGATTTCAACATATGAATTTTGCGGGGACAAACATGTTCAGATCATAGCAGCAACCAGCCAACCTGGCTTGCTCAGAACTGAGGTGTTTCCTGGGATGTGGGGATTTCAGTTTTCAAACCAGGACAGTCCTAGGCAAACTAGGAATGTTGTCACCCTCTCTATTGGTTACTGCATTAGTTATCTATTGCTTTATAATGAATTTCCATAAATTTAACTTGCAGCTTAAAACAACACATATTTATTACCGAATTGTTTCTATGGGTCAGGAGTCCTGACATGGCTTAACTGGGTCGTCAGCTCAGAGTTTTACAAGGCCGAAATCAAGGCATTGGCCGAGTGGCATTCCTTTCTGGAGCTTGGAGACCTCTTCCACGCTCACGTGGTTGTTAGTAGAATTCATTTCCTTGTGATTTTAGGACTAAAACCCTCAGCTCCTAGAGGCCACCCACAGTTCCTTGCCACATGGCCCTCTCCATAGGAAGTTCATAACATGGCTGTTTGCTCTTCTGAGGCTAGCAGGAGATTTTCTCCAGTTGGCTTAGATCCTTTGCCATATTCTGTTGGTTAGAAGCAAGTCACAGGTTCTGTCTGCACTCAAGGGGAGAGGATTGTACAAAAGCACAGACAACAGGAAGTGAGAATTATTTGGGGTGGGGGGGGCACCTTAGAGTCTTTCCACCACACTTGCCTATCAGAGTTCTCTGAAGCGCAAAATTATTCTGATTAGCTTTCTGTGGCCAGAATATATATGTATATATATCTTTGCTTCACCACTCATTTCAAATTTCTTTATCTTTCTAAAAAACATTTTCATGCATAATTCATTTTTTATACCAGGTAGAACTGGCAAATATGTATCTTCGAAGTTATTTTCAATTTTAGTCTTTAGGCAGCTTGGTTTTCCTCTCAACTAGTAGGAGACAGGGAAAAAAGTGCAGAAGCAGATGTGAATGCCCTGCATGCCCACTCCTGCACAAAATACTCTAAAGCAGGATTCAGTTCAGGGGTCTGTGAATTTAGATGTGGAAAAAAATACATCTTTATACTAACCCCTGACTGAAATAAAGCATTTCTTTCTCTTATGCATGTAGGCAACAAACTACAGAAGTATTAGCAGTACCTGTGACTTTATCACCGGTAGAAATAGGATATTTTAAAAATCATATTACAATTGTTTCAGATATTTCAATGACAATTTACAATAGTTTAGACACATTGGCTCATCTTATTCATTGTGTTAATAAAGAAATAAATGTGTTACTACCACAAACTTGTTTTTTAATATTTTGATAGCTATACTTTGATATATTTTGTTTATAATCCTATGTATTTTAAGTGTTTAATTCTATGCATTTAAAAACATTATTCTGAGAAGAGGTCCATGTAGACTGCCAAAGAGGGCCACAGCACAAAAATGGTTAAGAAGCCCTGCTTTGAGGTGTCAGGACTAGAAATTCCAGTTCTTCTGAGTTCATTATTTCCAGCGTCAGAATGACAGCAGCCCTGCTGGCTAACCCAGGTCCCTCCCCCTCTAGTCTGTCTTGCAAGGGGGAAGGAAGCCCAGGGTGAATGAATGCTCAGCTGCTTCCTCCAGGACCTCACCCTGCGGTCTCTGCAGTCCCTGTAGTCCTGGCCCTGAACTCTCTATGCTCCTGACCTTTCTATCTGACCCTCTCAGCTCTACTCACTCCAGATAGTCCCTCTGGAGCAGGTGTCAGCTGGCTGTTGGGCCTCTTTTATTTACCACTATTATTTCTACTTCCAAGAAAGAAGAAGTGATTTTTAAGTGACCGGAGAAACCCAGCTACAGAATTTAATTCATGACCAGGAGAGGCTGTTAACATTAGGTTGGTAGTAATTTTAAAAAAAAAAATCCTCACCTGAGGTCTGGCCGGGCGTGGCTCAGCGGTTGAGCGTCGACCTAGGATCCAGGTGATCGGGGTTCGATTCCCGGTCAGGGCACATGCCCAGGTTGCGGGCTCGATCCCCAGTCAGGGCGTGCAGGAGGCAGCCGATCAATGACTCTCTCATCATTGATGTTTCTTTCTCTCTCTCCCTTTCTTTTCCTCTCTCTGAAATCAATAAAGATATATTAAAAAAAAAAATCCTCACCTGAGGATATTTTTTCCATTGCTTTTCAGAGAGAGTGGAAGGGAGGGAGGGAGAGAAACATCGATTTGAGAGAGACACATTGATTGGTTGCCTCTCGCAGGCACCCCAACTGGAGCCAGGAATCAAGCCTGCAATTGAGGTATGTGCCCTTGACCAGAATCGAACCGGAGACCCTTCAGTTCGTGGGTCAACGCTCTAACCACTGAGCAAACTGCCTAGGGCAATAAATGTTTTGACTTAATTCATTTCTAACACTTTGCCATTGGTTTACAGAAAAATTTCTTTGTTCAGCCTCCTGGGGGTAATTAAGTGGTTCACTTGTGTTAATTTCCTGACTAATTGAAGTAAACCCCATAAATGCCAGCAATTAGGAATTTATTTTTTTTAAAGCAGGCTTTCTTAAATGTGTAATGTTTGCCTCCATGTCTTCAAAAGAACATATTTAATACAGTAATCTCTTTGTTTCTCCCTTAGTTCAGGGTCAGCCTTGTGAAAAAGATGATTATATGCGAACAATTTTTTGACCCTGGAGATGTTTGGTGTGCTTGCTTTTTTTTTCCTTTAGGATCTTTTTAAAATAAAAAATGTGTGAACTCCTCTCCTTTGCGTACACTCTGTACCTTTATAGTCCTATTACTGAGATATGGCCATGGAAGTAAAGCTCGTGTACTTTAGCATGTGGATGTTTTAGATTCTTTTAATTTATTCATTGTTATAGGTCCAGGGTTCTCCATCTCAGCACTTCAACACTTCGGTCTGGGTCATTTTTTGCTGTGGGGTCTGTCCTGTGCATTGTAGGATGTCTAACAGTATCCCTGGTCTCTACCCACAATACCGGTAGCTTCCCCCTCCCAACTGTGACAACCAGATATGTCTTCAGACAGTGTCAAATGTCCTCTGGGGAAAACATCTACTCTGGTTGTATATATATGATGATAACCTTTATAATAGCAGATACCATTTATTTACTGATTGCCATGTACTTGGCCTTGTCTTATAACTTGTAGAAAGTTCATTTTATTTAATTCTCACAACAAAACCACTAGATAGATATTATCATCTCCAATTTGTGGAAAACACAGATAAGTGACTTCTGGCAATACCTTTCATAATTTTTTGGGTTGAAATTCAGTCTTTATTGAGGAGACAAACTAAAAAAAGAAAGGGAGGTTTCCTGATGCTGCATTAATGGAGAGGCTATTGTTTTTATAGCAATTCTGTGTAAATTTTAGGATTCTTCCTTAAACAGTGATTCTCTGTGTGTGTGTGTGGGGGGGGCGTTGTCTGAGGAAGGGTTTTGGGCCATTTCTAAGGAGCTTCTGTGGTATGGTGAAGCAGAACATGGGACAGTCTAGGGTTAAAGCTGATCAAACTTTGAAGCCAAGGAAACCATCAGAAATTCAGGGCCCTGCAGGAAATAGCATGCTTGGAAGGTTTTACTGAAAGCAGAGCTATTGAGGCATGGAGAGACTAGCAGCAGCAGGAAGCCAGTGCTGTCCATAGATCTGAAGTGGCCAAGGGAGGGAATGTTGTTGCTGGAGCTGTGAAAGGTGGCTCCCCAACAGACACAGTAGAGAAGAACGCAGCCATTGCCAGAGCTGTGGCCAGGGAGGGGATGGTGGGCTGAGGGGCAGATAACCCACTCTGCCTCCGGCCGTGTGATGTGCTGAAGTGCCTCTCACTGTCTTCACCTAAGTGGAAGTTGGGGCAGGGGAGCCTGGGTGTTGAAGCTTATAGAGACCAGCCTCCTGGGCAGAGGGATGAAGGGCTGAGAGTGGCTCTGGGGGACAAATAGAGGAAAGGCCAGCACAGGCTATAGTCTGGACTGGGAACCACTGCCTTGGATCCTACCGAGAATGGGGCATGGCTGGTGTGGGGAGAGAGAGAAGTTCATTTGTGCCAAGCAGGGTCTAGGAGTATGACCTCCAGGAGGGATAGGAGAGGGTTGGATAGGATCAACTGGCTCATCTGAGCTGCTTTTCACACTTATCCAGGGAAGCCTTGAGTGTGGGGTTGTCTGTCTGCATTTGGATATGGGGGATGTGTGCTTTTTGATCAGAATGGGGCATTTTCATGAGTTGCAATGCTTGTTCTTGTTCAGGGCACTGGGGAAAATGTAGCAGTGGAGTGGCCCTCTTGGAGATTCTGCTAGGAGTAAGCTGCACATGGTGGGAAAGGTCACCCTAGTTCTGGAGATGAATTAGTTCAGGGGATTAGAAAGCATATTACAACATTTAGGCATATGGCTTTGCATTAGTTTGGCTTTTTCCTTTCCCTGAAGGATAGCATTCCTGTATGTATATATGTATCCAGGTAGGATTTCTTTGTATGTTGCTTAGACTCACTAAGGCCCTATTGAGCAAATTGAGGCCTTAAAAAAATTTAGAATTCTCATATACTGTAAAGTAAAGGGAAATGCAAAGAAACAGCTTTGTTCTCTTTTGCATTCTTCATGGGGTAACGTATGTTCTGGAAAACTTGTTGCCATGGCAATGGGATATTATCTATCTCCGTAGGGTACTACATAAAAATAGCCCTTTGTGTTCGAGGCTGATGTTGGTGACAGGTGGTTGGGTGAATGTATAGCAGGGTGCTTTGTCAGCATTCCATTGTTTAAAGTTGAGAAATCAAAATGAGTATTGATTTTTTTTCTCTCAAAATGTAATTTTATCTGGAATAGGCAGGCACTGGTGCTCTGTTTAATTATGAATTATAAACCTTCCTTTGCAGGCCTAGTAAATACGATTGGAGCCACTTCTCATGATGATAAGTAAATGGTTTCTCTACTCTTTCTGTTGGTGTTGCCGGATCTGCAATACAAGATTGGGTGGGGGGACAAGTAGTATATTTCTCCAAATTCTTGAACAAATGGTTCTGCCTAAGTGCCTTGAACTTTAATCCAAGAAGTAGCAAGTGGTTAGGTGGAATAGAGGAGCTCTGAGCTGTTTATCAAATATTAACTTCTTATAGTTTTGTAAATGAAACGGATCCTTGCTGAAAGTCAGTTCCCCTGTTGGTTCTAACATTGGCCTCATACGTAATCAACAATGGAATCTTGACCCTAATCTTAATTTTTCCTTTGAAAAATCCTTTGGGTGATTTTTTAGAGCAGTAACTCAAACATTTTGTTACACTCTCACCTTTCTTCTAGAAATTTATCTTACATGTAAATAACAGCTTCCTGGTGCTGAAATAAAATTTACTCTAGTTTTAAGAATTTTGGACTCTCTTGAGAAAAATACCATGCATGGCTGGACATTTTAGACCTAAAAGTAATCTCTCTAATTCTGATACATGTTGTACTACTGCAGAAATGGAATCATGGCCTCTGTCTTTTCTCTTGGAGTCAGTATGAATATCTTTTTGCTAATAATATCAGAAATAGTTACTCAGTGGCTTGCTGTGTATCCAGGACTATTCTGAACTATTTTGTGTATTAATGAACTTAATTCCAATAAACATTCTTAATGATTTTGTCCCTATTTTCCAGATGAGGCCTACTTTAGTAGTATGCCTTTCTGTTTCAGGTAAGTATTATTGTACAGTTTTAAGACTTGGTTGCTCCTTCTTACTTTTCAGTTTGTTGAAGTGCTTCTGATACTGAAAGCATTCTTCTGTCAAGGGATGGAAAAATATAGCCCGTGGGCCAAATCCACCCTGTCCCCAATTTTTTTGGTGGTGGGGGGGTATGAGGTATGAGCTAAGAATGGCTTTTACATCTTTAAATGGTTGGCAAAAAATAAAAAATGTTTCATGACGTGAAAATTATATGATTCAAATTTTAGTTTCCATAAACAAAGTGTTATTGGCACACAGCCATATTCATGTGTTTAAGTGTTGTCTGTGGCTACTTTCGCACTATAGTGGCCGAATTGAGTAGTTGTAACAGATTGTATAGCCCACAGAACCTAAAATATTTCCAGAAAAAATTTGCCAACCCCTACTCTATATTCTTCTACATCTAGAATGGGAGACTGTACTGAGTAATAAAAGCAGAGTGGATTGTTTCTAGTTTTTGGCTATTATAAATAATGCTGCTATGAACATTTGTGTGTACAAGTTTTTGTGTGGATGTATGTTTTCATTTCTCTTGGTTAATTACGTAAGACTGGAATTACTGGGCCCTATGGTCACTCTATGTTCAACCTTTTGAGGAACCGCCAGACTCTTTTCTAAAGCTGCTGCACCATTTTACATTCCCACCAGCAATATATGAGGATTCCACTTTCTCCACGTCCTCGCCAAAAGTTATTGTATGTCGATTATTGCCATCCTAGTGGGTGAGAAATTTGCATTCCCCTGATAACTAATGATGTTGATGATGTCATATGCTTATTGGTCATTTGCATATCTTCTTTAGGGAAATGTCTGTTTAGATCTTTTGCCTATTTTTTTAATCAGGTCATTTGTCTTTATAAAATTTGAGTTGTAAGAGTTCTTTATATATTATATATACAAGTCCCCTATTAGATAAATAACTTGCAAAAATTTTCTCCCAATCTATGGGTTGTCTTTTCACTTTTTAAAAATTTAATCCTCGCCTGACGATATTTTTTCCATGGCTTTTTCAGAGAGTGGAAGGAAGAGAGAGGGAGGGAGGGAGAGAGAGAGAGAAAGAGAAACAGCAATGTGAGAGAGACACATCAATTGGTTGCCTCCTGCATGGCCAGAGACGAGCCTGCAACCAAGGTATGTGCCCTTGACCTGAATCTAACCTGAGACCCTTCAGTCCTCAGGCCGATGCTCTGATCACTGAGCCAAACCAGCTAGGGCTATTTTCAGTTTTTTGAGAGCATCCTTTGAAGCACAAAAATTTTTAATTTTAGTGAGGTAATTTATTTATTTTTTACTTTTGTCACTTACGGTTTTTGGTGTTCATATTTAAGAAACCATTGCCTAACCCCAGATCACGAAGATTTACTCTTATGTTTTCTTCTTAGAGTTTTATAGTCTTAGCTCTTATATTTAGGTCTTTGATCAATTTTGAGTTAATTTTTATATATGGTGTGAGAGAAGGGTTCAGCTCCATTTTTTTGTATATGGATCTCTAGTTGTCCTAGTATCATTTATTGCACACTTGTCCTAGCATCATTCTTTTCCAATAGAATGGCTTTGGAATCCTTGTCCAAAATCAATTGACCATAAATATAAGGGTTTATATTTGGACTGTCCATTCTATTTCATCGATCTGTATTTCTATCATTATGCTAAATACCACACTGTCGTGATTTGCTTTATTTATGTTTGAGGCATACGTCCCTCTTTCATTTCCCACACACTTAATATTAGGACATTTCACAATTAATGGTATCTTACATGGCATCAGAGCTTGCAGACTGGGTGTTATGTGGTTTGGGAAAGGATACTGGAGCCTAGAGTGGAGCACTGTTAACTCTTAGGAACCAAATGGGTAGGAGGTGGGGGTAGTGAGAGAGGTGGTAAATTGGATGCTCCTCCTGTGTTTAGCAGCAAACTCAAAGCAAGAGTAAAAAATAATCTAGCTTTACCTAATGTCAAAGCTGAGTACTAACGGTTCCAGTTTCTTTTTATGGACTCTTAAGAAGAAATGCTGCATCACCTAATACTGTTGATGACACAGAGGACAGCACTGTGGAAAAATATGGACATTGACCAAAAAGATCAACAGAAGTCCAATTCTGAATGTGAAGAAGTTTTAGGAAAACTTTGAACAATTAATTTTACTTATTTTCCTTTTTATGTATATAGGAATGATAAATGAAAAATCTAAGTCCAAAAGATCTCCTTTAATAAGTCTAAGATAAATACTAAGTGGTAAATTATCATGTTGTATCTTATTTGGCAGTGCTTTGTTAGTGCTGCCTAAAATAATGGTGTTTTAGGTTTGAAATGTTGTTATCCTCCTGCTTCTAGCTGTGTTTACACCTCAGAGGGAGTTGTGTCCTTTGTCAGAGTCTGTTGTATGAATTGACCTTGGTTTCCATTTCCTGCAGTCACCATATGCCCATCTGTTTTCTTCTTATTAAAAAGTTTTTTTATTTATTTGAGAGTGAGTGAGAGAAAAAGAAATATCGATTTGTTGTTCCACTTATCTATGCATTCATTGGTTGCTTCTTGTATGTGCCCTGACTGGGGATCAAACCCACAACCTTGGCATATTGGGATGGTGCTCTAACCAACTGAGCTACTGGCCAGGCCTCCATCTGTTTTCTAACCTCCATAATTTTGTTCTTTCTCTTTCTCTTGTTCGTGTAGGTTTAAGCTTTAAAAAAATCCCCATATCGCTCAGTCAGTGTGGCTCAGTGGTTGATCACTGACTTATGAACCTGGAGGTCACAGTTCAATTCCCGGTTGGGGCACATGCCTGGGTTGTGGGCTCAATCCCCAGTAGGGTGCGTGCAGGAGGCAGCCAGTCAATGATTCTCATCACTGATGTTTCTCTGTCTGTCTGTCTCTCTCTTTCTCTCCCTCCCTCTCTCTCAAATCAATAAAAACATATTTTTAAAAAGGCCTGTATTATTGTTCTTGTGGAGTTTTGAGTGGGAGTAGAGGTTACCATGTACATGGAATACAGTAAGAAAGTTTAATCAGTCAAGAGATGAACTTACAGAAAATGACTTTTAGAAGAGTTGCAAAAATAGTACAGAGAATTCTCTTATATTTCTCACCCTACACCCTTAATGTTAATACCTTACCTAATATAGTACAATGATCAAGAACAGGAAATTAACATTGGTACATTATTATTAACTAAAGCATAGACACTACTTAAATATCATCAGATTTTCCACTGGTGGTCTATTTTTGTTCCAGGATACTATCAAGGATTTCATGTTACATTTAATTGTTATTTCTCCTTAGACTCATATAGTCTGTAATAGTTTCTAAATCTTGTTTTTCATGACACTTTTGAAGAATATTTATCAGTTATTTTGTATAATGCCCCTCAATTTGGGTTTCTTTGATGTTTTCTTATGGTTTGAATAAAGTTGTACATTTTTTCGTGAGAATACTAGAAAAATGATGATGCACCCTTTTTAGTGCATTGTATCAGAGAGTTCAGAGAGTTCGTATGTCTTATTATTGGTGACATTTTCCTTTATCCCTCCCTCCCTCCCTCCCTTGATTTTCTTTCTTTCTTTCTATCTATCTATCTATCTATCTATCTATCTATCTATCTATCTATCTATCTATCTATCTATCTATCTATCATCTATCTATCTATCTATCATCATCTGTATTGTCTATCATCTATCTGTCTATCATCTATCTATCCATCCATCTCTCTATACTAAACCATTTTTGATTAGGTTGCATACATCATGTTCTTTTATGCTGTAATAGCTTAAACTTATATATTTATCTGTTTGTTTAATTCTAGTATACACATAAAGTAGTTTCAGAATTGCTATCCCATACTTATGTGAGAAACACTTTCACTAACTAGATTACAGCATTTATGAACAGTTCTTTTTCCTTTAACCTTACAGTATCTAGTCAACATACTGTTTTTAGCAGTTTTCTAATGAAGTATTAAATTTGAAAACTACACACAAGCACATGCCATTATTCAGATTCAGGAAATTTAATATTGATACAATAGTCTGCAGTCTGTGTTCCAATTCCATCATTTGTCCCCAGCCAGGGATCACATATTGAATTTATTTGTCATGGCCCTCTAGTTTCCTTTGATCTGGAATAGTTTCTGTAAGCCTTTCATGACATTGACATTTTGAACAATGACATTTCATGACACTGTTTTGTAGCATGTACCAAGTTTTGGTTGGTGGCTTCTATGTTTAGATTAAGATTTTGCATTTTTGCCTAGATACTGCATAAGTGGTGTGTCCTTCTCAGGTAATGAATGCATCAGGAGGCACATGATGTCTCATTGCCCATCATTGCTGATTTAAATTTTGATAATTTGGTTAAAGTACTATCTAGGTCTATAGTGTTTTTAGATATGAAATATTAGAGTGATCAATACTGTGAAATCTCTTATGTGTTTAGATTGGAAAATTATGGTTAAAAGGTTTTCAAACTATTCAGATTGACATATATGTAACATAAAATACAAACTATTTTAACTTTTCTTTCTTGAGTCATTTTCTACCACTGAAATGTTAATGCGTGATTTTGCCATTTATGGCTGTTTTATTTCCTCATGGAGGAATTTTTTCCTTAAATTTTTTATTGTAGTAAAATATACATAAAGTTTACCATTTTAACCATTTTAAATATACAATTCAGTGGCATTAAGTACATTTACAGTGTTGTGTAGTCATCACAACTATGGGATTTCCAGGACTTTTTAATTATCCCAAACAGAAACTCTCTATCCATTAAACAATAATTCTCCATTCCCCCTTTCCCAGCTCCTGGTAACCTCGTTTTATATGTGATCACAATATTGTAGAATAAACACCAGCTTTCTGTTACCTGGGATAAGGTCATTCAACTTTTTCTCCCATATTAGGACTATGATAAAAATATTATTTGCCATACACTACAGAGCAATTTCTGTATTTTGGCATAGATTACTAAAGTAACTCTAAATCCTGGTAAAGGAAGCAGTTTGATTCTGAAAGTTGACAGAAATAATCATTAGTTTGATCATTTTTACCTCTGGGGGTGGGGTATTTTAGAGGGGAAAAGGGCAAGGAAAAGGTGAAATTATTCTTCTAGTGCGGCAGACCAGAGTTTAAATTCCCTGTTATATTTTCCATCTTGGCTATCTTAGTTATATAGTCATCTTAGTTATATAGTCATTCAGATCATCCATGCTTTTGTACATGGCTTGATGTGTATAGATACATATAAATTGAACCTAAATTCTACTCACTGCAATCTTTGTGTGCCCCTGTTCCCTGGTCTGTAAAGTGAGCATAACAGAAGTAACTTCTCTCCAAAGATTGCTTTAGGACAAAAACTGTAAAAGACTTTGCAGAGTAGAAAGGGCTCCTTATTCTTAGTAACATTCCTCAGTGTTCTTTGAGGGCTCACCCACTCCCAATCATTCTTCTAACTATGGTAGGACTATTTATTAGAACTAATTTTAATGGCACCATAGATTATAGATAGCATGGCCACGTCCCTGTTGGCTGGAGCTGAAGAAACAACTATAGATTTAAAAATACTCAATAAAATTGCCTGGATGACCCACCTAGTCCTTTGCTGTGTGGTATTGGGTGTTTGTTTCATTTCCTTTACAAATTTGACAAGGCCTTGAGACTGACTGTTAGCAGATTCCTTGGTTCAGGTGGGCTGTAGCTGGAAGACAGACTCTAAGACTAGCCTGTGTCTTGCTCTTGAGAGATTAGCATATTGATATATTGCATATCTATTGTTGATTAGGTACCTGCCAAACAGTTTACAGGATTTCTCAGGGGTTCACACAGTTGGAGAGGATTCCTAAAGGCAAGAGGTCATTTATCTGGAGAGTCAGCAGTTACTTTAGGGTCTTACTCCAGGCTTCCTGCTATTGGGAGACCTTATTCCAATGAGGCAGCCTTTCACCATTAGTTCCCCTAGGGGTTTAGTGATTCTTATTGGGATGAGTTGGCTAGAAGTCAGGTGATCCATTTCTTGCTGTAACTAACTTCTAATGAGGATTAAGGATGAGTGACTCTGAGGTCTGAGCCAGCTGGAAGGACCCTTGTTCATTTTTCACTCTTGTCTGAAGAATGCTTAGGCCACCTCACTGTTGCTTCTCTGATGGTACCAAAACTCATGTAAGAGGTGATGACTGTTTTGGCTCTCCATTGCTGTCTGAAAACCCACCCCAGAACTTAGTGGCTTATAGTATCAATTATAGTTGTGTAGGTCAGGGATTTCAGAAGGTCTTAGCTGGGCATTTCATCTCTGCTCTAGATGGTGTTGGTTGGGCTCCTGGGACTGGAGGTTCCACTTCCAAGATGGCTTCTTCACTCTTAGGAATGGCTCCACAGTGTCCATGGCCAGTCTCTCTATGTGGTATCTCATCTTCTGGGGCCTTTCCACACAGCTTAGCTTCTCATATCATGGTGGTCCCTGGGTAGTTGCACTTCTTACAGGGTGGTGATGAAATGAAAACCTCTATTTTAAATTCAGATTTAAATATTGGCAAATATATTTGGCATTGGGATTGTGATATCATTTTATTTTGTCATATTTATAACCCAGTTAGGGTAGAAAACTGAAGGAAAGAAGCAGCACTTCATTTCCTCTGCTCTTTGTGTGGATGAAGGGTTGTTCAAATAGCAGGAAGTTCAATTTTTTGGCTTGATTTTGATAACTGAGCACCATCCTTCAGAAATGGTTTCCTAATGTTCTCTTGGCCATCTGGCATGAGCACAGAAGACCTTTTCTCAATAAAAGTAAGCTGATAATAATAACAACTTGAAACATCTTGATAATATATTTGTACAGCTTTTCTAATCCCACGTTATTGAAACTCTGTCAGCTTTGGCTTGTATCCATGCTCTCTCAGTGCCCTTGTGCTTTCTTTTTTTTTTCTTGAGCCACTCCTGCTGAGTGAGCGCTAGAGCACTAGAAGGAGGAGCAGCAGTTGCTAGGATGTGGAATGGGTGAGGGTAAGGCTTGAGTTCAGTTGAAGTAATCCTAAATTTTTGGTAGAAGAGGGGCACAGCATCCTCACCCCCGTTTTACACATAAGGAAGAAGAGGTATAAAAAGATAAAGTAGCTTTTCTTACTGGCAGCATCTGATTCTCTACTCTTTCACCCTAGTACCGATTGATAACACAAAACAGATGTGCCTTGGACAAGAGGAAAACAGTAGAGCTGGATCTTTTTATGATCCTGTATTTATTATTTGTAGCACTGGATCTTTAAAGTGGGGAAACTGATGTTGATTCTAACTAGAAATTGTGGGTCATTTAATAACATGTATAAAGGAAAGGTGACAAACCAAGTGGCTCCCAGCTTGTAACACCTTATCTTCTATGGCATAAGTTAATGGACAGTTTTTAGTGCAGTAAAGGGAAATTTCTGATAAGCTTTGTCTAACTTGATAATGCTGTTTATATTACAGACAAAATGCTAAATTTACCAAGCACATCCTAGTCAGGGTTTTGAATGCCCATAAGCAGTTCCTTAGAGTTATTTTGAATGCTCAGATTACAGGTTCCCCCCATACCGTATCTGTATTGCCTAGTACTGCAAAACTCTTTATAGGGTGTCAAATATGTGGGAGGATTTAAACGAATTCTCTTAAATGCTTCATGGGATAAGAAGATCCAATGGGAACTGAATGTTTTCAATTAGAGTGTTTCCATGGATACCATTAAGGGTGCCAAAATTCATAGCCACAGGAGATTTTACTTCAATATTGATTAAGAAATCTGAGAACAATCTCAAGAAGTGTAGGAGGTAGGCAGAGGATAAATTCTGTGGGTAGTATAGATTTTGCTTTCTCTCCCATGGTTAAGGGCTAGTCCAGATAAAATTCCAGGGAGTCAGCCAAGTCTAACAACAGGATTTATGTCAAGAGCATGTCCAGAATAAAAGCAAACATGGGTTACTTCTTTTATCCCAGGTGTAGATGCTATTTATTTATTTGTTTATGTTCACCTTCTTATGTGCTGGGTACAGGGCATTGGCAGTATTAAAAAACACAAAAATCACAACCCTTTGTATTTATGTTGTTTATGAAGAAAGCATTCTAACTGGAGACTGCAGACATCTGAAAACTTATATCCCTCCGGGAAGGATTCACATCTTAGGTTATCACTCATTTTTAAACACAATTCTTTACCTGGTTTCTCAGATCTCCAAGGGACCTATGGATAGAATTTAAGGTGACCCTGACCTTGGATGGAGAAAAAAGTACATCTTTATTTTGACTAACAATGAATATTTAGCATTTTCATCAACTAATGAATGCAGGCAACTAATCACAGCACTATGAACCCCCACCTGTGACTTTGTCATCAGTAAATCAGTTTCATATTGCATTACAGTTGTTGCAGATATTTTGAAATATCATTTATGCTAATTACTACTTCAAAATTTTGGCAGTTAACCAGAGTTTCTGCTAGTTCTTGATACTTAATGACATAATAAGTATATATACAGCATGGGGCAAAAGTAGGTTTATAGTTGTGAGTACGTGAAACAGAGTTTATTTTATTATTTTATTATTATTTATTAATTATTGTATTATTTTCCATATTTTCCTGTAAGTCTACTTTTGCCCTACCCTGTATTACTATATCACAAGTTAGTATAACATCTTAGTAACTATTTTAATATAATTGGCTTCCCTTGTAATTAATCCTGTTTTATTTTTTGCACTTAAAAACATCATTCCTAAAAGCGATTCATAAAGCTTCACCCGAGTGCCAAAGGGTCCATGACACCAAAAATGAAGAACCTCTTTCCTAATAGAGTGTGGATTATAAGAGTTATCATATCCTAATTTTTGGAACACAATTTCAGAAAGCAGTGTCATACTTAAGTGCCTTTTATGGAAAATCTTTAAAAGAAAGGTTAAAAGGTAATTCTTTTCTGTTGACTCATGTGTGGGCCCTCGGAAGCACTTTGCAGTCACCATTGACTTTCATTTGAGAATTTGTCTTCAGGGAATAAGTTATTACCATGGGTAGGAGTTTAAGAAGAAAAGGTTTTCAGGTCTATGATGGACTGCATTCAGTAGATCACTGTTAAATCCATGGGAGACTAGAAATGATTCCCATTCACTTTCTTGGAGATTGTGGTGTAGGGGTCACTCTGTTCCAGAAGTTTCCCCGCACAGTGTCTCTTGCTTCTTCCTTTCCTGTGCTGCAGTCCTCTATGGGGCAGAGGTGGGAGCTTGGATGATCCATGGGAAATTGGGACCCTGACTTTTGCTCATGGAGCTGTTCTCTGACTTATCCTGGTGCGGAGTTATCAGGGCTATAGCCGTGAAATCATTTCATTTCATGGCGGAAACTATGAATGCAGAAAACACGGGCAGAATGACTGGAAGAAAGTTTTAATAAAATGCCATAACTGGCTTTCTCCCCAAGATACTATTTTGCAAAAGGTGGCCAAGTGAATTTGCTGTGATGTGAAGCATCATTCTGGCCTGTTCCTTGATCATAGCCAGCCCCTTTATCCTTCCAGCAGTTTTGGTAGCTTTTTAATATCCTCTAGCAGAATGTTCAAGGAGCACACACAAAGAATAGGTGGTTGGTACTTGGTTCTGTGACAGGTGCTATCTTGTAAAAAAACAACCACCATATCTTTGTGAAATTTCAAGTTTGTTTTTGTTTTCTACCAAGCTTGTAAATCTGGGTCCTCCAGCTTTGTTTCCAAATTGCATTTTCTTCTCCCTATCTGGAAGTTCTTCAGAGTGTCATCGAGTGCTTTATCTGAGAACCTCGGTTATCCCCACCTGCAGGCAAAAATTGTATCACATTTATTTTACAGTGATCTGGACAAAAGAGATGACAATAACGAAAACAAACAAACCCATTTCTATTCTGGCAACTATTTTTTGGTAGTAGTTTTATTACCATGCAAGTCACTCATTTAAAGTGTACAATTCAGTGGTTTTTAGAATTTTCACAGGATTGTGCTATCATCAACACAATAAAGTTTAGATAATTTTCATTACCCCCAACAAGAAACCCCATACCCTTTAGCAGTCCCCCACCCTAGCTCTAGGCCAGGGGTGGGGAACCTTTTTTCTGCCTAGGACCATTTGGATATATGTAACATCATTTGCAGGCCATACAAAATGATCAACTTAAAAATTAGCCTGCTATACTTGGTGAAACATTTAATTAACTCACCCCTAATGTGATGTCTAGAACTGCTTCTCTTTGGTGAGGTCTTGGCAGGGCCAGACCAAATGATTTCACATCCTTGCTCTAGGAAGTCACTAATCTACTTTCTGTCTCTATAGATTTGTCTGTTACGGATATTTCATATAAATGGAATCATACAATATGTAATCTTTTGTATCTGGCTTCTTTCACTTAGCATAATGTTTTTAAGGTTCATCCATATTGTAGCATGTATTGGTACTCACTCCTTTTTTAATTTATTGATTTTAGAGAGAGAGAGGAAGGGAGAGAGAGAGAGAGAGAAAGAGCATGAGAGAAACACCGATCTGTTGCTCCACCCATTCATGCATTCATTGGTTGCTTCTTGTATGTGCCTTAACTAGAGATCAAACCCGAAACTTTGGCATATTGGGACAATGCTCTAACCAACTGAGCTACCCGCCAGAGCCTCAGTATTCACTCCTTTTTATGGCCAAATAATGCTCCACTTTATGGATATACCACATTTTGTTTATCCATTCATCCATTGGTGGATATTTGGGTTGTTTCCGCTTTTTGACTATTATGGATAATGCTGCTGTGAACATTCATGTATAAGTTTTAAGGTAGACATATGGTTTTTTTTGCTTTTCATGTTATTTATTTAATTTATTTAAATATGTCTTTATTGATTTCAGAGAGAGGAAGGGAAAGGGAGAGAGAGAGATAGAAACATCAATGATGAGAGAGAGTCATTGATCAACTGCCTCTTGCATGCCACCTACTGGGGATCAAACCTACAACCTGGGCGTGTGCCCTGACCGTGAATTGAACCGTGATCTCCTGGATCCTAGGTTGATACTCAACCGCTCACCCATGCCAGCTGGGCTTCATGTTTATTTTTTTTAAAACTTCAGAATGGATCAAAAGAACAGTCAAGGCTACAGGTGGCAGACAAAGGCTAGGAGGTAGCTAGAAAAGTATGCTTTAGAAAAATTAGGAAGCCTTATTAGCTTGTTTTAAAAGCTGTACCTAACATAAATAGCTAGCTTACTTTTCCATTGATCTAGCTTCCACTGCTCTACCTCTGAATATGGCACAGCTGGCTTGCCTTGCAAGGCCTCAGTTGAAGGATCCCATGTACACACAGCAGTACTCAGCTAACTAGAAGTATCTCATCCCCACATGGTTTCATTCCAGGTCTCTGACTAACTACCTTCATTGTTGTGTGTTAGATGGTTTCGCCCCTTGAAAATGTGACTACTTCAGCACAAAACAATGTTAAGTCTTTATAATGATTAATAAATCATCTTCCCCCCTTGTACATGCAGCTGAAAGAATAATGATAGGGTAGGGACAAAACATTGTAAACTTTGTACTGTTAAAATTATCACTCACTCATTAAATGATCATTGGCTAATAGTCACTAAATTTACATATTAAGGAAATTATATATAGAATACTGCAAAAATAGTAAAAGATTGAAGTTTGTGTGGACATATGTTTTTAATTCTCTTGGCTATATATTTAAAGTGTGGAATCAAATATATTTAAAAAATACATTAAAATGAATTAAATGTTACAGAATCTCTGATGCACTTTTAGAAAATGTTCATTTCCATAGAGCGCAGTTTGCAAACCAGTGTTAAAGTGGAGAGAATATTGATTTTTTTGTATGTGTTTGTGTTGGATAGAGATGGATTGAATTTTGGTAAACTGTGGTGTGAGTTTTGTGGAGTTACTTGTGAATATTTTTCTTCATGATTAAAATGTTAGTACCTTGCCTGGCTGGGCATGGCTCAGAGGTTGAGCATCAACCTAGGACCCAGGAGATCATGGTTCAATTCCTGGTCAGGGCACATGCCTGGATTTTGGGCTCGATCCCCAGTTGGGGTGTGCAGGAGGCAGCCGATCAGTGACCATTCTCATCATTGATGTTTCTATCTCTCTCTCTCCCTCTCCCTTCCTCTCTCTGAAATCAATAAAGATATATTAAAAAAAAAGTTAGTACCTCTGTATGTTTGAGGGGTCGATGGACTGAACAATTGCTTACAGATATTCATTCACTCTCCTTTTTTTTAAATCCCCACCTGAGGAGATTTTTTCCATTACTTTTCAGAGAGAGTGGAAGGGAGAGAGAGAGACATGGATGTGAAAGGAGACACATCAATTGGTTGCTTCGACTCCTGCACGCACCCTGACTGGGGCCAGTGATTGAACCTGCAACTGAGGTACATGTCCTTGGCTAGAATTGAACCCAGGACCCTTCAGTTCACAGGCCGACACTCTAATCACTGAGCCAAATCATCTAGGGCTCACTCTCCTTGTTTTGATGTCATCTTTGACTATGGATTTGCTTTGGCCAGTGGCCTGTGAGGGGAGGTGATGTGGGCCTTCTTTAAGGCAGAGGCTCTAAGAGCTAGCAAATGGTTTGCTATGTCTCTTTTCTCTTCTGCCATAATGACTGGTGGTGTCCCAGATAGGCACAGCTCCATCAGCTTGGGTACCAGAATGAAAATGATACTGGACAAGCCTCAATACTCAATAGATTTTGTAGCCTGAGCAAAGAAAGATGTCAGTTTAAGCCATTAAGATTTGGTGACTATTTGATACTTTATTTAGCACAGTGGTCCTCAAGTGGAGGTGATTTTGCACTCCCTGCCTAGAGATATTTGGCAATGTCTGGAGATATTTTTTATCACAACTGAAGAAGGTGCTATTGGCATGCAGTGGGTAGATGCTGCTAAACATCCTACAGTGTACAGGACATCCCCCCCCCCCCCAACAAAGACGTCAATAGTGCCCATGTTGAGAAACCCTGATGTAGCATATCCTAGTTTACCCTGATCAATGATGGGGTATTGAGAAAAGATTAAATGGAATAAATTATATAAAAATCACTTAGCACACAGGGTTGGCCCCCTTGTTTTTGTGATTATATGGCAGACCCTGGCAACAGCTGAGGTCTTCTGTTGTGTCCATGGGAAAAGGAGACTTTTTCAACTTCCCTAGGGTTCAGCAGTTCAGTTTAGTTGTAGTTCTGTTCATAAATTATCTCAATTTTAGCAGAATCATTTACTCCTTTAAAAGGGGAGGAAACTTACAATAAATGCTTATTTGGTACCAGGCTCTTTATATATTTTTTGATTTTTTAAAAATACCCTGTGAAATTGATAGTCCCATCTCTGTCTTGTTTTAGATGAAGAAATTAAGGCACTGGAGTTAAGTAATTTGACCAAGAAGACACAGCTTGTAGGTGGTGGGCCTAGGATTTGACCCAAATATGTTTGCCTGCAGAATCCTGTTCTTTCCACACTAGTATACTACCTCTTTAGCATTGGTTTCAACATAAAGGAAGGCAGTGCCTGAGTGGTAACAATTATATGTTGTATAAATTATCTATTGCTGCATAACAAATCACCTCAAAACTTAGCACTTTTTTTTTAATTAATCCTCACCTGAGGATATTTTTTCCATTGATTTCTAGAGAGGAAGGGGAGGGGGGGGAGAGAGAGAGAGAGAGAGACACTGATGTAAGAAGCCTTCATAGTAGTGTAGGGGATTGAGTTCCTTCTCCTATATATTGTTTATGGAAACACTTCCTTCTTACTCTAGTTCCACCAGCACAACTAAGTCTTAATTTGTAAAATGGTGAATATATATTGCAAATGTATTTGTGGGCCCACAGACTCCACCATAGACTTTTTGTTGTTGTTAATCCTCACTTGAGGATTTTTTTCAATTGACTTTCAGAGAGAGTGGAAGGGAGGGAAGGAAGGAGAGAGAGAGAGAGAGAAACATTGATGTGAGAGAGAAACATCAATTGGTTGTCTCCCGCACTCTCCCAGACTGGGGCCGGGGATTGAACCTGCAACCCAGGTATGTGCCCTTGACTGGGAATTAAATCCTTGACTCTTTGGTGTGTGGGCCGGCACTCTAACTGCTAAGCCACACAAGCCAGGGCAAAACTTAGCACTTTAAAACAACAAACATTTATCATCTCACACAGTTTCTGAGAATCAGGAATCTGGGAGGAGCTAAGCTGGGAGGTTCTGACTCAGGTTCTCTCTCGAGGTTACAGTCAAGTTGTTATCCAGGACTGCAGTCATCCAAACGCCTAACTGGAGATGGAGGATTTGCTTCCAAGCCAGCTCACTCACATGGCTGTTGGCAAGAGGGCTCAGTTTCTCACTACATGGGCCTCTCCTTAGGGCTGTTTGAGTGTCTTCATGACATGGCAGCTGGCCTCTCCCAGAGTGAGGGATCTGAGAGAGAGAGCAAGACAGAAACCATATCTTTTATATCCCTGCCTCAAGTCACATGTTATCACTTTTGTCATAATCTATTAGCATACAGGCAACCCTGATACACTGTGGGAAAGGACTATAGAAGGGTATCATGAATAGTAGGAGGTAGAGATCATTGGGGGCCATCTTGGAAGCTGGTTACCACGTGCAGGATCCTTATTTCTCGTAGTTGCAAAATTATAAATTGCATTTTCTTTTCATATTCTAAAATTTCAAACCAGGATTTTATTCTTTAAAATGCCCAAATCATTCACAATGTAAATGAAAACATAAATTTCTTTTTATAAACATTTAGTAAATGGACAAAATCAAATAATTAAGCCCTGGCCAGGTAGCTCAGTTGGTTAGAATGTTGTCTCAATGCACCAAGGTTATGGGTTTGATTCCCCAGTCAGGGCACATATGGAAATCAACCAATGAATGCATAGATAAGTGGAACAACAAATCGATGTCTCTCTCTCTCTCTCTCAAATCAATAAATTAAAATTTTTAAATAAAAATAAAATAATATAAAAGCTATGTCACACATACTTCATTGTGAGATTTGTATTTTAATGGGTTGAATTAGCAGAGGCCTCTTGAGTACTAAGTTTGGACTGCAGGTAAGTTTTTTTTTACCTGGAAAATCTCCCTGTACCAAACACTGAATTCTTCATTTTCCAAAGCCCTTCCAACTTCCTTACATTTTTATTGCTGATTTGATGTGCTTGAATGACAGCCAAAGTATAAGATAAACGGTAGATGCAAAGACTGGGTGGTTTCCATGGAGACTTCTTGCAAGAGTCCTTGCTTTGCTTCCTCCAGCTATTGCTGGGAAGCATCACCTTCCAGTTAATGTGTGGTGCCCATCAATTTGAGTAGCTCTTGGAAAGGGGATTTGTTTAAACAAATTCAGAACTGAGTTTTTTATATATCTTTAAGATTGAATCAGGTTTTCCTGAAATTGAGGATATTAACAGGTCTTTTTACTGAAGAAGTTTAACTATACTTTTGTTTATTATACTTGGTTTGAACTTTGGGGAATAAAAGAAGGGCCTTGACTGGACATAGAGGTATATGGATTTACTCTGTCTAATCATGCAACCATGAAATCAAAAACATTTCCACCTCAGGAATCAACTCATTACTTTAACCACTGTTGATTGCATTGGCTTAGAGCTTTTTGCTTCCTGAAGTATTTTTCCTTTTCTTTCAAAACTGTGTTCAGTTGGATGTGACCAATTCTACATGGAGGCCAGCTCACTCACTTTTGTTCTTCGCTCCTACTGTCCCAATGTCATGCTTCATTTACACAGTAATAGCTTTTCTTGACTTTATCTGTTGACTTGACAGTCTATAATATTTCCTTTCTTAGACATAGGAAGATTGAAAACATTGAGGATTTGAAGAAAATTTGCAAAATTGCGTTGTGAAAAAGGCAGCTTTAATTTTAATTTTTACCTTAGCCAGAATAGGTGGCCACCTGATGGGCAGATATGCCTTCTCATTGCACACTGCTCAGTGTAGGTGCCCAGGCCAATCAGGATCCAGCTGGTAACCAGTACTACTTTTGGTTCTAAGTGTAGCTGTGTACAGGGGATCTGACCATAACTAACAGAGGTTATAATAAAAACAAGGCGTAGTTTCACAGTTGTCTGTGTGGCAACATGGGGGTGGGGTAGTTGTCTAATATTTGAAAGCTGAGAAGCTGGAGGTTTATAAAATTTGAAGATATCCATTATCAGTTTAAATAATTTTTTGATCATTATACATGCATAACTGATGCTCTTTTCTGGTCCTGAGGTTTTTGTGGATGATCATTTTGAAAGGGGGCTAGGATGAGAATAAAAATTAATTATGAAAATCCCTTTGAAAGACTGATTATGTTATGATTCATTAAAGACTTTTTATGCATCTTATATATTGTGTTTTTACCTTTGTGACTAGCATTCTTAAGAGCTGATTTTTACTTTGGACTTTCTAATGTGTGTCAGCTATGTCAGCTCACGGGCATGTTTTCATCTGTGCATCACGTTATATTGGGACTTGGATGGAATGCAGATCTTTTATTGGCCTAAATCTGAGTCTAATCCTCTGCATGGCTTTGGTAGAAAATCAATTTCCTCTGCTCTGTCAAGATTTTTCAGGTCAGTGCTCTTTGGAAGTTTCCCAATTCTCTTAGATTAAAATAGATTTTGTTTCTGTGCTATATACTGGTATCCTTTAGCAGGACACTGGGATCTAGAAAGTGAGAAAACAGCCTGACGAGATATCCATGACTTCTTCTATTTAGCTTGTTGACATACTGTACCTTTGGGGAGCCAAGGAGTTTATGTCCTTTCAAAGGCATCATTTGGAAAGCAATTATAAGTGACACCTGTAGGTGAGGCCCTATGCTTGACTTTAATGAGTTTTGCTTGGTCACCTGCTCACTAGGTTGCTAAAAGGGAATGGAAAAGAGAAGAATTTGTCATGCCACACTCAGTCCATTTCACTTGTATGGACTTGGAAGTGGAAGTAGGGTGACCAACTTGGACTTTCTCAGATTTAGTGCTGAAAATCCTACGTCTTGGGAACTCCCTTAGTCCAAGGCAAACCAGGATGGTTGGTCACCCTAGCAGTGAAAAGCATGGGGATGGATGGTTTGGAACTGGTGAGTACCCTGATGGGTATTTTAAGGAAGGATTTGTTATAGACACATAGCATCTTGCTGCCCAAAGATGCTAGTGGATGAGTGATTCTATTTAGATTTGACTGAAAAACAATGGAATGAGAAGAGATGGAAGTTTTTCTATCTTCTGAACCTAAGAGGATGTGTTTAGGGGATGTTTTGATAAAAACAAATATTACTATTAATGTTTATCTTTTTCCTGGACAATGAAGGATCTTTATTTAACTCCACTTATCCCTACTCCCAACTTATGTTGGTTTTACCTTATGTTTTAGTACTATAAAATTCTACAAGACATTATTTTATGCAGACATTGTTTGTTTAGATCAGAGTTCAGTAAACTTTTTCTATAGAGGGTCAGATGGTAAATATTTTAACCTCTGTGGTCCATATGGTCTCTATCACAGCTATTCAACTCCACTGTTGTAACAACAAAGCAGCCATTGATAATATAATTGTACATGCCAATGTTTCAATAAAACCTTATTTATAAAAACAGGCAGCAGACCAGATTTGACTTGCAGGCCTTAGTTTGCCAACTCCTAATTTAGATTTATCTACATATTTACTACTTTATTTTTCCTTCATTTCTTGTTACATCTCTGAGGTTCTCCCTTCATTCATTTTCAGAACAAGGATGTCTGTCTGCTCCCATCTCTGTTTTTTGACTTTGTGCTGGAAGTTCTAGCTAGTGCAGTAAGGCAATAAAAGGAAATAAAAGGCATACAGATCAGAAATAAATAAATAAATAAATAAATAAATAAATAAATAAATAAATAAATAAATCTGCCTCTATTTATAGATGATATGATTGTCCGTGTATAAATTTCCAGGAATCTACAAAATAACTCCTAGGCTAATAAGTGTGTTCAGCATGGTCGCAGGATACAAGATAAACATACAAAAATCAAGTGTGCTTCTATGTACTAGCAATGAATACATGGACACTAAAATTACAATAACATTTACAGTCACTCAAAAAAATTAGTTAGGCCTGATCGGTGTGGCTCAGTGGTTGAACATCAATCTATGATCCACGAGATCAAGGTTCGATTCCTGCTCAGGGCACATGCCCAGGTTTCAGGCTCAATCCCCAGTGGGGGGTGTGCAGGAGGCAGCCAGTCAATGATTCTCATCACTGATGTTTCTATCCCCTTTTCTCCCTCTCCCTCTCTCTGAAATCAATAAAGATGTGTGTTTGTGTGTGTGTGTGTGTGTGTGTGTAAAAGTTAGTTAGGTGTAAATCATGTCACAGGACTTGTATACTGAAAACTACACAATGCTGATGAAAGAAAGAAAGAAGATCTAAATTAATGGAGAGACATACCATGTTCCTGGATTAGAAGACACAACGTAGTAAAGATGTCAGTTTTCCCCAAAATGATATATGGGTTTAACATAATTCCTATAAAAATACCAGCAAGGTCTTTTGTAGATAAGTATATGAGTATTTTAAAATTTACATGCAACTAGACTAGCTAAAAACAATTTTTCAGAAGAATAAAGTAGGAGGAATTACTATGCCTAATTTCAAGACGTATATAACTATAGTAATCAAGACTGCGTGGTATTAGTGGATTGATAGATACATAGATCAGAACAACAGCACAGAGAACCTAGAAATAAACCCATGGAATTATACCCAATTGATTTTTGAGAAAATTACAAAAGCCATTAAATGGAGGAGGAAAGATAGCCTCTTCAAGCCATGATTCTGGATCAGTTGAACATTAGTAGGCAAAAAAAAAAAAAAGAAAAAAAAAAAGAGTCACCCTGGCTGGTTTGGCTCAGTTGGTTGGAGTGCTTTCCTGTTTACCGAAAGGTTGTGTGTTCAATTCCCAATTAGGACACATACCCAGGTTAGGTTCGATCCCCGATGGGGAGAGGGGCAACCTATTGATGTTTCTCTCTCTCCCTCTCCCTTTCTTTCTTTCTAAAATCAATTAAAAAAACACTTAAAAAAAAAAAAAGAGCCTCGAGACTTAGGATTAGGCAGGGTTCTTAGACTTGATACCAAAAATATCCATATAAGGAAAAAATAATTTAATGGATTTTACAAAATTAAAAACTTTTACTCTGAGAAAGACCTTGTTAAGAGATAAGCTGCAGAGTGGGAGAAAATATTTGCAAACCACATATTTGACAAAAAACTATCTGTAATATATAAAAAACTCAAAACTTATCAGTTAAAAGCCAAACAACTGAATTAGAAAATGGGCAGAAGACATGAGACATTTCACTGAAGAGGCTATGCAAATAACAAGCACATGAAAAGATGTTCATCATTATCCATTGGGGAAATGCAAATTAAAGCCAAATGAGATATCATTACATACCTATCAGAAAAACAAAAATAAAAAGTAGCAACATCACCAAATGCTGCAGAAAAAAGGGATATATACCTTGCTGATGGGAATGTAAGGTGATATAGCCCCTCTGGAAAAGTTTAACAGTTTGGTAAAAACACTAAATATGCATCTACCGTATGTGACCCAGCAGTTGCACTCCTGGGCATTTATCCTAGAGAAATGAAGATCTGTGTTCACACAAAAACCTGTACATGAATGTTTATAGCAGCTTTATTCATAATAGCCTATAACTGGAAATGATACAGATGTCCTTCAGTGGGTGAATGGTTAAACAAACTGGTTCATCCATGCCATGGAATACTTTACTACTGAGCAATAGAAAGGAATGAACTATCGATGCACACAATAACCTGAATGACTCTCCAGAGAATAATGCTGATTGAAAAAGCCAATCCTGCATGGTTACATACTATATGATTCCATTTATATAACATTCTTTAAATGACAAAATTATAGACATGGAGAACAGATTAGTAGTTTCCAGGGTTGAGGAGGCAGGGGTGGGAGGGAAGTGATTGGCTATAAAAAGGCAGCTTGAAGGATCCTTGTGGTGATGGAAATGTTCTCTGTCTTGACTGTATCAAAGTCAGTATCCTTGTGATATTGCACAATAGTTTTGCAAGATATTGTCATTAGTGTGGGGGAAACTGGGTAAAGGTTACACAGGATCTCTTTGTATCATTTCATACAACTGTATGTCAATCTACAATGATCTCAAAATAAAGTTTAATTTTAAAAAATTATTTAAGGAAAACAGGACCTAAAGGGAACAGAGTCAGAAGAATCATAAATACTAAATAAGGTAGAACTTTTATATTTGGTGATGTTCTCAGGTCCTGGCCCAGTTTTGTTCTGAAATGGAGCTATGTGGGTCCATAAGAGTCCCTGTATGAAGGTGTATGATTGACTTTCCCCCTCAAGTTCTAATTTGGGGTGCTATTCACTGTATGCCCTTTGAGTGCCTTTTGCCTCTGGTTTTCTGTTAGACACAAACTGGTTTCTTAATTTCAGTTACAAGGTCATTTCCAAGCTCCATTAACTTTTATGATCTTGTTTCTGTGATGGGTCCTCACCTAAGGGCCAGAGTATCTGGACACTGACTTATTTTTTCCAAGTGATTTTTCTGTTTGCTGATGTGCTAGACTTCTAGTTGTCCCTAGATATTTATCTCCTTCTATTCTTTTGCAGTAGAAACTCCAGTTTTGAGTTGGGCTCATGGCGTCCCAGAGTAAAGGTTCCATTGCTCAGAATTCATTGTAACTAAGTGTGGATATGTGACCAACTACAAACCTTCTATTTTGATTAAGCCACAAATTAAATGGAGCTATCAATTTACTTTAACAAACACTTAGTGAACAGGTAATATCAAATACTTTATATAAATATAGTGTGTGATGGATTGATTGTGTACCCCTCCCAAAAGATATTGAAGTCCTAACCCCTAGAACCTTGGAATGTGACCTTATTTGGAAATGGGGCCTTTGCAGATGTAAATCAAATTAAAATGAAGTCATATTGGAGTGTGCCCTAATCCAATATGACTGGTGTCCTTATAAGAAGGTGGTCATTTGAAGACACAGATACACAGGGATAATGCTATGTGAAGATAAAGATGGGAGTGATGCATTTACAAGCCAAGGAACTTAGGGCTACTAGAAGTTGGGAAAGAGTCATGGAACAGATTTTCTCTCAGAGCCCTTGGAAGGAACCAACTCTGCTGATACCTTGATTTTGGATTTCCAGCCTCCAGAACTGTGAGGCAATATATTTCTATTGTTTTAAGGCACAAATTGGTGCTAGTTTGTCATGGCAGCCTTAGGTAAACCAGTATACAGTGTTTTGTTTTGTTTTTAAAAAATATATCTTTATTGATTTCAGAGAGAGGAAGGGAGAGGGAGAGAGAGAGATAGAAACATCAGTGATGAGAGAGTCATTGATCAGCTGCAGCTTGCAACCCGGGCATGTGCCCCGACTGGGAATTGAACCCTGATCTCCTGGATCCTAGGTTGACGCTCAACTGCTGAGCGACGCCAGGCTGGGCTATTTTTTTTTTTTTTAGTGTGTTTTAAAACTTCTTTTTGAGGTATTTTAAAAATGGGTTGGGGCATGAACAGGCTTTTGAATTTGAGTCCTGAGACATTTGGACTAAATATGCTTTCTTTTTCCTGGAAAATATCACTGTACCAAACATAGACATTCCTCATTGCGCCAAAGTCCTTCCAACTTCCTTATGTTTTTATTGCTGATTTGATGTGCTTGAATGCCAGCCAAAGTATAAGGTAAATGGTAGATGGGAGGACTGGGTGGTTTCCATGGAGACTTCTTGCAGTTCATCAGTTGTCAGGGAAACATTTCGTTTCAATTTGTGGGATCTGCCAACTTGAGTGGCTCTTGGAAGAGGATATGGTTAAACCTCTTCAAGATACTAATAACAAATTCAGAGCAGAGCTTTTTAAGATTGCTTTAAAGTTATAGTAGGCTTTTCTGTAGGAGGGATATTAAATAGTCCTCTGCCTGAGGTGATCAAACTACCCATTTGTTCACATACAGAAAATGTTGATTTTGAGATTTAGGGGAGGAAAACTGAGGTTCAAAGAAAGCCCAAAGCTGGAGAGCTGGTGTCAGGTGCCATATGACTGTAGTCCATGATCTTTAGCATGCCCTATATAGTATGAGAGGTTGAAAAGGCCTGCTGCAATATTGTAATTTATAAGAAAAAATGTATTTGGCCATTCAGATGACTGACTATCTATCTATCTATCTATCTATCTATCTATCTATCTATCTATCTATCATCTATCTATCTATCTATCTATCTATCTATCTATCTATCATCTATCATCTATCTATCTCTATCTATCTATCTATCTATCTATCTATCTATCTATCTATCTATCTATCTATCATCTATCTATCATCTATCTACCTACCTACCTATCTATCTATCTATCTATCATCATCATCATCATCATCATCATCATCATCATCTATCTATCATCTGTCATCTATCATCTATCATCTATCATCTATCTATGTCACGTATATTTGGTTTTGGTCCATGGCTCACAGCTCCAAAACCCTCGGAATTTCCTAAGTGTTGAGAGTGATAAAGGTGTCTTTTGTTATATTAATGAGATGGCTTTTGGAAAGCACCTGAGGATGGAGGCTGATTGCCAGTAGAGCCAAACATTGAAAGTTTTAGTCCCACCCCTACCTCTGGGGAGGGGAGAGGGACTGGAGATGGAGTTCAGTCATCAATGGTTAATGAATTAATCAATTGTGCCTGTGTAATGAAGCCTCTATAAAAAAACAACAACAAAAGGACTGGGTTTGGAGAGCTTCCAGTTGGTGACCGTGTGGAGGTGCTGAGAGAGTGGTGCCGTGGACATAGAAACTCCGTGCCCTTTTTCCACATCTTACCCTGTGCATCTGTCCCATCTGGCTGTTCCTGAGTTATATCCTTTTATAATAAAATGTTTCTCTGAGTTCTGTGAGCCGCTCTAGCAAATTAATTGAACCTGAGGAGGAGATTGTGGGACTCTCTGATTTATAGCCAGTTGTTCAGAAGCCCAGGTAAACAGCGTGGGCTTGTGACTGGTATCTGAAGTGGGGGTGGGGGGCATTCTTGTAGGAGTGAGTCCTCAACCTGTGGAATCTGATGCTCTCTCTGGGTAGATAGTGTCAGAATTGAGTTGAATTCTCAAACACCTTGTTGGTGTGTGGAAATACCCTCCCCCTCCTTGAAATTGGGTCTCAGATAACTTTTTACGAGCCCTGTACGAAACTGTTTACAGGCTACAGAGTTGGCAGACTTAGCACTGTACATTTATTGCTTCTAGTTATTCTAGTTAGCAATTGTTGAATCAGTGGCTGGCATTGGTTGATGGTTAATGGAAATGGTGGAGAGCACAGATTCTAGATATAAGCAGTTCTAATAAAGGGGAACCCTTAGGGTTATCTCTATTATGACAGCTTCCCCATTGTGCTGTTTCTTAAACAGGTATGGTAGACTGCAAATTTCTCCCAATACTTTGCAATTCTTTCCATCAAGAGGTGGATGGAGTCTTTGTCTCCATCCTTAGAGTCTTGGCTGGCCTTGTAACTTGGTTTGACCATAGAATACAGTAGAAGTGACCTTGTGCAAGTTTTGAGCCTAGGCCTGAAGAAGCATTTCAGCTTTAGTTCTTACTGCTTTGGGAACTCTGCCACCACATGAAAAGGCCCAGGCTCACCCGCTGGAGGATGAGAGGCCTCCATGGAGAGGAGAATGGAGGCACCTTGTCGACCCAGGAGCTGCCTGTGGAAGCCTAAGTGAGCCTCACCTGAGATCAGTGTAATTGTCCAGCTAGCGCAGCCCAAATCACTGACCCCCAGAATCATGAACTAAATAAAAGGTACTGAAGTTTTGGGGTAGTTCGTTATGCAACAATAGATCATTTTGTTTTTAATCCTCATCTGAGGGTATTTTTTCCATTGATTTTCAGAGTGAGTGGAAGGGAGGGGGGAGAGGGAGAGAGGAGAGGGAGAGAGAGAAATCTCGATGTGAGGGAGACACATTGATTGGTTGCCTCCTGAATGTGCCCTGACTGGGGCTGGGGGCTGAACCTGCAACCCAGTTACGTGCCCTTGACAGGAATCCAACCCGTGACCCTTCAGTGCGAGAGCGGACACTCTAACTACTAAGCCATGCCGGCCAGGGCACAGCAGCAGTAGATGATTTGATACAGCCAAGTTTGGATGTTTTGGATCAATCAAGGCTCACCTTTCACCTGTCCTCTGTAACACCCAAGATTCTTACTAACATGATCCTGTTAACAGAAATTACCTGTGGGTAATTTAAGCAGAAAAGGAATTTATTGGCAAGATATCGATTAGCTGAATCTTTCTCTAGGAAAGCTGGAGAAAAGGCTTGAAAAATGTACAGCACTACCAGAACTACAGCCATATTCTACATACCACAGAGCTGATCTGGCAAGGAGGCTGGCACTGTATAGCTCCTGAATAGTGGGTGCCTGTGGCTACACTACACATTGCTTGCACTGGATGTCGGGTGTGGTGTTTGGCAACCCTGTTGTCCCTTGGAACTAGTGTTGCTGCTGTTCCCGGAAAACTATGATCTACTTTTCCTGCTGCTTCACATCACTTGTTACTGCTTCAAATGCCTGTGCAGTGTGTCTGGCCAGGCTTAAGTCCTGTGCCCATACCCTGATTGAGAAGAAGTCAGAGAAGTAAGTGACATTTTTAGCTTATTTAGCTGAGGGCAGGTGGAAGTTTTCATAAACATTGACAGGGGAGTTTGATGCTGGGTAGCCAAAAGAAAGATGCCAAGCTTTCATTAGTTTCTGTTCTGGACTCTGGTTAGCTCAGTTGGTTACAGCACAGTTATGATGAAGCCAGCATTGTGGTTTGTTCCTTGGTTCTGTTGAGAGAAAATAGCTCTGAGACTGTACCCTTTACACCTGCTCCCTCTCTCACAGATGTGTGCCCATGGCCATTTGGAAGGCCAGGAAATAGTGCATCCTAATTTGCATGTGTCGTTTGCCAAGGTACAAACAGTATGTGTCTTTCAGTTGGTGGACCCAAAGAACCTCTGTTTACTGCCATAGTGTGCCACTTAAGATAACTGAATGAATGGTAGCTTAGTGAATATAAGGGATTGCCTATTTGCACAGTGAATTTGGTTCATGTTGACATTTATAAATATAAATTGTTGGGTAGCAAGGTCTTTTAATTCAGGCAGTTTCTCATTTTCCAGAATTTCTCTAATAACCTTTCTAAACCCTGAAGTGCCTATCTGCAAAGCCATTCATGGAGGATTAGTTTAAATATTAGAAATAATACATAAAAGAGAAAAACGTAATGCCTGGAGAGTGTACTGTAGATATTTGAGGAATGTTGACCCTTTTTCTCAGACTTCCTAGATAACACACACTCCAATCAGATTGTCTTATCTCAGGCTGCTATAACAAAATACCATAAACGGAGTGGCTTATAAACAACAGAAATGTATTTCTCATAGTTCTAGAAGCTGCAAGTCCAAGATCAGGGTGTTATAACAGTTGGGTGCTGGTGATCGTCCTCTTCTGGGTTGCAGACTGTCACCTTCTTGCTGTGTTCTCACATTGTGGAGAGCAGAGACAGAAAGCAAGCTCTCTAGTGACTTTATAAGGGTACAAATCTCATTCATGAGGCCTTCCAAAGGCCCTGTTAGCTAATACTATCACATTGGGGGGAGATTGGTTTCAACCTATGAATTTAGGGGGAGGACACAAACATTCAGGCCGTAGATTATAAACCCTTTGAGGGCAGTGGCTGTTCCTTGTCAAATATCTCTAAGTTGTCAAATCTATAGGCATGGCTCGTGAGAGCGGACTGTACTTTGGATAGAGTGTCTTAGGAGAAATCGGGACCTAGGTCTCTGCTCATCCATTGTGAGAGGGCCCCCCCGTGGGATGACTGGATTGTATCAGGTTAGGCAATGAAAAGTCTATGCAGGCCGATGGAACAGTGTCTACAGGTGAGTCAAGGTAGGAGATAGATCTGTCCAGCTGGGTCTTAGGGATGTCCCTCCTGGCAAGCACAGCTCAGTGGCGGGAGAAAGTTCAGGGCGTTAGGTATCAGGGAAGTATCAGTGGGTACCTGCCGGTGCAGGTCAAGGACAGACATGCGAGAGCAAGGCCAAGTCTAGTGATGGGTATCTGTTAAGCTAGAGATGGAAGAAGATGGACATTTGTAGCTGGGGAATAGAAAGGGAATTTGCTTGTGGAAAGAGGTCAGGATGGACTTGGGGCTGGGTTCTGGCTGATTGGGCTGAAGCCCCTTAAATCCATCTGCTTTTGCCATGATGATGCAGGGAACTGAGTGTGTGGTTGTCTTGAGGTCCTGCTGTGGAGAGAATGGTCACAAACAGGGAGGGGCCCGTCTCCAGCTTCAGTGACCTGCAGTAGCCCACTTTGAGGGGTTCAGGCTCCTCAGAGGGAGGCTGCCACAGTGTCATGGAGGCGAGAGGAGCACTCGTTTCAACAATTGGATAGGGTCTTCTCTAGGAATTTGACAGAGAAACCCAAATAATGAAGTCAGATTGTGTACCCCATCAAAAACTATTTTTATTCTGAGTTTAACTATGTTGGAGGGTCCCAGTCTGTCTGGGTTTAGGCTGGAGAGTGAGAACTCCCATGTGATCTGAGACTGAACTTCCATTTGTTCCCTCTGACAGCATTTCGGGGATCTGTATGTAACACACAAATGCTCCACTTGCATGAGATGTCCTGCCTTTCTCTATTCCTCTCACTAAGGTACTGGTTTCTTTTAAAAAGAAATGTATGTATGAGTGTGTGTGTGCACGCACCCATGCGTGTGTATAAAATAAAAGATATAAAATATAGAATGGACTGAAATCAACAAGCTTATAAAAATACCAGATAACCCCAACCTATAGTTTTATTTTTGAAAAGCACTAAAAACATTGACAAATAAATTGTCTGAAAAGTGAATCCTTTGGCTACTGAGATAAGTCTGAGTTGCCAGAACCAGTAAAAGCTTTATGTAATAATCTTGGCAGTGCATTTGTGTTCATCTGAGATTTCGCTGCCTCCAGCTGTACAAAACTCTGTGATACGCAGAGCCTAGAAACCTGGGCCAGAATCCTAAAATTAATTTTCTTTTGTAATCTGAGCTGTAATTGCATTTTAATTTAGGTCTGGTGTTAAGGCTAGTTTATGTGCATTTCCTTCATCTTACCAATTCTTGGCATTTAAGTCAGTGCTTAGCACATAGTAAGCCCTCAGTAAATGTTCTTACTGTTGATTCTACTGTTCTTTCTCCCTAAACTGTTTGCCTATATCACAGTGACTATTTTCTCATGGTGGGGAGGATGCTTCCTTTGTCCTCGGTGGTTCACACCCATTACAATCTTCCCCTCTCCTCACCCTTGAGTTGTTAGATCCCTCTTTCTCCACAGGCAGGTGCCAGCCCTGATGAACTCCTCACCCTCAGATGTGTGCTGCACATGTGCAGCCGGCTGGGCAGCTTGAAAAGCTGTGGCATTGGCTTGCCAAAGAAGGCCTACTTTAGCCTGGCTGGGCGTCGCTCAACGGTTGAGCATTGATCTATGATCCAGGAGGTCGTGGTTCGATCCCCGGTCAGGATACATGCCCAGATTGCGGGGTCGATCCCCAGTTGGGGCGTGCGGGAGGCAGCCGATCAATGACTCTCTCATCACTGATGTTTCTCTCTCTCTCTCCCTTCTTCTCTTTGAAATCAATAAAGACATATTTTTTTTTTTTTAAAAAAAGGGCCTACTTTACAAAAATCATAATAAGAAATCATTGTCATCAAATGCCATCACTACCTATAGTCCTTCCTCATTCCAGAAGACAGTCTAGGAGTATGATACAAACTGTAGAATCACTCTCACAAGCCTACATATGCTAATCCATTGTGCAAAAATCAAATCAGCTAGCCGAGTGTAGAATTTCTTTGAATTCTTTGAATTTAAGTATGTATTAGCACTAACTAGTGTGGGGTTCCGGGTTCGATTCTGGCCAAGGGCACGTATCTCGGTTGCAGGCGATCTCTGAGGGGCATGTGCAGGAGGCAACCAATCAATGTCTCTCTCCCTCTCTCTCTCTCTCTCTCTCTCTCTCTCTCTCCCCCTTCCATTCTCTGAAAAGCAATGGATAAAACATCCTCAGGTGAGGATTAAAAAAAAAAAAGAATGTATAATTTCTTATTCAACTCCTTAAGATATTTCTGTGTTTTAATACAAAAATGTTCCCCTTCCCACACACAAAAAAGCTAAGTAAATTCAAAGTTCAGGGAGGATATGTTGTATTTCTCTTTGGCTTTGCTTGGTATCATGTGATTACGAGATGACTTACCTGAACTCACCTGAGGTTCTTGCTGTTCTGGGATCAGGTATTGTCTCTGATTCTTAAAAGTTTAAAAAAATTCTTTTGAACAGGTCAATATATTCACATAAGTCACAATTCAAAGGTATAAAACAGCATGCATAGGGATTTTCTTAGTGCACTGAAGAGTTAAAACTCAGTAGGCATATTTAATTTATTCTGAAAGCCTTCCTAGTGGAAATCAATGGGATGGGTGCTGTGGGGGATGCAAGGGTGATTTGAAAAATGCAGCACTAGCTTTCAAGAAACTTATACTTACAGCCTTGAAGGGGAATGTAGCAGGTAGTCTGGGAACCACAATACAAAGTAGAAGTGGTAAGTGCCAGAGGTAGAGGTTAAAACCATAGTTTTGGGTTTCACCCAATAGAATTCCTCTTTATAGAATTTTTGGATCCAGGAAAAGGCTTGTATTCTATCTAGTCTGATTGCTTCATTCCAGTGTATGAACCTTGAGACCAGGGGAGGCCAGGTGCCTTCCCCATGGTCACCCAGATAAACAGTGTTACCTTTGACGAAGATAGCTAGTTTCTATAAAGCAAACTGCTGCCTTGTTCTGTGTTAGAGGAAAGAGCGATGTGTTTGTGTGTGATGTGTGAAGTCTGGGCTTGGTGAGTGAGGACCACTGCAGTTTTGTCCATCCTGGTGCTTTATTTTGAAATTGCTCATAGAGCAGGTGGGAGGGGAATGGTTTTGGGGTCCATCTATAATGTTTCTTGCAGACACGGGGTTAGGCTTTGTCTCTTACTCTTCACAGTTTTTCTAAATTCATTTAAAAATAGATAATCCATCCACGTGATTCAGAATTCAAAAAGTACAGCATGAAATGCAGTAAACGTTTCCCTCCTCCTGTGCCCTAGCCAGCCTGTACCCTGCCCTGGAGGCAGCCAGCAGTCAGATTTGTTAGCTTCAACTTCCAGAGACAGTGTGTGAATATGTAAGTAACTGTATCTGTGTTCAGCCTCCTTTAAAAATAATACCATACCTACTATTGTGCACCTTGCTTTTTTCTTTTCAACAGTTTAACCTGATGATCTGTCTACATCATTACTCAAAGAGCTTCTTCATTTCTTTTTAGTTGGTGGTCTTTGTGGCAAACAACTGAATCCATTCTAGATGGTTAAGCTGAAAAGGGATTAGGTTTTTGGTAACTCATGGAATCGTTTGGAGGGCTGGAGGAACAGGCCCGCATCTGTTTCCAGAAACAAAGCTCTAAGCCATGTGTAGTACTAATATGGAGTGGAAGCCAGCTGTGTTCCTGCCTGCACTGAGCCACAGACAGCAGGGATATGACTTGATTGTAACTGCGTCCACTGCCATCCTGAGCCAGGGAGGTGCCCTCGCAGCTACCACAGCTTCCCACCTGCAAAACTGGAAGTTCTGAGCAGAGCCTCTTTCCTTACATTTCTCTCTTTTAAAGCAAGTCTTGTGTGGATCTGTCTGATCAGTGGAGGCTTGGTCACAGGTTTGCGGTTTAGCTGCAAAGGAGCCTAGGAACTTGATTCTCGGCTTTCAAGCTGAGAAATTTCTTTAGAGAAAAGCTTTTCAAAAGATGATGGGCAATTATAGATATGACAGATGTCCATTAGAGCTACCTGGAATTCTGTTGCGTGGATGAAGCACAGTTGATTAATATTTTAGGTGATGGACCTCTAGGTGTTTTCCAATCGGTATCTAAGATTATATGTATTGAATGACCTTGTACAATATGTCATCTTGCTAGGCTAAAATGGAATATAAAGTTCCTAGAGGTAGAATTGCTAGATCGAGGTTGATTGTAATTCTTTGGATATTGCCTAGATGTTACACAGATATGTGCTTCCACTAGCAGTGTACAAGTTCCTGATTTTTTGCCCTGTTCAGATTCCATCTGAGCCAGAGTGGCAAGCCTGGTGCTACCGGGGTGAATTTGGGGCCTTGGGCCAAGAATACTGACAAACCAGGTCTGGGCCATAGCCTCTGCCAATATGGCCTGTATTTTGCACCTGGGCTGGATATGGCCTATAATTTATTATAGGCTCTCTATCCCTAAATTAAATGGCACCATGGGGGATCTGAAAGATAACGTAGCTTCCAAAATGAATTTGCAACTTGGGAGTCGCTTACATGTTGGGAGATCTTGGATCATTATGCGTTCACAAATGCAGAAGGATGTTTTCAAAGAATGGTTATGAAGATTTATAACACCCTTTCCCTTTAAAAATAAAACGCAAGTAAGTGTAATAAGCCAGATGGGGAAAGACAAATGCTGCATGGCATCTCACTTATATGTGGAATCTAAGAAAGAAAGAAAAGAAAAGAGAAAAAAAGTCAAACTTATAGAAACAACAGAATGGTGGTTGCCAGAGGAGAGGATGGTAAAAAGGTACAAACTTACAGTTGTAAGATGGATAAGTTGCAGGGGTCTAATATGTAACATGGCGACTGTAGTTGATTATATTGTATTGTATAATGGAAATTTGCTAAGAGAGTAGAATTTAAGTGTTCTGACCAAAAAACAACCCCCCCCAAAACAAACCCCCATAGAAACAAAAAACAAAACCCCAGAAAACAAAACAGAACCCCACAAAAAGGTAAATATGTGAGGTGATGAATGTGTTAATTAACTGAATGGTGAGAATCCTTTCACAATGTGTACATAGAACAAATCATCACTTTGTAAACTTTAAATACATGACAATTTTATTTGTCAATTATACCTTAAAGCTGAAAAAAAGCAAAACCTTTTTAGCATGTGAATTTTTGCATAGATTTTGTTCATATCTGAGATATAGCATCCAATTGCTCCAATTGATTGCTGTGGAAGTTTATTGTATTGTAGGAAGCCCTTGTTCAAAAACTTCTGAAAATTTTAAACAAATGTATAAATGGGAGAGCAAATACATGTGTACTCTTTTCTTCTAATGGGAATGTTCACTCTTTAAGTTGGTATTTACTTAGTGTAGGTGATTATTTCAAGAAAATACCCTTTCTGCACAGCTACTGTGGGTATCTGCAAAGATATAAAGTATAGCTCAGGGAGGCAGTATGTTGTATGCAGGGCTTGGTAGCCCTTCCTGTAAAGAGCCCAATAGTAAATAATTTAGGCTTTGTAGGCCAAGAGGCAAATTTGAGGGTATTATACAAATACTTATATAATAAGAGAGAAAATAAACTTCCATACACTTTTTGTTGACTAAATTAAAAATATCATAATAATTGAATACATTTTTTTATAATACGGGTCTGCTAGTAGGAAGCATGGACTTCTTGGTTTTGAGATAACATTTTACCTAATGGGATTCAAAGTTAGTGTTCCCTATCATCAAATTGATTGCAAATGTTCATCTGTAAAAACCATTCTTAGCACATGGGACATACAAAACCAGGGAGTGGGCCAGATTTGGCCCATGAACAGTAGTTTTCCAACCACTGATGTAATGGAAAGACTGTGAGCTTTGCATCCAGGCACACGTAGGTTTGAGTACTGGCTGTGAATTTGTGACCTTGAACATATCACTTAACTTTGAGTTGTGGCATTTATTAGTGCATAAACTGGAGGTAATATCACCTACCTCTTGGAATAAATACCATCCCCATCTTTGTTGTGATTTTGCCTTAGGATTCCAGTTTTGTATATGCTGATGTAATTTAGCTAGACTGACTTAGAATTTGTATTTAACAGATTCAAAAGCTAATTTTTTAGGGGATAGAATATTCATGTGGTCTCAAATAACTATGTGGAAACATATTTTTGCAATGGAAAGATCTGGCAGTCACCACCTTGACCAAATGGCCAAGCTTGGCAATCAGTGGTGGAATGTTCTAACAATATGTGCCCCTCACTGATGGGAATTTCTTACTATATCACAGTATCGCCTGTGTGGTGTTCTTGCCAGAAATGTTTGACTTGAATGTTACCACAAGGAAACAGATCCAAAATGTGGAATGTTCTGCAGGACAACTGGCTTGAACTCTTGAAAGGATTCAGTGTCATGAAGAACCAAGGGGAATTGCTCTAGACTAGGGGAGGACTAAGGAGACATAACAAAAAAAGTAATGCATAAACATTAAATCTTGGATTGGAAAAGGAAAATCCAGTTCTATAGTCCATTTTTAGGATAACTGAGGAAATGAATGGGCCATGTGTTGTATGATAATATTAGTGTTGATTTGCTGAGGTGTGGTGATGATGGTGTAGGAGAATATCCCTGTTCCTGGGAGGTAAGTAATAAAGTATTTAGGGGAGGGGAGGGGGAGGGAAGGAAGGGGAAAGAAGAGAGAGAGAAGAATACTTTTTGTTCAGCACTGCGCTGCTCATTTCCTACCATAGCTCTGAGCACAATGCTTTCCATGGGAGGTGTTCCAAACAGTTAATTTTTAAATTTTTATTATTATTTTGGACCTAATATTCTTTACTATACAATTAATTTTTTGTTTTAATCCTCACCCGAGGATAATTTTTCCATTGCTTTTCAGAGAGAGTGGAAAGGGGGGGAGAGAGAAACATCAATGTGAGAGACACATCGATTGGTTGCCTCTTGCACTCACCCCAACTGGGGCCGGGGATCAAGCCTGGAACTGAGGTATGTTCCCTTGTTTGGAATCGAACCCAGGACCCTTCAGTCCGCAGGCCGACACTCTAACCACCTAGTAAAACTGGCTAGGGCCACAATTAATTTTGAATTGTTCAAAAATTACACATTTTTCAAGGCATTATCTTCTTATTTTCCTTCACTTTTCAGTGGCAACATCATCAGAAACTTTTCTGCTGAATGTTGTTATTCCCACTGATTCCAAACTGCCAGAGAGATAGGTTTTTTAAAATTTAGTTTTATTTACATAATTAGTATATGCCCATTATAGAAAAATTAGAATATTACAATGCATATGTATACATAAAAAGTTAAAGCACTGGAAATACCAGAATTCAGTGATAACTGCCATTAATATATTGGTTTAAAATTCCTCACAAAACATTTTAAATTAATACTTTCAGGTATTAGTAGGCTTCTCTGTCTGAAATTACACCTAAGCACCGAATGAATGTCTGTTCTCTCTTTAACAGTGTGGTGGTTTGGCTTAGGCATATACTATAGTACCTAATATTGGGTAATTGGATATGGAGGTTCATATTTTCTTGCGTAGCCCACCCAGATCCCTCTGGACTTAAAGTCCCTCTTGATTTTTAGAATTTATAAATGAACAGGAAAGGAAAACTCAGGATAGTTGACGTGGCTCTTCAGCTATTTCCTGAGAGGCTGAGGTACAATTTGTAAGAATGTGCTTCAAATTCTCCTATATATTTCTGTTGTGGAGGGTGTCTACTTGAGGGCTGACATCCCCTGGGGGTATGCTGAGTAGAAAGAGGCTCGGAGGAAGAAGCCTGCTGTGCATCTCTGGAGTGCTGAGAGGCTGGAGCAACAATGAGGGTTCTGGGCAACGAGGCAGAGGGCCAGAATAAAGAAAGCATGGCTTTCATGTTTTGACCCTAACCAGTCCCTCCTAGCTGAGAAAGGAGGGAACAAAGAAGTTAATATTCTGTTATATTCTTGCAGGAACTCTTATGGCTATATAGTATGAGATGACTAAAGCTAATTTAGCAGCCACTTGTAAAAGTAATTATAAGATGAGAGAAAGAACAATTTTGGTACTACAGGCTGTGAAAACTAATTCAACAAACATTCATTGAACAAATGATTTATAGCAAGCACCATAAAGTATGAGTCTTGGGGGATACAAATGATAAAAATATACTCTAGCTTTGTGTTGGGCATTTGGTGGGCATGGGGAGAATATGAGGTACAGTGGAAACAATGACCAAAATACTGATTTTGCTATATTACAAGGATAGTGATGTGGTAGAAAGCTAGTGAAAAGGATTATGGGAATGCAGAAGAGATGCCATATGGAATTGACTAAGGTTTCCAAGATAAGATTGGTCTTGAGGTGATTTGAAGGATGAGCCTAATTGGTAAAGAAGTTGGGAGACATCCAGCTTCCAGGCAGGGGGCACACCAGGTGCCCAGAGGCTCTTGTGGCTCTCGTGTTGAGAGATGATTGGTATGTGGAGTGGCTGAAGCCTTAGATGCAGGGTGGAGAGGAGACAGACATGGGGTTGTTGGAAAGGTAGTTTGGGCCAGATGGGAGGGCTTCAAAAGCTATATTCAGGAGTCTGGGTTTTACAGGAAAGGGAGGGAACAAGGAGCCCTGGAAGCCTGTTTGAGTTGGGGGGTAATCTTGTTATAAGTCATCATGGAGGGAATGTGCAGGATGGTGTGGGAAGTTGCACAGTGTGGGGGCAGGACTTGAAGCAGTTGATGTGTGAGCAAAGAATCTGAACTTAGCCCAGCCGGGCGTGGCTCAGTGGTTGAGCATTGACCTAGGATCCAGGAGATCGCGGTTCAATTCCCGGTCAGGGCACATGCCTGGGTTGTGGGCTCGGTCCCCAGTCGGGGGCGTGCAGGAGGCAGCCGATCAATGACTCATCATTAATATTTCTCTCTCTCTCTCCCTCTCCCTTCCTCTCTCTGAAATTAATAAAGGTATATATTAAAAAAAAAAAAAAAGAATCTGAACTTAGGTGTGGTGGAGAGAGAATAGAAAAGAGGGGGCCACTGTTGAATTCTTCCAACCCCTCCCACCAAGACTTTTTAAGTTTTTAAATCTAAGGAAGTCTTTAAAAATACTTGAAAGAGAGAAGCTTATTCAAACCTTTGAACAGTTCTGAAAACTTACTACATTCCAGCTTGGAAAAAAAGAATTATTTCAGGCAAACTGGAGTGGGTGTGGACTGATTACTCAGCACAGTCACTTAATCTTTCAGAATTCGGTAGGAGGGAAGCAATATTAGTGGCCTTCAATCTTCTTCCGAAATTTTGTCCAGGTTCTCAAATGGTGGGTGAATTTTTCTGATTCATATCCAGCACCCCGGCAATTTTGTGTGCATCTGTAAGCTGTAAGGGAGTTGATTTCATCCATTTCTTTTTTTTCTCCTCTCTTGCCTTTCCACCTGAGAAAACAAACACCAGTCCATAGGTTCTTGTTCTGTATTGGAAATTTGCATGTGTAATCTAAGACGGATCCTGCTGAGTGTTACAGGTTTGGAGTTTAGACTAAAGAAGCGTGGAATCTTTTCATTTTTTTTCCCTTTATTTTGAGAAAAGCTTGGAAACTTGGACTGTTTGAAGGGGCAGTTATATAAAATATCTCCTGCTAACCAAATATCTGAGATAAAGCACCACTTTATTTTCTTTAGATTGTGTTAAAACATTTCTACCCACAATTTCGAGCTTTTCCATGGAGAATTTAGACTTAGAACATTTTGAACCTCAGTAAACTAACAAACAAACAAAAAATCCTTACAAAATTAACTTGCTTTTGGGATTGAGAAGCCTCTGACTTACAAGTTTCCACATTTAAGTTCCAAAGGCTTATCACTGGTTTATCTTCCTATGGCTTGAATATTCCAGAAGGTTCTTGGCATGTCTCCTGGAGGTTTGATGTACAAAGTGACCTATGGGCTCACTTCACTTATGTTCTTATTACATCACAGTTCCACTTATTCTACGTTGGCTACAAAGCAGTGATTCTAGTGGTATATAGGCCCAAAGGGCAGATTCCAAGGTAAGTACGGTGGTTTACTAATATCAGATTCAGTTGCTACTCTCAAAATTCCATAGTGAATGTTTTAGCAGCAATTTCAGTTACCTTTAGTTAAGAGCTTTCAGTTCTTTGTGGTAGTTATGGTAAAGGAATAACTGAGAGTTAACAATAATAAATTAATAGTGACTGAAATATAGTTAAGTTGTTCACATACCAAGGATTTCAATTTCTTAATATTAGGGATTATTCTGCAAGACAACTATATTGATGTTGGAATTACATTAATGTAGTTGGTGGTTTTTTGGGTTTTTTTATGTACAGGCAAACCTGTACCTGAAAATGTATAATTTATTCACAATAAGGGATTGTATTGTAAAACTCTGTTAGTTTTTATTTGTGAGGGTTGGTTCTTTCACTTGATTGAGAATTTTTTTTACTATATCCTGGGTGCCTATCCTTGTGCTCAGAGATGAATGGAAGTTACCCCTTATCCTTGGAATCAAGACATTTTAATGGTAGGCAAAGATAAAAATATAATTTTAATATAATGCGATAAGTGTTGAGATAGACATTAAAAGCTTGAATATGGAGAATTTCAAATGTATACAAAGGTACAGAGTAGGAGAATGAAACCAGCATGAACCCATCATCCAGCTTCAATAGTTCTCAACTCTTGGTCAGGCTTATTTCACCCATACTCCCCGCTTACTCCCTTCCCCCCTTTTATTTGAAAGCAAGTCTAAGACAGTGTATCATGTGAGTGATGTTTTTGAACATTTGAATAGTCAGAGAATACACTGGAAAATAAACCATACCTGGGGGCTTGGGAAGGAGCAACAGAGAAGAAGTAACATTGGAGTTAAATCTAGTGGGGAGGGAGGAGGTTCCAGTTTCAGGTGAATGGGATTGAACCCAACAATTATTGAATATTGCTAAGTATTGTATTAGGTTCATTTAGTATATTATTTATTTATTTATTTTTCCTTACAGTAGTCTTAGGAGGTAGGGAATATTTCTACTTTACATATGAAGAAATTAGGTTTCAGGCAGATTAAAGTAACTTGCCCAAAGTAATAAAACTAAATTAGTGTCTTCATTGAAAACCCACCTTGATTTTAAGGCTATTTATTTATTTTATTTTTAAATCCTCACCCAAGGATATGTTTTTTTGTTTGTTTTTTTATTGATTTGAGAGAGGGAGAGACAAACATCTATGTGAGGGAGAAACATTGATTGGTTGCCTCCCATACTCTTCCCAACCAGGGATTGAATCCGAAACCTGGGTATGTGCCCTGACTGGAAATCGAACCTGCCACCTTTTGGTGTACGGGTTGATGCTTCAACCAACTGAGCCGCACCAGCCAGGGCTTTAAGGCTACTTAGTTTCCCATTTTCTGTAGCACTTGCACTAGATCCAGAGATGTAAAAGGGCAAGATGTGTTTGGACAGTGGGAGAAGTCGAATGCAGCTACAGAACTGTGTGCATGTGTATGTGTGTGTGTCCGGAGACGAAACTAGAAAAGCTGCTCAGAGCCAGGTTGTGAAGGGGCTTTAATGGCATACTAAGGATACAAGATTTTTTCCTGAGAGTGGTGGGGATCCAGGGTGAGATGTCTTTAGGCATGAAAGCAGTATTGCTAAATGAAAAAAAGGTGCAAAATAGTATGTGGTATTCTATTTGTATAGAGTATTGAATAAACAGCAGGGAAAACACAAGTGTGTGCTATATATATGCATAGGACATTTCTAGAAGAATATATATTGTTTTCCCCTGCGGCATAGAAAGTACGGGGTGCTTTTTAATTCTTCACACCCACTTACTATTATTTGAACTTTCGAGTGTCTATTACTTTGTAATTACTTTATAAAAGTCATTGAATGTTTATTTCAAACCACCACTAGAATATGTATTAGTTAAAGGTCTACAAATGAAAGATTGCAGTATCTTGAAAATATCTGTGTGTATACTATTATTTTTTTGTTTCTCTGAAGTGAGCATTCAAGATGTAATTTTAATGTTCAGGAAATCATTTTGCCTGAGAACTTTAAGAAGAATCACTTTTAATTTCAATCACCTAGGATCATCCACAGGTAGTGGTAATGACTAATCTGTTCTTTCCCCCCCAATGACTTTCTAAACTTCGTACATCAGTATCCACCCCCTGAAAAAGTCACTCTCTTTTGTAAGAATAACAGCCATCCTTTGTCACCTTTATTTTTATCGTTGAAAGAGGAGGAATAATCACTCAGTCCTGAAACATCATGAGTAGGTAGAATTTAATTATCCAAATTGAAAACCTCCCTGTAAACTGGAGGAAAAAGAAACCAGTGTGTACACATAGATTCTCCAGGGACTTTTGGTTAGCTACACTGTGAAATCCTTGACATTTCATAATATATCTTGTCTCATTTTCCTGTTATGAAATGGGTTTTTCATCATTGTTTTTCTTGTCTGTTTTCAGATCACAGAACTGTGTGGTGCCAAGCGGGTTGGTTATTTTGGTCCAACTCAGTTTTATGTTGCCTTGAAATTAATTGCTGCAGCACAGTCTGGCCTCCCTGTGCGGATAGAGAGTATTAAATGTGGTAAGTAGCTCCCAGTTATACACTTTATTATCCGTGACAGGCTTCTTATTTCTGAGAACCATTTTTAGTGGGTTTAAGGCCTATTCTGTAAGCATTTTTGGAATTTCTCCTTGCTTTTTCCAACTCTCCTGTAAACTAAAATAAGAAAACTTAGCAGGTATCTTAGTTTCCTTAAGTGGGAAAAATATTCAGAGAGAACTGGAGATTAGTTCCTTTTAACTGACTTGCCATTAAAATAGATTTTGTTCTTTAGCAGGAAGAGATTGGGATGGGAATTCTAGAGCCTGTGGGAAAAGAATGACATTCAGTATAATTTTCCACTTGAGGAATCTATAATGTCACTTAAGGCTCTGTTCAGGACAAGGGGATGAGTAACTAGGAGAGTCTGAGTGGAACTGCCCCCTTTCCCCCTCTCATGTCCCTGCCAGTCATATCAGCTCTGATCATCCTTTAATCCCCCAATTCCTGAAGCACTATTCTGATGATTAGTAAGTACTTTGGAGATACCAAAATTTTGGCAGAATGAAATTATCTACTCAAAGTTGTTTTATTTTTAAATTTTATTTTTGTTTAAAATATTACAGATGTCCCTTTTTCTCCCCAATGACCCATTCCACCCCATCCCATCCCCCTCCCCAGTCCCTCTCCCCACCATTGTCTGTGTCCTTGGGTTGTGCATAGATGCATATAAATTCTTTGGTTACTCTCTCCCCCTCCACCCACCCGCCCTCCTCCATCCCTCTGACATTCATCATTCTGATCCATGCTTCCATGTCATTGAATCTATTCTGTTCATCAGTTTATTAAGTTCTTTAGATTCCACATATAAGTGAGATCATGTTACTCAAAGTTTTGATTTTAACATTTTCTTACCTTGCCATCCCTGCCCCCAAACCACCATATACTTGAACACTTTCCACAGCTTGAAAAAAGCAAAGCCCCAGACTCTTGTCATCATTTATACTGCCTCAGTATTGGTTTTACAAATCTGTATGAAGAAGGTGAATACTCAAGGGATGTGCTGAGGTCCCCTGTTAATTCACTCTGATACAAAATGACTTTCATATGTCCACACAGCTATACAGGAACTTTTTCCTCTTCCTCAATTGAGATAAAAACCACTCAGCTATTCATACCTGTCCTGTGAAGTCCCTGGTAGACCTCAAAGTGGGTTCAGGATTTATGGTTTGTCCATGGTAACCTTGTAGGACAACTCCAAACAGCTGAGAAGATTCTGATAGCTTGGAGTATGGGAAACAAAGCCCTTTTACCCTAACCATCAGGGAGGAATGATCATTGTACTCCTCTTTATCAAAGGCTTAGTGTATGGCAGGCACTGTCTCATTTAGTCTTCACAAGTCCTAAATTAGGTATTTGTGTCCGTTTGCATTGCCTAGGATAAGCTGTGATAACAGACACAACTGAAATCTCAGTGCCTTAACAAAACAAAGGTTTGCTTCCTGCTTTGCAGTGGGTCAGGATGAACCTCTAGGGCAGCTGCCTTCCACGTGGTAGCTCTGTTTTCCTGGCTGCTTTATCTTGTGGCACCTCCAATACAGTACCTGTTTCCATAATTGCCACAACAGAGAAATAGTTTCTCACTCCAGCAGTTAAACGCATTTACCTGGATGTGACTCATGTTACTGCTACTCAGTGCATTGGCCAGAACTTGTCACATGATTTGTTGAACTGCAGAGCAGACTGGAGGGGATGTAATTCTCTTATGTGCCTGCAAAGAGAAGTGGCTATGGGCAAACACTGGTGGTCTTTACTGTGGGGCTGTTATTATCCCTATCTTACAGATGTGGAAATTGAAGCTTAGGGCAGTTGAGTAACTTGCCTAGGGACACAAGGCTAGTACAGTCTGGAGCCCGGAGCTCAGCCCCCAGTTCCCATGCTCTTCATTGCTATGCAGAGTAGCTTCTTCTTGATTACTGTTCCTGTTTAGTGAGGTTCTGACTGTAATGTGTAATAATGGAATATTATCCAAATGGGGGGAAAAATCTCACCCAAAAGGCATTCCTTGGTGTTACATAATCTGGTTCCTTGAAACGAATTTCTTGATGGAGCATCATTTCAGTGGCATGTTTGTTGTTTATTGCTACAAGACATAGCAGTCACTGCTGTTAGTCAATTACTGTAATTAAGCTTATATCACATTGGATTTGTGGTAGGCCCTGATAGTTTCCATTTCATCGTAAATGGTTGTTAAGCTTTATTGTAGTATCTTCCAACTTTATCTTCTGGAAAAGTTAGAATTGCTTTGCTGTATACAATCAACTTCAGATACTTAAGTTAATCTGTGTCCTTCTAGAATTGTGAAATGCCTAATCAAGAGTAAATAGTAATAAACTGATGAACAGAATAGATTCAATGACATGGAAGCATAGATGAGACTGATAGTGTCAGAGGGATGGGGGAGGGCAGGTGGGTGGAGGGGGAGAGAGTAACCAAAGAATTTATGTGCACATATGCACAACCCAAGGACACGGACAATGGTGGGGAGAGGGATTGGGGAGGGGAATGGGACGGGGTGGAATGGGTCATTGGGGAGAAAAAGGGACATCTGTAATATTAAAAAAAAGAAAAGAGTAAATAGTAAGTCAAAGCAAAAGTACATATCCCTAGGGAGTTAGGTAATTGTTGGATGGGCCTGTTATGTAATGCTTCTGTGTGATAGTTCCCTCTGTACTTTATTCTCTCTCAGCATCTGCTCCTTCATACCACTTTTATTAGAGTGTGTAAATACTCCTTTACAAGTGTGACTAATTTTTTGTCTGTCTTCCTCACTAGTCTAGGGGAAGGGAGGAGGATCTGGTAATCCCTGCACTGTGGGACATTGTGGGCATTCTGGGCATGTTGAATGAATGAATGAATGAATGCTTATGCATGAGGAGGGAGTCTTAATCATCTCCCACTCTTCAAGTTCAAACGGTTGGAATTCCCATTCACCTGAAACTCCTGATGGACTCTTACAGAAGTCATCTTTCTCAGGTCCTGCCTGGTTCCCAACCTTTTCTGCACTTGAGAATCACTATTTTCAACCGGTGTGCCGCAAGAATTTTTAAAACAGGCAATACCTGACTATTTAGTCAGGGGCACTGACATCTTTTCCCTTAGATTGTAAAAAAAAAAGACAACAGCCAACACAACAACAGCCGTCTGGTGTAAATAAATCAAAATTATATATCTGTATTTTTGTCAGATCGGCAAAAAACCTTTTTTTGTTGTGCCTCAGAAATTTAGTAATTAGTTTATGTGTGCCATGAGATGAAAAAGGTTGAAAATCACTGACCTAGAGAGCTTTAAATGCAAAATAAAAAGTGGAAGGACCTGGGGCCACTCCTAGACATTCTGATTTATTTAGTCTGAGGTATGGCCTGAACATCAGGATTTTTAAGAGCTTCCCAGGTGATTCTTATGTGCAGCCAGTGTCGAGAGTGCCTTCTAATGAAAGCCAAGTAGAGCATTTTCAAGAACTTTGCTTCAACTATGAGTACATATTTGATTATACGTGGGCCTGAACTGGGGTGAGGCAAGAGGTGCCTAGGGTGCATAATTTAAGGGAGCACTCACTCTCAGGGCTCTGCAAGTGTTGGCTCTGCATTTACATAGCCTTGAGAGTGAGTGCATCCTTAAATATTGGCTCTAGGCATCTCTAGCCTCACCCTAGTCAGATCTGGGTTAAACAGCCAGGGTTATCTATTTAACACCAGTAAAATACTGGCCAGGGAGCTTACAACTGCTGACCACTTACTTCTTTTTTCCCCTCAAGTACTCAGAAGTAGAGTCATCCTCCCGTGGGCAGATCAGGGTACAAATTATTTATGTGATCTTGTTCCATCTTTTCAGATCCTTTTTGCAGACTGAGATGAAACAAACACCTTTCTGAGAAGATACCATAGGATTATCTTATATTTGACTGACTTTTCTCTTACCTTTTTTCTTATGAAGTCTATCCCCGCCTTGAGTGCTGGAGAGCTGCTGAGGTTGGGAAACATTAAAACAGTAAAAAATGGCAGCCATCCTCTCTTTAGGAGAGTCTTGGTTTAATTTTTCCATAAATTATTCTATTTATGTCTCTTGAGTCCTTGACTGATTGATCACGCAGGGATTTGTCATATTGCCTACTTCTCTGAATCAAATGTGGACATAGCAACTAAAAATAAACATGATGTGGATATTAGAGAACCAGGGGCCTTCTTTGCCTGCGGAGCTAGGATACTTGCTTGCTGTTGCTAAGATGTTTCCTGGCTTTAGCACAGCATCAATCATTGGAAATGCAGCTGTGTTTTTGGACTAGAGAGCTGATGGAAGCACAAAGGCACACTGATGAGCATTATCCTGAACAATGGATACAGATGCAAATCATTATGCGTGATTCACAATATTATCCCCATTTTTGGAGTTGTTTGTGTTGTGTGATTTGCTGTGCTGAGAACTAGAAGTGTGCGAAAGCATCATTTCTGTTTTCAGAATAGTTTCGTCAGATTTGAAAGATAAGTAAATATACCACACTGTTGCATTTCATTTCTGTGTAGCATTGTGAGTGTGGCTAATGGTTTTGACAGTAGGATCTGACTGAACATTGGACTAATTGCTTTAACTTAATACCATTTCCCTTATTTCCTTATGAAAAGACAACTGGAGATTGAATGTGAAAATCCCTTAAGGAACGACATAGGGTGAGAAACTGTTAAACCCAGGAAGTTTGCCCTAGGAATGAAAGATCTTTTGTAGGGCAGCAGCGCTGGGCACTGGTTAAGGGCCAGGTCTGCCACAGATGAGCTTTGTGATCTCGGGGATGTTACTTAGCTCCTTCATGTCTGTTTCCACATCTATAAATGAAGGCTAATGGCAGTCTTACCTTATCGAGTTGTTGTGAGGATTAAATGAGTTAATATTTGCAGAACTTAATACAGTGTCCGGCATATAGTAAGTGCTTTATAAGTTTTGCCTGCTACCATTTTTCACTTATTTATATAATATCACATCCTTTTTCTTGGTGCTGAAATAAAGGCTGAAATGGGAGATGAGTCCAAACCCTGAATTAAGTCTATGAAGATTTGATGGCATTTTAAAATGTTCAGCCAGAATGCTTTGGTAAAACTGTAGCATTTTTCTATCTTGACATTATTATAGGAGTCCTCATTGTGCCAAAATAAAAATTTAATCTATATTTAGTGCTCTGGAAATTTTCCTCAAAAGTGATTCATCTTTTGGCCAGTGAATTCCCCTTTCCTCAGTTCTAAAATAAAGTCTCACTTGAGCTTCTCTGATTCTGGTCCTAAAGAATTGCCGCTGCCTCGCTTTATGATGTCAAAGACTGACAGTGAGATACGATTTGGGAACTCGGCTGACCTGCATGGAACTAAGGTTCAAATTCCACATTTAATCTCGGAAAAAAATACCTTCAAAAGAATGGATGATGAGGATAAACAGGTAAACAGTCTGATCACGCATATCCACTTGACTCTGACCATGAAACCTCACGTAGCAGTGCCTCATATCTGCTGTCAGGCTTCCAGCAAATCTTACCATCTGGGATACAATTACAGACTTGGAAGTGAGCCAATGAAGTTTCCTTGTAGCAAGAAATAGAGGCCGATGCATAGGAATTACCATGAGCCACCTATGGGCCCTTTAGAGCCTACTGTAATGTAAAATTGTGTCCAAAGTAAGGACACTGATTTAGCACACTTATTTGATTAATCAGTATTTCCAAATGAGATCTTTGAAATGTGACTTCTAGAAATTTTTAATAGGTCATCTCCTCCAAAAAGTCTTTAGGAAAGGTTTCTCTGGCTACATATATCTGGAGAATGCTGCTTCATATCCTGTTCTGGGAGGAATCCTAAATCTTCAGTCTTGGAGATTCATAGTGCACATTAGTACATCAAATGCCCTGAGAAGTCCTGCAAAAAAGGGACCTCGAGATCTGTGTTTACTAAACTTCTTTTACCAGGGAATGAATCTTTTCTTGGGGGGCATGTTTGGGATGCTATCTTGGGAACTGCTGCCATTATACTTTTAGCAAGTTAGGAACAAGAATAAGGAGGATGGGCTTTTAAAATTAGACCACTAATTGTAATAGTCAGGTGGCGATTGGTCGGGACAAACATGTAAAATTCCAGAAGAGTGAGCCTATCAAAAAGAGGTAAATAGTCTTACACATTAGTAAACCCTGAAGTCATCAAGGTACAGCTCATACTTTTAATAAAGATACTGAATCATGCAGACAAGTCAAATTATATTCAAGATAATATCTTCTATAAGGCAAAGAAATTTGTTATATTTCAGGAAGATGAATCAAAATGTTTTTAAAATGCAATGAAATTAAGTTGGAGAACTAATTTATATGGCTCACCCTGATAACACTGGATATCTGAGGTCTCACTGCAGACATTTTATATTTACAGTTTTATATTTAAGAGGTGTAGCATGTCCTGTGAAATAACTCCATGTACTGTGTTGTTCATAACTCTGACACGTTTTAAACTAGTTCTCCAGAGATATATATATAAAGGAGTATGGGACTCTTCAGTCAACACTCTTTGGCATGCTTTCCCACCAGCATTTGGAGAGGAATGAGGGCTCACTATCCTAGGATGGTTGATGCCCTGGGAACTTCCCTGGGCCTGGGCCCGTGCCCTGGCTGTGTGACTAAGGACAACATCCTTTTCAGGCTGGGTTTATGCTAGGCCCACCTAATCTGTGAGTGTGTACTCACAGTCCAAAGCAAATATTCTTTTTCTTGAAGAGTATTAGTATTTCAGATTGCATTTTTTAGACTAATAGCAAGTATATAGTGTCTGTGTTGATGAAAAGTACCGTTTCTTTTTCTTTTTTTAATCCTCACCCGAGGAGTGAGGATATTTTTTTCCGTTGATTTTAGAGAGAGCAGATGGGAAGGGGTTGGGGGGAGAAAGAGAGAGAGAGAGAGAGAGAGAGAGAAACATTGATGTGACACAGACACATCGAGAACACACACCCTGACTGGGGGCGGGGACTGGACCTGCAACCCAGGTAGCGCCCTTGGCCCTTGACGTAGAATCGAACCCGTGACCCTGTGGTGTGCAGGCTGATGCTCTAACCTCTGAGCCATGCCGGCCAGGGCAGTATTGTTTCTTTGATACTTGGGTGCTCTAAAGTTACCACTCTATTGGTAGCATTAAAAAAAATACAGAGGACAAAACCCAGTAGCGGAGTAAGGTTGCTTATCTTGCCGAGGGTCCAACATCAGATTCAGATTCACGTTTGAATTGAGATTCTAATTGTAACATGTTTAAGGCTCCATCCTAGTGTTTACCAGCAGGCAAGTTGGAGTGGTTCACCCATAATTAACTGTTTTTGCAGTCTCTTGATGTAAAAATAAAAAACTGGCATTTTACTTGGCATAGTAAGCTCTAAGAATATTTAGCATTAAGCATTTAAAATATTTTTAGTACCCACATTTGCTGGAAGACTTGAGTGTAAATCCAGGAAATAGAGGCCTTTATTAATGAATAAAAATTGAATCTATCCACAAAGAGATCAAAACTGGGGAGTATGAATGTTACTTCATGTGATCAGTGTCTTTTATTTTCCAAAGGAAAATATTATTGGAATAACTGAAAGTGTTCCAGGCTTGTTTTAATACTTTAGGTACCTGAGTTCTGGCGAGACTTTATTCTCTGGGAGACTTTTGAATCCTCAGACACTGATTTTTAACCCAGCCAAATTTTTGAGAAAACATTTCCTCCAGTTGTTAAATGAACCGACTCACCAGCAGTAGAGCTGCATTATACTTCTTAACTGCAGCTCAGAGCGCCAGGCTTCTCGAATGATTGTCTCTGAACTCTCCTCTGGTTCTTTGAAGCAGGAAACACAGTCTCCCACGATGTCACCCCTCGCCTCCCCTCCTTCTTCCCCGCCTCATTACCAGAGGGTGCCCTTGAGCCATGGCTACAGCAAACTGCGGAGCAGCACGGAGCAGATGCATCCAGGTAAGAGGCGATCTGCAGCCAGCTGTCCCAGGCAGGGTCTTAGAGACTCCTTAATCTATCAGGCAGCAATGCTGCCAGCTGCTGAATCTCGGGACTTAATTACCTCTGTCTTTGGAAACATGACTCAATTTAATTTTATTCTCTCAAGCAAGGTTTAAAAAATAAAACGAAATATATCTTAGTAATGCCTTGTCTTCCATCCTACAAACTAGTTCATCTTTAGACTTGTAAACAACGATTTAGATGATTTAGTCCCTCATATACAGGTTTCATCACACAGGAAAGTGGCATATTAAGGGGTTGTATTGTTTTGGAATTGTTATTCTTTTCTGCAGACATACCAAACATATTTATATAATAACTGCTTTTATGGAACGACTTAAAAATATAACTCTGCAAACACAAAAGAGTTGATTCAGTCGTTAAAGACTGATCACATAAATGGAATTATGTAGCTCTGTGTTTGGGAATAAGAATAAGGGAAATGGTAGGGAAAGCATTTCGCTGAGAAGTGTGTAAAGTGCCAGTTGTGGGGTTGCCTGCTTGCTCACATTCAGGCCATACTGGCCATGCTAGTGATAAAATATGTTAGTTGGCTCTAAGGATGACTTGCAGAGTTGGCTGCTTAGGCTGCAGTGCTAAAACTCCATAAATTCACTGCAGCATCCTGTCCTCCTGGGGCTCAGACTCCTAGTTTAAAATATGACCAATTAAAGGTATTCTGGAAGCCCCCCTTTTATTTTGTGGAGTGTGGCTGAAAATGACCCAGTTTCTGCAGATTTTTGCTGCATCGAAAATAGTGGTGACTTCTACAGGGACACAGGTATAAAATGTGTGCTAGCCTGGACTAGAGAGAGGCTGTAATCTTGTAGAGAGAAGCAGGTATGGCATAATGACAAAATCTTTTGATTGGAATCAGAAGGTGTGGGTTTGTGTGACTGGCTTTCTGACCTCAGGCGAGCCATTTAACTGCTCTGAACCATGATTTCATCTCTTTTAAAGTGGAGTAATAGTATCTTATAGGGGTGTTGTGAGGATTAGTGAGAACATGAGTGTAAAATCTGATTGGAAATTAAGTTCTTTGCAAATGCAAGATGATATTGTAACAAGAAATCATGCTCCTGAAACTCGAATGTCCTACTGATGTCCCCAACAAAACAGGGTTGAGAATTTGTTTTCTTCTTACAGTCCCCCCTGCCTGATTTCCCTGTTTTTAGGGTGTGTTTTTTTTTTTTTAAATTCCTGATCTTGTGTTGGCTTGGAAGTTGAAGTCCTGTACCTAGCATGGTGCTTTTTTTTTGGTTTTTAATTCACAGGTGAGCCATTTTTGTTCTACTGAGTCAGTGTATCCCCAAGTTGCACCCTACCTTTTTTCCTTTTTTGATATTCCTTAAAATACTTGTCTGTACCAGCTCTGTTCCATGCCCCATTCTCTCCTCATCCCATTCAAATTGGGCTTTTGTTCCCCCAGTGGCATGGAGACAGCCTGCTTCTCTCCATCTTTCTTGACTTTTGGCAGCCTCTGTCAAGGTTGTTCATGCCTTTATGCTTTTTTATCCTTTTTAAAAAAAAGTGAGGTGAAATTTACATATGATAAAATGTGCACATTTCAAATCTTCAATTTGAGTTTTACCAAATGGATATGTAACCACCATTTTGATAAAAAATAGAACATTTCCATCACCTCAGAGATGCCCCTTTCCAGTCACCCCCTGCTCCCCAATGCAAGCACCATTCTGATTTTTATCACCATAGATTAGTTTTGCCTTTTCTAGAACTTCATATAAGTGGAATCATGTTGGATGACTGTATTCTTCTTTGTCTGCCATCTTGCCCTCAGTATAGTGGCTGAGATTCATCCATATTGTTGTGTGTATCAGTAGTTTGTTTCTTTATTACTCAGAAGTGTTCTATCAAGATGAATGGACCACAGTTTGATGAGCCATTCTCCTGTTGATGGACATTTGGGTTGTTTCCAGTGTTTGGCTGTTGTGAATAAGAATACTATGAACACTCTTGTGCATTTTTTGTGTGACATATGTTGTAATTTCCCTGGCATCAAGGAGTGGAATTGCTGGACTTAGGGTAGGTGTATAAGAAAGTGCCAAAGAGTTTTCCAAAGTGGTTGTGTACTCCCACTGGCAATGTTTGAGAGTTGATGCTCCTTGCAAGCATTTGGTACTCTCAGTGGTTTCTTTTTCTTCAGTGTTTTTAATGTTTTTACTTTATTTTTTATTTATTTATATTTTTTTAAAACATATCTTTATTGATTTCAGAGAGAGGAAAGGAGGGGGAGAGAGAGAGATAGAAACATCAATGATGAGAGAGTCATTGATTGGCTGCCTGGCCCGCAACCTGGGCATGTGCCCTGACCTGGAATCGAACCCTGATCTCCTGGATCCTAGGTCAATGCTCAGCCACTGAGCCACGCCCAGCCGGGCTGTTTTTATTTTTTAATTGATTTCAGAGAGAGGAAGGGAGAGGGAGAGACAGAAACATCAGTGATGAGAGAGTCAATGATCAGCTGCCCCCTGCACGCCTCCACCAGGGACGGAGCTCACAACCCAGGCATGTGCCCTGACTGGCACATTGGGAATTGGGAATTGAACGCCAGTCTCCTGGTTCATGGGTCAACACTCAACCACCAAACCATGCCGGCTGGGCTTTCTTTAGTGTTTTTAATTTTAGCCGTTCTGTTAGATGTGAAGTGGCATCTTTTTGTGGTTACTCTTTCATTCTTAAAACATTGCTTTCTAAGTTTCTGTTATCCCTTCCTGGTTTTTTCCTACATTATGATCCTTAGACTGATGAGCTGTTCTTCCAGAGGGTTCGTCTTTGTACAGCATACCCATGGAGAGGAATCTGAGTGAACAACCTCCTGATTCTCAAGGAGTTGAGTTTCCTGGGTCTAGCCATCAATTAGAGGCTGTTAGGTCCCTGTAGCTGGGAACAAGGTCATTCATAAATAAAATGTTTATAGGTATTTCCATTTAGAACTCTCTATCTACCTAAGTCAAAGGAAGGGAGAGTTTTTCTACCTGCATCTTGGTCCATTTTGTGATTTTTGCTTCTAATTGATACCATTCATGTTAAAGCTTGTTAATTCCTGTTTTTGTAACGTTGGTGGATTTACCCCCGAAGGACTTTCTTTACCTATTTGCTTCCTTTTCTGTTATGTATATTTAGGTCAAGAAGTAAGAGATCACATGTCTTCTTTGTCTCTCTCCCCATGTTTTCAGAACTCAATTTCTCTTCAGCTTCTATGCCCGGCCCCGGCCTCCCCCCGCCCCGCATCTGTTTTTTCACTCTCCTTTGTTGCCCCCACAATGCCATCAACCCATCTGACAGGCTCAGGACTCTCTTTCCTATTTCTGTACTCATCTTGCCTTTGGTCTAGACAGTAGCATATCTAAAACCTGGTAAACCTTAGTGACTCTAGTACTAAGAATTCTAGAGTTATTTTTAGTTTTCCCCTTTTCAGAAAGGAGTTTTGCTGTGGGGATAATTTTCTTGTAATACGTTTTTCTGGGGTTATTTCCCTGTCCAGTATTGTGCCAAGATTCATGGCTCTTGGGGCATGTGTTGAGTATGTTTTAAGTCAGACTGAACATTATCAGATCAGTCTGTAATTCAGAGCCTCTCTTCAGCTTCTTTCCTGGGCTCCTGCTAGTCTCACCTGTTGGATGTAGCTATAGCTAATGTTCATTGTGTAAGACTTATGTGCCAGGCATTGTGCTGAAATCTTTTTGTGTATTATTTTCTTCTTACCACAACCCTCAGAAGCAGATAATGCTATCCATATTAAAAGTAATGTTTAAATGATAGTAATACATGCATATAGTTAAATATTTAGATGCCTATAGTAAATACAACTGTTCTCCTTCCTACTGAACCTGTTTCTGATCTACAGAGGCGACTACTTTCAACTCTTTTACTTGTTTCTTCTGATATCTAATGTCTCATCTCAAAATCAATATGTCTACTCTGCTTTTTCTTACATATCTTATTCTGATGTATCAGTTCTAGGTATCTACTCAAGAGCATGGGCTGTGATGTTCATCTCCTTGCCCTACAAGTAGACTTGGTGGGCTTGAATTTCTCATTTCTGCCCATTTCCAGCCTGTGCGACTATAGATATTTCACTTTTCTGGGCCTCAGTTTCCTTTATCTGTAAAACAGAATAATTTCTGCCTCAGAGGTTTGCTTTGTGGATCAAATGAGAAATGTACACATTTGTGCCTACCAGTTTCTGGCACATTATAGGTACTCAAATGTTCCCTAGTATGTTCTTTTGTGCTTTTAGAATCTGGTATTCATTTTATTTGTGAAATTCTTAAGTATTCTTGAAGGTCGCCTTCTGGCCATCATTCAGTGGCTTGACTGCAGATTAGTCTTGACTGTGAAGCTACTCATGCCAAACTGAATCTAGTTTGACGTTGAATCTTGCAGTGATGAAATCTTCAGGGCTTGTTTTGTACTCCTCTTCTTGGAGAAAAATGGTACTTCTAGTTCCTTATTAAACCTATTGTAAGGGGATCTAAGAATTAATATTTTTTGCATTGAACTGCATGTCTTGTATTTTATTTGGGAGGAAGGAGAGTAGAGGCAATAAGTAACACCCACCTTTTTATTTCCTGAGTTCAGATCCAGTTACGGAATGAGACACAAGTCAGACCAAGGATGGCCTGAATATCAACTGTGTTACCTGATAGAGCTGATCAGAGCACACATCTTGGATTTGTGACTGCATGGGTTTCACCTTTCCAGTCACGGGCCAGCGTAGCCAACCCAGGCTTCCCACAGGAGTAGGAAGAGAAAATCTGCCCTCGAGGCCAGGCCTGTACAAAAATGATCCCCATTGTGGCTGAGTCTTCATTCATCTTACTGTTGAGATGGGACTGTCTCTTCCAAGGGAAGAAGGTCCTTGTAGGTGAGGGACTGGGGCCATGGGCCAGATGGCTTCCCCCACTCGGTTCCCTCCTAGGCAGTAGAGGTTCCCTCTCTCTGAGGAGAACCATGGGTACGTGGGATCAGCCTCACAGGAAAGGCTTATGACCACTAGTATCCCAACCATGGTACAGTTTACTGTCGTCCAGACCTTCTGGCATTAAGGGTTTAACTTGGTGTTTCATCAAAGTAGAATGATCTTAAAAATCCTTCTCTGAAGACAACACCTGCCTACCAGCTGAGATTTATTTTTAAGATCTGGATTATGTGCTCTCTATGTATGTTTCTTTTGCAATTTTAATTTTTAATCATTCTTAGCAGAGTCTGAAAATCCACTAAGTGATTTGCTAGGCAACAATTTTGATATTTTAATGTGTTTTAATGTGTTATGATCTTGTGTTCCAGTTTCTTGGATGAAATACAATAAGCAGATGTGAGCCCAAGAGTTGTTTGTTATTCTTGACGTGCTGTGATTATACCTTCTTTGTTTTAAAAAGATCACATTGTGCTCAAGGTGGTGCAGTAACAGACTGCTCTGCTCTCTCTACCTAATTGTATTTATAAGGAAGCTACAGAAAGGAAGCTACAGAAAGAAAGCATTTTACTTCCAAAAGCTTGAACTGTTAACCCACACAAATCAGAAATGGTTTCATCTTGGGTGATCATTTTTCTTATCTGTTGGAGCTGAATACTACCTGGTTATGGTTAACTGTTTTTCTGCCATGTCGGCAAGGTCATTAAGTGTTCTGGAAATAAAAGGAATGAAAAAAATTCATTCATTTTTGTGGCTCAAGACCTTTTCTTAAAGGTAACAAAATTATTTTTAGTTTGGTTATGAAATGATAAAATAGTAAATATAAATTATATTTATTCTTTTGTGTATTTTTCTCGACTTGTTTTACATTCTTTCCAAAAAAGAAGACAGTGCTATTTATTTTTCACAAATAAACAAAATAAATGATAATACTGAGTTTTAGTGTTCAAAATGTGTATTTGTTTTCTTGCTCCTTTGTGGGGTAGGAGAGAATGAATGAGAAGACTTTTAAACAGGAGGGTATATATAGAATTTACCTTATGTTAAGAATTTGAACATTTATAACATGGCACTTTTCTAACTATTCTCATTGTTTTCTATCCCAATTTAGGTTCTCACCATTTCACCTTTACAATTTATTCCTAATCTTAACCTAATGTAAATATTTTCTTGCCTTATCATAAATTGGTTGGATATCTTTAGATTGTTCAGTTAAATTGTACCCAGGGGCACCAAGGTTTGTTTGTCCTAGGTGGCCCTATGCACATACACTCTAATTCCTTTGCTAATTCTGCCCTTAAGAGCAGACACTGGATCAGCTGGAGTGTGAAGTCATAATTTTTGGGTGGAATCTTTGTGTACCATGCTGACTTTCACTCCTCTTTCAGCTCCTTATGAAGCTAGACAGCCCCTTGTCCAGCCTGAGGGACCCTCATCGGGGAACCAAGGAACCAAGCCTCCTCGGCATCAGGCTTCCCTTAGCCGGGTAAGTGATGTTGTGGGGTTATGCTAACGGGAGACTTTGGGGACATGGCTTTTTGATGGGCCCTCTTTGCAAGGAAGATATATAACTGCCCCCTCATGCAAAGATTGTACTTCTTGTTCTGCTGCTTGTATATTTTCCTAAATATTTTCTACTATATATGTTTCTCAGTGTCTCTAGACTTCCACCATCATCTACTTAATCATTAGGTACCTTCTTCATTAGGTACCTTGTTCTTGCCCTTCCACCATCATCTACTTAATCATTAGGTACCTTCTTCAAGAGAGCTTTATTTTTTCCAAAACAGCCTATCATACCTCTGCCTTATTTTTTATTATCACTCATCCAGTGCCCAGTTAGCTGTTACCCATTTGTTTTGTGCCTCCAATTACATTGCAAGCTTTTGGAAGGCAGAGGTAGTTCTTCTGTATTCTCCCTCAGCGCCTAGTTAAATGCTGTTCAGAGAACAGTTATTTTACAAATGGCAGCAACTGCTCTTTCCCATATGTAATCAATACAAAAGAAATATTATGGTAGAAGCACAAGTAATATTTCAGTTTTTCCTGGCTACACCATCGCTTAGAATAGTTCAGCTTCCCTTTCTCCAGTGTTTTCCTTTGGATAAAGAGTTCCTTTTTTCCCCTGTGTCTGCCACTGTTTTCTTGTGTAGTATCTCTGAGTCCTGTGCTGGCGAAGTTATATTTTCAAAAAAGAGTGTGTGTGTGCGTGTGTGTCTGCATGAGAAAAGTTATGAAAAAACTTGGTCCACTGTTTGACCCTAAAGACAAGAGGAAGTAGGGTGGTTTGTATAACATTTCAACTGTCCAAATTGGGAAGAGGATCATTTATGCGCAGGCAGTTCCACTCAGAATAACAGGGTGGTGTCAGATACTCCCGTAAGGAAGTAGGCTGGTGTCTGGACCAGAATAGACAGAAGCTAAGGAAGATCATGGTGTTCACTGAATACGCACTGGGAATGGGCATTGTGTTAGGCGTGGTACAGAACTTTATCTTCTGAGGTGGTAATACTTTGTGTACAAAGAATTTTCTTAAAGACAATAATTTATCCATATGCTGCGTATTTATATTTAGTGCTTCTTGCAACCATAATATCTAGGTACTATTATATATATTAGTATAGATGAGTTAACTGGCCGAGAGAGGTTAAGTAATAGGTCTAAGGTTTTATTCATAACACCTAGGTCGCAGAACCAGGATATGAACCCAGGCCTGCCCAGTGTCAAAACCTGCCCTTTAAAGACTTTGCTATACGTTAGAATCCCATGTTAGAAGGAGGCTAGGTTCTAAAGTTGCTGCATAAATAAACGTTGGGTGTAGTAAAAAAAATTCCTGAAAATGCCTTATTGGTACCACATTGAAGAGCCAAGATACCATTCTCTTCTAGGTCCCATAGAGCTCAATTTTACCCCTGAGTTAGAACAGACAGCTGTTTCTTCAGATAAGTCCCGGATGTAGTAGTTGGCTGTGTTTAGAGTTCCTGTGGTACAAAAATATATGTCTTTAAACACAAGAATTACACCCAGGGTGGAGTGATGGTTTACATTAGGAAGGGTACTGGAGGGACTGGGGTTCATCTAAAAAATTCCTGGAGTGTGGCTGTGCATGTTTATGCAGAGTATATTCTGGCACCGTGGAGACCACATTCTGAATGGTTAGAGTGACAGTCAGACAGGCAGTGAGCCGTGAATTTTGCAGTGGTCAGACGGGGCTCACCAGGCCCTTTCTACCTGGCCCGTGGATGGGATGGCCGTGAACTCTCACTTGGATTGGTGTCCTGTGACTCCTCTTCAAATCTCTAGGTCTATTTTTCTGCTGCTAAACATGCTTCTTGGGCATTTCACTCAGTTAACGTTTAATAAACACCTATTACATGCCAAGTGCTATGTTGAGAATACAAAAATGAGGTATAACACTCCCATTTCCTGCCCTCATGAGGCTTATAGGCTATTGGAGGAGATGGCCATTAAGCAAATCATGACAGTGTGACGTGAGTGGAACTTACACTGTGCTTTGAGGGTGAAAAATGGCAGGGGGGAAGGGTCTGACTTAACCTTGGCAGGCAGGGGGTGATCAAGGAAGGTTTCCAGCAGGGAACAACATTTGAGTTGAAACTAGAAGGATTCATAGGTGTTAACCAGGTGAAGGGGTAGGATTGGAGGAGGAAGGTAAGAAGATGGAGGGAACGGCACACAAAGACATTTTCTATGTGCTTAGCATTTTATACACATCATCTCTTTCACTGCTCACAGCTATTTTATGAGGTAGTTCCTGTTATTATCCCATTTTTCAGATGCTGAAACCTGAGGTTTAAAACACCTTATTTGATTTGCTCAAGGTTACAGCTAGGAAGTGGTAGGGCTGGAGTTCAAACACTGGGCATGCTTCCTTAGTCTCTGGCTCAGGAACCGGATGGATGGTGATGTCATCTGTTAAGCTAAGAAGCCTTGGATGAAAAACTGGTGTTGGGAGTAATGGGGAAAGATCATGGGTTCAGCATTGGATGTTGGGATTTGAGCTTTTGAGATAGCCAAGAGGAGGAATCAGAGGTGTTAGGATATATGAGTCCAGAGTTTTGGGGAGTCAGGCTGAACATAAGTATTTGGCAGCAATTGGCTGTTAGAAGGACTTATGGTATAGTGCAAAAAAAACCAGACAGGTGCTCACCCAGGTCCAGCCAAACTCTGTGTGACCTTGGGGCAAGTTGCTTCTCGTTTCTGTAATATGAATGGCTTGGAATGGATTTCACAGTCCATTGTAATAATCTGCAACAGTCTGATTCCCTTAATGTTTGTTTGGCATCAGTGGAGGTTCCCCTCCTCCTGTTTGGAGCATTGCCTTCTGTTTAAGATGAGCGCAAGGGGCCTTTTTTTTGGACAACAGTATGTGGTTTTCATGGCTGATGTGTTTTTCTTTCTTTAGTTCTTAGGTTTCCTTCTTATGCCTGTCAGCTTGGTTTGGCTGAACTCCATGTCCCAGAAAGCAAAATGCCAACCTGAATTAGTCATGTAGGTGAGGGGATCTGAAGTAAGGGTTCTTGGTGGAAGGGGATTAATATGGATTCAGCATGGTGCTAGGCCAGGCCAGGGTAACTAATTCCCCTCATGTTGCCATTTTAATGTGCTGATGGCAGCTTCCCCTGTGGCCTTGTATTCAAGCCCTTCCTGCTTGATTGGGAGGGGGTGGCCTCTGGGTACTGGGGAAGGCTTTTAAGGACCATGATCCAGCTCTGTTGCAGCTCATGGGCTTGGCATTTTAGAGGTATTTATGCCAAAATCAGCACCTAAACTTTGGAATAAATCGTCTTTTTGATTAATGTTTTAGGAATTTCAGGTTTTTTGTTCAGGTGGTGGATGGTTGACAGTGGTTTGTAAAGAAATCATAAGTCTCCTTTTCTGCTTCATCTTTTATCATGTGTTTATAGATCATTTTATGGTTTACTTTTCACAGGTTATCCTAACTGTCTAGACTATGTAGGCATTTGTAATTTCACTGGCACAGGGTTTAGAATTGCTCCTTCTGCTCCCACTATACTCCACTGCCTCTGTTTTTGCCACACTTACCAGAAACGACTTTGTGTTAAGTCCCTGTCTCATTGACCCCTTGGCAGCTTTTGACACTGACTGATCATTTGGTGTCCATGATGCCGTCCTCTCCTGGTTTTTGTCCTGGTTTTTGACTATTTCTTCCTGAACTTCTTCAGTTCTCCTTCCTCTACCTGTCCCATACATAGATCCAACTCTCACTCTATTGGGAGATTAAAGATGGCGGCGGACTGAGTGGAAGCTCCACTGACACTCTCCCGGGACCCAACTGGAATTACAACTAAAACATAGAAAAACCATCCTGAATCATCAGTTCTCACTCTATTACTCCTTAGCTACGTGGAGGCTAACGACCACATATCTCCATCTGCCAGTCATTTTCCCTCGAATGTCCCACTGTCACTTTAAACATCTTTCCCAGAAAACCAGCTTTCATTCCTCCATTCCTGGTTCCATCCACTCATGGGCACAGGCCAGAGTGCTGGTCACTGTCTCTGACTCCTCTCTCACCCCTTCTGCCCTTTCAGTTATCAAGTCTTGGCCATTTCACTTTCTAAATACCTCTGTTATCCATCCATTCTTCTGCACTTCCTCGGTTCAGGCCATATTCTGTCACCAAATCTATTGCATCAGCCTCTAACTCTACTTGTTCCCACTCTTGCCCTCTTTAAATCCATTATCCTCACCACAGACAAAAATAATCTGAAAAATACACATTGGTTCCTCCTACTCCCTTGATTGAAACCTGCCACACTCTACCCACTGCTCTCAACATATCATCCATGTTCCTGAACGTGGCTCTCAGGGCCTGCTGTTTAGTCCCTGCTTTCTCTTCAGTCACAGTAGCCCGCTGATTCTCCCCCTCCGTCCTCTGGCCACATGGAGCTGCTGGTCATTTCCCATGTGTGTGCTGTGTGGAAACCTTACTCTTCATCCTTGCTTTGCCTTCTTTGTTTTCTCCTTTGTCTCAGTTTATCTGTGCGGTTTTCTAATTGATAACACAAAGTGCAAGCATTTTCTAATATTTCTTGTATATGTGAGGTTTCTATTTTTTTATTCTTAAAAAATGGTTCATTCCTCATCACATTTATCTGAGAAGCTCAGCCAAAGGGAGGGGCATCCTATCTTTATTGGTTTTTCATCTGAGAGACATTTGGTGTTGTCTGTTTCTTTTGTATCACTCCAGGAATGCTTTATACATATATAAGCAAATATAAGTATTCTTATAGGTATCTAATATATGCAGTATATTTTTACCTGACTTTAGGGAGATAGGTATGGCAAATGGAATATCTTTTTAGCCAGATCTCACTAGGATAAATTATCTTTTATTTTAAACCAAAAACACACTCACTTTTTAAACCCTAAACATACATGCTGTGAGGTTTTCTTCTCTTTCTGGAGGGACAAACTTAACATTCTTTTGGGGTAAATTCTCAGTACTCACTATTATTCTTACTTAAAAGACAAAATAATGACAAACAGCCTGTAGAGAACTTTACCACCTTGCCATTTTAGTTGGGGTTTTTGACACTGTTTTTGGTGGAAGTTTCCTAATGAACAGGTGGGGCGGGTTGTTAGACAGTGCTAGCCAGGCACCATATCAGTCCAAAAGTCTGTAACTTTAAAAACATATATTTAACTTGGTTGTCTCTCTTTTTCCCTCATTCTTGCTCAGTCTTGATTTTTGGCCACTCTGGTTCTTTTGTCTCATACTCAGCCCCGGGCGATGACCCACCGGACAGGTTGGGCCCACAGGGGCTCGTTGAGGGTCCAGGAATTCTCTATCAGCCTGTGTGGGTTTTTTCCTTCTTTTTCTGCAGAGCCTCAGGCACTTTTTCCTTCCTTATTTTAGACATTTCCCTTCTTCCCTTTCTGAGACCTCTAACGTTGCCCCCTGTGAAGGCTGTGTCTGCTGCAGCATAATGTCACCTGCATGTTCAGTTTTTGTCCATTTCCTCCTCATATCGTGGCCAAACCCTGGGGCTGATGAGCCACTGAAGACACACACATGGGTGTTTGCATGAGGGATGGGAGCTAAAAACCCACCCGATGATGCTCTCTCTTCCCATGGCCACATGAAAGCATGCTAAGGCTTTGGTTGCTTGTTTCAGATTACACAGTAAACACTACACTGTTATTTTTTGGATCATGGGTTATGAGTTTTCAAATACTCTTGTTCTTCAGAGCAATTAAAAATTTAAAGACTGTATTTCAGAAATTTAAAACATACAAAAGGGTGCAGAGTGAAAAGTGTCTCTTCTGTCTCTCCTCCTGTCATTCATTTTCCTATCCCAGAGGCAACTGATAGGACTAATTTCTTTTGTATTGTTCTAGGAATATTTTGTGCATATACATGTGAATATAGGTATTCTTATATATGATTATATATAATATGTGCAAAATATATACAGTAGTTCCACCTTTTTAAACATATCGTAGCATACTGTACATCTGTTATGCATTTTTTTACTTAACAATAAACTTTAATAACATTCTATAGCAGTACATAAAGTACTTCCCTATCTTTTTGTTTTTCAAATGCATAGTATTTCATTATGTGCATCTTCCATCAATCATTTAACCAGCCCCTCTGATCAACATCTAGAAATTGCAGTCACAGCACATTTGCATATATATAGCATTAGTTCCCAGAAATGGAATAATTGGGTGAAATGTTTACACATTTTAAATTTTTGGTAGAGATTTTCAAATTGGAAACTGTATCAATTTACACACTTGCCAACAAGGTATGAAAATGTTTATTTTCCCATACCCATGCAAACACAATGTGCTAAAAATCTTACCTATCTTTGCCAATCTAACAGGTGAAAAATGATATCTCAATGTAGTTTTATTAGTAGTTCTCTTTATTAGTGAAGTGCGATATCTTAAGTTTATGAGTCATTTGTATTTCCTTTTTTCTGAATTGTTTCTTCATATACTATGCCCTTTTTTTTCTTTTGGGATATCAGTGTTTCCTTATTGGTCTGTCATTTCTACCAATCTGAAAACAGAAGCTGGTGTCTCTGTTCCTTTGGACGAATGAGAGGCTGCAATGTATGTGGAAAACTGCTCCTTGCATAGTTGAGAGGAGGTACTGGGCTCCTGAGTCCCTGGAAGGAGAGTAGGGACCCTAGCTTCTTTTCACTTCTGGAGCACCCCAGGTTGCCTGTGATAGGGATTTCTTATTTATATTTTCATGGCAGTAAAGTTGAATTACTTAATTTATGCGTAGAGGTTAGGGCTAGGAAAATCTTCTGTTGTTAGGGATGGTAAATGTCAACCATGTCTGTGTGTCTGTGTGTGTTGACCTCTCAGCATTGCTTAGACAGCTCAGTTTTTTCCTCTGAGTAAAATAGGAGGGAGAGAGGAGAGGGAGGAGGAGGAAGAGGGAGGGGGAGAATATATTTGTTTGCCTTGGTGTGTAACAGGAAGAACTGGTTTGATAAATTTGATAGGAATGCATGTGCCTTGTTTTTGACGTGACACCTTGTTTGACCAGACTCAATCCCCACTTGATTTTAAACCCTCACTGGAGGTTTACCATCTCCTAGGAGGTAAAAGGTTGCTGTGTCCTCGGCATATTCTTTACTGAGTCTACTAGGACTGACAGATATCTGAATGGTCACTATTACCACAAAGAGGTCCTATTTTTCATAGCATCAAGCCTCCTTTGTACTTTCTTTACCTACTTACAATTCTTTTTCAGATTTTCTAGTCCTTATTTTTAAAACATTTAATTTCATTTGATACTGAAATTTACTTTTCTCAGCCTACATCTTTTTTAAGCTGTCTCTTATTGTATTCCTCAGGTGCTTACCATGTACCCACACTTCTTAACAATTAGAGTGATGTTAATTGCTTGGTTTCTTTGCTGGGAGGCACTTTTACATGAAAGACAAAAATGTTTTGTGTTACAAGATGAGAATAGCAACTGGATCATTGAAAGACAGGGACTCCTAGATATAAGAAGAGGGAACCTGGGATAGAAATTGAAGGATGTTTTTGGGAAAAAGACACTGATTCTGCAAATATTAGGACTGATTGGGGTTCTGCTTTAAGGCCTTGCAAAATCCATGCTTCAGAGATAGCAGGGTGGGAGGAGGGTCAAATTGTAGGCTGGTCCACATTAGAATTCTAGCATCCATGCAGCACGTCGGTTAGACTGGTGATGAAAGCAAATAAGTACATCTTATTTGTGGGATCGTCGTTTTTCCCTACAGGGTGTGGGCATTGCATTAGTGGCTTATGTTGTCCAGAAATTTCATGGTAATAGCTAGGGCCCACATAGATTTGTTAGGTTTAGCCTCTCAGATGTAGCTGAAAACAGTTCAACTCCTGGTCCCAGACAGTACTTTTTAAAGCTAGAAAGGAGAGTGGTACTTGTTTCCAGCATATCCATTGGGACCTTTTGGTCTCAGTTAGTATATAATAGGCCATGAATATGGAAGGTTCCTTTACAATAGCACCACTTCAGCACTGCCCTTGACCTCAGGTGAGCAGGTGATGTCATGCCCCCAGTTGCCTATACCAAGTGTCAACTACTGACCCAGTGTTTATTTGGCTCAGTGTTGTAGTGGCCCCTTAAATTGTGTGTGTCCTTTCAGTGCCCCCAACAGTCTTGAAAGGTAGGGGCTTGGAACATTACATCCTCTATTCATCTGTTGGGAAATATTTACTAAGTGGCTTATATGGGTCAGCCACCATGGCAGGGGTACCCTAGAGACTACAAACATGGTGCCTACTCACAGGGAACTTGCAGCCAAGTGGGGGGAGATGAATGCGAATCAAATGATCCCACCTCTGTAGTACAGTGGAAAACTGACAGTTGCCCTGAGGGCAAGGGAGTAGTTTGGTAGCAGATAACAGATAAATCTGACCTAGGGCTAGAAAGTGAGGAAGGGCTTCCACAAAGAAGTGAGGGATGACTAGGAGGTAACCAGGCAAAGGCAGGATGGTGCTGGGAGGTGAGGAGAAGAATGTTATGTAGTGTTAAGAGTCCAGACAAAGGGCTTGTGTTGGTCAGGGTTCTTTATTGTGGACAACAGATTTTACTCTGGCTAGCTTAAGCAAATAGGGATTTATAATAGGGATGTGAGTAGCGTACCAAATTTTTAGATGGGCTGAAGATTCAGACTTCTTACAAGAATAATTCCCAAAACCACACAGCAGGACTGGGTGGCTAAGGGGGCCTTGCTTCTGCCACGGTCAGAAAGCTACAGAATTGGGCAACTGCTGCCATTGTTTTTGGCTCCATCGCCACATCATGCATGACCTAGACCAGCAACGTGAATGCTCTGTTCCCTGCCTCTTTCACCATGTGACTCAGTTCTGAATCAGTCTTCTGTAGGGGTATTTGTTTAGTGGAACCTAAGTACCGTCTAGAATTCTAGCAGCAAAGATACTGGGACAGTGTAGTTTTTACCTAGCCAACCTCTGCAGTGCAGGGAATTATGCTTGGGGGGGGGGGGTGAGGTCGGTGTTGAGTGAGCTAGAGCACCATGTGTAGATAGCATGGAGAGGAGACAGCTGAAGAACAGAAAAGCCTGTATGTTAGAGCCTGGAGTGGTAGAGAGATGGGGCTGGAGAGGTGTGTAGAGCCCTGTGGGCCATGGCATGGCCTTTCAGGTGGGGGATGGATGGCTCAGAAGCTAAGTAACTGGCCCAGGTCTCATGGTAAGTGACCATTCCATATTTGAGCCTAGTCTGTGTGCCTCCAGAACTGGCATTTTTTGTACCTCTAATCTGTAGCTTCATCCTAAAGCATTCCTTGAATTCAGCCCAAGTTTTTGGCACATCTGTTTCCCATCTGACCTAAGGCTGTTGAATGTTAAGGGGCGGACATAGCAGAGAAGAGACAGGCAGCCTTGACCAAACTGGCAAGGATTGGGTTGGGGACGTTAATGCAGTGGTACTAGAAGACTGCAGCCTCATCAGTCTCCTCTTACTGCTGATTTCTCACTTTCTCCTCTAAAGCAGACAGCAAAATCCTGACAATTGTAAAGGAAAAATGCCCTTCTGGAGCAGAAGATCTTGGCTTCTGATGGAAGAATTGGAGACAGTGATTACTCATAAGCATTCCTTATGTTAATCAAAATAGTGTTAGTGTCACATACTAAAATAACAGAAATGATTGAATACCTGTATTGTATAGCTATTTACAGGATTCTTTTCTGATGTGAAAACATGCCAGATGCATATAGGCAAAAACTATGTGAGAAATAAGATGTTGCTCTGTATAATTTAATAGTTCACTGGCCAAAATCTACAACTAAACTAGATAATGGGGAGGGAGGGGTAAGTATAGCATATTCATATCCCCAGCTCGGATTCTCAACCTGCAAAATTGCCGCAATGGTTTAGGCATTGCAGTGAGGTTGTTCTGAAAAGGAAACAGCACATTGTTGCAGGATGAATGCATGGATGGATGGATAGGAGGGAGAAAACCATAGGGTTTGCTGATTAAGAGTACTGTTGGATCCCCATTCATGTTCTGGCTCTACCATTTACTAGGTGCATGGTCTTGGTAAGCCACTTCCCTTCCCCAATGCTCAGTTTCCTGTTCTGTAAAATGAGAATAATGGGACCCACTTCACAGAGTTGTTGTGAAGATGAAAATAGGTCATGTATATTAGGTTTTTACAGTGTTTGTCACTAAGCAAAGTAATGAATATGTGTTACCTACCATTCTCATGGCTATGGCGGTAGTTTTAAAAATTTTGTTTATCTTAATATGTAGCCATTGTGCATTGCCTAATAGACTCAGAGAGAACCTTCTGGGCTGTTGAAAGTAGATCCCTGAGCAAGTCTTGCAACATGTGGTTAAAGACACCTTTGTGCATTTATTTCCATGAAGAATCTGATAAGGTTAAATTGCTCTGTTAGGATTTCATTTTAACGAACTTTTCTATAGACAGAAACAGAAGTTATTTATTGCAACTTCATGTGAATCTATAATTATTTCAAAATAAAAAGTAAAATAAAAATTTTAAGTTCTCTAACTTCATAGGTAGGCCTTTACTGGTAGGTGATAAGCACATGTAAAATTCAGCTCTAGTCATTATAGGAGAGCTCAGGCTAACCTTTCTGTGTCTGGACTAAAAGTGGCAATTTGTCCAATCTTTTGTTTATTTGTTTACTCATTCAACAAATATTTATTGAGTGTTCCCTATTTGATAGGTGCTGGGTATATAGCAGTGATCTGAATGGACAAAATTTCCTGCCCTCATGGCCCTTATATTATAGTGAGATTGGGGTGGGAGACAGACAATAAACAAGACTTATGGAGTACAATATAGAATGGTTTAATGTGAAAACAAAATAGCTGAGCTCCATCCCCTTTTCTAGCTCCTTTTCTTTATTGCTCATTTAGCAGTTTTCCCCTAGCCCTCTTTTCTCTTCACTCTGTACTTCCTCCCTGAAATCTCTGTCAAACCCATGAAAGATAAACTCCTGTTAACCAAACATAGAGAGACGGATGTAAAAATGCATCCACGCGCTGTCCCTGTAGATAGTTTGCATGGACAACCAAATTATAATGAGAAAGTTGTTGGGGCTCAGACTTGTCTCATGTCATTAGGTGGTCAAATTGCAAAACGAAGGTAGCCTCATGCTTCCATCTTCAATGCAGGAATGACTGTGGTTGAGACTGGGCAGGTCTGTCTTTACTTTGGGCCTTGCTCGAAGGATAGATTAGTTTAGAGTAACAGCTGCTATAACAAGCATGCCCCACTTTTTAATGACTTACCACAATAGATATATTTCTCACTCATCTAACAGGTTGGTAGGTAGCTTTCCTCCACATGGTGATTCAGGCTCCAAGGCTCCTCCTGTTCTGTGGCTGTTCCATCCCCCATTCAGGGGCCAGTGGGTGAGGAGAACATAGAGGAGTGCCACAGGGTGCTAGCCCAGCCTGGGAGTGGTGCAAATCACTGTGCTCACATTGCATTGGCCAGAACTCAGTCACATGGCTGTACCTAACTGCAAGGGGGGGGGGGCTGGAAAATGTCATTCCTGGTGAGTAGCCATTCAATGACAGTTTTTGCTACTCCAGATGGTTTATTTACTGAGGTACCTAAAAGACATTGTTATAAGGTCATTGCACCCTCAGATGAAATGGCTGAACTCATAGGCAGCAATTAGAGGATGTTTCCAGGGTGGGATTGTATTCTAAACAGAAATGTATTATGGTTGGAACAATATACACACCCTTCTGAAGTTCCCCCTGACAATGCCTCCTTGCAATTCATATTATTCAGCTATGCTTGATTTTTAAGATACTTCAGGGGTAAATGTCACCTTTTGGGATTTTATTAATAGTATTATTTTTTAATGAGTCTTTTGAAGTCTCTTTCATTATAAACAGGCTGTTTTCCCCAGAGATAATAACTTGCAGTGCCAAATATTTGCATTTCACTTGAAACAAAACCAAGGATTTGAATGTTTTAAATATAAGCAAATTTAATTCTCTTGTGTCTAGAGAAACTGTATAATGAACCATATGTATGTGACTTAAGCAGACAGATGTGGATGATTTTTCTCTCCCTTTATTTTTTCTTAAAAATGCTGGCAGAGCTCAAAATTGGCAGCAAGCAACAAATATCTCCACTCAGCCAACCAAACCACTGGAGCTGGAGTTGAAATGGGGGAGTTCTCTTAGGGTGTATGCAAAAGTGGAGCTTTTCTTGGTTCTGGCTTCTACTTGGAAGCCCAAGGCTCCACAGCTCACCCACCCCTATTTCTCAGTGCCTTCAGTCTTTGCAATTAGACATTTTGTCGTAGGTGACTGACTTGATCTGAAAAGTTGGGTCAGTTGTTGTTGTTGACTTTGAGTTCATCTGGAGGAGATGGTTCCATGTCTCTGGGTCCTGCAACGAGATGGCCCCCTAGCTGCTGACAGAAAGGTTCTGAGCTGCCATCCTACTGCTAGAACAGACCTTCCTCTAGTGGTGGCCATATGGCTTTTTTCTCTTACTCCTCTCATAGCCCTCCTTACCCTGGGATCACCTTGACCTCTGGCCAGAGTTACTGATACGGCCTTAACTGGTTGTCTTACCTTTAGTCTTTTCCCCTTCATTCTCCTCACTGAAGTGTTCTTTCTGTAACTCAAATCTGATTATTTATGTCTTGTTTAATACTTATTGGTGGCTCCCTATTTTCTAGATACAGTCTAAACCCCTTAACCCGGTGCACCTGGGCCTTCATGATCTGGAACCTGCTTTCTGTTTGGACCATCTTGAGGCAACTCCACTAACATCCTCTCTGCACTGGCAGCCTAGTCTTTCTATATGTAGCCCAACCAAGCTACTTTCAGACGATGGCTAGTTTCTCTTATTTTTTGGGTGTCTTTGCAAATGCTGTTCCTTTTGCTTGCCTTGCCATGCATGTTCTATAGCATTGCTTCTCAAACTTGACTGTGTTTTGAATTACCTGAAGGGCTTGTTAAATCATGGATTCCTGGGCCCCACTCCCAGACTTTATGATTCACTAGGTGTGGGCTAGGGACTGGGGTTCTGTATTTCTAACAAGTCCTCAGGTGATGCTGATGTGGATGGTCTGGGGGCCACACTTTGAGTAGCAAAGCTTTTAAGTACCATAGCATGCAATTAACTGTTTTGAGATTGCCTGTATTTCTCCCTGACTGGACCCTAGGCTTCCTGGGAAAAAGAATGTTTGCCCATCAGTGTATCCCTAGTGTGACTAGTCTCTGGGATATTGTTGATATTCAATAAGTATTTATGAAAGAATGACTGAATGAATGAATGAGTGGGTCACTGTTTATGCAGCAGAGTTCCAATAATTTTGCTTCTTGTAGTGGATCAGCTTTCTTTTGGAGTATTTCAGCCTAAGGGTATGTGGAATGTGATCTATCTGTCCCTGAAATTAGCGGATACGGAAGTTGAGAACACCCCATAACAATCACACCATGGGTAAACTACAGGAAGACAGATGGGAACTTCTTTTGATCTCAAACTTTATATTATGAACTGGACTTATAAATTTTCTTTCATTCAGCACAGCATGGAGTAGCATTTCTGCATCTCTTTCAATATAGGAAATACCCCTGAACTTACTAGAGCCTGTCAGAAAGTAGCCCTCATACTAATTTTTAGCATGTGTGATGTGCCTTCTAGGGACTATGTGTGGAATAAAGGCGTGTATGATACGGTCCTAGGCCTGCAGGTCGAAACCTGAGTGCAGACAATCAAGAACACTAACTGCTCAAGCTGCAATACTTACCGTAATTGTAATAAGGATTCATATTTTTTAAGATGCTCAAATCACTTGGTTTATTGAATCAATTAAAAACGTGCAGTGAGAAGCAGGGTGAAAGAGCAGGGGATAGGTTAATATGTTTAGTGCAAGCCAATAGAAGGGCCACACTATATACAGATTACTTAATGTTCATGTGCCCTCTTTTGTTGTTGTAAGGCCTTTTTGGTTTTAGGGAGCAGGAGCTATCCTTGCCAGGTGAGTTTTCTTGAAAAGGAGGAGGTGTTGAGGTTCTCATGGGAATCCAAGAAATGAGAGACAAGGAGTGGCTCTGGGGTCCTGAGGAGCAGGAGTTCTTGGTTGTTCATACCTGTTCTGCCATTAACAGGCCCTTGCCCTAGTTGCCTTGAGTTTGCTTCACTGCCCACTTACTTGGCTGCCAACAGCCATCCTTGGCTCCTGCTCTTTCTAGTACTTCTCTACCTCACAGGTTCTGCTTATGCTTGGTTCTTGCTCCCTCATGGCTTTCAGTCCCACTTGGCCTTTACTCTGCATCATGGTCCATACAACTCCAGAATGTACACCTGTTCAGGGTCTGTTCTCCCTGCTTCTTGGTCTTCATGTTTCTTATCCACATCCCCCAAAATTAGCATCTGCCCCATGTTGTTCTTACTAGAGAAGAGCTTTCTATGCCAGAGCATCCCAGAGGCCAGCAATTGTGTGCCCCCTGTACTTGGACTCATTTGGGTGAGACCCAGGGGTGAGGTGGATCATGCAGTGCTGTGGATCTGGCAAACACATCAGAGAGCCTTTTGGGCAGTGGGACCCGATGGATAGGATTTGAGTAGGCTGAGATCAGAGGAAGGGTGCTCTAGGACAGAGACACAAATCTGACCCATGAAGAGTGAGCAATCAGAAACCTGCTGAGAGTGAGCAAGGAGGCAGCTAGATTATAAGGGCCCTAAAGCCCAGGTGGAAAAGGTAGATTTTTAAAATAGGAAGCTTTTTTTTTTTTTTAATTGATTTCTGGAGGGGGGAGAGAGGTATGAGATGAAACATAGATCAGTCTCTGCATTCCTTCTACTGGGGATTGAGCCTGTAACCCCGGCATGTGCCCTGACCAGAAATCAAACCCGCAGTCTTTTGGTGTATAGGACAATGCTTCAACCAACTGAGCCACACTGGCCAGGGCCATGTAAGCTTTAAAACCGAGGACTCAATCACTTTTTTATGTCCATTTATGATTCCTGCTGTCAGAATAGACCTGAGACCTGCTAAGACGCCACTGATACCACTCAGGAGTGAGGTTATGTGGGAGAGGAAGTAGAGCAGTGGTCCTGGAATTGGAAAAAGAACAAACACAGGCAGACATTGACAACAGCAACTGGATAAGGCAGCTTCAGTTCCTGGAGGGAAAGAATGTATTCCATGGGAATATTAGCTTCCATGTCAGAACCAGAGAACACAGCCTCCAACACCCAGCATGGAGACATCGGTGCCTTTGTTCTCAAGACAGTAGTGGGACAGAGCTTTCCACCTGTGTCCCACCAGCTTGTTGAACCAACTCTGCCTGATTAAATTGTTCACTCATAGACGACCGTTCTTGTCTCTCCTGTCGATGCCTGGATTTTTAGGTTCCTTTATTCCAGCTGTTTCTGTCATTGTTGACCTGGAGGGCAAGCTCCTGTGAGCTCTACACATTACCATCTGGCCAGGAACCTAGTCCAGTACACGCTGACTGCCTCCACCCTGGGTTCTGCCCCTGGAACCCACTCAGACATCTGGGCTCCTTCAGAAAGTGCTGCCTGGGGCATTTGAGTTTAGTTCTGGAATCTGGTGGGAGCATTTTGGAAAGTTGTGTGGTCCATGGGGTGCTCAGACTGACTTTTGATCTTCCTTGCTTGCTTTATTTATATTGTTTGTTTCTTACCAGAATGAATAAGGGGTTTCTGAAAGCAATTCAGATGAAAGCAACTCAATTAAAAAAAAAACTTGATATGCCAGAGCTTGGCTTTGAACAACAGATAAAAAAGAGGGGTTATTTGCTGACTGCAGGAGTTCACTAAAGGGTATGGGATCCTCTCTTAAGTTCTCTAAGCCTCAGTTTCCTCATCTGGGAAAATGATAATACCTGCTGTTTCTACCACTCAAGTGTTTTGAGATGCTGGATGAGATAGGGATGTGTGAAACGCTTTGTAAATTTCAAAGCATTCTGAACTTAGGATATTCACTTAATGGACAGTGGCTTCCAGGGCATTTAAAAATGGTTTGATTTACATTTAGTATGAAAACTTCAAAGATGACATCTCAAGGTTATAGCACAGCTCAAAGTTTTATCGTCTCATTTCTTCTCAGAATGTCTTCAGAGGAGAGCCAGGTGTTTCTGGGAAGAATTACTTCCTGGAATAGGGTGTGTGTGTTGGGGGAAGGGAGCGGAGATGGTCTGCTGCTTTTTCTAGGGATAGTGAGTACAATGCTCTCCTAATTATTAATTCCTTGATAGTGTGTTCATAAGTGGCAACCTGATAGTTGATTAGCAGTAATACTTCTCTCTTTCTTAGTCTCCTTTTGTCCTAAAGGCTTATCCTCCTTGTGCTCACCTCTTGATTCCATGAAAGCGTCCTTTTGCAGTACCACCTTAGCCTTAGAGTGGATGGGAGGGATGGGACAAAGCCCTGGGCTCCTCCTTCCAGAATCCCCATTTTTGCTTCTTTCCCCACAGCACGGCCAAGCTTTGTTTTTTCCTGCACCATTTATTTCTTTGGTTCTCTGCACCCTCAAAGCCTCACCTTTGGCTTGCACGCCCCCTAGTGGCATGTCTGATGCACCCCTCCTACCCGGTTGGTTGTGGTGCCATCACAGCTCTTCTCGCCAGCCAGCTCTGTTACTAAGGGTTAATCTCAATTCACAACGGCGGGATGAGAGTTTGGGTGATCCTGACTTGCCCGTCAAGTAGGGTCTGGGAGGTGGGATTTGAATGGGAACTTCTGATTCTCAGATTTATACAATGACAATGCCTCAGAAAAAGAGATGATATGGTTACAGCTTTTCTAGATTTTTTTTATGGTTTAAAAAGAATTGATTATTTTACTCTTTGCTCAGCTATCTGAAAGTATCAAAATGTGGTAAATAATCATTTTACCCTTCCTTTATCACATTGGAAACACTTTTGTCAATCACCAAGTGTTGAGTATTTCATGCTCAGTTCTGCTAACAACTTTGGGGACTACAAAAAAATATAAAGCATGATGTCTGCCCTTCAGAAGTTTACATTCTAGTTACACGGTGTTTAAATTACTCCCTTGAGGAGGAAAATGAGTATAATGCATGATAACTTTTATTGGTGTTTAATATATCTACTTCATCTCACTAAAGAGAGATTCTCTGAGCATTTGCTTATTTGTTTTTAAAGTCCTTTTCAGTGGAGAGAGAACCACAGGATAACAGCAGTAATTACCTGGATGAACCATGGAGGATAACAGAAGAGCAGCGCGAGTACTATGTTAATCAATTCCGATCCCTTCAGCCAGACCCAAGTTCCTTCATTTCAGGTAATGAAGTCTGACAGGTGAGAATGTGGGTTCCAGATCATTGTCTCATATAAATAACAGTACATATCTTGAGAAATAATTCACACAAAATGAGTATGACAACCTTCTTTGACTTCAATTTGTTTCCCTGTAAGATCGAATTTCTTATCAGCTATAAACCATGCAGAAAAACACTTGGCAATGACATTTGGAAAATTATGTTTCCGTTTCAAAGGGTTAAATAGGAATTTGGTGGAACCTGGTCTGGACCCTGTGATTTATTAGCTGGAGCAGTTCTTGAAATGATAGAACGTGGCACCAAGGCGATATCTTTAATTGCTTATTCATTACATTAGAGTTACAGAAGATGTAGTACAGCCTTCTACAGTTAATGTTACAGTCTCCTTATATTATATATGCTTTAGAAGTTCAAATTCATGCTCGTTTTCTTTGGCTCAAGACTTTCTTCTCTGGTTTTTCTGAGAGAAATTAAAATATGGGAGGAAAGTTGGCCAGCATTTTTATGTCCACATGTCAGTTCTTCTGGGTTGTCTTCAGAAATATGTATTCCTGTTGAGTTCTCATGTAAAATTCAAGCTGAGAGGAATTGATTTAATTCCTCTGTGCCTACATTTTACTGGGCTGAAGACTTAAACAAGCAGTGAAATAGAGTCTGGAAGAAAAATTCAAAAACCTTTCTTTTTGTACTTTAATTTTGAAGACTAACAATATGTCCTTGATAATTGTAACCTGACATTGAAGTGAGGACTAAGACTAATTTTCTCTTGTGAAATAAGGTGTGTAATTGAAATACACTTGTGTAAATGTAGCCATCATTTTCTGATTGGTGGTAATAGCTTTATTGAAGGCAGAATATTGTAGATATAGCAAATTAATGTTAACAACATGATTTTAAAGAAATAAGCAGAAACACAGATTGCATGTACTGACTGCTTGATAACCCTACCAGCTGCTTGAGTTTCTTCACAATGTATACAAATGATTAAACAAATACAAATAGGTAGCTGTTAGGAATGTTTTTACTTTCTTTTAACTTTTTTATTTTGCATAATTTCAAATGTAGATATACTAAAGTGGCTAATATAACAAACCCCTATCAGATAGCCCCAATGATTTTGTGTTATCCATATCCTCTCTCACCCCAGATGATTTTGAAGCAATTACCAGATTGTTTCAATTGAAAATACAGGGTTGGCAAAATTAGGTTTACAGTTGTGAGTCCATGAAAGAGTTTATTCTTTATTAATTATTGTATTCTTTTCCATATGAACAACTGTAAACCTACTTTTGCCTACCTCTGTATTTCAGAATGTATCTCTAAAGATAAGAACTCCTTTAAAAACATAATCACATAGTATGGGGAAGGCCTGGGAGTGGGGGGCATGCAGGTTGGAAGGGATCTATGGGAGAAAAAGGGGGACATCTGTAATACTTTCAACAATAAAGATAAATTAAAAAAACAAACAAAAAGAAAAACATAACCACAAATCATTTGCACATGTTAAAAAACAAGAACATGAATTCCTTAATATTATCAAGTCTTCATTGTTCAGATTTCCCTGATTGTCTCCCAGATGCCTTTTTTAAAAAATTTAGTTTGATCAAGGTCAAGAGGGGTTTATATACTATAATTAGGTGATGTCTCTTTTTAAAAAACGTATTTCTAAATATCTTTATTTAGGTACTCACATACCATAAAATTCACCCATTTAAAGTGTACAATTTAGTGGTTTTAGTATATTCACATTATATTCACAATCTACATTTTTTTAAAAAAAATTGTATCTTCGTGTGTTTTTAATGTACAGATCTTTTATAAACATGGTTGAACCTTTTTTTTATATATGATTAAGAGTCAGCTGCATCTATTTCTGTGAACTCTCATAGCTCTACCCATTTTTATATTGGGTTACTCGTCTTTATTTTATAAAGATCTATGTATATTTGGTGTGCTACTCTTATATCCCTGATATATCAGTGCTGTGTGTAAATGTAATTTTCTGGACTGAGAGACTTAATAACAAGTCTGAATTCGTGTTTTGATGTTTGACTGCTGACAGCTTTTAAGCCTCTCTTCTCCCTTGTGTGCCCCTCATGTGGCTCCCCAGCAAGGTATGAAAATGGTTGGAGAAAAAGGAAAGGAGGCTGGCTTGGGGTTTCTACAGTGGTTGGGGGTGGAGCTGTGCTGAGGGTTCCAGCTCATGATTTGAACTTTTGTCAGTACCAAATGAGGAAGCACTGGGTCTTTCTCATTAGCTTCCCCTTTTGGCAGGGGGCAGCCAGGGCACAACTGAACTTGTTAGCAGTCGGCTTCCCTATGCGCTCTACCTGACCTCTCTGGGGCACCATGCTGTGGCAGTCTCTACTCTCTGAAGGCCACGCCAGGTCTCTAGCTATGAGTTTGGGCCTAATGTGATTTAGAGAAAGGATGTCAAGGCGGGAAAAGAAGAATGACATGAGGGACATTGTCTATATAGCTGGTAAATAGGCTTTCAAGACATTTCTGACAAATGTTTGGACAAGGTAGTTGCTTTGATGGCCGAAAGTCATATGTCAGGATTATTTCCAGGATACTTTTGGGGAGAAGGCTCATGGGTTTATAGGGCCCTTTGCCTTTGATCCATAATAATCTATTAAAGGAAAATAGGTCTGCTTTAGAGTCCATTATAATTCATTGTTTTAATGCCAATTAAAAGACATAATTGCCATGGAATGACTCTTGACTTTATCAGCTTAAAATAGAGGTTGGGTCTTTGATTTGACTATTCTATGTGTTCAAATTGAGGCTTTTGAACTGTGAAACTGTTCTGAGACCTGAAAGCATAAACATTTCAATCTCAATAATAGTTGGGTCCAACATTTTAAGTGCAGCTGGAACTTAAGTGCAGTTCTATAATATTTCGCCTTCCCTTTGCTCCTTTCCAGTTATTCATAACTAGGTTAGTTAAAACAGTATTAGAATGAATATATGATTTTAAATTGATATTGGTAAATTTACAATGATTAAAGAAAGTAGCAAGAGGTTCTGGATAAGTTTCTCAAAGAGCCACCAAAGAGCTTAAATCTCACCAAAACTTTCTTGCCCAGCCGGTGTGGCTCAGCGGTTGAGCATCGACCTATGATCTGGGGGATAGAGGTTTGATTCCTGGTCAAGGCATGTGCCAAGGTTTCTGGCTCGATCTCCAGCTGGGGGCTTGTGGGAGGCAGCCGATCAATGACTCTCTCATCATTGATGTTTCTCTCTCTCCCTCTCCCTTCTTCTCTCTGAAATCAATTAAAAAAAATAATAAACCTTTCTCAAGAGGCCTGTCATATGTCTGTGTGATGAGATTAATGGTGTTAATTTTCTTCCTTTGGCTATTTTCTACCATGATTGTGCGTTACTTTTTAAAAAATTTTCTTATATGTTTTTATTGATTTCAGACAGAGGAAAGGAGAGGGAGAGAGAAAGATAGGAACATCAATGATGAGAGTCATTGATCAGCTGCCTTCTGCACGCCCCTACTGGGGATCGAGCCTGCAACCTGGTCATGTGCCCTGACCGGGAATCAAACCGTGACCTCGTTCATAGATCGACATTCAATCACTGAGCCACACTGGCAGGGCGTATATCAGTTTTTTATTAAAAGTGCTTGACAGATTTTTACTTTAATAATTTCAAAATTTGTCTTTTGAATTTTTAGTTAAATTTTACACATTTTCAGTAAAAATGAAGCAGGAATTAATTGATATAATTTGCATGTCATAATAAGTATTATGTCATTGCTTCTTTTACCCTATTCTAATTTATGTATTCTTTTAAATGATGTTCACATGTTGTTTTTAGCCACATGATTTGTAGTTGCTTTAATTAATAAATGTTGTGTTTGTGGTTAGATGGTAGGGATTGTTGAAAGAAAAAATGGTGATTCATTGACATTAAATATAAAAGCTGCTCTAGATATTAATTAATGATTTATTTAAACAATGGCTGTTGACAGGTTCAGTGGCCAAGAACTTCTTCACCAAATCAAAGCTTTCAATTCCAGAACTCTCCTATATATGGTAAGTACAATTAATGCCACATGGTATGCTACAGTCATTCATATTCATTCTTTAGTTCCTATTGTTGCATTTTAAAAGTCTTATTTTTTAATGGTTTTTTAACAGACTAACAGAGTGAATAGAATTTAAATTTTTGTTGTTGTGAAAATTAAATAAGTTATGTGAAAATCACAATTAATAGTGTCTGGCACATACTGCACACTGTATGTATTAGCTATTATTTAAAAAGTAATTTCCTAATTATCATCTTCATCTAGATTCCTTTTCAGTCTAAGCAATTGTGTGGGCATATGAGAATTTCCATCTTGTGTATTTTATTTTGAGATTTTTCTGCTTGGTGTGATGCAAGCAACCAGAGGACCTTGAAAAGCTATTTTTTGTAATATTTTATGAGGCCAGGTGGAAAGAAGGTCCACAAATGTTTTGGAATGAAGTTAAATTTGCCTATTCTCGCTTCCTAAATTTGGCTGGTGTTTATCAGCTGGGCCCTCGTTCAGACTTGCAGCTGTGGCATGCGCTGCACCTTGCTGCCGAGCTGGCCACAGCCCTGGCTCCAAAGGGCGGTGCGAGGACGGTCCAGATGGCTCCACTTGCGTTTATGAAGACGCTTGGTGCCTCCATAAACTCCCGGCTGCGTGTGGGCTGTTCTTCCTCACAACTGGGCAGCAGACTGTGCTGCTATAAATATATAATTAAAACATTGGAATATTTATGTAGAACTTTTTTCATGAGATTTACTGAAATGATAGCATTTTGTCATGTTTTGTGCATTTTATTGCAAAACAATTGCAGTAATCCTTGTGCGTGCCAGTGTACCTGGGATCCTGAGCTAGATTTATTCATCAGCATATATTCTAGCATAATTTTTTGACTACAAGCCTTATATTAGATTTTAAAGCTAGGGAACAAAGAAATTATCATTTTCAAAAGCATACAATCTGTTTTGGCAGAATTCCCAGTCTTACCATAATTGGCATGAAGCTTCCTATCTTTTTGTGGGGACATATACATAAAAGCTGAATGGTATTCTCTCCATCCAGTGTTGGCAGCAGTCCCCCAATTCCTCAGACTGGGGAGCTGCTATTTTAGGGCTGGTACATTCTAAATATTTGAGGGGGAGGAGGATGTGAATGGAACTTACCTTTGATATTCTTTCTTTCAAATAGTAACACTTTTCTGGTACGTTTTTATATATCTTATCTCTCTACTTGTCCTAACACAAGTATACTTGTCTCTCTGTACACAGAAGAGACTGGTTGAGCTTAGAGGGTCTTAGTTACTTTGGCAAATAGGCTTCTTTTGTGCTGAGTAAAGAGGTCTGTGCCTTTCAGTGGGAAACAATGACTGAAGCAAAGATAAGCCTTTTCCAGACTCTCCCTTTCTTCCTTTCTGTCTTATCTGGTTCCAGCCTTCCCTAGTTGCTAGTTTTATCTGAAAACATAATTCATCCAGTATTTATTGAGCTTACTTATATTTTCCCAGGAGGGGATTCTCAAGCAAATTTTTGATGCAACATTTGTGCGACTCAAAAAGTTCAAGGTTTTTCCTTAAAGCTGAAAAAATGAAGCGCTCATTCCTGAGCTCCAGTAACTGTGTAATGGCTGGGAGAACTGCAAAAGTGCCAGGGCCCAGCCCTTCCTCTGACTATTTTGAGCACAAAGTCAAGAGCTCTTCACACCACACATTTACTGAATGGCTATGGCTATGGAATTCTGGGCATCATTTTACCTTTTGTGCCATAGTTGCTTGTCTTGTGTAATTAGCATTGTAAAACAGACCTGCCAGAGAACCTGAAGAATTTAAATTTTTATTTATAAAGTACTACTGATCCCAGTGCTGTCAGTCATACTTTTTCTTCCTCCAAGTGGCCGCCTGAGATTTCATATGGGTTTGGGGACTCGGCAGGGTTACCACCAGAGAGCCTGGGAATTGTATTTGCGTGTTCGGTATTCATGACATCTGTTATATTTAGGGAACTTAGTGATGCTGACTGCGATGGAGCCCTGACCCTGCCTGAGTTCTGTGCTGCATTTCATCTCATTGTGGCCCGGAAGAACGGCTACCCACTGCCCGAGGGCCTCCCTCCAACTCTGCAGCCAGAGTACCTGCAAGCAGGTAAGGCCTCATCTTAGATCCTGAATCCTAGACATTTTCCATCCAGGCCTTATAAGAAACTTGTTTCTTTAACTGTCCAGACACTTTGGGAAGTCCTTTGGGAAGTCCTTTGGACTTCCCAATAAAGGTTAACCAATAAAGGATATTGGTTAATATCCTTTAACCAATATTAGACTTTCACATCTTATGAGTAATAGGATGATCTGGGTGTGAGTCATCTGTTATTTTCATTCTAGCACTATCTGGATGGATTTGAACCAAAGTCACTTACACTTTCATGAAAATTGTGATGTAAGCAGCTACTATATCTCCCAGCTGATATAAAATGAAGAGGAAGATCTTCCTTTATAGCCAAGTGCTGACTTGACGTCTTTAGGCACATCCTAGTGTCCCCAAGTGGCCTTGGGCAAGGAACTGAAATAAAACTGTTATACATAATGAAAAAGTAAAAAAAAGAAATTACATAAGCAGTGAAATCTGCAAAGTGCTGTAGTCTTAAATATACACTTGATGAATTTTTACATATGTATGCACCCATGTAACTGCAATCAGATAAAGATATAGAACATTCCAGCATACCAGAAGGTTGGAATAGAACTCTCTTTCTCATTAATAAAGTTACTCCACACACCCTTTGGATAGGAAAGAGTCATGGTGTATCCAACATTTATATCAATTCCTTTGGAAAACTGGACAAATTAGCAATTTCTCTTGCTCTTTTCAGAGGCAGTGGGCAATGATCTGATTTCTATTACTCGGAGAAGTATAGCTTCCATTGAAAGGGTCCAGAAACATCTGGTGCTTTCAACAACCTTTCTCACTTTTTAGGCAGACAAGGTCTCTCCAAAACCTGAGAGCTAGTCATGGATGATTATTGGCAAGAGGGAGCAGTGTCAAAAGAAAATGTGATTAGTCATTAATAGACTATAAGTTTTGTGGTTAGATCTGGAAAAGGCCTTAAATTATCTTATCTTGTCCTCTCCTCATAACGACACCAGATTCAAAGTGGTCAATGACTTATCTAAGTCAGTGTTGGGGTCTCTGACTCTTAAATAAAAAGTCTGTCATTTTTTGTATTAGGTAGTGAGAGGGTGGAGGGAGTTGAGCTGAGACTTGAAGGGAAGAGACCAAGTATGTGGCTGATGCCAGTGACAGGTAAACATATTAGGAAAGAGTGACCCATTCTGGAATCCTCCTTAAAAGGTCCCATCACATGTATGAAGGGAGGCTTCAGAGAGCAAAAGTTACTACCCATTTCAGAGCTTGGGCTTTGCTAAAAGCAGTTGCTTTCTGACTACAGCATGCTATAACTTCAGCCTGCTACCCTTCCTTACAGGTTGGGGAAGACCCTCAGGGGTCTTCAGGAACTAGTGTGCAATTGGGCATCATGACAAACTGCTCTCTTTCTTCTTTGGTGTCTCTCCCTCTCTGTTCTTCCCTCTCCTCATCTTCTTTTCTCTCCCTCTCCCACACTCTCCCCCTCCCTCTTTCCCTCCCTCTCTCTTTCTTGGATTGAGACAAAAGAGCACCAATATTCCTTGGGCTATCTTGGCAACTGCATGGCTCCCATTACCAAATCAGTGCATGGTCATCCAGGAACCCCTTCTCCTTGAAGTGGGGCCGTGTGGGGCTTTGTCTCTCTCTAATGGAGATGAGCTGCTGACCAAAGGGCCAAAGTGTGCTCCAGAGCTATTTAGTTATATTTAATACCGTCACTGTTTCCTCTTGTAAGCCCTGGGGAGTCCTGGGTCACTTCATCTCCCATGCCCACACTTAGCTTTCTGTTTTGGGGTCTTTTTAAATGCTATTTTATTCTGATGCAGTATGGCTGTGGAACCTATGCCAGTTGTCCTGATTCCTTGTTCGAGAAGTCACTTTGTAGGTGTCCAGGTGTTTTTATGGGCTGTTTCAAAAGTCACTGATAAAATTTTTACAAATCGGAAAGCCCTGAGCAAAAAATGTGTTAACAGTGGAGAAGTAGCCTCTTGGTTCCCTTACTGCTGCAGATGGCTGCTTTTGCCTTGCTTATGCAGTAGAGGGGAGTCTGTGAAGTAGAGCGCCAGCCATGAGGCATGTCACTTAATTTGGAAGGAAGCCCCTTGTTTCTTCCTGGTCTTCTGTGAAAGCTGTCAGCATGCATTTATACAGAAAAAACTGAGGAATCCATCACATACCCTTCAATTAAACAAAAATTGCACACCATTTCCAGTGCTTATAGGATCAATCTTAAATAATATTTATGTAATTCTAACAAAAAACATGAGAGACCTCATAAATCCCTATCAAACTCAATGACAGTATATTTTAGGCAAACCCTGAGGTTTAGATGTTACCTTAATGTTTTATCACCCTTGTTTATCTTTGTATACAACTCAAGAAAATGGCCAGGACTTTCTAGATCTTCTCTGTGCTTTTAGACGTTGAAATATGAGTGATCCTGTTGATTTGGAGGGTTCATTTTTACGGTATCCCTTTGGCTTTTTAAAAAACTTAGCTCCTGTTCCAACAGTTTTCTAATTGATCTGTATTTACTCTTTTAAAAAAATCTAATCCAGTTTTCAACAAGATTAGTGAAGAGTATAAATTTGGTTGATACCATGATGCATTCACAACTATATACGTTTGTTTTCAATAAAATAATGAAACAGGAATTGTTGTATCTGATTTCCCCCCGACAGTGAAAATTCAAGGGCAGAGTTGGAAGGAAATGTTGGATTATTTGGTGGCTTAAACGTAGGCCTTTTGATATTTTCATGTCTGGGTGACAGTAGATTCTGGTATAGATTTTTACCATAGTTTGTTAATAATATTTCAGTACTTACAATGAAAAGCACTGGGTTATCCTCTCTGGTCAGAATGCGGTATAAAAGAGAGTTCCTACCATCATGGAACTTGCTGGCAGTTAGAGGACTGACGTTAAATAAACTCAGGTATGCATAATTGGAGACAGTGATAGGTGCTCTAAAGGGGAAATACAGCTGCAGTAAGAGGATGCGTGACCTTAAGGAAGACTTCCTTAAATGTTTGAGCTGAGACAGGAAGGATGAGCTAAGGGCTGTGTAGGTGAAGGAGGGGGAAGAGTGGCCTCTGGCGGAGCCGGCAGCAGGTATGTTGCAGAAGCCCTGAGGTGGGGGACTTGGAACATGGGAGGTATGTAAAGTTCAAGTCACAGTGGCTGGAGCGCAAAGAGCCAGGGCCGGAGGGGATGGGATGAGGCTGAAGAAGGTGGGGCACAAATCTTGGGCAAATGACGTAAATGTGTTTCAAACAGGAACTGACACAATCAGACTTGCTGTTTGAAAGGATCCTGCTGGTTGCGGACCACAGGACAGGTTTTGAGGAGCAAGGGTGGAAACAAGACCAGGTTATGGCAGTAGTCCAGTCAGGACCTGCAGGGAGGCTGGCACTAGGGAGGTGACAGGGGAGATGCAGAGATGAGGACACCCTGGAGGGACATTTAGCAGTTGATGGCATTTGTAGTTTTTGAAAGTGTTAGCTTTTTACCCAGCATGACTGCCTCATGATAAGGCATTAGTCATGGAATTCTAGTGAGATTACTGATAAACCAGAAAGAGAAATCTTATCTCTGTTAAAACTGTTCTTGGGGCTAGATTGAGAAATAGTACTTGGAAAAGTGTTTGCTGTTTTTACCAAGAAAAGAGTGAGACCACCTGGAATAGTCAGAAAAATCACTAGGGCCCATGGTTTGCCGACCTGATATCAGTGAAATTCAGTCCAGAGTAAGGAAATGAACAATTTAAGCTACTTATACTCAACTGTCTATGGTAGCTGTTACTCACTGGCCAGTATTTTACTGCAGAGGGAAGTTGGTATTTCAAACCTGGTGGGGATGGGAAAGTGAGAAAGAATTAACAACGCCAATTCATTTTAAACACTTGATTCAAAATTTTTTTTTTAAAACATGGTGAAAAGATTTCCTAGACCCAGCTCCAACCTGTACATGTGGAGGCTTCCCCACACCAACAAACAGTTCTTGTGTCTGAGAACTCAACTCAATCCTGACACTAACTAGAGATAGAATCACATTCCACAGGTAAAAGGCTCCACAAGACGGCCCTTCATTTCAGACGCCAGTCATAAGTCCAGGTTGTTACCTGTGCTTCTGACCAACTGGCTATAAATTAGAGGCTTTCGCAACACCCTCCTCGGGTTTGATTAATTTGCTAAAGTTTACTCACTAGATTACTGATTTATTACCAAGGATATTAAAGGAACAACCTGATGAAGAGACGATGCAGAGATACAAAGGGTGAGTGGAAGGTTAACGTGGTGGGTGGGCAGGCTAAATAGCCATCTTAGACAGTGGATAAAGAAAAATTGAATTTATCTAAGGAAGGGGGATAGGGATATCCAAAGGGAAGGGCTACATAGCACTGAGTCAAGGGGTATTGGATCCATGATGGCAGCAAAAATATACTAGGGGCAGTGAAACGAGGAAGGTGCATGGAAGAACTAACCGGAGAGCCCAGGCTGGGCTGCTTCGGGGATCTTGGAGACAGGTTCAGGGGGTAAGCCTGGGGTGAGCTGCTGCTGCCCATTGCTCCCCCCAATTGCAAGTCTTGTGGGGTCCCCTTGGAGGGAAGAAGGGGGATGGCACTGGCGTGCTCCCCTGGTGGGGAGCGAGACCTGGGTCCTTTGTCCTGAGCATATTTACCTCTTTCAGCTGGAAATCTTAGGGGTGGTCTCAGGGGAAGTGTCTCAATAGAACATTCATCAGTTTTCCAGGTGCGCTCTTTTAAGGCCATGGTCTCCACTGATTGGTCCGTGCCAGGGCAGGGGGTCATTAGTCAAGGCAGCTGGTCCTGAGGCAGCCCTGGCACCACTTGTCTGGTTTTGCTGCTTTTCTGGGCCTGGAGCTGAAATACAACAGATGCCTAGATGTTATCTTTAGGGAGGAAACACTCAGGGGGTCTAAACTTCATGACAGTCATATGCTAGGGGAGGATAAGTTACCCTGGGGACAAGGTTCTTGTTTTCCCAGTTTTGTCTCTTGCTAGGCATCCGGGGCTTCCCTCCCTGGTGAGTTTCTGTACCCTAGTTTCTGTACCTGGCCCATCTAACAGTGAGGTCCTGGACAAAGGAGCTTTTGTCCCCACAGAGCTTGGGGCCCAACACTGTGGCACATGGAAGCTCTCCGAAAAAGGGACCTACTAGCTATCCTTTTGGGTTTTTATGAAGACTTCATTACATAATCATGATTGACTAAGTCATTGGCTGTTGGTGATTGATTCAACCTCAAGCCTCTCTCCTTCCTGGGAAATAAGAGGCTGGGGCTGAAAGTTCCAATCCTCTAACCACAGGGCAACCTGGCCAACATCCTTTGGTGAGTTTCAAAAGTCATCTCATTAATAAGCCAGGCAGAGAAAGACAAACATCACATGATCTCACTTATATGTGGAATCTAAAGAACTTAATAAACTGATGAACAGAATAGATTCAATGACATGGAAGCATGGATCAGACTAACAAATGTCAGAGGGCAGGAGGAGGGTGGGTGGGTGGAGGGGGAGAGAGTAACCAAAGAATTTATATGCATCTATGCACAACCCAAGGACACGGACAATGGTGGGGAGAGGGATGGGATGGGGTGGAACGGGTCATTGGGGAGAAAAAGGGACATCTGTAATATTTTAAACAACAACAAAAAATTAATTAAAAAAAAATAGTCATCTCATTAACATAACAGGAGACATCATTGTTGCTCTCATTACTTAGGAAATTCCCAGAGGTTTGGGAGCTCTGTGTTAGAAATGGGAATTAAGACCAAATATATATTTTTATTATAAATCATAATATCACACATGGCATTAAAAATTTGATTTCTTAATAGCTGGTCTTGACAAATTTGATTTGTAGGTTCTATTTATTGTCTACCCCAATCTGCTTTTCCTCTTTGGAATATTGACAAATTTTCTAATTGTTGAGACATTTTTTTCGTAATTACTTGGTGACAAAGTGGTGAAACAATCCACTTCTAAGAAATAGCGTCAGTTGCCTGGCCGGGCGTGGCTCAGCAGTTGAGCATCGACCTAGGATCCAGGAGATCGAGGTTCGATTCCCGGTCAGGGCACATGCCCGGGTTGCGGGTTCGATCCCCAGTGACTCTCTCATCATTGGTGTTTCTATCTCTCTCTCTCCCTCTGCTGCCCTCTCTCTGAAATCAATAAAGATATATATATAAAAAAAGAAATAGCATGAGTGTTAATTGTTAGCTTACCTAGTAGTATGATTTTTCCTCATGCTGATCCAGTCAGCCTCCCAACTAACAGCCCTTGTCACTGTTCTGTGTTAGAAATTCATAACGCGATTATTTCCTGTCTTGTAAACCAGTAAGAACCTGTGCTCTTACTTTTGTTATTCCTTCTAACCAAAAGAAAGGACTATTTTATTAAGTTTTCTTGGGCACATATTATCATAAGATCTTGTCTATTTCCAACAAGAATAGCTAAAATGTAGTATTTCCTTAGTTAATGTTCATAGTATTAAAACTATCACCATAGTTACTACTATTTAAAAATTATGCTAGTAGCATAGTTAAAACTTAAGTGTTGTGATAGTAATGGCTAATGTGGAAAATGACTATGTTACAACATGAAATGCTAAAAGGATGGACCTTCTAGCAGGACGGCTGGCGATTCAAGTGCCTGCTCCGCCACTCACCAACTATATGGCCTTGCTTAACTTCTGGCTCCTCAGTTTCAGCATGTGGAAGTGGGGATGGTAGGAGCTCCAGGTTGTATATGTAGAAAACTTAAAATACTAACTCAGCGTGATGCGCGCCGTAAGCAGTACATAGGAGCCAGCTGATTCTGTTGCTGTATAGGAAACAGCGCCTGGTATGACTGTTGGTATTCTTTTGTTTCTTCTTAGCCTTTCCTAAGTCCAAGTGGGAATGTGCGTTATTTGATTCTTATTCTGAGTCCACGCCAGCAAACCAACAACCCCGGGACTTGAATCGGATGGAGGTAAAAGATCTTTATATGGTAATTAGTTAAGGCTGTATTTAGAATTAAATCCATTAGCCTATGTGCTTTACAAACTCTGGAAAATCCACTTTTATAACATTTTCTCTTCATAGTTAGCGCTTACTTTGGGGCTCATCCTTTCAAATCTAGACACCAGATACATTTATAATGATCTTTTTTCTTTTCTCCCTAAAACTAGATTTGGTGAAATAAGCAAAATAGTCTCTTGACTTTTTAGAGGGGAAATTGAAGTATAGCCAAACTAAGCCTGAAAAATTTTAGCCAAGTTATTTACTTTAACCAGTCTTTAATTCAGAAATAAACATTGTAAAGCTGTATTTTTAGTAGCTGAGAATTAACAAAATATAATGAACCAGAACAGTTTTGAGAGGAGGTTTGAGAACTATATATGAGGGACCTAAACCACATTCAAAGCTGCCTTCTCCCTCAGGGTTTTTAGCTTTTGGACCAGATGAAGACTAATTTGGATGATCCCCAAGAGAAACCCAAATTCCTTCCATGGTGGGCCATTGATGTAGGGTCTTAGCCATGTGCTTAGTGGTCCTTCAGTATGTGTCGATAAATGGTTGTTATGGTTGTTGTTAATTTCACCACTATCATCATCATCATCATCATCATCATGATTGCGATGATGACAGCTTTTGTTACCTGCTGTTCCTTTCCTAAAAGAAATCTGGAAATGTTTAATAAATGCAGGTTTATTTGTAGGCTCCTATTACAGTTCTCTGACCCCAGTTAAAACCATCGCAAGATGATAGAAGTCAAAGGCGGTGTACAGGGCCATTTCTTTAAGTTCTTGTAACTATGTGTGATTATTCTTTTCCTGCTCCTACAGAGCTCCCTCTGGTAGCAGCTCTCTTGGCTTCTCTGCTGCTCTTTCTTTGAGTCCTAGCCTCCATGTTACTTCCCTCAACAGATTTCTACTTGTGGGAAAAAGATGTAATGAAAAATGATTTCAGGAGGAGTGATGTGCTTTTGAAGAGTTTTGGCCTTTTAAACTTCTTTTTCTGTATATTACATATGATGGAGAAACATACAACAATAATTAGCCACTTTTGATGGCCCTCAGTCTACTGTGGGGCTGCTGGCAGTGCCTGGAGAGGCTTTTCTGTCAGGCCAGGACACATAACCTTCATAGCCCTTTTATGCAGTTGCCCTGGTTTTTGTTTGTTTTTGCCATGACTCCCCCTGCTTGTGTAAAATTATGAGGCTGTTAGGTGATTTACTAAAAAGTGCCATAAATTCTTATTCTTGCTAGATAAATGTTTTGTTCCAGCTTGCCATGCTGTTAGATGTTCTTGGCCCTTCCAACAGAGACAAATAAATTTTTTTTGGAGAAATTAATTACTGACACGCACGCAGACCTTATGTGAAGCTAAGTTTTATATCCTTTTATATCCTTTAACTGGTTACTTTGAGGGGGCAGGTTAAAAGCTACCTAGTCTTTGCTTTGTCTTGTCGAAACAAAAAAGCAAAAGAAAACAAAAAACTCTTTCCCAACAAAATTGTTATTTTTGGGGGCCGGGTGCTTTTAGCTAATGATGTAATAAACAAAATTCAGGGATGAAGTAATAAGGTTAATTGATGGTTTGGCCATTTGAGCAGTATAGGTCAGACTTTAATAGCTAATGATTAAATATTCCATGTTCTTCTAAACTGTTTCATTCATTGTTCTTTCTGCAACTTTTTAATCTTTCATGAATATGTGCATGGAGTTTAAATAGATCTTGGTTCAGCCCTGTGAGGGTGATTCCATATCACCCTCAGGTGTTTGTGTTTTGAATGAAGCTGTAGCTGATTTAGCTCATGAGAAGTTTGCTCAGCAGTGTATCTTTTTCTAAAGACAGCAGAGCTGTAATCATGTTCCATCGAGAATTAAAGATTATAATTTCAGGCATACTGCTCTTGAGCAGGGTTTCTTAGATTACTGGATTTCTTTCTTTTGTGTACAGCTTTACTGAGATATAATTCACATACCATACATTTAAACATACAATTCTGTGGTTTTTAGTATATTAAAAGCTGTGCAACCACCACTATAGTCTAATTTTAGAGCATTTTCATCACCCCAAAAAGAAAGCCTGTATTCATTAAGTCATTCACTATTCCCCCTCACCCCAGCCTCTGGTAATCACTAATCTATTTTCTGTCTCTGAATTTGCCTATTCTGGACATATCATATAATAATGCGGTCTTTTGTGACTGGCTTCTTTCACTTAGTTTAATGTTTTAAAGTTCATTCATGTTCTATCAGTGCCTCATTCCTTTTTATTGCTGAATAGTATTCCATTGTATGGATATGCTACATTTTGTCTGCCCATTCTTCTGATGATGGACATTTGAGTTGTTTACACTTTGGGGCTGTTAGAAAAAAATGCTGCTATGAACATTCATGTACAAGTTTTTTTAAAAAAGTGTGTTTTTATAGATTCCAGAGAGAGGAAGGGAGAGGAAGAGAAAGATAGAAATATCAATGATGAGAGAGAGTCATTGATCGGCTGCCTCCTGCACGCCCCCTGCTGGGGATCGAGTCCGCAGCCCAGACATGTCCCCTGACCGGGAACTGAACTGTGACCTCCTGGTTCATGGGTAGACACTCAACGACTGAGCCACGCTGGCTGGGCATGTACAATTTTTTGTGTGAACATGTTTTCAATTATCTTGGGTATATATCTAGTTGTGGAATTGTTGGATCATATTATAACTTGTGTTTAACTTTTTGAGGAACTATCAAACTGCTTTGCAAAGCAACTGCAGCATTTTATATTCCTCCACCAGCAATGTGTGAGGGTTCCAATTTCCCCACATCCTTCTAACATTTGTTGTAGTGTGTGTTTTTTATTTTAGCCATCCTGGGGGGAGTTAAAGTGGTATTTCTGTGGTTTTGATTTGAATTTTCTAATGACTAATGATGTTGAGCATCTTTTTGTATACTTATTAGCCATTTGTATATCTTCTTTGGTGAAATGTCTCTTTAATTCCTTTGTTTATAAGTTGGGTTGTTTATTATTGAGTTATGTGTTCTTTATATGTTCTGGATCTAAGTCCCTTATTACGTATATAATTTGTAAGTATTTCCTCTTTCTTTGTTTTTTCTTTTCCCTTTCTTGATAGCATCCTTTGTAACGCAAATGTTTATTTTGATGAAATTCAATTTATCTATCTTTTCTTGCTTGTGCTTTTGGTGTCATATCTAAGAAACCATTGCCTAATGTAAGGTCATGAAGATTTACTCCTTTGTTTTTTTCTAAGAGTTTTATAGTTTTAGGTCTTATATTTAGGTCTGTGATCTATTTTGAGTTAATTTTTGTGTATGCTGTGAGGAAGAGGTCTAACTTCAGATTCTTTTGTATGTGGATTATTAGTTATTCCAGCATCATTTATTGAAAAAGCAATTTCCCCCCATTGAATTGTTTTGTACCTTTGTTGAAGATCACTTGATCATAAATGTAAGGGTTTATTTATGGATTTTCAATGATATCCCATCTATATGTCATTATGCAAGTATGTATCACTTTGTCTTGATTACTGTAACTTTGTGGTAAGTTTTGAAATTGGGAAGTGTGAGTCCTTCAACTTTGTTCTTCTTTTTCAAGAATATTTTCACTGTTCTGGATTCCTTGCATTTCCATATGAAATTTAGGCCCTTCTGGCCAAATTCTGCAGAAAATCAAGAAGAATTGCACCGAATCTGTAGATGAGTTTGGGGAATAGTGCCATCTTAACAACATTAAGTTTTCTGATTCATGAGCATGAGATGTCTTTCCATTTATTTAGATTTTTAAAATTTCTTTCAACTCTTTTTTGGACTTCTTTTTATCTACATTTTCTACTCCTAAGTCATTTTCTTCTTCTAAGGATCAGGTTTATAATCTAGCTGGGAGAAGAAAATGGAAGAAAGGCACTGTCAAGATACATTCTTTGTTCCATTGGAGATAGTAAACTTTGAATAGGAAATTACATCTGGACACTTCATTGTAATGCCAAGAATGACCTGCCTGAGGATTAAATCCTAGATCAGATTACTACCAAGCAGTATACTATAACTCCATTCTTTAGGACAGTTAACCATTGTCACCCCAATAAATTTAATAAAGTATTAAAAATAAATAAATACCCCCCCCCCCCGAAGTACTGTTTATCTCTCTGGTTGTTTAGATTCCTAGAGGTAAACCAATTAATCTTTTGGAGCACCAGGTAGCTCCAGGAATTTACCCTACTTTAAGTTTTAAAATGTATCTTTATTTGATTTTTTGGATATGTTTAAAATAAAAAGAATATCAAAAGGCATATAGTGACAAGTCCTCCTCCCATCCCTTTCCTCTGTGTACCCAGTCACCCTTCAATTTTTTGATATCTTTCCAGAATTTGTTTATATATATATATAGCAAATATGAATATATGTTATTCTTTATTCTGTCAAAAGTCCTTGAGTGCATGTTAATTGAGCCTTTATAAGAAATAAACTTATAGCAAGTAGATTTTAAACAGAATTTGAAACTAACCAATACTTGATCAATTTGGGTATTCATCTTATTAGTGTAAGTGAAAACTTTTCTCATGAGTGAGTTAGGAGGAAATTTTGTTCTGCTCATCAGTAAAATTCTCTTATTCCAAAATAAGGAGGCTATTTGAATCAGGGTAGAACACACTCTGCTTAACCCACCTTATGGGGCCACTTGTCAGAACTTCTCTCTGCTTGTGAAAAAGTACATGAATGACTGAATGGACAAATGGTATAAGGTTCTCTGGCCTAATCCCACACGGGATTCAGATTTAATATGTGATCTATATATATGCCTTAATCTGAATTGTTACTTTTTCTCTATGCATATATCTATTTCAATACAAATTAACTTAGCCCTTACTAGGAATCTAAAAAAACAAAATAGTATTAAATGTCAGGGTTTATTGAAGACAGAAGTATTGGCTAGATATATAGCTTTTAAAACATTTTCATTATATGTGCACATCACTTAATTTCTATTCAACCTGTATAATTAATTTTCTTTCCTTTTCTAAGAAGTTATCTATTAAAGACATGGCTGACTTTCCTGTTCCTACCCAAGATATGACTGGTGATAACAAACAAGGTATGAAAAGAATGAGTTTTTTTCCTTTAGGGACATTCTGCCTTTGTTTTGTTTATCCACTTCTCTCAGAATGGTTGGCTTCTAGAGCATATGAACACATTTGGGTGGATTAAGTAGTTCAAATTGTTGTCCCACAACTATAGTTCATAAAGGAGTAACAAGAGCTTGAGTGTCCAAGCCCCCCCCCCCCAGCTCATTGGCCTCTTACTCACTGCTGATCCTCAGGCTATCCTGGCTCTTTACATTGGAATCTGGTTATACTAACTAGGAAATGACTGGAAGCTGAAAGAATTGAGAGTTTAGCACCTTATTTTGGCAGATGTGATCTCAGAGCATCAACATAAATGCACCTTTGTATACAGGTCTAGTCCATGACGAAATTATCTTCTGGATAGATTTTCTGTCCCTGGGCTTTATTACCTGTGACTGTGGGTGCGGGGTTGTGACGTCGAGCCCAGCAACAATTTGCCTACCTTACTGGGTGCATGAGTGCAGCACAGTGATCCATGTTATAGCTATCACCAAGCACAGAGATAAGTTGGCCTGGGAATATCTAGAAGAGCAGGAGGAACCCCCCCCACCGACTCCATACTTCTGTATAATGCTTCATAATCTATCACATTCTTTCTCATAAACTATCTTATCCAGCCCTCACAAAACTGAAGGGACGCTGGTATGTTCATCGCCTAAAATTCAGAGATGAGTAAACTGAAGTTCAGGCAGTAGGAATCATTTGCTTAGTAAGAAAAGAGAGAGGATACGAATCAAGATTTTCTAACTCTCAAGCCAGTCTTCCTTCTATTATTTATATTGATTTACTACCCATGAATGAGAGGCTTATCTGAAGAGACTAAAAATCATTGAAGCTATATCAGGTTCTATTGTTGAGACCTGCCATTGATGCAGCTTTGTATGGGAGTTAAACATGAAAAATAAGTTTTCTCTGAGGAAACAATAGTCGCATGTTTGGGAGAGGCAGGCAGAACTGGACATTGTCTACAGCAGCATGTACTCTGATTACCCTCTTTATTAATTAGTAGGGCTTAGCCTTGGCTGCACATTGGAATAACCAAGTGAATTCTAAAATACTGAAGCCTGGGCTTTACTCCAAGAGCGATTCTGATGTCACTGGTCCGGATGTCAGGAATGAAAGGGGAAATTGCTAATATTTCCTGGTAATACTTCTCTTAGCCACTAGAGGCGCTCTCTCCGGAAAGTTGAAAATAATTGCTTTGTTCTCTTGGGAGAACCTATTTCCATACTTTAAAAGTTCTTTATTGTTTTAGTAAGTGCTATAGCAGTTATAGAAGTTTGTAACACCATTTTCACAAGTGATGATTAGAGATTCTTTGTTTTAATGTAATGTGTCAGAGAAATAAAACATAATTTTTTTCTTTCTTTTCTTCTTTCTCTCTCTGTTCTTTAAAAACAAAACATCACTAGCTTTGAAAAGTACTACAGATGAAGCCTTACCAAAGGACACGCCTGAGGATCCAGGTAGGAGAAAACCACTTTAATATATTTATGTAATTATTTCTGATTAAAAACCCCCAGTCGTTTTAGTAAGTAGAAGAGTGGCACATCTGTGATAGAATGTATATTTCTCTCAAAATATTTGTCTTGTGTTTTATTACAAGGAAACCTTTTTGCTTTTTTTTTTTTTTACCCCTTCCCCCTTTTCAGGTATGAGAAGAGGGTGATTTCTTCTTAAGTTCTGAATTTAGGTTTTACTGGAACCTTTACTCAGTTTGAATTTAGTCTCATTGTTACTAAGTGTAAATTGAGAAAGCTTAGAGTTGAGAGGATTTCAACAAGCTATTTTGATATCTGTGTAGAATAAGGAGTTGATGGGGTAAATCAATTGGAGGCCTGCAGTTGAAATATCCCATTTCCAAAGCAAAAATCTCAAATATTTTTATTATACTTTACCACCAGGAAGGCAAGTAAATGTTCTTATACATGGAGTGGATTCCAAGGAGAAAAATAAAAGTTGTGTTTGCCCTGGTTCTTGAAGAGTTGGAACTGTATCTGTGAACCATGGAGATGGCCGGGCCTGTTTCCTCAGCTCTCTTGATGGACCTATCATTGAACCAAGATGAACCTAGTTAAAAACAAACTAGCTAGGGAAGGTGTTACTATTTGGAACTCTGGTTATGAGGACATGAAAGAAATTCCTGCTTTCTTTTTTATCTCTTAATATTTAATAAGTAAATCATGTTTGTTTTGGTTAGCTAACTGTTATCCCAGGCTTATTTGTTTAAAGTTGGAACAAAGGGGTCAATATAACATTGAGGCTTATGCTATAGTACATTACTTCCCAAGTGCGAAGTTCATTCAAGGTTTAAGGAGGAATAGAGGGAGAGGTGGGGAAGGAAGGAGAAGGAGGGAAGGTGAGAGGAGGAGGAGGAGGAGGAGAGAGACGAGAGAGACACACACACGATTGCACGAGAGAGCATATGAATGAAAATCTGTGTTTGATTTCAGATATGAGGCCTAAGAATCTGAATTTTAGGCAGCCCCCCAAGTGATTCTGATGTGTTGCCTATTTTGGTAGCAGCTACCTCTAGAAGACCATGTTAAGAAGTAGAAAATTGAGGTCATCCATGACTCTAAAAGTGGTAGGAATTCTCAAACCTAGTTTTGGCTTTTGAAACTGATTTGGATTCCTTTGTCATGGGGAAAATGCTCTATTTGTGTAGGAGAGATGCCTGAGGCAGGTTCTTTATAACCCTAATTTGTGGAGCTAAAGTGGATACATCCCAATTTTTGTAAACTTCATGTTATGATATTAGCAAAAGCTATTTAATATAGTGAGTTAAATTGCTGCTTCTCTAACAGCTTTTGAGGCTAATAGCTCTTCCTGTTTTTTCCATGAGCATCAAGTGTTCTCTGGGGTGAGCTTTAGACATCATTGTTAACATTCCTTCATTGAACAGGAAGTGGTGTCATCAGATAAAACCTCTCAAGGTGTGCCACAGTGTGTGAAGTACATCTGAATTTGTTTCACATTCTCCCTGGGGCATGCTGTGTGATTCCTGATTTGTTTTCCCACTGCTGCCCTTTTCTGGAGTGGATATGAGGGAATTGGGTTCCCAGCGGGAGACATAGGAGTTTCAAGGTGGTGGTTTCTAATTCTGGATGGCTGTCTGTGTCACGTGGACAGTTCACCTCAATTGAGTTGCTGTCTTTTGGAGAATTACATTCCAGGCTTACGTTCTTATCCCACATCTGTTTCTTGGAAAGATGGCCTGCCTGGAGTATTCTAGGAAGTTAGCATTCTTCTTCCCTTTCCCAGCTAAAGGAGAAGTGATGATCTGCCCATTGGCGTCTGCCAGGATTTCAACACAACGTGCCTTCACCCTTTTTGCGGATATTCACATGCTCCAAATGCTGAGCCTGACTTTCAGGGGCTCAGAGGCTGATGGGAGACTTAACTAGAATAGTGACCTCCAGCCTTTTCTGATCAGAAACCTGTGGAGACTTACCAAGACCTGCCTGGGATATGTTTTTGCAGGTGGAAGGAGAAGCACCTTTTTGCCCACAGTGGGTGGTGGTGATAGTAATAGTAATGGTGATGAAGGTGACGATGTGGTAGGTTACAGATGGGGTGGGACTTTATTGTCAGGGAATGGGAGTATCCCTTTTACATATTTTTCCATATGCCCTTACCCTTTTAATTACTTTAAGTGTATATATTAGTAGAGTCTAGATTTCTTAGTCAACATTATATTCCAGCTAATTCAGCAGAGTGCACTGCACAGTCGTGGTCTTTGTCTTGACGCCTCTAGGTGATGTTGAGTGGATTCGGCCTGTTCACCCTCACGCTGTAGTCTTCAGGCTGCCGTTGCTGATTCTAGCAGCTGCCCTTGTTGCCACCTATCACCCCGTGGTCTTACGGGGTAGAGCAGTTCTCTCCTTTCATTATCTGCTCCCGCCTGCCTTTCCTTTGCTTCCTCGAGGGAACTAAATTTAGAAACCAGATTTCTAAGCTTGAAAAATTAGCACTATACAACAGTAATATTTTGCAATTCTAAAATACACTTAGTTGTTAAAGTACCTTCACCATCTTGTCTCTCCCTGTGAGGAATGGCTGCATTTTTATTTTCCTCATTCTGTAGGTGAGGGAACTAAGGTTCATAGAGCTAATAGCTAGTGAGTGTTGCGGCCAGGAGGAGCACCTAGGCCTCATGGCTCAGGCACTGGTCTCCACTGCTCATCTATACCCCTCACCCTATCTGTCTGTGTATCTCTCACCAGCAGGCTTTACCCCGCCTTCCACACCCATTACTACACCAGCAAAAAGACAAAGATAATGTCAATTGGAAAGGAATTAACGGTCACTACAGTCTGGTTTGGTGAACAGTATTTTCACATGGCTGAGACTTCTACCTACATATTTATGGAAAGCAGTAGGCCCTGAGGGAGAAGAGGCCAAGGAGCTGGAGTTGCCTGTGGGCAGCCTGCTCAGAGGGTGGCCCCCAGCTCTGTGGTGAGTCTGCTCTCACTGTCCACCCAGCCCCAATGCAGCCAGCTTAGCTGGAGGAGAGGCTCCTTTAGGCTGCTTTCCTTTGATGTCTGGGGGCTGGGAGGATTAGTTTCTGGCGATAATGGGTAAGACAGAGCTCAGACTCCTGGGGCTGCCCAGGACTCTGGCAGCGTTTCAGTGGTTTGAGTTGAAGGATTCCTGTATTCTCATTACAACAAGCCAAAATGCGTAGGTTGGGAGAAATGTATCTCTTCTGCAGCTGACCCCATGGAAGGGGACATATATTGCTGGTTTGCTTTGTGTCTTGTTAGCAGTTCAGCTCCCCTTCCTGCACTGCTTATCTAACTCAAGGATTTTAATGGTCCTCGTAAATCCAGGCTGCTTCGTACCAAGGAGGGTTCTATCTTTGGAGCAATGTGAAAGAGGAGGGGATGATGCAGTGAGACATTTTCTTTCTGGAAGGATTTGTGCAAACAATATATAAACTGTATTTCCTTGTTCCTAGTTAGTAGCACTTTTTCTATGACTTTTATGACATTTTATGATGAAAAATTTGTAATGTTTGCAGAATGTCAGCATAGCTAGTGGTTTCTAAAGTTGTCTTTGATTGAAAACATCAAAAGAATATTAATGTTTTTGTAAATGTTTCTAATTACTCCCAACGAGCTGGGATGGGAAAGTAGGCTTTATGGGTGTTGGTAGTGAGCAAGTTGGTTTATGATTGAAATTTGATAAGGAAAAGTTGTATGGTTGACAAAATATTTTAATGATTTCATGCCATAATATTCTCTGTACAATTTGGTCATAGAGACATGGGACACAAGAATATTTTCTTTTAGGAAAAGCTGCATAGTGCATTGCAACGTACTTATAGGAACTTTGATTTCTTCTGGCCATGCCGCTCTGGTAGTGTATTTTAAGAAAACCTTAACATATATAGCCCGATAGATTTCTTCCTAGCTTTCAGGGGAGACTGGTTCAAAATCTGTCACTAGGCTGTCATGATAGACCAAGAGATCCTCAAGTCTGGACCCATCGTTATGTAAATAGACAACCCTTTGAGAAGGTTGGCTTTTTAGACTGCAATTTCTTTGGTAATCAATTTTGAGTTGAGAAGGGCTTCTTAGTATTCTGATGAAAGGAAAATATGCTGGTTTTTCTTCCCTTCAGTTGTGCCTTTAGCTTTAGAAATAAATTTCCGAAGTCATGAAACTGTGGAAGAGGTCAGGTTCTCCACGTGGACACCTGTACCTCACGTTGACCTGTTGATGTGTTCTGTACTAGCCCCGGTGTTGTAAATAAACCTGTTTCACTGCGGAAATGAAATCCAAGCAAACAAAAATTAATCTTTGTTTCAGCTACTCCTAAGGATTCCAACAGTCTCAAAGCAAGACCAAGATCCAGGTAGTGTTTGTTTAATTTCTGCTTTAATGCCCTTTGTGCCTGTCCCAGACTAGAAATAAAAACCCCAACCCAAAGCCGAACCCACAATCTCCTTTGCCTTTTGATGTGAAGCTTAGACTGTGGGTGAGTACACTGTCATGAGGGGACTGACTGGAGCATGCAGCGCTACTGGAAGACTCTTCGTTTCTGTGTTATTAGTGCTGGAAGATGGTGGCTGCTGCGCTCTGGTCACCTGACATGAAGTGGCTTGTGTGATATGCCCCAGTTGTTGCAGGATGATAATGAATAGGGGGAAGCAGCCTTGGAAAGAAGGAAATATAGTTTGAAGGTAACTAACACTGAAATTTACTACCATGACAAAGTGAACACCAAAAAGTAAGAAGTCTGGGGTCAAATCTAGAGTAGGGAAAGAAATGCTTATGGTGACTCCAGTGAAGTGCAAAGCTTCAGGTAAGAAGTACTTATGGTCTGTTTCATCCTCTCTTAGAGCCTCTTTTCGGCTTCACAGTTTTCCACTCACTAGAGGCTAGCAAAAGAGGGAGAGCCCACGAGGCAGAGCTGTGGCTGACATCAGACATCAGGTGGGAGGAGCGAGGACAGACACAGTAACACTAACAGAATCAATAGAACATCAGAGAGGGAGGATGGTACTGGGACCCTCTTCACCAGTAGACTGCAGTGTAAGATAGGACATTACATGTGTCTTTTCCACGTTTTCCTTCGGCCCTTAGTGATTTTTTTCCTCATTTGGCTGCTAGATGCATTCCTGAAAAAGTGAATTTCAATCTGATCATAGTTTGAAATATTGACACTTAAGAAAATCTTGTTGTAAATCAGAGGTACCCCTTAGTGTATCATCTTTTATGTCTGGATTTTCCAAATTGGGGTTTTGTTTCCTTGTTTATAGAAGGTACAGATATCTATATTCATATTTTTATTTATTTTTTTAAAAAAAATATCTTTATTGATTTCAGAGAGAGGGAGAGAGAGAGAGATAGAAACATCAATGATGAGAGAGTCATTGATCGGCTGCAGCCTGCAACCCGGGCATGTGCCCTGACTGGGAATCGAACCCGGATCGCCTGGATCCTAGGTTGACGCTCAACGGCTGAGCCACGCCCGGCTGGGCATATATTCATATTTTTAAAAACAGTAGTTACACTAATTCATTTTGGTAGGAGAAAAGGCATAGTCATTATTTCTCTCTATGGTTACCACATTTACTCATCCTTTTTTAAAAGGATGAATGGATATTTTACAAATTAGCCTGTAGTCTTTAGGATGTAGGAATAGTAACATTTATCTGCCCTTATAATAGGAAAAACCTTCCAGTTGCAGAAATCTGCTTATGTGTTCTATGTTAACCATAAATTGAACCTCACAGCTTTCACTTCTGACTTCCTCTCTCTCCCAAAGCGAGTGAAATTACGAAATCTCATAGTCACATATTCTATGATTAATCTCACTGGCTAGATTTTATATATGATTCTTTTAGGAATTAGTCTCTTGGTCTAATTTGTGGTTTTTCTTTTGTTTCTTTGTTTGTTTGTTTTTTCCCCTTGGTCATTTACAACAGACCCTTACATCATTTCTTTTCTCTTTTTAAACAATAGCACAACTCTCTGGTTCATTGTTAAAGCTACATTGTTTTACACTGAATCACAAAAGTTTGTGGCATTTTTTTGTTTTTTGGGGGGATGGATATTTTTATTTCACTACTTCCAACTGGATCAAATCATCTTTTTCCTCCTTTTCAGAATAATAAAACTGTAGAAATATAAGGGAAAGAGGGAAAATCACCATTCTAACACTACTACATTCATTATTTTGCTGATTCCCTGCACATATATATTTTAATTGGCTGCAGCCACAGTTTTTCAGTATCACATATTTGATATTCAGTTAGCTTTCCATAACAAAATATAAATACACAGGTTATATAGAGAAATAAAATGGAATGAGATAAGTGACATAGGGTAGAGTGCTTATCATTCTTGAATGATAAATGTCACTAAAGCTATATTTGGCATAGAAAGTTCTTTTAATTTCTAGCTAGGGTCTCTAATTTCCTTTTAAAATCAGGAGTTCCCATTTGAAAATGTTGTCATCCTTTCAGATCAATTCCCTTTTATTCTGGTTGAAAGTTTTAGAGCATTCTTCCTGTTAGTTTCTGCATGCTTTTGCCTTGCCTGTCTTGCCAGTTGTGTTACAGGGACCACCCCAGAGCATGCCACATGCCATTATGGTGGCTTTATTAAAGATTGAAACATTTTATGACAAGAACACCCCACTACCACCAAGAAACCTACATTCTAAGAAGAGTTTTCTGAGGTTAATTTGTCTCTAGGATGTATCTCTGACTCAACGGTTATTTTCTTTCTTGACACAGAGTTGGCTGAGAAGCTGAACAGAACAGACGTACACGTCCACTTTTTAGAAAATCATATTGGGAACTCATCCACAGACCTATTCCTAAGCAATAGACTAATGTACTTAGTAAAATTAATTTAGAAAATAAGTAGCCTCTAATGAATAGTCTAGCTGCTACCACCAAAAGATTTCTTCCTTGGCTCATAGGCAGTATCAGAACATTTTTGAAATGGAATTTGGAAACAGGCAGGGACTAGAGTTTGAATCGAACCTATGCAACTTTCTAGCTGTGTAACCTTTGGCAAATTATTTAGTTCATTTTTCTTTAAATGTCATTATTGGCATTACAATCTCAGAAGTTGCCTAGGTAGCTACTGCCTTGACACAGACTCAGGGAGGAAGTGAAGAGGAGGCTTTTGCTTTGAAAGTTTCCCCAAACCTGTGTTTTTCATGGTAAGACAAACTAAACCCCTCAACCTGATTGATGTGTGTTTTCCTTTCCTGAATTTCATTTGTGGCATATTCCCTTGAACATTTGATTCTTACTTTCAGCTTATCTGTCCCAATCCAATATGTGCCTGTCATCACATTTGCATGTAAACAGGAGAAAAGTTCTGCGATCAGTTAAGACCACAAAGCCCTTCTGCTAAATTATGGAAGTACCTAAGTGGAAGGGTTTTCATTCTATTCTCACTAATAATTCTAGTAGAAACAGATTTTAATTTACAGAAAGCTTTTCTTTTCAGTAGATTTAGGTCTAAGGTATAATAGGAGCAAAGTGGTTAAAAACAATTCTGATTCATGATTGGGGTTTGGGCATTATAGTAGATAGGGGCATCCAGGGGACGGTAGAATTCATGGTTGCTTTGGGAGCTTGTCAGTCCTTTGCAGTCACTTTGACTTTTGTGGGTATTTTCCATTTCAACCCAACTTCAGAGAATAAAACTTTGCTGCCTCCTTTATGATTTTCCCTTATTTTGCTGCAGATCTTACTCTAGCACCTCCATAGAAGAGGCTATGAAAAGGGGCGAGGACCCTCCCACCCCGCCACCGCGGCCACAGAAAACCCATTCCAGAGCCTCCTCCTTGGATCTGAATAAAGTCTTCCAGCCCAATGTGCCAGGTGAAGTGCCCCTCTATACCCCTTTCCCATTGGAGTCAGTGGATGGGTGTCTGCCACAGAGGCCTTTGTGAGCCCAGAGAATGAGCAGACCTGGCTGTTTCCCATTCCAGGAAAGTCTACACGTAGCTCTGAGAGTCTTGGGAAGGAAAGCAGTTCTAGGCAGATAGATATCACATGTGTCTGGAGCCTTGCCCACACTTGCTCTGGATCAAGAATTACGAAATTCTGTACCAAGAAGATAAAAACGTTTCACTCAGACAGCCCACTGAGTGCATGGCTGGGGTCTTGTTATCTGCATCCTGATAATTTGTACACAAGATTGCTGTTTGTCATTTCCTCACACACTTATACAGTTCTTCTGTGAAAGATCTGGGTAAGCAGTCCCTGGCCAGAATCTTCTGCATTTTATCTCCTTGGTGAAGATCCTGTATCCTGTTGGACTTAATGCTAAGGGGACTCTGCTTTCTAAGTCTGATTGATGATTAGGTGGTATGGTAGGTGGTGGGGTCTAGAGCTAGGGCTCCTTCAGGTGGGCTGCTCTGGTACTCCTGGGACTGGGATTTTATTGAGCCGGCTGCTGTAGGGCTGGGCTGGAGGGTGGGTGGTGTCAGAGGGGCCTGCCTGCTCTCCTGGCTCCCTGTGAAGTGGAAGACTAGGGGACCTGTGGAACAGCAGGTGAGAACCATGCCTTGCTTCAGTGCAGGTACTAGGATACAGAGCCATCCCAAGTGTTATTTTGGAAGCAGCAAGGGCCTTTCCACTGACTAATGTAGGCAAACTATAAATACAATGATTTCCTGGACCTTTTTTATATCTATGTGCATTTTAAATCAAGCCAACCTCAGATGCTAGTGATTTGCAGATTATTATCTCTTTTACTAAAGCAAGAAAAGACTCCTTGGCTCACACATTAGCATGACCTTTGTGTCCCAGCAGAGCTGAGCATGTTTTATTTGTTCTAATAAAGTACTCTCTTCACAATAAAGTTATAGAATGTTTTTTAATATGCTAGAATCTGGAGCTCTCTCTGAAATTTGATTCTCTGCCATGAGTTCATCAGATAAAAATTTTCCTTGAATTTCCCCCCATACTTTGATCCAAATTCTGGCATAATTTCACAGTAACTGGTATCTGGGGTGGGAGTAGCCGTGGATGATGATGCTATAAAATTTTTACATGGCTGCTGGATTATGACCTAGAAGATTTTTCTGTGAATGCAAGAAGATTAAAACAATCTGGGCAGCTGTCTCAATATGTTTTCCTTGCACGGAAAGAGGCTGGAAACACACAATCATCTCTCAGGCTATGTAACCCCACAAAGAGTGCCAGCTGTTTAGAGAATGGTTGTGCTGTGGCTTTTATAACATTGCATCCTAGAGAGGCAGAGATAAGACTGGTCTCAGTCTTGCTCAGCTGCTTATTAACTATGTGATTTTCATCAAGTGGTTTTAATCTTTCTGCATCTCAATTCCTAATCTGTAAAATAGGGCCAATATTCCACAAAATTAGAGGGTTTAGGTGAGATAATAAATATATAGTCCAAATAGCAATATGTTTGGCCCAAAGCCACAGCAGACTGATGAGGGAAGGGAGGCTGAGAATAAAGCCCTCTGCTTTCTTGAACCCCAGCGTGACAGTTCTGTGATTTGTCCTCTAGTTGCGTGCTGTAGTACTCCATTCCTTAACACACCTTTTCTTGGCTTCTGCCCTCCTGCCGTATCTCACTTTCTCCACACCCAAATAAAATACCTATTCTTAAGTCCCTGTTTTAGGGGCTGCTTTTGGGAGAACCTGAATTAAGACAGCCTCTTTTTACATCTCCAGTGTTGACATGACTTCAAGAAAAAAAGCATTTTGCTTTGATAAATGCCGAAGAACAGCTAGACAGGTGACATCTACATTCATGGCCTACTTCCATTGTCTTTTCAGTGCAGGTTTACACAAATAACATTTTAATGAGCAGTTTAAATTGATCACACGAAGAGCAGTATGAAAAGCAGGTGATACCGCTGCATCTGCTTAATTTGTTTCCATGTGGTTAATTCTCAGAAGAAAGTACAAAGGGTCTAACTTACGTAGAATTTTAGTTGATTGCATTTTAGAAATTACTTACTGAAAAGCATGAAGTAGAGTATAAACCCGTCGGAATAGTGCACCCAGTGAGAGCCGTGATGTCCATGCAGCAACCCCTTAGCTGCGCTTGTCTTGACGCGTCACTTTTGATCAGCTGGGTCACACTATGCTTGCTTTCCTGTATCCTGAGCATCACAATGAACTATCTTTCTGTTTCATAATAGAGAGCTGCATCATTTATTTCAGTGCCATGTAATATGGATGTACCAGAATTGGTGGCCTGTCAATGGCGAGTTTTCTCTAGCCTTGTCGCCCTCTCCTCCTTGTCTCTTCCCCACACTTTCCTCTTATGCTCACCGAGCCCCTTGCCTCTCCCCCTCCCTTTCATCCTTCTCTGTGCCCGTTCCTGTTTCTGGTCTTTCCTCCCCCTCCCCCTCCCCTCCCCTTCCCTCTCTGCTTCTCTCTCTTCTCTCTTCCCCCCTCCTTCCCTCTTTCCGGGAATGAGCTTCTCTTTCACAGACTCCCCCACCAGCCTCACTTTGCCCTCCTGTCATAAACAAGGCCGAGGTTCTTAAGGGATTTGTATCCGTATCTTTGTTTCCTCATGTACTTCTTTTCTTGGGCTGAATCCTACAAGCTGGAGTTGCTGCGACAAAGGCCATAGATGTTTCAAGTATAAATATATGTTGTTAAACTGTGCGATAGAAACCTTGGACCTATCAACTTACCCCACTGCTAACATTGTCTGAGTGTTTCCTCACACCGTTGCCAACACTGGTTAATGTTCATCTTTTCTATTGTTGCCAATCTGATAGGCAAACATTTTCATTTCCTTGATTCCTAGTGAGACCGAACATCTTTTCATATCATTATTGGCTGTTAATATTCTTTTTGTGAATTGACTGCTCGGAAGGCTCACTCAGCTTCTGTTGCTGCATCATTTTGTCAAACCACAGGGACCACTTTTCTCCTCTTCACTTTTCCGATGAGGTTCTGGACCTGTCTTTTTTGAACCACTTGGGAATGTGAGGGTGACCATGGGGAGGCTAAGCTAACTTGCTACTTCACTGGGTCCATGTCCTTCCAGCCCCCAGTACCCCATCTTCTGCCAACTTTTTATCACTTAAGGCAGACTCTACTGGGGCCACCCTGTTTGTAACAGGAGAGTAGGAAAGGTAAAGGAAAGAGGGATAGAGAATGTACAATGAAACAAGATGTGGGGCTGAGTTGAAAGGGAGAGATAAAATGGAGCTAATGTTTTGAAAAATGAGAATCACAGGATTGTGAAAAACAGTGAGTGAGGCTCAGTTATTGAGTCAGATTGGCCTAAAGTGGAGCGATAGTGTGCAGAAGAGATAGGATGGAGGGAAGACATCAAGAAGCAAGAATGAAAGAGGGAAATGAAGAGAAAAAAAAGGTGAGATGGTGGTTACATGGACTGGTGATGATTATATAGAGGGAGAAGGAAATAGGATAAAAGACTGCTGAGATTAAAGGGAGGCAAGCCCACAGAGTTGGTGTAGGGTTCAGATAGGATTTAAGGAAATAGAAATGGGTGGCATTAATAACCTCAAATTTATGAAGATTGATAACATGCTATGGCGAAGATTAACAAAGAGCTGATTTAGAATGTAAATGTGTAAAAATGAACAAGGTCAACTTTGGCAGTGGGGGATAATTGGCTTGAACTTTGATATCTGTAAAGAGAGTGTGAACATAATGATTTACCAGAGTCTAGACTATGCCAGGATTCTATATAGGTAGGTGCTGGCATTACACCTAAAGCATGTGTTTTCTTAGGGAGAAGTGGATATAATGTGATCACTGTGTGGGAAAGGGAGATCACCTTTGTAATAGTGGATCCAAGTCCTGCAGCCATCCTCTGTCAGTCTCACACAGCTGCTGTGTTTGAGAGAAAACAAAAATGTGAAAGATAGTCTAAGTCAATGATGCAAGTGTACAAAATCCAGAGGCAGTCAAACCTGGGACTTGCTCAGTGATGCTTAGATTTTATAGCTCTAATAGCTAGGAAACATTTTATTACTGAAATTCCTGTGAGAAAGATCACACTGAGAGGGCAATGCTTTTAAGACTTTAACCTACTTTTCCTTACTGAAGCAGTTGTTTTCATATGGTATTTTTTTTCCTGAAAAGGTTTTTTCTGTTCCACCGTGTGGCCTAGGAACTCCCCTCTATCCACTCTTGACACTGACCCTCACCTTCCAAAGCCTTGTCTAAGGTTTGCAGCCTGAGGTTTCCATAACTGTCAACCCCCTCAGTGCTCTCTCTGCCACAACAGCCCTGTTCCAGTCATTGAGCATCCATCTGGCAGAAGAGGCAGACCCTGTGTGGAGGAGACATTGTCATCCTTTTAAAGCTTTACACCAGGAACCCTCATCACTTCTACTCAAATCTAACTGGGGACACTTAGTCCCATGGATGTAGCCAGCTGCCAGGAAGCTGGGAAGTGAAGTCCCTGGCAGGGTAGCCATTTCCCGGTGATACCCCTCTTACTATAAAAGAGGAGAGCGGACAGCTCTACCACATCCCATATGGCCAAATATATTGAGATCCACATAATAAAGTCATTGTGATGGTTGAACAAAACACATCCATGGATAGTATCTGCTCATGGGTAGCTAATATCTTGTCTCTGCTTTAGACATATTGATAATAAAAAATCATTCCTTGGTTAAGAAATTATGGTACATCCACATCATGGAATCTTATGAAGCCATAAAAAGAATAAGGTATGTATACTAGGTGGAGAGTTATCTGAGATAAATTAAGTGAAGAAGGCATGCCGCAGAATATGTATGCTCTTGAATGTATAGATAGTTTCTGGAAGGACAGTTAAGAAACTAGTACTAGCGGTTACCTATGGGGAAAAGAATAGGATGACTGGGGACAGGAGTGAGAGAGAAACTTACTTTTCATTGAACACCATTTGTATCTTTTAAATTTTGTCTTGTGTAGTTATTACCTATTACAAAAATTTCACTTTTCACGTATAGATGGCACCTGAGAGTACCAGAGGTGTTCTTCCTGGCTGAGTTGACCTGTCTCCAACTTACCTACTGTTCTTCACCCAGGGTATCTTTATGACCAATCTGCTGCCACCTCCTAGAATGCAACTGAAATGATAGAAGCATTCCAGAGCATTCTTTAAGGCTCTGATATGTTCTTTGGATTCCTCTTCAATGTCCCTCCAAGACTGAGGAATAGTTTTGGGGGACTTCCCAAAGCCTCCACTGTGAGATGTACAGATGGGCAAAGTGTTGTTATAGGGTTCTGCCTTAACTTGGAAAGGGGGTGGTTTATTGAGTGGCGAGCTGAGAGGAGTCTGTCCTGGGTTTTCTACAAATGAATATTTCTTTCTGCAACCTGAGAAATAGGTAAACACCTTGGGATAAGAGATGTTCTCAAGACCTAATTTATCTTTCATGTTCTCTAAAAGATGAATTTGGCCACACCAGTGGCTTTGACCTTATCGATTTTCCATATGTTATCATTCCTGTGAGAGCTACTTGTTCCCTTTTAAAGTCTAGTAGGATTAAAAAATCTAGTAGGATCCTGAGATTCCTGCCCCACCCCCAAACTTTTGGGTCTGCAGTACACAGCCAGACAAGGGTATAATCCACATACTATAAAATTCACCCTGTTAAAGCATACAGCTCTGTGGCTTTTAGTATATCTGTAGTATATGCATAACATTATCCAATTTCAGAACATTTTCGTCATTCCCCTAAAGACCCCATACCCATTAGCTATCATTCTCATTTCCCTTTCCTCCCCTGACCCCTAGCATTGGCAACCACTAACCTACTTTTTTTCTATGAATTTGCCTATTCTGTACATTCCATATTAATGGAATCATGCAATATATGGTCTTTTGTAACTGGCTTCTTTTACTTACTGTAATGTTTGCAAGGTTTATCCATGTAACGTGTCAGCACTTAATTTCTTTTATGGGTGGATAATATTCCATTGTATGGATATGGCACATTTCATCTATCCATTCATCAGTTGATGGATATTTGGGTTTCTTCCACTTTTTGACTATTATGAATAATGCTGCTATAAACATTCATGCATGGACAAGTTTTTGTGTAAACATGTTTTCCTTTTTCTTGGGTATATATATATGGGGTGAAATTTCTGGGTCATATGGTAGGTTACACTATGCTGGACATTTTGAAGAACTACTGAACCATTTTCTAAAGTAGCTGCACCAATTTGCCATCTCACCAGCAATATATGAGGATTGCTGTTTTTTTCATATCCTTGAAACACTTGTTAATTGCCTTCCCTTTTATTTTCACCATTTTAGTAGGTATAAAGTGATATCTTATCATTATTTTGATTTGCAGTTTCTAATGACTACTGATGTTGAACATCTTTTCATGTGCTTACTGGCCATGTTTATGTCATCTTTGGAGAAGTGTCTGTTCAAAATCTTTGCCCAGCCCTGGCTAGTTTGCTTCAGTGGTTAGCGTCAGCCCATGGACTGAAGGGTCCCAGGTTTGATTTGAGCCAAGGGCGCATGCCTCAGTTGCAGGCTCAATCCCTGGCCCCAGTCGGGGGGTGTGCAGGAGGCAACCAGTCGATGTGTCTCACATCAATGTTCCCTCCCTCCTTCCCTCCTTCCCTCCTTCCCTCCCTCCCTCCCTCGCTCCCTCCCTCCCTCCTTCCCTCCCTCTGTCTCTCTCTGTCTCGCTCTCTGTCTCTGTCTCTCTCCCTTCCACTCTCTCTGAAAAGCAATGGAAAAAATATCCTCAGGTGAAGATTAAAACAACACCTTTGCCCATTCTTAAATTGGGTTATTTGCCTTTTTATTGTTGAATAAAGGGTTCTTTATACATTCTGGATACAAGTCCCTTTTCAGACATAAGCTTTAAAAATATTTTCTCTTCATTTTGTGGGTTGTCTTTTCAACCTTTTTGATGGTGTTCTCTGAAGTGCAAATGTTTTTAATTTTGATGAAGTCCAGTTATCCATTTTGGCTGCCACTGCAGTCATTTGTCTTTGAAGGGCCAAGCGATGCCTTCTCGCTTTCTAGACCTGAGTCCTTGCTTTCAGGCCTGATCTTGTTTGTGGTTACTACTGTTAGAAGTAACACTCAGAATTCATAGTGACAGAGCATCAGGTTTCCCTTGAACTTCTCAGTATTTGATAAATAAAAAGTGTTGGCTGCAGTATAGTGTTACTTTGTCATGAGACTTGAAGCCTAAAAGTTTAGTTGGGCTGTTGGGCTAGGTGAACATTTTTAGAGGTAAAAGTACAGTCCAGGTATTTGCAAGCTTGTCTGTGCCAGTATCTATTGTGCTCATAAGATATATGCCAGTCTCAGTCTTTGGAGGGTGTAGTTGCAGTGTGCTGTCTGTCCTTGGCTTCTTTTTGCATTTTCCTGTTTATTTATAGATCCCCCTCCCCCAGTAAATTATGTGAAAGTTTCTGGACAGCGCAGTGCTGTGATTTGTACCTCTAAAAGTCAAAAGCCTGGAGAAGTTTGCAAAGGCTTGCCAAGGTGAGGGTGCAGCCAATCCTGCTATTGGGCAGGGTGCATGCTCTTTTATATCCACTCTCTGGTTTTACAGCTGTCCCTGGCTGGCTGAGTCTTTTACAAGGGTGTGTGGGGAGGAACAGGACTTGAATCTCTGGAGATTGTAGTGGGAAATGTTACTATAACCTTTATTTTTTAAATGCTTATAAAACTCATTTGAGTAAAAGATAAATACTTTCTTGTGTGTAAAATCAAACATTATAGGACTATCCTTAAGCTTATCCTTACCAAGCCATGTCCTCCCCAGAGAATGTATTCCTCAGACATTTTCTGGTGCATTTATGAATGTATATGTGTACCTGTGACATCAATTTCATGTTTTTTATCTTTAAAATAATTGGAATCACACTGTACATGTCTCCCCCAGTTTTTTTAATCCTCACCAAAGAATGTTTCTGTTGATTTTAGAGAGTGAGGAAGGGGGGGAAAGAAACATTGATGTGAAAAAGAAACATCAGTAGGTTGACTCCTGCACACACCCCAACGGGGGATCAAACCCACAACCTTGCTATGTGCCCTGACTGGGAATCGAACCCATTACCCTTCGGTACAGGGATGATGCTCCAGCCGACTGAGCCACAGCAGCCAGCCCCCTCCCCCCATTGCTTTTTCATCATACGTTATTTCTTGGAGATAATGTCTATGTCAGTACTAATAATTTTGTAGTTCTCTTATATGTGTTCTGTATTCTGGCTACTCTGTTAAAAACTGTATTATGGAAAATTTCAAATATATGTAAAAGAGAAACCCCATCCCCAGATAATTTTGAAGCAAATTCCAGATATTATTATTTCATGCATACATACTTTATATGTGTCTCTAATGGATAAGGCCTTTTAACAAACTTAACTACTAAACCTTTATTATATGTACAAAAATAACAAAAATCCCTTAATATCATGTAATATCTAGCCAGAGTTCAGATCCCTGAATTGTCTCAAGTATGTCTTTTCATAGTGGCTTGTTCAAATGGGGATCCAAACAAGTGTCACATGCACATTGTGTTTGTTTTGGCATCTGTTAAGTCTCTTTTAATAGATAGGGTCCTCCTTCAGTCTACCCTCTTTTAATACTCATTCATTCATTTATTCATAGGAATATTATCCACCCTGTCGACATTTCCACATTCTGTATTTGGCTGGTTGTCTGTTCTTCCATCTCCTGTATTTCCTATAAACTGGTAGGTAGATCTAGGCTTGATTAGAATCAGATTCTATTTTTGGCACGAATACTCCCTAGTGATGCTGTGCACTTCCTACTGCATCCCATTAGGAGGTCCCTGATGTCTAATGCTGCTGTTTTTGTGATGTTTGCTGATCAGTGTGTTCAGTAGTATTAGCCTGATTAATCCATTATGATGAAGATCCCCAGCAGCCTTTCAAATAATGGTTTTTAGTTGGGTATCGATCCTTGCCTGCATCCAGCTGTATGTTGGTAAATGTTTAACAACTGGCCATTTGCCAATTTTTATGGTATAAACACTCCTGTCACGGTCAATTTCACTCTTACTAATGTGTCGCTGAATGTGGGGTTGAAACAGATGTGCACAGTTGGCTCCCACAAGGTGGTTTGAACTGTTTCCAGCAAACCACAGCTTAGATCCATTACTTCATTGGTAGTTGCAAAATGGTGATACTCTATTTTATTACCTTTACCTTTATTAATTTGGATCATGGCTTATTTAACAATTTTTCTTATTGTTGGACATTTCACTTATGACTGTTATAAAACTTGTGAGCTGAAGAATACCATAAAACAATTCTCAGTACATCACCACATTCCTTATATGCATTTGAGTTTATAGAATCAGATGAAAACTGAAGTAGACTTTAGTAATGATGACCAGGAAAAATGTCTTATTCATTTAACCAATATTTACTGAGTACTTACTGTGTGCTTGCTACTGTGGAGAATTCTAAGAGGAATGTGGATATGGCCCCACATTCTGCCAATCATTATTACAGTTAACATATGAGAAGGGTGCTGAAATCTGGGTGGTTTCTAACTAGGACGAGCTGTGGGTGTGTTGGTGGAGAGGGTACACAGGCTGTTGAGCTAACCTTGGAAGGATGGATATGATTTTTGGAGTCAGATTTTGTTGATTCTTCTTTGATACCTGCCTTGGTTCACTTCTTATTACCAGTTGCCTGGGAGGCTACTACAACAGTCTTCAATCTGGTTTGCTTGCTTTGTTTTTTCCTTCATTGAGCAACAGGATTAATTTTCTTAACTACAACTATGATGTCACCTCTCTACTCAAAACCCCTCAGGGCCTTCTATGTGAATACCAAATTTCTTTGTCTCGACAACTGGACCTGAAGCCATGAGAATACATAGTCCAGTAAGGGACACAGTACCATGGTCTGGCATGCACAGGGAGGAATGTATTTCAGAAATAAGTGGAGACCAGAACTCTAAAGTCTGCTGACTGGGCAAAAAGAATGGAGAGTAGGGGAGGAGTTTGTGAACTGCGTCCCTAGGAAGTCTTAGAACAGTTTATTGCAGTGATAGGGTTAATCCAGGTTGCAAAAGGTTGTGGAGTGATTGAGAAACTGGTGTAGAATAGTTGTCATCACAAACTCATTTCGAAATGCTTAAGGCTTAGAAGTTGGTCTGACTATATGTCATATTTTTAAAATTCATGATAGAAAAGAGACAGTTTAAAGATAGTAGAATCTTTTTCCAGATTGTCTGCCTTCCTTCAAAACATACACATGCACGCGCACACACACACACACACACACACACACACACACACACACACAGCTATTGACTTTAACCAACCTAAGGAGTTTAATAATAAAATGATCAGGAGAAATGCATTTATGTAAATGTAATACGAGAAATGAAACTTGACTTTCACAAGGTTAAATCTCATTTATTTTTGTTGCGTAACTATGTGCATGTCTCTCCATCTGGGACTTAGTTAACCCTTATCACATAGCACATGGTGCAGAAAGAGGAGGTATTTGTGAACACTGGCAAATAAATTCAAGAATCATAGTGTCAGTGTTGAAAGAGAATTTAAATGTCATCTCGGCCAATTCTTACATATTACAGGCAAGGAGATTGAGATCCAGAGAATGTAATTGCTTCTTTCTCCATCAGAATCCTATGAAGATTAGGAATCTTTGTTGAGCCTTTGTTGCAGCAAATTTCATATCAGAGAAAGCAATCTATATTAATTTAATTTGAGGGCACACCTTATTATTTTTCTGTAGGTAATAACACTAATATATAAACTTAAAAGCTATATTAAAAAATAAATATGGTGCCCTCCTTGTGCAAGAAACTAATATTGTTTTCCTGTGTTCTCCTGCATGATTTACAGTGTTGGGCAGGTTTCCCTAAGGTACTTCAGGGAGACAGGAAAGAAGGTCTTGCCTTCACAAAACTTAGAAATCTTAGGAATATATCTATTTCTTTTTTTTTTTAATTTGTCCCGAAGATATAATTTTTATATTTATTTATTTATTTATTTTTATTTTTTATTTATTTTTTTGAGGTGCTTATATAATCTTTATTAAGCATTAATTTTTTTAAAAAATATTACAGATGTCCCTTTTTCTCCCCAATGACCCGTTCCACCCCGTCCCACCCCCCTCCCCAGTCCCTCTCCCCACCATTGTCCGTGTCCTTGGGTTGTGCATAGATGCATATAAATTCTTTGGTTACTCTCTCCCCCTCCACCCACCCGCCCTCCTCCATCCCTCTGACATTCATCAGTCTCATCTGTGCATCCATGTCATTGAATCTTTTCTGTTCATGAGTTTATTAAGTTCTTTAGATTCCACGTATAAGCGAGATCATGTGATGTTTGTCTTTCTCTGCCTGGCTTATTCCACTTAGGATAATATTCTCCAGGTCCATCCATACTGTCCCAAAGGGTACGAGATTCTTCTTCTTTACAGCTGTGTAGTATTCCATGGTGTATATGTCCCACAGCTTTTTATCCACTCATCTTCTATTTCTTTTTTTAATGATAAGAATTGTTATAAATATTATAGATATATAGCCCGGCCGGTGTGGCTCAGCGGTCGAGCATCAACCTATGATCCAGGAGATCTAGGGTCGATTCCCATCCTAGTAGGTGTGAAGTGGTATTTTGTTGTGGTTTTGATTTACATTTCCCCAGTGACTAATGATGTTGAGCATCTTCTCATGTGCTTAGTGATTCCTATAGCTTCTTTGGTGAAGTATCTACTCAAATCATTTGCCCATTTTTAATTGGGTGTTTGTCTTATTGTTGAGTTGTATATTCTGGAGTTCTTTGTATATTCTGGTTATAAGCCCTTTACCACATATGTGATTTGCAAATATATTTTCCCAGTCCATGACTTACCTTTTTATTTTCTTAATGGTGTCTTTTGAAGCACAAAATTTTGAATTTTGATGAAGTGCAATGTATCAGTTCTTTCCTGTTTGGATCGTGCTTTTGGCATCATCTAAGAAATCTTTGCCTAACCCGAAGATCTTGAAGACTTTTTCCTGTTTTCTTCTAAAAGTTTTATAATTTTACTCTTACATTCATGTCTCTAATCCATTTTTATTTAATTCTTGTATATAGTGTGAGGTAAGGGTCTAAGTTCATCTCTTTGTATGTTGATATCCAGTTGTCTCAGCACTACTTGTTGAAAGACACTCTCCCTACTGAATTGCTTTGACACCTTTGTTGAAAATCATTTGACTGTGAATAAAGGATTTATTTCTGTACTACATTCTGTTCTGTTGATCTGTATGTCCTTATGTCAGTACTACACAGAATGTTTTTTAAAGCAGGGGAGTCATATGTAGTCTTGTGAAGAGGCGATCACATGACTCAGAAGGCTGAATATGTGCTACACTGGCACATTTTTAGATAGTGTCTAGCATCTTATTTATCTGAGTTTGTGGTGCAAGCATATTCAGAAACATTTTTTTAGTTTCTTAAAGTTGCAGTACTTTCTCACTTTACAGCCTTCTGATATGCTTATTCCCTGGATATAGAATAACTCCTGCCCGCCTGCTTATCCCCCATTTCAGTGCCCTTTTTTGCTCTTCACTACTATCTGTCTCATAGGTTCAAAATGTTATATTGATTGCTGCCTGATCATAGTAGCCTTGTGACCTTGGTGATGTCATTTTACTTCCCCAGGCTTTAATTTTCTCTTCTGCAAAGTGAGAGAATTGAATTTGATCTTACTACTTTTCCAATCTCAGTCATTGATATTTTCCCTGTCAAACATTTCCAAGGCATGTATAAGTTCATCTCTTTTAACTAGTGAAAAAAAAAGTTCTTTTTAATGGAGAATTGAAGGAGTTTGTATTTTGGGAGTAGGTGGAGCATCACCAGAGGATCGAGGAGGTATTGTTGGAAAGGTAGTCCTGGCAAACATTTTATCATGTACATAGGTATATGTGACAGATGAGACCATCACTGTGTAACTGGGTGATCAGGGGATAGGCATAGGCTTGCACATACTTTAGTGATTAGAAAGGAGATAGAATGATTTCTATTACAAAGAAATAGCCATTTTTATGAACTTGCCAAGAGGAATGGTCCTTACTGATGAAATCCTTGAAGCTTTGCATATGGCTCTCTGCTTGACTGATACTTAAAAGTGTAGGTCCCACTGGCAGGCTCCTTTCAACATTTTCCATCCTTTAAGTGTTTTTTTTTTTCTTTGGCATTTGAATGCTTTTATTTTCTTCATAAAATATTCCAAGTTTAGGGGAATGGGGGCCCTTTTCCACAGCTGAAGTTATTCCAAGTTTCACTCCCCTGAAGAATCGGCTTTCTGTTCCTTGAAGCTTTCAATTGCCACATCTGCTGCTTTATTTCCACTCAGTAAGTTAGAACATGTTTTCATTTAGTCATTGATTTGGGGCTTTGTAAAAATCTGAAGGAAATTAGTCAATGGGCAGTAATATCTATGAATAATATTTTGCCTGGAAATTTCTAAGCATAATGAAGTAAGAGGATAGAAATCTTTAGAGGTAAGAGTTTTGGATGAAGATACCAAGAAACTGAGATTTAGCGGATCAGTGTCAGAAAATGCACATCTTTCAACGGTGTTTTAATAAACACTGGAAATTATTACTGTGTTTTCTGAATTTAGGATTAAATGGCATTTCCTTTCATGAACTTTTAAATCTGTTTTTTCAGGACTTGGGTATGTATTATTTTTTTCCATGGTTGTACTTACAAAATTTTGGATTTGACAAAGCTTTACTGGTATCTGGTGCCCCACCTTATTAACCGTAAGACATCATGAATAAACCTGCAATTGCTTCCTAAGTGTGGTGGCTTTTAATGTCTGCAGAAAAAGCGTTGTCCTCCCCTCTCTTCTTTCCCTCTGTTCCCTTCCAGGAAAGCAGTTGTTGCTATGAACAGGTACGTTGTCATCTTTTGCATGTGTATACTATACTAGATTATTCAGCCAAAGTATTATTTATTTATTTGTTCAAAATATTACAGCTCTCCCCCCTTCTTCACCCTTTACCCCTTCCACCCCCTACCCACTCCCCAAAGTATTTTTTTAATTTCACTTTTCAGGAAGATGTACTTTTTCTTTTAAAAAACCACATTGGTTAGAGCATGCTGGATAAAATTTTTGAATCTAGCCCTGGCCAGGTGGCTTAGTTGGTTGGAGCCTTGAGCCATACACCAAAAGGTGGCAGGCTCGATCCCCATCAGGGCATATACCTGGGTTGTGGTTTTGATCCCTGGTCATGTATTGGGGGGGGGGGGGCGCAATAGATCGATGTTTCTCTCTCTCTCTCTCTCTTCCTTCCTTTCTCTCTCTCTCAAAAAAAAAAAAATCAATAATAACGTAGCCTCAAGTGAGGATTAAAACATTTTTAAAAAAATCTAATTTAAAGGTCATGATGAACTAAAAATATTATAAGAAATTTTATGCTGAATTCAATTCTGATTATTCACTCACTATGTGAGTACTTACTAAACACAAGGCCGTGTGTTTACGTGCTATGGGAGACAAAAAGATGAATTAGATATAAAATTGGTAGAAGAAAGCTAGATTAATATCTCCTACCATTAAAGGAAGTGAACACAGAATATAAACACATGGATGAGATTTTTCAGCAGTATCCAAACAAGGAAAGAAGCATGAGCTAATGGCATTTTTACTTTGGAAACAGTGGCAACTAGGAAAACCTGAGGTTTTGGGCATGCTCTCGACTGCCTATGTCCCTCCAGAAGCTATGTTTGTGAGTAGGTGAATCTTAAGATTTCTTACTGATACTCCGAATCTGGAGTGAAGTGAAGTGAGTGGGTACTCTTAGTTTCCCTTCTCTTGACTAAGAGTCAGTGGACATGACTTCTGGAAAGAGAGGGAAGAAGCTGGAAAAGTGAATAATCACAGCTCGTATCCTGATATATCGGAGGGGAAGGCCCAGGATTCCATGCTGAACTGGGGGGACAAACTGAAGTCTGAGAAGTTCCTCCAAGGCCATTGATATACCTCAAGACTTGGGAGAATATACTGCTACAGGATCTTTTATGTTGATTATTTTGCTATTTTCTTTATATTTCAAAATAACATATTTGTACAACCTCTTGTTGACATTTCAGTGTTAGTCATCATCTATTGTCTTCCCTTCCCTAGCACCTTTCCCCTCTTCTACTCTCCCAGTATAGTTATAGTCTAATTCTGGTTAGATTAATATTTAGTGTTTATATTATTTTTATTATAGTTATGTAAGCCATTTGATAAATTATTTATTTTTCTTTGTTGCACAGATTTTTGTGTGCTTTAGAGTAGATAATCACTTGTTTTTTTTCATTGTACTTGCCCCTGAATCAACTCTAGACTCTCTCAATTTTCCAGTTGTTCTTATAAAATTCTGACACATCAGGTATTAGTTTCATCTTTCTGGGAAATCTAAAGTGATTGTCTTTCTATGTGTGTTATATAGTTTTTATCATGGCATCTTCCTACACTGTCATATAAGGATTCCCTTCTTCTTTCTCCCATGTTGGAAAGCCTTTATCCTATGTCCATGTCATGCTTTTTCTTGGTTTATTCTCTTGTTTGGGTAGAGAACATCCTTGAGTAGCTTTCTTGGAAAGGGTGCTGGAACTCAATTTGAGACCCTGAATGTCTAAAAATATCTTTAATTGAACCATCATGCAGGCTGCTAGGTTGGGCATACAATTATTGTGGAAATAAGTTTTCCTCAGAATTTTAATGGCATTACTCCAATGAATTCTAGCTTCCAGTGGTATATTAAGAAGTCTAAAACCATATAGACTCCTGATCGTTTGTATGTGGCTTGCCTTCCTCTACCACCCTCTGCTGGAAACTTGTGGAATCTTCTAACTCTAGTGTTTTAAAATTTCATGTTGATGTACCTTGCCAGGGATCTGTTTTTTGTTTTGTTTTGTTTTTCCCTCCATTGTCCTGGGTACCCAGTAGGCTCTTTTAATTTAGAAACTTATATTCTTCATTTCTGGGAAATTTTCTTGAACTATTTAATCGATTTCTTTCTGCTATTTGCTCTATATCTCTTTGAGGAACTATTATTTGGATATTTCTGTACTTTCTGTAAGATTTCCTTAGATTATATTTGAACCTTTCTATTAAGCTTTTATTTTTGAATGTTAAAAGATACTTAATGAAGAAATTAAGCATTTTTATCTATAGGATTAGATCTATAGTTATGCCGGCTTTCAAGATCCCTAGCATCTTGATATTTTATAACTGTACCTACACTACATGTCCCACAAGCCTTCAGCTTCCTTTACACCCAACATCTCCTAAAAAAAATGTGTGGACCTCACTCCTTGTACTGACTCGGCAGTGATCACATCTTTTCATTTTGTGCATCCCAATGCCTAGCACAGTGCCTCACATGTACCAGTTACACACTGTTTCATGACTGATTGCACCTACCATGGGCAAGGTGACAGATGCAGGAAAAAAGAGACAAAGACAACTCAGAAACATTCTTTGCATCAAGATCTAATAAATCTCAATTAAACATATAAAGAACCTTTCTACTAAGCTTTTCCTTTCTGCTATTATGTTTTTAATTTCCAAATACTCTTTAATTTTTTGAATACCTTTTTCAATAGCATCCCATTATTTCATCTTTGCAAATAACATATCTCTCTCATTGAGGCTTTCCCTGATGACTATTTAAAATTTCATCCCTAACCCCGACCCCATTATCTGCCTTCTCAGTAGAATATAAGTTTCATGAGAGTAGAACTTTTCTTCCTGTGTTTTTTTTCCACTTTGGTGTTTTACCAGCATCTCAAATAGTATCTAGCACATAATAAATGTTTAAATATTTCTGGAATAAACTGAATGATCATTCTGACAGTATTAGTAATATACATTTATTTTTTAAAAAACATGTTTTTATTGATTTCGGAGAGAAGAAGGGAGGAGAGAGAGAGAAGCATCAGTGATGAGAGAGAGTCATTGATCGGCTGCCTCCTGCACGCCCCCTACTGGGGATGGAGCCCACAACCCGGCATGTGCCCTGATCGGGAATTGAACTGTGACCTCCTGGTTCATAGGTCGACACTCAACCACTGAGCCACAGTGGCCATGCTAATAATATACAATTAAATTTTTCTCTTAGTATAGATCTAATCTGTTTCTTTGCGGTTACTTTTTTCTATTTTTATTGCTCTTAGATTAGAAAAATTTCTGCAGATATCTGGTGATACTTTATCATCTGCTTATATTTAAGAATGGGGGTTAAAGAGCTGACTGGAGTAAAAGAACAGATGGATGGGACTGGCCATCTGTGGGCTTCATGGTAAAATGATCTTGCTCAGCAATCTTGTTGGAGATCTCTTGATGTTGTTATCTAGATCTTCCTTCTTGGCTGGTCCAATTCCTTGGAGCACATTTTTCCACTCTCTGGATGTAACAGTCTAGGAGCAGAGAGGAAGAGCACTGGAAGAATCTTGGCATCCAGAGTATACACATTTACTAATCCTCCTTTTTTCAGGATGGCCCTAATGCCTTCATCTGGGCCTGGTGTCCTCCCTGGAGAAGAAAAATATTTCCAGGTTTTTTTTTTTTGTTTTTTTTTTGCTGGAGTGGGAAACATGCTGAAACTGCAGAATGTGGGAGAAAAATCTTGGGATCTAACTGCTCCTAAACTGTTTCAATCAGTCTTTTAAGAGATATGGAGATGGAGCATAATCCTATAGTTCTTTCTTACGTTAGTTCAAATATTTGTTGGTCATTTGCTATATTCTGAGGTATCCATGTGAATTAGGGGTAGGGAATGGCTACTACAGGCAGAGGGACCACAGAAGCAGGGATCCTGAAGCCAAAACAGCATGAGGCATAGCTGGAACCAGATCTTTAAGGGGCTTGTCAAGGTATACCCTTTTCCTGAAGGGTAGGAAATATGATCCACTATCAGTTAATTACTCTTTATTGCTTTCTTTATTTTATTCCTACTTCAGAGGAGTTGTCACCAATTCTTGAGAATTGGGAGCCCTCTGTGCTACAAATTGGTTCCTCTCTGCTTTCTTTACTGCTCATTCGGCTATCAGTCGCTCATCTTTCTTCCCAGTTCCAAATTTAAGCACTTTAAACAAGATAATTTAAATATTCTCTTTATGTTGTGTTAATGAGGTAAGAGTGAGATTAGTTGAAAATATTCAGGCTACTATCTATATATTCAAAAGTCATGCAATAGGACATTTAACAAAATCTCAGGACAATAGAAACTAGGAATCATACACAGAATCAAGCCAAAATTTTAGTTTAAAGTGGTCACAAGTTGATAGTGCCTTCGGATTTCTGGCAGAAGTAATAGAGGAGGAACCCATTTTCTACCCAGGCCCCAAAGTATTTTAACAGATAAAGTTCCAAGGAATGTGTTTAGAGTCAGAGGTTGCCACACACTCTAGGCAATGGAACACAGAGAGAGCCAGCAGAAGCAACAAAATGGTAGGAAATTCAAAGCCCTCAGATTTTGTAATTATCAGACACAGACAGTTATGTAAATATGTTTAATATGTTGGAAGAAAAAGAGATGGAGAAAATGAGTAAGCAGCTAAGAAATTGTGAAAATGAAAAAGCCATTTTGAAAACAGACCAAATGGAACTTGTAGAAATGAAAAATTGAGTGATTGAAATAAACTCAAAGACTGGATTATCAGGACATTAAGTACAGTTGAAGAGGGAATTGGCTAATTGGATGATAGTTCTTAGAAAATGATCCAGAATGCAGTGCAGTTAGACAAAGAGCTCCAGAGGGAGAGGTCAGAGAAAATGGTGAGAAGACAATACTTGAAAAATCACTGAGAATTTCCCAAAGTTAATAGGTTGCCATCTGATTCTAAAATTCCAAAGAAGTTCAGCATGTTATGAAAGAAAAAGGGTGAAGATCTATACATGCAGACATGGGGTAAAGTTTGGTACTGCAAAATATCAAAAACAAAGAGAAGATCTTAAAAGCAACCAGAGAGAAGACAACCTATCTACCAAAAAAACTGATTCTGTTGACACCTGACTTCTCAATAGCAGTAACGGAAGCTAGAAGACAGTGAAATGTTACTATCAATGTGCTGGGAGAAAATAGCTGTCAGTGTGGAATTCTATACCCAATAAAATCATCTTTCAGGAATGAGGGCAAAATACTGACTTTCCAGTCAAATAAACTGACTAAGCTGGCTACTAATGGACTCTCAATAAAGGAAATGCTAAAGGATAAACTTCAGAGAGAAGGTAACATCATAAAAAATTGTAATGGAAATTAGGAAAATTTTAAAACTGAATGATATCACATATCAAAACCTATGAGATTTTATTAAAAAGATACCTGGAAGAAAATTTATAACCCTAAATGCTTATGTTAGAATAGAAGAAAAGCTAGAAATTAGTGAACTAAGCAACCAATTTACGCCAGAAAAAGAACATTAGGATAAGCCCAAAGAAAGTAAATGGAAGGAAATGAGCAGATATTAATGAAATAGAGAGCAAGCATACAATAAATAGGCTCAAAATCATTAAAAGGTGATTCTTTGAAAAGAATAATAAAACTGACATATGTCAGGCAAGGTTAATGAAGAAAAACTAGAGTGATGTCAAATAGTATTAGGAATGGAAAAATAAAATTACATGTGGAGAGATTAAGATGATAAGGGGGTTATGAACACCTTTATGGCAACAAATGTGAAAATTTAGACAAAATGAATAAATGTCTAGACAAAATCATTTATCAAAATGAATTAGAAAGTTTGAATAATCCTATAACAAAGTGAAATCATTAAAAATCTTGTTTTAAAGAAAACTTCAGGCTCAGATGGTTCTGCTGACATTCAACAATACAAAAATCTCTGATCTCACACACCTATTCCAGAGTATAGACGAGGGAACACGCTCCACCCAAATCAAGCATAACAGGACCAGATGAGAAAGGAAATTCATTTGTTAGTCTTATAAATATAGTTGCAAAAACCCTAAACAAAATATTAGCCAACTAAATCTAGCAGATATAAAAACTGTACCCAGTTGGGATTTTCCTAGGTCTGCAAGGGTGCTTTAGTATTAAAAAATTCATAATGTCATTTACCGTATTAACAAATTACAAGAAAAAAATTCAACAAATTGTCATGAAAAAACCCTCAAAATAAAAATAGATGGGAATTTTAATAACCCATTAAAGGGTATCTACAACAAGCCTACAGGAAATGCCATACTTAATGGTGAAATAGCGAAGGCCTTACCTTTGAGATGACAAGAATGCCCTTATCACTATTATAATTCAACTTCACAGTGGATGTTCTAGCCAGGTAAGTAAGATCAAAACAAAAAAATAGATAGAAGTACTGAAAAGAGGAAACAAAACTGAATATTTGTAGGTGATATAGTTTTATTCAAAAGTATATTCAGAACCAGACCCTTACATCATCTTTTATTAAAACAGAGCATTTGTTTTCAAAAATTAAATAATGGTAAAAATGAAATTAGACATGAATCTGGATGTTTCTAGTAAGTCTCGGGGCGGTAAGCAGGGACAGTCAGTCACATGTTTGTTTCCTGTCTCTCAGGGATAACTTTTGTTGCCTGATTTCCTAGTGTCTTGAAAACTGTTGTTTTATATGTTTTGTTCTAGTGCCTTTAACTGTTGTTTCATATAAAAAACATATGTTTATTTTTGGCTATTTCAAATGGGAGGGTAAATCTGGTCTCTGTTATTCTATCTCGGCTGGAAGCAGAAGTCAGTTTAATTAAGTGGCATATTCCTTAGTCTTCTTTTGTTAATAAAAGGTTATTTTAACAAATGCTTTATTCTGGTGCAAGGCTTTTCCCTTAAAAGCATGTATAGATTTTTTGTTTGTGTTTTCACTTTGTTTTTAAAGTAATTGGTAATTTAAAGGCCATGAGGACCTATAGAGTAGGGGCCCTGAGATGGATAATTCCTGAGGCTTTTGTCATTCTCTGTTGCTACGAGCTTTGTTATTGAAGGCTGTTCAAGGTCTCATCACCTTTGGAGTTTTGACTCACTGATGTATTTCATAAATTTTAATGAAAGACAGATTGAGAGAAATCATCGATGGGCCCACATGGTTGTACCATATTTGTGCACTGGCTCAGAATGAAAATCTCTATGAAATTACTGAGTTACCTTTGTGGAAAGCCCCAGACTACATCTTCTAGCTTGTCTGACCTAGTTAGGAAAAATCAAAAGTGATTTGCAAAAACTTCTGTGTTCTTGGCACATTGCTATGATTTATTTTTAAGGCACAGAAAATTGTCTAAATATTAGCACACATATTAAAGATTTACAAATAAACTATATATAGTTATATAGAGCACACTGTGCTTTTCTAAGGAGTCTGTAAAGAATGTGGTTTAACTTGCCAGTGTGTAATAATAAACTTATTTCTTCATGATTATGAACTTTATTTATAATTCAATAGCAGATGTTTATTTTCATTAGGTTACAATTCAAACGTTTTTGGCTTAACTGAAATTTCCTCTATATTTCACAAAATTAAAAAAAAATGGACTGAAAGTTTCTTTCAAAAGATCCTTCAGATGGGGCCAGGTTATTTTATTTTTAATTTAATTTAATTTTTAAATATATCTTTATTGATTTCAAAGAGAGGAAGGGAGAGGGAGAGAGAGAAACATCAATGATGAGAGAGTCACTGATCGGCTGCCTCCTGCACACCCCCTACTCGAGCCCATAACCTGGGCATGCGCCCTGACTGGAATCGATCTCCTGGCTTATAGGTTGATGCTCAACCGCTGAGCCACATTGGCCAGGTGGGACCAGGTTATTTTAGAAACAGATTTAATTATCCATAATAATAAGGATTAGGGAGAGAAAAGGAAATTTCAATCTTTGAAGAATCCCTAAATATCATTTTAGTCCATCACTTTCAACCTTCCCTACCACTACCAGACCCACTCACTCACAGGGCAGTATTGTTGCCCCGAGATTCTGGCTCTCTCAGTTTCCGCAGCCTACTTGCTGAGCCAATGAGCAGTGTAATGGCCCAATGCTAGGGAGAAAAAAGGATCTAGATTATTTGAAACTAAAAAATTAATAGCAGAATAATGAGGAATTGACTGCCTTTCCTATTCTGGGTTCCAGTTTTTTGATCAAAGGGTGTCTTTTTCTTACCATTTTACACTTTCTTAATCATGACAGCCTGTGTAAATACTTGAATATTGGGTAGGATAAAAATGAAGAAGATTAGAAAATGCATGTACTCTTTTTGTTATTAAGCCTTCAAATGGATTTTAAAAACTTAAACATGTTAAATGCTATTGCTATTCCGAGTTAACAAGCAGAAGGGTGTTTTGTTTTGTTTTTGGTGGTCCTTAACAGTATATGCTTTTCTTTTCAGCTACTAAGTCAGGATTGTTACCTCCACCACCTGCACTCCCTCCAAGACCTTGTGCATCACAGGTAGGAGACAGATGCTGATTTCTGTAAACTGTTGGGTGGTAGGGAAGTTATCCTACCACTGTGCTTCCTCTGTGAGGGTGGATCGCCACACAGCTGGCCTGTCAGGTTCCCAAGAGAGCAGAGAGTGGTTGAGCTTCTTCATATCTAGCTAGTCCCCTAACCTCATGTGGAGCCTCCATAAGCAACCAAGCAAATGTGTATGAGTTCACTCTTGACTGTAGAGTTGCATGTGGTTTTCATACAGAGAAAGAGTAGTAGACGGGGCTTCTCTCCCATTGGGGGTGGGAGACATGGTTTTTCTGTATAGCATGTGCAGTCTTGGTGCCTATAGTTTCATCAGTGTTTTAGGAGCTGTGTTAATTCTGCATAAACTAAAAAGAAATGCTTATTAACCTGGGGTTAGTGCTGTGATTTGGGCCCATGATGTTTTCTTTAGGATTGTATTTTCCCTGGGAACAATAAGCTGAAACAGCAGGAGCTGGGAAAGCATGTCACCCAAGTCTCTTTCATCTGTGAATTTATTCTGCCTTACTGACATGTGCTACTCTGGCCTGACTCCTCACCATTCTTTGTGGAGTTGAAAATGAGAAGCAAGAAGCAAATCTGTGGAGTGTGGTGGAGGGTGCAACAGATCCTACTTTTCATTAATTGCTGCTTAAGAGACTTTTTATCTTTAAAGACCTTCTCTGACTTTTGGCAGAAAATGTTGGGCAATTTCTCTATAAGTACTCTTAGTTTCTACCTTATTGCTCTGGGTAGTTCACGGCATACCTTTCCATATGGAGCATCTCAGGACTCGCTGAGTCACTGAAACCACTTTTAACATTTGCTTGTCCATTTAGAGAATTAGATGGTCTGTGGCATCCACTCAATCTTGAGATGTAAATACCGTGAGGTATTGATTTCCTGCTTCAGTTTGAAGTGTAATAAAAGCCATGTTCTTCCTGACCACATATAAACAAGGGAGAACCCTTTTTCCAATACTCCAGCATTGGCTTTAAGAGATGTTGGTTAATCAGTCAGTAAGTATTTATTGAGTCTCTGCTATATATCTAATGCCAAGCTTTAGTTCCATCCTTAAGCCTTTTCCTGGTTATAATTTCTGCTTGTTTAATTATTAGCTGTGTATATTGAGCATCTACAGTAGATCAGGCATTAAGCTAAGTGCTTTCAATGCATTCTTTCATCTTCATAAAAAGTCTATTGCGTCGGTACTAATACAGGGCGTCCTCCAAAAATGTATACATACTTTAACAGCTGATAGCTCAACTTTGAAAATGAAATGTATTTTAATAAACACAGCCTTTATAATTATTCAAAGTGTGTGTATACATTTTTTTGGGGACACCCTATATTATCCTTTTTTTCTTTTTAACAGATGAGGAAATTGAAGCATATAGGGGTTAAGCAAGTCACCCAAGGTGACATAGTAAATCGTAGAGTCAGCTCCCAAGCCGGGGCCCATCTCCTACAGGTCCCTCCCTTGCCATCACTGGAGTCAGAGTGTCTGTATCCAGGAAGACAGTGATCCATTGCACTGGCGATTGAGGCTTTCACCACATCCCCTTAAGGAGGGCCTGGATGAGACGAGGCTCTGGATTTGCACCAACAGCAAACCTGGACTTTGTCACAGCAAAATTAGTGGGCATTCTGCCAGCTGCTGCTTTCCAACTGGGGCTTGGGAGCCACCTGGCTGAATAAGTGGGAGACCTGTCTGAAAGGGCTTTTGTGACCAGCTTCCTTATCTCTCTCCTGCTGTGCGAGAGCCAATGGTCGCTTCCTGGTTGTGAACCGTGCTGCTATCAGCAGTCCTCATCAGAGCTGCTCGAGGTGGCTTCCTGCTTGCTGTGGGGCTTAGTGACCCAGGGTCTGACGGGACTGGGAATTCTCAACTCACCGTTAATGCACGAGACTGCTGCTTTGTCTACTAAATTTCCCATCGCTGTGCAAACAGCGGCCCGGCACTCAGCGCTGGTCTGCAACCTAGCTGTCTAGCTGTGGAGATCGTGGACTACAGCAACAGGCGTGCAAGAACGCAGGCAGAAGCCCCCAGGCCACCTCCCCCCCACTCTCCACCTTCCTTCACTGTAAGCGGGGCACACATATTCAAAAGAGACGTCTTGGGAAATAAACACACGATTGTCTTTAGTCTGAATATTGGCCCCAGGAAAAATTCACCTAATCACCTGTATATTCTTGTCTTCCCCAAACTACTTGTGCTGAAACGATCTTCTGGGAGACATTACTAGGGCTCTGTGGTAACACACATTTGCAGGCTGCTGCGTCTGTACCCACTCTGGGAGATTCCCAGTGCATATAAGCCTGTGAAAGGCTTTGAAGTCCTACAGTAAAGAAACCTGGTCAATTTTGTTAAAGCTGGCAATTTCCTAGCTTGTGTGACCATTCATCTCTTTATTTATAAAATACCTATTCATATCCGGAGGGCTTAGTGGTTAGGAAGCATTATTATACACCAGTCTTAAGGTATTGGTAAGAACATTTCCAAAGCCCTTTCATCTGTCACCTCATCTCTATATTATGTGATTAAAGTTAAATTTTTATATCTTATGCCAACAGTTTTTTCTAGAAGAGCTGAAAAAAAAATTTACTGCGCATTAGCTTGGGGTTTCAAATTGTAATGTTTTCAGTTGTGTTTTCTTCCTCACTTTTCTATTCCTTCTTGCTTACTCTCTCATGAGGTCGTTTTTACGACTAAACCCTAAATTCTTCTGCGCTGTTAAAATTTTTTTGAATGTTCCTTGGTACATATGGAAAATCTTTCTGACTTTGGAAATATATACAGAGTGTGGCAAAAGTAGGTTTACAGTTGTGAGTATGGGAAACAGTTTATTTGTATATTATTATTTATTAATTATTGTATTATTTTCCATATGAATAATTGTAAACCTACTTTTTCCCCACCCTGTACTTTACTACAGAGATTTCTTTTATGGGCCTTAAACTGTAGTACCTAGGGGAGAAACCAGGAAGCCTGGTATAATTAAAATCATTATATTTATTAGTAGTTCTGAGAAGAGATTAAGAGAAATGTTTTTGGGTTATTCTTGGATTTAAAATTTTCATGTTATTTAAATTGCTAAATGGGCAAAACTAGATTAAAATAAACAAGAAAATGTTTTATTCCCTAGAAAGGAACACTTTTAAAAACTATGTGGCCAATCAGTGATGTACTTCTAAGTTTTAAGTATATAAGAGAAAAGAGTTTGTATGCTTTCAGCTATATGCACAAAGGTATATTTAGATCATTTCTACATATACCAAAAGTATATCTCTGTGTTGTCAAGTGAGAGAGATGAATAGAGGTTTTCAGCATAAAACCAGTTTAGCTGGCCTCTACTTACACTGAACACCACGGTGATATGAACATCTGGACTAAGTTATACAAATGGGGCCCTGGAGTTAGAGAAAGGAGTAAATTCAAAGAAACAGATCTTTTTATTTTTCATACTGTAGGTAAGATCAAGAAGGACCCAGTGACTGTGTGAAGAATTAAATGTTTTGGTGTCCCACGTTTTCCCATGAACAGGCTAGAGACCAGAGTGTGGTATTTTGGTTTAGTTCAAAAGAGGTGACACACTCTTTTAAAATTATTTTTATTTAAAAAAATGACTGATTCGTAGCATAAATGACTAAAAAGTAATTAAAGTTAACTGTTTTATAGGGAACAGTGTTAAAATGAGAGTTAGTTAAACTTATTAGCTCACTGTGTGCATATAAACCAAATGAAATGACATCTATAGAGTTGGTGCTTGCTTGTAGGTCAGTTCTCTGCTAAGGCCTATTTGGTACTTCAGGGTCTAAATCCCTTTAATAGTGTTGATCTCATGCCAAATTTCTTATGGCAGTTGTGATAGAGCTGTAGCTTCAGAGTAATTATCTTTACTAAAGAAAAGATTTTTCTGATACAAACCATAATCTGTTCAATTTTATATTAGCATCACATTTGATGCATTGGGGCTCCCTGTAGACTAATGTGCTCAGAATTTTCCTATTTATATCACTAATATCTCACCTTTAATGGTAGGTGCTCTTTACCAGCAGTCTGATGAATACTAAAGCAGCACTAAAAGATGAAAGCATTATGGAGGAAGCATTTTATCAATACTTTGACCCTTAAAGAGATGGAGGAGGGATTTACAGAAGGGCTGAGGTGACCAATGAAATGAGTTTTATTATTTTTATTTTTATATCTTTTGGTTAATCCTCACCCGAGGATATTTTTTCCCATTGATTTTTAGAGAGAGGGAGGGAGGGAGGGAGGGAGGGAGGGAGGGAGGGAGGGAGGGAGGGAGGGAGGGAGGGAGGGAGGGAGGGAGGGAGGGAGGGAGGGAGGGAGAAGCATCGATGTGATAAGCAAAAACTCAAGGAGGTTGTCACTAGTAGACCTGCCCTATAGGAAATGCTAAAGGGAGTCTTCCAAGCTGAAATGAAAGGACACTAGACAGTACCTTGAAACCATACAAAGAAATGAAGAATGGTAAAGGTAGCTATATTGGTAAATATAAAAGCCAGTAGTATTGCAATGTGGGTTTGTGACTCCTCTCTTATTTCTATATGATTTAAAAGGGAAATGCTTAAAACAATAATTATGTATCTGTTAATGGGAACATGTATAAATATGCAATTTGTGAATAATATATAAGGGGACAGTGGAACTGTAAAGGAGCAGATTTTTTGTTATTATTGAAACTAAGTTGGTATTAATTCAAACTTGTTTGTTAAAAAGTTAAGATGTTAACTATAATTCCCAGGTAACCACTAAGGAAAAAACTAAAAAATATACAGAAAAAAAGAGAAAGTAATGAAAATGGTACACTAGAAAAAAAATCAATCACAAAAGAAGACAGTGATAGAGGAATTGAGGAACAAAGCAGGTATAAGACAGAAAACAAATAGTAAAACGGCAGAAGTAAATCTTTCCTTATTAGTAATTACTTTAAATGGATTAAAATCTCCAGTTAAAAGGCAAAAATGGAATGGATTAAAAATATCCAACTATATGCTTTCTACTCACTTTATTTATTTATTGTTAGTCCTCACTGAGGATATTTTTTCCATTGTTTTTTAATCAGCTTAATGATAACCCACAACCTTTGGACCAACTCCATTGATTTTTAGAGAGAGTGGAAGGGAGGGAGGGAGAGAGATATGAGAGAGACCAGTAGGTTGCCTCCTGCACTTGCCCTGACCATAGCCGGGGACTGAACCTGCATCCCAGGTATGTGTCTTGACCAGAATCAAACCTGCGACCCTTTGGTGCTTGGGCTGATGCCCTACCACTGAGCCACACTGGCCAGGGCTGTCTACTCACTTTAGATCCAGTGATACAGATAGGTTAAAAGTAAAGGGATAGAAAAAGATATTCCATGCAAATAGTAACCAAAAGAGAACTGGGGTGGTTATACTAGTATCAGACAAAATAGACTTTAAGACAAAAATTGTTATGAGAGACATGGAAAGACATTATGTATTGATAAAAGGGTCAGTCCATTAAGAAGATAAATTTATAAACATATACACACCTAACAACAGAACCTGAAAATATAGGAAGCAAAACCTAACAGAACTGAAGGGAGTAATAGACAGTTCTACAGTAATAGAGACTTCAATATCTCATTTTCAGTAATGGATAGAACTACTAGACAGAAGACCAATAAGGAAGTAGAGGACTTGAACAACACTATAAATCAACTAGACCTAACAGGTATCTATAGAACACTCCACCCAACAACAGCAGAATATACATTTTTCTCAAGTGCACATGGAATATTCTCCAGGATAGACCGTATGTTAGGCCACAAACAAGTCTGAACAATTTAAAAAGATTGAAATCATACAAATTGTCTAGTCTGACCACAATGGAATAAAGTCAGAAATCAATAGCAGAGGTAAAACTGGAAGATTCACTGATATGTAGAAATTAGACAACATACTCTTAAACAACCAATGGGTCAAAGAAGAAATCACAAGTGAAATAGAAAATACCTTGAGACAAATGAAAACAAAACATAAAAAAACCTATGGAATGCAGTGATAGCAGTCCTCAGGGAAATTTATAGCTGTAAACACATTAAGAAAGAATGGATCCAGGACCTTAAAGGCATTATGCTAAGTGAAAGAAGTCAGACAAAGACATGTACTGTATGATTTAATTTATATGTGGAATCTAAGTAACAAAAACAAAAATCACACACATAGAAAAAATCAGATTTGTGGTTACCAGAGGCAGGGGTAGGGGTAGAGGAATTGGATGAAGATGGTCCAAAGGTACAAACTCCCAGTTACAAGATACATAAGCACTGGGGGTGGAGTGCACAGCATGATGACTGTGTGGAATATTTGAAAGTTGCTAGAAGAGTAGATCTTCTTAAAAGTTCTCATCACGAGGAAAAATATTTTATTGTAACTCTATGAGTAGATTAGATGTTAACTAAGCATGTGGTGATCATTTGCAATATATGTAAGTCAAGTCATTATGCAGTACACCTTAAACTTATACAGAGCTGTGTGCCAATTATATCTTAATAAAAGTAGAAAAAATAAGGGAACCAAATTAATAAGCTAACTTTATATCATAAGAAACTAGCAAAAGAAGAGCCTGCTAAATCCAAAGATAGGCAAAAGAAGGAAATAATGAAGAGCAGAGTGAATATAAGTGAAATAGAGAATAGAAAAACAATGGAGAAATCATTAAAAACAAAAGTTGAGTTTTTGGAAAGATCAATAAAATTGACAAACTTTTCACTAGACTGACCAAGAATGTATTTAAGCTTATATTGTTCTCTGGTCAAAATACAAGGCTATATTTTAAATTAAAATCAGGTTTTGATAAATTTATCTCTCCATGTAGGTAACATTGTTTTGAATTTATCAAGGTTGAATACTCCAGTAAAGTGATCCTGTTTTGTTTAAGGTATTTTCCCCCCTGAATTGACAGTATGTTTTACTGTATGTTCCCTAGTTGTAGAATTGGTTCATAGATTATTCAAACTGCTAATCATAGCTCCAGGTTGATGTAGCATGAAGAAACAGTTGTGGTTTAAACCAACATCTGTTGATTAAATCTCCAGAGTTCTGCAAGTCCTTTTATAAGGATTTATTAAAGGAATTTGAAAACTACTATTCTCAAACATTTGGCACTCAATGAGAAATTCAAAAGGCAAAGGAAATGGCTGTAATGATAATTCAAGGAGAAGCGAGAGTGAGAAATAGTGATGAAATACTGGCATTGGAATAGAGGAGAAAAGATTAAGTATAAACTCCTCCTTTTTAAAGGAGCACTCAAAGTTTGCTAACTGTCAACAAATGCCATTAGAATTTATCCCAAGAATTAGTTCAAAAGAAATGAAGAGTTCTATGAGGACATTTATTTTAGTATTATTGATAAAAATAAAAACCAATGCAACATAAATGTCTAAGGAGGCTCTGGTTAAGACTCTATATCCACCTACTCGGATATTAGCCATCCATTAAAGTGATTACATGGAAGGTATTAGAAAGAGGGGTAACAGCTGAATACAGAAAGGTTTCTTGATTGTGCTGCATAAACGTACATAATGAACCTTGACAGTAAGGTCTTCTGCTCTCTGAGGGTGATCTTGAAAGTCCATGGGACATAGTGATTGGCCCCTTTGCTGTGGTTGGATTTTGACTCACTTTCCCAGTGTTATGGGCCAGTGTTCCCTTCCCAGTGGGTCTTTGAGGTCCTTGACTCCTCAGTGAATTTCCACTAACTTTTAAAAAAAAATTCTCACCCAAGGACATGCTTATTGATTTTAGAGGGGAAGGGGGGGGGAGGGAGAGAGAGAGAGAGAGAGAGAGAGAGAGAGAGAGAGAGAGAGAGAAAAGAAAGAAAAGAAAGAAAGAAAAGAAAGAAAGAAAAGAAAGAAAAGAAAAGAAAAGAAAAGAAAAGAGAAAAGAAAAGAAAAGAAAGATAGATCTTTTGGTTGCCTTCCATATGTACCCCGACCCGGGATCAAACCCACAACCTAGGTATATGCTCTGACCAGGAATCTAACCTACAACCTTTCTGTATATGGTTGGTATGGCTTCTAACCAATTGAGCCACACCAGCCAGGCTCCACTAACTCTTATTTAGCAGTTTAAAGGGGTCACCTAAGTAATTAATTTACAATTTACCTATCTTTATATAAGTACATTCTCAATTTTCGGAAGATTATATGAGTAGTGTGTGTGTGAGTTGAGGTATCCGTGAAGATCTCCAGACGTTTTAGTCCTAAATGTCAATGTCTACTGTTAAGCTTTTGGAGGTAGACTACTAAGTAATTGGTAGACATTTAAATAGATGGGGAAATTAGGGAGTTTTTCTCTTAAAGATTTCCTTTTACAAGCTCTCCGATATGACAGTTAGACTAAAAAAAAGTCATTCACAGCTTTATCAGAATAAAATTACTGTTGGGAGCAACTTTTAGAGACCATGATTCCAGAACTTATGCTAAGACATATAATAATACATAATCATATAGTTGGGATGGCTCCAGCAATTGTGAAGTTCAAATAAACAGCTTACTGAAATATATTTTCTAGTAGTTTTTTTCATCTGTGTTCTCTGGATAGTAAACTCTTATTGCCCTTTCTCTTAAATGGTATAGAAGTGCTGTGTATAGAATTCTAGTTTGAAGGTTATTTTCCCTCAGCTTTTTGAATGTAGTACCTCCTTCTTTTCTGGCATTTATTGTTGCTGCCACTGAGAATCCTGCTGTCAATCTATTTTTGGTTTCTTTGGAGTTTCTTTTCTCTAGGGTGGCTTTTAAAACTTAATCATTATTTTCGATGTTCTGTTTCAGTTTCACTGTGATGTGTCTAGGCATAGATTTGAATTTATTTATTCCAAGATGACACTTGGTGTGCATTTTCCATCTGGAAAATCATGTCTTTAATTTTAGAACACTCTTAATCGTATCTCTGCGGGTTTTGATTCTCTATTTATTTCTTCCATTTTCTTCTCGAACTCCAATTAGCTATGTTTCTATGCCTGTCAACACATCTTTTATTTCTAGTAATGGCTCTTTTATCCTTTTATGTTGTGCTCTCTCTAGGCTGGTTCTAGATGAAATCTCTGTCTTCTAAATTAATCACTCTTTTTATATAACTGTGTATGGTTCCAGGTTTTATAATCTATTTTAAAATATTAATCTGTTTTTGTTTCACTTTTCCCAATTTCTGTTACATACTTACCTCTCTCTCTCTCTTTTTTTTTTTTTTAGGATATGTTACCTAATTTTAATTTGGGGAGGATTCTAAACATAATTTTTTAAAAGTTATTTTAAATTAGTGTTGTTTTCATTTTTGTCAGGTGTAAATTCATCTTATTATTTTTTTGTGGCTGTTCTTAGTGTTGGATTTTTTTCTTTGTGCTTTTTGGAAATTTGTTTAGCAGTCTTCTTTTGAATTGGAGTTTAAATTTCATTCTCGGGTCTCTGAGTGCCTGTCTTTCTAGCACCCCACACCCCTGAACTCATGGGCCTCCTGTCTAGGCCCAGTTCTTATACTTGAGGTTCAGCACGTCCATCTGGTTCAGGTGTCAGGGATTGTGCAGATGGCACCAGATGGTGGCTTGGCCCAAGACCAGGCTGCAGTGTTATATCTGCTTCCGCTTCCTGTCCTAAGTACATAGCTCTGAGCACCTTCACAGACTCCACCCTGGTTTTGCAGCTTTGCAGGTAGGGAAACATCACCTTAGCCTCTGGCTTCGCCTCATGTAGGGCATTTAAATCTCTATTATTCTGCTATGTATCAGCTCCCAGGTGCCTCTCCCTGCTTCTGAACTGTCAGCCTGGCCTGCACTTTGTGATTTGGCCCCACAGGGATCTTTTGCTTCCGAGTATGTCTAAGTGTTTTTTATTTTAACACTTTGGTGCCCATGCTTACATCTGTCATTGCATATCATTTTATGGAAGAGGAAGATGAGGTTCAGAAAGCAGAAGTGAGCTACTTGGAACCTCACAGCTAGTAAGTGACAGAGCCAGCTCTGGGAAAGGAGATGAGGAGAGCCAGGAAAGGTTTCTGTGGAAGTGCTAGAAATTTAATGATAGCGTTTAGAGAGAAAAATCATTTATTGTATGTCACAAAAATTAACTATAGATCTGCTAAGCAAAAGTAACCCTTATTCTGCCTTCTAAAATGAAACAAAAAGACAGAACTTCAGCATCATAAATAATTTTAAAATAGATTTTAGAAGTACACAAACCATAGAGGCATTGTGATTCTTATTTATTTTATTAATTTACAAAGCACTTAAGTATAGTGCTTATGCATCAGATACTCTTCCAAGTGCTTTACACTTATCAACTCATTTAATTTTTGCTACCATATGCAGTAGGCTCTGTTGCTATCCTCATTTTGCAGATAACTAAACTAAGGCACAGAGAACTTTAGGAATTTGTCTAAAGTCACTCACAGCAAGTAAGAGTTAAAGCTGTGCTTCTGACCCTGTCTGTCTAGCCCCAAAGTGCCAGCTCCTCCTACTATGCTATGCTGTACAACCGCATCTCAGAATTATTTTCTTAACCTCTCTCTTCTTACAACTGAGTTGACACCTTATCTTTATTAGAGATACATTTTATGTTATGAAGAAATTAATGAATTAGCTCTACGTCACCACTGGTAGCTTGTTTTCTTTCTTAGGTTTCCTCCCTCCTTATTATTTGTGCTCATGATATTGTTGTGTAAAAGTTACTTTGCTACCACCGTTCCTCTGGAAGATGCCACGCGCTCATCTAAGACTTCGTCAGGTGTTAAGGAATGTACTTGCCGCAGGCCCACACCTTGCCGAGAACTGCAGGAGGCTGTGACGCTCCTTATTCGTAGCTCCTTCAGCCTTCCTCAACCTCCTGCCTAATGCCAGCCATTCTATAGTTTCTCATCATGTGTATATGCAACTGTGTCATTTTCTGTGTGTGTCATTTAAACCCATTTCCTCATGCTTTATTGTCAAGCGTTGTAGGTAATAGCTGGACACCATGTTTCCTATAACAAGCTAGCCCAGTTTTCCTCCTGGGGGTCAGTTGTGGTTGGTTTCTAGGTTCTTGAACTAATGGAATCCTTATTTCTCTTCTCCGATCCCCCCTCCACACAGTAAGAGAAACCAGGAAGCACTCCCAAATGTCAAGGGAGGAGGAAGTGCCGAAATGGGGCAGGATGGAAAGGTGCTCAAATGTGCTATGGTGTTAATGAGAAAGGACAATGGAAGACAACCAGGAGGCAGTCTGGCAGAGTAGTTAAGAACCTGGGCTTGGGGTTCAAATCCTATTTCTGCCTCTTACTGGCTGTGTGTCTTTGGGCAAGTTACTTAGCCTCTCTGTGTCTCAGTTTCATCATCCGTAAAATGGGGATAATGGCAGTGTCTACTCTCATAAGGTTCTTGTGATGCTTAAATGAGTTAGTATCCATAAAGCACTAAGAACAGTGCCTGGCATATTGTCAGCCCTCAACTGCAATTAGCTGTTAATAATTGTTATTACTCCAAGCCCAGTGAAACAGAGGCAGGGGCTAGTTGGCAAACACAGAACAACAGATTCAGGATAGCCAAAAGTTACTGGTCACAAGCCCAGAATGAGTGCCATACTAGCTTACTGAACCACTTAGAAGCACACTTTTTCCCACTTCTGTGACCTTTCACTGGCTGGCCCTTTGCCTATATCAGGGGTTAGCAAACTACACTCTATAGGCTAAATCCACATCATCACCTGTTTCTGAAAATAATGGAAGTGAGGAGATGAATCAATGGAAAGACAGATCAGTCTCCCCATCAGCCTTTTAACCCACTATTTCCTGACTCAAGGACTATAATTGCTGCCTGTGTCTAGTTTGCAGCTTTGCCTTGAGGACCTTTATCTGATCAAGATGCTCTCTCTTTTAGACTTTACAAGCAAAACCTCGAGCAGCTATCCTTTATTCAACTGGCAGCTTCAAAGGCTTTCTGTGGGTGGTCCTTCCCAACTCTGTGTTTCTCAAGCACAATTAGAAGAAACCAGACTAAGGCCTCACCTTCAAGGCAATAAAGAGGGAAATAAGCCTGTCAGTGGAAACAGAATAAAGGATTTTTTCCCTTCAGACTCCCTCCTGAAGACTCTGCTCTGCTCAGCAGGGTATCACCTTCTGGTATGCTGTTAAACCTCTCTGAAAAAAACAAAAAGCCCCGATTTGTAGCCTTTGCTGGTGTCTCTGTTGTAAATCCTCCTACTGTGGCTGATAGCAGGTGGAGTCGGGAAGAAATGTGCATCATCACTGGCTCATTGGTACCAGCATGCTCTGTTTTGTTTATTTTATTTTGTTTTGTTTTGTTTTTGTCTAGGGCACTGTTTCAGCCCAATCCCAGCACGTGCTGTTAGAAATGTGCCGTATTTTTGAAGTCGTTAGAGATCAATCTTCCCTCTTGTTTACATTTAACTTGTACCACTAGGTGGCACTTTAAGGACATTACAGGAAATTGGCTCGACTGGATTTATTTTTTTACTTTTTATGGAAGTATAATTTGCATATTGAAGAGTACACATTGAACATGCAACTCAATGAATTTCACAAGCAGAACACATGTGTGCAATCAACACTAAAATCAGGAAACAATATTACTAGCACCCCAGAAACCTCCTCTTATGCTATTTTCCAGTTTCTATTCCTTATACTTAGGTTTACCACTATTCTGACTTCTAACAGCATAGATTAGTTTTACTTGTTTTCTACCTTATGTGAGTGGAACCATGCAGTATATACTCTTGTGTCTGGTTTCTTTTGCTTAAATGCTAATTTTATGTGATTCATTCATATTGTGTGTAATTGTAGATCATTGCTGTATAGTATTCCATTGTGTGTGCAAATACATCACTGTTTTCTACTGTTGATGGACATTTGGGTAGTTTTCATATTTTGGCAATTATAAATAATGCTGCTATGCATACTCACCTACTAGTTTTTTTGAGTAGGTGTGGGTTTTTATCTCTCTTGGGTATATACCTAGGAGTAGAATTTCTGGGTCATAGGGCAAGCATCTATTCAGCTTTAGTGAATACTGCCAAACAGTTTTATAAAGTGTCTGTAGTGATTAATACTCTGTCAACAGTGTTCCCATTTCAGTTCCACATACTAAATACTAAATTTGTTTTATGATAGCTGGGTCTTAACTCTCACATAATTTTTATAGCTCCCTCTCTAGCCAGGTATTTTTAATTGGATTTTTAAACAGCCCCCTTCTTCTGATGGACATAGCTTATGCAGGAAGGGCTGTGTCAACCCAAAAGGGGACATTTATCATAGTCTAAATATGAACTATCAGTGGTTAGAAAAGATGTTATTCAAACATTTCATCACTAATATAGAGCAATGGAACCTGGAAGGGGGTTCAAAATTATAAGTGTGGTAAAATATTGGGTGAGGCTAGAATTTTAAGGCACTTTGAAATTTTTATATACTTTAGGTATTGTTGCCAGGACTATATATATCTAGCGTCTGGGACCAGAAAAAAGGATTTCTAAAGACCTCATAACCAGATGCCTTCGAATTGTGATGGTGGTGGGTGCCTGTTTTAGTAAGGGTCTGTTTGGTGTGGTAAGAGTCATGCAGATGGCATCTTTCTTCAGCCTTATCCAACGGGGAACATGAGTCTCAAGAGAATCCTGCCATAGATCACCTTTTCTGTGAGGCCCATGTTGTTGGCTCTGCAGGTGGCATTATAATATAACATTAGGTATGTGATGAGTAGAGGGTGGGGCTCAGGCTTTACTCAGGTCTCTTTTCTATTACTAGAAATTGGAACTGGAAGAACAAAACCCTAGTCATGGTCAAAATATTTGTTTTTTAGACCAAAATACAGTGCCCATAGTCCTATAGTTGTAACAGTAAGTCTGTCTCATGGATGTTGTCCATAATCCAGTAGTTCGAATCCCCAAGGGATTATGATATGTCACTGCTGTATCTAGGGATTAGTTGCCCATAATGGTTACCTATTATTTATATCCATCAGAATTGTCCCTGAGCTCCTGTTAGTGTTCCCCTGGGTGTCTCCAGTGTAGGACTGGCCAGTCATAAGGGGCCACCAGAGACATTCAGTGCGAACTGCCTGAGATGTCTGTGCTGAGGCAGCCAGGATGAAATCTGAAAGTCTGAAAGGGCTTTATTTTTGAAAATTTCTTCCCTCCAATACCAGTAGCAGTAATATCCAGTGACATAAATTTGGATTGTGGGTAGCCTGCTCTAGTGGATCTGCTTATAATCTATACTGGAGTCAGCACTTTCTCAGTTTAATCTTTTGGCAAGAGGGGAAAAGTCCCTTATATTGAATTGGCTGCTACTTGCCTATGTCTGGGAAACCAATTGTAATTTTACTTCTGATTATGACAGTAGCTGCCATTATTGAACAGTTGCTATATAATTGTGCTTGGCACTTTAGTCATCTCTTTCACTTATGCTCTTCACAATGCTAGGAGTTTAGGTGGATTATCCCCTTTCACAGACAAAGAAATTGTGGCCCAGAGAGGTTAAGCACATACCCAGGTTTTACACCAAGCAAGTGCAAAGCTTGGGTTTGATTTCAAAGCTTGTGCCCTATAACTGCTGTGCTCTGTGGTTCCAGTTACTGTGGGATGAAATTTTTTTTTTTTTTTTTATATCTTTATTGATTTCAGAGAGAGGAAAGGAAAGGGAGAGAGAGATCGAAACATCAATGCTGAAAGTCATTCATTGGCTGCCTCCTGCACGCCCCCGACTGGGGATCGAGCCCGCAACCTGGGCATGAGCCCTGGCTGGGAATTGAACCCTGATCGCCTGGATCCTGGGTCGATGCTCAACCGCTGAGCCACACCCGGCCAGGCTGTGGGATGAATTCTTGACTAGTCCACTGGAACATGAAACAGTGTTGGGTTCATTACTAGCTCAGTGCACACATCAATCAGAAGACCTGCTTTTTGCTGGTATTCAGCTTAGGCACCAGGAAAACTATGAAACAAGACATAGATCCTACCCTCTAGGTACTTCAGCTCTATTTCTGTCTCTTACAGGTGACTTTGGTCATGGGTTTTGGTAATTGTTCTTATAGAGAATTCAGTCCTAAGGATCCTCTCTTGAGACTGATTGGGGAATAATGGATTTTGCTGTGGCCATTAGTTTTGCATCTTCTATGTCTGGGTTTGACCACAGGGTTTCCTGGTGTGCCTTTACCTAGCAGAGATGGGGGTCAGGTGAAAGTTAGGCATCAAATGACATCTAGAATACCAATAAGATTGGTATTCATCTGGAGGTCCCCTAGAGGCTGTAGCAGGGTTGTCTGCTCATCTGCCTAGAATTTAGCACTGCTTTTGTGATTCCCAGTCTTAGGATCTGCCTGGATTCTTGGGGGATAAATGGAGCTTGAATTTCTTTTTCTAATCTGTCAGTAGAATGAATATTACAATTTTTTAAAAAAGTCATCAATTATCCACACCTTAGAAATTAATTAAGCAATTAGACTACTTATTTTTTTAAAATGAGATTTGGCTTTTTGTTGCAGATTTAACTTTTAAACAAGTCTTATTGCTGAAGATTTTGCTCAGCTTCAATTATTTATTTATTTATGGAACCATATTGCACACACCCTCTATTCCCTTCATGGTAAATGGACAAGAAAACAGTTAAGAATCCTAATTAGTTTTTGCTGGAGCACTTTTCCAGACTAGACCTTGGATACTTGGCTTTCTCATTTCTTAAATGTAGGGTTTGGATCATCAGTAGTCCGCAGTTGATCTGGGCTGGCTTCATAAAAATCACCCAGGGAGCTTGTTAAAATAGAAGTTTCTAATGCTCCACCCTTGGGAGATTATAATTAGGGAAGTCTGGGGTAGTATCTAAAAGTCTGTAATTTATAAAAATTTCCAAGATAATTCTTCTGTGCAGCTATATTTGGGATCCACTGGGCTAAATGGTCTAGAACAAACAGAATTGAGTTGGGAAGAAATTTCTGGTATGTTTGAAGATTAAGGTAAAAAATGTGCCTGGAGTGGGTTCCATATGGGCGAACTAGCACAGTTGTGATGCAGAGGTAAATTGGAGCCAGATGATAGAGGGTTTTTAATTGCCTGAGGGATTGTGATGTGTGCCATAGGCCTTAGGGACCCATTGAGGGTCTTTGAGAAAAGTGTTTTGATGAGAAGGTGCTTTACAAAGTAGTTCCTCAGTGGTGTGCAGGGTAGATTGGACTGGGGTAGGGGGGCTGAAAGCTGGAAAAAGACCCACTGAAGTTTTTGCAGTGGCCCAGGCAGGAGGTGTGATGAGCACCTGGACTCAGATGGGCACTATGGGGCCTTTGGAAAACTGGCCTGCCACGGTGGAACTGGATCTGAGACATGTTGTTTTTGGTTTTTAAGCTACTTTAAAAAATCCATAATTTATCAGTGTTGTGTTCATCTGCTTTAACTATTATAATGAATAATCTTTATTGTTTGTGTCCAGAAGGTTTTAAAAGAGCCCAGTAAATAAATTCATGCAGAGTAGTTGGCAGCAGGAGCAACAGCTGCTACTGCAGAGGAGGAAAGAGGGAGGGAGGGAGGGAGGAGGAGGAAAGGGCAAGAGGAGGGAAGGAAGCCCATTTTGCCAGGCAGCAACCCCATCATCACCCTGCCTCATGCCCTTGGCCAAGGCGAGAGGGGGAGGTATGTACAGCAGGGGCCCCTGGAGTTGGATCTGCCAACCACTGTGGAGAATGCTCCTCTCAAAGGATTGGGTGTGGAACATGTCATTTGGCATTCAAATCAAATGGAATATTTTTCTTTTGTTCCTCTAAAACCCAGCCTATGGTTCAGTGTTTCCCAAAATGTGTTCCACAGAACATTAATTCTGCTGGATGTTAATAGAAGGTACATGAGAACAAGGAGTGGAAACTAAATAAATCTGGGAACTGCTGGGTTTAAAAAGTCAGTGGCTTCCTTTACCTCCCAGGATTTCAGAGCGGGTGACATGCTAAGTGCTTTATGAATTTCTAAGAGGAAGGTAGACTGTGTAGTGTTTCTTAAGCTTATTTGTAATTCTTTTTCCCTCTAGTCCAGGAGCTGACAAAGTATGAACCACATGCCAATCTATCCCACCACCTGTTTTTGTAAATAAAGTTTATTGGCGCACAGCCCCGCCCTTTCATTGAATTGCCTGCTCTGCTTTAGCACTCAACAGCAGGGTTGCAAAATTGCAGTGGAGACCTGGAGACCCAGAGATTGAATGGCCTGGACAACTGAAAATATTTAATATCTGGCTCTCTATAGAAAAAGTTTGCCAGTCCCTGCTGTAGGCAATTTGTAGAACTGGTGTTGGTCTAGCACTGCTTTGTGATGAATCTGCTTAATGTTCCTCAGTTACTATGTTACCACATTTCTTTCCTCTTTAAACTATTTTCTCTCTCGACCATTTACATATTGCCTAAGATCAGTACCTGGATTTCATGTGTCATTGTTCTTTTCTTTTACTTACCACATTCCACCAATCATCAAGGATGTACCCAGTCTCCAATCTAAATAGCTCTCAAATCTGCCTATCCCCACGCCCACAAGACTGGTTTCAATGACCATCATCTCTTACCTTGTTTTCTTCTTTTGCCTTCTAATTGAGTTCCCTTCTCCTAGAACGGGTTGCTTCCAATCCATTTGCCTGCATGGCCCTCAGAATAAGTTCCGTATCCTGAACAGGGATGTATCAGCCAAGGTCTAGTCAGGAAAACAGAAACCACTCTAGGTATTTCACACTGAAAGAGATTTCACTCAAGAAATTTGGTACTTAAAAAGAATTAGATGTGCTCGAGGAACAAAGATGAGGGAAGGCTACCACTATGAGATGTCACAACTTTCTGAAAATTAGGGTATTATAAGAACTGAAGGAAATAGCTGAAGATGCTCAGACTGCCTGCAGCACCAAAATAGTGATTTGCAGGGAAGTGTCCGAGGCCACTATAGGACCTTCTGCCTGCTGAAACCCAGGCTTTTCTGCCTGCCACTGCCAGAAGAGCAACAACATGGCTTTCCTTTTACTTTCTTGGTTTCATGAGCATGACTCTGACAACAAGAAACTCTGTTGAAAGGAGATTGTGTAAATGTAGTTGGCAGGCTGCTGCCCCGCGCAGTGTAGGGTCGGGCATAGACGCAGGGACGGTGAGGAATGGCTCCGAGGTCGTCCAGGGCGGGCTCTGTAAGACCACGTGGGATCCACTCCACTGCCGCCGTCCGCCTTCAGTTCTCCCATTCTCCTCCACTGCTCAGCCTTGTTCCGTCCCCCTAGACCCCAAATTCCAGACATACTCGAGTGGCCTTCCAGGGGCCTAAAACAGTTAACACTTACTATCTCATAGTTTCTGTGGGTTAGAGGTTCGGGAGCAGCCAGCCTGGCTCAGGCTCGGGTAGTTCTGGCTCAGGCGCCCATTATGCCGCAGGCAAGACGTCCGTCAGGGCCGTAAGCAGCTGAAGCTTCACAGGGCTGGGGGAGCCTCTTCTAAGATGGCCCCGCCCCGCGGTGCGGGCAGGAGGCTCGCTTCCTTGCTGCATGGGCTCCGTGCTAGAACTGCGCGAGCTTCTTCACAGCGTGGCAGCTGGCTCCCCCAGCACACGATCGGGACGAGAGCGAGACCGTGGAGGAGCTGCTGGAGTGCTTTAACTCCCCTTGTCTGGGGCGCTTTGCCTGGTGTCGCAGGTCCAGAACCTGAGATGAGGATTCTTGGAAAGTGACACGTGAGATGTATGAAATAAACACCTGTGTAATTGAATGACTGAACAGGTTTCCACACCCTGAGTGGCAACACCTCCAAATCCATGTGACCTCTCCAGGCTTTTTGTTACAGAAGTAGAATGAAATATATTTCTCACTTGTGGATAGGGGAGTATTAATATTAAAATATGAGATATATATTTTTTAATGGAACCTTAGCTCAAATTTCAATGTGCTCTTGTACATTTTTCTGGCTTGCCACATCCTGGCTCGGTGCATGCTGTTACACAGGAGTCGTGAGAGGCAGCTGCCATTTGCAGTACTAATTGTAATCTAAGCGTTTGTTTCTTCCACAAGATTCAAGCATTGGATTTCAGTTCAGACAACCTAAACTTTTGGACATGGGCAGGTTGCCCATATTGATAGCTAAGTTGTTCCCCCTATTTCTTTAATACATGGAGGAAAAAGGGAGCCACTGAGATCCCCTGCTTTCATGGGTTATCATTTTCCCAAAATTGTTAACTTAGAAATGTCTGAAGAAAAGCAAAGAAATCTCCTTGGTTTGTTCTGCTTTCCAGCTGTGAAGTCTAATGTAAGCCTCATACTATTTTGCATGAAGGAAAGTGAAATAGTTTATTGGGAAGAAAAGCTTTTGCATGTCTAAATCTCTTTAGGGTTTTTTCCCCACACAAGGCTAGTTTTCTTTCCCCATCTCTTTTCCTGGGATGATTTCTGGCTCTGGTGAGGCCCTGTCTTTCCAGGACCTTCCTGATTCCTCATTAGATTCACTCCTCTGTGTGTTCAACAGATGGACCCATTTAGAATCAGTCATGGAGCAGTAGAAAGGGGTGGGGAAGTCTTGAGTTTCTTCATAAGGAGATTGATGGTTACATCCAGCCTGATATAATCCTGAAGAGTTGTTTGTTACTAGTCATAAAGCTAGAAAACCTGGGCCTCTGGATGCCATTTCATGAAGGTATATTTGTAAATGAAAAAAGAAATTTAGACACGTCTCACAACTGCTTCCTCATCCTTCCCAACCCCCAACTCGTTGTTTGTGTTTTTAGAGACAGTTAAGAGAAAATGAAGGCAATGACATACACAGCTACTACTTCTGCTGTGCTCAGAAATGTCATTTTTGTGGAAAAGAGGATCCAATTTATCATTTCCTTTAATATTTGCACAAGAAGGAGACTTCATTTATCTCCCCAGGAAAGGAAGGCTTAGGGCAAGTGCTTCTCTCTATCGGCCTTATGGTAGAAGGGAGCTGACCAGTTGAAAGGCAGAGTAGTTGACTGACTGCTCTGTCACTCCTTATCTCTCTGCCTGCCTGATGGAATGTGGGGTGCACACCTGAGGTCCCAGCAGGGGGCTGCAAGCATAGACTTGGGGATAGAACATGTGTTCTAAGCAATAGATTTTCAGGTAGAGGCAAGAAAGGATCTTGGGCCCAATTTGCAATTCTTCATCACAGTTCATGGGAAGTCCTGCATTTGGGGACTTATTGGGCCCTCACTCAGCTGTTTATAAAGCTCACAGTAGGCTGGCAGATCTTAAAGTAAGATGCCATTTGTCAGAACCCCCAGGGAAGGTGGGTGAGTGCCTGTATCCCCCAGACTCCTGACAGTGAAGGCTTCTGGATGGCTTTGCTTGGATGTTTCCCACATGCTTCAAACTCAGTATGCCCCAAAGTGAGCTCCCCCTCACACCTGCTTCTCCCATGGTTTCCATCTTGGGGATTGGCCTCAGTGTTCTTGTGGTACCCAGGCTGACATTCTGGGTGTTGGAGCATGGGAGGCCCTCTGAGCTTCCTTTCTCACCATCCCCATGCAGTGCCCCTCTGGTTGGCTGCACCCTGCTTATCACTCAGATATCAGCTGGGATATCACCTTTGCCTGAGTCTTTGCTGACCCAGAAGGCTGGGTGCTTCTGGAGCCCCATAATTCCCCACCATTGTCCTAATTCCACTGAAACATGTTTACCCAATCATTTCTCTTCCTCTCCCATTAGACTTTAAGCTCCTTGTAAGCAAGGTCTGAGGCTTGTTCATCCTTGAATACCAGTGTCAGCATAGGTCCTGCCTGTAGTAGCTGTTCAATAAATTTCTTGGCCCAGAAAATATAAAGCATAGTGTTTACAAGCCCAGCTTTAGGACCTGAGGCCTGGGTTCAGACCCTGCTATTTGTGCAATCTTGAGTGAGTTCCTTCTTAATCCTCAATTTCTTCACTAATAAGATGGAGATAATAACTATTTCCTAGGCTGTGATGATGAAATGAAATAATCCATGCAAAGCACCTAGAACAATGTTTGACACATAGTAAGTGTTCTCTCTTTTGCACTATTAATAACAGTCATAATGATACAGTTATCCTTAATGGAAAGGAGAAGGCTCTAAGAGAGTTGGAACTAGAAATCAGGCATGTTGAGTACCTGTAAAATGGGTTTGGAACAGGTAGGAGTTGGTTGGGAACCAAGGATTCTAGGTAGGGTGGTGAAAATGTAGGAGCAGGTGGGATTACTCTGGGAAAGAATGAACAGGGAGGAAAAAAACTGGGCAGGTAACTGACAACAGAACCTTGAGAACCCCAACATCTTAGGGATAATAAGAGGAGTCACCAGGAAAGGAAGATAATGATTATATTAGGAGACCACAGCTCATCAGATACAGGGACTGGTCTAGAGAAGACTAGAAGAGGCAGGTTGAGTCTGCTGAACGGGAGAGCAGTAGCATCCTTGGGTACAAACCTTTTCAGCTGAAAGCAAAGTGCTCTAGCACAGCTGAATGTAGCAGCCTGGAGCCGGGGGAATGAGAAGACAGTGCCCAGTCTCCCTGTGTCTTCTGCTTGGGTCTTTGGTGCCTGATCTGTCTGGAGGGGCTTTGGGGCAGTCTTTGCCTATCTTCGTGTATCCATTCACTGATTTTGTATCACTTAGCAGCCAGAACCCCTCTGTTTACTCCTTCCATCGTGCTTACCCTCCCCCTACCTTATTTAAGGTAAAGAGTCATATCTACTAGAATATTTCTTTATTAGAAAACTAATATATTTTTAAAAATTTCAGTGTTTTTAATTATGATTATTGTTTTTGTTAGTGCTCAGGTTAAAATTTTAGCTTCTTTCCCAACCCTATTTTTCCAGTAAGTTTTGCTATTTTTAATTTGAGCTTATGAAGTGTTAGGTTTTTAGCAATATATATGTCCACTTATAGAAGACATCCCCATGACTCCTTTTCCTAAGGTCCCATAATGCTGGGAGGAAGGGTGGGAGGGAACAGCAAGGCCTACAGAAGGTTTTCTCAAGGATCAGCAGACCTGCCCGTGCTTCGCTGCAACTTGGTCTAAATCAATTTCCTCATAGTGACTATTTTCTTAAGTGCTCTTCATTATATGTTTATTTGGGTGATTACGGTTTTGCATTTTTATCTGCTCTCTGATCTTTTGCCTTAGTCTGAACAAGCCTCCGAGGCCGAGCTACACCCGCAGCTGAACAGAGCCCCCTCGCAAGCTGCAGAGAGTAGTCCCACAAAGAAGGTAAGGCCAGCACAAGGGTGCCATTGTGGTGGCATTGTGAGTCCTCCCTTGGGCTTCTTGCCTCTGTGAGCACATCTACCATTTTAAGGTTTTCATCTCCTGACGTGAATGTTAATGACCCAGATTTCCTAGAATTTGGGTTCTTTGAGAAGATGTGGTCCTATGATTCCTGGGCTGGAACTTGATGTTGCTGACAGTTTCTACTTCCCTCTTCAACCTTCCAGCTAAATATGGCAGCTTTGCTGTTGGCAAGACCAAGAGGTGAGGTGGGGAGGGACAGATGCCTTTAGCAGAACCCCACACACTGCTAAGCCTCTAAGAGCACCTTTTGGGGCCATGGTAGTCTCCCCATCTTTGTCTCTGTGCTGTGGTCTCTTCTGCATCTTGGCATCTTCACCTCAGCCCACCCGCGTCACTGAGTCCCAGGTCATTTGCTCAGTAAGCACCACTCACTCATTGTGCTGACCTTTCACCTTGTCACCTTCTTCTTGTCCTTCCCCTTCTCTCATGAAAGAGAGTGGGCCCTGGGCTCAGGAACAAAGGTGAAGCAGGGGCCTTCAAGGAAGCAGGCCAGCTGTCTCCTTCCGTGGCTCTTGGGCTTGACTTCCTGTAATTGGGGGGTAGGAGATGTTGAGCATATGACTGAGACCATTACAAACTTCAAAACTTATATTCCAAAAAGCCCGAAAGTGAGGCAAGAGAGAATTTTCTTCAGTAGAAAAGGCTCTGTGCTTTGAGATATACACAGTATTTAAAATAGTAAGGGAAGGAGGGTTGGTGGGCCCCTGGAACCTGATTCCTGCGTCCTCCAGGTGACAAAAGGAGGTAAAAGGCTGCAAGCATGAAAAAAAAGGAGGAAAGAAAGAAAGGCCACTGGAATCTGATGCACATGTCCCTCCAGCTCTTGCTGAGCCGTGAATCAGCCACATACCCTTGGGTATGGAGTTTCAGTAGAGTACATGCCTGACCTTGGGCATTGGCATGATGGGAGACCATTTAATTTTTTAACTTTTGGGGTTTTTTGTCTTGTTCTTAATCCACAGGATATACCATATTCTCAGCCTCCATCAAAGCCCATCCGTAGGAAACTACGACAAGAAAATCAAGCTACAGAAAATCAAGAGCCTTCTACCACCGTTGGTGGGCCAGCATCTGTAGCAACTGTGAAACCCCATCCAACAGTCCAAAAGTAAGTAGAACAGATAAGTGAGAGTAGGGTTGGAGACTTCCTTTTAAATCTTCATATATATGTAAATGTAGATATGCTTACATTTACACTCATACCATAAAAGGGTGTGATTTTATGGATGTAGTCTTACCTTACTCATCTCTGTGATGGAATTACTATTTTCCAGTCAAATAGAAAGAAGCTTCTAAGCTATAGGACTTATCCTGACCCAAGGGGCAATCTAGGACAAAGCCATGGTATGTTTCCTTCCCTTCCTCCCTCCACTTCTACTTCTGACCTCTATTCCTTACACTGGCCCACATTTTCCTAGGAAGAAGACAATAATATAAATAACAGTTTTCCCTCTTTGCCTGTCTTATCTCATGTTTCCCCATGGCAAATAGTTAGCCTCATGACCCTCAAGCCCAACTTTCAGTAGATGTGGGGTATGATTTCTTTAAAAAAATTTTTTTAATTTATTTTTAATTATAATTAACATACAACATTATCTTAATTTTAGGTGTACAACATTTATATTTCTTACAAAGTGATCACAATAAGTCTAGTAACTATTTGTCACTCTACATAGTTATTACAATGTTATTGACTCTTTTCCCTGTTGTACATTACGTCCCCATGATCTTTTTAATTCTCATAAGGAGTTTCTGTTGTTGATCATCTCAGCACAGACTCGTCACCTGCAGAGCCTCCAAGATATCTATCTGGCCAGCTGTAACAGACATTGGAGGAGGGTGGGGACTGAGAGAACAGTGCTCTGGACAAACTGTTCTTTTCCAGAAGGCTTTGACTTTAAGAAGAGCTATCACTTGCCTCAGTTTCCCTGTTGTGAAATTGAGCAAGGTGTTGAGGGTAGAAACCTGCTGCTATGTGTGACTGCACGTGAGCCTGACTGGTCACTAATGTAAATGCTCAAGACCCATCATGAAACTGCTCTAGGGACCTTGCAGGTCTCAGTGGCTGCTGTGGATTTTCTCCTGCTTACACTGTTATGGAAAGAAAAGCAACAGGTGTTTTCTTTCTTTAATTTTTTTCAATTACAATTTACACTCAATATTATTTTGTATTAGTTTCAGGTGTACGGCATGGTGGTTAGATAATCATATACTTTACGAAGTGTTCCCCCTGATATTTCCAGTACCCACCTGGCACCATACATAGTTATTACAATAGTATTGACTGTATTTCCTGTGCTGCACCTTACATCCCCATAACTCTTTTGTAACTAAGAAAAGCAACGGGTTTTGTGGGTGTAACTTGCTTTTGAAGCCAAAGCCCCGTTCTGAATCTGTGCAGCACTCTTTCAGAGGATGGTTTTGTTTTGTTTTGTTTTTCCAGTTGGACAGTTTGCTGGTGCCCTCACTGCAGAAAGGAAATATATTTTGTCCTGACTGGTCACTGAGAGCTTTGACCGTCTTCCAGCTACCCCAAGCTAGGGCATGGATCTCTGTCAGGGACAAAGATGGCTGAATTTTCTTTCGTGTACTTCCCCAGCTTTTCACTTTAATCTCTGCTTCACATTAATGCGAGTCAGTCAGTGGTAGCTACAGCATCCTCCAAAGTGGATTGGCAGGGCAGTGGGTGGAGTTCAAAGATATCTTTTCCACTTTCTTGTCTTTGTTTTTTAAAATGGCTTTATGGAGATATAATTTACATAGGATACAGTTCACCTTTTCAGTGTACAGTTCAGTAGCTTTCAGTATATTCACAAAGTTGTGCAACCATCACCATGGTCTAATTTTCAAACATTTTCATCACTTCCAAAAGAAATTCTGTGTCCATAAGCAGTCACTTTCCATTCTCCCCTCCCCCAAGCCCCAGGCAACTACTAATCTGCTTTCTGTCGTTATAGATTTGCCTGTTCTGGGCATTTTATATAAATGGAATCATACAATATCTGGTCTTTTGTGACTGGTTTCTTTCATTTAGCATAATGCTTTCAAGGTTCATCCATGTCGTAGCATGGATCAGAACTTAACTCTTTTATTGCTGAATAATGTCCCATTGTATGGATAGACCACATTTTATTCATCCATCCATCAGTTGATGGCCATTTGGGTTATTCCTGCTTTTCAGCTATTAAAAATAATGCTGTTGTGCTATTTGTGTACAAGCTTTTATGTGGACTTACGTTTTCATTTGCCTTGAGCATATACCTAGAAGTAGATTTGCTAGGTCTTATGGTAAGTCTATCTTTTATAGTTTGAGGAATTGTCAAACAGTTTTCCACAGTGGCTGCAGCATTTTATAATCCTGCCAGAAATGTATGAGAGTTCCAATTTCTTCTCTTCCTTGCCAATGCTTGTTATCTGTACTTTTTTTATTATAACCATCCTAGTGGGTGTGAAGTGGTATCTCATTGTGGTTTTGATTGCATTTATCTAATGACTAATGATGTTGAGCATCTGTTTTCTTTTTTGGTTAATCCTCATGAGAGGATATTTTTTCCCTTGATTTTTAAATTTTTTTAATTTTTTTTTTTTTTTTTTAGAGAGAGTAGCAAGGAGGGAAGGAGGGGGAGGGAGGGAGAGGGGAAGAAGAGAAAGAGTGAAACATCTATGTGAGAGAGACACTTCAATTGGTTGCCTCCTGCATGTTCCCCAACTGGGCCTGGGGATCAAACCTGAAACCCAGGTATGTGCCCTTGACCAGGAATCGAGCCCACGACCCTTCGGTGCATGGGCTGATGCTCTAACCACTGAGCAAAACCGGCTAGGGTGATGTTGAGCATCTTTTCCTGTGCTTATTGGCCATTTGTATATCTTCTTTGGAGAAATGTGTACTAAGATTCTTTGTCCATTTTTACATTGGATTATTTATCTTTATTTTTGGGTTATAAATTCTTTATATATTCTGGATACAAGCACTTTATCAGATACATAATTTGCAACTATTTTCTCCCATTCTGTGGGTTGTCTTTTCACTTTCTTTCTTTGTTAAATATTTTTATTGATTTCAGAGAGAGAGGAAAGGAGAGGGAGAGAGAGAGATAGAAACATCAATGATGGGAGAGTCATTGATCGGCTGCCTCCTGCACGCCCCCCACTGGGGATGGAGCCTGCAACCTGGGCATGTGCCCTGACCGGGAATCGAACGGCGATCTCCTGGATCCTAGGTTGATACTCAACATGCTGGCTGGGCCTTTTTAACTTTCTTGATAGTATTATTTGTAGCACAAAAGTTTTAAATTTTGATGAAGTCCAATTTATTCATTTTTTTCTTTTGTCACTTGTGCTTTTGGTGTCACATCTAGGAAACCATTACCTAACCCAAGGTCATGAAGATTTGTTCCTGTTTCAGGTCTTAGATTGAAGCCTATGGTCAATTTTGAGCCTATGGTCATTTTTGTGTATAGTATGAGGAAGGGGTTCAATTTCATTCTTTTCCATAGGGATATCCAGTTGGCCCAGCACCATTTGTTGAAAGGAGATACTTTATCTGCCTGTTCAGTGACTGTCCCTCACCATGATACTTTCTCACTGGTAACCACATGTTGTCAGGGTGAAGAATAGCTCCTACCAGTAACACAAATAGTGCTACAAATGGCAGGAATTTAAGCTTTGGGGTCAGGGAACTTCATACAACTGATTTGAGTTCCCAGACCAATTTATTTTGAAGTGATAAGAAGTTACTTCACATTCATGATTTTTTAAGCCCTGAGGAGAGAGACAGCCAGGCACATGATGATTAGTCTATATAGTCCTCTCTCAGCCAGGGTTCTTGGGAAGAATTAAACTCTGATGCACTTACACATCCATTGTCTATAGCAGGGGTGGGGAACCTTTTTCTGCCAAGGGCCATTTGGATATTTATAACATCATTTATGGGCCATACAAAATTATCAGCTTAAAAATTAACTATGACAAAAGCTCCTAGATTTATTGAATTTGAGCCCCACCTGCGGTTGCCTTGGCAGGGCCAGACCAAATGATTTCATGTGGCCGTATACGGCCCGCAGGCAGGATGTTCCCCACCCCTGGTCTATAGTAAGTAAACCTCTCTCCAATTCATCTAGAGTGGTCTTTACTCTGTATCCTCTTTGGGAAAATTTAGAAAAGAGTCACAATCATTTTCTTATTCTTTAACAGAACACTGGTTAAGCAATGCTAAAAAATAGGTTAGTTGCAAAATGGTCATCAGCTCTTTTGGAAATGAACATCAGAACTGACCTATTATAAGAAACAAATTCTTCAGATATCATCATAGCCCACTCCATTTAGGGCGAAGGAACTGAGTCCAGGTTATGAGCCATATCATACACAACTCTCAGACTGTGTTATAATTAACGACCTGCCCATAAGGATGAAAGTAGGGTTTTTCTTAAAAATAATGTGGCTTAGCTGGTTCCCCCCACATCTCGTGTGTCTGCTGAGGATGGACTTTGGAAACTGGAATGGTGTGAGCAGTTTTGAGATGCATGGTGGTGTGTCACAGTACCACGACTGAACGGGTGCCCGCCGCCCCGGCTTCTGCTCTTCCCTGTAAGCGCCAGCGTCCTGTTCCGCCCAAGCCAGTGTGGCAGTGTCTGCTCGCCTGCATGGCATTCTCAATGTGGTTGGGATTCTGGTTCTCTTTCCACCTCATGTTTGGTGGTACTGGAATGCCTGTGGGGTCGATGATTGGCATCCCTAATGAAAACCTACCATTTCTAAGTAGAGAAAAAGCAAAACAAGTTCAGTTCTTAGAAGCTCAGAATTCCTTGGGAGAAACCAGGGCCCAGGGTGAAGGCTAAGATTTTTCTCACCTAGAGACCCAAGTTTATATTTTTTCAAATATTGGTTCAGCCACTTGAACAAAAACCAGATAATAGTTCCTCAAATAACATAGAAATTAACTTCTTTCTTATGAAAAAGTCTGAGTTGGTGAGTGATCCAGAAGCATATAGTAGCTCTGTCAAGGAACCTCGGTACCTTCTGTCATCTTGTTCTAGACCTCCATGGGGATTGCCTTTTTCCATATGCTTGAAAATGGCTCACCATGAATATGTTTATGTTCCAGGCCCTGGGGAGGGGGAAGGAACAATTGGAAAGAAAACATTACTTTTAAGGGCGTGACTCATGAGTGGCATACATCACTTCTCTCTGATCCCTTTAGACAAAACTTAGTCATATGGCCTCACCTATCTGCAAGGCAGATAGGGAAATGTAGCTTCTAGTTTGGTGGCCATATACCTAGCTCAAACTAAGGATGATATGTGACTGCAAGCAAGAATAGTCTCACAGTGCTGCAGTTCTAAATCGATAGATAGCATGATACACAATAGAACCAGACAAAATTAATGTCTGCTTAACTGTTACTCCTTGGAGACCAGGCTGGTTATATCCCAGTCTGAAACAACGAGTAACAATATTGGGAGAACCTGAAGAGAGAAACTCTGGAAGCAGCTCTTAAGATGGTGAGGCAAGTTGGCCTTTGCTGAACCTGTGAGAGTATTCTGGGCCTCATCCTACCTTTGCATTATTTAGGGCTTCTTTGGTTACAAATAATAAAAAGCAACTTGAGGTAGCAAAATGATATGCTTTGCTATAAGGATATAGAGGAGACTCATGGAAACCTGTGGCAGGAGTGGATTAGAAGAGATGATTGCAAACATTTTGGGGCTCCCTCTGATTCTTCTCCATTTTCTTAGAGTATTTTTTTTTTCTTTTTTAAAATCTATTAAGACTTCTCAACGACCTTTGGCTCCAGAGATTAATTCTCACTGGAGGGCCCAAGCTAAACTGAACTCTTAGCTATAACTCACGTACCTGGGAGAGAGAATCTGGTCTGCTCAGCATGGGCCAGCATCCATTCGAATGTGAAAATAGAGGTGAGGGTTTCTTTAGACAAATAGGACTGCCTGCCAGGGGGCCATTCCTGTGGAAGAAGGGGAAGTAGATGGAGGCAGTTCCCAGAGATGGGGGAAACCTTTATAAACTGGGCACACATAGTGTAGTAGTAGTTTAAGGAGGGGCGACCAGTTCTGATGAACATCTTTCTTTCTAATTTTTTATTTTGAAATAACTATAGGTTCACAGAAATTACAAAAGTAGTACAAAGAAGTCCTCTATCTTTCACCTAGTTTCTCCCAATTATTACATTTTACCTAACTATAGTATAATATCAAAACCTGGAAATTGACATTGGGATAGTGTATGCGCATAGAATTGACCCTTGAACAATGTGGGGGGTTTGGGGTGTCAACCCCCCATGAAGTAAAAATCCATGTATAACTTTTCACTCTCCAAAAACTTGGTATCTGTAGGGGATTGGTTCTAGGACACCCTCCCCCCACGGATACCAAAATCCACAGATGCCCAAGTGTCCTATTTAAAATGGGTCAGTCACTGCATACAGTCAGTCTTTCATATCCATGGACTCCCAACCACAGATTGAAAACAGTATAGGTATTTGCTGAAAAAAATCTGCATATAAGTACAAGTCCATGTTGTTCAAGGTTCAACTATAATTCTATGCTATTTTATCACATGCGTAGGGTCTTGTAACCACCAGTGTAATCAAGATACAGGAGCCACATCTACCCTCTCTTCTCCACCATTCCTTACCTCTGGCAACCACTGATCTGTTTTCTATCACTATAATTTTGTCACTTTGAGAATGTCATATGAATAGAATTACACAACATGTGATCTTTTGAGTTTGGCTTTCTGCACTTGGCATAAACTCTTGAGGTCCATTCAAGTTGCTATGCATCTCAGTACCGCTAAGCAGCATTCTATGGCATGGATGCACCACAATCAGCTTAGCCATTCCCCTGTTGGAGACACTTTGGTTGTGTCTAGTTGCTGAGTATTACAAATAAAGCTGCTGTGAGCATCTATGTACAGGTTCTTGTGTGTACGTAAGTTTTCATTTCTCTGGGATAAATGTTCATGAGTGTGATTGTTGGGTTCTGTCCTAAGTGTAGGTTTGGTTTTTAAAGAAGCTGCTACATTGTTTTCCAAAATGGCTGTACCATTTTATCTTCCCACCAGCAGTGTATGAAAGATTCAGTTCCTCCACATCCTCACCAGCTTTTGGTATTGTCACATTAAAAAAAAAAATTTAGTTCTTCTAATAGGTGTGTAGTATTATCCCATCATGGTCTTATTTTGCATTTTCCTAATGGCTAGAGATGCTGAACATCTTTTCATATGTTCATTTGCTATCGATGCCCTCTTGGGTGACATGTCTCTTCTTGACCTTTGTCCATTTTCTGATTGAGTTGTTCATTTTACTGTTGAGTTTGAGAGTTCTTTATGTATTCTAAATACAAATCTATTGTCATATCCTTGGTTTGAAAACATTTTCTCTCAGTCTGTAGCTTGTCTTTTCATCCTCTTAACTGAGCTATTCAAATTCCTTTGACTTTCCATATAAATTTTAGAATAATTTTGTCTTGAGCTATAAAAAATGTTGCTGAGATTTCCGTTGGAATTATGTTGAACCTTTATATCAATCTGGTGAAAGTCGACATTTTTACTATGTTGAGTCTTCCAAATCATGAACATGATCTATTTTTCCATTTATTTAGATTTTATTTCTTTGATCAGTTTTGCATAGTGTTCAGCATGTAATTTCTGTACATGTTTTGATATGTCTAAGGATTTCACTTTCAGTCCTTGTAAATGGTATTATATTTTTAAATTTTGCTTTCCAAGTGTGCATTGTTAGTATATTGAAAATTTTTTGATTTTTTTAATGTTAATCTTCTATCCTGCAAACTCACATTTATCCATGCTGAAATCACTTATTAGTTCTAGGTGATTTTGTTAGATTCCTTGGGATTTTCTACATACACCATCATGTCATCTACAAACAGAGACAGTTTCATTTCTTTTCAAGATGTATGCCTTAATACCTTTTCTCATATTATTGTGCTGGCTAGGACTTCTAATATTATGTTGAAAATAGTGATGAGAGTAGAAATTCTTATCTTGTTCCTAATCTTTAGGGGCAAAACATTCAGTTTTTCATTAAGTATGACTGCTATAGTTTTTTTTGTAGATTCTTTATCAAGTTGAGGTCCAACTCTATTCATAGTTTTCTAAGAGTTTTTATCATGAATGGGTATTAAGTTTTATCAGGTGCTTTTTCTACATCAATTAATATGGTAATGTGATTTTTCTTCTTTCACCTGTTAAGATGGTGGATTGCATTGATTGATTTTTTGAATATTGAATCAGTCTTGCATCCTTGGAATAAATTACTCTTGGTCATAGTGTATAATTCTTTTTATATATTGCTGAATTCTATTTGCTAATATTTTGTTAAAGATTTTACATCTATATTCAGGAGGGATATTGTGTCTAATTTCTGTCTTGGTAGGCTGCCCCTTTCCAAGTTTTTTGATTAGAGAGAGTAGGATTGGGGGTGGTGTGTGTATTTTTAGTCTGCCCTCAATGGCATTTCTGAATTACCAACTTCTCCACTACCCAGTCTGGGATCTATGAAGCAAACAAACAAGCAAACAAAAAACAACCAGGGAATTTACTGCTATATGTTTCCCTGGGTGCCAAGTTCCCTAGCTGGTTTGCCTTCTCCATTCCACTTTTTGGAGTCATCTTATGTTTGTTTTATACATTATGTCCAGGGTTTCAACTGCATGTACTTACTGGAAGGAATAGGGAGAAGTGTGTCTTCTCCATCTTGTCCTGAAACAGAAATCCAGTCTATATATTTTAAAAAGATTTGAAGTTCCTTCTCTGCATATATATGGATGAAAAATTAATCTTCAAATCTGTTGGGGAAGGGATTATGTATGCCTTCTACAGACTAGCAGAGTGGCTAGCATCGAGAATATTCTCAGTGACTGTTAATCACATCGCTACAGTTGCGTTGCTCTGGCCTAGAACCCATCTCCCAGTGGTTACAAATATGTTTTGTTTTTCTAGGGGCACTTAAATTGCCATTTTGCTCTGAGAATTTAGTATTTCTTGCTATGGAATATAACGTTGAAGGTTATACAACCATGTTGATTTATTTTCCCAGCTGTGGATAGTTTTGAGGGCCAAGGAGAATGCTAGGAATAATTTGGGCCGGACAAGCAGTGTAAGCAGAGACTGTAATGCGCAAAGTGGGACATTTAGTCATTCTATTTATACCTGTTCTATGAATTTACTATAGACTTAATTTGGGAATACAGGTATTAAAACATTTCTGTGTATTTCTCAGTGCTACAGATGTACATGCTGGTGTGTGCACATGCACGTGCTCACTTGCACTCAGGTGTTCATGCCTCATAATAAAGGAATATAGGAAAGTTATGTAGACTGGCTGAATTAATGTAGGATCTTTGCTAAAGATAATGTTCTATTTTTACCTTCAGACTTGTCCACAGGGGCCATTTGCAGGTCTCTTAAATGCCATCAATGCTTACACAAAAAGAGCATTCCAGTTCATATGGTTTGTCTGGAAGAAATACTTATTAAAATATCTTGGAATAAGTGGAATGAAAGTGTTTATAAAGGCCTAAGTCGCAGTTTTTCTTCAGGTGTAAATAATTCATCCCAACAAATTTGTTTCGTTTGGTGTGTGCCTGCCTGCCTGCCTGTTTGTGAATATACAATTTTATTTTTGGAGCCCTGTGACATTAGCCCCTTGTTAGTTTAGCACTTCTCATGAATCAGAGAGCTCTGACAAGGGTTCAAGGTCCAGACCTCTAAGTTCTGTTTCACTGAACTGTTTGTACTTTTTGTAGACAGTCTTCCAAACAGAAGAAGGCTATTCAAACTGCTATCCGCAAAAATAAAGAGGCAAATGCAGTGCTGGCCCGGTTGAACAGTGAACTCCAGCAGCAGCTCAAGGTAAGGGACATCCTGATTTTTGGATTACCAAGCTTTTCATCTAGTTGTTATGTTCTGTTTTGACCATTGGCTGAGTGTCTGGTTCCATTCCTGTTGGTAAGACATGCCTCTTTGTTCTCAAACTCCTTTTGGAAGGCAGAGAATTGCTGTATTTAAGTTTCAGGGGTTGGTTCTTGTATGCTTAGAGGAAGACTAGTAACTTTAATATATAGGCTGCATATTGAGTGTTAGTTAAAAGGACAGAGAATCTATTACAAGGGCTGTTTGAAGCATTCATTATTGTCCAAAGCTTCTGGGTAAACCCTTACTTGTTAGATGTACCCTGAATGGTGCTATACTTATTTCAGTGGAGGAGGGTGGCCCTGATGCTATCAAAGGCCAGCCCCTCCCCTGGTACTTTGGAAATGGTTCCATATCACCCTGTTCTTATCATCTGTGTCTCTTCATTATTAATCTCCCCTGTATTAGTTTTGCAGGGCTGCCAGAACAAAGTACTGCAAAGTGGCCAATCTAAAATAACAGAAATCTGGCCTCATAGGCTGGAGGCTAAAAGTCTGAAATCAAGGTGGCAGCACAGCCAGGCGCTCTCTCTGAAGGCTCTAGGGGAGAACCCTGCCTTTTCTCTTCCCAGTTTCTGGAGTCTACTTTTGCTTTTTTACTCACTCCTAATCAGTTTTTTAATTTTTAACATGATTCTCTGCCAGTCACTGATCCTTTTAAACCTGAAGATGAGCCCAGCCGGGCGTGGCTCAGAGGTTGAGCATCGATCTAGGACCCAGGCGATCAGGGTTCGATTTCTGGTCAGGGCACATGCCCGCATTGCGGGCTCCATCCCCAGTCGGGGGCGCGCAGGAGGCAGCCGATCCATGACTCTCATCACTGATGTTTCTATCTCTCTATCCCTCCCCTTTCCTCTCTCTGAAATCAATAAAGATATATTTTTAAAAAATGAAACTGAAGATGAGATTGAGGCTATGGCAAGTGTATGTGAGTCAGTCAGTTTCATTTCATCATCTTCAGAAAAGCACTGAGAGATTACAAAATATGAAGCTTCCTTTATCCATCACCAGCTATAAACATGATTACCTTCCAGTCCACCCATCCTTGAGTCAGACAGTACTTAAGTCTTTATGGGTCCAGTTATGTTCCTTTTTAATATCTGATGAACTAAATATGAACCCAGGAAATGACCCCTTTGCTTTTTTGTTTCTCTTTTCTCTATTTTACACAACTCAGGAGGTTCATCAAGAACGGATTGCATTGGAAAATCAATTGGAACAACTTCGTCCAGTCACCGTGTTGTGACCCCAAGATCCAAGTAATAGTGGGTGATCTTTTCTGCCAAGATCTTTCCTTCAACTATTTCAGTCCAACTACTTGTCATAGACGTCTTACTGTCAAAAGCTGTGAGCAGCAGAATAGCATCCATGTCACCCTTTCTCTTGTACATGTGTGTTTTACTGTGATGGAAAAATACAACTGATTATCACACTTGAAATTGTAATTATCAGTGGAATTTATCTACCATTCTTCAGTATTTCCTTGAGGTGTTAGATGTTGCTCCTTAACAAAAATCAATCTTCTAGCAAATAACAATTTAGAGCATTATTTATTTAAAGAATTTATGATTTGTATAAAACCTTATAATCTAGTACCTTCAGGATGCTTGTTTTATTTTTGTATGTATATCATGTACAGTAGGTTGGTTTCCTGAATAATTGGAATTCTAACTGGATTGTCTTTGGCATGATGATAATAAAAACAAAAACTAAAATAAAACAAAAGCATCAGATTTAGACTGGCACTGTGCCCTTCACCGCCATATGCCAAAAATTGCTTCCCTAGTACCATTTCGATATTATATCTAGCTATAAATAATACATGACTATTGTTTTCTACTGAATGTCAAAGGCTTACTGGGTCTTTCCACCTTTGTAAAGTGGAAGTTTTGTCAGTGATCTATTTAACTTGGCCCAGCTAGGCCGTCAACCCAGATAACTCAGTCCTTTCATGTAAATTTTTGGACAAGAGCAATGTGCATTAACTATGATCACCTGATCAAATTAAATAAATAGTTGCCAGATCTCTTCTTTTTATCCTGCATGGGAACATATCTGTAAATGCATGAATTTGGAAACTACCCATCAAATACGAAAGGCTGATGAGACTGTTCGGATTGATAAACATTTGTTGTTTGAACCTAGGTATTCAAACTGGGGAAGAAGAGGGAAAATGGTTGTTACTAACCATTCAATAATCTCTGGTAATTATTTTTGTCTTTGTTATTGTAACCTGGATTGTAAGTGTATTGGGTATAAAGAAATAATGAAAGAAAGCCAATTCTGACACTGGATATATAACTGTTTGGTTCTCTGTGAAGTGTAACCTTGGGCAGTGACTGGTTTATGTGCAGTCCAGAAGCGCCCAACTGAGCCCAGTCTAAGTGAGGTAAAAGAGTGAGCTCAAATTGCAGAAGCCAATATCCTATAGAAATTCCGACAGCTGCTGCTTCACCTGAAAGCTCAAACTGAAAATGGGAATGGACCAACGCTCACAGGGATCAGGGCACGCTGGCTTTAATATCACTTGGAGAGATTGAAGGCAAGAATGCTGTCTCATGCATTCTGCTGTTTCAGCCATTCTTAGGATAGAGGGGTGGGGTGTGCCTAGGGTCCTTTTTGAAGTGGTTTGGATAGGATTGCAGCATGTGAGATTAAGTCTTTGATTTCAGTAGAGCTGACAGCTTTTAGAAAAGTAGGCGATTATTTAATGCTTCCTTACTCCATTGTTAAGCTTTATCAATAGCTTAATGGCAGAAGAGAAAGGCTCAAACAGATGATGTTTTTCCAAAGAAAAACAAATTGTTGATTCTGTTCTGTGCATATTAAAGGCTTTTGCATTGGTTTGATTTTTAAAATGAGAAATCTTGAACTTTCTCTGTTCATTCCCTTTTCCTTCCCCTTTGGCTGCCTTTTTCGTCCCTGGAGGAAGGGTTCAGAATCAGTTTAAACCCTTCCTAAAGTCACGAATGGGTCAGTGCAAAGTTAACCTTTTTTCCCATGTTCTGATATCTGGGGGCTGCAGCAGATTTTATCAACAGTGTCCTTGTTGCAGACGTTTCACAGCATGCTTGCCTTTTGTTACGTTCAATCCAGGAAAGAATAGCATATGCACTTTACCCTGTGATCTTCCAGTACATACACACTCAGTCAAGATAGCACTTCATATCCATGAAGCAGACATGTAAACTAAGGAATGCTACTCTATATAATGAATTTTTAAAATATTGACATTTCCCCCCATCAAGCCAATGCTAGAGTGAGCCAAATTAGGTCCGAGTTTTGCTTAGTTGGTTTGGTTTTCATTAAAGGAAAAACTTGCATCGGATAATCAAAGCTCCATGAGTTGTATAGTCTGACCAATATTTTAAGATAGACATTGCATTAAAGCACATAACAATAATATCTATACCCAGTCTTCTTCACTGGACTTATAGTGACCACAGTTTATTAGTTGCTTAGAAGTAGATTTTTAAAAAACAAATACAAACACATAAGATGTACATACACACATTATTATTACCTAACTAATGTTTATATTCTATTTCTCTGTTTTCTTAGAGTGTGCACTTTCAATTTAGGATTATAACTCCTGATAATGTTTCTGTGAGCCTTTAATGTGATTTATAGAATTTAATGGTAATTTATAATCACCATTATACCTCTTCTGTAAAATACTCCAAAATTAGACCTGCTTGTTGGGCAGAATTCTGTGAGAGAAGGCCAATCTTGCCCCCATCCACGCACATTTAATAACCTTGTTAAGTGTTGGTCCTCCATAGGGGTCCCATAGTCCCAAGGATGAAAGTACAGTAGGAGCTGATAGTGGGCTTATTGGATACCTCAGTGTCTCTTGTATGTGGCATATTTCTTTTGCCACCTCCCTATCCAGTAGACATACAGCAAACCCAAAAGGTAGATATCTGGAATGCAGGTAGGTGGTGTCATCAAGGCAGATATTTGCTTTAGTTGGAAGGATTTAACTGCTTTATTAATATTAAAGAAGTGCTTTGGGCCTGATTGGGAGAGGAGGCTGCTTAGCTGGAAGCTATGCCCATTTTACTGTCATTGGAGAAGAGGATGTCTCACCTGAGAGGACCTGTACCCGTCTTTTGCTGTTTGCTTATAGGGAAATCAAGGCCCTGGGAAACCATAGTTCCTAGCCCAAGGATCCATAGAAAGAATTAATTAGTAGCAGAGTTGGGATGCCAGACTGATTTTATGGATTCTAAGATAACTCCTTGAGCCTCTAACAATATTAAAAACGGATTAAAAGAGTTTCTTCTATTTACCTTGAATTTTATTTGCTTAATCAGTCTTACAATATGAAAACATGTTTTAATGAATATTAATTAGATCTAGATATTTCTCATGGTTAGAAGCAAAAAATAAAATCTGAAGGGAAAGAATATGATTAACTATTTGTTCTTTTGAACACCTCACCTTTCATGATGCAATAAGTTACTCTCAGTTTCTTGGCAGAACTTTTGAGAGCTGTTGCTTTGAATGGATTCCATTCCTGTATTCCTTATGGGAGTTTGTATTTAAAATAGACTAGAAATGAACTCAATATGTAGTCAGTTAGTTTTTTTCAGTATATCTTTTGTTACTTGGGTTGCAAATGTTCAATTTCAGCATACTTTAGGATGTGTAATCAAAAACATGAGTTTTCCTTTGATTTCCTACCAACGTCTAAACTATCATAAAGCATCCTTCTCTTCATGTGTGACTTGATTCTATAGTCTGTTTCTAAATGATATTGTCTATTTCTTAAATGACCTCACACTCATGGTGATAATAGATGTGTATTCAGAAGATCAGTAAGAAAATAATCTGGACTGGATGTGTTTTTTTGCAGTTAAGACAAGCTTTTGCAAATGTCTTCTAAGCAGTATTTTGAAATATCTCAATTATTGTATAACACCTTAGAGCTAAAAACATTTGTTCAACACAAAGTAGAATCACACCTCCTGGCTAGATATCAGCAAGGGAAATGTGATTTTAAACATATGAAAAAAAAAGAATTTCAAATATCTTAGCAACCAGGTCTTTCCACATTGACAAGTAGGACTCAGTAGGTTGTAGCTTGAAAATTATGAATGTATGAACAAAATGAAATATCAGTTGAGAAGCCTTTTTCTTCTCTAGTTAAATAGAACACTAGTAACTTTGGTTTCTCTTTCCAATTGATTTATTCTGTTTTAAGTGTACACTTTTAAAACTCAGATCAAAGGATCACTTGAATTTACGCTTTAGTTACTGGTGTTCTGTTACGGGTTTTTTTGCATCATGACTCAGTGTGGAAAAAAGTGGGGATTTGGGTTTTTGGAGTCCTGAGTTGGCATATCTTGCTTCTCCTTTGGCACAGGCAAAGGGAAACTGCCCACCAATGCCAACAGATCAGTCATTGATGGATATGAGTGTGAGTCTTACTCTGAACCACCCTGCTTTGCTTGTATGCACTGAGAAATGCTTCTAGCTATGTGACCCTCCCAAGAGCAACTGTAAGAACAGCAGACACGAAGGGCCAGACTTTAAAAGCAATATAAGCAGATTCTAAGAGCTGCTTCCCTCCTGAAAAATAGGCTGTCAGAAGCTGCCTTACAAGCCTTCCTTGAAATAGCCAGTCTGTTAAAGTGAGCAAGACATTCCAGGTAGGTAAGTTGATTTTAGACTTCTATAGTTATTTTCTATGTTGACTAACACACATGATGTTAAAGGAGCCTTTTCTTTAAGGTACTGTAGGATTTCAATTGAGAGGACTTGTTCAAGTTACAGGAGCCTTGCTCTGTTCTTAACAATTGGGGGGTGTTTATTTTTTGTGTTTTGTGAGTTCTCCTATCTTGCTCCAAGTTAAATTCATGGTTGTGTGAGGTTGAAGAAAATGGGTTTATGACTCTGAAGACCAGAGGACACTGGCTTGAATTGGAATTTGGGGACTACTATAAGGAAACCTTCAGGTACCAGTTCCATCCTAAAGCTCCTTCAGGGAGCTCTGCCCTGGGGATGGAACAGTTGATACAATAACCTCATTGTATAATGATTGGATCAACTGAATTGCATTGTTTTTGTTTTGTTTTAAGGCAGCTTGTGTGAGGGCTTCAACTGCACCCACCTTGGGAACTGGGTACACTTTTTCCTTTAGCACTGCCATTCTGTTTTTCTTCAGCACAAATAGGTTCAAGTGAGCCACAGGCAGGAAGAGCCATTTTAGTTTTTGTAGCAGTGGGCCAGAAGACATAAGGAACTGATGGTCTGTTTTAACCTCGAAAGTAAAATGTCTATTTTTTCATGACAGGTACATTGAACAGTAAAACAAGTAACAGCAAAGTATATATTTGATGCCTTCTGTCTTTTCATGATTGTGTGCTAATAAGTTGTGTTAATATTTTACTCAGCCAGAGTCTTATTCATTTGCTAAGCATTGGGAACATTATGTATATTGATCTTAAATATAAATAAATATAGGGTATCCTATATTTGGATTGTGACTTGTAGACTCAAGCTAACCTTTACTGCCTCTTTTTCAAACTTGTTGGAAAGTCTGTGAAGAACATAGGATAAGAATCTCAAACTTTGGAAAATGTACATGATGTGAAACTGGGGTGCCATGTTAAAAATAAATCTATGATGACTAACTGTGGCTTTTATGGAATCTTGCTCTCGTGCATTTAGTGCAAGTGACGTGACAAGGAGTTGGAGGTCTTCCCAATTAAATCATAGTCTGAGATTTGGTTATTTTCTCCTCCTAGTGATCTGAGCTAGGTCCTTAAATATCTGTACACGGTAAAACTAGGCAGTCATGGGAATTCATGGCTAATTCACAGCGCATTTTAAAGATCCCACTTACCTCATTCATTTTCAAGGAATGATTTGTGTTTTCCCAATTTTTTCCTCCCCCTAGAAAGAAAATGCTTCACTGGGAGATTGTAAACTAGTTTCTAACATGAACTCAACCTGTCTGTCTGATTTGTTACACATCTTCTGGTGTGTGCCCAGAACACAAGGGACTAAACCCTGGTAGGCAGGAGTCCTGTTGGATGACGTGATACTTTTACATCCTCAGCTCTTTCTTTTTAGGGGAGATATCAGGGGCCCTGAGATGACCTAGAGGTGCAGAGCTCCTTTTTTTTTTTTTTTTTTTTTTTTTTGGCACAAAGGCTTATCAAAGTGTAGAGTTTGGAAATGAAGCTGAAATATCCAATTCCTTTTGAAGAAGAGTTCTCAGTTGAGGTTATTTAACAATTCTGAAATATCCCCAAGCCTGGGGATGAAAATGCTCCCAGTATAGCATCTCCATGGCAAACTCCAACTTCAAAGAGTCCTGCCATGTTGTTTTTCAAATATGAGGTGTTCTGGGAGTGCAAAAACTAGTATTTGCAGGCATCTGGGTGGGTTTCCCCTCATTGCATTTTTCTTTCAAGCATAGACTAAAAAGGATTTTTATATTTGAGTATAAGATTGTAATCCAGATATACTTTCCTTTATATGCCCTGAAATCCTCTTAGCAGATCTGACACAGAAACTGTGTAAAGTTTTCAATATTCGCCTGTGAGTATAAGCAGGTCCTCAAATAACATTGTTTCATTATAACGTTGATGAGATGCCATAGGAACTGAACTCTTGTTTATATCAATTTGCCTGTGGTTAAACTGGGTTTCATTATACATCATTTCACTTGGTCACAAAACCTACTGACGATGTTAAGTGAGAACTTACTGTATTCTCTAGCATCATACTGTATTCACTAAAAGCACCATCACCAGAAGAGAAATACTGCATGTGTACATATATATAATGTCTATGTATATGTGTGTGTGTGTGTGTGTGTGTATATATATATATATATATATATATATATATATATAAAATATTTTACTTTTGCCAGTGTTGCTTATGCTTATGTTAAACAGAGTGGGGCAAAAGTAGGTTTATAGTTGTTTGTATGGAAAATAATATAATAATAATACAAGAATAAACTCCATATTTTGCATACTCACAACTGTAAATCTACTTTTGCCCTATCCTGTACATGTATATTAGGTAGAGCTGCTATGTCTCCTGGAATTTGTACAGTGGCTTTGTGTAGTAGGTGTCCCGTAGGGTCCAGTGACTCAGCCTCCCCAGTCCCCTGAGCTGGGCCTTCCAGGTGCTCCCCTGTGTGGCCTGTGTGCACTGTCCTGTTGTAGTTGAGCCTTGGTTGCTGTTGGCGTCCCTGGGAGGAGCTGACCCCCAGGTCAATCAGCTGTGAGGACCCGCTGCAGCTACAGCCAGAGAGCTGCTGTGCCGGAGACACCCCCATGGAGCAGGATTTACTTCTGTGGGGCTTGGTGTCCACCAAGTGCGCCCCTTGAGTGTCACTCGTGGATGTGGTCGAGTCTGACCACCAGGTGCACTGTCTCTGGGGACTCCCGGGAGGGCACAGTCAGCCTGTGCCAGTGCCTTGCCCAGGGCCACCCAGCATGAGCTACTCAGCAAACCGTAGTTGGCTGCTCCTTGTGCTGGGCCTGGAGGTGCCCAGGAGAGGCCCAGCTATGAGCCAGTGCAGCTGCCGCTAGTGCCAGGCCTGGGGCCGCTTATCAAGCCGCATGGGGCAGCTGCTGCTTGTCTGAGAGATTTCAGGAAAGTCCTAAGCCTGAGGCTCGAGAGTCATTTGCATAGAAAAGCCCCTGGAAATGGCCCGGATGAGCTGCAGGCGGGGAGGGGCGGGGCCTCCGGGAATCACGGGGCGGGGCCAAAGGTGAGGGTCAGGTGCTGGCGATTCAAACATGGCGCCTGCCCGCCGGCTGTGTGCGGGGAGGACTCGCCACAGGAGCCATGGCCTCCGCCAGCCCTTCTGCCCGGGAGGAAGCCGCCCTCCGCCTGTCGCCCGGATCTCAGGCAGGTCAGTCCCTCCCCGAGTGTCCCAGGTCCTTTCAGGCTGCTGCCCGGCGCTGGGCTCAGAGGGAGCGTCCGAGTGAGTCCGCGCCAGGCCCTTAAGAGGAGCTGCTGGGGCTCCCGCGGCCTCCGCGACCCTCAGGGACAGTCCCCGCTGGTTTCACAGCCCGGGGTTGTGGGGACGTCTCTTCCCGGCCTGGAGCCCTGGGCTGGGGCCTGCTGTGGGGCTGGGACCCCTGCTCCTCCGGGAAACCCCCGCCGCCGAGATTCCCTCCCGGGTTTCCCCGCGGCACCGGGTGTGGGCCCGCGGCGGCATCTCCGGGATTCAGCCCCGACCCGCCCGCGTCTCCCCCTCCTCCCGTCTCGGTGCTGCCTCAGCTCCCTGGTTGCGGGGCTTCTGTGCAGTTGGATCTCAGGAGGCTCTGAGTGAGGGTGGTTCTGTGTTTTAGTTGTGATTTTGATGTGGTTGTGGGAGGTGGCGGGTACCGTGGTTACCAACGCCGCCATCTTGTCTCCTCTGTGAATTTTGTATATATATATAAAATATATATATATTTAAAACAACAATAGCCACAGTAATTGTTTAGAACATAGAGCAACAGAATATTTTTTTTTATGGGGGAAGGAGCATTTTATCATCAACCGATGTCTAAACAATTTTAAAATTGCTGGTGTATGGTGATAATAAGAGCAAACTGACTTTTAGTCAGTTTTATTGTTTTTAAATTTTTCTACAGAGAATGCACCCCTTATTCTTGTGCCTGGGGTGGACCACTCCCATCCTTGGTGTAGAGCAGTGCCTCCACCCCTGTACTAGATTTAATCAAAGGTACAAGGCTGAAGGAAAGCCAAGGGGAAGAAAGATAATGCTTAGGGAATTAAATTAAATACAGATACAGAGAATTGTGAAGTAAGGCCTTTGAAATGCAAATAAAATTGGCCTGAACCTCAACCCATGTGCGGTGAGAGACTGCATCTCAATCTTTCTGAGAGGCAGAGGTAATGGTGGAAGAACTGATGTTTTTATCCTAGTCACTTCTGGCTCTGGTATGCTTCCTAGGAATTAGTTTGATAAATGAATCACTACATTGCACAACTCCAGGGGACATTATTCACGTATTCTCTGCAAAAAATACCACTTGGAGTCTGTGATGCCTCTGTCCTGTTTACAGCTCCATGCTGCACAATCCACTCTCCCTCAGTGTTCCTCCTTTCCCTCTTTATAGAACTGTTGTACTGCTTCTGCTGGCTGAGGGAAGGCAGGCAGGTGGGAACCTTGGGAATCCTGCCAGTATTTGTAACCCAGTGCCCATTCTCCCACAGCAGACCTTTCTTCTACCCTTCCTGTTTCTACTGTAGGTCTAGGCCAGTAGTTCTCAGCTGTGTGCATTTCTGCCCCTGCCCCCAGGGACTATTTGGCAATGTCTACAAACATTTTAGTTGTCATAACTTGGAGAGTCATCTAGTGGGTAGAGACCAGGGATGCTGCTGAATATCCTACAGTGTATAGGACAGTGCCCACCACAAAGAATGTTTCTGCCCCAAATATCAATAGTTTTGAGATGGAGAAACCCACTGTAAAGGAGCCCCTCAGGTGTCCCTTCATTTTCCTCAATTATCCAGAGCAATGTAGCCTTCTCCTCACCACTACCGGGGACACCCCTTCACAGGGTCAAAGCCACATCAACAGGCTCTGATAAATTAACCCATTAATTCACATACCTCCAGGGTCCAAGCAGCAATGTAAATGAGTGAAGCCAGTGAGGAATAAAAAATTGGTACTGGGCCATCTGCCTCAGTGATAGGGAACAATAGGTGGGGACTATGACAAATTGGAGCTTGCACATACTGTCTATAAAGGCAGCTCTAGATTACTGCCATACAGGCTCCTGTGTTGTTAGATTTCTGATTCCTTGAGAGAGAGAGGTTCAGTATCTCATTTCCCTCACCTCCAGAAAGTCCCTTTGGTGTTACTTTTTCATTGAGTAATAATACATACTTATATGCACCAATTTTAAGTGTCCATCCCAATGAATAGTCAAGATAATCTTGAAGAAGATAAAAATTAGAGGACTTACATGACTAGATTTCAGTAATTATTTTATAAAGCCACAGTAATTAAGAGTGTGGTATTGTAAATGTTAGATGAATAGCTCAATGTACAGAATAGAGAGCTACAAAACACATTCACACATATAGGTTCCCTTGATTTACAATAAAGATGCCATCATAATTCAGTGGGGGAAAAGATGGTCTTTCCAGTAAGTGGTGATGGAGCCATTGGATAGCCACATAAAAAAAAAAAAAAAAAAAAGCCTGGATCCCTACCATGCACAAAAATTAATTCAGTGTGAGTCATAGACCTAAATGTGAAAGGTAGAACAATAAGGCTTCTAGAAGAAAGCATTGGATAATATCTTCATGAATTTTATTGAGTTTTTAAAACAGGGTATACAAAGCACTAACCAAGGAAAAGATTGATAAATTGGATTTCATTAAGAACTGTTGTTTATCAAAATTCATAACTAAGAGAGGTTTGGCAAGCTGTGGTACAGTAGAACGTATTTGCAATACATCTATCAAAGGATTCTTGCCTATATTTTTATGTTAGCAACTATTTCCAATTTAAAACACCAAGGGGGGGATTAAAGATGGCAGTGGACTGAGTGGAAGCTACACTGACACTCTTCCTGGGACCAAACTGGAATTACAACTAAAACATAGAAAAACCAGCCTGAATAATCAACTGCAACTGAAGACAAGCTGGAGAGCACCCTCATAACTACGGAGGAAAAGTGGAGACCACATAGAGTCTGGTAGGAAGTGCGGAGATGCGAGAGGGCTGGCCGGACTCCCACAGGCAGCAGGTGAAGGTCCGGAGGGATATCTTAGCTGTGGGGGCTTCCCACTGAGGACTCTGGGGCCTAAACCCCAGATTGGGCTTCCCAGCCAAGAGCACCAGAACTGAGAAAGGTGCCCACATAACATCTGGCTGTGAAAAGCCACCAGGTTTCTGTCTTCCAGGGAGAGATGGCTGGAAATGCAGGCACCCTTTTAAAGGGCCCGTTTCATGTGTAGCCACTCATCTTGGGCTCCAGCAGAGGGAGGGCAGAGTGGACTGGAGCTGTGTGAGGAGAATCTAGGGTTGTGGGCTCTGGAGATTGAGATCACAAGGCAGCTGTCTGGATTCCTGTGCTGAGTCATTCCCCCATACTGCAGAGGACATCTTTCTCAGGCAGACAATTTGCTGATTTTGCCTGGGGGTGGAGGTGGGGGTGGGGAAGCAATTGCCCCACCCTGCTGGAAAACCTCTCACCCTACCCAGAGGAGTTTCTACTGCATGAGGCTCATTAAGAGACTGATAATCAGCTGGCCCACCCTGTGGAGTTTCTATAGCCTTAGGCTTATTAGAGAATCATATTAATCAGCCTGTAGGCAGAGGCCAACCTCAGAGTGCTTTGAGTCTGCCTGATTTGCTTCTGGACCTGGGTCTTGGAAAAGCAGACTGTGGTGTGCATCTTGCTCCTGTCCAACCGCACCCAGCCCCAACAGAGGAGACCTCAAGCCTAGGGTTGTTGATAGCTCCAAACATGGTACTCAGTGCCAGTCAGAAAGTGCGTCTGACATTGGCCTGTACCAGAGACCTTCCAAAAAGACTGAGAGTCCTAGGAGATCTACCTAATACATAGAAACAAACCTAAACAGGCAGCCAAAATGGGGAGACAAAAAAGCCTCAAATGAAAGAACAAGAGAAGTTCTCCAGAAAAAGAGCTAAATGAAACGGAGATAAGCAATCTGTCAGATATAGAGTTCAGAATACTGCTTGTAAGGATGCTCAACAGCATGAAGAAAGATATGGAAACTATGAAGGAAATGAAGAATGACATAGCAGAAATAAAGAATATATTGGAAGGAATAAACATCAGATTAGAGGAATTTCAGGATCGGATCAGTGAATTAGAAGACGGTAGAAAAAAATCACTCAATCAGAGATCCAAAAAGAAAAAACAATTGAAAAACAGGAGGACTGTTTAAGGGAGCTGTGGGACAACATGAAATGTAACCATATTTGCATTATAGGAGTGCCAGAAGAAGTTGAAATTAAGCAAGGGTTAGAGAACCTGTTTGAAGAAATAATGGCAGAAAACTTCCCTAACCTGGCCAAGGAAAAAGTACACAAGTTCAGGAGGCACAGAGAGTCCCAAGCAAGAATCCAAAGAGGCCCTTGCCCAGACACATCATAATTAAAATGCCAAGAATCCAAGACAAAGAGAGAATATTAAAGGCAGCTAGAGAAAAGCAATCTGTTACTTAAAAAGGAGCTCCCATAAGGCTGTCAGCTGACTTCTCATCAGAAACTCTACAGGCCAGAAAGGAATGGCATGAAGTATTCAAGGTAATGCAAAACAAGGATCTGAAAGCAAGACTACCCAATCCGGCAAGACTATCATTCAAGATAGATGGTGACATAAAGAGCTTCCCAGACCAAAAAAAGGCTAAAGGAGTTTATCACCACCAAACCAGCATTGCAGGAAATGTTAAAGGAACTCCTGTAATTAGAAGTAGAAATAGAGATAAAGAGAAACATAGGCATAAAGAATTAAAATAGCAACAGATAAGTATCAACAATAACCTTAAATATAAATGAATTAAATGCTCCAATAAAAAGACAAGACCCAAATATATGCTGCCTACAAGAGACCCACCTCAAAAGAAAAGAGTCACACAGGGTGAGAGTGAAGGGATGGAAAAAATTTTCCATGCACATGGAAATGAAAAAAAAACCTGGGGTAGCAATACTCAATCAGACAAAATGGACTTCATAATGAAGAATGTGACAAGAGACAAGAAAGGTCACTACATAATACTAAAGGGATCAATCCAACAAGAGGAAAGAACCTCGATAAACATATACACCCAATATAGGAGCACCTAAATTTATAAAAACTTCTAGAGGACTTTAAGGAGAGATCAACAGCAAGACAGTCATACTCGGGGACTTGAACACCCCACTGATTTCACTGGATAGGTCTTCCAGACAAAAAGTCAACAAGGAACCAGTGACCCTAAATGACACACTAGATCAGATGGATTTAATTGACATTTAAAGAACATTCCACCCCAAAGCTGCAGAATATACATTCTTCTCAAGTACCCATCAGTAGATGAGTGGATAAAAAAGCTGTGGTACATTTACACCATGGAATACTACGCAGCTGTACAAAAGAAGGATCACTTATCTTTTGGGACAGCATGGAGGGAACTGGAGAGTATTATGCTTAGTGAAATAAGCCAGTCAGAGAAAGACAAGTACCACATGATCTCACTCATATGTGGAATGTAATAAACAAAAGAAATTGATGAACAAAATATATCCAGAGACAGAAACATGGACTAGACTGAGGGATCTCAGAGTGAAGGTGGGGGTGGGGAGAGATTAATCAAAGAATTTATGTGTCTATAGTCATAACCCATGGACACAGACAATGGTATGGGGAAGGCCTGGGAGTGGGGTGGATGTGGGGTAGAGGGGATCAACAATAAAGATAAATTTTAAAAATAGAGAGAAAAAACACACAAACCACCAAGGAGGCAAAACCACTGTGCAGGCTACCATTATGCAGGCCAAACAAAACATGTCTGCAAGCCAGCCCATATATTGCCAGTTTGTGATCTTACCTTAGCAGTGTAGAAGAATCATAGAAGCTTTAACATTTCCATGTTTTCTCATTCTCTCCTTGCCAGCCTCTGTAAGGGGAAGAAACAATGGAGAAGTCTATTTCTCAGTCAGGAATTTTTCCCTTAGGTGGCAGAATGACTGGTGATGGTGAGTTTAGGTTTTAAAAAGTACTTCCTCTCCACTCTGATGGACACATTAATTAAAGAAATTATTTTAAAATATGATTTGATCAAGTTTTCTTTTATTGGTCCCCACTGTGTGTTCAGCCTGCTGGGCCCTGTGAAGACCCCTTTCACTGCTCTCTGACTCCAGAATTTCTCAGCATCCCTGGAAGTCAGCTTCAGGCCGCAGTGAGGCAGAAGATATGAAGAAACAGTTTAAACTTTTAACATTTTGAGCTCCTTAATGTCCAGCTTCCTTACTTTCTACCTCCTTCCCTAACACTGGTTTTGATTTTCTCCTTTTCTTCTCCCAAGCACCACTCTTCCTTAATTCTCTGATGGCCCAGTTGGAGGCAATGGGGTGAGGTGCGGGAATAACTTCCTGTTGTAACCTCTTCTCACCCCACTGTTAAGATGATTAAGAAGAGGTGGCCTAGAGGCTGGCACTCTGGCAACATAGCATGGTTAAAAACATGAGATCTACCTGGATTCAAATCCTGGCTCCGTCCCTTAATAGCTACCTGATCTTAGGCAAGTTAATTGCTTCTCTATGCCTCACTTCCTCATGCATAAGTTACCAATAATGGTGCCTATATGTTAATATAAATATAAAGCACTTAGAACAGTGCTTAGTAAGCATTAGACGTGTTTAATAAAAAATAAAAAATTGATGGTTTGTTGATGTCAGGCCTTGGCACTGTGCCCAGCATTGGGAGGTAGAAGACAGGAGCCTCTATCTCAGAAATCATTTTAGAGACCACCAGCCCACCCTTAATTTAAAGACAGGCAAACAAGTTGGCCAAACTGCTACCCCCCACCACCTTCCTTGAATTGGCCCAAATGTGACCATTGCATGGTTTAATGACATTCTTCTTGTGGAGCCTGGTAATGGCTGAACTCCAAAGCCACACAGAAGATGATTAAGATCATTTTGTGGGGTATTCTTTCTCCTAACACTTGAAACTAGAATTGTTACGTAGATGACGAAATTTTTAACCATGAGAAGTGAAGTAACTTACCCAGGACATGGCAGCATGATAGAAAAAAGCTTCGATTGCCTTGAACAGACTGTTGGTAGAAATGTGGATATTAAAGACTTGATTACGAGTCAGTGGAATTAAGGACAAGTATAGAAAAATCCTAAATCATCTTAGTGAAAGACTAAATACTGTAAAGAGACTTAGTAGACACTTGGACTTGGAGGCCATGAGGAATGGATGCATGTAGGATGGATGGGAATCATAGGGCTCACCCGAGGATGGGTTGTAGTAGGCAGAATTTTGGCTCCCATGATCTTAGCTCTCTGGTGTTACTCCTGTGGTAATAGTATGTTACATAGCAAAGGGAACATTGCAGATGTAGTTATGGTTATTAATTAGCTGACTTTAAGATAGGGAGATTAGCCCTGGTCGGTGTTGCTCAGTGGTTAAAGTGTCGGCCCATGTGCCAAAGGATCTCGGGTTTGATTCTTGGTCAAGGGCACATAAGTGGGTTGCAGGTTCGCTCCCTGCCCCCAGTCAGGGCACCTGCAGGAGGCAACCAGTTGATGTGTTTCTCTCACCTTTCTCCCCGTCCCCCTCCTTCCCTTCTACTCTCTCTGAAAAGCAATGGAAAAAATAGCCTAGGTTGAGGATTAACAAAAAAATAAAAATAAAACAAAATAGGGAGATTATCCTGGATTATCCAACAGGCCCAATGTGATCACACGAGCCCTTATAGGCAGCAGAGGAAGGCAGAAAGATGCCTTCCTCTGGAGGGGGCAGTTTGATGAAGAATGCAGGTGTCCATGAGATGCTGAGAGAAGCTTCTAGCTGACAGCCAACAAGGAAACAGGGACCTTAGCTATGTAATCAACCAGGAACTGATTTTTGCCAATAACTTCGATGTGCATGAGAGCAGATTCATTCCCAGAACCTCCAGAAATGAATATAGCTCTGCCAACACCTTGCTTTTTGTTTTTGAGAAACTGTATACAGAGGACTCAGTTGAGCCATGCTGTACCCCGATTTCTGACCTTCAGAAGTATGAGATAATAAATTTATATTGTTTCAAACCACTAAATTTGTGGTAATTTGTTACAGCAGCAATAGGAAACTAATACAAAGTTCTTGTTCAACTTCCAACATTATGGTGTCTACGAGGAATTTCCTGGGGTTGGGTAGGAAAGGAAAGGGGAGAGGCCAAAAGATAAAAGGCCCTTTCTGACCTCTCTGAGCATTCATTTTTTTTTTTTTTTTTATGAAAGACTGTCCTTTAAAAAATTTTTTTAAAAAGGTTATGGAGGTACAATGGATGCTTCAGGTTGGTTTCTAGAGGAAATTCTATTCTTCCCTACATCAGCCCTGCAGGGTTGCTATTTACTCCCCAGTTCATGAGCCTGGCCATGAAAGCAGCACTTTTTAGCACAATTGCAGATACAAGCTGTAACAATGAGGTTAGTAAAGGTAGCATCAGACATCCTGGATTGTGGGGTGGACTGAGGGGTCCCTGGAGACTCCTAATACCTTCAGAGGAGGATCCTGAGGGCAAGGACTAGCAGCTGGGCCCCAGATGTCCACAACAGGGAACAGAAAGAGAAAGAGCAAGAAATCTTGGATCAGAAGGCCTGGGCTGGGGGCCAGGCTGCCACTTCCAGGCTGTAGCTAGGTGGAAATCACTCCTCCTAACTTCTTGGCTTCCTATCGTAAAGCAGGGACAAGAAGATCCATCTTTTTTTTTTTTTTAAATATATCTTTATTGATTTCAGAGAGAGGAAAGGAGAAGGAGAGAGAGAGAGACAGAAACATCAATGATGAGAGAGTCATTGATCGAGCCCACAACCCGGGCATGTGCCCTGACCGGGAATCGAACCCCGATCGCCTGGATCCTAGGCCGACGCTCAACTGCTGAGCCATGCCCAGCCAGGCAAGAACATCCATCTTGAGGAACAGTAACCTCAATTAAATAAGATGATGCTTGTGGAAGCATTTTGTCAGCTGTACAGCAACATATAAGTCAGTTGGGACTTGTTACACCTGACACAAAATGTATATCAACAGACATCAATTGAGTTCTTCATACAAAATGTCTTGGATAATACAAAGGAGACCCCACCTTGGTTCCTGCTGAATGGCAGATGGGGCTGCCAGCATGGGACCTGCACAATCATAGCTCAAGTGTCCCAAAGGATTTCTCCCTCCTTCAGTACTCCAGGGGGGCAGGGGCAGGAAGCGGCAAGCTGCCTTCCTACCTCCTGTTCACTTCCACCCAACGTGGTTTTCTTGGGAGATGGGGTGGGGGAGGCTGAGGGAAAACTACATTGAGGGATTTGTGGCACTGTGACTTCTGAGTGATTTTAAGGTAAAATACATTGCACCAGGAATGTGCAGTGAAGTGTGTAGGTGTGCATGTATGTGTGTATGAATATAGTGGTAGAATGGCAAGAGACCCCAATAGCGTATATGGAAACACTAAAATTAATTGAAGTGAGATTAGGACTAAAAAGAGAGAGAGATCCATTATGTTGAAGATCAGTTTCCTTCCCAGTGTGGAATCTCAAGTGCCTGTGGACTGCAGATAAGATCTAGACAGAATGTGCCTGTGTTCTGTCCTGCTCTGGTCTCTGTTTCTGGGAGGTCTGGAATAGTTAGATTCTTTAAGTGGTTAGATTCACAGGGCTTGGGTTTTATAACAGTGGGAATGGTGTCTGTCTTGTTTCTGCAGGTAAGTAGGAGATTTTTAAAAGCTGTGGTGCCTGAAAATGATTATAGGAATACCTGGAATCGCTCAGGGAAATTTCCAGAAGCCTGCTAGCTTCCAGGCACAAAATATAAATAAAAGAAAAAATAAAAGCATTTGGCAAACATTACATCCCTAGTAGGACTTCTTAATACAGAAATTTATTATCTCACAAAATAAAAAGTACTAAAGAAGAGTGGTTTTATGGCCGATCAGTTAGATGGCTTGATGACCCATTGAGAGCCCAGGTTCCTTCTCTCTTTTTGCTCTGCCACCTTTAGAAGGTTGTTATTCCTCAGACTTGTCTCTTTCTGATCACAAGGTGGCTTTAGCAGTTCCAACCACTTTATTCTTAACAACACGGTGGAAAAAGCCATTTTCTCTCGTGTGTCTATTTTTTGTCATTTTAAAAGATTGAAATAAAATAACATAAAATTAACCATTTTAAAGTGCACAATTCAGTGGCAGTACATTCAGTGTTGTACAACCACTACCTTTATCTAGTTACAAAACATTTTCATCTTCCCAAAAATTCAGTGAGCAATCTTTGCCTAGTCCCCCTCCTCCAGTCCCAGGCAACCAGTAATTTGCTTTATGTCTCTATGGGTTTGCTTCTTCTGGACTTTTTCTGTAAATTGAATCACACATTATATGTGACCTTTTGTGTCTGGCTTCTTTCACTTAGCATGATGTTTTCTAGGTCCACCTATATGGTAGCATGTATCAGAACTTCATTCCTTTTTATGGCCGAATAAAATTTCTTTGTATGTATATACTATGATTTGTTTATCTAGTTTTTTACTGATGGACATTTAGGTTGTTTCCACTTTTTGGCTATTATTAATAATTCTGATACAAATATTTGTGTACAAGTCTTTTTGTGTGTGGACAAATGTTTGTATTTTTTAAGGGGTAGATACCTTGGAATAGAATTGCTGGGTGATGACAGTTTTGTTTAACCTTTTGAGGAACTGCCAGACTGTTTTCCACAGCAGCTGTGCCATTTTACATTCCCACCAACAGTGTATGAGGGTTTTAATTTCTCCATATTCTCACCAACACTTATTTTCTCTGTTTTTGGAAAATCCTAGTGGATGTGAAGTGGTACCTTATTGATTTTGATTTGCATTTCCCTAATGACTAATGATGCTGAGCATCTTTTAATGAACTTGTTGGTCATTTCATGTCTATTTTTAAGCTTCCCTCTAGAACTCACAAAATGGTCACACTTTATTTCTCTGGGCCAAGGAGAAATTTTCCCCTTTTCCCTGCATGACATTTGTGGAACTTTTTAATCTGATGTCCTTCATATGGTTTCAGATGTAAAATAAATGCCAAGTGAATGAATAGACATAAAAAGCCATTGCCCTCCCATCTCTGCTATTATTCTTTGCTAATAGAAATCCAGTTTGGTTCAGGTAATGGGTAGCTGTGTGATTCAGGGGAGGCTAAACCATTTAGACACTGGTTGGCTTAGTATATAAACACTAATGATGAACTCAGGGAGAAAAAAAATGATGTCATTAACAGGGATGGTTTAGCTTTTTACTTTTTTTTTTTTTTTTGAGGGGTTGCATTTATTATTTAAAAGTTTAAACATAGAAAAAAGGAAAGAATTGTACAGTGAACATATCCCTACCACCTAAATTTTAAAAAATAAAAAAGTACTATTATGCCTTTTGACCTAATAATTGTACTTTGGAGCATATGTCATTAGCAGATAACCAAAATGAGAAAACAAGTTGTATGGAGATAATCATAGTGTAGGAAGCTAAATTCTTGTAATCCCATTCATTTTGTCAATGATTGGTTTAGGATGGACATGTGACCAGTTCTGGCCAATGGGATGTTAAGAGACTTCTCAGAAAGGTTTTCTCGCATGTCAAAAATAGACACTTTGGGATATTTGTGTATGGAGATGTGATAGTTGGAACTGCTTCAACCACCTTGTGACCAAGAAGAGACCAGTCTGAGGGCAAACTCACTGTGCTAAGGATGGCAAGCAAGAAGATAGAAAGAACATGGATCCTAGGTGGAGTCATTGAGCCATTAATTAGCCTTCTCTGAAACCACACTACCTTTGAACTTATTATTATATGAGACAAGAAGTCTCCCTACATTTAAGCTAGTTTGACTCACTTGTAGTCAAAAGCTTCCTGAGTCGCATAGCAACTGGATGTCTCTTCTCTCTCTCTAGTTTTCTCCCAGAAATTTAAAGCTTAGGATATGATAGCTGACCTCCTGATTTCCACCCAAGTTTTCACTTGTTCAATAAGCGTCAAGATGTGGTGGCTTTGTATTATGTCAACTTGGAAGCTGGTACTACATTTCCCAGTATGTTTCCAGTTAGAGTTAGCCACAGGAGAAATTTGAGGGAGATGTAGAAGGTGGAAGTGAAGCAGTAACCATGTTTGCTGTCAGAAGGCCAGTGTAGGTCAGGCCCTGTTATAACTTGTGCACATTTTCATGGCTCTGCTGGCTAACTTTGTTTCCGGGGCAGCAGCCAGGCTTGCAGTTCTAGTTATTGCAGGATCTCTTCCTTCATCTTCTCCAAATCCTACGCTAGGGGCTACTGTGGCTTCATGGTAAAAGCCCCAACTTCCCCTGCAGGTTATCCAAAGCAGGAAGGTTGGAGGCTTGGAGATGGGTAAAGGCCAATGCACATTCCAGCTTGTTCCTTGCAAGTTTCAGTTGCCCCTGTTCTCACCTACTTCATGCCTACCCAACTACAGGCTCTGCACCACATGCAGAAGAAACAGCCAAACTGATACTGTTTTACCAGTTCTTATAATTGCTTAAGGTCAAATCTCTATAATAAATTCCTATTCTGTATCATTCCTAATAGTTCTGTTTCTCTGACTAAACCCTGTCTGATACACAGAATCAACTTTTCCTGACCCCGAGGTTTAGCTTTAGATTTTACATCCAATTTGTAGTAGTGAAAGAAGTTTGAATGAATAGAGGTAAGCTAAACTGTCTAGTATAGACTCACTTATTCTTTCTGACTTAAAAGAAGACAAGAAATCATGCTTTTACCATTCCATCGGAACCATTCCATCTACATCTGTGGATGTAGATGGTGGGCCACCAGTTTGCAGCCTCTGATCTGGGTGTTTTAGAATCCATCACTTATCTAGATATTTATGAGTATTTAGATGACTTGCTGAATTTATCCATTTTCATGTGAATTTTGGGCCTTATTGTTCCAAGAAAGGTTATGTTCCTCAATCTCCAACCTTACTGTATTAATTATCTATATCCATCAAAATGCTATGTAACAAACCACTGCAGAACTCAGTGGCTTCAAATATTATGCATAAATTTAACTCTGTCTGTGGGTTGGTGATTTAAGCTGGGCTCAGCTGAGCAGTATATCTGGTGTTGGCTGGGCTCACTCACGTATCTGGCAGTTAGCTGACTGTCAACTGGTTCAAGATGGCCTTGGCTAAAATGAATGGGGCAACTTGACTCTGCTCCACTTTTCTCTCATCCACTAGTAGGTCATCCTGAGCATGTTCTCATGGCGATGGCAGAGGGTAAGAGCAAGAAAGTCCAATCACAGAAGCTCTTTTCCAGCCTCTGCTTGTGTCATGCTCTCTTATCCTGTTGTCCTAAAGTAAGCCACATGGCTGAGACCCAAAGCACAGCAGAAGAACACTGCAAAGTTGCATGGCAAAAGAATGTGGATACAGGGAAAGGTGAAGAATTGGGGCAAATTTTGTAATCACAGTTACCAACACACTCTCTTCAGAGGTGGTAACTAACCTTGTCAGCTAATGCTATTACCACAACCATGTCATTTTCAATATCTTGATTTCTCATGGCTTTCATTTGTTTGTTTATTTTTAAAAAATATCTCTTGCCTGGCCGGGCATGGCTCAGCCGTTGAGCGTCAACCTAGGATCCAGGCAATTGGGGTTCGATTCCCGGTCAGGGCACATGCCTGGGTTGTGGGCTCCATCCCCAACGGGGCATGCAGGAGGCAGAGGCAGCTGATCAATGACTCTCTCATCATTGATGTTTCTGTCTCTCTCTTTCCCTCTCCCTTCCTCTCTCTGAAATCAGTAAAGATATATTTTTTAAAAAAGTCCATAGCAAGCAGAAGGAAGGAAATGACATAGAGTGGAATTTAATGAAATAGAAAAATAGAGAAATATCAATGAATCGCAAAGCTGGGCGTTTGGAAAGATAAAAAAAAATTGACCAACCTTTAACTAGATTGAGCAAGGAAAAAAGAGAAGACTCAAGCCCTGGCCAGTGTGGCTCAGTGGTTAAACTTCGGCCTGTGGACCTATGGGTCTCTGGTTTGATTCTTGGTCAAGGGCATATACCTGGGTTGCAGGTTCATTTCCCAGTTGGGGCGCATCCTGGAGGCAAATGATTGATATGTCTCTCTCACATCAATGTCTCTCTCTCTCTCTCTCTCTCTCTCTCTCTCTCTCTCTCTTTCTCTCCCTCTCCCTCTCCCTCTCCCTCTCCCTCTCCCTCTCCCTCTCCCTCTCCCTCTCCCTCTCCCTCTCCCTCTCCCTCTCCCTCTCCCTCTCCCTCTCCCTCTCTCCCCCTCCCTTCCTTTCCGTTCTCTCTCTAAAAAGTAACCAATGGAAAAATATCCTTGGGTGAGGATTAACAAAAAAAAAGAAGACTCAAATTATTAAAGTGAGTAATGAATATGGGGACATTACTACTGACCTTATAGAAATAACAATGATTAGAAGACAATAATATGAACAATTGTATGCCAACAAATTGGATAATCTCGATCCCTGGCCCTGGTTGGGGCATGTGCGGGAGGCAACCAATTGATGTGTCTCTCTCACATCGATGTTTCTCTCTGTCTCTCTCCCTTCCACTTTCTCTGAAAGACAGTGGAAAAAATGTCCTCAATGAGGATTAACAAAGCAATAACAACAACAAATAAAAACTCCCCACAAAGTAAAGTAAATCTCAGGACCAGATGACTTCATTGGTGAAATTTCCAAAATGTTTAAGGAAGGATTAACACCAAGCCTTCACAACTTTTATAAAAAAATAGAGAGGAGGGAGTACTTGTCAATTTATTCCATGTGGCCAATATTACCTGATACCAAAAACAAAGACATTACAAGAAAAGAAAACTACAGACCAATATCCATTACAATTACTGATGCATAAATCCTTATCAAAACAATGGCAAGCCAAGACCACATATAAAAAGGGTTATACACTACGACCAAATGATATTTATCCCATGTATGCAAGATATTGTTTCAATGTATGAAAATCAATCAATGTAATATAAAATATTAATCAAGGACAATGTAATACATCATACATGATCACCTCAATAGACCACAAAAAACATTTGATAGCCCTAGCCTGTTTTGCTCAGTGGTTAAAGCATCAGCCCAGGGACTGAAGGTCCCGAGTTCGCCCCTGGCCAAGGGCATGCACCTTGGTTGAAGGCTCAATCCCCGGTCCCAGTCAGGGCAAGTGTGGGAGGCAACCAAACAATGTGTCTCTCTCACACTGATGTTTCTCTCTCCCTTCCACTCTTTCTGAAAAAGCAATGGAGAAACTATCCTCAGGTGAGGAAAAAAATTTGACAAAATCCAACACCTTTTCATGATAAAAACACTCAACAATTTAGGAATGGATGGGAACTTCCTTAACTTGATAAAGGACACCTATGAAAAACCTACAGCTAACATCATAGTTAAGACTGAAAGCTTTCTCCCTAAATACAGGTTCAGGACAAGGATGTCCCTTTCTTGCTACTTCTATTTAGTATTTAACTGGACATTTTAGCCAAGGCAGCCAGGCAAGTAAAAGAAATAAAATACATCCAGATTAGAAAGGAAGAAGTAAAACTATTTCTATTTGCCGATGACATGATCTTGTATATAAATATTCCTAAGGGATTCACATACATAGACACATGTAGACACAACTTAGAGCTAGTCAATAAGTTCAGGAAGGTTGCAGGATACAAGATCATTATTAAAAATCATTTTTATTTCTATACACTAGCAATGAAGAATCTGAAAATGAAATTTAAAAACAATTCCATTTACAAAAGAAACAAAAAGAATAAAATGCTTAAGAATAAATTGGATGAAAGGTGTGCAATACTTGTACCCTAACAACTACAAAACATCATTGGAAGAAATTAAAGAATACCTAAATAAATGGAAGGGTATCTCATGTTCATGGAATGAAAGACAATATGAAGATGACAGTACTTGCCAAACTGATCTACAGAATAACTGTTACCTCTATAAAAATCCCAGCTGCTTTTTTTTTGCATAAATTGACAAGTTTTTCCTAAAATTCATAAGTAAACTCAAAAATAACCTAGAACAACTAAAATGATGTTGAGGAAGAAAAACCAAGTTGGAAGACTCATACTTCCCAATTTCAAAATTACTACAAAGCAACAGTAATCAAGATAGTGTGGTACTGGCTTAAGAATAGACATATAAATCAATGGAATAAAACTAAGATTCCAGAAATAAACCCTTACATTTATGGCCCATTGATTTTCTACAAGGATGCCAAGACAATTCAATAAGGTACAAATAGTTTTTCCAGTAAATGGTATTGGGACAACTAGATATCCATATGTAAAAAATGAAGTTGGATTACTACCTCACATCATATGCAAGATTTAACTTAAAAATGGACCAATGACCTAGCAAAATCTAAAACTATAAAATTTTAGGAGAGTGTACATATAAATCTTCATAACCTTGAATTAGGCAATAGTTTCTTAGTTATGGCAGCAAAAACACAACTAACGAAAGAAAAAATAGATAAATTGGATTTCACCAAACTAAAAACTTATGTAATTCAAAGGAAACCACCTTTCAAGAATGTGAAAAGACAACTCACAGAATTGGACAAAACATTTACAAATCATACATCTGATAATGCACTAGTATCTAGAATATGTAAAGAGCTCTTACAACTCAACAATAAAAATCAACCAAATTTTTTAAATGGGTGAAATCTTTGAATAGGTTTTTCTCTAAAGAAAATATACAATGGTCAATAAGCATGTGAAAAAATGCAAACACAATGAAATACTTTCATACACACTAGGATGGTAATATTTGAAAAAACATAAAATAAGTTTTGGCAATGTGGTGGAGAAATTGGAACCCTCATGCAGTTCTGATAATGTTGTAAAATGGTACATCCTGTTGCATTTTTATATCTCAAATTTAATACTAAAAAGGTGCCTTCTAATTCTCCTCTTTAAACCTTTTCCTGGTCTTCATCCTGTTGGCTTGATTGTGGATTTCTTATTTGGAATGATGTCCAAGGTGGATGGTTTAGCACATAGTACAAATTGATCCACTACTCAGTTCCATTCCAAACTCTCTATATAGCATGCCTTACTGCCTGCTAGGGACTGAAAATCTAAATTAATTTCCTATTTCCTCTTACAGCTTGGTTTCCATATGTGTCCCAGATTTTGCCTTGATGATACCTCCCTGAGAGATTTGCAAAGTGGAAATGAGGTGGATGCCATGCTTCTCATGGCACATGCAGTTTCAGAGTTTTGTTTCTCTGCAGCAGCAGTTACAGTGGTCCCTGTGTGAAACTAAGTATATGGGTATTGAAAAGCAGACTGTGGGGCTTTCATTTTTTGATCTGGCCTGGGTTGAGGCTGTACAGTACTTGAGCAGGTCAGGAGTCAACAAACATTTTCTGTAAAAGGCCAGATGGTAAATACTTTGGCTTTGTGGGCCATGTGGTCTCTGTTGTAACTCCTCAGCTCTGCCCTTGTAGCATGAGAACAGGCATATATAACATGCAAATGAATGAATGTGGCTGTTTTCCAATAAAACTTTATTTACCAGAAATTTGGCCCATGAGCCATAGTTTGCTGACCCTCTGTCCTAGAGTAATAATAGTGGTGGTAGTTTTCCGATGGTTTACTAGCTTTTTTACTGCAGCAGAGGTAGAATTTCATTTATTGGGTCAGTTCTGTGGTATGTTTTACACCATGGATTATCTTTTAGTAGTTGTTTTAGGGATTGCAAAATGTATACTTAACTTTTCAGTCTATTTAGAATCAATATTTTCCCACTTCAATGAAAATCTAGAAACCTTACTGCCATGTAGATCCCTTTATCCTCCCCCCTTTATGCTATAGTTGTCTTAATATCCTCAACTCCATGGCCTCATTGTTCTTTAGTTGCACTTACCTGACAAGATCCCACCCTTAGTTCAGTCTAGATCTCAGACTGATTGAATCTTTACCTAGGCTCATAGAAAAAAAAAAATCAGACAATGGCACAAAGAAAGTTAATTGTCCAAATTAGCTGGCATCAAAACTGTTATACAGTCATTCTCTATGTCCTTAGCTCTCTTTGTCCCATTGTTTTGCAGGGGCTATTTTCAGCCTTCTCCATTTTCCTCAACACTGCCCTCCACCAACACACACGTGCGTGTGCGCACACACGTACCACCTGCATTGAATTTATAGGAAATAAACTTATAGAGAAAATAGAAGCCATCAGATGGGAACTTGTTCAACTTCTGACCACCAAACTTACTAAACAGCTCTGGTTTACTCCACCAAAGACAGATCTGGTGAGTCGATCAGACTGCATGAGAAGCCCTTGGCAATTACTTTTGAAAACAAACTCTGCACATTTAAGTGAGAGATGGACAAACCAGTTTTCATAAACTCAGGGAATCTGGACCTTTGCCCACTGCCACCAACAGAACCAGATTTGATCCTGGCTGCATTGCTTAGGATGGGCTCAGCAATGAAGTGCCTATTTGTTTGCTGGTTAGAAATTGTTCTTAGTGTCTGGCAATCTTGTTCTCCCCTTAGTCATTTAAAGTGAGTCCAATATTTTTACGTGGCTTTCCCTCCAATTTTGTTTCAAAGGGTACCACTGTCTCTATGTTTCCATTGGTGGGAATCCTGGTTGTGAACCAATCTGTACCCCGCTTAGTTATCTGAGGGAGGGGCAGAGTATGTTTTTGAACAGACTCTACTTTTGAAAGTTACTTGGAGTCTGCGTTTTGCAATACCCTGGCCTAATAATGAAACATCATGCTAGGGAGGTTGTTATTCATCACTCGTTGACTTCCAAGCTTATGAGAAAGGGGTGGTATGAAGGGAGGAGAAGTTGTGTGGAGGGGGAGGAAAGAGAACAGCTTGAGTGCTTGTTTGCTCATGGTGAGAATGTTATGCCCTGTCCTTATTCTTGAGGAGAAATGATGCATAGCTTTACACAAATAATCTGATCCCTCCTCACAAAAGTGTTTAGACACAGAGATATATGTGAACAAAAGAGATATTCTTGTATTTACTAAAAGAAAGAAAGCTAGCTGTAACTTCTTCTAATGCTCTATTTCTAAAATTCCTTTAAGCCTTCCTGATTATTATACATGATTTTTAAAAGACTACATTGGATTCCAGCACAGGAGGGAGGTTCACTAATTCCAAAGCTCTTTTATGATGCCCTGATTCTCTCACCCCTGGCATGGGTGATAATGGCAGTGGAGAGGTTGGATGTTGCTTGTGGGAAGAGAGGTGGGAGGGGTGTTGCTTTCTTTGCCACACAGAGTCCCTGAATATATTCCTCCTGTGATACCAGAGGGTTAACTGTGTTGTCAGTTAAGCCCAGAAGAAAGATAATCGCAGTGGCCAAGGCACAAAGAGATTGGGCTTATCTGTGACTCCAGTCACTGTGGGCTACTCCCTAGGAAGGGGCATTTGTTTCACTGCTACTAATCCACAGCCTGCTGTAATGAGGGAAAATAATAAATGAGCCCAGAATGTTATGTTAGGTTTTAGCTCATTGACTTAAAAGGCTGAGGTATAATTTCCGAGATTTTTACAGTCATGAACATCTGCTTACAGGAGCCTGCAACATCTGCAGCCCTTGTAGTCATTCTCTGCAAAGGACCATAAAGTTTATAGAAAAGTGAATCCACCCAGACAGAAGAGACCTGGCAGAACCACCTTCCTGGCTGAGAAATTTGTTATTTTATATCTGAGCATGGGCAACAGAACATTGTGAGCCTACAATTGAGGACATGTGGGAAAAACAGAGCTGGATTTCTGTTCTTCCTCTCTCTACACCCCCCAGTCACGTGTACACCCCAGCCACACTTACGGAGTTCCTGCTGCATGCTGGGTGCTTTCTCATTTATGTTATCTCCTTTAACTCGCACAGTGCCTCTGTTGACCGCCATTATTTCTTTCTAGAACAATGTATACATATGTAGACAATTTTAAGTGCACATACTAATTTGGGAAAATTAAAGCCCCAAACATAAGTTTCTTGTCTGTATTCACAGTTATGTCAGGAGGAAGAAGAGGTAAATAGAGGCAGCATCATATCATATGAAGAGCACTGGGTTGGGATTGGGCTCTAGGGCCTTCATGTATCCCTTGATTTCTTTGGGCCTTCCATTTTTCATTTATATAGTTAGGAAGTTGCACTCCATTAGCTGTTTCTTCTAGCTCTCATGTTAAACAAACCAGGAATCAATAGCTGGTATGACTTCAACCATGTAACATAAATATGTAGGAAGAAGGCAAGAAGGAACTATGCCAAAATGTTTTCAGTGGTTACCTTTGTGTGGTAGGATTATGAAGAAGTGCCAGTTCTATTCTTAGTTCTTTTTGGCATCTTCTAACTCTTTTATAATGCACACGTATCATATTTATGACCAGAAGGACGTTGTAAAATATTGAACGATTTGGTGAAGATGGCACCTCCTTTTTATTGCTTTGTCTTCTTCTTCAGCTAGGCCTACATTATGGCAGCCAGACCAATGCAACACCTCCATTGAGCCTTCCCTGCATAACCATTGTCCCCTAAGATGACTCACACAGCACTGCTTTAGACATGCTTACTTTTGCTTTGGGTATCTCAGACTTTATGGTATGCATGTGTGGCTTATACACCCAAGTAGATTAAAAAATTCTCAAGATTGGGGAGTGTGGGTCTTCCACTTGTTTTGTTTGTTTTATGACAACCCCTCTAGCACTGCACACCATAGGTACCTACAGTTCCTTCTTGAAAGAGAGTTTGAGTGAAGTATTACAGTGTCTTGGATCTAGGAGTTTCTTCCCTCACTCAGCCAAGAAAACTGATAGGGCTTGGCCATAGGAGCCAACATAGGGGTCTAAAAGGTTCTATCCAATGTGACCATTGTCCTCCAGGAGCTTGTAGTCCAGCAGGGGAGTTTATCCACATATATGAATGTATGCAATTAAAAACAGTGTGTAATAGGTCCCATAAAAATGATGGAAACTTCAGAGCACAGGATCCCTGTGGAGGGAGAATTCCCCTTCAACAAGACATCAGAGAATGTATACCTAACATTTTTGGTACCTCGTAAAACATTCCCTGGTACATATCCACTATAGCTGATTTCAGACACAGTTATAGTGGATAGTTCCAAGCTAGCTTGGGGTCATGCTGACAGCATCCCACTTCAAACTTGCACAGGTTTTCTTTCTACCTCAGGGCTTTCCTCTCATGCTGGGGGAGATTGCTTGGTTCATATGCAAATACAACCTAAAGGTGTGGGGAAGATACTGCCCTCAGGAGTAATTGTCAGCCAATAAAAATGGTCACAGATGGATAAAGTCTCCAGGTTCCACTTTGAAGGATGGACAGTTGTTTGAGGCATCCCACAGTTACTCAGGAATCCCTGTGGAACAACGTCTCATTGCCCACAGCAGTGGTCTCAGTAAAGCACCCTTACATTGGTTTTTACTCTCCTCACTTCACTCAACGTCTGTACTCAAGTCCTTGTCTCAGGCTCTGGTTTTCAGAGAACCTAAACAAAGGCAGAAACCTGTGGGACAGGAGGCAGTTGAACTGGAATTTTAGATGATGGCACATTGTCAGGAAGGCATGAGAGTACGGCAAATATCTGGTGTAGTCATTCTGAAGCCCCTCCTATCAAGAGGTGAAATCTTTCTCCACCCCTTGAATCTGAACTAGCCTTGTTACTTGCTTTGTCCAATAAAATGCTGCCAAAGTGAGTTTTTAGCAGCTCTCTTTGCACATGGTTTATTCTCTCCAATGGGATGTGAGTGGTAGGGGTGTGTGTAACCTTCTGGCTGAGATGGCAAGGTATTAAGTATAGGATCCCCCATGCTCTTCATCTGTCCCATCTGGAAGCTGGATGATACCAGGGCAATCTTGAACACAAAACAGATACAACCTGGATTTCTGAGTTTCTCCTTAGAGGAGAACCATTCATCAGAATGGATTTAAAATAAGCAAGAAATAAACTTTAATCATGTTAAGTCATTGAGATTTTGTGATTGTTTGTTACAGCATCTAGCATTACTCACCCTGACTAATGTAGTCACCATCACAGTGGGGTATTGAAACCCTCAAAGCAGTGATTTGGGGTTGCTGACTTTAGTAGCCAAATGCAGGGTAAAAATTTTCCTGTATTATGAGTCTAAGGAGACGATGACCAGGGTATGGCCTTGGCCATGAGAGCAAAAAGGAAAGCACCAAAGTAGACAGTCCTTTTAAGTTAGACATCTTCCTTCCGGGGGAGGAAATGAATTAAATCATGGGCAGTCCCATATGCACAGGAAAATATTTATGTCTAAATCTGTTTCCACCTGCCTGATTGTTAATTAGAAAATTGGTCTCAGCATTTCAGGATTAGAATCTTAAAAGGCTAGTTCTTAAAAAATGAACACATCTGAAGATTCTTTTAAAGGATGATAACAGCAGCAGCAGCAACAACAAAATTCTGGCACTGTCCCTTCTCTGAGTCTGCGATATATTACTCCTTCTCCATGCACTACTGAGCTCCTAATCTAAACAAATGGATGCCACCATTTGGCTGCTTAGTTTTTCTTTGTGAGTGTGGAGACAGGTCCTCCTGAGGAAACATGAGGGTCCTTTAGGAGTCTTCTTGGGCAATATTTAGATAGAGTTCATTTTTTACCCTGTTCACTCTGGGAGCAATTCCATGTCTGTCCCTGGAAGTGTTTTGGAGCCATGTGCTTCTGAGAGATTTATCCCTTAGAATTGCTCCTTGGGACAACAAGCCATCCTTAGCATCTCATGGCTGTGACACTACTACCGGTAGCTTGGCTCTCTTGCACTATCAGTGGCTTGGCATAGCTTCTGCCCACCACTCTCTGCCAGACTTCCAAGGCCAGGCCTGTCCCAGGCAACAAAAACTTTGTAGGACCTCCCGGACTCCATCTGCCTGGCTGGCTGGCCATTTGCCTATTGCCTGTGGCCATACCACCAGACACCCGTCCTATAGGTCCCTTGGTATTGGCACCTCTCCTGCTCCAGCCTGTTTGTCAAGTCTCCTTGGCCTGGTCTGCCCTAACCAAGCCCAGATTTTGACACTATCCCAAGGGCAGCTGTAGCTCTTCAGCTGTGCTTCATGGTGGCCTTGGAATGCTTCCAGCTCCCACCCAGTGCCCAGAGGCCCCTGGAATGTTGAGAGAGTGCTTTGACCTAGACCTGGCTCACCTCACACCATAACTAACCAGTTTATTATAGCATGAAACAAACCCCAAACCAGCTTGACTCAGACTCTTAAAGGGCCAGTTCCAACCATCCCATATCATGCCAGCAGAAGCATAGTGCTAATTGTATTTAATTAGCATTGAAGTGGGAAAAATGTGTCTTTAGCATCCCACAGCATTCACTTTAGGTCTTTCAGGTGACGTGATATTTCTTTTAATATCTGAGTCATTATGCCATAATTATAATTCTTATGATTTTCTTTTGCATTTGTTTTAAAAGCTGAACCTAAGCCCAGCCGGTGTGGCACAGTGGTTGAGCATGGACCCATGCACCAGGAGGTCCCTGGTTTGATTCCAGGTCAGGGTACATGCCCGGGTTGTGGGCTTGATCTCCAGTATGGGGCGTGCAGGAGGCAGCCAAATTGATGTTGATGTTTTTCTCTCAATGATGTTTCTCTCTCTCTCTCCCTCTCCTTTCCTTTCTCTCTAAAATCAATAAAAACATATTTAAAAAATAAATAAAAGCTGAACCTAAGAACAACAGTAGGACTAAAATATTGGCCACTCCTACAATGGGAGGTTGGTTGATGGTCATCATAGTAACACTAACCAACATTTATTGTGCACCTAATATATGCCAGGCTCATTTAAAAATAAACTATATATGCTTATTGAAACTCCATGATATCCTTACCCTGTGAGGTAGATATTATTATACTCCCTTTTAATAGATGAGGCAAAATGATTTGTGCAACTTCAGCAAATACAACAATTGGGTGGTCAAAGCTTGGAATCCAGGCCATGTGGTACTAGAGTCTGTGTTGTGAACTCTATGTTATCCTGTATCTGTATATATGGCAGGCAGACCCTGCATGGATAGTTTCCCCCTCTTAATTAAATTCAGGAACAATGATGGTGGAATTTTTATTCAATAATTGAAAAAATAATTGGGAGTTATTTATTAATTTAATTGCATCAGTCAGTGTTAGCTTTTCAAAGTAGAAAAATTAAAATAACTTTCCAGAATTCTGGAATATAATGTCCAACCATAATTTTACCAACCTGACACAACCACTTTTAACACTTGAATATTTTATCCAGTATTTTATTTCAATATTTTCTAATATACTAATAATGCAAGTAATTTAAGAAAGTACAGAGAATCAAAAGAAGGAAATAAAAGTTATCCCAAGTTCTATATTATTAGGTTATATTATTAGGTTTCCAGATTCTCTCTCTCTCTCTCTCTCTCTCTCTCTCTCTCTCTCTCTCTGTGTGTGTGTGTGTGTGTGTGTGAGAGAGAGAGAGAGAGAGTCAGTAGGTGTTGGATTCATATTGCTTTACAATCTGAGCTTGTAATTTAATAACATTTTATAAATATCTTCATGTAACAGAATATTCTTCTATGACACCTCTAATAGTTTCTATTTCAGTATACAAATAACTACACATTTAGTAGCTTTAAGCAATACACATTAGTTATTTTACAGTTTCCATGGGTCAGGAGTCCAGGCTTAGCTGAGCTTGAGCCTCTGTGCAGGATCTCACAAGGCTACAGTCATGGTGTTAGCTTGACTAGGAAAGAATCCACATCCGAGCTCATTCAGGTTGTTGGCAGAACTACATTCTCCTGAGGCTGTATGACTGAGGGTTCAGCTTCTTCCTGGCTGTTGGCTAGAGGCTGCTCTTAGGTCCTAGAGGCCTCCCACAGTTCCCTGCCATGTGACTCTCTCCATAGGCAGTTCACAGCATGGCAGTTTTTTTTTTCCAGGCCAGCAATAGAGTCCCTTTATCATGTGCTAGCAAGACAAGTATTATATCTATGTTTCTGTCTATGTCTATGTGCATGTCCATGTCTATGTCTATATCTATTATTATCTAACCACAGGAATGACATCAATGCTATGCCATCACCACCCTGTTCTATTGGTCAGAAGCAAGTTGCAGGTTCTTCCCACCCTCAAGGAGAGGGTGTAAATGTGGGGCCACCCTAGTGTCTGTGTGCCACACATGATTTATTTATCTACGTTTATGTTTATTTTACTTGTGTTAAAGATTTTATTTAATTCAATCTATGAGGGAAGCAGGCATATGGTATAATCAGTTAAAAAAAAATACAAAGAGTATACACATTTATAGATCAAGAATATTGAAATGAATGTGCCAATGGAGGCAAAACTAGCCTCTTCCACAGTGAGGAAGGGAAATCACTTGAATCTCAATAGGACAGGACAGGACAGAATTTGCATGTTTGTAAGCAAGAGATATTTTACATTTCGATCAGTTATATAATTTTTAGGGTTGTAAAATAGGTCACATAGAACCAGAGTCCGATAACTTGGAAGGGTGTGCCATTTAAAACCAAGCGATGCTAATTCAGTTTTTTGATGTGCTATAATTTAACGAATTCCTTATATTTGAACATTAATGTTTCCATTTTTTTGGTCATTATAAAAATTACAATGATCACCCATATGGTTAATTAGTTCCTTTTCATGACTTATAAAATTTTGTTGGGTCAAAAATTTCACACATTTTAAAGGCAATTGCTAGTATTGCTAAGTCATTCTCCAGAGCAACTTCCCCAGGGATGTGGGAGGACACAAGAGGCTATTTTAGTGAACTAAGCCAAGTTAATATTTGTAAAGTGTTTGAATAGTGCTGGGCAAACTGGAAGTCTGTATGTAGATATTAAGTAAAATAAATCAAAAAATAAAATTGAGTTGTTTCATCCTCACAACAACCTTGTGAGGTATGTTAGTGGTGTGTCCATTTTATAGAAGAGGAAGATGAGGCCAGAAGGGCTAAGGAGAAAGATTACTGAATTAAATACCAAAAGGCCAGCTTCTTCACTTACCAAGCATATGACTTTAAGCAAATTATTTTCCCTATGTGAGTTTATTGTCTTCTCTGTCAAATGGAGCCAACAGCCCTACATCACGGGAGCTATTGCTGGATGAATGCTTGGAAACTGCAGTCCAGTGATTCTCAGCCTGGGCTGTACAGTGGGATCACCTGGGGAGCTTTAAAACTCCAGATGCCTAGAATCCAGCCCTGGAAATTCTGACGCCGTTGGGCTAGGTTGTGGCCGGTGCCTCAGGAGTTTTTAAAGCTCCCAGGGGATTCCAATGTGTGGCCAGGGCTAAGACCCACTCCTGCAGCCTCCCCTACTCTCAAGGGATTACTTCTGTATACAGCTGAGGAAGCAACATGCACTTCTTGCTCTCTGCTCTGAGCTGTCAGGATATGGCCCACTAGGGTAGGGCTGGAACCAAACCTCTGTGTTAAACTCCAGAGTCAACTCATTCTGCTAAGTTAGTTTGGGAAGCCATCAATTACCTGCTGTTTTACCCTCCTGTGTGGGTCCCTGGGCTGCACGGCGTCAGCATCAGCAGTGCAGGCAGGGCTGCTTTCCAATGAAGTCTGCTGCTGCGGCTGCTGTTTTTTCTAGAAGCCAAAGCAGATCCTCACATCAGAGCTTCAGCTCTCTGCTGCCTGTCAGTCACAGCTGCATGACTGAGACTAAGGGACCAGACGCCTGGCTGCCCGCCACTGGAGCTGGGTAGCAGATTTGCTGAGGTGTCTTTGGGGCCAGGCCAGCTGTCCAGCTCACTGTGAGGGCTGGGGATGAATTTCTCTGAGCAGCCAAACACAGCTCAAAATGAATGTGATCAATCAACGGAATGAAAGCCTTGGTCAAGTTGCCCCAGCGTGACAGAGAAAGCCAGCACCAGCCCCTGTCTTTCTCCTGCACCTGATAAATTGTGAGAGGTATATGTGTCTGCCTTTTACTGAGGTCAGACAGTACCCAGTGAATATGGGAAAAAATGGTAGTGTGCAGAAGTTTCTAGAGAAAGACAAGGAAGAAAATGGAAAACTCATATTTCAGGTGGGCCTACCTTAAATCAGGTGAGCCTGACTATGCAGCAGGCATTGTGAGGATGGTAGATATATAATCTCATTGAATCTGAGCATTATAACAACCACGACATTAAAAAATATATATTCATTGATTTCAGAGAGAGGAAGAGATAGAGAGAGAAATATCAATGATGAGAGAGTCATTGATCGGCTTGCTCCTGCACGCCCCCTACTGAGGGTTGAGCCCACAACCCATGCATGTGCCCTGACCGGGAATCGAACCTCGATTTCCTGGATCATAGGTTGATGCTCAACTGCTGAGCCACACCAGCTGAACCACAACAACTATGACATTTTGATGTGGTTATATTTATTTTAAAGGTGAGGAAGTCGATCCTGAGAGGTGAAGCATCCTTGCAAAGTCACATAACTAGCCAATAACAAAGCCGGAATTCACATCTATGTATAATACTTCTCAAATTGGAAGGGAAATGTTTGATCCAGGTAGCTCATTTTTTGTTGGTTTGTTTCTCATTAGGATTTTTATGAGCAGGGCCTATCCTTGGCCCAGTAAAACAGTGAAGATTGCTTTTGTCATGGTTCAGCTTTCCTGCTGAATTAATTTAGGTAATGTTAGCTGCTATAACACACAAACCCTTAAATCTCAGGAGCTTAACACAATAGACATTTCTTTCTTGCTCATACATATTTCAGATGCCTATGTGGGGCTGGAGGTTCTGCTCCATGTAGTCATGCAGGGACCCATATTCCCTCCACCTGCAGCTCTGCTCTCCCCTGGGGCTGCAGTGTGGTCCACTGGATCCTCTGCCTCTGGAAGGCACGCAGAGGAGGAGTGTAGGGGATCCTGTAGGAGGTTCTATGGCCCAGGCAAGGACAACACACCACATTTCTGTCACATTCCATTAGCCAGAACTCAGTCACATGTCAATGCCTAATGCAAAGGAGGCTGGGACATGTAACTAGCTGTGTGCCAATGAAGACAGACAGCCATATTTGCCCCTGAGGTCTCTTCATTCCTGCAACCTCATCCTCTTGCCCCCACCTACACCTTCTCCAGAACCCCATCTTGTGCTTTGTGTCAGCTTTCCCCTGATTGACAAGTAACTTCTACCAAATTTCCACCCAGGGTACATAGATTAGGGCAGGAACACCAAGGGTACCTGGCCATGGCTTTGCTGAGGGTCTTCACAAGGCCACATCACACCCAAGTGGTACCTGGGCCACAACCCATGGGCCTCTCAAAAGCTATCTGGCCTACCTTCTGCCAGCCCTTCAGAGGAGTAATAGAGAGGTTGCAGACCTTTGGCTTAACTCTTCATTTGGCTAATGATGATGAATGTCAGTGTCTCGGAATCTGAAGGCCCTGGCTGTTTTTCCAGCACTGTCTCCTCCTCGTGTTTTCTTTTTCCTCAGCTTTGCTAGCGTCAGACCCCAGGGAGAAGATGAGTTTTACAGTGAGGGACGGTTGGGATTTTTCACAGCTGCCAATTCTGACATCCCAAGTCAGCAGGATCTGTGCTGACAAGACACATGATTTAGAGGTGCTCCATTATGATCAAAAATGTTCCCTTAGTATTTTCATGATCCTCTGTGGTCAAGTACGGTTATAACTTAGACTTTCCATCAGAACAAGCATCAGAGGAAGGCTCAGTCAGTGCCGAGTGGGAATTTTTCTGCTGTCTCCCTTCCCAGCTTGAGTGCTCCCACAGCCTTCCCCACTGTAGCCCCCAGTGAGTGGTCAGGACTCAAACCTGTGTGCCTTGTTCATGGCAATTTTCAGAACCAGTAGGATCAACCCAAGCAAAGTTTAGCTGAGATACTACTTTCAATTGCTTCTAGGAGACCTATTAGCATTTTATCAGAGAAGGCCCTGGTCCAGAAAGTTCAGTGAGTTTACAGTACCTTGCCAAGATTAGGGAGAAACAGGGCAGTTGCTGAGGGGAAGACAGGCCCTGTCACACTGGCTTATAGCCTGGAGATGGAGGTACATGTCACCAGGTGGTGTGAACAAAGGCCCCAGGCTTTAAGCCATCAGCTCACACTGCCCCACCCATTCCCTAAATCAAGCCAGTGGGGACCTTAATGGCCCCCAGTCCCAATATTCACCTTTGATATTAGGCTGGGTTCCCTGGAAGGAAACTGACTTGAGGCTTCATGGGACAGTGTTGTATGAAAGACCAGGCAGGGAGTGGGATTGGGGCTGGGGAAGGAAGGAGGCACATCAAGGGAACAATAGCCAGCAGCCTGTGGAGGTAATGGACTCAACCCTGCAGCACTGCTCTAGAGTTTGTGCCTGCATTAAGGGACAAGAGGTGTTTACACCCTGTACCCATCAGTATGTCACCAATGTGCTGTCCCTGAGCAGCTCTCTGTCCATACCCAAAACGAAGTAGGCTCCACCAGCTTAGGTGGAGATGCAGGTGCTGATGGTTGGCCAGGAAAGCCCAGTAGGTGCTATGTGCGCAAATGGAGCATGGTAGAGGAACAGGTAGAGTTGGAGGACCCAGGCATGAGGACGCGGCATGGAAGTGAGGGCCTTCAGTTCTGCACGCTGAGTCAGGCCCCAGAGGCTGGGGCGAGGGACGGGCGTGAGGGCTCGCTCTGCCTGGGAGCTGCCTCCCCGGGCTGGGGAGCCGGAGTAGTCCTCTTCTCCTGGGGGCTGTCTCAAATCATTCTCAGCTGTGGTGGTGTCCTGCTGTCAGGTCAAAATCACAAAATATTAAAGTTAGAAAGTACATTGAAGATTATTTGACTAACCCCTTCATTGTACACATGGTAGAGTTAAAATCACCTGCATATGGCTTGTGCCAAAAATTGATTTTATGTGATCTTTAATGAGCCCACCGAGCCCCACCTGCTTGTTGGTGGGATAAAATTAAATGAAATGTCCAATCTGATTTAAATGAAGTCAGTTTTGATAATATAAATGGGCCTTTTAGGAGATATTCAGACTCTCATTTGGTGAAAAATTTTCTCTTGGAGCACTTTCCCAGCTCCAGGAGGAAAAGGATTATTTAGGCAGGTTCCTTAGCCTCTTCTGGATGCTAGACTGATGTCTTTTTTGCTGGTGCAACTTGGGATCTGACCCTTCTCTTGGTGTGGCTAAGGCCTGTGGCCCTGTCAGGATGACCAGACATCCCCTACAGATCTCTGGGTGCCTGCTAAGGCCTCTGTTTAGGCCACTGTAGGGTGACGTTGTCCTGCCAAGGTGGGCTCATGGTGGGCCCCCTGGTTCTTAACCTGGGTATCATACCCTACAGGGACCAAAGGCATCTTGGAAAGACCAGGTCCCCCTGTGACCCATCCCACTGTGCCACCCAGTTGACCTTAAGGTAACTCAGATTTGTCCAAGGCCCTCTTGTCTCCTAATGTGGCTACTCCATATTCCAGAAAGAGGAACTCAGGATTCACCTGTGTGACTGCTTCCTTATCTCACATTCTACTTCTCACAAATTTGTAGGTTGGAAAAAAAGGTGAGGCTTTCTTTTTTCCCCCCTCTGTCTTATTTCCTTCTTCCTGACTCCAACTATGCCTTCATGGCAGACAAAGGCCTCCCGTTTTTCACTGTAGTAAAAATCTAGGAGCACAGTCTTCAAGTTTATTTGCTGATTGGCTATAAGAAGAGACAAAGGATTCTAGAAAATGTTTCCTCAAGATCATCTCTTGGCTTGCAAGCCCCTTGCCTGCTGCCTAATTCAGTTTTGAGTGTCAAAAGCCAAATATTACTTTGGTCTTTCTCTCTACATTCTCTCTGTAGCAAAATCTCAATCTTCTCTCACCCTGCCCCACACTATCTCCTAGAAAATAGATGCCTTGGGCTGACCAGGTTAAAGTCAAGTCCCTGAGAAGGCACAGGAGAAATGAACCTTAAAATTATGAAACACATATTGTCCTTGTTATATAGACATGAGGCAGCTGAGGGTCTCAAGGTTACATTGTTTTCCCCAAGGTTATCTGTAGGGCCCCTATTTCCCAGCTACTATGAGTGTTGGCTGAAATATCATAGCTGCTCCTGTCTCTGCAAGTTCTGCCCCTCCCCTACTCACATACTCCTCTCCCCCATGCTCCCACAGACCTTGCTCAATGACTGACTGGCATGGGAGTATAAAAGCCTTGCCAAAGTTTAACTAACTCTGTGGTGCTATTTATGCTCCAGGGCTCCCCATGTGATCAGGCTGAAGCTAGTCTCCAGTAGAGCTCACATCCTTGCCCAGCTTTTCCCTCTTCCCTATTCTACCCCCCTCTACCCCCCAATAAATCACTGGCATGAAAATCCCTCTCAGGTTCTGTTTCTAAGAAACATGACCTAAGACCTGCTTAGGCTTAATATCAGCTGTATTAATTTTCTACTGCTGCCTAAAAAATTACCACAATTGGTGGCTTAAACAATATAATTTTAGTATCTTACAGTTCTGTAGGTCAGAATCCTGATAAGGTTTCTCTTCTGGGCTAAAATCAAGGGGTTGGCAGGGCTGCATTCCTTTCTGGGAGCTCTAGGAAATAATTCATTTCCCCACCTTTTCCAGCTTCTTGAGGCCACCACATTCCTTGGCTTTGTCCCTCTTTCGTCATCTTCAGTGTTGCATCTCTGACCATTCTTCCATCCTCACATTCTCCTCTCTCCATAGTGGGAAAGGATTTCCCATTTTTAAGGGCTCATGTGATTATATTGGGCTCACTTGAATAATCCAGGATAATCTTCCCATCTCAAAGTCCTGTAACAGTCACATTTGCAAAGTCTCTTTTGCCATGTAGGGTAACATATTCACAGGTTCCAGGGATGAGTACATAAATATCTGCTATGGGTTGAATTGTGTCTCCCCAAAAGGTTTTAAATTCCTAACCCCTAGTACCTGTGAATGTAACGTTATTTGGAAATAGGGTCTTTGCATGTGATCAAATTAAGATGAGGTCATTAGGGTGGGTGCTAATCTGATATGACTGTGTCTTTATAAAAAGGGGAAATTTGGGCACAGAGACATGCACACAGACACAGAGATAAGGTTATGTGAACACAAAGGCAGAGATTGGGGTGATATATCTACAAGCCAAGGAACACCAGAGATTGCTAGCAAAACACAAGAAGCTAGGAGAGAGACCTAGAGCAGATTCTTCCTCACAGCCCTAACAAATACATCTTTGGGGGACTATTATTCCACCTGTGCCACCAGGCCTATGAATTTGGGGAATTAGTAGAGAACATCCTGGAATCAGGTAGTGTCCTACTTATAGCTCACGTGACTCTGAAAGGCTATCAGGAATGGGGATAAGTTGCCCTAGACCTTGGCCAATAATGTGTCTGCTGTCAGGATCTGCTCTCAGTTCCTCAAGTCTAATCCTCCTGAATGAAGGAGTAACAGACATTTGGAACTCTATTAAGGGATTAGCAGTCAGTCTGTGGGGTTTAGGGGGTGTGGTAAGAGGATGACAAACTGGAGACAAATTGTTCACAGATTAGTTAATACTAACCCCTCAAAATAGATGTAGCCACAGAGGAAGGCTGTGGTTTATGTTTTGGGTAAATAAGTGAGACAGCTAAGTGGAAGAAATAAAGAAGGCCGAAGACCCAAGGACAATAAAAAAAATAATATTCTAAAATGCACTCATGGACTTACTTTGCACAATAACACACTTACCTCTGGGGTTTGTCTGACCATGTAACCTTGTCCACTTATGTGGTAGGTAGGTTTCCTGCCCTAGCTGACCTTTTGTTCTTCTAGTCTTCTCGTTTGAACTGTTCCATTCTGTCTAAACAAAAATGTAAAAAGAAGAAAAACAGAACAAAAAGAACTGAGTTGATTTACCTTTTCTTGCTAATGATAACATGAATGTATTGAGGTTGAATGATAACTCACTTCTGGGATAGGTGATAAATGATGAATGGGAGCAGCAGTGCTAGATTCACATCCTCTGGAAGGGGCTTGGTTGCCAAGGCCATCAGGAAGTCCCTATAGGTCCCTAGTCACCCTTTCCTTAGTCTTGTTATGCTATGGGCAAAGAGGCATTCACTGTAGACAGGGGCTTTTGAAGTCATTGGATAATCCTGGTAGGTTGATTTCCGTAAGTTCACAGTTGGCCCCCCTGTTCAATCTTTCTTTGACCTAATTTATATATCCCAAATTCATCTTTCAGGAGATAATTCTACTCAAATACCACTGAAACACAGTGTCACATTGTGGAATGAAAACCAGACCAAGGTTTGAGTCTTAGATGCACCATTTATTAGCTATGTGATTTTTGTTTGGCAGGGCTGCCTTTTCCAAAGATGGCTGCAGCAATATCTTTCATCCTACATGCTCTTCTAGAACCTTCTCCTCCCCTCTCAGAAGGTGGAATCTAATACTCCTCCCCTTGGACCTGGGTGGACTTGTGATTAATCCCATAAATAAAATGTGGAAGTGATATTGCAAGATTTCTGGGGTTAGGTTGTAAAGAGATCATGCATTTTCTGCATGTATCTCTTGCTATACTAGTGGTTATAACCCACCCCCATGCCGTGAGGAAGCCCAGTCAGCCTGTGGAGTGGCCCAAGTGGAGAGGGACCAAAGCCCCTGATCTACAGTCCTGACTAAATTCCCAATCAACAGCTGACACCAGCTTACTAAATGCTTACCATGCAGAATGACTGCTGAGGATTAAATAAGAACACCATTTTGTGTGAATAATGCCAATATACACCTTAGCACCACACATATCCAGTCTTGGCTGCCATCTCATTTGAAGAAACACAGTCCAGAAGACAAAAAAGAAATTAATACTTTAAGTTTTTATTCTAGCTCTGTCAAGGAGATGTCAAAATGTAATTAGGGGCAAGTAAAATATTACAAAACTTCATCAAAATCTTTTCCTACCACTTCCCCCTTAGTGACCTCCACACAGATGATGGTGATGATGATGATGATGATGATTCATTGATCCTTGACTATGTGCCGGGAACTTTACAAGTGTTTCACATGTGTTATCATATCCTGAGGTCAAAAGTAGATAAGCAGCAGAGTGCTTACCCGTGCAGTCTGGCTGCAGAACTGGCCTTGTTAACCATACCTTCTCTGATTGGTACACCAAAGTTCCCTCTTTCTCTACCTCTCAGATCCCTAATACTGCAAAATTTCCCCTCAGCTTCCTTCTCCCATTCAATCCTTCCTTGTTTCAAAGTATGCTGCCTTCATTCCAGGCTGGAAGTGGGCCCTGCTTAGGAACCACGCGGGGCTGCTCTAATGTGACCAGAAGTCCTGGAGACTCTTTGCTCTAGGTCCTCCTTTGCTCTCCTAGAGGGAAGCATAAGGCGCCTCCAGCATGGTCCTTCTTTCACTATGACAGTTTTCTGTGAGAAATTGTGGAGAGGTTGATGAACAAAGTTTTATATCTCAGGCTGTAGTTAGTTGCAAAAATGGCCACAAATTCTTCCCTTCCCTGTGTCCACACTCTTGTAATATGGGTGGATCTTGTCTGGCCATGTGACTTGATTGCGTCAATGGGACAATAGCAATTGTGACATGAGACTTCAAAAGTGCCTGCATGGTGAGGCTTGCTGTTCCAGGACCTTTCTGTTATATGAACAAGCCTGGGGTAGCCTGCTAGAGGATGAGAGACCATGAGGGGGTGAACCAGGGTGCAGCTGGCTATGATGAAGCAAGCACAATAATCGGCTGAGGCTGGCATAGATCAGAAAAACTGATCTGCTGAATCTAATTCAAATTACTGTCATGAAGAATCATGAGCTGCATGGTTGTTGATCTACAGTTAGCTTTGTGTGAAGTGTTCAGGGTATAATAGGTTCTCAATAAATGAGTTTACTTCTTCCCCTTGTCCCTATAATTAGTTTCTCTTTTAACTTGATAAAGGTAGGGACATTCAGGCAAAGATACAGATTAAACCAGCTCAGGTAGACCTGTGGCTTTTTGTTCATGGCGCATATCATCTCCTTGGCCAGCACAAGTCATGATTTGACTTACTGGCTCTTTTCATCAGTAGCAGAGCATACTTTTCAAAAATGGCCATAATATTTCCACATGTTCTTCTAAAATCTTGCCACCCGCCCCCCATCAAGAGGTAGAGTCTATGGTGCTTTTCCCTTGAACATCAAATGGGTCTTTGTGACAGTCTCAATTAATAGACTACAATATTAGTTGTGACAAATATGAGACTTCCAAGACTAGGTCATAAGAGGCAATATAGCTTTTGCCTGTCTGTCTGTCTCTCTCTCTTTCTCTTTCACACACACACACACACACACACACACACTCTCCCTCTTTCTCTCTCTCTCTCTCTCACACACTGTTGGAGTCCCGAGACACCGTATAAGAAGTCTGGCTACCCTATGGCTGCCATATTGGAGAAACCACAAAGTTATGGAGATGCCCAAGGAGCCCCAGCTGTTCAGCCCCCAGCTGTTTGAGTCTTCCCAGCCCAGGCACTGGACATTTGACTGAATAGGCCTAAAGATGACCTCAGCCCCAGTCCCTCTCTAACTGAAAACTCATGAATAACCTGACCGCACCTCTTTTGGTACAACAGGCAAGTTTTCCACGACAGCATCTGGCATGGTCACCATGCAATGTGCTTTCTTACATATACAATCCACAGTTAAGAACTCAAGGCTGGTGCTGGCCAAGGGTACAGTGAGCATGAGGACCAGTGGTTAGGACAACATATAGTCAAAAGTCACAGAGACAGAAAATTAGGAAGGGAATGCTGGATTAGTAAAAGTCAGAAATATTATTTTTTTGATAATTTTAAATGAAATATTATTCTGTCCCTTTCAAATATTCACATGACTGAAAAAGACATGTAGTCTAGTGACTGGCATCCTAAAGACATTCAATGTTAAATAATAACAGCTAACTCTGAGCACCTGCTATATACCAGGGGCTGTTCTAAGCACTTCCCATGAATTAAAAAATTTAATCATCACAACACCCCCATATGAGAAGTACTATTATTACCTCCTGTTGAAAAACATGCCAAAGATCACACAAGTAATAAATGGCAAGGTTGGAATTTGAATCTGGCAGACTGGCTCCAGAGCCCATGGTTTTAAACAGCAAACTATACTGTTTCTCAGTAATTATGAAACAAACAAATGTTTCCCAATTAACTTAAGTAAATGGCTCATAACCAAATGTTGACATCGTGGGACACTGTAATGTGGATTCTGGTTAGAAATGCTCAAAATAATTTCCAAATAGAAACAATTTTAATCCTATTTACAAAATTGTGAATATAAGAATTATGAACCAAATACCCCATTCTTTATATAACCAGATGTTGGATTTGTGCTTTATCCACTTTTTTTGAGTATGAGGAAAACTTTATGCACCTATTAATAATTAACAATAAAAATGGCATAAAATATCAGTAAATTATATACTTAGTAAAAACTTCTTAATAAAAATTTCAGCATAAGCATATGAAGAGTAAAGCAATACCAACAATCTAAACTTATTAGACATATGGATTAAATAACAAACTGGTTTCAAGACAGCATATGTGCAGCAAGGAAGCTTTCACTCCAAAATAGTTCCAGAACCTGATCCCTCTCACGACCACCGCTGATACCTCCTTAATCTAAGACACCATCTTCTCTTGCCTGGATTTTGCAATAGCCTCCCAACCAGCTTCCTGCTTCCACTCTTGGTACCCTAGAACCCATCCTCTCCACGGCAGCCATAGTGACCTTTAAAATATGAAAATCAGATGATGTCACTTTTCTGTTTAAAACCCTCCAGTAGTTTCATGCTGCATTGCCCACCTCTCTGACTTTACCTCTGGTCAGTCTCCCTTTCTCACTGGGCTGCAGCCACACTGGCCTTTGGAAACACGTCTTAGAGGCTTTGACTTGCAATTTCCTCTGCTCTTGGGTCTTCACCTAACTGGCTCCTTCCCCTAATTTGGGTTTCAGCAAAAATATTACCTCTTTAGAAAGGTGTTCCTTGATTATATTTTCCAACTTTGTCACCCATAGTTCTCCATCACCTCATCTTGTTTGTTTCCTTTATTGTGCATGTTACGATTTGTATTAACTTGGTCTTTTATTTTGTTTTCTTCTTTACATTCTGTCTTCCCCCTATTAGTTAGTTTCCCCTTTATCTATTTTATTATGGAACAAAATACCCCCAAATAAGTGACATACATCATCACTTATTGAATTACCCACAATTTTGTAGGATGCCAATATGGCCTAGGTTCCACTGGGTCGTTCTACTGGGCCAGGCGTGGCTGATTTTGGCTGAATCTGCTCATGCATCTGCTGTCAGCCAATGGGTCAGCAGGACTGACTGGTTTATAATGGCCTTAATTGCGAAGGCTGGGGCACTGGGTCTTTTCTTCATGTGTTCTCTCACCCTCTGGCAGGTTAGCCCAGGCTTTTTCATATGGCAATGATAGCATTTCAAGAGTTTGAGAGTGGAAGTTTCAAGGCTTGTTGAGGCCTAAGGTAGGAATCGATACAGTGTCACTTCTGTTGCATTCCATTGGTCAAACAAGTCACAAGGTCAGCCTGGATTCAAGGGGTCCAGAAGTAGACTCCACCTCTTGATGAGAGGAGCTGCTTGGTGACCATTACCACATTTGACCACACCTCCACTGGAATGTATCTCCATGGGAGCGGAGCCTTGGCCCTGCTCCATGGACTGGTGTTTGGAAACTACTGCTCAAAAGCCCAGGACTGTGCTATATTCTGGTCAGTCCCATATTCAGTCCTCACTTTGGGTTAAGTTATTCAAGATGTGGCAATTCTGCCTTTCACATTAACCCACTCTGGAATGCAACCACCAACTGAGAAACTGTCGCTTTAGAGAAAAATTACCCAAGCTGGAATGGTGGGAGGGGAGGGGGTAATATGAGAAACCTCAAATTAAAGAGTGAGGCCGAAAATCTGTCAAGTTCTGTAAGATAAAAATCTTCTCGAAAGGGCACATCTGCCAAGATTGCATTTTCACAGGCAGTTTTGACTGGAAATGAGGTCAGCACAAAGCTAGTGTCCTCTCTCCTAGCCAGTCCTGGGGAGAGAGTGGAGGGATTCTGATGAGAACTAAATTGGGTCCCAAAAAGTCAGTGCTCTGTATCCTATCTTTAAGAAAATGAAAAAAACCTCATAAGTTGATGAGAGATGCTGGCCAGGGCAACCTCACTTCTGCTGTGGGCTTGGAACTAGGCTATGTGGAGTTTTCCCTTCCTCTCACTTGAAATGTTTCAAAGTAGACTCCATTGAAATGTATCCTGTTTCAGAGGTAAGTCATTAAATTAGTCAGCCCATCAGTAAGTATTTAAAGATGATCTAGTGTATTTGCAGCGCTGTGCTGAATACCTTGGGAACACGAAAGAACTGGAAGGTTCTGCCTTCAGAGAACTTACTAGGGACACACAGGCCCTGAAGGCACTGACAGTGGGCCGGTCTGCTGGCAGCACTCCCTGCAGCTAGGGCAATGAGGATTTCCATGAGGGAGGATTTGGGGGCACAGACACATGTCTATCACAACTATAGTTTATGAGCAATTCAAATGTGCAAGCGTTCTGCTAAATGTTTTATGCTATCATGAGATTGAATCATTACAACTCTATTTATTTATTTTTTTAATTTATCTTTATTGTTGAAAGTATTACAGGTGTCCCATTTTCCCCCCAATTGACCCCCTCCACCTCGCTCCCACCCCTCCCCAGGCCTTCACCCCGTTATTGACTGTGTCCATGGGTTATGCATATATGCATATAACTTCTTTGGTTAATCTCTTCCCACCCTCCACCCCCTTTCCCTCTTCCCTCTGAAATATGATCCTCTGTTGCAAGCGTCAATGTCTCTGGATCTATTTAGTTGTTCGTCAGATTCTTTTGTTCATTAGCTTCTTCTTTAAAAAGACCCTCAACTTTTCCTGTAGTGCTGGTCTGGTGGTGATAAACTCCTTTAGCTTTTTCTTATCTGTGAAGCTCTTTATCTCACCTTCAGTTCTAAATGATAGCTTTGCTGAGTAGAGCAATCTTGGTTGTAGTTCCATGTTTTTCATCACTTTGAATATTTCTTGCCACTCCCTTCTGGCCTGCAAGGTTTCTGTTGAGAAATCAGCTGACAGTCGGATGGGTGCTCCCTTGTAGGTAACTAACTGCTTTTCTCTTGCTGCTTTTAAGATTCTTTGTCTTTCACCTTTGGCATTTTAATGATGATGTGTCTTGCTGTGGGCCTCTTTGGGTTCCTCTTGTTTGGGACCCTCTGTGCTTCCTGGACATGTAAGTCTATTTCTTTCCCCAGGTAGGGGAAGTTTTCTGTCATTACTTTTTCAAATAGGTTTTCAATTTCTTGGTCTCTTTGTTCTCCTTCTTTCAGCCCAATAATATGAATGTTTGTTGGGCCTCTTGACGTTGTCCCAGAGGCTCCTTATACTATCTTCATATTTCTGGATTCTTTTTTCTTTTTGCTCTTCTGGTTGGGTGTTTTTTCTTTCTTCATGTTCCAAATTGCTGATTTGATTCTCAGCGTCCTCTACTCTACTGTTGATTTCCTATAAATTATTCTTCATTTCAGTTTGTGTAGCCTTCATTTCAAATTGGTACTTTATTATGTCATTGATTTTCTCAGTTGTTTTTGTAATACTCTTACTAATATGCTTGAGCATCCTTATAAACAAAATTCTGAACTCTGTATCTGTTAGCTTGCTTAGTTCTATTTCATTTAGTTCCTCTTCTAAAGATTTCTTCTGTTCTTTCCTTTATGACATGTTTCTTTGCCTCCCCATTTTGGCTGCTTCCAGGTGTTTGTTTCTATGTATTAGGTAGAGCTGCTATGTCTCCTGGAATTTGTAGAGTGGCTTTGTGTAGTAGGTGACCTGTAGAATCCAGTCGCTCAGCCTTCCCTGTCACCTGAGCTGGGCCTTCTAGGTGCTCCCCTGTGTGGGCTGTGTGCACTGTCCTGTTATAGTTGAGCCTTGGTTGCTGTTGGTGTTTCTGGGAGGAATTGACCCCCAGGTCAGTCAGCTGTGAGGACCCGCTGCAGCTACAGCCAAAGAGCTGCTGTGCTGGAAACACCCCTACGGAGCAGGATTTACTTCAGTGGAACTTTGGTGTTCACCAAGTGGGCCCCATGAGTGTCACTCATGGATGTGGTAGGGTTGTAATCCAGGGTGGTCAAGTCTGACCACCAGGTACACTGTCTCTGGGGCCTCCCAGGAGGTGCAAAGTCAGCCTCTGTCTGTATCTTGCCCAGGGCCCCCCAGCATGAGCTATACAGCAAACCGTAGTTGGCTGCTACTTGTGCTGGGCTTGGAGGTGCCCAGGAGAGGCCCAGCTATGAGCCTATGCAGCTGCCGCTAGTGCCAGGCCTGGGGCCGCTTATCAAGCCGCATGGGGCATGCTGCTGCTTGTTTGAGAGATTTTAGGAAAGTCCTAAGCATGAGGCTCGAGAGGCCACTTGCACAGAAAAGCCCCTGGAAATGGCCTGGATGAGCTGCAGGTGGGAGGGGCGGGGCCTCCGGGAATCACGGGGCGGGGCCAAAGGTGTGGGTCAGGTGCTGGAGATTCAAACATGGCGCCTGCCTGCGGGCTGTGCGGGGAGGACTCGCCACAGGAGCCATGGCCTCCGCCAGCCCTTCTGCCTGGGAGGAAGCCGCCCTCTACCTGTCGCCCGGATCTCAGGCAGGTTAGTTCCTCCCCGAGTGTCCTGGGTCCTCTCAGGCTGCTGCCCGGCGCTGGGCTCAGAGGGAGCGTCCGAGTGAGTCCGCGCCAGGCCCTTAAGAGGAGCTGCTGGGGCTCCCGCGGCCTCCGTGACCCTCAGGGACAGTCCCCGCTGGTTTCACAGCCCAGAGTTGTGGGGATGTCTCTTCCCGGCCTGGAGCCCTGGGCTGGGGCCTGCTGTGGGGCTGGGACCCCTGCTCCTCCGGGAAACCCCCGCCGCTGAGATTCCCTCCCGGGTTTCCCCGCGGCACCGGGTGTGGGCCCGCGGCCGAGTCTCCATGATCCATCCCCCGATCTACCCGCGATTGCGCCCCTCCTACTCGTCTCAATGCTTCTTCAGTTCCCTGGTTGTTAGGACTTCTGTTCAGCTATATTTCAGGTGGTTCTGAGTGATTGTGGTCTGTATTTTAGTTGTAATTTTGATGTTGTGGGAGGCGGTGGGTGCAGCTGTTACCTATGCTCCCATCTTATTAGGGGAACTACAACCCTCTTAGATGTGAGTACTGTAAGCATCACTATTTTATCAGTGGAAACTGAGGGCCAAAGTTACAGGAGTAATCCAAGTTACAGGACTAATATCAACTATTAGGCCAAGATTCCAACCCATGTTTTTCTAACTCTAAGCTAGAACGTTGTCCTGGCTTCCCAGTCTAAGATTATCAATAGTAAACATAAATGGTAGCATCTGTTCTTCCATGTCAGACTTTACATTAATTATTTTACTTAATCCCCACCAGAACCCTAGGAGATAGTTACAGTTATTATGCTTATTTCACAGATATGGAAACTGAGGCACAGGGAGATTAAGTTCTTGCTCAAGGTTACAAAGCAGGTCAGAATAGTGTTTCTCATTATTTTATGAACTGATGGTGAATGTCCTTCTTTTTCTGGGTGCTGATCTGATTTAGTGGTAGGAGAGCTGCCATCCACCCATAGTACCTTCAAGACACATTCAATTGGGAATATTGGCTCTTTCCAAAACACCTTCCCACTGACCCTGAACCCATTCAGAGTGAGGCTGTCATGCATTCAATTTCTTTTGCTGCCCTAAATTTCCTCCCTGCTGAAATCCTTATAAGTTTTCCCTTTTGCTCCTTCATTATTGGAGGGTGGTTCTGTGGAAATCCCTTCCTTCCCTCTTTGCCTGTCATGATCTCTCCTCCTAAGCAGGCTACAGGGCCCAGGGTGCACAGCCAAGGAGGGGGGAGGAGGCTTTGGAAACAAGGCCACCGAAGGGACCCTCCTTAGAAGCTCCTGAGAAAAGATCCTGAACAGCTGACACAGAGGAATGTGCCCTGGATCCAGCAGCCTCCTGTTGGCTTGAATTCAGGCAAATGAAAGCTGGCTTCAGAAGAAGGAGGCCAAAGAAACCCAGCCTTTCCCATTTTTTGGACATAACACCCAGTTTCTATCTTAGAATATTCCAGCTGGAGAGGCTCCAGAAATGACTGCAACTCTCCCTCTCATTCTGCATAGGATAGGACTGAAACTCAGAGGTCATGACTAGTACAAGGTCGTATAGCCCTTTAGTGACACAGCCAGGCCTAGAATACTCATACCCAAGTTGTTGTTCTTTATAACCACCTTACAGTAGGGTTTCCAGACTTCAGTCTTTTGAAGACCATCTTTACAATTTTTGCGATATCTGCATACCAACTGTGCTGTTAATTGCTTCAGATTTTCTTTAAATTGACTAATGTTTTAAACAAATCAAACGTATTGAAAAGGGAAGTTTCAAATTACTAGTTTGTTCTGGTTTTGCATTTTACTAATAAATACATCCAATGTAAAATTAAATCATTTTGTACCCTACTGGCAGTATGCCTTCCACCTTTTTGGAAATAGGACTTTAGAGGCAACCAGGAGGAGCTCTGAGTTCGAGTTTCTCTTCTGTTAGTTACTGGCTGCAATGTCATGGGCAAGTCACTCCATCTTTCTGAGTCTCAGTTTTCTCATCTTTGAAATGAAAGTGAATACTCAATTCTACCTCTGCATTCTTTATAGAGAGGTTATGAGAATCAAACATGGGAATGTGCTTGAAAGAGCTTTATTCATCCAAAGAAGGTAAACCAGTGGAAGGTTTCATTATTACTCTACTTAGGAGATTTATTATTTTCCCATTTACAGTAGAAATATTTCTTCAGTTGCTTATCTTCAAAGAGATGGAGGTTTCCTAGTACAGATTCCACTTTTTTCCTGAAAGAGTGTCTCTGAGCAAATCCCTATTGTCATATGCTTATGTGTCCTATATGGTCTCTACTCCTCCTTAGTACTCAAAGAAATCCCCAGGGCAGGTGATAAATGGTTTATTTTCACATGGCTTGGTGAAAAAATTTTCCTAAACAGAGTTTAAGTCTCCAAAGTCAGAGAGGAAAATCTACTAGGAACTGCTCAGCTGTGGACAGGGAAGGGAAAATTCTGGACTATAGCTAAGAAATTTGATCTGAATTTCTGGTTGTAAAGTGAAAGGAAGGGCTCTGCTCAGTGCCTCAGGGTGAAAGAGATAGTGAATAGATGGCTTTGACAGTTTGCAGTCTTTGCTGGAACCAAGAACCAGGAGTAAATTTCACCATAGATAACCAATTTTCTTTTTTGTGTTTTCTTACCCAGTCTCTGAATGTAAAAATCTCAAGGAAAGGGCTTGTTTGGATTTTTGAATTTTAAATTTGTTGAAGACAGGGTGTGTGTGTGTGTGTGTGTGTGTGTGTGTGTGTGTGTGTACCATTTATAGCACATATGTGCCAGGCAATAGAGTTTTACAAATATTAACTAATTTAATCCTCTCAACAACCTATGAAGCAGGTACTATTTAGTAGCTTCATTTTATAGATGAGGAAACTTAGGCACAGAGAAGTTAAATGATTTGCCCAAGGTCATGCAGTTAATATTGGATAGACTTGGGATTTTAACTCCTGCTCTTAACTAGTATACTGTGTTTTGAAATATAAACATATTGAACGTCTAATTTCCACAGTCTTTTAAGGCCTAATTTCAAAGGTTCCTGCTGCCTAGGCACTCCCCTGAGCTCATACAAGATAAACCTTCCTTAACTCCAATTGCATTTTCTCTGTACCTCTCTAAAGGCATATCAGAATGATTTTTATACCTTATCTTTGTGTGTATGTGTGTGTACCTTGATAGTCATTAGTGCTCTTCATCGAGTATTTCTAGCATTCCACTTCCAGGCATATGGTAGAATTGCATTTCCTAGTTCCCTTTTGGTGATGTGGGATCATGTGACTTTTTCTGGTCAAGGATTTGTGAGCAGAATGTATGTGAGTCACTTCTGGGCTGACCAATGAATCTTCTACGAAAAATTCTCTGGAAGTCTTCTTGGATTCCTGAGAGGCCATGAAGGACAGAGTCCTTCTGTCAACCCCAAATGGGCATATACCGTGAGCAAAATTTTACAACAAACTTTTATACATTGTTAGTGGAAAAGCAAAATGGTACAAGAACTTTGGAAAATAGTTTGTTAGTGTCTTATAAAGTTAAACCTACACTGATCAGTAATCCCTTTTATAAGTATTTGCCCAAGAATACATGTGTTCACATAAAACATTTGAAAACATATGTTCACACAAAAAAACCTGTACATGAATGTTTGTAGGGGCTTTATTCATAATTGCCAAAATCTGGGAATAACTCAAATGTCCTTAAACTGGTGAATGGTTAAACAAATTGTGCTACATTCATACATTCCTCAGCAGTAAAATAGAAGGAACTATGGATACATACAACATGAATGATTCTCAAAGGTCTTATGCTAAGTGAAAGAAGGTAGACCCAAAAGGCTACATACTGTATGATTCCATTTACATGACATTGTGGCACAAGTAAAAGTCTAAGGACTTATAAGTATGGAGAACAGGTCAGTGGCCGCCAGGGTTGGGTGGGACAATGGGTTAATTTCAAGGGGATATCTTGAGGGAATTTTTTAGTATGATAGAACTGTTCTGTGTCTTGATAGTAGTGGTGCTTACACAACCACATGCATTTGCTCAAACTTATAGAACTATGTACCACAAGAGTGAATTTTACTGTGTAAAAATGAGAAATAGATAAATAAAAACAATAAATACATATGTTATGTGAGTTTAGTACACCTTGACAATTTCCCTTAAATCTCTATTTCTCATTTTAGATATTGAAATCTCTCTGGAATCTACCTGTTAAAAGTAGATGTGTGTGTGTGTGTGTGTGTGTGTGTTTCTGTTTGCCTCCCAAATTCAAGTTTCCAAGGGAGCGGAAATCATCCATGCTTAAATAATTCCTCCATCTCCGCCTCAGCATGAGTCAGTCACCCTTTTGTTAACAGGAGACAGGAAAAGTCTCTGGAGGCATTTTAGCATGAAGTGCTTATCCTGCCTCAAACTGCAGTGCCAATCTCTCATCTGGCTTCCCACTAATTATGCCTACTATTGTATCAATTTGGCTTTCCCAAATAGTCCATTGGGTGGAGCAGTCAACTGGCTCTGTCACAGGTCCTGGTGTCAGCAGATACACAGATGAGGAGGAGGGGGATAGGAGAGAAGGATGGCCTGGTTTGGTGTCTCTTGAAGTTAATGGGGGAGCAACTCTCCCTTGTATTTTTTTACTTTAAAAAATTTTGGATAACATTTATATAGTAAAGGGAATAAAGTATACAAATCTTAAGTGTTTTCCTTGATGAATTTTTACCTACTCGACTAACCACCATCTAGATTAAGATATTGCACCATTTTCCTGCACCCTAGATTGTTCCTCACTCCCCTTTTCAGTCGGTAACCATCTCCCTTTCCCTTCCAGAGGTAACCACTATTCTGAATTCTGAATTCTGAATTCTGTCACCATGGATGAATTTTGCCTGTTCTCAAACTTCACATAAATGGCATCACATGGTACATACTCTTGAGTTCAGCTTCTGTAAGATTTATCCATGTGTATTGCATAAATATTCAACAATTATTTATCCATTGTCCCATTGATGAACATTTGGGTTTTTACATTTTTGGATTAAAAAAATAGGAATAATTTATTAAATTAAAAAGATTTTTATTGAATTTTAGATAGAGAGGAAGGGAGAAGGAGAGAGAAACATTGATGCAAGAGCAAAACATTGGTCACCTGCCTCCTGCAAGTCCCCTACTGAGGATTGAGCCCACAAACCTGGGCATGTGCCTTGACCGGGAATTGAATTGGCAAACTTTTGGTGCACAGGATGATGCCTAACCAACTGAGGCACACCAGCAAGGGTGGGTTTTTACAGTTTGGGGCTATTATGAATAAATCTGTTATGAACATTTTTATACATGTCTTTCATTGGACATATGCATTCATTTCTCTTGAGTTTATGCCTATGGATAGCTGGGCTAGATTTAGTAGACATTGCCAAACAGTTTTCCAAAGCAATTGTATTATTTTGTGTTCCTATCAGCAGTGTATGAGAGGTCCTGTTGCTCTGTACCTTGACAGCACTTGGTATTGTCAGTGTTATTAATTTTAGCCATTGTGGTGGTATCTCAATGTGGTCTTAATTTTTCCCTTGAAATGTACATATGCCCCCTTGCTGTTGCCACAATTTCAGAATTTCTGATTGGTTTCAGGGGTGTGAAGTGGGAGTGGCAATTGTAAGTGATGGGCTGGTGGGAGAAGCACTTCTATTAGGAGAGAGAGCTTAGGAATTGCCCCAGCATTGACGTCCAGAAGATGATAGCATGTATGTGCCTATTTTCCTGAAGGCCCTCCCCTCTGAGTGCTGGCTCATTATTGACAGGCATGCTCATTCTTCCAGGAGACTGTGCTTGAGTTATTAAGGCAGAATGTGTCCCTCCCCTGGGCAGATGAACTGCTCTGAAGCTTTTTCTGGAATTATATAAGCTGGTATGGTATTTCTAGTCAACTGTTTTCAGAATGACAATGTGTCAGTTTAACTACCACGCCCCTGATGAGTTTGTCAATTGAAAGAGAAAGTAGGAAAAGAACACAGGAAACAATGGAATGTTTTTCAAGATGTGGGAAACCAAATCTCACCTTCACCTTTTGATTTGGCTTGTTGATGATACTCTAAGCACAGGCACCTCTAAAACAGAAGTCCATCAAGCAGGTGAGCTACCAGGTATTTCTCTGCCCAGTTCCTCAGGCCTATCCTGATTTATGGTGGGGAAATAATGGAGAAATCTGGGGACACATAAACAGCCCTAAGTGCTCTCACTCTGAGATCATTTTGGCCAGCCCCAGCCCCAGCCCCAATGCCCATGCTAGCCCAAGGGAAAGCCTATCAAATCAACTAGCAAATAACTCTCATGGGCTTGGGAACTGGGATTTGAGTATGAATTCTGACTGTGCTACTTACCAATTGTGTGACCTTGGCATGTTAATTGGCATTACAGAGCCTCAAACTCTTCATTTATAAATCACAGGCACTAATATTTATCTCACATGGATTGTTAGGGGTAAAGATTAGTTGAGACAACAGATAAAAAAGTGGTATATATGCTGCTCGATAAATATTACTTATTTAGTAGTCCCAAACTCGACACAGCTCAAATGTTCTCCAATCGTTGATGGTCAGATAAACCATGTTATGTACATCCCATGGAAAACTCCTAGAAACAGAAAGAAAGAAATTACTGATACACACAAAACTTAGATTAATCTATAGAGTATTATGCCAACTCAAAACAATTCTAAAGGCTACATAATATATAATTCCATTTATATAACATTTTTGAAATGACAAAATTTTAGAAATGGAGAACAGATTAGTGGTTGCCAGGGGTGAAGGGGTGAAAGGGAAGTGGGTATGGTTATAAGAGAGCACTATGGAGTTTCTAATAATGAAACTATTCAGTATCTTGACTATGGTAGTGGATACACAGACCTACACATGTGATAAAAAGCATAGCTCTAAACACACACATACAAGTACTAGTAAAATGGGAAAACCCAATTAAGATCTGTAAATTGTTATCAATGTTAGTATCCTGGTTGTGGTATTGTATTACAGTATTGTAAAATGTTACCGATGGGGGGAAACGGGATAAAGAGTTCACAAGAACTCTCTGTATTGTATTTTACAGCTTAATGTAAATCTATAATTATCTCAATGAAAATTTCAATTAAAGATACTACTGATGTCTAAGTACTACACAGGCCATGGATTATAAAGAGTACTATTTAATAATAAGCTCAATTTAATAACTTAAGAAAAAAAAAAGAAACATACTGCCTCATTAAATCTATTTATAGATTACAAGATAAATCCTGACTTGAGAAATATTAAAATGTGTGTGGTGTGAGGGAGAAATTATAACTTAAATCAAGGAAATACTATAGTTTCTAGAAGCTTCTCTACCTTCCCCCCAGCTTCCATCTTCTTTTTCTCTTCCTCCTTCCTGTTCTCTCTTCAGATACCCAAGTCTCTTATTAAGCCTAATTCACAAAAGGAAGGAAAAACCTCTGGCAAAACTAAGTCACACTAAGGAAGGTGTTGCTAACTTGATTGATTCACTTTTTATTTGTTGTTTCTCTCTCATCTCTGCCCACCCCTGATCCCTAATTCTTCTTTGAGCCCTAGTATAGTGACTTGTATGTACTGCTCATTAAATATTTGGTAAAGCTAATGAAAGGATTTTGAAAGAGGATTGCTGATTAGGATAATTCCTAAGTTAGAAGAATAATTGTCTAATGGTGAAATGTTCAGCACCTTGGCACCTGGTTGAGGAAGGTAGTGAAGGATGTGGACCTTTTCTGGCCCTGTTCAAAAAGCCTAAGAGAACCTCCTGACTACTCTAGTCTTATCCACATACAAAGCTCATCTTTCCCCTAACATGTGTTTCAAGTTTTAAAAAATTTAGCCTAAAATTGTAAGAGCATGTACATACTGGAAAGTTAAATTATCTTAAGACAAATGTGACTTCTGGTGAGTGTTCTAGATCTATCAGATGATGACGATTGATGATGAGAATTTTGTCTCCTAAATTCATGATCTTGCTTCTTCTATCCTGGGAAAACACTTTTAAATTAGTGTACATGGTGTATTTGAGGTAATATTTAAAGATTCCTCCCTCTGGCTTCAAAATTTCCCTCTGGAGAACAATAATTAACTTGAATTCAGATTTATGCAAAATGCAATAAAAATAACTCAATATTTTAATTATTGGCAGACCGATTTTCATTTTCTTAGGGTGGATATAATTAAAAATGGAAGCCAATACTTCACAACTTCCCGTGACTTTATTCTTCAACTTAATTTAGATATTAGGATAATGTTTTAAATATTATCCAAATGTGTTTTTCCCCTTCAGTAAGTTTTATTTATTTATTTATTTATTTATTTATTTATTTATTTATTTATTTATTTTTAAAACACACACAACAGAATCACTTGCTGTTTTTCTGTTATTAAGATTATGCCATAAGATGGAGGCTGTTCTGGCAGGAGGTAGATAGCATGGGACAAATGAATCATTGCTTAGCTTTAAATTAACTAGATTTTTAAAAAGCCCTGACTAGGACAATAATCTTGAAAGCCAGACTAACAAGGGAAAGAAAAGGGTTTTCTCATGATTCCCAAAGTTGGGCTCTTACAAAATAGAAACCAAAGCTTAGATGGTTGGTCATGGAAAAGCCATAGAGTGGAAGTATGCGGACACAGCGCAGGTAAGGGAAGCTGCCCTGCACTGGAGAGGGAACACCCTTTCAGTTCTGGGAGGTGAAACTGGTCAGAGAAAGGAAGAAGCAAATGTCCCCATATCTTCCCATCTTCATGTGCTCCAAATAGGGCATGGAAGCAAAGGTAAGGGATGGTGGAAGCATCCACGTGGGCTTAGGAAAATCTGAAAGCATCAGGGTAAGTGACCATCTCACCAGGCATGTCCTGAATTGGTACAAGCATCTCACAGAAACCTGCCATATCATTGTGTTCATCCTCCTTGATGAGAGAGAAGGGAAGCATCGGCAGCTGCAGTTGTGCATACTCCAGAAGGCAGGAGAGAGTTCCTGGCTCCTGACTTGGACATGGAAGCATTGAGAGGGCAGATGTACTCCAGAAGGCCTGAGGGGACTTTGCAGAATTTGGGAACCTTGGAGGCAATGGCAAGGACCATGATTGGCAGCAGGGGGTGCCAGCACAATACCCCCCCAAAACAACCACACGTCAGTGGAGACCGGGGCAGGGTGCCAAGTGATCAGGTGGGCCAACCCACCTCTAGAAGACAGCAAGGGGATGAAGCCATCTTCTGGCAATCATAAAAATGCACCTAGTCTTTTTCCTATATTGGGAAAAAGAGGAGCAAGAATCCTTGAAAAACTAAGTAACTACCTGAAAGAAGCAATTAAAGCAAGAAGAAACTGAGATGTCTATAATTAGCACCATCAATGGAGATAGGAGCTCAAAAGCAAGAAACAAGTTATATTTCTGTATGCCCTAGTTTGTAAGTTTTAAATGTTGACAGTAGTACACTTTTAAAAAACTGTACTTTATTCAAAGAATAGGCAAATGAGTTGTGGCAAATGCATGGAAGTGAAGAAGAGGAGTTCCATTTCAAAGGGGTGCTCCTCAATTTCCTGCTTAGCTGGCTGATTAGTGCTGCTGATCTTCCTAAGACAGGAAATGAGAAGAAAGAATGCAGACTGACAGAAGGAGAAGGTGTGGCAGCCAGTCTGGGATTATGGTTAGAGATGGTTAATGAGTTGGAGATGCTGAGGAGGCAGGGGCCTTCTTTCACTCTGCCTTCCTGATTGACCATCCACTGTTTCTGGCGTCTGAGCTTGGCTCAAGAATGTTGACACACTGAGCCTATTGCCCCTACAAATCTGTGCTTCACATTCCTCAGGTAGGCACCACTCCACTAAAAGTTTTCATTTCTTTCTAAAAGACAGTCTCAGTCCCCCACAGCTCTATTTAAGAAGGCTTTCCCGCTCTGCAGCCTGGTTGCTGTGGTCTATGGCTCCATAACAAGTTACCCCAGAACTCAGTGACACGAAACAACCACTTATGCTCATGGATTCTGTGGGTCAGGAATGGTTTATCTCTGTTACGCAGCGAGACCTCAGAGGCTGATGGTGACTTGATAGCTGGGAGCTAGAATCATCTGCAGGCTCATTTGCTAACATGTCTAGACCTTAGCTGAGTTTGTCAGACAGAACACTTACACATGACCTCTCTGTGTAGTTTGGGCTTCCTCACAATATGGTGGCTCAGTTTTAAGAATAAGCATACCAGGAGAGAGAGGGCAGGGTGCAAGCTATATTGCCTTTTCTAGTCTAGTCTTGAAAGTCACACACCACTTCTGCTGCATTCTACTTGTTGAGGCAATTACAAAGACCCACCCAGGTTCAACAGGAGTGAAAATAGACTCCACCTCTTGAATGGGGGAGTGGCAAGGTTCTGGAAAAGCATGTGAAACTGGAAATACTGTTAAAACCACTTTTGGAAAATACTCAGTACAAGACTAGAAGCTATTAGATACCCTTCAACCTATTTCCTCTCTACCCTTGCTTATTACTGGGGTCTTATTCCACATTCTTCCCCTTTCCATCCTCTTTCAAAAAGAGTGTTCCTTTGTCTCTCCAAGGCCCACTCCCTTGTAGTACATCCCCTTGATGCACCACTCCCTGTTTTAACCTGCCCCGGTTCCTTTCCTGAAATAAAACCCACTTGCATATGCTTGTGTCACCTGGCCCTCTTTACATCCCCTGTGAGAATTGGGACTTGGGAAGCTGATACATAAAATGCTGATAATCTGGCAATAATAACCTATTATTATTGCTGTGAGTAAGAAACTGTCCTTCATGACTGTTCTAGGAGTCTTGTGTCTTCTACAAGCATCCACAAAACTGGCAGGCTAGCTTGTTTGCAAGCAGAGTAAAATCTTTGACCCTTTGCAGTTCTTGTTGCCCACTTGGTTCCAGGTGCTTTCACATACAATATAGCTAATCTTTTTATTTTTTTATCCTCACCTGAGGATATTTTTTCCGTTGCTTTTCAGAGAGAGTGGAAGGGAGAGAGAGAGAGAGAAAAACACATCAATGTGAGAGAGACACAGAGATTGGTTGCCTCCTGCATGAGCCCCGACCAGGGCTGGGGATCAAGCCTGCAACCGAGGTACGTGCCCTTGGGTGGAATCTAATCCGGGACCCTTCAGTCAGCAGACTGATGCTCTAACCACTGAGCCAAACCAGCTAAGACCAATATAGCTAATCTTCACAGTACCCCTGCAATGTAGGTATGAATAGCCCCATTTTCTAGATGAGGGAACAGATTCTAAGAGGTTTAGAAAATTGTTCAAGTAAGTGGCAGGGTTTGGATTTGAACTCAGGATACTCTGTTTTCAAAGCTGTGTTTTTCCACAGTTCTGTAATCCTGTGGCCATAGCCTCCCTTTGTTTCAAGGAAAGAATGAGACCTGGTTAGTTAACTACTGTCCAGTGTCCCAGAGATTGTTCACCTACTGTAGAGGACAAAGCCATTCCAAGAATAGCCTTCTACTTGACTTGTGAAGTCTTTGGAAATTCAGAGTTATTTGAAACAAAACTCTGACTCCTTACTATATTTCATTTCTTTGTGGCTTTTTACATATATTTTCTCTGTTATTGCAAAGTTCCACATGGAATTTGAGAATCTGGCAGTTGGTAATTTTTCTCAAGGAAAAGAAACATTAAGACATTTGTTCTTGGAAAAATAAATACGTGTATGTGACATGTATACCCACACATATATACAATAGAGCAATCTATTCAGGATTTATTTTTATATAGAGGGCTGCTGTTATGCAAATACACACAGACCGACTCCGTGTTTTAAGGACATTTTCTATATGAAGAACCAGGGATAGCAGGAAGGAGAAGGGGACAGAAAGAAACAGGATTATATAGGCACACAGAAAAAATTTACCTTCTTTGAGCTCTTTTATATGTCTTTAGAATAAATGTTGCCTATCGATTTGAAAGCTTATTCAATATTTTAACCCCACCTTTAGAAGCAGAGCTCCAAATGCTAATGAATGTCTATTGTGGTTTCTTGAGGTCCACATTACCGTAATTCCATGATAGCAGCAGAGCCCCTTTGTTGAAGAAACTGAGTAAAAATAGCAACAACATCTGAAGTTTTCTAGACCCCAAATCCAGTTTTAAAACCCTCCTAGAATGATTTTCCTCCTGTTATTGTTGATGACAGGTGAGGTGAACTGGGATGGTATATCTTACTGTCTGCTACTCCACACTCTGGAGTGTAAGCAGCTTTCAAGGCCCAGGTGTCAGGAAAAGAAAAGGAAGATCAGGCACCCAATTGTAGTGGTGGTAACATGACTATGCATTTGTCTAAACTCATGAAATACACCAAAAAAAGAGTGAATTTTCGTCCATGTAAATTTTAAAAAGTAAATAAAAAGAAAAATAAGTAAGTAAATAAATAAGTAAATAATAAATAACAAAAGGAAGATCAGGGGCTGATTGGCCTCAGACCTCAGCCTTGAACGAACGCAAAAACAACTGCTGAAGTCTGATTTCACCATGTTCACCAGAGCCCCCAGGTTTAATTAGCATAACTGTGGCTGTGAGAGCACATGGCAAAGATTACGGTTTCCATGACCTCACTGATTCTGGAAAACACTGATATTTCAGAAAATGTATGCATTCTTTTCTTCTGGGATTAAGAGCAAATCTAATAACACATACAGGACGTCTCCTCTGAGCTTTCTCTTACCATGCTCCCATTACCCCAACTACAGATCCTCTTATTGCCTTTCCCACAACAAATTTCAAGAATCCATTTTAAATGGATTCATGGTTAAGAGGTACAGACATGAACCACTTATCAACACTACCCAATAGATGTGGTCCACTGTCTCTTGCATCCCCCTTTTAGGAAGTGACTATAATGTCATCCACATTTTTGGAAATGACTTGCATACCCTTTCCTCAACAACCCCAGTTGGACAAGTAGGTAATTTCCTCCCATATAATTGTCTCTTGGTGAGCTGCTGTAGTGGGAAGCAGCAAATGGAGCCCCCCCCCCCCCTTTTTTTTTTTTTTTTTTTTTTTAGCAGACTCTGTTGGCTCCCTGTCCAGATCCCTTGAACTCTACTGTTTCAGAATGCTCCTGCCGACTTCCAAATGGCAGCATCTACATCTCTGTGCCTGATGGCCTTTTTTGGACAGTGGGGGCCACTATGCTCCTATATGTGGCATGCTTGAAGTGCCAAGGAATTAGCATCCCTGAAGGCAGCCTTCAACCAATGACTCTTAGCTGTTGGGGTATAAAATACCTAAGCTCCCTTTCCCCTCATGTGAGATAAATTTGAGACCTGTGCTTTATGTTCCCCAAACCTCCTAAATAAACTACTTGTACTAAATTCTTTGGGGGACCCAAACTAAGATACCCTTCAAACATTATATAAGATCATTACAGAAGCTCCTATTAACCCAATAGCTGAAAGTGCAAGGAAGCATGGGTTAATGATTCTAATACCCTTTAGAAGCTCTGACAGAGTTGGGAGCTTTGGCAAAGAAGTTTCATATAAGCAAATGAATGAATTTTAACTTTCTGTTGGTCAGTTATCCTCAAAACAAGTTAAGCAGCCCTCATTGAGTTTGGTAGTTTTCAAGTGCTTGCTCACCAGTCTCCTTTACCCACTTTCATCTCTCCCAGTGGATAAAATCATGATTATTTCTGTAATGAGAATAGTCTACTGCCTTTATATAAAGGGATTTAGGTTTCAATCCCTACGCTCCCAATTGTGGTGTAATTGGGCATGTTTTAAAATTCTTTTGAACTTTATTTCACTTATCCCTAAATTCAGGGCAAAAATACCTGTTAGGTAATTCATTCAACAAATATTTTTTTTTGCCCCTAGTATATACTGGTTTTGTGCTAGCTCCCTGAGGATACAGTAATGAATAGTTATAGTTTCTTCTTTCATGACACTCAGCATAGATATTGTGGGTTCTGGAATCAGATGGCTTGCCTTCAAAGTCTACTTCCAGTTAGCTCTGTGACCTCATTAAACCTGTTTTTCGTTGTAAAGTGGGACCAATTTCCTCACAGAGTTATGAAAATTAATATCTATGATCAAGATAAAGTACATAGTACATTGTTCCCAGTATGTAGAAAATGTTGTTAGTGGGTAAGGTGTAAGAAGATTGCAATAATGAATATTTATTAAGTGTTTACTACATGCCAGTCACTGCTTAAATATTTTAAATGCATAAACTCGTTTAGGTCATCCAAGAGGTGACACTATTTCTTTGCTGTTTTCATCATCCCCATTTTATAAACAAAGAAGTGCAGGAAGGCGAGGTAGCTTGTCAAAGGTCACACACATAGCTAACATATAGAACTAGGATTTGAACCTAGCTAGTCTGGATGCAGAACCCATACTCTTAACTTTCAAATTCACTTCTCAAGGTGTGACTCCTTGGAGGAGCTTGTTAGAAATGTAGAATTTTGGGCCCACTCCAGACCTACTGAATCAGAATCTTCAGTTTAACAAGATGCCTAGATGGCTCATATGCACATTACAGTTGGAGGACTGCTCTATCCCGTGCCAATTGGGGTTTGATGAGTTAAAGGCTTTGGTGGAGCTATGTCTAAGATGCTATTAGAGCAAAAGTCCAGGAAGGCCTGAACTGAATGAAGATAATTAAGTCAAGTATAATGTACCTTATCTGAAAGTCATTGGTATACAGCTGCTTAATACACACACACACACACCCTACACAGAATATGCCATCATTGTAAATGTGAACCCATAGCAGTGATTTGTGAAGGCCTAGCTTCCTCCCCTACCACAGCTGCCCCCACAGGTACCATTAGCCCTAACTTATTCGGCATTTGTCATTGGCCATTAGGCGTTATTGCTGACAGCCATGTTCTCTCTCACCTAGACATCAGGAAGGAATTTGTATAGGCATAATTGTTTTGTTTTGTTTTCGTTTCTTCTTTGTTGTCATGGTTACTCAGTTCATTTGCATCTGCAAACTTCTATCAAATTAACCTGAAAACCACTTAGAGGGTCTCCTTCAAGGGAGTGGGGAATCAAACTTGAGAGGTGAGGCACAATACTAATTAATAAGGGTCTGGGTGATGGTTTTAGATGAAGGCACCTCCAAAGCAGAAACAATTTTTAAGATGCTTGAAACCACAATTCATTTGGAGACCTCATCTTCAGATATGGGGTTGGAGCTCTGTTTCTTGCATATGTGCATGTTTCAGTGGCAGAGAATATGTCCTAGAGCAGAAAAAAGTCATTAGTAGAATGTGACTCAGTGCAGGGACTACAGGGAGAAGGCACACTTCCCAAGGCAATTCCATTCTTCATTTGCTCAGGGAAAAAAGAAGTTTATCTCATTAAGCCTTTATCCCTGATGATGTCAGTCACAAAGGAAACTCAATTCCTCGGTCATCCCTTATTTACTTACCCTAGTCCTGAAATGACTGTGTATCCTTGTATTAGCCACCTACTGTACCCAAACCACTCAAAAACCTAATCCTTTAAAACATCAACCACTTTATTATTTCACATGATTCAATGGGTTAAATGGGCTAAGCTAGATGGTTCTTCTGCTCATGATGTCAGCTGGGGTAGCAGTCATTTGGGGGCTTGATTTGACTAGAATATCCAATGTGGCTTGCTCATGTGGCTGGCAGTTGATGGAGGCTTTTGGCAGAAAACTCTAGTGAGTGGTTGACCAGAGCTCTTTGGTTCCCCTCCATGTTGTCTCTCCATATGGCTTGGACTTCTCAGAGCATTGTGGCTGAGTCCCAAAAGGGAATAGTTCCAGGAAAGAGGCACTCTATTGGCAAGGGACAGCACTGGTTCAAGGGGAGGGGAAATAGGCCCTTCACCTCTTGATGAACATACAGGGAAGAAAGGACTTGTTCAGGAATCCTTGGAGACTATCTTACACCCCTCCTTCCTGATCTTTTTTCTACCTTTCCCCACTACTTAATCGTCTCTACCGTGCACTCCAGAATGTTTGTTCAGTCATCACCAAAGTTCCCTCTATCCTAAATCTCTTGTCTGAATGTTTTCTGTTCTACATGAAACTTGACTTTCTCTTGAGGACACAGTTTTTCTTGCCACCCTTTCAGGTGGTAGCTCTTTTCTCTCTCATGTTCCTCATATTCCGGGACTGGAAGGTGGGATGGGTACCTTTCCTAGCTATTTCTAGTTTTCCGGTCCATTCTCTCTTATTCTTTACTAATACCACCCCTGTCTCTATCTTTGAATATCAGGTCATGGGACTATAGCATCCACCACTCCACCTGGTTATAGTCATCTGCCAACCTTGTGTCATTCTCCCTTTCCTCCAAGATTTTAGATCCCCTCAGTGTCACTCTCTCTAGTGCTACTGTCTTGATTCTTGCAGATTTCTATACCATGTCAATAACCATTCCAATATTTTGCCTCTCTGTACTTTGACTTTATTTTTCTCTTTCCTCAGCCACACCTGGAATTATTTCTAATTCCTTTGTCTCCTTCATAATCTCTGTTCTCCCAAGGCAACAAATCCAAGCAGTTCTTTCGATTGTATAAAAAACAGAGCTGGGGCATTACAAAATTACTCATGATACTCCTAATGCCTCTTGGACAAATAGCATGGTGCCTTTAGCCAGTTTATTCAGAGCTGCTTAACAGAGATGAGCAAGCACACACCAATAGCATGCTCAACACTGGCATGAAGAAACCTGCTACGTATAGCATCGTGCGGGGCACAATACAATGAGAGTCATGCTGCATTAAGAGTCAGAAGGCCTGGGTTTGAGATCCAGCTTTGTTTTTTGGGGCGTTGTGGTTCATTGGGCAATTCACTTAATTCCTATGAGCACCAATTTTGTTCTATAAAACCACTGTAAGGATTCAGCTGAGCCTACCTCATAGGATTGTTCTGAGGATTAACATATGTGATGTTCATTTGTAAACTGTAGAGGACCTTACAATGTGATTTATTTATGTAAACCTGTGCCAGAATTTGGTCTGAAGGATGGTGTGGTAGCCAGAGTTGCAAGAAGAATGCTTTTAATTTCAGAAGAAATAAAGGTGTATTTGAATGTTTTCCCAGGAACAGTTAGTTGTTAGAGACTGTTTGGTTCTGGTACATCTTGATATCTGTTATTAATGCCCAGCACTGCCACTTTTGTTTATTTTGGGAAAGCTCATCTTATGACAAAAAAACCAAAAACATTTTTAGAGCTTTATTATATTGGGTTTTTTTTCATCAAACATTTCTTAAGGGTTATTGCCAGGCACTATGCTAGGTGCTACGGATAAACTGATGGGCAAAAATAGATGTGGTGCCTATCCTCATGGAGCTTTTATCTGGGGTAATCCATAATCACAGAACTGTGACAAAAGCTGGAAAGAAGATGGGCTCAGTCTAAGAGAGCCTACACTAGGTAGATATGACCAGGTCAGAATGTTGAGAAGGAGTCCCCGAGGAGCTAAGATCTGAAGGAAAGTAGGAATCAATTAGATGAAGACAGCATATCAGATTCCTATTGCTGCTGTAACAATTACCACAAACTTAGTGACTTAAAAACAACACAAATTTATTATTTCATAGTTCTGGAGTTCATAAGTCCTAAAACCAAAGTTTAGGAAGGACTGCATTCCTTCTGAAGGCTCTTGGGGAGAATCCATTTCCTTGCCTTTTCTAGCTTCTAAGATGCCACCTACAGTCGTGGGCTATTGATCCCTTCCTTCACCTTCAAAGCCAGAAGCATAGCATCTTCAAATTTCTCTCCTTTATAATCTCTGCTTTCATCATCACATTTCTTTCTCTGACTCTGACTCTTCTGCCTCCCTCTTTCCCTTATAAGGATACTTGTGACTACACTGGGCCCACCTAGATAATCCAGGATATTCTCCCCATCTCAAGATACTTACCTTAATCATGCCTGTAAAGTCCTTCTTGCAATATAAGTTAACATACTCATGGATTCTGGGGATGAGACATGGACATCTTTGGGGATTGATATTCTGTCTATCACAAGCTCAATCTAGGTGGAAGAAACAGCATGTGCAAAAGTCCCAGAATTAGACAGAGCATCTCAAATAGAAGGGACTGAAATCAAATCAGTGTGTCTGGAACTCAGAAGTTAGAGAGGGGGTGGGACATGAAGAGGTTGGAGAGATAGCCAGGAAGTACTAGTCCATATAGGACATTTTAGACTACATTAAATAATTATGCCGCAATCCACAAAACCATGAGAAAACACTGATAGGCTTTGATCAGGGAATTGTTGTGCCCATATTTACACTTTGAGAAAGTAATTTTGCTACAAGGTGTGGAGAATGAACTGGATGGGCTAGTAATTGAGGTAAACAATGATGATAGCTTGTGCTAGCTACAAATGGAGAGAAGTAGAAAGATGGGAGATAAAGCAGGAAACTCAACAGGACTTGGTAATGCTTGGTCATGAGGCTTCAGTGAAAGGGAAGAATGAAGAATGCCAAGAATAAATAACCAGCGTCAGCCTTACACACCCTGGATGAATGGTGGTGCTACTCGCTGAGATAGGGAACAGATCATGAACAAGGACTAGGTTTGTTTTTGACTCTCAAACAATAGGAAAATCTCTCAGGCATGTAAGAATATAAGAGCTATTGTGGGTTTTAAAAAGCACACTTCAATAAATAGGACAGAAGTTTTGTTTGATTATGAATCAACCTGAAGACAGTACTTGGGTAAGTACTTTGGTTTGGAATTGCTTAGTTTGGGATGCCCTTGAGCCAACCATTGTGATGCCATTGGTAAAGGTCTGAAGTTCAAAGGAAAGGTCTAGGGTGGAGAAGAAATTTGTGAGTCATTGTCATACTAATGTCTGAGTTACAGGTGTGAATGAGATTTTTTAGGGAGAGTGGAAGGGGAGATGGTCAAGGTCCGAGACTGAAGAACTCCCAAATCTAATAATTTTGTATAGGAAGACAAACTTACCCAGGAGACAGAATGCCCAGAAAAGTAGGAAGAAAACCAGGAGGGTGTTGTTTCATTGAAGCCAAGGGAAATGAAGATTTTAATAGTAGTGAATGGTCCACAGTGTCTTAAGAAGTCAAGTCAGCAGAGCGTAACAAAATGTCTACTGGATTCAATGGCATTATCCAGTAAATTCCTCAAAATTGTAGAATTGCCTAAGACCATATGTATTTTCTCATTTTTTCGAGTTGAAGAAAACTGGGTCACACAAAGAGAAAATAACTTAACCAAATCTAAATAATCAGAACCTAAACTGGGTGGAACCAGTTTCTAATTTGGAGGCTCAATCTCCTGGTACCTATAATCTCAGACTAAGCTCACAGCCCTCCTCTCTTCTTCCTAAAGGTTCAAAGGAGTTATAAGAAGTGCAGCACTTTATACACAGTTGGTGCTCAATAAATATTTGTCAATTGATTACATACTTACAGTGTTACATATTTACAATAAATATTTGTTGACTGATGAACAATCTATAAAATTCTTCCTGACATAGTCATTTTACCCACAGGAATTAGCAGTTCTTACCCAAGTACTGTCTTCAGGTTCTGATTCATAAACAAACTTCTGTCCTATTTATTGAAGTGTGCTTTTTAAAACCCACAATAGCTCTTATATTCTTACATGCCTGAGAGATTATTTTCCTATTGTTTGCTTTTGGTCATTTCCTTCTTATCAGAGAAAATGTTTGGCAACAGTTCTTTGTGTAGACAAAATGAAAAGTATTTTTTTTTAATGGAAGATTTTTTTCATTGTGGGAGAGATGGCAGACAGGGGGACCAGAAGTTTGAGGTCCCAGACTGGCTATGGGAAATCATCATGAGCCAGCTTCCAGCCAGTTGCCTTTTCTTTTTGAAAAATGGACCCATGGCTGTTGCTGCAACCGAAGGCAACAAAGAGAAGTTATGAGAAGAAAATGAAGCTCTCTGTTTATGTGTATGTGAATAACTTGATACTTTAAAAATAAAGCAGATGTACCAACACTTTCACTCCTACACTCAACAAAAATGTATGCACACATGGACAAGTTGTGTACAAGAATGTTATAGTATCGCTATTGCCAAGAGCCTCAAACTGAAATAAAAAGCACCAAATGCTCATTGTATCAGTTAGTTTTTGCTGCATAACAAACTCTAAAACTTAGCAGTTAAAACAACAATCCATGATTTCACAGGTCACCAATTTGGACTGGGCCCAAGTAGGTGGTTTTACTGAGCTGAGATAATCGGGATCACCAGACCAGAGAAGAACTGTTGAGCAGAATGTAACTAAGTATTGGTTGTTGTTACAGGTCACAACATTTTGGATGATTTGCTACACAGCAATAAATAATACAAAGCTACCTCAGTTCATAATCTTAAAGGGCATAGGTAAATTTCTCAAATTCCTGGAATAAAAGATGCAGCAGTTATTTTCCTCCAACTTTCCCTCCTCCTTTGCTTAAAGATAGACTCGTGTTCTTGAAAACAGAGCAATGACAGAAACTGCTGAAATTTAGCGAATTCAGTTATGGCTACTCTGAAATAAAATTATTTTCTTAAATGCAGTATACTTCCAACTTATACAGACAAGCACCTGGAGCTTTATAAAAAAACCTTTAAAACAGGTTCCTCAATGTCAGTACTACTGGCACTTTGGACTGGATAATTCTTTGTTGTGTGTGCCTTGAAAGATGTTGAGCAACATCCCTGATCTCTACTCACCAGATGCCAGTAGCACCCCTGCTCCTCCAGTGTGACAACCAAAAATGTCTCCATACACTGCCAAATGTCCCCTGGGGACACAATTACTTCTGGTTGAAAACAGTTCTAGAAAAAATGTCTAGGGAACATCAACTTGGGTACCACTATGAAAACTGAGGAGGGAGACGATGAACGGGTGGCAGTGAAGCAAGGGAGAGATACAGAGAAGAGGGATGAACATTTATTCAGCTCCAAATGCCCACACTGCTAATGCCATGAAAGTCTCACCACAGCCTTGTGAAGAAGTTGCCCTTACTTCTTCTTGTGGATGAGGAACTAGAGGTTTAGGGAACATAGGTAACATGTGACTATTAAGAGGTGTATCTGGTGATCCAGTCTAGGTCTGTGATTTCAATACCCATACCCTTCCCACCATAGATCCAGGGCTGCCTCCCACTTAGGCCAGGAAATGTCTCAAATGTCCAGTAGCAGCTGCCCAATGATGGCTTCTGGTCCCAAGGAAGGGACATAGGCTCTTCTCTCATGAGCTCACTCTGGTGCATGACTGTGGGAGGGCAAGTCTCAGGCATGGTTACAAAGGAAGACACTACCCATCAAAACTTTAGGTCACAAAATCTCTGGGAGATAACATGGAGACTGTTATCAGTTTAGGATTACAATAATCCTAAAAACCCACCAATAATGCCCACACCTCATTTTACACTGTAGTTATCTTTAAAAGATTTTTTATCTTTCAAAAATTAATTTTACTTATACTTTAACAGACAATGCAAGCACATAATACAAAATTCAATAGATACAGAAGAGTAAACAATAAAGGATACATCTCTCTCCTATTTTTATCACCCAGACCCTTATTTCCCATCCCAGAAGGTAACACTGTTACCATCTTTTTGTGTATCCTTCCAGAGATACTCTATATAGGCGTGGGCAAAAGTAGGTTTACAATTGTGAGTATGCAAAACACAGTTTACTCTTGTATTATTAATTATTATATTAATTTACATACAAAGAACTGTAAACCTACTTTTACCCTCCCATGTATATGTATATGTATATGTATATGTGTATGTGTATGTGTATGTGTATGTGTATGTGTATGTGTATATGTATACAGGTACATAGATGTCTAACTGTCTATCTGTGTATCTATCTTGGAGCACTTTTCATATGTGTACATAAAGATTGGCCTCATCCTTTTTAATGGTTGCCTGGTATTGCATATTTGCAATATGGCATAATTTGGTAAACCAGTGTTCTAGTGATGGACATTTAGATTGTTTCCACTCTGTTGCTATTATAAACAAAGCCACAATGAACAGCTTTTAACACATATTTTTCCCACATGGGTAAGTATATCTGTTCACTCAATTTGTATTTCATAACCTTTCATTTCCTCCTTCCTGCAGTGTTGGTACTAAGATCAATATAAGCAAGGGAAGGAAATAGAGTATCTGAACAAAATATCAAGTGTACAATTAACCTTGATAAATCAAGCTTCAGAAGTAAATATAGAAAGGAGACTGATCACATGTGGTAAGTTAAATATTATGTCACCTGGCTTCTTGGGCCCCAGAGTCCTCATCTAGGATCTGCTAGAACCCAGTGGGACCAAAAATATTCATTAGTGCATCCCTTCCCTGTGTGTTTTTACAAATGAGGACATTGGGATCCTGAGATACTTGTAAATAGTAGAGCTCATTTAGATAGAAATCTAGGTCTTTGAAATTCTAATTCTATGCTCTATTCAACACAATATCACAGTGTCCTTCCGAACCCTAATATTTTGAAACTGAGAAAAAAGTTATTTAAAACCCAAACTAACTGCATCCACCTGTCTTCTAAAGTAGTAGCAGAATTTATAGCAATAAGGAATTAAATTTCATCTCCCTTTTATCTGAGGGACTGTTAGTGAGGGAGAAGGCAAGGGTGGATAGTTCAAAACCCCTGCCAATGGAGTATTTGGCCAATTCTGTAACAAAATACAGTGGTACCTCAGTTTTCGAATGTCTCCATTGATGAACATTTCAGGTTATGAGCGCCGTAAACCTGGAAAGAAATGCTTCAGTTTTCGAACATGCCTCGGGAGTCAAACATGCCACACGGCTCCCGCTGAGGGCAGGATCCTGGGGCCCAGCTGTGGGCTGTGGATCCCTCGGTTTTCAAACGTTTCAGAGCCTGAACGGTTTTCCAGAATGGAGTACATTCGAAAACCGAGGCACCGCTGTGGAGAATGATGAGGCGCGGGAGCGGCTGCCCACCTAGGTGGAGATGCAAAGAGGAAATAGAGACTGCATAATAGGGAGAGGAATGGGAACAGGTTTCAGGGGCGACCCCGACGACAGTCTCCACACTGTAAGCAAGAAGTTTCAGAAGACAAGTGGCATGGCTACCAACATGAAGGGGTGGCCGAAATATTTTATCAAGATAAAAATGTCTGATGGCCAATTTTAAATTGGCCTTGTGGTATAAACTCAAACCTTAAGTAAAATGCACTTCACACACAAATGTGTTTGGTGAATGGTTCTGTGTGGAAACCCAGAGAAGAGAGATGAGTTCTATCTACAAGTTAGGCTGGAGCAGAGATTCAAGAATAGCAATGAAAGGAGAGGCGATCAGGGAGATACCAAGACCTGCGGGAATGGGAGCGGAGAGGCAGAGGTGATCTGGGTAAAAGGCAGCCTTCCATCAGGATGTGAGAACACTTAGGCACTGCAAGTCACCATGCAAAGGGAAGCATGTAGTTGCTGTTACTTAATCTGTCTTTTAATGATTAAGGGGTGAGTATGGCATCATTTAGGAATGTTTTGGCTGCGTGTACTAGAAATTGTAACTACCACTGTTTTAAATACTAACTTTCTCTAACAAGAAGACCAAAGGCATAAATTGCAGGATTTTTTTTTCTTCAGCTCTACAGCATCAGGGCACTAGATTGGCATTGTGTGATTCTCTTGTCATTTTTTCCCCTCAAGTTCATATGAACTGCCATAGCTTTATGTAAACCAATCTTTAACATACCTTAAAATTCAGAGTAGGAAGAGGAGGCAGAGAGAGAAATGTTCTTGTAATGGGGACAAGAATCTTTCCCAGGAGCCCCCAGGAAACTTTGCTTCTCTTTGGCTAGAACTCACTCTCATCTCTATCCCTCCCTATGAGGTAGACTGAGAAGTAAGTATACCAGTCTCTCACTTTATGACTTTAATTCATTCTTGAAGCAAGCACTGCCACTAAGTGGAAAGCTGTTATTTTTTTAAAATCCCATTAATTTAATTTATTTTTTAAAATATATCTTTATTTCAGAGAGAGGAAGGGAGAGGAAGAGAGACATAGAAACATCCATGATGAGAGAGTGATTGATCGGCTGCCTCCTGCAGGCCCCCGACTGGGGATCGAGCCCACAACCCAGGCCTGTGCCCTGACTGGGAATCGAACGGCGATCTCCTGGATCCTATCCTGGATCCTAGGTCGATGCTCAACTGCTGAGCCACGCCTGGCCGGGCAATCCCATTAATTTTAAAGGGAAAAATTACAAGATGCTCTGTACTAATCCAAGATGCCCAAACAGTTTTCACAGATAACAAAATGTATCAGGTGAACAATGAAAACAAGTTTATATAAGAAATTAAGAACTATTTGAAAGTGTAAGTAAATAAACCATTTGTACACCAAATGTAATGTAGAAAAGGTAGCCAGCATAGGGTTGGTGGAAGAGAGGGTGGGGGAATTACTTAGCAGGTAAATTCTTTTGTCAACACCATTTGTTTCACCAGCTTTCTTACTCTGGAGAGAAGGAGTTCTTGGCTATTTTGTCCTCTGAATGTACTTTACTATAAAGTTATAGCCTAGACATCACCTTTAGGACAAAGTAAAAGATAAACATGAGAATACTTTGAAACATGTTGAAAAATTTGAACCATGAAATGGCACATGCACAGAGACTAAAGAGATGTAGGTGATACCTCTTCATCCATCTCACTTGGTATCCATATGCAAAGCAGAACATTTTGGGCTCATTCAAACATGATGCTCAATTCAAATTTGTTCCATATGATATGCTCTGACTAGTAGATGTATGTCGAGTAAAATTGGTGAGCATGACTTAGCCTGAAACTGAAATGCTGTCATATCACTTATTTGTTTAGTGTGTTTGGGAGGTGAAAAAGTCAATATATTGGAAAAAAGGCAGTCATTGTTCAGAAAGCGGTACAACTTTTCAAGAGCCATTATGACAGAAAGTCGTTAACTGAACAATCGTTATGTGAAGTTAGTCTGTACCTGGAAAGGGGGAATGGAATTGTCTAGATTGGTTTCTCATTTATCATAGTCACCCTTTAAACCTGGGCACATTTCCAACCCAAACTAAGTTAGAATGAATCTCCTCTCTCAGAGAAGGGAGCTAGCTGTTGGATAGGCCACCAAGTGTGTCTGCTACAAGATATCTGTTCCCTTTCACATTGTGTGGAAAATGTGTATTATGTAAGGAGTTAACTGAAGGTTAGTAATACAACTTATAAATAATTTTAATCAGAGTTAATAGGTCACTGTTGTTCTTAGCAATGCTTCACTGGCAAGTAATTGATGGCCAGTTGTTGGTGCAATGTATCTTCAGTATCAAAGAGACAAGCAACAGCCACCCTCTGCACTGCAGAAAATGGAGCATTTGGCACTGGCATTGAAATCTGAAGATCTACTTGCAGCATCGTTTCTTTAGCTATACAAAGTGACATTCCCCATACTGCTTACGAGGCTTGGTGAAGGCTCCAGTTACTGTCTCCTGGTGCCATTTATCATGGATATGAAGCATACCCCAATTCACTTTCCAGATGATCAAACTTTGAACTTTCTTTTTCTTGGACTTGATGACTTTCAAATTGAGTTCTTGATTCAATGACCCTTTACTGCGCTTCTATTGCTGGGTTAGGCATTTTTCTCGCTCCTGTGAAAAATTCAGAGACAAACTAGACTTGACCCTTCCCTCAGAGGGCTTATAGTCTAACAGAGGTGATAAGATATAAATAACAAATGGTAAAAGGTAGAAAGTAGAATCTGTACCATAAAAATGAAACAGATAGATGTTTCTGGAAAAATTTAGGAATATTTATCAATATCCTTGAACTTTTTATATCTCTTGATCTAGTAATTCGAATATATTTAACCTAGAGATAATTAGACCTTAGGAAATCCATGTGTGAGCTTCAGATGAATTTTCTTAAAGTGTATGCAAAAGCATAGTTATATGTTTTATTGTATTATTCTTAGGAGAGGATCCTTAATTTTGTCTAATTCTTAAATAAAAGCATTATTTAATTCACTATACTACTCCTACTTTTAGAAAAATATAGTAAAATAATAGACATATATACAAAGATTTATTATTAAGGATATTTATCATGGCATTATGTATAATAGTATAAAACTGGAAGCAACCCAAATATTGAACAACTGAGAATTAGTTCATTATAGTACAGCAGAACAATAGCATTTATGTTCTTGTTAAAATGAGACATCAAAAAATTAATGACATGAAAATATGCTCATGATAAAATGTTAACTAAAAAAACCCTATATCCATGGTATGCTTTCAATTATGTTTTAAAAATTCATCAAAAGAAATGAAGGAATAACACAGAAAAATGTTAACAATAGTTATCTCTATGTGTTATGGGATTGAGTGATTTTTTTTCTTTAATCTTTTCCATATTTCTTAACTTTTCTACAGTGAGTATGGATCACTTAACAAATGAGAAAAAAATTAAAGTTATGTAAAAACCAGTACAGATGAAGTATCATGGCAGATCTGTACCGAGACCCCTTTTATTTGGGAAGTCAGAGTAGCCTCTTAGAGAGATGGTCTTTGAGCATAGCTTCAAATCATGGCCACAGACTTGACCTTCTGAGGGGCTGGGAGAAGGCAATCAAGGGGAGTGGTGGAAGATTTCAAGAGTTGAAGGAAAGAGCTACATGTGGAAGTTAAGATGTGGTGGTGACCCAATCACTCTCCCCAGAAGTCCTGAAACAGGGAGGGCTGGCTCACTTTCAGGCAAATAGGAGTTTTACAGTGTGAGCTGACTCCCAGGGCCTTTCAGGACCCCTGAGTTGTGGCCTGTACTGTCCAGAGACCCTTCCCACTCTATGATAGAGGGTTCAACATGGGGTCACACTGGATAAATTATGGAAGGATAGGAGTAATCAAAAATTTGGGAGGTGGATTTTTTTTGGAGGGAGGCGATTAGCCAAAAATTCTGAGTGGTATTAGAAGACTCAGGGAAGAATGGTGAGAAAGCAAAAAAAATATATCTCTTTATGGCTTAAATTGTTTTAAAGCCAGATGTCTTAGTGTGAAGCTTTACTTTTTAATCCCTTATAGACCCAGAGGAAAACAAGATAGTAACAGATTGATTAATGCCATATGGTGTAAGATCACAATGCATAATGTTTATTAGTACAATTTACTATTCTACACTAGTTTTGACAAGACAATATCTTTAAGGAAGTGATCATGCATTTTGACCCATTAATTTATTTTGGGAATAACACTCAAGAAATTAACTCAAAAAGGGAAAAAGTAGCTACTTGTGTAAAGTACTCATTTTATGACAGAGGAAAAATATTAGAAATCCATTTGCATAACAGCACAAGAGTGCTTAAATATATAAAATAAAAGAAATATACTATTGCCATGAAAATTATGAATTTATAGGTTTGATTGTTGTATGAATACATGCATAAATTCAGGTTAGGAAAAAAGAGCACAAAACTAGTATGTATAAATTGATTGCGTTTTGTTAAAATATGCACTATGATACACTATGGGGTCCCAGTCTTAAGAACAGTGGCTGCTATACAGTTGAGAGGAGTTGGGATTCTGTGCTAGATGGTTTTATTTTGATAAGTCTTCATCCCCATTTCTTGATATGATCTCCCCTCCATCAAGGAGCTGGAAATCAAGGCACCACATCCCCTAGTAACCCTTGCTAGCCAGTATCTGGGATAGAGTCTTCCGTTGAGAGTTCCCTTTGCAAGATTGAGAAAGCAGAAGAGAAGCAGAAGCCATTAGAATAGCAACAGGAAGGTGTGTGGACTTAACCAGACAATAGCTGTAAGGTTTTTCAGCAGCTTCTAGGTATTCTTTTGTGAATTACCCATTTCAGTGCAGCAGACAGCTGAGACCATTAATGGCAGCTTTTTAGAATTCCTGCAACTTTCTGATTTCTTAAAAGCTAGGGGCAGGTTTTTCTGACCTCCATTACCTTCCAATGGTTTTGTAAGTATTTGATTTTCTGAATTAAATCTTTTTCTTCTTCCTGGTTTCTGATTTCCTGATTAAATCCTGACTGATTTAGTGTCTTAACAATCCCTCTGTTTGTTTATAAAGTTGATTAAACAGTTGAAATGTATGTTCAACCACAATCTTATTATGTCCCTCTAGGTTGAATATATATTCAAATACATATTTATTTAAAATATATATATTTAAAATATATATTATGTATAGTAGTCTTACCTGGATAAATTATACAATGCCTCTCTCACCCGCATCATCATTGCTTTTGAAATCTCCAGCATATGCTCCTTACACACAGTGATATGAGTGGATCAACAGATGTTGCCATAAAAGTAAAAAGTGAAAAGAAAATCTTATCACTCTAAATACTTACTGTTTAGCTTGAAAATATTATGATTGTGTGTGTATTTTATAGGGGATTACATGGATCAATTTACAAATTGATGTGAAAACTTTCTATTTTTATCAAATGAGTAAGTCAAAGTTGGGACTATTTATTTATTTGACTAGACATGATCAACATTGCTTAGACTCTGTATTAGCATACATAGTTACTGAAAGAACACAGTATGTATGTGTATATACATAATTTGTGTGTGTATATATATACATATCAAATATACATATGTGTGTGATTTTGTTCTTGTAGAGATATGGAAATGTAATTGAAACAATACCCTTTGGCAACTTTAAACACTTCACATCTTTTCCTTTGTTTCCTCCAAACCATTTCATTTTACCACAGGAAAAACATGAAACATGAAGTCCAACCAAGCCTGTAACACTGCCAGCCAGATGCATGAGAGAGTCCTTGCGTGGGCTGCTATCTGGACTGGCAACAGGGGGATGGTAAATTGTTTGCAAAAATGCACTCGCTGCATGCACACCCCTTTGCAGTGTGACTTTGCAGCAATTCCCATCAAGATATGGAATCTGTTTCTACACCCCTTGAATCTAGGTTTGACCATGTGACTTGCTTTGACCAGTGGGGTATTAGAAAGCATGATGAGAGCAGAGATGTGAGAACTGCTTTTGCACTGGGCTTGTTTTCTCTTGATACTCCTGGGAACCCTGAGAACCCTGTTATATGAATAAGCTTGGGCTAGCCTGCTAAAGATATGTGGCCCAGTTACCCACATGGTTTCAACTAACAGCCAACACCAACCACCAAACATGTGAGTGAGGCTACCTTAGATGACCAGACTCCAGCCAGAACACTAGCTGGCTGCAGCTGCATGCATAAGTCCAGGTGTCAACAGCAGAAGAACTATCCAGCCCATCCCAGGCCAAATTGCTGAACCACAGAATCTTACCCTAATGAGTGATTGTTGTTTTAAGCTATTAAGTTTTGGAGTGGTAATAATTAGGCTAGGTATCAAGTTGTGAGCCTGGGTCAGAATTGGAGACCCCATTCCCTGTTCTCCCTCTACCAAGTAAAAGAAAAACAAAAATTCATGATGAAGGTAAGCTAACTGCAATTTATGACCTCTGCCTTATAGGAAGGCACACAAGACAAGCAGTGTTGAAGACTCCTTTTCTTTCTGTGCTAATTAAAAAATTCTGCAAATGAGTAACTCAATCACCCAATTACCATCAAAAACTCAATGAGGCGAAAATGATTTTTATTCATCAAGAAATTTAAGGAAATTGCCCTGGCCAGTGTGGTTAAGTTGGTTGGGTGTCATCCCGTGCACTGAAGGATTGCCAGTTGGATTTCCAGTCAGGGCACATGCCTAGGTTTCGGGCTGGATCCCTGGTAGAGGGTGTGCAGGAGGCAGCTGATAGATCTTTCGCTGTCATATTGATGTTTCTCTCTCTCCCCCTCTCCCTTCCTCTCTCTCTCTCTCTCTCAAAAAAAAAAAAGTCAATAAAAAAAAGAAACTTAAGGAAATTGAAATAGTCCATTGATCAACCTTCCCGTAGAATCCTGGGACTCGCCCACCCCCCACCCCCAACCCCACTTTCTTCAAGTTTAGCCATCTTGGATCCATGATAGCCCAGGGTCATGGTTTTGTTTTGTTCACTAGCTCTGTTTCTCTGCTAGTGATAAGTAAACTAAAGACAAAATAGAAAAGAAACACACACGGGAATATTCTTTCTCCAAGTAATTATCCTCCCCTCACCTATCATATAGCTTTTCCACCAGTGTATTTTGAGAATTATATAACCAAAGATTCAAAAGTCACTTCTACAACCCAGTGGTGACTTCCTTGGAGTAAGCAGAGTGGTCTCTCAAGTGATGAATTAGTCATCTTGTGTAAGTCAGAAGGGGAGGGGGCAGGCCCAACCTTCCACCTGTGCCTGACTCCCATTTTCACATGGCCATAACTGAGAGATCCACGTTCAAGGTTGATGCTCATATTCCTTTTTTTCCCCCCTTGTCATAAGACCCACACCTTTTCCAGGTCTTCTAGAATGCAGAGACCTAAAATTTTATTTTGAATTCTGCAGTTGTCTAGTACTGGCCTGACTTGCAAAGGTGAGAGTGAAAATGCCTTTGGTAGTTCCCAAAGACTGAGAGCTAATTCGGGAATATGTTTCAAAGTGAACCAGCCATTTATAGTGCCCTCAAAGTAGCTAAACTCAAAGTATATTTCTTCTCACCCCACCACTCCATCAGGTGGATTTGGAAATTCGCTTATAGCCAAATTTGTCTTTGGAGATATAAAGTTAAGGAATTAATGAAACATAGACAGGCATTGGGTGGGTTTCCTATTCATCTTATTAAGGATTCCCCTTACAAAGGAACTTCACAATCTATTAAATAGCTGGAGACCAGGTTGAGAATGAGCTTGGGCAGTGATAAAATGGGAAAATGGAAATATATCACCTGCGTATTTGCTTGTATTCTTGCCTGGAATTTTGATATAGCTCTTGTATAAGCATTTAATTTTTGCTATGCCTGGTTTTTTCTCTTAAGGAAATTGTGGGTTCCTTGAGGTTAGGGAACTTGGTTAAGCTAGATGGCAAGCTCTGTAAAGACAGGCAGTATATCTGTTTTGTTTGCTGTAATATCTCTAGCACCTAGTAGAGTATCTGGCACATAGTAGGTACTCAATAAATATTGAATGAATGGATGAATAAATGTGGCATCAGATACCTTATAACAGCTATTGAATGAAAGAGTGAACTGATGAATAAATGTATGAGAATGAATAAAGTTTTGAAATCTGGTACTGGTTCTCTTAAAAAGCCTAAGGCTATGCATGTGATTGGAATGCCGTCTACAGGAAGAAGGGCTACTGAAAGCATACCTAGGTTTGCATCTTTCATTTAGAGAAGCAGATGACTTTTGCTCCCTTGATTTTCAGTGCTTACTGAGTCTGATTCACCTGGTTATTAAAAATTGCTTCATTCATTTTCGATTCATTTCACTCCTTAGTTCAGCTTCTCTGCTTTAGGGTTTTTTCCCCACTAATGGGGCTTGCTGTCTCTCGGCTCAATGTGACACTACTCTGAAGACCTTGGAATGGTTTCCATGGTTACTTCTTCTGGAATTCTCCCTTTGGAAACTTTGTGTTCTTTCCTCACCTTTAACTTCCATCTCAGAAATTTAAATACACACCTTAGGGTTTTCAAAGGTGTTAACACTCTCCCTAGGAACACTTCAAACCATGGAGGACAGAAATCACATTCCTTTTCTTCTGTTATATGTGGAATGGGGGCAGACAGTTTGATGCTGAGACCCCCTGAAGCCCAGCGGTCCAGAGATTTCCAGTAAAAGAACAAAAAAGACTCCTCAGGTTGCCAAAGTCTTGGTCTCCTTATTCCAATTGGATTCATATAACAAGAAAGAGCATTGTCACCATCATCAAAGCCTTTTCTTTCTTCTTTTTATTTCTTCTTTTTTAAAATGACTCCTAATGCTAAACTTATTGTGAATGTGTCTTGCGTTGAAGTGCGTCAAGTGTGTTAGTGGCAGGAAAAAATCGGAGAAGAGTAAGGCTAGTGAAGATTGGGCGACAAAGGTGATTGATTTTCTTTTAAAGGAACTTCAAAAACTAAACAGAATTAAATTTTACTTTCTAAAATCTTCTACTCTTCCTTCTTCTGGCATTATTATCTAAGATCTAAATAGCAAGAGACTTCTAGGGATTCAAGTTCTGAAACAGACTTATGTTGGTTACACCTGGGATACACCTGTGGATCCCAATGGACTTAAAATAAATTTATGAGCTATGCAGTCAGTAATATAAACCCCACTTCCCACCCCCAGGGGAGCACCTGGCTCCTCTCCCCTCCACCTGTCTGTGCAGAGTTGTCTCTAAGCCCTCATTTCCCTCATTCAACCCCTCATTCTTTATTCAAACAGCTCCCTGCAAAGTCTCTTCCCAGCTTCCCAAGGCACAGGAATCAAAATGAGAAGAAGCCATTCCTGGTTCTTTCCCATGCAGCTCAGTGCACTCAGCTGGTCTTCAGATACTGTGCTCCATTTGTTTATACCCCAGAGGTGTGCTTGGCTCTGGGAAGAGCATAAGGCAGCCAGGCCTCGCCATTGGACTTACTGCTTCTGTCTGAAGTTCAGGAGCTTCCACTTGATCTCTTCGTGGATTTTTCTGCCTTCACAGATCTTTACATTGTGATCAGTCCTCATCTGAGGCCTGTCCTTGTACCACAAGCCCATCCCTGGGCCACTTGGGTGCTGACAGCAGCAGTGGCAGCAGTGAGGTTGGAATCTGGCAGCGTTTTGATAGGCATTATAGTGTATTTGCTAAAAGTGCAGACTCTGAAGCCCGATTACATGGGTTTACATCCTAGCTTCACCAGTTACTAGCCAAGGAATCTTGGGCAAGTTACTTAGCCTCTCTCTCTGTTTCCTCATCTTTGAAATGGGGATGGTGATAATCATGGTGTCTCACAGTTCTGAGTATCGAATGGATTGTTGTCCGTTATTATTATTATCATCCACATCAAGGCTTCTTTTCTTAGTGGGATGAGTCCTGGTTCTGCCACTTTGGAGCAGTGTAATCTTAGAGCAACTCACATAGCCTATGTGAGCCTCAGTTTCCCCAGAATAGTTAGGAAGGTTAAATGGCTTACAGGGTATGCAATCATCTGAAAATAATATGTTTTTCTTCTTGCTCTTTATGACCAAGTCTGGGTAATATTTGGCATCTGTTCCTTCTCTTTTGTTTTTCTTTCTTTCATTCTTTGATTCCCTTTCTCCTTCGCTGACAATTCCTGGTCCTCTTTTCTACCTAATCTCTTATAATTCTCATTTGCCAAATCATGCAAAGCATGGGAAAAAACAAAGGCCTGAGTAACACTTAAACTTTTTCTAGCCTCTACCTTCCAGGGCCTTTTTCGGTGAGAGATAGAGTGGCTGAAGGGAGGAGTCCAGATAACTCCAGGTAGGCCAGGGTCAGCGAGGACCGAGTGTAGCGATCCTGTTACCCGTGTGCTTACTGATCCCCCATGCTGCCCAGCCTAGCTTGCTTACCACTGCTTCAGGGGCTGCCACTGAGCCTCCCTATGGTCTGGACTTGTTATAGAAGTTCTAGTCCCCTACCCTGCTTTCTTTACCATGCACCACCACAGCAGATGCTGGTGCTTGGGAAGAACAGCCATTCTCTTCCCTCCTATATTGGTTAGCTTTTGCTGCATAACAAACCTTCCCAAACAGTGGCTTAAAATAACAAGCTATTTACTTAGTTTATCAGGCTGGTAGTTCGGGCTGGGCTCAGGCTGGGTGGTTCTACTGCTGTCTCAAAAGATTTTACTCATGTGCCTGCAGTCAGCTGCCACCCAGCTAGATGGCTCTGCTTCTGAGGATTGATTGTGTAGGCTGGAATGATGTGGGTGACATGGGTCATATGTTTCCCATCATCCATTAGGCTATCCCAAGCTTGTTCATATGGAGGTGGTGGCAGGGACTCCAGTAACAGTTAAAAGGGGGAAATCCCCAACATTTGAGTATTTTTCAAGTCTCTCCTTCTGTCACAATTGCTATTCTTCCTTTGGCCAAAGGTCATTATGTAGCCAAGCTCAAAGTCAGTAAGAGAGGTGACTATCCAAGGGCTGGATACAGAGCCACGTGAAAAAAAATTGGGGTCCATTATTATAACACTCTACCACATTTGAGAATGTGGGGCATGACAGCTGGTTCCAAAATCTCCTTCGTGTATTTTTTCCCAGAGGGCCTAAGGCCCCTCATGAAAATAAAGACATCTGATGTGACTTCTGAGAATTCACAAATTGAATGTGAACACTGGTTCCTCAAAACACTACACTAGCCCTCTATCAGATTGCCTTTGACTATAAATGTATGCGTCTTTAAGAAAATCCAGGCTTTCAGAACACCTACATTAGCAGTGGCTCTTAACTCCTTTTACTCAAAGGTAGGAAGGTAGTTACAAATGCCTTTCAGAATCTGATGAAACCTTAGTACCTTCTCCTCAGAGAAATTCACCTTTACACACAGACACAGAATGTTGCTTATAATTTCGTGGGACTTACAGATTCCCTGATGCCAAACTCCAATTTTAGGAACCTTTTATTGCAGGCAGAATATATATACTTGTATAAAAGAATTCCTCTGAACCCAAAAGGATTTGCCATGGGCTTGCTTATTTAAAGGAGGTATCATTGTTTTAAGTGATTCATAAGTCTCTCCATCCTCTAGAGGGATGATTCTGAGGCATGTTCCACATAGTTTATTAAAAGATCCCCAGCAGAGTTGAGCGTCAATTGCCCAGAGCTGTAGCCCATTCATTAATGAGCTCATGTATTGGTTTTTGTCCTTTCCCTGTGTTACTATCACCAAGTTGCTTAATTTTCTTAAGCTTGTAAAATTAGTATCACATCATCATAGGGTCGTTATGATGATTAAATGAGCTTCTATCTATGGAGTGGTCTGTACATAATAAACATTCAATAGGAACCTGGTGGTTGTTAAATGATTGATCCCTTCTTTTCTGCCTTTCGTCTCTATCCCTGCAGTTCCGGTTCCTCCACTAGGTGGCAGAATATCAACATTCATCATCCATGGAAGGCATGCCTCTTAGAAAGAGTAAGTAAAATAAGTAAATTAGAGACCCCGAGGGACTATGGTCAGTGTGACATGAGAAGGGCAAGCATATGATTAAAACCCAAACCAAATAAAGAAAGCAGTGCCCTGAAATTCCAGCCTCAGTCAGATCGGTGTCTGATTCAAGGCTTTGAAAGGTAGAGACTGTTGGATGAATTCCCAAAGCAACATGGGGAACCTGTATGAGAGAAGCAGGTGGAGTCTGCAAGAAATTACTGGGTGCTATTTTCCCATGCCTGGGGTAATCCTAAGTCATGGGAGATGGCTAGGAGGTGGAGGAATGGCAAGGAGCCAGGGAAAAACCAAACAATCACCTGAACAAAGTAGATCTTGATAAGAGTCAGTGTGATCCTCTAGTCAGTTTTGGGACAAAATCTTTCAGGATTACATGGTATTCCTTTTGGCAAGATGTTTGTATCATTGGACAAACCATACCAGCTGAGGATTAATCAAATTCCTGGTTAAAGGGCTGGGAGAATGGGGAATTTGTCTACTGGCTTCAGTCCATCATTGGTTGAGGGTTTACCCTGGATCATTAATTCCACCATTCTTGCAAGAAGTTAAGCTGCAGGCATTTGAAGTAGAAGCTATTGGCATATTAGAAACTGTCTACCATATCTGCTGATGAACTCAGGTGGGCAAATGATATATGGTGTGGGGGCATCAACAATGACTGCTTCTCAGATTTTAGTGTATATACAAGTCACCTGGGGTTCTTCTAACATGTAGATTTTGATTCTGTAGGTCTTGGGTGGTGCCCAAGATTCTGCATTTTTTCTTTCCGTTTTATTTTGTATTGGTTTCACGTGTACAGCTTAGTGGTTAGACAACCATATACTTTACATAGTGTTCCCCTTGATATTTCTGGTACCCAACAGGCACCATACATAGTTATTGCAATATTATTGACTATATTCCCTATGCTTTACTTACATCCCTGTGACTGTTTTGTAACTACCAATTTGTACTTCTTATTCCCTTCACCTCTTTCACCCAAACCCCCACCACCCTCCCCTCTGGCAACCACCAGTTCACTCTCTGTATCTGAGTCTGTTTCTATTTTGTTCATTAATTTTGTTCTTTAGACTCCACATATAAGTGAAATCATATGGTACTTGTCTGTTTCTGACTGACTTATTTCCCTGAGCATAATACCCTCTAGGTCCATCCATGCTGTTGCAAATGGTAAGATTTCCTTCTTTTTTATGTCAGACTAGTATTCCATTGCATATATGTACCACACCTTTTTCATCCATTCGTCTATTGATGGGCACTTGGGTTGCTTCCACAGCTTAGCTATTGTAAGTAATGCTGCAGTGAGCATAGGGGTGCATATATTCTTTCATATATTCAAATTAGTGTTTCAGGCTTCTTTGGATAAATTCCCAGAAGTGGAATTGCTGGGTCATAAGGCAGTTCCAGTTTTAATTTTTTGACAAAACTCCATATTGTTTTTCATAGTGGCTGCACCAATCTGCATTCCCACCAAGAGTGCATGAGATATTCTGCATTTTTAACAAGCTCCCAGATGATATTGAAGCTGCTGGTCCACAGACCACATTTTGAGAAGCAAAGCACAATTCTTTACGCCCGTCCTGCTATTTCTTTCATCATCCCACAGCATTATTAACCCCAAACAACATTGGAGGCACAGTGTCCTGGACCTAAATGTCTTCATCTTCAAAGTGGGGGACTTGGATTAGAGGAGCTAACTGGAATGGTAGATGGGGTAAAGGGAGGAGAGAGGAGTTTTAAAATAGCATTTCAATATTTAGAAGAAATTGAAAATTAAAAAAAATAAAACTTCAAAATAGCAAAGGAGGAACAAATCTTCTGGGCTGGCCAAGATCCACAGACGATAACTCCATTTTCCTAAAAGATCCATATCTCCTGGGAGTGGGGGATGATATTGTAGTTTCCTGAGGGGCAGCCTAGAGATTTTTTGTTTTTATATAAAGGGGGTTATTGTTTTTTAAAAAAATATGTTTTTATTGAATTCAGAGAGAGGAAGGGGGAGGGAGAGAGAGAAACATCAGTGATGAAAGAGAATCATCCATTGGCTGCTTCCTGCATGCCACCCTACTGGGGATTGAGGCTGCAACCTGGGCATGTGCCCTGACCAGGAATTCAGCTGTGACCTCCTGGTTCATGGGCTGGTGCTCAACCACTGAGCTACACTGGCTGGGCAGGTTATTGGTTTTAAAAGTTTGAAAAAGACTGGATTTGATGATCTGTGAGAACTCATCCAGGTTTAATATCTTTCCACCAAACTTCATATAAATCTATTATATTATTATATCAACTTACTGATTTATGTCTGTCTTCCCTACTGGCCTGGAAGCTTGTCTAGGCAGGGATTTATCTCTTTCTCTATCACCCACTCTAGTGCCTGGCACACAGTAGATGCTTAATAAATCCTTGAATACCAAAATGAATCTATGGATTTTTTCCAGGTCTAAAAAAATCATGACACCATGAGGTTGAGCCACATACTGGCTTTTTGGAAAGGGTCTTTTAAGATACTTTTTGACTGATGTGGTACTAACTCCTTTCAAGTTTTATTGTAACAGAATTCTAGCCACATACAACCCCATGTCCAATATTTAATAACCCTATAAATTGTGAGCTGTTCCAGAGCATATACCATTTAGTGACATCCCAATGACGATTCTTTGGCTGGAGAATTGTTTGGAAATGGTGCTTTGGAGTAAGAAACATCTGCCTTGGTTTGCTGTGGACGAGGAGTTTGTGGAGTACATTCTGATGGGCTTTGCCTGATTGAACTTGCCAGGGAGAGGCGGACGCACCACTAATTACATGTCTTGCATTATGGGTTGGAAATAGATACACAGAGCAAATGCTCTGGCCCACAAAGCCTCAGAAAGTGACGAAAGCAGCATAGACGTCAACTTCATTAAAAAAATTCCCAGCATTGCAGAGCAGAGCCAGCCATACAATTTTTTCCTCTTTTTCACGTGGCACTTGAGACGCAGAAGAATGAACTAACAGAGGATCTGGAAATCTACTTGAAAATTCAGAAAAAAAAAGAACTCCACAGTGACAAAAAAAGATATAGACAGTGACATTGTTAACATGTGATTTTCACTGGAGGTATTAATTAGTAACTCCCTCAGGCCCTTGATATGCTTGAAACAGGTCGGCACCATTGCTTGACTTATACAAACTTGACGACACTCAGTTAAATTGCTCTTCTTCAAGTAGGTCTTAGTCATACAATGCTGAAAGAGACCTTCCTAAAAAGGAAGAAAGTAGTAGGAGCAGCAAGCAGAATGAGAGGCCCAAGTGGGCAATGAGTGGGAGCGAGGAGGACCCCCAGGCCTAGATTCAAAAAGTGAATTCAGTAATTGTAAGCAGCCCATTAAGATAAAATTTAGTAGAGTTTGGGCAACAGCAAGCTCAAGGAAAACCACAAGTGGGATGCAGGTGCCCAATGGCTAAATATCTGTGGCAAAAATAGTTGGATTACACTTCCTAGCCCCTCTTGCAATTCGATATGGCCATGTGACTGAGCTCTAGCCAGTAGAATGTGAGCACAAGTGAGACGCTCTGTTTCCAGGACAGGTTTATAAATAGTGCCTACTCATGATCTTTCATGCTTTCCCCCACTCTAGCCTGACACAGATAAAAAGGGTGATTTCGGAAGCTGTGTGCTGAATATAGCAGAGCCTCAAGATGGAAGAGGCATGGGTCACCACTCCTTGGAGAGCCACCTGTCAATCAGGATTTTATGTGAGTGACAAGAAACCTTTATTGTGTAAAAGTGTTGAGATATTGGGTTTTATCTGTTACAGTAGCTTTTATTATCTTAATTAAGTATATAGTCTTTGGCTGTATTAATAGAGGGGTTGTAGAAAGAACAAAGGAGGGTTTTGCTGTTCTTTCCTGAACATTACCGTGCAAGAGGGATTTTGTCAGCCGGAACATGTACATAAATAAAATACAAGAGTGTTGAAGAGGTGGGAAATGATGTATTGGGAAGGGTAAAAGCAAGGGGATTAAGCCTAAAGAAGAGAAAACTTGGTATGGAGTAAGAATATACGACATCTTTCTGTAAAGGTTTGAAAGTATGTCACAAGGAGTCCCAGAAAGCAAAGCTAGGAGCAAGGTTTGGGCTCACTATAAAGAACTTTCTAGTAATTAGTACTGCCCCAAAGTGGAATGGCCTTTCTTACCATGTTTAGTAGATGCTGTTGATTGACCTCTAAGTATCCATTTCCACCCTTCATGACTACAGGACCTTAATTTTGTTGAAGCATCATTTTCATGTGATTATGGAAGATGAACCCCATCCTCAGCTCCAGTAATGGATCCTGATTAGTTCAAGCTATTCAGCATATGTCATTCTCTTAGTAGCTCTTACTGGTGTAGAGGTTGGTATGTACCTTAAGCTGACCCAATAAGACTTAAAGGAAACTCTTTCTTGTGTTTCATGGTTGAGGGAGAGATTGTCCCTCTCTCCTGCTGGACATGCAGTAGTGATATATATCTTGTCTGGGTTAAGAAGCTTAAACAGTGGATATACCTTCATCGTTTTTATCCATCCTCCAGCTGAATGTAAAGGACTCCATGGCCCAAGAAGAGGGCGGAGCCTCACTATGGAAGGAACTGGGGTCATGAATAATCTTGTGGAAGGTTTGCTGCCAACCAGGAATAAATATTCCTGTGTTGGACAGTTACATGCCTAAGGAATACACTTCAATTGTGTTAAGCCATTAACCTTGGTGTTTGTTAGTTACAGCAATTAGTATCGCCCTAACTAATACATCCTCACTGTGCATGGTCTCAGTAGGTGGCAGAAATAGCCATTTCAGTCTCCTGGTGATACTTCCATTATGGAAGGCAAAGGGGTCCAGTTCCCCATTTTTTTCTGTACCCTGGTAAAGCCAAGGGTTAAATAGCCACTTACACCCTTGCTCCTGAGGTACCGAATCTTCAACAAGGGGCACAAAGATGTAGGGAAAGCTTAGAATCATATATAGCAATGGTAGCAGAAACTTGAGGAAAAATACTGTGCCTGTGGCCATTTGGCTTTGGCTATGGTCTCGCTACTTCAGTAGCACCTTCGGTCTGCTGGTTGGCCAAGCCTTCTCCGCCGGCTGCTTATTGATGCTCTTAGCCTGTGGCAGCCTGATAATGAATCCCTTCATTTGCGTAAGATAATCAGAGATTTTACTCTTGCTTGCAATCATATGGTGGTGAGTTTTAATTTTTGTTCATAGAAGTGGCTCATCTCAAACTTATACTTTTCATTTTGTTTTAACTTTTATAAGTGATCTTCCTCTTACAAAATTCTGTATTTATCTCAGCATTTGACTCTGCATGACTATCTTAGATTCATGATCTAACAGCAGTTGATGTTTGGCACCACTCAATTTCCTCTTTTTGTTGACTGCCTGTTCAGATAATCAAGTAGTTATTTATTTTTCCCTTTTGTTGATGGTTTGGTCTCTCTCGTAGCTTTCAGCAATTATTTTCCTCACTTACCTTACTTAAAGATTGTCCTTACCTATGCATTTTTGTGGCATTTCTACTTGTTAACCATTTCTATCATTAAGCTGTGCCACCCAATTAGCAATGTTTTTCTGAAGGGGGAAGGGCACAGTTGGTGGAAAAAGCACGGGATTTGTTTTCCCAGAGACCTGCTTCTGTTACTTACAAGATATGTGACCTTGGGCAAATCATTGAACTTGTCTCTCCTTGAGACTTGTTTTGCTAAGTAATTAGAATGAGAGAATACATGAAAGTCTCAGGATCAGTTACAATGACAGCAGTTAATTAAAGGCCACATGGCTAGAGACATACAGTTGGAAGGAAAGTAGGAAACTATGAAGGTAGGAAACCCACAGGCTCACCTGGAAAGTCAGGCTGTGAGAGCTATGAAGCAGGGAAGAACTGTTCACCTAGACTGCCATCAGCTGATGGGAAGGAACCATCCAATCATGATTTCTTTTGCAGCCAGCTTTATATTTTTGGTTTGTACTCAAATACAGTCCTTGAAGAGACTCCAAACAGAGCAGTGGCCCTGCCTCAGCATTTATTCAGTCCTCACACATTGTGACTACAAAACAAATTTGACCCCCCCCCCAGCAACCTTTTATATTACTCAATGAGCAATTCTTGCCCAACCTCTGATCAGCCATTTATATTGGCAACTGAACTGCGTTAGAAACCCTACCTCCACCTCCCAAGGATTGGACTGGGGAACAGATTTGGTGACCTCCAACACTGGGCCTCAGTTTTCTCATCAGTAAAATAGGGTGACTCAACTGCTGCTCCCAGAGTCTCCTCTCTAGGCTCACCCCGCTGTGATGCTGGAAGATGATCTTGTGACCCCTCCCCTGAGTGTCTGCTTAGCTTCTGGATTGAGTTAACTCTCCTTCCCCAAAGCAAAAGAACACTTCTGCCTGGAGTTCTCTCTCCCTCCCTTTGCTGGGTGGAGCTTGTTGTCATGGAAACTTGCAACCAGAATTCTGAGGTCTACACTAAATCCAGTCAAATGGACTCATCCGCGGCTACAGAAGGTCAGGACAGAATATTTCTTTAAACCTGGTGATTCACTAATAAGAAACAAGTATTTAGCCACTCTGATAACTTTTCACAAAATTTCCCCTTTTTCCTTCAAGGTCATTTGACAAAATAAGATAAAACTAGGGACAATTTGGTTCAGTTTGCTCATATTTTTAAATATTTCTCACAGATAGATGAATTTATCTTAGGCCATCTTTTGACTTGGAAAAATTCTCTTCTCTTCTAAAACATATTGTGAGTATTTGAACTTGAGCCAAGAAAAAAAAAAGCAGGGAAAACAAACTTAAATAACTAGTAATATTCAGATAACAATAATCAAATACTATTTTATAACACTCAAATATTCTGAATAATACCCCCTCCTAGCACACCTACGTACACACAACTACACACACACACACACACACACACTTAGTTACCTTTCCATGTAATCAGGTGAAACTTGAAGAAAAGAGTAATGCCCCCCACATAGTTTGGAAAATGCTGGACTAAGTATGCCTTTTTGATTGTTCTACAGAGGTCCAAGGCCAAGTAGCGAAGCAGTTGGTTATGGACAATGTGGTACCATGGGGAGGTGGAGGGTTATTGGAGTGCTGAGCCAAGAAAATTCATTTCAAATGGAACCTAGGAAAATAAGATTTAGAATGTAGGAATCCCAGCCCTTTAGGTGCCGCCGTGAAATATTAAGAGCAGCCAGGGCCCCCAGGATGCAGGCAGGCTCATCGTTTGAGGCTTGGAATAAAAGACGTGTTGCCAACTGAGACAAAGTGGGAAGGATCCACACGCACAAGAGACTGTGGCTGGGCTGTCAGGCTGTATTTGTGTCTGCCTGAGCTGTTCTGAAAAGATCCTCCTTTCCTGAATCACTAAGACCCCCCAGACAATAAAGGGATGGAGTGGTGACGCTCCCTGTGCTAAGCAACAGATCGGAGACATGGGAGTGGGAGCTTTTATCTTTGCTCTTTTACTGATAACTACCACTGAACCCAACCCTAAGGGCTTCAGCTTCCTCAGCGACTGGGGGGAGGGGGATAATGAATAGTCTGGGCCATCCCATGGAGATGGTCCAAGGCAATGAGTCACCACTGCAACTGACCCGTCCTCCCCTCATCCAAGCCACCATGATCTCTCATGGGTTTTAGCAGTTGCCTTCCATTTGGTCTCCTTGCTTCTGCTTCTATTTCCTTATAGCTTATTGTTCACCCACACTGAAACCAGAGTAATCCTCTCAAAATGCATGTGAAATTATGTCACTCTTCTGCTCAAAACACCCAGATGGCTTCCCAATATTCTTACTGTGATCTACAAGGCCCTACACAACCTGTCCACACTCCCATTCCTTCTCTAACCTCATCTCTTATTACTCTTTCTTCTTCTACTTTGCTTCAGACTTATTGGCCTTCGTGCTTGAACATGTCATTTCTATTCATACCTCTGAATTTCTGTACTTGTTCCCTCTGCCTGGAATGATCTTTTACCAAGTAACTGCATTATGTGTTGCGTCACCTCCTTCAGCTCTCTTCTCGCATGCTGTCTTCCTAGTGAGGCCTTCCCTGTGTTAGTCAGCTACTGCCATAATTAGGCTGCATAATAAACTACCCCCAGATTCAGTGACTTACAGCAAGAATTTATTTCCATACTCATGGTTTCAAACGATACTTGTTTGGTCTAGAATGGGCTTAGTTTGTCAGCTCTGCTTTAGGCTGCAAGTTGGGTTCAGGTCTGCTCTGTGTGTACTTGTGTCGAGGCACAGAATGAAGGGGCAGTGGCTACCCAGGGCATGCTCTTCTCATGATATATCATCAGAATACAAGAGCCAAGCCAAGTAATATAAGCATTTAAAGATGTCTGCTTACATCATAGTCCGCAAACATTCTATTGGTCAAAGAAAATCACATGACAAAGGCTAACATTAATGCGTTAGGAAATACACTCTGCCCACACTGGGAGGGGGAAGAGAGAGAATATTTGCTGAACAGTTATACAAACTATCACACACATGCATACACACCCATTCCCATCCCCTGCCAGCACTCCTTATCTCACCTCCTGTGCTTTTTCTCTTAGGGTTTATCATCACCATACATATGACATATTTTACTTATCTACTTTGTTTGTTGTCTGTCTCACTGGCTAAAATTGAGGCTCTTTGAGAGCATGGAGTTTTGTTTGTTTTATTCACTGCTGTATCATCAGTACTTGGAACATAGTGGGTGCTGAATAAGTACTTTTTGAATGACAAAATAAATAAGTCCACCTAGTAATGTGAGGACTCATTGAAGGAAGTTCAGAAGTGAATTACAGGATCTGGCACCCTTCTGAATAAGAACATAATGTCTGTAAAAAAGTGGTCTTATCACCATACACTATATATACCACATCACTACCACTACTCCCATCATCAGCACCATTGCCGTCAGTATCCCTATCATCGCCGCTGTTACCATCACCATCACCATCATCACAATCACCATTATTGCTACCATCACTACCACTGCCACACCACCATGGCCACCTCCATTACCATTTCATGTCTACCGCCATCCTCCTCCTCACTCTCATCTCCATCACCATCATCACTATTTGATGATGATGATTGATAGTAGTACTGATTGCATACAGCTCTCAATAAACTAATTGCAGCACAGGAAGCAGAAGAAATGATCATTTGTCCTAGTAGGCTAGCTGCAAGGAAAAACCTCAATGAGAAAATTATTTCTCTTGAGAGCCCCAAAGTAAATCTATAATGATCATACAATCAATATTTACTACAGCTTTAGAAATGTTACCCACTCTTTTAGAGGTCTGCAGAAATTATCAAACCTTGCATTTCACCTCCTAAGTAGAACTGAAATTGTCTCCAGCTTTTCTTCCTCTTATCCTTTTGGAGGGAAAAAAAGGTTTTTACCAAGTCATTTCTCTGACCACTTACTTACAAGTCCATTACTTCTTGTTGCATAATAATAGACCATGTGACTCTTGATTAATCTTTTCCATCCTGAAACAAAATCTTTTTTTGAATTGATGCTGCTTCTCCAGTTCTTTGTAAACACTGTCTGACAAAAGTGTGTGGGTGCTGGAAAGCCCCCAAAATACCAGAGGTAGGATTAAAGTCCACCAAATCTCCACTCCAGATCAATTATCTCTGCTTACAGAGCAAGGCAGTGTAGTCTTTCTTCCACTTCTACTTGTTTTTAAAAAACATTCTTTTTTAAGGCCAGATTTCACCTTAATTTTATCTGGCCCATGACTCTAAAATGATCTACTAAAGCCTCTATTTTATTTATTTTTGCTGAAGGCATCAAATGAACTGATTTGAAATATTCAAGATATTCTACAAAAAGATCTTCCTCATAAAATATTATACCACAGGTTGGGGAAGAGTCTGTTGAAGATGGTGTGAAGAAGAATTTTATTTAATTCTTAAAAGAAATTTTTCCTTGGAGGGAAGAAATTGCCACTGTTTGGCTTTAGTCCCAAACCTGCTATTATGATGAAACACCAAGAGTACAGTTTATCATATCCTGATGGCAACGCATCTGATTTTGATTCTATCAAATACAAAGAAAAAACTGTATTGCTGGGGAGGGGGAGGGTTATAAAAGGAATGCTAGAGTCTCCTGAGAAGCCTTTCTTTTTTGTGGGTATTAGAGAATGTTCCAAGTGAGAGGGAGAACTAGATGAAAAGGCCTGTACTGTTAAGAAGCTAATACAGAAACATTTTCCCAGTGATGTCCAGACAATTGTGAGGCTAAGGTCCGGTATCTGCTGAGGGCATTTGATGCAACAAGATGGCAGAAGTGATGGGACTTAGTTGCCCTAGCTGTCAACTCAAAACCAGTCAGGTCAAATCTGTGTTTGAATATTCCCATCATTTTTTTATTTTATTTCCCTAAATGACTCTCATCTCTGGTTGGCTTTGGCTGGACTAGACTGGGAAAACTTCAGGCTGAGCTTGGCCTAGGAGCTGTGGGGGCCATCTCCTCCATAGGATTCCAAAGCCATCCCCACCTGAAAAGCTTTCTAGGTGATGGAAAACCCCAGCTGCAGCAGCCCTGCAAATGAAGCTGGGAGAGGAACTGATCTGTGCCAGGGGTGGCTCTGCTGAGCTGAGGGTTTTGCTGTGTGAGTCAGGACAGCCTCTCGGCAGGGAGGCTGGGGTTTGAACTTGGGATGTGTTCAGTTGTTAAAAGATATTGGAAGCAGGCACTTCCTGTAAAGGGATTCAGTTTCAACTAAACAGTGTTCAGTTTACAGTTACTTTCAGCCCAAAGAGGGAATTTGTGTGTGTTTGAATCATAACAGGATCTCTGAGTAGGGATGTGTAGACATTTGTAGAGGAGTGGGAAGGAGGGGGTAGGGGAAGAGAGTAGTGTCTTGTGAGTTAGACTGTGGCCCTGTCTCCTTATCCTGGAGGCTTGTTTAGTGAAAACTCAGCTCAGAAGTAGATTTGGGCCTCGATAGATATTCAGTGTTTTATGGATCAGGCCTGAGAAGGGCACATCTAAAACAGAGGTTAGGGAGTGTGGCCTGCAGTGTTCCCCAGGAAGCAGACTCTGATGAAAAGATTCATTTGCAGAGAATTTATCAGGGGTGCTGTTATGATTAACACTTGTGAAAGAGGGGAAACTAGCAGGATTAGGCCAGGGATCATTTGAGCTACCGTGCAGTCACAGCAAGGACCTCTGTTGATCCTTTGGGGAGCTCTGGATCTGGGATAACAATGCAGAGATGTCTGGGGTTAGAGTGAGGGCACAAGTCTTTATACCTCTGCATCCACCAGTCATTAGATGTGGGCTCTCCCAGGAAAGGGGCACATACTTGCCAAGGCAGCTCTCTCCATCAAATGGAGAATGCTTGGTTGCCAACACTTCAGTCAGCTAGGTGAATGAATACTTCAGTCCTGAAAGGAGTATTAGGGAGGCACAGCACAGCACCCACTACACTGAACTAGGAACAAAGCCAAAGAAATTTTCTCTAGAAGGGAGCCAGCAACAGATTACCTACTAATTTACTCCTTTTTAGTTTCTTTTTTTTTTTTTTTTTTTTAAATATATCTTTATTGATTTCAGAGAGAGGAAAGGAGAGAGAGAGATAGAAACATCCATGATGAGAGAGTCATTGATCAGCTGCAGCCCGCAACCCGGGCATGTGCCCTGACCGGATATCGAACCCCGATCTCCTGGATCCTAGGTCAATGCTCAACCACTGAGCCACGCCCGGCCAGGCCTCCTTTTTAGTTTCAATTCCAGCCAATTAGAAAAATATTTGAGTGTTTACTGTGGTCCAGGCACTGGTGATACACAGATGATAAAGACAAAATTCCTGCCTTTGAGGGACCCAACATGGTAGAAAGACACCTGGTGGAAAGTCAAGATGTATCAAAAATTAACTACCATTCAACATGATTATAGAGGTACTGAACAGGTAGAATGGGGTGCAGAGGGGGGCTGTCAGCTTAATTAATGTGTAATATTCCAAGTTTTTTTGCAGTAGTAGACTATTGAGCATACATCACAACATAAATATGTTATAATTTAGAAAAACAATCATTTCATGATGTTTCCTTTTCCCCACTCATTATGGAGAAGAAATTTTCTCCTCTTGAGTGGCAGTGCAATTGTTGATAATGTCAGACAAGCCAAATTGTTTCCAAAAACACTTGGACTTCCTTTTGGATGAATACATTTTTATTGACTGAAATAGAAAAAAACACACAAAAAAACTGGCTATTATAAAAAAGACTAGAAATAACAAGTGTTGGTGAGGATGTGGAGAAAAGGTAACCCTCATGTACTGTTGGTGGGAATGTAAATTTGGTGCAGCCACTATGGAAAACAGCCTGGAGGGTCCTCAAAAAATTAGTAATAGAGCCACTATAGGATCCAACAATTCTGCTTCTGAATCTTTATCCAAAGAAAAACACTAATTCAAAAAAATATCTGCACTCCCATGTTCATTGAAGCATTAGTTACAATAGCCAAGATATGGAAATAACCTAAGTGTCCATTGATGGATGGATGAAGAAATTGTGATATATGTATATACACATACAATGGAATATTATTCAACCATAAGAAAGAATGAACTCTTGCCATTTGCGACAATATGAATGAAACTTGAGGGCATTATGCTAAGTGAAATAAGTCAGACAGAGAAAGACACATACCATATGAACTCTCTCATATGTGGAATCTAAAATACAGGTGTACCATTTTTTGTTGTTTTTAGTTTAAATGAATTGAAAAAATAAAATGTGTTTGTTGAAACACACACAAAAAAGGGGGGGGGGTGAGGGGAGCTGGATGACAATAAGAGAAGAAATAAAGAAAACAAACTGCACCCTTAGTGGCATTCTTTTATTTTTTTTCTCCTTCCTTCCTTCCTTCCTTCCTTCCTTCCTTCCTTCCTTTTTTCTTTCTTTGTTTCTCTTTCTTGCTTTTTTCTTGCTTGCTTTCTTGCTTTCTTGCTTTCCTCCTTCCTTTCTTTCTTGCTTTTTTCTTGCTTGCTTTCTTGCTTTCCTCCTTCCTTCCTTCCTTCCTTCCTTCCTTCCTTCCTTCCTTCCTTCCTTCCTTCCTTCCTTCCTTCTTTCTTTGTTTCTCTTTCTTGCTTTTTTCTTGCTTGCTTTCTTGCTTTCCTCCTTCCTTCCTTCCTTCCTTCCTTCCTTCCTTCCTTCCTTCCTTCCTTCCTTCCTTCCTTCCTTCCTTCTTTCTTTCTTTGTTTCTCTTTCTTGCTTTTTTCTTGCTTGCTTTCTTGCTTTCCTCCTTCCTTCCTTCCTTCCTTCCTTCCTTCCTTCCTTCCTTCCTTCCTTCCTTCCTTCCTTCCTTCCTCCCTCCCTCCCTCCCTCCCTCCCTCCCTCCCTCCCTCCCTCCCTCCCTCCCTCCCTCCCTCCCTTCCTTCCTTCCTTCCTTCCTTCCTTCCTTCCTTCCTTCCTTCCTTCCTTTCGTTCTTTTAGATCCCTGATCCATTTAGAGTTTATGCTTATGTATGGTGTGAGGTTTGGATCTAATTGTATCTTTTTCCTTATGGCTAGCCAATTATTAATAGTATTTCTCTACTGATTTATAATATCACCCCAGTCACACCAAGGTCCTATAAATGCTTGATCGTGACTAAAATTGCATTGATTTTATATATAATCAATTTATAAAGTGATTTTAAAAGAAGCAAATAGATTTCTAGGCTCAAAGAATTTTTGCTTGAAAAGGGCTTTAGAAGTCATCTAGGTCAACCTTCAATGACTCATCACAGTCTTCAACATAGAGCTAAAACCTCTCAGTCCAGGAAATTCCTTATGATCTTATATGTGCCTGCCTCTCTAGCTTTTTGTCCTGCCAAATTTTTCCAGTATCCTACACTGCATAACTTTCTAGTTCTTATCCTCCTCATGCTGCTGCTTTATGCCTCCAGGCCCTCACATGTATTGTTTCATCTGCCCGGAAGGCCATTCTTTCTCCTTCTCTGAGCGGCTTAGCATTCACATCTCATGTCACTTCCTCTAGAAAGCCTTCCCTGACTCTTCCATATGAGCCAAAACCTCCTTTCTTGGGGTCTTGCAGTACCTAGAAACACTATATTCACGGTCTCATTGTACCATATTATAATTATGGGTTTATTCATCAGTCTTCCCCACTAGAATATTAGTCCATTGAGGTCAAGGGCTATATCTTAACCTTGTTCTTTGTGTGTCCAGATACAAAGAAAGCTTGGTAAATACACAGCAACGCATCTAGGCTTGGCTTGAATTCTTCAAATAACAGACAGTTTTTGTCCCCAAAGGCAGCCTGTTCCATTTTTACATTATTCAAAAGTTCTTCCTCACAGCAAGCTGAACTTTGCTTTTCTGTAATTTCTACTCACTTGTCCTTGTTGTGTCCTCAGGACCTAAATTTCTTATTAGAGGGTAGAGATCTACTTACAGAGTTGGGTCTTGGCCAGGGACAAAGTTGTAACTGGCGGCTGTTGAAACAATTCAGTGTTGCTTGTTTGGGGTATGAATTCTTTCTTTCAATGAATATTTGATTTAAGGTAAGAAAAACCTGATTTTCTCATAAAGTGCTTCAGTCTGTCATGCTATTTTAATGTGTTCCCACAAGCTGCTTCCCTGAAAACCTGCTAACTTAATTCAAGAAAAGTATTCACATTCAGGATGTTGTCACATCAGTGACGACAGTTGCCTTTTCTCTCCATCTTTTTATGGAGGCTCTATGGATTTAATCAGATTCTTTGTTCTCTGTGTTCTGGGCATTCTATTGTGCTAACTTGCTAGCAGTTCTGTGCAGCATCATGTTGCTCTCCAGTGCCCCCAGCCTTTGACTGCAGAGGCCAGGCCTAGATCTTTCCATGAGTTCTGATACCACAGTTGCAAAGTTCTGTGGAAATGCTGCATGGTACCACAAACTAGACTTTCTCAAAGGACCATGTGAATTACAATCTCCCATTGAATTGGTTAAAAATGCAGATTCCTGAATTTGTACTCCTGATCTTCCAGATCAAAATCTCTGAGGATGAGGCCCTATAGTATGCTTTTTTTTTTTTTTAATTTAATTTAATTTAATTTTTAAAATGTATCTTTATTGATTTCAGAGAGAGGAAAGGAGAAGGAGAGAGAGAGAGATAGAAACATCAATGATGAGAGAGTCATTGATCGAGCCCGCAACCCGGGCATGTACCCTGACCGGGAATCGAACCCTGATCGCCTGGATCCCAGGTTGACGCTCAACCTCTGAGCCACGCCCGGCCGAGCCCCATAGTATGATTTTTAAACTAAAGCCTTTCTGGATGATTTTCACAGAAGCTAAACTGAAGAACTGTTGACAAAATAATCACTATATATATCATCACTCATCTGTTCGGAATATTCATTATATCTAAGAAGATTCGCACCTCTATCAACATCCTATCTACTACTTTTCCTTTTCCCCTCAGATATAAGCTTGGTGAGGCCCCACTGACCAGCACAGTACATAGCACATAATAGGTGTTCAGTAAGTAGCCACTGAATGAAAGCACAGGAAACAAACATTTCTTTGTCCCTTCCACTGCATTGATCCTTGTAATACTGGGGAGAGTCTATGATGTAAATGAAGTGAGAGACATGTGGAACCAAGGGAAAACACTGAAATGCATAGGAGCATGCGGCTTGTGGTAGGCCCAGAGCTCCGCAGAAATCTGTGGATGAAGGCAGCTCCCTTATTAGTGAGAAGTTGTGTAGTTTCAAGGTCTTTAGGACATTCTCTTTGACTGTGACAGACTAGGCAGTTGGAGTCGGCAAAGACAAGGATGAATTCTTCTCTCCACACCAACTTCAAAGCCTATGGAATTTGGGGAATTAAGGGAGGGCAAGAAATGGCAAAGGCTTGCATTATTGTGTCTCTACACAGTAAGTCATCATTCAAATAAATGAAAACCTCAAGGAATGTTAATAATAATGAATACAACTGCATTGGGGAGATACGATGTGGGGTTGCTATGAATCAGACAGACAGCTTAGGTTCATATTCCAACTCTTAGCTTAATTTTTCTTTACCTCAGTTTCTTTGTTGTTAAATGGGGATAATTTGATTATATAATCTCTGTGTGCTAGTTAAGATAATGCTAACTACCATATCCTCATACTTCAGTGGTTCAATACCACTGAAGTTTATTACTTGATCACATAAAGTCCAAATTGATATTCTTGTTTGGTGGGTGGCTCTTCTCCATGTGGTGATTCAGGGATCCAGATTCTTTTCATATTATGACTCCACATCCCCTGAGGTCTTGGAGCCCTCTGCTAGAACCTTGTATCTAGTCAACAGAGCAAGGGAGAAAAAATGAGAAAACACATCAGCTCCTAAACCACTTTGGCGTGAAAGTGACACATGCCACTTTCCATTCACATTTCATTGGGGAGAACTAGTCACATGGACAATCTAGGAGCAAAGAGGGATGGGAAATATAGTCTAGCTGTATATTCAAAAAGAAAATTATGTCACTTGCTGCATTATAAGACATCACAAAACTTAGTAGTTTAAAAAAGCAATCCTTTATTTAGTTTACAATTCTGTGGGGCAGCAGTTTGGGTTGGGATCAACTAGGCAGTTATGCTGATCTAAGTTAGGCTTACCTGATCAGCCAACTGGACTCACTCATGCAAATGTGGTCAACTACTATATTGGCTGGGGATTGATTGGTCTAGGATGGCTTCAACTGGGAAAAGAGGCCTTTGCTTCATTTGTCTCTCACCCTCTAGTAGACTAGGCCAGATTTGTTTACATGGCAGCTGAGCAGAGTCCCAAGATCAGAAGTCTGCAAAGTCTGTTGAGGCCTAGACTCAGAACTCATACAACGTAGTTTCTGTTACATTATATTGGCCAATACCCAGAATCAAGGAATAGAGATATAGAAGCTGTAAAGAATTGTAGCCATTTGTATAACCTATCATAAAAATAAATATAATTGAAATATAATTGGTTAAACAGGTTGTCTTTAATATGCTTAACAGAGTACCCGGCATTATAGTAAGTGTCCGATAAACATATCAATCGTCATTATCATTTTAACATTTAATGAACACCTATTATGTATGTGTCGGGCTCTTTACTAGGCAGTTTACATACATTGTCTTATTTAATCACCATAGCTATCCCACTTTACAGATGAGGGAACTGAGGCTCAAGCAGATGAAGAAAACTACTACCAGTTAGTGATAGTGCCCAAGCTTGTACTCCATACTGCCTTGGGTCTTAGTTTTCTACCTAAAATGCTAAAGAAGAAACCTAACTTGAATCTGGGATGATAGTAAACATTTAGGAAAGTCAGGAAAGTGATATGTAAAGGAAGAGCCTGGACCTATGACCTAAAATATGAGGGTGAAGTCGAGAGCCAATTTTTGCAATGACCCTCAAGTTGGTCACACCTCATCTCAAGGATAAAGCAATGCTGATTAGTATGATTCATATGCTGTTATATGTTGACTAGTTCTTTCTTTTATCACAGAGAGTTGGTAAATTCCTTCCTGACCAAAGAGTCCATGTTAGAAGGTCTTGGGTAGGGGGAAGGAGGTGTAGAGGATAGTGTAAAATTCAGCCTTGGAATAGAAAATATAGCAGAAGAGTTTAAAATGCCCTTGGCCAGATATCCCAATCTCTTTTGGTAATGAAGATACTGGTAAATAAGATGGCACTTTATTGATCTTACAGACAAGGCTTGGCCAGCATATGACTTAACATTTTTCAGTAACCTCCTAGTCTCCCAGGAGTCTGCAGCCCATAAGTTGGGGACCAGTAGTCTAATTGAGAAAAGTAGGTTTAATTTTGAGAGCCAATTCTGGTTGGCTTTCTGAAAGTACTAAAAGTACTGTGTTGAGAAGGATTCTGAGGACATCTCTAGAGGTTACAGGAAAGATTGCTATGACTGATTATTGATATCTCTTACTGGCCTGGACAGAGATGGTGGTGTAATGCATGCTAAGGTTTTGCCATCTCTGATCCAGTTATGTCTTCATAAGAGGAAACTGTAACACAGAAAGATGATGTGATTTTTCTCCTTGTTACATAGTTAATAGCAGAAGTAGGTCTATATCTTTGGTCTCCTGATTAGTGCCTTAGGCATGATGTATTTTCATTTTCATTTCCACATTTGCCCCTATTTTTGTCTGGAAGTCTGCTTCCATGCCAGATATGGTGTAGTTTCCTTCCTTCATTTAAGAAAACACAACTAAACAAAGTTTACTTGGGGATTTGCCTGGTGTATTTAATTGAGTGTTGAGACAAAAGTTTCAATTCTGGTCTATTTCCACATCTATTCTGTTATAACACAGTCATGCCCAAGCATTAGACTTTGAAATTAGAGGACTAATTTATTGTTGAACTAAAATCTGGTGCAATTCAAGACGAGCCAGTGAATGCTTCCCCCCTGTTTCTCTCCTTCAACCTCCAAGGTTCCTCACTCCCTTTCTATTTTAATACTCTACAGGCATCTGAGATTAATTAATTTCTACTTACTCAAATGCATACCCACACACAAGCCCATGAAACTCATGGGTCCCGTAAAACCACATTTCAGTAGAGCTAGAAGGGACTTAGGCTTCATCCAGGCTTTAAAATTTTATTTATTTATTTATTTATTTATTTATTTATTTATTTATTTATTTATTTAGACTAAAGCACAGAGAGGGAAGAGCTGGAAGATTTCAAAGTTGCAAAGCTGGAAGCCAATTTTCTAGAATCCAGTTTGCCAAATCACCAATTTGCTGAGTGGCTGACTCACACCACTACCTTGTTTTTGTGAACCTCTTTATTATTATTATTATTATTATTATTTTTATTTAAGGGGTTTTTACTTTGTCTTCATTTTAGGGAATATTTAGGTTGCCTCTGCCCTGGTTCCCTTCTCCTGTAGCTGAGCCTGGGGAGAAGAGAAAGGGGAGAGTGAAGACCATGAAAAGACCATATAAAGAATGTGAATAATTTTTATTAGCATATTCTCTAAATGCTACCTATTAAGAATATATTTTTGAATAAGACTCTATTAATGAAGGATACTAAAACAGAACATATTCTTATGATTCCTTCCTCTTATTAGTCAAAGTATGAATAGATTTTCCTTGTGTCCCTCAGGTTTCTCTCCTTCCCTCCCCCTGCCCCCAGTCCTAGCAGCATTTAAAAACACCAAGCTCTTTCCTGTCATGACCTTTGAATCTGCTGTTCTGCATACCTTGAGTGTCCTACTCCCACTTAGTATAAACATCTCCTGACATCTTTTAAGTCTCAGTTTAAATGTCCCCTTCTCAATGAAGATTTACCTGATCACCTAATCTAACTTCACTCCTTTATCCCATGTTATCAGTTAACTTTTGCCATGTAACCATCCCAAAAATTAGTGGCTTAAAGCAACAATTCATTTAACTCATGTCTACAGACATATGAGAAAGCCTAGCAGAGACCAGCTGAACCGGCACAGATCAGGAGATTTATCTAGTCAACCCACAGAAATGTGAGCTAAATCAAATATTTATTGTTTTAAGCTGCTATGGTTTGGGGTGGTTTGTTACACAGAAAAAACTAACCAGTACAGGAGTCCTAGATGAAGGCACCAGACCTATTCAGGAATAGCACTCAGTCCTATTTGTTTAGGTCCTGTGGCAGACAGTTATAATGTCCCACCCATAACCCTTCGGTCCTTACCTTTTCTGTCAGTTATCTGACCCTCAGCTGCCAGTTTATGCATTTCTTTGCTTGAGGGCTTTCCTTGGCTGCCAGATCCCACCTTGTCTGTGCACATGGTACACTGGAAGTTCTGGAGAATTAACACTAATAAGAGCATCCTTTAATCAGTGACTGATGTGAGTTGGTGTATAAATGCCCCAACTTCCTCATCAATTGGGTGGGATCATTCCAGACTGTCTCCCAGAGTTCCCCAGTGAGGCTGAGCTCTAGGACTTGGTAAAGAGCCTCCAACACATCCCTGCTCTTGTTTTTTCCATCCACAGCCTGACCTGGAAGCACGTAGCTCAGGGATGAGCCAAGAGTTCTCATTTAGGCTCTGTCACAGGCTGAAGCTGCACAATTCCACCCAACAGATTCAGCATGATGGTTTTGGTGGGGAAAAGAGAGAGCTTTGATATGGTTATCAGAGATGGAATGGGGTGAAGATGAGAGAGAAGTCTGAGTAACGTGACTGGGGAGAGATCTGCTTTGTAACAGTATGTGGCAAGAAACAAAAACTACAAGTTTAACATGTCCATTTCTTCTTATAATAGTCCTTTTAAAAAATTTATCTCTATTGTTGAAAGTATTACAGATGTCTCCTTTTTTCCCCATTGACCCCTTCTACTCTGCACTCTCCCCACCCCAGATTTTTCTCGCAATACTGTTTGTTTGTGTGTGTGTTTGGTAGTATAGTGAAATACAGTCCTTCAATGTGCTGTTCAATGAGCTTTGACAGATGTATACCCCCAACGCTGACCTCACAAATCAAGATACAGAGCATTTCAATCACTCCAGAATGTTCCCTTATGGCCCTTTGCTGTCCATCCCACCCCCCACCAGAGGCAACCACTGCTGTGATTTCTATAATCATATATTAGTCTAGAACTTCACAAAAATGAAGCCATACAGTATGAACTCTTTTATATCTTGCTTCTTTCACTCAATAGAATGCTTTTGAGATTATCCATGTTGTGCATATCAGCTATTCATTCCTTTTTTATTGCTGGATTACATTTCATTGTATGACTATAGCATAATTTATTTATCAATTCCCATTATGTTTGATATTTGCATTATTTCCTATTTTTATCTTTATGAATAAAACTACCATATACATTCATGCACAAGTATTTGTACAGGCATGTATTTTCATTTCTCTTATGTAAATATCTAGTAGCAAAATTGTTGGATTATAGGGTAGGTGTGTAGCCTTTGCTCTGTTTGCCTCTGTGAGTAGCTCAGTTTCCCCAGCCCTCTGTCTGGCCTGCCTTTCTTCCCCTCTGGGCCTAGTGTATTGAAGTTCCAGCAAGCATTCTGTACAGGGGCCTAGGATACTTCCCTCCAAGTTTCAGAGCAGGGAGTCGGAGTAGGGTCTGGAAAGAGCATGGGGCTAGAAGTTGAGCATGAGTTGTTAAGAGACCAGAGTCTAGTCTAGGTCCTTCCATTAATAATTTTCAGGCAAGTAATTTTCCGAACTTTGGTTTTCTTAATGATTTCTCTTCAGGATTCCTTCCAGATGGTTCTATGTCTGGCTTGTGAGTTCATAGTATGTACTCATTTAGAATTTGTTTCTCTATGCAGAACAGAGTAAAATATTAAATTATTTATATTCCTCCTGACATAAAAAACATGAAAATACTTACTATTTCACTGATTTTCCTGCTTCCTGATAAGGGTGGATGCTAATGATGATCTTTGACTTTTTGTGACCTGGATGGTCAATAGAAATAGAAATGGGGGAAGCAAAAAATACAAGACTAAAATAAGGGGGAGGCTGTAGAAGGGGGAGAGAGGCCCAAGAGGAAGAGGAGGAGGAGGAGGAGGAGGGTGTGTGTGTGTGTGTGTGTGTGTGTGTGTGAGGAGAGCATAAGAACAAGAGAAAGATTGAGAAACATATACATAGAGGATAAAAGTTGCCATAGGGAGTAAACTATGGGGAGAAAAAAAGGTATTCTAAGCAGTTTGCTGAGTCATGTGCTATGTTAATACCTCCCTTCCCTCATACCCCCACCCCAAGAAAATTTCAGGGAAAGCATCCATAATTCTATATATAGTGTTTTCAGAGTTGGATATATACTTGGATATTTTTAATTCATTAGGGTTTAAAACTGGCTTCACGGTGACCTCAAAACCAGAACAGAATTTCCTAAAGGGGACCTGCAATATTTAGCTTGAATAAATGAAAATATTAATTATAGTAAAAGGCTAGGTTGCTGTAACAAAGAGACCTAACAACACAGTAGCGTACAGAACCAAGAGGTTTATTTGTATTTCAGGTAACAATTCAGAGGTGCATGGTTCAGACTGGTAAGCAGTTCTGCTCCACAGTCAATCAGAAACTGGAGTTCCTTTCATTGTGTGGTTCTGCCATCCACTAGGGTATTGTTATCTGTATGCTTGAAGCTAGATTGCAGTGGGTTCCAGGTGGTGGGAAGGTGAAAGATAACATGGAGGAGACATGCCTACTGTCATGAGTCTTAGTTCTGGAAGTTGTGTACAATACTTCCTCACATCTTACTGGCCAGAATTCAATCACATGACAAAGCCTCGTTGCAAGGTAGACTGCGAAGTGTAGTAAAGCTGTGTTCCCAGTAAGAAGGGGAAAGTGGATTGTAATGGACAACTGGCAGCCTTCACCCCAAAGAACAAGGCCCCAATTTCTCCGAAGTGCTATTTGGGGGACTGTTCCATCCATGCTTTGAGGGAAGAACAATATTCTTTAGGCTTCAATGAGAGTTTTTTTCTACTCTGGACTATCTTGCATTTGCTCTGTGTGTATATGCACTCTCATTGTGGTCTTATGGGCTTTGAGCAAGAGAGTTATTTACTAATTCTTGAACCCTTGCCTGATACCGAGTTAAGGTAGAGCTGAATGTGTTTCAGGAGCTGAGTATAGCAGGAAGGAAATGAGCTGAAGGGCTCTGTTCCTTCCCCCAACGTTTGTCTCACAGTAGGGAGCTGAAACTGAAGTCTTACATCTCTCTCTTTTCCTGGAAAATCCTCCCAAACCAGATGTGCCCTTCCCCACCTACCTCCATTACCCAACAATCTTTTCTCTCCTCTCTTCCCTCACAGACCCCAACAGTGCTGACTGGCTATGACAGTATGTAATTGAACACAGAGCATTTTCCCTCCACTGCGATTAGTCAAACTTTACCCCACATGCAGTTGAATCACCCTTAAAAAGATGCAGCTAAGGTCTCCAGGCTACAAATTCCTCCTGAGGTGTTGAGTGGTATGTGCTTGGGTGTTCCTCTATGGTGACACCAATGCCAGTTCTATTAATTGAGTACTTCCTCTCTTCTTGCTTTCTTACTTCCTCTCCTCTTCTCCTCTTTCATGACTTTGACACTGCCATTTTTCTTTTTACTTCAGGCCCACCATGGCTTGTGAGCCAAATCCACACTGTCAACAGGTTCCCTGGAATGGCGTCCTGTATTTAGTTTGTAACCAGACTCTGGGGGTGTCTACATGGCAATCAATAGCTGATGAGGGTAACAGAATTTTGTCTTCAAGAGAAAGAGCTAGAGTTTAATCTCAGGGCAAAAATGAATTACCTTCATCTCAAAATAAATTATATTCTCTAGCTATAGAACAAAACACATTCTCCAGCAAGTGAGGAGAAGAATGACAACCTGCAGATCTTAAATCAAAAGAGAATTTTAAAAAACAAACAGTTGTGGTAGATTATATGAATGATGGCCCCCATTACTTCCTCTGCCTGTGACGTTACAGACCTTCCTATCAAGAGTGGAATCTATTTCTTCGCTCCTTGAGTCTAGTCTGGCCATGTGACTTACTTTGGCCAATGGGACATTAACAACCATGAAGCAAGCAGAGACTTGAAAGATGCTTGTGTTTTGGGGCTTGTCTTCCTTTCCTCACCCCTCTCCTTCCCCAGGCTCCTGAACTTGGATCCTGGCCAGGTAGAGACCCGGCCAATCTAAAATAAGGAGGTATCTAGAATGGGCCACACAACTCATTGGCCTGGGGACACTACTTCTCTCTGGCAGCCTCAGCAAGGATGAAGGAAGATATGTGTGTGTACCTAAGTTCTTCTGATTATAAGGAAATGGGTGATAAAGAAACTGGTGCTTTCCTCCTTCTCGTCAAGGGGTTTAGATGTGAGAATCTCACAACTTTCCCACCACACCTCATACCCCACAGGGGTTGTTCATTGCTGATGAGTTTCCTAAGACAGGTTCTTTATATATCAGACATGGATATTGGTTCCTAAAACCACAGATGTGGCATTTCTTGGGGAGTCTTTCTGGTAAGACAAAGCCCACATGAGATTCTATATTTAATATTAGTTTCCTGTTTTTGAATAGGCATAGTTGGGCCAAATATTATGTGTGTTGTATCAAATATGTTATTTTTATTGTGGAAGAGACTACAGTAAATCTGGTTCTTATGGATCTAAAGTGGCTGGCAATAGGAACCCTTTCCTTCACATTTTCCTCTGTCCTTCTTTCTTTTTCCCCAATTTATGCACATGTTGTAGCTATGAAAATCAGTATTTTTTTTTTAAACAGCTTTATTGAAACAATTTATACACTACAAGTCACTTGTTTAGTAAATATATAGAGTTGTGCAACCGTCACTGTGATTCACTTTTAGGATATTTTTATCTTCCCCAAAAGATCACTTGTGCCCATTTGCAGGCAGTCCCCATTCCCACCCTCAGTCTAAGGAAACCAATAATCTTCTTTCTGTCTCTACAGACTTACCTGTTATGGAGATTTCATATTCATGGAATTATACAATATTTGGTAGAGCTATTTTTGATAAAGACTTAGGAGTTTTCTAAAGACATTTACAAAACTTAGTCTTTCTCTGAAAAGTTGATCCATGAATATAAGAGGATGTCCTAACTTGGTTTGGGTTCCCTCCAAGCAGATGCCAAAACAAGGGCAGGTAGTTTATTCAGGAGAGTATCAAGGAAGCAGAAGTAAGAGAGTGAAGAGGATGAGATAGAGGGAGAAATACAAAAATAAATAAATAAATAAATAAATAAATAAATAGGAAGCATGCATTGAGAATATTACCAACTGGGGACAACTAGGGCTCAGTCTCACTGAGGATTGCCAGAGGAACCATGTGGAATGTGCTTCTGGGGAAGCTGGAGTATTTATTCACTGTCTTAGTTATCTACTGCTATGTAATAAGTTGCCCTAAACATAGAAGTTTAAAGCAATGATTAACATTTATTGTCTCTCAGAGTTTTAAGGGCCAGGAAATTGAGGTTGGCTTAGCTGGGTGTCTGGCTTGGGGCCTCTCATAAGGTTGGAGTAAAAATGTTGGCTGGGCTGCAGTTGTCTGAAGGCTTTACTGGAGCTGGAGGACCCCTTCTAAGATGGGTCCCTCACCTGGCTGACAACTAGCTGTTGGTGGGAGGCCAAAGTTCCTCACCACATGGCCCTACCCATCAAGCTACTGGAGTGTCCTCACAACATGGCGGCTGGCTTCCCCTAGAGCATGTGATCCAAATGAGAGCAAGGTGAAAACAGCCATGCTCTTTATGATCTAGCCTGAAAAGTCACACACCATCATTTCGACTATATTATATAGGTTACAAAGGTCAGTCATATTCATTGTGGGAGGGAACCACACAAGGGCATGAATACTAGGAGGCAAGGATCATTGGGGTCAATCTTGGACCCTGGCTACCACATCCATTGTCTCCTGCTCCTCTTCGGTTGAAGGTTAGCTTGTGTGAGTTGAGCAAGCTTGAGGAGGGGCTGATAAAGCCTCAGGCAGAGGATTTGAAGGTGTTTGCGGTGGCCAGTTTGCTGGGCAGTATCTACTGCAGCTGTAGGTGAATTCAGAGGTGGACCTAGGAGCTATGGGATGGAGTCTCCCTAGCATCTGCCACATGTACCAAGGCTGTTTTTAATGGTGTAGTTTTGCAGGTCTATCCTTGATAATGAAATGAGAAATATTCTACAACTCAGACTTAGAGGCAGAACAAAATGGTAGGTTGTTGGTATTGTATTTATACCTTTGGGAGGCCCTCTCATTGACTACTGAGCTTTGGGCTTTTAGAAGCTCATCATCCATGAAGAAGGAGCTTCCAGTACAACAAAGCCAGCCTGCTCCTCATATTGCTAAAGAGAATAAAATCACAGGCCAGCCCTGGGCAGAGGCCCAGCCACGTTCTTGAAATATGGGAAGGGAGGTGGAATCAAAGGCAGGAGTCAAGATTTAGAGCATCCATGTGGTGAAGGTTCTTCTCAAGGTAACCTGAACTGGGAGGAAGTGATGAAAGATCAATGACCAGCAACACTGCCGAGTGCTGGGTTGAAAGCACTGATACTGATGGGCTCCATCACTCATGCCACCTAATTCTGCTGCCCTTTAAAGAAACAACAGCAGGAGGAGAATGGGGGAAGGTAGGAACAGAGTAACAAAGGAAGAGGAGGGGAAGTGGACCTATAAACTTATGTCCCTTACTTCATGGCCAAAACTAGAGGAACCATGTGACCTGGCTGGCCCAGGGCAATCCTAACTTAACCTGCTGTTCTGGAATCATTATTAATATCACCTTCTTTTACTCTCAAAAGCATCCAGGATTGGATGAAAAAGTACATGGTCATCTTACCCAGCTCACTGTACTGTCCCATGGATAACCTTTCTCACACTTAATTGTGTTTAATTTTGGGTTGTGTTCCCAACTGTAATTTCTGACAGGGACCACATCTGACTTTTACATTGCTATATCTGAAGTGTTGGCATTTGCAAAGTGCTCAATATATGCTATCTTAATGAATAAATGGATGAATGAATGAGTGACTGAATCAATGAATGAATACATGAGCTCTGTTTAAAAAGGTTTGGTATGGTTGGAATGACTGCAGGGGAAGGAAAGGGTAAATCCTTAAATCTATAATTCCAAAGGAAGCCATAGGAGGTGTGTTAAAAAACACACACAAAACACCCAGGTTAAAGCTCTATTCAAATATATTCCCTTCATTTAGTTCCAGCAGCTCTGGGACCAGATGGTGTGTGCTCACAAACAGAGCTGCTGCTGCTGCTGCTGCTGCAAGTATGGGTTGTCAAATGTTCAGAAAAGCCCCAAGTGGGAATCAACAGGCTTTGCATCTCTGTTCTCCAAGGGTCTGCTCTGTCAGCAAGTGGTCTGAAAATCAGGAAATTGTGTTATTGGCAGCATGGTGACTGTAAGGTACATTTTCTTTATTATTTCCTTTTTAGGGAGAGGGAGCCAAGCATTTTGCCACCAAACAAGTACCATTTATGGACTACTCAGTCGCATTTGCCGTGAGCTGCTGGGGCTGCCACGTGATCCTAAGCATAAACCTTAGCACATCTCACTGAGCCAAGAGCACAGGCTCAGCATTTGGGAGAGCAGAAAAAATGAAAACTGAAAGCTGAAGCCAGAGTTCTGCACACACTGCTGTATGGTAGCTAATTTTGAAGGGAAACTTCAACATCTCCAGTGATGGGACTGATTTATCCTCCCCAGCTTGTGCAAAGACACTAACACCTCCTTTGCGCTTGTGCAAAGAAGTGCCTATTACTGTTTTCCTTTTAGGTTTTAGAAATAGAGTGAAGACCCTTCTGAAGGAATGAGACATTGAGTCATAGTACCTGGCTTCTCTTTGTTGCTCTACATTAGGTCACTGTAGAGCTGCTTAACTTTTTTTGTATTTCTTTTTCTTCTAAGATGGGAATCACTATGCTCACCACATCATTATAATGCTAATGCCCTGTACACTATTATTATGAATATTTAAATTCTCCCACTCCAGTCCTTTCCAAGCATAATTCTAAAGCATACCCCTTTAAAAAATCCCCACGAAAGAAGAACACTTCTCAGCAAACAGTTCAACTTTATCTAGTACCTATTAGAATACATGTAATTACATTACAGTAACAGCAGACTAAGGCAGTAGGTGATAAGTAGTGATGTTATAGCAGAAAGATAGATGATGGATAGAACTGAAGTAGGCAGACAGGAGAGAGAGCTGTTCAGGCAGGGGAACAATATTGACAAAGTCATAGACCAGGGATTGGCAAACTATGGCCTTTGGGCCAAACCTGGCCTGCTGTGGTTTTGTAAAAAAGTTTTATTGGCCCACAGCCATGCTTATTCATTTACGTATTGTTTATGGCTGCTTTTATGCTATAATAGCAGAGCTGAGAAATTGTGAACAGAGATGGTATAGCCTCAAAAGACTAAATTATTTACTATCTGGACCTTTATAGAAAATGTTTGCTGAGTCCTACCATAGACAATGGTGGAAATGGGGGTGATTTTTCCTTCTTGGAATGGGTATTCAGAAAATGTGAGTTTGGACATAAGGGGCAGAGCTTCAAAGCCATTTTAATAGGAAATAGGAAGAAGACTCACGGGGAGTGGAAATATCTTTCTCACCATGCAGCAAACTCAGTCTTAGACACACATACTGAGAATCTGGAGGAATGAAAACTGCTTAAATGTATTGAATATATCTATTCTTTCATCCATCCATCTTCTTGTTGAACATATATTTATTTGTTTTAACAGAATCATTTTGTTACTCAAATAAAACAGACCATTATATGGAGAAACATTTTAAAAAATATTGATGCCCAGCTGGCATGGCTCAGCAGTTGAGCATCGACCTATGATCCAGGACATTGAGGTTCAATTCTCATTCAGTGCGCATGCCCAGGTTGCAGGCTCAATCCCCAGAGGGGGCGTGGAGGAGGCAGCCAATCAATTACTCTCTCATTATTGATGTTTCTGTCTCTCCCTCTCTCTCCATTTCTCTCTCTGAAATAAATTAAGATATATTTATAAATGAATAAATAAATAAAAATATTGATGACCCCCCCCAAAAGAAGAAAATCACACATAATCCCAACCACAGCTAACCACTATTACATTTTAATATGTATCTTATCTTTTGTCCTACATGGAAAAGGAAGTTTTTATTGAGTACCTACTATAAGCTAGGCAGTATACTTAGCACTGGGGATATAAAATGGTGAAAGCTTGATTTTGACCTTAAGGATAGAGAGCAGTGACCTAAATCATTGCAGTATGGGGTGAGACATGCAATAATAGCTGCCTGAAGAGATACAAGGAAAGCAGGGCAGAAGGAGTGAGTACCTCTTCCCAGCCTGTTATATTCAAGGTGAGCTTTAAAAGGTACCTGGGAGTTTACCGGATGAGCAAGAACATTCCAGACAGAGGGGACAGTAATTGATGTTTCCCATGTGTCTATTAGGTACCTAGGAATTTTATGGAAGACATCACATGTAATCATCATAATGATTCTAAGAGGTAGATATTATCATTCCCATTTTACAGGTGAGGAAATTGAGACTCTGAAAGGTTAAGGCATTTGCTCCAATGCATTCAGATAGCTTGAGGTAGAGGTGGGACTTGAACTCAAATCTATTGCCCATGCTTTCCCCACTTTATCATGCAGCCCCTGCAGGATAAGCAAAGTCATGGTGGCCATCTTGATTGATTTTATTTAACAAATATTTATTGAGCGTCCACTGTGTACCAGATAAAGAATATATTGACTGTGTCTTCAAGGAGTCCTAAATGGTCTCTCATTGTGTGTGTGTTGGGGGAGTCTGTGTGCAAAGTCAGGTTATGCTTTGGCTTCAGACCGAACTTGAAACTGGTCTAGACCCCAAACATATACATTGAGTTTCTTCCCTCCTTGGTCTTAGGACTCTTGGCCCCTTCTTGGAGGATGTGAACCAATCATGTTGCATTGTTTGCCCCCTAGAGAGGCCAGGCCATACCAACAGATGATTTTAGTACAGCAAAGATGGAGGTTGCCAATACTTTCATTAAATCAGTCAACAAATTAACAGTGCTCTGGTGGGGTTGGACAATGTGCATGGGGCAGGAAAGTAACATCTTCCCTAGATGTTACTCTCAAGAGAAATAGCTGTCTAATTGTGGACAGAAGACAGAGGCCTGGCTTGACAATCAGTGCTATAGAACTTCTTAGGAAGGGACCTTATGGTGGGCTGAAGGGATTAGAACAGGCTTCCTGGAGCACCCACATCTCCAACATTCCTTATCCTGGCTTGCTGGATAGCAAGCAGGTCTGCATGAACACCAGGAGAGGTTTAAAATCTCCCTTTACAACCCAGGAGGTGCTTTAACTTCCAAATTCCACTGGGAGGGGTGTGTGAGGATTGGAGGGCAGAGATGTGTCTCATTCTCCCTTTCCCTGGAACACACACAGAGCCACCCACAGAGTTAGTGAGTTGCACCATGAAATATGGCATGACCATAAATGAAATTACAAAGGAATGGCTTCCAGAGGCTTCACCTTGAAACCTTAACTTCTACATTGTGAGCACACCATTTATTACCACCACTGCTGGGAAAGGGAGCTGTTAGTGTAATGCAGAGAAGAGAAGACAGGCCATCTAAGGAACATAGAATAAGATTTATTATGGGAATAAAACCTTGGGCAAATTGCCTCTTGTTAAATGTATGTATTGGGCCCAATGTCAAAGCAGTTTGCTCCAGGCAAACACGATGGTCTTACTGGAAAATTCTCTTCACTGCTCTGTGCCTCTGTTTCTCTCTTTGTAGGATGGCATGCTAAGTGGTCTGTTAAGAAAGGATTGGTTAATGGAAAAATACTTCATTATCTTTTAAATTCTATGGTCTAGCCATTCTTTGACCAGTTTGCTCATGACTGCTTCACCCAGATGACTTCTAAAATTATGATGATGCTCATGACAACCTCACAGCTGTTCCACAGTCCTCACCTACTGATGACTCTATGACAGCCACCCAAAGGATGCTTCTTTCTTTTTCCTTTTTAAATTTTATTGAATTTATTGGGATAACATTGGTTAACAAAATTATATAGGTTTCAAGTGTACAATTTTATAATACATCATCTGTATATTGTATTATGTGTTCATCATCTAAAGTCAAGTCTCTTTCTGTCACCATTTATCCCCCCTTTACCCTATTCTACATGCCCCCCACCCCCTTTCCCTCTGGTATTTATTCACCATATTGTTGTCTGTGTCTATTGGTCTTTTTTCCTTGTTTTTTTTCCTTAATCCCTTCACCTTTTTCACCCCAACCCCCCTCCCCTCTGACAGCTGTCAGTCTGTTTTCTGTATCTATAAGTATGTTTCTATTTTGTTCACTAGATTCCACATGTAAGTGAAAACATACGATATTTGTCTCTCTGTGACTGAATTATTTCACTTAGCATATTACTCTCTAGGTCCATTCATGCTGTTGCAAAAGGTAAGGTTGCCTTCTTTTTGTGGCTGAGTAGTATTCCATTGTATATATGTACCACAGCTTTTATAATCACTCATGTACTGATGGGCACTTGGGCTATTTCCAGATATTGGCTATTGTAAATAACACTGCTATGAACTTAGGGGTGTGTATATTCTTTCTGATTGGTATTTTGGGATTCTTAGGATATATTCCCAGAAGTGGGATCACTGGGTCAAAAGGCAGTTCCATTTTTAATTTTTTGAGGAAACTCCATACTGTTTCCCACAGTGGCTGCACCAATCTGCATTCTTACCAACAGTGAATAAAGGTTCCCCTTTTCTCCACATCCTTGCCACCACTTGTTGTTTGTTGATTTATTGATGATAGCCATTCTGACAGGCATGAGGTAGTATCTCATTGTGGTTTTGATCTGCATTTCCCTGATGATTAGTGACTTTGAACATCATTTCATATGTCTATTGGCCATCCGTATGTCCTTTTCTTTAAAAAACAATGTTTTTATTGATTTCAGAGAGAGGAAGGGAGAGGGAGAGAGAAATATAAACATCTATGAGAGAGAAACATCTGATCAGCTGCCTCCTGCATACCCCCTACTTGGGATCGAGCCAGAAACCTGGGCATGTGCTCAGACCAGGAATTGAACTGGCGACTTCCTGGTGCATGGGACAGCTCCCAACCAACTGAGCCACACCAGTCAGGCTGTATGTTCTTTTTGGAGAAGTGTCTTTTCAGGCCCTGTGCCTACTTTTTAATTGGATTTTTTGGATTTTTTTTTTTTTTTGGTGTTGTATAACTTCTTTATAAAATTTGGATATTAATCCCTTATCAGATGTATCATTGGTGAATATGTTCTTCCATTCAGTGGGTTATCTTTTCATTTTGTTAATTGTTTCATTTGCAAAAACATTTTAGTTTGATGTAGTGCATTTGTTTATTTTTTCTTTTGTTTCCCTTGCCTGAGTCAATATATCGAAAAAAATATTGCTATAAGAAATGTCTGAAATTTTATTGTCTATATTTTCTTCTAAAGTTTTTATGGTTGCAAGTCCTACATTTAAGTCTTTAATCCATTTTTAGTTTATTCTTGTGTATGGTGTAAGAAGATGTTCTAGTTTCATTTTTTTTGCACATATCTGTCCAATTTTCCCAACACTATTTATTGAATAAACTGTCTTTATCCCATTGTATGTTCTTGCCTCCTTTGTCAAATATTAATTGACCATTAAGGCATGGGTTTATTTCTGGGCTCTCTATTCTGTTTCATTGATTTATATGTTTTTATGCCAGTACCATGTTGTTTTGATTACTATGGCCTTGTCATACAGTTTGATATCAGGAAGTGTGATTCCTCCAACTTTGTTCTTCTTTCTCAAGATTGCTGTTGCTATTTGGGGTCTTTTGTGGTTCCATATAAATTTTTGGAATATTTATTCTAGTTTTGTGAAATACACCATTGGTATCTTGATAGAAATTGTGTTGAATCTATAGATTGCTTTGAGTAGTATGGACATTTTTTTTCATTGAATTAATTGAGGTGACACTGGTTAACAAAATTATACAAGTTTCAGGTGCACAGTTCTACAACACATCGTTTCTACACTGTATTATGTGTTTACCACACCAAGTCAAGTTTCCATCCATCACCATTTATTCTCCCTATACCCTCTTCCACCTCCTCCCAACCCCATCCCCAGGCATTTTAATGATGTTCATTCTTCCTAATCCATGAACACAGTATATCTTCCACTTATGTGGATGTTGTTATACTTTATGTTGTCCCAGGGGTCCCTTAAACTATCCCCATTTTTTTTTCTTTCTTCTTTTCTGATCAGGTGTTTTCTGCTACCTTGTCTTCGAAATTGCTGATTTAATCCTCTGCTTTATCCAACCTACTGTTTATTCCTTCCAGTGTACTCTTCACTTCAAATATTGTAATTTTTCATTTCTGACTGGCTATTTTTTATGTTTTCTATGTTATTTTTCATACTGATGTAGTTCTTTCTTGAGCATCCTTATAATCATTTTTTTGAACTCTATATCTAATAAATTGCTTGCCTCCATTTAATTTAATTCTTTTTTTGAAGGTTCTTTTTTCTTTCATTTGGGGCATGTTTCTTTGTCTTTCCATTTTGGCTTCCTCTTTATATTTGTTTCTATGTATTAGGTAGATCTTCTGTGTCTCCCAGTGTTGGCAGGGTGGACTTACGTAGTAGGTGTCTTGTGAGATCCAGTGGCACAGTCTCCTTGATCACCTGAGCTGGGTGCTCCAGGAATGTCCCTTGTGTGGGTTATGCTAGCCTTCCCGTTGTAATTGAGTCTTGATTGCTATTGGCCAGTTTGTGCATGGGATCGACCCTCAGGATGGCTGACTGTGAGGATTGACCTCATCCACAATGTATGAGCTTCTGCGTAGGTACTGAGCACGCTAAGCAGAATTTGCCTCAGCAGGGTCTGGTGCCTCCCAAGATCTCCCTTTGGATATGCCACTTGTGAAGCTAATTGCATCCTGCTCTGATGTTGTCTGAAGCTGGGTGTGTTGCTTCTGGGGCTTCTTGGGAGGAACTCTGGTGCAGTTCAATGTCAGACACTGCCTGTGACTTGCTCTGGGCAACCTGTTTGGAGCTACAAAGCAATCCATAGCTTTTGGCTGCCTCTCTTGGGCCTGGGTGTGTGTAGAAAGGACCGAGCTATGCACCAAGGCTGGCTTTCACCATCACTGAGTCCAGGGGCAGGTCAACAAAAGAGCCATACAACTCAGTGTGTCTCAGATTCTGCTAGCCAGAGCTCAGTAGGGTGGGGCCACCAGGAATTGGGAGAGTGGGGCTAGTGGATCTCCCATGAGGGAGAGTGCTGGTTAGGCTTGGGGAAAGGTGGAGGAGTGGCCTCCATCCCAGAGCCACACAACTCTGACACTACTTGAGTTTGTCAGGACCTCTACACCCCTGCCCAGGCAGCTGACTACTCAGCAGGGTATGAACTCCACAGGGTGAGGTGATAGGGAGTCCAGAGGGTGGGGCTATTGCTTTCCCTCAGGCTGATGTCATATGGAGGGGAGTGTTCCACCCAATAAAGATGGCTACTGTGGTGTGGGAGAGGGACTCAGCACAAGGATCCTGGTGGCTGTCCCTTCTGCTCTCTCTCCAGAGCCAAACCCCAGTTCATCCGAATTCTAAGCCTCTGCATGTGGCTGTGGGGCCAGCCCTTTTCAGGTCTGGACCCTTCCTAGCAGTCTCCATGTGGTTGGTTCTGTAAAGCCTTGCTTATAAGACTTCTGTTCAGCTAGTCTTCAGTTGGTTATTCAGGTTGATTGCTCTATATTTTAGTTGTAATTGCGGTTTGGTCCTGGGAAGAGTCAGTGTAGCTTCCACCTACTCCACTGCCATTTTGGATTCCCTACAAGGATGCTTCTAATCAACATTTAACAGAGCTCCCTTGGTGGCTACTTAAGGGCCAGGTCCTGGCTGGGGACACAGTAGTGAATAAGAGATACCTGACCCTTTCTCTCAAAAAGTCTACCTGAGCTTGACCTCTGTATCTTCTTATATCTAGGAGTTATGCAACCAGCCAAGTTAATCTTGGCACCAAACAGTTTGAGGCTCCATAAGAACCCCTTCCCCCCTATTTTGGGGGAGATTTAAAGCTTAGGGTTCCAGCCAACCAGAGATCTTCTTCTGGCATCTTGCCAACTACTTTTACTATCCACAGGCTCTCTAACTTGGGGCAAATGACACAAACTAAGTAGACCAGCACTGTCCAATAGAACTTTCTGCAGTGATGGAAATGTTCTAAATTTGTGCTTTCCAGTATGGTAGGCACTAGCCATAGATGGCTACTGAGCACTTGAAATGGAGCCAGTCAGAAGTGGGATGTGCTGTAAGTGGAAAAAAATGCAAAATATTTCAGTAAAAATTTTTGTGTTGATTACATTTTAAAAATATAATAGTTCAAACATATTGGGTTAAATAAAATATGGCACTAAAATTAATTTCATCTGTTTCATTTTACTTTTTAAATATGCTTCTAAACTTTTAAAAATCATACACACACACACATATATATATGTCTTGCATTATATTTTTATTGGACAATGTTATTCTAAACCTTGGTTTTCTTATCTGGAAAATAAGGGAGATAGGCCAGATATTGGTGAGATGCTCTCATCTCAAAGATGCTATGATTTCCCCCCATACCTGACTCATTGTGATTCACTATCCAGCAATGTGAACCATGGTCAGGGTTAATACAGCAGGTGCTATCAGTGTCCCACTCACATTCCCTCAGCACTTAGCATTCTAGTGCGTGCTGAAGGCACCCACTTCAAGCACCTATAGCTCTTCCCCTTAGGGTTCTCTATCAACTTCCAGGAGGGAAGGCCAGCAATGCCTCCAGCAGCAGCCCTTAGCTAATGATGGATGGGAGTTGGAGGATAAATACTCCAGTTTTCATGCCTCTCAAGTGGCACATTGAGATGTATTCTACACGGTTCCTAGAGTTCCCCAGCAGATTGAACCTCAGCACCCACAATGGTACCCTGCTCAAAAATACTCTTTATTGGCTTCTCTTCCCTGTCTCACTTCCTCATTCCCCTAAGTGTTTTCTGGGATCAGCTCCTAAGTAAACTACTACACTCATATCCTTTGTTTCAGAGTCTGCATCTGGGTGAGTACAACCTATAATAGTCAATTACTAGCCATATAATGTAATGATGTTTAAGGGCACTGTCCCAAGAGCCTTTCAATGGCTTCTCCTATTTTATCAGCTCATCAGAATCTCTGGCACATTAACCAACAAGTAGATGCTTAATGTTGTCCTTAGTTTGTCCCATCCCACAGAACTGCAGACATAACTACTTGGCACTCTCTCCTTGCTTTCCCAAACATACTACCTCACATGAATTGGCACTTTCAGCTACATTTTTTCTGCATTAATGATTTCTATTTTAATACTAGTTTCCAACCTCAGTTTTCATCAGACTGAGCTCCTGGTTTCATTTTCTCCTAATTGCAATAAGATGCCCAAGACATCTTAGGCATGATGAGTCCTGGGTGGGTGTAAATTGTTTGCTGCTGTTGAAGACACTCTGGGAGGGAACCTTCTGGGATATGACAGGAAGTTGTTCCAGATGTCAGAAATTCAATGCCAAAAAATAAAAATAAGCTGCCTTTACTAAACTGATCAGGGCCTGGCATTTCAGAAATAAGAGAGCCTCTAGAATTAGACAAATCTGAAATATCTGGAAATGGTTCAGAGATACAGCAAATGTATGGCTAAGGAGTGTTCTGGAAGCTAGAAGATGGATTGTGGCCATTTGAGGAATCATTTTCTCACATCACATCAGGAATTAGAATCCTAGAAGAACAGGAAGGGATCTTGGGAATTCTCTCTATCCACCCTCCACCCTCTAATTTTATGGGTTAGAAACACTGAGTCCCAGAAAGATGAAATGATGGGTGTATAGACATACAGATGGTGAGTTGAGTCTAAAAACAGGTTCAAAGCTTTTTCCACAACCTTGGAGCACCACCCCTAGCCTTTATACAGAAAAGTCAATGATTCCAGACCAAAACCATTGCTCCCACCCTCATTACCAAGGAAGACTAGAGAGTCAGGACAGCCAAGGGAAAAACCAGAATCCTCAGAGCTATTTGTTGGCTATGCAAGATGATGGGAACCACATCTGGTAGCTCCCCTTGAGGGATTACCCAGTCTATCTAGAGAGCAGGCATGTGAAATGCACTGCACTAAAAATTAATCCAACTGCTGAAGCAGCATAAGAGCTGAAAGAGTATTTTTGGCACACCTCATGGTATTGGGCTCTGAATCAGTTGTAGACTTGGGTTCTCTGAAGCTGTTTTTGATTGAAATAGTGGAGACAAGGCAGACAGTGAACCATTTTGAAATATATAGATGAGATTACTAAGTTTCTTTCACCAAATGTTTGATTGAAGTCTGACATATGTATTCCCCTTCCCATTCCTGGGATTCTCCAGAAATTCCATGAATATGAATTGCATCTTATCACAACAACTGTAAGTTCTTTAAGGATAGAGATCATATTTTCATTCATTCATTCATTCATTCATTCATTCAATAAATTTATTGAGTACCTTCTATGAGTCATTAGGGATGGAACAGAGTGCTAGATGAAATAGAAGGTGGAACAAAAAATGTCTTAAACCCTCCAGTGGCTTTCCATCGCACTCAGAATAGAAACCCAAGTCCTTATAAACCATCTGTAAAATCTGTCCTGATTCCCAAATCCTTTACTCTCTCCCTCTGGTATCTTGCTATCCATAGTCTAGTTGGTGATAGAGAAAAGTCTGTTATGTGAGGTTGGAAGGGGTGACTAGTTTCATTCATTTAGCTTAATTTATTTACTTCACTTATTCATACATTTACTTACTTACACATTTATTCATTATCACCTCCATGCCGGGCCTATGCTGAACACTAGGTAACTGGTGGTAAATAATGTTTCAGTTTTCATGAACCTTATAGTCAACAGAGAGAAACTCTAGCAATAAACAGATTGACAAGTATCTAAACAAGTGTACATTGTGATAAGCTCTCTGAAGAAAACACAAGGCATGCAGCAAAGAATAGTGAGAAAAACAATGTATACTGGGGGTAAGAGAAGGCATCTCTGGGGGGAAGTAACCTTTAAATCGAAGCCCTGCCAAGCCGGCGTGGCTCAGCGGTTGAGCATGGGCCTAGGATCCAGGAGGTCGGGGTTCGATTCCCACTCAGGGCACAGGCCCAGGTTGCGGGCTCCATCCCCAGTCGGGGGCGTGCGGGAGGCAGCCGACCAATGACTCTCATCATTGATATTTTTCTCTCTCTCTCCCTCTTCCTCTCCCTTCCTCTCTCTGAAATCAATAAAGATATATTTTAAAAAAAATAAATTGAAGTCCTAAAGAGGAAGATTTAGTTAAGCAGAGGTGGAGGTAAGAGAGATTTTTCAGGTGCAGGAAACAGATTACCAGAGATGTTCTGTCTCTGGCACACTAATAGCCTTCTACTCCATGTGGGGCATTCCTGTGGACTGCTCTGCCCTTGGGAAACCAGCAGAGCCTGATGTGTGGAAGGGAGAAGTTAAAGCATAAGGAGGGGTCTCTCGAGGTACAACTACATCAACACACAACATTTCTGGAAGAAGTTATAGAGAGTGGTCCCATGAGGTTACTCCCCTAGACAGACAGACAGACAGAGAGACAGACAGACAGACAGAGAGACAGACAGACAGACACACACACACACACACACACACACACACCCACCCCACCCCACCCACCCACCCCTCTCATACTTGGACTCACTTTCTTGGCCAGAAGTGAGTAGGACCCACTTCTGTTTCTATCAGGGACAAAATGTACCAAACAAGAAAATTTCTCTCTGCTTTCTTTCTTAGCTTCTCTAGCATTTCCTCTCACAAAAGACTGACCTCTGTTCTATGCACACTAAACTTAGAATTAGAGGGCTCTCTCACTTGTTAGTTGAACTTGAAGTATTTGAAGCTTTACTTTCCTTGTCTGTAATATGAATATACTATATTTGCCTTATTTCCTCACAACTTTTATGCAAAGGTTTTAGAAAACATAAATCATTATAAAAATATTTTTAAAAATTCAATAGGCTTTGTTTTAGAGTAGTTTTAAGTTCACAGTAAAATCAGGTAGGAAATACAGAGATTTCCCATAAACTCCTGGCACCCCTACCCCGACACACACAGCTTTCCCACTATCAACATCCTTCACCAGAGTGGCATATTTGTTACAATCAATGAGCCTACACTGATACATCATAATCACCCAAAGTCCAGAGCTTAAATTAGGATTTACTGTTGGTGTTGTACATTCTGTAGGTTTTGAGCATTATAAAAATAAAATAGTAATAGTTGTGCTGGTTATTCTTCATCCTTCCTTACTCCCCCAAGATATATTCTCCACCCTTCTTTGCCTGGCTATGTGCCCCATGAAACAGAGTACATCACTCAGGTTTCCCTGTCAGCTAACTTTTGATTGGGTTCAGTCAAAGGGAGGGCCGGCAAAAGATCAGAAGGCAGGAGGAAAGAAAGACTGAGATATACCTTTCCTGGATCCTTCCTGTCTGAGTACCCGTCTCTGGCAAGTGCTGGGCTTCTCCATGACTACAGATCCTGATAAGCGGTCCCTCATCCATGGCCCCAGCTCTTGTTGCAGTCCAGTAACACTATTTCTTCCCCTTGTTCCCTTCAGCACAAGAATGGTAATGGTCCCTTGTCATAGACTCTGGGCACTTGAATATTCCTTATTGGTTCCCTTTACCTGCCCACAAAGTAGTCTCTTCGCTGGAGTCTGTCCATTTGAACCCCTGGACTAGATTCTGTTTCTTGTTGGCATTCTCATTCATATAAACATAACAACAAAAGCAGCAGTAACACCTCAACAACTTTATTGAGTACTTACCATGTGCCAGTTGCTATGTTAATTCCTTCAAAAGTATTGGGTGGATTAAAGGTTAATTTTAAAAAGGCACAACTGTGACTTACATACAGATTTAAAGTGAATACACGTTGCTTGATAAAGACTCTCTCCTTAACCTAACTCTAGTCAGGTTCCTCTAAGCCCTTAAGGCCCCAACTTTGGGCTCTGTCCTTGGCCTGCTTATTCAAAAATCCCACTGAATCACTTTAGCCAGAATCCCCCATCCTTGGTATCCTACTTCCCTTAATATCTGATCAAATTTCTCACCCCAGCCCCCACATCTTATTTCCCTGGCTTGCCTTCAGCAAGAATCCTGTTAAGTTGGTTTAACAAGAACCCCTTTACCCTTGATGTCTCTTATTAGTAATTTACCGTCCACTGACCCTCCTCAGTCTCCTTGTTGGCCATAAATCTCCAGCTGTCTTTGTGGTTTTCAGAGTTGAACCCTATCTCTCTCCTCTGCTGTGAAAGTCTTCACACCTTTTGCAAGAGTCCTGAATAAAATCTTTCTTACCATTTTAACAAGCATCAGAATAATTTTTTCTTTAACAATGTTAAGTATTTAATTTAACTCATTAATGGGGAAACTGGTAAGATGTTACAACCAGTTCAAGGGAGAATCCAAAGGACAGAGACATTTATAGAAATATTTAAATAGATATGCAAATTAAAGCAAAATTGATCTCTTCCATAGTCCAGGAAGGAAGTCCATTAAACCTTTACTGGACAGAATTTGCCCATCTGTAGACAAAAATTATTTTTGCAAATACAGAGTTGTAAAATGGCTCAAAGGCAGTGCAACACTGGAATCATAACCTCAAGAAAGGTGTGCTCTACACAGTTTACAATAGCTAAGATCTGGAAACAGCCCAAGTGCCCATCAGTAGATGAGCAGATAAAAAGCTGTGGGACATTTACACCATGGAATACTACACAGCTGTAAAGAAAAAAGATCTCGTACCCTTTGGGACAGTATGGATGGACCTGGAGAATATTATGCTAAGTGAAATAAGCCAGGCAGAGAAAGACAAACATCACATGATCTCACTTATATGTGGAATCTAAAGAACTTAATAAACTGATGAACAGAATAGATTCAAGGACATGGAAGCATGGAACAGACTGATATATCTCAGAGGGATGGAGGGGGGTGGGGGGATGAAGGGGGAGAGAGTAACTAAAGAATTTATATGCATTTGTGCACAACCCAAGGACACGGACAATTGTGAGGAGAGGGACTGGGGAGGGGGATGGGATGGGGTGGAACGGGTCATTGGGGAGAAAAAGGGACATCTGCAATATTTTAACCAAAAAGAAAATAAAAAAGAAAAGTGTGCTCTAGATTACTGCACATGTGCCAAAACTGCCTATTTTTGTAAATAAAATTTTATTGGAACACAGCCACACATATTTTACCTGTGTATTTTCTATAGTTGTTTGATGCTAAAATGGCAGAATTGAGTAATTGCATCAGTGGCCATTTAGCCCCCAAAGCCTAAAGTATTTACTGTTAGATGGGCCAGGTACAGAAACCCAGGTACGGAAAACTCAGGTACAGAAACTCACCAGGGCAGGAAGCCCCAGGTGCCTAGCAATGGGCAAAACTGGGAAAACAAGAACATTGTCCCCAGAGTAACATATCCTCCCCCAGCATATCGCTGGTCATGCAGTTTAGACCCAGTGAGCATTTCCTCCCTAAAGATAACATCTAAGCCTCAGTTGTATTTCAGCTCCAGGCCCAGAAAAAACAGCAAAACCAGACAAGTGGTGCCATGGCTGCCTCAGGACCAGCTGCCTTGACTAATGACCCCCTGCCCTGGCACCGACCAATCAGTGGAGACCATGGCCCTGAAAGAGCGCACCTGGAAAGCTGATGAATATTCTATTGAGACCCTCCTCTGAGACCACCCCTAAGATTTCACCTGCAAGAAGGAGATAATTACAATCAGGACAAAGGACCTAGCTCATACTCCCCATTAGGGGAGCACACCAGCACCATCTCCTTCCCCTTTCTTCCCTCTGAGGGGACCCCATGAGACTTGCAACCAGGGGAGCAATGGGCAGTGGCAGCTCGTCCCAGGCTTAACCCCTGAACCTGACTCCAAGGCCCCCTTCTCTCTCTGATTTCTCAGTGAGCCAGAGCAGCCCAGCCTGGGTTCTCCTTCTATGCTCTTCCTCGCTTCACTGTCCCAGTATATTTTTGCTGCCATCATGGACCCAATACCCTTTGGCTCAGTGCTGTGTAGCCCTTCCCTTTGGATATCCCCATTCCCCATCCCCTTTCCTTAAATAAATTCAATGTTTCTTTATTCACCATCTGAGATGCCTATTTAGCCTGCCCACACACCACCCACCTTAACCTTTCATTTTCCATCTGGGCCCTTTACAGAAAGGTTTTTTCACCAACCTGCTCTGGACAGTGCATCGTTTTCCCCTAAAGCAATTTTTCCCACAGCTGATTAGGAATATACCATTATTAGCCCCATTTTACCAGTAAAAAAAACTAAGACCAGTAAGTGGTAGAACCTGAACTCTAACCCAGGGCAGTGTGGTTCCATCATTAGCGCTATGATCAGCAATCACTTTAGCTCACCCTAAGAAAAAAATGTCCCGAGGCTTAAATACATGCCAAGCATCAGAATACCTTAGGCATTATTTCATCTTTAAGAAAGAAAATGTTGTCTTTAAAATGGTATGTGTGTTTTTATATATATATGAGGGGAACAAGAGAAGAGTGCCTGTTTTGATAACTACTTAGCCTAATTTTCTTTTACTCTTTGGTGTAAAATTACTTTTACAAGAGCAAATGAATTAAATTGCAGCCCCTTTGTACAAAGCAGGGCACCAGTTGTACATCATTGAACAAGGAATTGAGCCAGAAACTGAAAATTACTTCAATTTTGTAGTGTTTTCTTTTGAATGTTTGCTCTTTCTGAATCTACCCAGCATTGGCTCTGTATACTTAGCTCAAGTTAACTTCAGTTGTAGCTTTCTTAAATAGTCAACTCCCCCTGCCCCATTTATTACATTTTATTCTATTTTAAAGCTGTTGAAAGTGCTAGTCCCAGAAAGGGATTAAGTGGGTTAATTAGCATTAAAAAGCTCCTTTATTTAGTTGGTATTTAAAATCTCTAAATACCGCCTCCACTATCCACCCCTCCCTCCATTTTGTGAATGGAAAAGTGAGACGGAAAACTCCAGCTATAAGAGAATATCTAAGACCGAATCCAGCCAGCCCATTCCCCAATCAGATTTGGAAATCATGTCTTTAGTATCAGGTTGCCTGTGAAATCTTTGTCAAACGTTTTTTTGTACACGCTCACAAATAATACTTCTCAGAGTATCACTAATAGTCACAAGACACAGTGGGTGAATTTCAATGACTGAACTGCCGTGGAGAAAATGAATGGACTGCTAATAGGATCGCTCTCAAATAATAGCTAAATTATTAAACTGTAGTGTCGTGGGTGTCATTTCCTCAGTGTGTCAAATTAGATTTGAAGGTGCCAGTGTGAATGTCTCAGGAATATTACATTGCACAGCCTTTTGGAAGGATTTTAAACATTTCTATAGCCTTCAGCCTTCTCTTTATTACCAGAGCTCATGTTTATTTCTATTTTTCATTGGCTTTTATTAGTAGAGGGTGTAGCAGACAGTGTTGGTTTTCTGCCACATCCCCTTTGTATCCACCTCTACACCAAAGGCTCTTTCCTGCAAACACCTGCACTGCCTTTTCTAGCCCTAGGAGCACTCGGGCCCTCCGTCAGGGCAAGCCGAAAGTGCTGGAAACTAATTCTGCCCTGGCTGCCCTCATCTAATGATGGCTGTGACTTGGTGGAAAAATACCCAGCTGTGTCACCCCTCCTTTGGAGCAATGATGAGGTGGGTAAGTCTGGAGTATGGAGCAACAGTGGGCCCTGGGAGTTTCCCAGCAGGACTGAGCTCCAGTGACCCCCCAGTGTTTGATAGCATTCCCTTTATTGGCGGCCTTCCATTTCTGTCTCAATTTCCCTACTGGTGTTTCCTAGAATCACTACCCAAAGAAATTCACTCAAATCTTTCTCTTAGGTTTTGCTTCTAGGGTAACCCACACCAAGACAGAAAGTGAATATGAAGAGTTTTCCTCACCATTTATCATTCAGCAAAGGCAACATTTTATAATTCCCTCTCACAGAACAACTTTGCCAAGTCCCCTGCTCTTACCAGATGGCAGCATGTGACCCTGGGAAAGCCATGAACTTTAGGGTTAGGTTCAATCTTGAGTTCAAATCCTGCCTTTGCCATTCATTGGCTGTTCAACTTGTGTGACCTTGCTCAAGTTATTTTGCCTCAGTAAACCTCAGTTTCCCCACTTATAAAAGAGAAATAACAATACCTCCCTCCAGAATTATTAAGAGAATGAAGTGCATAATGTACGTCAACAGCTCAGTACAAAGCTTGGCATATTGTAGCAAAACAATAAATGTCAGTTCTTTAATCTCTGATGGGTTGCTCCACAGTCATTACTAGTGGAATGTGATGTTCTTGTCCTTGTAGCTTTTGTCATGGGAAAATTAAGCAAATAGATACCCAAGGCAAGACTATATCAAGATTCCAAGCTTTGTGTGATTGCAAAACAGCAGTAAAAATAACTATGAGGAAGAACTTATTTGGCTAAAAAATTTTTTCCAGTCCATTTGTTAATTATTTTTTTGAAACATTTCTGACATTTTAGAACTAAACTGAATTGTGTTAGTATTCCACTCTTACAGATTTTTAGCTGCTCCCCATGCCACTCAGCTCTGAGGAAAGCCTGACAGATATTGTACCAGGCTAATGCTGGCAGCAGATCCAATGATGGTAACCTGCTTTTCACTAGATCCTTCCTACTGGGTTTACAGTTTTGATCTGTGTCATAGACATCTGATAAATCTTACTGATTTTGGCACCCTATTGCCCCATTAAGCAGCCAATTAAAATGCTTGGGATGGTGAGTTCACAAAGAGTCTTAGTGGACTGTTATTGGGCAAGTCATCATTGAATCCAGGGTTGTCATGCACTGTAGAAAAAAAAAAAAAGACTTTTGAATTGCCCACAAGGGCAGCTTGGTTGAGTGTGGTTGTTGAATGGCATGCTGTCCTTGAATGGTACAGGCCTCCGGAAGGAGTGTCTTCAGGTCAGTGCTGAGGCACACGTGTGGGGTGTTGTAGGGAAAGCTCACACATTGCTGCCTGTTCTGTATCTGTCCTGACCGGCTGCAAAGATGACTAGAGAGCTGATGGCCTTCAGGGTCAGGGTGACTCCAACATGACCAGACTGGTATGTCTGACACACTCAGTGATGGATTTCTCGTGACAACAGCTGTAATGGCCTGCTTAGTAAGTTGGGAAGCCTGTGCCCTGCTACCTGGACTTGAGCCCCTACACTCTCTTGTCAGATATCCTTGATGTTGAAACCAGCTTTCCCAGTGAGAGAGCCATGCTGCTAGCAGGCACCACCAGGCTCGGCTGACGGGGGTCTACTGGCAGTTGGGCTGTTGTGCTGATGGCTTCTTCCAGTTTGTAAGTAATCACAGCAAAGGCTTTTAAGGTGGTGTTTGTGGGCCTAGCCAAAGTAGTAATTCTCTCAGCACAGTTCCCTTCTCAGATGCTGATATGCGCACCTTTCTCCCTACACAGCAAGCATCCTAACTGATCCTCCTTTCTTTCTGATGATACTGTCAGCTTTCTTTCCATGCATAAGGAGCTGGATGGAGACATTTAATTTACCTTCAGTTGTACCCTCCATCCACCTGCAAGGCCTCTGTCACCTCCTTGATAATCCCTATTCTTCCTCTGGCCTTCAGCCATTCCCCTTCCCACCCACTCCCCTTTTCTCCTTGCGCCTTCAGTTTTTGGTTTTCACCACTACCAGTGATCAAAGAGTTGACCATTCAAAATCTAGCTCCCCACACATGGAGACACATGTGATTATTAAAAAGGAGACACACAAAGCACTAAGTGTAAATGGAAAACAATGGAGAGATTTGACTACATTTAAATGAAGAACTTAAAGCAAGCCTTAGAGTGAGAGAAGACATCTGCAACTCTTACACCTAACAAAGGACTTTTATTGACAATAAAGAACTCCTATAAATTAAGAAAGAAATAGAAACTCAGTAGAAAAACGAGCAAAAGGCTTGAACACGAGCTGCACAAAAGAGGATATCCAAGTGATCAATAAATGTAATAAAATGTGCTCAACCTCATTACTAATCAGAGAAATGCAAATTCAAATCCCCAGAATACACTGAATAGATTCGCAAAAATTAAAACATCTGACATGACCAAGTATAACCCGGGGTATGGAGCAACTGGAACTCTCATACACTGTTGGTAGCAGTGTCAATTGGTACCCTCGATTTGGGAGTTTGACATTATCTGTTGAAGTTGAAGATACTTATACCCAATGCCCCTCCAATACATAATTCCATTTATATAGTTTTCAAAAACAGACAAAATAAGTCTATAGTTTAGGTATGCATACTTAGGTGGCAAAACAATAAAACACAGCAAGAGAGTTATTACCATAAAGTCAGGGAAATGGTTACCTCTAGGGAAGAGGAAGGAATTTGTAATGGGCCAGGAGTACACAGGGGTCTAGTGAAGGGTTGGAAGTGTTCTATTTCTTGACCAGGGGGTAGTTACAAGAGTGTTTGGTCTAAAATAATTCATTATGCTGCATGTTTGTGCTTCATGTACTTTTCCATATGTGTGCTGTATTTCATTATAAGAAAGTTAAAAAAAACTTTCTCAATGTGTTCTCTGAGAAACATTAGTTATTGAGATTTTAATATATGTTACTCACAAAAAGGGTTCCATGGTCAAATATATTTCAGCACTGGAATAAATGAAGATGAACAGGTTTTTAATATGCCAAGGTACATTGTGAAATTCCAAGAGAGGTCAAGAGTATGCGATGATTTATGTGACCACAGAACACTTTTCCTAAGGGATGTCTCACAGAGCATATACTTAGGAAAAATAGATGGAAAAAAAATCATAAAGCAAGTCCCAGTTTCATGAGCCAGTTGATCTGGCCCAACCAAGGGCTTCAGGAACTTTATGCAAAGCATGAAATGCAAAGGTGCAAACAAATGAAGTTTTAGGTAATGATGACCTGGAGGCCATCACTATTCTTAAAATCCTCATAATTTCAAGTATCTACTCAATTGATCTCAAACACTGAATAGGGAGGGGTCAGCCCATACCCATTTCCATACTCTCTGGCTATGTTTGTTCCAGTTTTTATAGCCACCATGTTGATAACTGTGTGTCTGTGGACAGATGGACCACCCTGGATTTGCTCACTTCTTGTTTTATGTCAGTGTCTATTACAGTTGTCTATAAGGAAAAGCATTCTGATGGGATCCAACATTTGCTCCAATGCTGGTGCTACAACTCTGCTACCACTGGGACACCATGTCATTTAGCTTTCACTGTATAACAAACCACCCCAAAACCTTATGCCTTAAAACAATAACCACTATTCTGTGCTCAGGAAATTTGGACTGGGCTCAGATGGATGAGCCTTCTGCTGGTCTCAACTGGGTGACTCACGTGTCTATGGGCAGCTGCTAGGTGAGCTAAGATACTGGCTGGCTGTTAGCTGAGGCAGCCATGTGAATTGGAGCCATGAATTTTTCTCATAGTCCATCAGGCAGCTCTGGATGGGGTTGCTCACATGGCAGCTATAACAAGAGTCCTAAGAAGAGCAAGAGACGAATGGCCCCAAAGTGCAAGTGCTTTTCAGATGTTCGCTTGCATTATATTTGTTATTGTACTGTTTGTCAACAAGTCACATGGCCGAGTCTAGAGTCAGTGTAGAAGACTACCCAAGGGTATGGATACAGGGAGACTTGAACAAATTGGGAGCCATTACTGCATCAACCTGCCAACGGTACTTCTGGAATTATAGCCATTTGTTATCAAAACTATCTTGAAAACTGTTGACTTATAGTAGCTCTGATACCGGTCAAGTTCACTGCCAAGGTGATTAGTTCAATAGCCTTTTAAGGGAATGATCTAAGTAGGACAGCCTGATTAATATAGAGATCTATTACATTTCAAAGGTATGATGAAATATAAACAGTTTCCCCTAAGGAAAGTGTAAAAGATGATTATTCAAGGAGAAATTTAATTGTAACCTAAAAAAAAAAAGGGGGGGGATTCTAGCAGATAGGGATTAACTTTAGATTGCATTTTTACAGAAATACAAAACCTATGACCTTTCCTTTAGTTTCACTGGTTTTTATTTAACAAAATCTGTTAGTTTTTCCCCCCCACATGACTTTGTCTTGTTTACAGTTTAACTGTTGCGGACTTCAAATTATTATCTAAGACTGGACATATTAACCCTAGCTGTTGGAAGAAAAGAAGACTGTCATATGGGTGATTGTGGCTGTGGAAGACAATAATGAAAAGACAAAGCAGGCCCAGACCCGCTTTTTGTTGTCTTCAGCCATTGACAGTCTATGACTGTGACCATGCTGAGTTAGAAAGGGACTCACATCTCCAAGTCACAATGATACTTGGGGGTAATTTCTCTCAGGAAATGGCAAGCCAAGGATCATCAGGTGACTCCATGTGGGATTACCAATTTTGATTCCATTTGACCACCTAGGGCCACCTTCTTGTACTGATTTTACACTATTAAGAACACAAGAAAGTATTGTCACCAAGAACTTTAGTCTCTAGGTTCTGTCATTCCATGGTAAAGGTCTCCTATGCCTTTGCTTTGGATGACATTGAACTCTATAGATAATTTAGAATTTGACGAAATTATAGTTCTAAACTTTATATTGATAAGTTGAGATGATGATGATGATAGAGAGTAGCAGCTCTTACCAAGTTTTTGACAAGAATAATATCATTTAATCTTCACAACACCCTCATATTTCTACTTGACACAGGAAAAACCATTGGCTTCAAGAGATTAACTAACTTGCCCAAGGACCCACAACTTGTAAATGGTGGCACCAGGATTTGAACCCAGGTTTAATCTGACTCTAAACTGCCACTCTTAACTACTCAGCCACACCACCTCCTTTTGAGAAGCTGCTGGGTGTGTCTGAGTGTCATCATCATCAACATCATCGACACTTTGTGGAGCATTCATTCACTGTTTGTAGTGTGTGCAGAACCGTGCTGGAAGTGTATCATAAAAAATGCCTCTTGCACAATAGAACATGAGACAAACGACCTTATAAATAGCTCTCTCTAGTTGGCTGTCTTGGTAAAGACGGAAAGCATAAGTTATAAGAACCTTGCCAATTGACAAACCTGCTTTTCGTTAGAGGTTTTAACACCCTCTACCTCCCTCAACAAATCCTGATAAGAGAGTTGCTAACAGGCAGCAAAATGGAACAATTTGAGCCCTAGCGCATCTTCCCTACCACATCCACCCCAACATTTTATTGATGAAATTGTATGAAGTTAGGACACTCAAGAAAGACCAGGGAGCATCCTGGATATCTCATAGCTGTAACTTTCAGATACCACATCTTTCAGAAATGAACTTTCATATTTATGTATAGTTTTGTCTCTGTCTTTTGCCAGTTAAAGGCACAGACTCAGGAAACAGACTGCATGGGATCAACCATAGATATGCTATTTTACTAGCTGTGTGACCTTGGACAAGTTAATAAACCTCTTTGGCTCTCAAGTTCCTCAACTGGAAAAAGGATATGATAACAGTGTATTTTTGCAATTGAATTATTATTAAGATTATGATAATATATGTAAAACACATAATGCCTGGCATATAGTAAGTGCTATTTAAATGTTAGCCATTAAAATTATTATTCTGTTAAACAGCTTAAATTAGGTAGAGGTATTCATTCTTTAATTTAAAAACTTTAAAAACTAATTAAAAATTTAAAAATAGATAAAGCAATTTTTTCTGATTTTAAAAATAATGTGTTTTTATTGGTAAAAGTTTAGAAAATGCAGTTATAAAACATTGCTTTTGAACTTTGAAATGTCCAAATTCTACTACCTGAATTTATATATCAAACCATCCAGAACTTAGTGGCTTCAAACAATAATCAGTTATTGCTTTATAATACTGTGCGTTGGCAGGTTGGGCTCAGCACATCTCTGCACCCTTCTGGTGGCTCGGCTGGGACTGGGTGGTCAAGCATGGCCTCGCTCACAGCTGGCAGTTGGCAGGCTGTTTGCCAAGGCACCTCGGTTTTTCTCTACGTGGCCTCTTCAGCAGGCTCTTTACTTGCTGGACAATAGGCTATTCAACTATTCACATGGTGGTCTCAGGGTTCCAGTCACAACAATAAGCAAAGCACCAGAGCCCAAGCATTTTTCAGGCCTCTGCCAGTACCACATCTGCTAATGCCCCATTTTCCAAACAAGTTACATGGCTAAGCACAGATTCAAGGCATCAATAGACAGATTTCACCTTTTGATCTGAGGAGAGCCAAAGTCACATTCCAAAGGTACAGGCATAGAGACATAAGAATAATTTGTGGCTATTTTTTGCAATTCACCACAGATAAATACTGTTAAAATTACATATATATAAAATATATGTGTGTACGTATATGTGTGTATGTGGACATATATATATATTACACATACAAATACATGAAAAAATACATATCCAAACAAAAGAAATTATATTGACTATGATGTTTTGTAACTTTCCCCCCATTAATTACATACTAGGGGCATTTTAATATCTTCATTTTAAGATATGTACAATATTACATTGTATGGATATACAATGTCAAATTTAACCAGTCTCTTGTAGGACTTTTAGGTTGTTTCCACTTTTCCAATAACCTTCTGAATATGTAGACTTTTATACATTTTTCTCATTAGTTCCTTGGTGTACATAGTTTAAGCTCTGACATATTGTAAGAATACAGAAATATTGTATCCAGAGATGATATTCTAAATACTCAACAACAGAATGAACACTTACCTAAGCACAGAGCCCAGTCCTGAGGGTAATCCTTTTATTGCTGCATTCAGAAGTTCAGGTCCCGGGGAGAAGGCAAGAAACTGGGGCAGTGAGTGGGAGGATAACTGTTATTTACCTTTACAACCGTACTAAGTATCCTCCACAGAGAATTGGGTGGCAATATGTTTCCCATCACCCTCTCCAACTGTAGATGTTGATGTTGTCTATCCTCTTTTTTAAAATCCTCACCTGAGGATATTTATTGATTTTTTTCAGAGAGAGAGAGTAAAGGAGGGAGAGAGAGAGAGAGAAACATCGAAGTGAGAGGGAAACATCGTTTGGCCACCTCCCAAACACGCCCCGACCTGGGGTCAAACCGAAACCTAGGCATGTGCCCTGACTGGGAATTGAACCCGAAACATTTTGGTGCACGGGACAGTGCTCCAACCAACTGAACTACCCCGCCAGGGTTGTCTGTCTTTTTAATCTGTGCCAATCTGACAGACAAAGTTTCTTCCATGATAACAAGAAAATAATACCATCTTTTATTTTGCATTTTTCTAATTACAAGTGAGGGCACTTTTTTACGTTTCATCAGCATTTGTATTGGACTGTTATTGTTGCCTTTGATGAATTGCCCCTTTATGTCCTTTACATGGTTTTTTTTGGATGTTACTCTTTGAATTTAAAAGCTAATATTGATTGATGCCTTACAATGTGCCACTATTCTAATCTCTTATTAGGCATTATCTATTTTAATATTCACCATGACACAACAAAGTTATTATTATTTCCATTTTAGAGGTGTGAAAATAGAGGCAAAGATTCAGTAATGTGCACACCAAGATCTTGTTTGTAAGTTCTGGGGTAAGGATTCAAATCCAGACAGTCATATCCCATAACTCAGATTTTTAATCATCACTCTGACTTATTCTATTGCTTCTGCAGTAGTAACATATAAACGCTTTTTACATATGGATATTAATTTTTAATAGGTATTTTACATTTTTCTTAGTTGGTACTTCTACTTTCAGTTTTCCTTGTGGTGTTGCTTGCTGGACAGGAGTTTAAAAATTTTATGGATGCACTTTTCTATATGAATTTTTCAGCTTGATTGAGATTTCATGACAAAATTCTCATATATTTAAAGTGTTAAATATGATGATTTGATATATGTATACATTGCAAAAGGATTCCCACCATGGAGTTAATCAACATGTTCATCACCTCACATAGTTTCCTTTGTTCATTTTTTTTTTTTGAGAATACAATTTCTACTCTCTGCAAATTTGAATTATACAGTACAGTATTTTCAACGATAGTCACCGTGTTATACATTAGATCCCCACAACTTATTCATCTTATAACTAAGAGTTTCATATAGTTTAAAATATTTAATATGGTCAAATATCTCAAGCTTTTTTCTTAATGGATTTTGTCTCTAATATAATTCTCATATGTTCCCTATCTAAAGGATATAAAACTATTCACCTATATTTTCTTCCATATAGAACTTCAGAATTGCCTGTATTTACAAAATATACATGCTTAGGCCCCAACTCAGACTTACTGAATCAGGATTTCTACAATGAGGACTAGGTGTTTATGCTTTTAAAAATATACACAAACTGCCCTGGCCAGGTGGCTCAGTTGGTTGAAACATTGTCTGTACACCAAAACCGTTGTGGGTTCAATTCCTGGTTGGACACATACCTAGGTTTTGGGTTAGATCCCCAGTTGGGGAGCATACAGGGGGCAAGCAATTGATATTTCTCTCTCATGTCGATGTTTCTCTCTCTCTCTCTCCCCCCCCCCCCTTCCTCTCTCTGTAAAATCAATAAAAACATATCCTCAGGTGAGGATACACAAACTTATAGTCCAAGAGGACTGGTAAATACACATATTTATCTCTTCTTACTTTCTAAAGCACATGAAATTGACTAAAGCAATACTAAATTAAGAATATATCTACAAAATCAATTCCAGATGGTTAAAAAATTAGTTGTGAAATCCCAAACTTAACTTTTAAAAGAACACATAGGAGAATATCTGTATTAGAGTTCTCTAGAGGAACAGAATCAATATTTATATATCTCTATCTCTATCTCTATCATCTCTATGTCTATTTATCTGTTATGTGTGTATATGCCTGATAAATTATGTATATGTGTGTGTGTGTGTGTGTGTGTGTGTGTGTGTATATATATATATATATATGGAATTGAGTGACATGATTGTAAGGATGGGACTAGAAAGTCAAAAATCTCCAGGGCAAACCAGCAGGCTGGAACTTCAGCAAGAGCTGATATTGCAGTATTGAGCCTGAAAGCAGTCTGGAGACCAAGTTCCTTCTTCCTTGAGGAACTTCAGTCTTTTCTCTTAAGGCCTTAACTGATTGGATGAGGCCTACACACACTATGGATGGTAACCTGCTTTATCAAAATATACTGATGTAAATGTTAATCACATCTATAAAATACTTTCAGTGCAACACCTGGACTGGTGTTTGACCAAACAACCAGGCGCCATCGCCTAGACAAGTTGACACAGAAAATTAGCCATCACAGTAGCTTTATGACCCTGTGGTAGGGAAGGCTTTTTAAAAAAGACATACACACTCAGAAATACACACACACACACACACACACACACACACACACACACACACACACACATACAGACTTGATAAATGATTTGAAAAGCAGGGGAAATGTGTTTTCTTAGCCTGTGCAGTTCTTTTCCTCATTTGAGATGCCCCCCGTGTAGACCAGAATCAATATTAGATGATGTGCTTCATGGTATCATCACAACTTTCTTCCTTGCCAGGGAGCTATTTTCTTTCTTACACTTCTGTGATTCCTGATAAACACTAAGAAATATAGTACAAGAACATAAAAGAAACAAGTGTGTTTTAATTTAGGGTCCACAGACCTAGATATTAGCTGTGGTACCACAATATCCCAAGCCAAAATACCAAACAATGATGAAATTTTGTTGCCCTAATTTAAAACAAGCCTGATTTATTTTTAAAAATGTAACCTCAAAACACAACTCTCCAGACGTGATATGGAATGTATTATATGCCTAACCAAAAAACAAAATGCTACTCGGTACAGTGGACTTGAAAATTATCTTGCTATTAATAGAGCTCCCGGATGGCTGTGATCTGTTGGATTTGATACATTAAGGTTTTGGCAGCTGCTGAGGACTGAAAACAAGACGTTCCATACATTATTACTTAATAAAGAAACTAGGTCATGAAATAGCCCTTTGGTGAATTTTTTAAAAAGATATTGAAGAGCCCAATTCCATTTTTAATAAGTCCCTGTCACCCAGTGTGTTTGGCAAAGCAGCGATGTGATTAGCAGACTCCTTCTTCGGACCTGTGTGAAATTGAGAGCAACGTGGGGTACCCTGTTACTTTCATCTCTTCATCTGGAACAAATAGTTCAGATATTGTACACCCGCAACAAATATTTGCTGAATCTAAAAGTGTCCCTCTCTCCTTAATTTATATTTTGAGGACCTGATACTGAACTACTGATTCAAATGTTTGGATTGAGAAATTTACAAACTTATCTGTTGGACAGATAACATTTTCAGGAGTTTAAGGTAACACTGATCTGTTCAGCTTGGACAAAAAATATTTTTTGAATGTTTAATTGGAAAATATTTCTACTCATTACTCCCTTAAAACAAGCTTTTCTTTTTTAAGAGATTGCATAAAGAAAACCTTTAGTGGATTTTAGGGTTTGGTTTTTTAATTAAAGAAATACTTGTTTTAGGTTAGATTCCCTGGTAGTAGACTGTGGGTTCATAAAAACCAGTCAGGAAATAGAAGTGTAAAGGGAGCACTCCAAGGAAGGGCGATATATCGAGCAAAGTCCCCAAGAGGCTAACAGTTCAGTCCTGCTCTGGGGGGAGTGTAGGTCCCTATCAGGGGACTAGGAAGCTGGAGTGTTTATAGAGCTCCCTCCCCATGATAATCAGTGAATCAGGACTCACTGCAGCATAGATTCCCAGGTACTTCTGGATCTCCTTGCGTGGACAACATGGGTTCTAGCATCCTGAGGACTGTCCTCTAGCAGACAGATGCAGGCGCCAGGTGGTGGTGAGTAGGGAGTGACAAGTGTGCATGAAGATGGTGAAGGGCTCTTAGGGGATGTGTGAGACATCTGATAGCATCTGCCTCACTATTACGGAAGGGATAATTTGTCAGGTCTCGCCACACACTGAGAGCAAGCTTAGGTATGAGGGGAAGGAGGGACTATGTCGGTGATGCAATGTTTAAGGCAGTCACCATATTTTCTTTGGTGTCTCAGCCCCCAGCTTGAGTCAGTAGAAAGGAGGTTAAAGAGAAGTTTGGTTTGGAGATGGACAATTGTGATACTCCCCTCATGAGGGCAATTCCACCAAGAGATCCCAAAGTCTGGGAGATAGGGGACAGTGAGCAGGTCTTGAGAACAAGAAAGAAAATCAATCCTAAAGGGGGTACTTGGGTCAAAGACAGAAAAATGAGCTCAAGCCAGGGCTTTACTGGGGAGAGGAAGGAGAAACGGATGGGGGGGCTGGAATTGGAGTAACGATTATTATAATTTTATTAAAATTATAAAGTTATATTGTACATTTAATAATGTAATATATGAATTATTTAAATAACTGCAATACATATTGAATGTACTACCCACATTTCAAGTACTCAATAGCCACATGTGGCTGGTGGCTACTGTATTCGATAGTGTAGCTCTAGAACATTCCATCATTGCAGAAAGCTCTGTTGGACAGTGCTGGCCTAGAGGTTCTTAAATGGATAAAGGGTTGAAATGTAATGGACTTCACTCTCATCTCAAGCTCTTGTTTTCTTCCTCCTGATATTCAGCTTATAACAAATCAAATTTTGCCAGTGGGATTTCTTTGATAAATTTGGAGTAGCCAGTTAAAGGGCAATAGTATAGAGATACTTTTTAAAAGAAAAATGTCTTATTGATTTCAGAGAGAGGAAGGGAAAGGGAAAGAGAAATAGAAACATCAATGATGAGAGTCATTGATTGGCTGCCCCCCCCCCCCCACTGGAGATCAAGACTGCAACCCAGGGCATGTGCCCTGACTGGAAATCGAACTGTCATCTCTTGGTTCACGGGTCCATGCTCAACCACTAAGCCACGATAGCCGGGCTAGAGATACTTTTTAAACTTTCTACCTTGAGTTGCCTTTAAATGACTTTTGACTCCTTGGGTCTAACCTGAGTTCTTAGCAGTTACATGTTAACTCAGATTTTGTACACATTGAGCTTTTGATGAGCTAGTAGAGCAATCAAACAATCATGTTAACTTTCTTTGATTGCTGTTTTCCATCACTTTATTTTTTGTGTACATTTTAATCTTTACAGGGAAAAGGAAAAAATATGACCTTAAGAGGGAGGTGGCAAGAAGCCACACAGGAATAGAAAAAGTGGCAGACTCTTTCTCAGTCTTTTCTACTCCCATTTCCACATGGCCAGGGTGGGACAATTCTGCTTAGCTGCTGAGACACATTGTCATCAGATCAAGTGACCAAGTAGAATTTGGGCACAGTATTTCCAACAGCTTGGGATCTGCTGCTACTTTTGTTGGCATACAGGAGCATTTTTACAGTGCAGACTGCCTTCTGGGCCACCAGTTAAAAGTCTGAGGTTGAGGAGATCCTGTGTTATCACTGATCACCTTTTTGCCAAAATTGAATTACAGATTGTCTTAATTTGGGTACTCCCAAAAGAAGACCCTGACACAAGGATTCGAGTACAAGCGCTTTGTTTATGGGGTAATTCCAGGAAGCACTGGTAGTGGGTGGTGGGCAAGAGAGAGGAAGAGGAAGGAATAAATTAGGGTGCAGTATCAAGCAAGTTTCCCAGTGGAAATTCTGGGATCCGCTGCCTCGGAATTATCCCACTGAAGGGTGAGAGTGTTGAAAGACGTGGGTGGGGCATTTACAGAGTCTGCTACACAGACTTATTTTTATGTTTCAGTAGACAAAATAGACTTACGGCTCTTAGCCCATCCAAATAGTTGAGAGTAAGGCCAGAGCCTTTGGTATTAAACATCTCCAAATTAGAAGGGCAGGGAGACAGTGTTCTGCACTAAAGAAGACATGGAACAACTTATTTTAACCACTTGTCAGAGGATACATGGGCGGCTAGTGCAGTATGGAATTCCTGAGAGAGGCTCACCAAATACTGAGACCCACGAAGGCAAGCTAGGGCATCTGCGTGCCAGGAATATATGGTTGCATATGTGCCACTATTTATCTGTTTGCAAAACATGCCATATGTTGACAGCCTGACATATGTTGAGCTATATAGAAGATCAGTCAGAGAGAAAGAAGAGCCAGAGTATAAGAAAGAGAGGGGGAAGGAAAAATATGAAAGTGAAACAAAACCCCTTGTGACGTAGGCTATGTGGGGAATTCCTTGAGCATGAGGGGTGTGTCTTTGTCACCTTTAATCCCTAGTATCTACAGTTTTGCTGGGTACATAGAAAATGCTTAGTTAGTGCACCTGAGGGTGAAAAGACTTACATCATGCAAGGTGCTTAGAACCATGTCTCCTACATAGATGATGCTTGGTAAGGGTAGATTGAATGAATGCATGAGACGCTGTTTAGAGCTAGAAGCACACAATGAAGTTTGTCAAAGTACACAATGAACAGAGTGAAAAGGCAACCTACAGAATGGCAGGAAGTGTTGCAAATTATATATTCGATAAGGGGTTAATATCTTGAATATATGAAGAAATCTTACAAGTCAAAAACAAAAAATCAAATAACCCAGTTAAAAATTGTACAAAGGACTTGAATAGACATTTCTCTAAAGATGATATACAGATGGTCAACAAGCATACGAAAAGGTGCTCAACGTCACTAATCATCAGAGGAATGCAAATCAAAACCACAATGACATATTGATAACCTCACACCCATTATGATAGCTAGTATACAAACAAACAAACAAACAGAAAATACAAGTGTTGGTGGGAATGTGGAGAAATTGGAACCCTTGCCTCTGCACTGTTAGTGGGATTGTAAAATGCTGCAACTGCTATGAAAACCAGCATGGTGGTTCCTCAAAAAATTAAAAATAAAACTGCCATATGATTCAGAATTTTACTTCTGAATATTTCTCCACAGGAGTTGAAAGCAGGATCTTAAAGAAATATTTGCATACTCATGTTCGTAGCAGCACTTTTCCACCAAGAGGTGGAAGCAACACAAATGTCCATCAATGGATGAATGGATAAGCAAAATGTGGTATATACATATAATGGAACATTATGTGGCCTTATAAAGGAAGGAAATACTGTCATATTCTACGACATGGATGAGCCTTGAGGACATTATGCTAAATACAATAAGCCAGTCACAAAAGGACAAATACTGCGTGGTTCCACTTATATGAGGTATTTAAAGCAGTCCAATTCATAGATATGGAAAGTAGAATGGTGGTGACCAGGGGCTTGGGGAAGCAGGGAAAAAGGAAGTTGTTGTTTAATGTGTATAGGGTTTCAGTTCTGCAAGATTAAAAAGTTTTGGAGACCTGTTTCACAGCGATGTAAATATACTTAACACTTGCTGTGCAAATCCATTTCTACTTTTCAAGCTGGCTAGCTATTAGGCCCTGCCAATAGGGGGCACTAAAATAGAGCAGAAGGCTATAGAGGAAGGAAGGGCATTCTCCTTTCTGTTGGCTTCCTATTCCTCTGAGCGTCACAGTAGAAGCACAGCTCCTTGACAGTAGCAGTTCCTTCCTATAGCAGTTCAATCCAGTCTGCAGCTTTCTAACACTCCACATCAACTTCATTGTCACTCCCGCCCCTGCTCCTCCCCTTCCCACACAGAAAACAACACCAGTGGCTGATGCCACATCCTCAGAGGTCTGGGTCTCAACCCCATGGGGCTGGGGACCTCTACGTTTTGATAATTTCAACCTCTTTTCTTTGTCCCCCAGCCCCAGAAGTGGTAGCTGCCTCTAGCCAGTGCTACCTCTGTGATAACTTTAGTGTTCTCTTTTTGCCTTTTTAGTTACCTAATTAATAACTTTATACTTAGTTAACAATTCTCTATATTAAATTCTCTTTGTTAAAATAGCTAGTATCATTTCTGTCTCCCAGCTAGACCTTGATTGATACATATTCCATCCAGCTTTTTTATCTGTCTTCTATGGGAGTGTTGGTCTATATTACCATTTTCCCATTACTGAAATTGGAAGTTCCTCAAATGCTAATATCACATTACATGAACAAGCCTCCGTTGATTCATTGCATCATCACTAAGGCCAAACCATGCAGTCTTTGCTTTTGCTCCAAGATAAATGATGAGGAGGCCCTCCTTCTGTAAAGTGTCCTTACCCTGTTTCATGGGAGGGGAGACTTTCAGCTCTGTTAGAAGAGATGTGCAACCCTGCTCTCACAAGGGATATACTCTTTCAAACTGGGTAGAAGGAAGGGTCCCTGGCCTGAGTTTAAGAACTCATGAAGAACGCTGATATGGTCACTGAACTCCAGGCATTGTCAGCATGAGTATGGCCCTGCCGTTTTATTACTGGATTTTGCCTCAGGCTGCAGTCACCTTGGCTCCGTAGGCTCCCAGTGACATAGATGGAAAGGGTCTTGGCAATCATCTGATCCAATGCCCCCCATTCCTAAATGAAGAAACTGAGTCTAAAGCTCTCATGGCCCAATGACTAGAAAGTCTGAACTAGGAAGACAGAGTTTTGACTCCATTCTAGTTCTCCTTCCATTCTTGGCTTCAGTTTCTTACACACCCAACCACCCACAGCCTATCTTCTGCCTTTCCCCTGCCCATCCTTCAAGTCCCTGTCCACTCTTCTAGTCCATTGGTCTCCCCTCATCCCTAATACATACTGAGCTCCAGCTGAGCTCTTCCTGAGCATAGCAGTGATTTCCTTTTTTCTGGGCCTTTGTCCCCATTGTTTCCTCTGCCTAGAATTCCTTTCCCTCCTAATCTAATGATCAAAGGCCTCAACCATCTTCATGGTCAATCCAAATGGCACTCTGTCATACATCCTTTCCTAGAATATAGACAGATTTCTCCATTCTCTCTGTTGCTCTGACACTGTATTTCTATCAGGCCATCCATTAGTTCTGCCTTGTATTATAGTTGTTTATGCTTGTTATTCTCTATAAATTATAATCCACTTGCATGCAGAAATCCTTTCATCTTTGACCTTCCTCAGTGCCTATCATAGAAGCTTCAACATAGTAAGAATAATAATTAGCAATTATTGAGTGTTTACTCTATGTTAAGCACCACATTTAAGGGTTTATATGAATTGGCTCATTTACCTCTTCCAATAACCATCTGAAGTAAATACCATCATTAGCCTCATTTTACACATGAGGAATGTAAAGCACAGAGAAGCTAAGAAACTTGCCTAACATAACACAGCTGGGGAGTTGGTCTCATGGCTGCTGATGTCTAAATTCAAGCTCTTACCCATAATGCTACAATTCCTCCTAAGAACCATCTGAACATTAGAATTTATTTCACTGTTATTAAGCACTGAAAAGACAGTTTTTATTTAAAAAACAAATATTTGAATCTATAACAATAGTTCTCTTCCTAGAAAGAAAGCAAAAAGGAAACACTAAGTAAAAGGCTAAGATCACTGAGATTTTCCTCAGTAAAAAGTTAAATGAGCTTCATCAAATTATTTAAATTTTTTTGTCTCCTCCCTCCATATAAAGACTAAAGGATAAGTCTTCCTCCCTCCCAAAATGATAACAGTATAAAGTATAGTGTTGTTTATAAACCTTTAAAATCATGGAAGGATAAAGAACAACACGAGTCATTATTAGTTGGCTTAAATTTCATGAGACCTCTTGTGGGTCAGAAGGGCTGGAATCACCTCAGGAGTCTGCCAATCTTGAGTGGGTGTGGACTTATTATGTTTTATTTTTATCACCTCAAATGGGACATAGCCAACTACAGCAATGTCAGTTCTGTAGGAGCCTAAAGATTAGTATATAGGGCCCTGGCCAGTTTGGCTCAGTGGTTAGAGTGTTGGCCCTCAGACTGAAGGGTCCCGGAGTTGATTCAAGCCAAGGGCACGTACCTCAGTTGCAGGCTCGATCTCTGGCCCTGGTCGGGGTGCATGTGGGAGGCAACCAATCCATCTCTCTCTCTCTCTCTCTCTCCCCCTCTCCCTCTCCCTCTCCCTCTCTCTCTCTCCCCCCCCCCACCCTCCCTCCCTCCCTCTGTGAAAAGCAATGGAAAAAATATCCTCGGGTGAGGATTGAAAAAAAAAAAAGAATAGTACGTAGGGATTCTTTTCCTCCCCAAACCCCCAAACCACTAGCTAGTTGAAGAGGTTTTAAATGCAAGGATACATAACCAGCCACTCCTCAGAACAGGGCCTTCTAAAGCATTTGGCGTGAAGAAAGAAACCTGAGGAGTTAGATCAGAGTTGGCCAGAGTTACTATTGTATTTCACTTGGAGAAACTACAAGAAGGTGATGGGTTAGCAGCAAGGACAGGCACAGCTTTGGGTTTACCTGAGAGGCTGTGTGGTGAAGTGTTAAAGGAGCAGGCGGACGCCAGACTTCCCATCCGGTCCACCAAGCCGTTTAATAGTTTGGTGATATTGCCTAACCTACCTAGACTCCCAAAGCTGCACTTTCCTCCTGTGTCAAATGGGGATAATGACATTCATCTTAAAAGGTTGTTATGATGACTTAATAGTACAGTTCAGCTTCTCAAACTTGAGTCACTCACATATCACTGTATTAGTCACGGTAATTTTGAGGAAAGTTATCTGTTGCAAAAGTGTGGGCAGGATTCAAGGAAACTAGCTAATGGATAGTGCAGGACGCAGGGCTAGCAATTGCAGGGAGCTGTTATCAGGCCAGGCCTCAAAGGGACAAGAGGAGAAAGCAGGGACAGAACTGGGGAGCTGTTTAGAGAAGGCGGCAAGACTGGCCCAGGCAGCCTGCAGGGACTCTTGCTGGAGAGAAGCAGGAGACTGAAAAAGTGCCCCAGCCTCGCTTTCCTCCCCACTATCTCCTGCTGGGGCTCCTCCTGGGCTGAGCCCAACCAGAAGAAAGTGAGCCCCTGATGTGAGCCATGAAGACCAGCCACCCAGGAAGGAGGGGGGCAAGTAGGCGGGTGGGGACGGGTAAACGGAACCAATCCAGCACCTGCCTGTATTCGCATTTGCCCATTTCCCCACTTAAAACAAATCCCCCTTTTATTAACTGAAATACATTTAGTTTTAAAAAGAGACTTTTATAGTCTCATCTTAAGCAGTGCTATCCATGGATATGCTAGATTTTCCTCTGTAATATACACTTTGGGAAGCTTGGCCTTGGTTCAGCAGTTGGAACATACTAAATACTCAATAAAGTAATCATCTCTGTTGCTGGATGTCACAGATGAACACCTTGTGCATAGTGAAACTAACCTTTAAAAACACATGTTACTGTTAAAAATGCAGTCTTTTCTCAATATATTTCTAACTGGAGGTTGCTAATTTATAGAAAAGATGATAGAAATGAGTTTTGTGTATTTGTTTTATAACTGGCTCACCTTAATGAATTTGATTATTTGGCCCATTGTTTTTTCATTAGATTCTTTTGGTTTCTTTAGGCAAACAAGTAAATTATTTGGGAATGTTGACAAATCTTTCCACTTGATACTATTTAACATCCTATCACAGTAGCTAGAACCCACGGGGCAGTGTTGAACAACAATGGAACAAGAACTTTAATGGAAATGATTCTAGCTCTTTTGGTTGGTTGTTTGGTAACATTAAACATGCTGTTGGTTTATGAGAGGTATTCTTTAACTTGGAGGTGTCCTTATATTCTTATTTGACTAAGAATTATTATCAGGAATGAGCATTATATCTTATCAAATGCCTCTTAGATGTCTATTGAGACCTTACAGTCCTGGAATAAATTCTGTTGGATTATGATGTATAATTCTTTTAGTATTTTGCTTTACTATTTTTTCTAGAAGAGTTACATCTTGCTTGTACAAAAGGAAAGTGTGTGTGCCTAAAAGTCATTTTCAGGGTTTTGAAGGATTAAAAGGAATGTATAAAATTAAAATGTAGATCATTAATTTTGGTAAAGAATAAATATGTCAGAGTGAATTGTTTATTGTACAAATAACAGTGTTTAAAATAATGTTGTATGAGAAGCAACTGTAGTTGCAGGCTCCCAACAGTCTGCAGGCTACTGAATCTCTCCATCCCCTTTAGCAGTTTCTCAAAGAATATGGAGACTTAAATTCAAAAAATTCTGAATATCAAAATTAAATATTCAGGATAGAATTCCAGGTTGAGAGAAAGTTGGGCCTTGCAGATCTGCCTACTTTTCTGAAATTAGATCCAGCATCAGACTTTTCTCTTTTGTCTCTAGTTAGAATAGGTAAATTTATCCCAGTATGAGCAAGGACAACTGACCAGGCAAGTGACAAGCCAAAATATAATGTAAGAAAGCTGTATGCATATTGTAAAGTGTACGTGGGAGTGGGGGGGGTACACGCATATGCATAAATGAGACACAAGCAAAGCTTGTAATCTGTGTAAATTCGGGCCACCCCATTGTCCACCTCAGCTCAGTGCTGCATTCAGAAGAAACCACTCCAACAACCCAAAATAACTGGAAAACTATTTAAATTTTTCCTGTAGATCAAAAAAAAAAATAAAGTAAAGCAGCAATTTATAACATAGAGCCAAGTTCCTCTTTGGTCATCTTGCTCCCCAAAGTGCCATTTCATCACAACCCAACAGTTACCCTTTCTTTTCCCCGTCTTTTACCTTCTAGATCCATTCTTTTCTCTACCTTTCTCAATGTAAACCAATCAAGCTCTTTCTGGTCCAGTGCCTCACCCATTGCCCAGATCTGCACATTCAGGCCCAAGAAGTTTCCTTAGCAAAACCCTTAGCAGGCAAGATTTTTATTATGTTTTGTTTTGTTTTCCTATAACACATACAGAAACAAAATTCCCAGGTAATCCTTAGCTTCTACTTACCCAGGACTTTAATTTTCCTCCTCCAGCAAACATTTCACCATATTCTAATTTGACGGATTAGAATCCCCCCATCCCCACCAACTCAATTATAGAACAACTAATGAACAACAGAGAGGACAAAGGCAGGGAGACAAAGAGAGACCTGTGTAGCTCAGGACCTGAAAACGGAACTGTGAGTAATGGAGTGTTGGGTCTGTTGGCAAAATTATGGTCACTAAAAGTGCCGTCTCTTCTACTTGGCCTGTTTCCCCTGAAGCTGAAGTTTCCCAAAAAGTATTATTAAGGCCTCAAGAATGAAGTACAGGAGGAACAAGGCGGCATTAATCTGTCTTGCTGCTTCTTAAAGCTGGAGGGTTTTCAAGGGCTGAGATGCATCTAGATGCAGAAGAGGGCCCTGCCTGCCTTGGGCAGTTTCCATCCGAGCCCTTGCCCTCTGCCGTCATCCTCTCGGGCTCTGAAGCCCAGACGCCCTCTCCAGCCGAGTGAGAAGCCTATTTTTAAAAGACCAGGCATCCTCTGAATGAATAATGACTTCTCTTTTTCTCCACTCGGTGCCAATCAGTGACTCATCAACCATTTTCTAAATGACTATGTTTTCATTCCCCAATTTCCTTCGCACTGCGATATTAAAGTAGATTAAATGCAGCCCCTAGCTGCCTCCCTCTGCTTTTCTGTGTCTTGTTTTAGAGATGGTAATGCCCCAAAAATAGAAGCATTTCTTTGAATGCTGATCATTTTGTGACAAGTGAAAACACACACACACACACACACACGCGCGCGCGCATGCACGCACACACACATGGGTTCGGGAAAGGTCTGTACAACTTCTAGGAAGATGTTGGGTGAAAAGAGAAGTAGAATCTTGGACTATGAAAAATGTGATATCTCAACTGGACCCCATTGCCTGCCTCCACCACTCCCCCAATTTCCTGGATTTATTTCCATTTGTTAAGGATGCCTGACTACACTTTGTACAGTCACTTTCTACTCTGTGCTATTCTCTGCCAAAGGTTTCTTTTCCTTTATGAGCGCTACTGCTCTGCCCCATTCCTGCCCCTTCCACCTTTTCCTATCCCCTCACCACACCTTTTTCTAGTTCCCCATGGTCCTGTTAGCAGCCACAGGGAAAACTCTATTTCTTGCTAGGGTCTTCTCTTCCTACTCTTATTCCTGTACATGACTTTCCAAAATGAGGCTCTTTCACCCCAAGAGCAAAGAGAGTTTGGAATGGTGAACATAAACCCATTATCATTTGGGGGATAATTGTATTCAGCCTATCCTGCTGCTAATGGGTCTGTGGTCTTGTCTTCTTGACAAAAACAAAACAAACAACAAATAAAAATTAAACCACACCAATACCAATCCTTAGATGTCCCTCTATTGTGGAAGGTATCTCCTATTTGCCTTTCTCCACCCTTCTCCAACCTGCTCTGTGGCTAGGGTACTTGATATACGTAGATTATGTCAACAGGGTTCCCTTGGCCACAGGCTTCCAATTGGGTTCAAACTATGGAGAGTTCTGGAAGTAAATCAGAGGGTAGGAGAACAATAAGGTCCAGATATTTATTCTGCTTAGTTCTCTCTTTGGGCTGACTCTGTCTGTTGGCCTAAGGTCACTGCTTCTTTCAAGGAAGACTACATGCCTCTCTCCTGGTAACTTCTCTCTCCCCTCATCCTTTTAGGTCTAGGGTTGGTAACAGCTCTGCTGCTGCTTGCCCTGAGTTCCTGCATTTTCCCACTAGCTGACATTGTGTAATTAGTCCCTTTGTAAAAGAACTCTCTTCAAATGATCCTCATTTGAATATGCCATCTGTTTCCTGTTGAGACTCTGTCTGGCCCTATCTTCCTCTCTTCTCCACTCCCACCCTACCCTTTGGCCCTACTTTGCTCTTGCTCTGGTTTTTCTCTCTCTGCAACATCTTCTGGCCTCCTCAGGCCTCTCTAGCATGATGCATGGGGTCCTTTTAAAACACCTGCTGACATTTTGGAAAACAGCACCAAAGGGGCTACAGTGAAAGGAATGAGCTTTTCTGGAGCAAGAAGCACAGCTCCCAGGAATCTTCAGACTTATGGTCTAAGTGTGATACTCATGAGCATCAGTTGGCCAACATATATTTGCTGGGGAGAAAGACTAAGGACTCTTCATATCACAACCTACTTGTACTGAGCCTGTGGGACTTACTCTGTGAACCATTTTCAGATCATTTAAGGCCACAGAATATCTATAGCAAATGAATCTCAATAATCATAATCATAGTGGCTGCCCAATTACTGAGTGCCAAACTCTGAAGCAGGCACTGTGCCTGGTGTTTTGCCTTTGTAAATCAAATGGAAGTTTCCATATCACTCTTAAGGGTTGCTTCCCCTTAGTATTTGGGAAAGGTACAGAATTGAATCCCAGCCCTTTCTCAAGTGCTCTACCTCCATCCCTCTTTTCTGAGTCGTGTGTTACTCCTGACTCCACCAGGGGGCGCTACAAACTTCACGGTGAGTACAGGCCTGTAACTCGGTAGGAACTTATCCTCAGTAAGTTGCTGTTCCTTATGCAAGGATCTCTGGGAGCTTTAGGGGTAATTGGGAGTCAGAACTTTCACTTTCTTCCCTAACACAGCCAGACAGCTATGCGGATCTGTAAGCCTGTGTTCAAGGTTTGAAGAGCATCAAAAGGGAAGAACCGCATGTGAAGGAAAGAATGTGAAACCTTGGAAACCCTCAAGGAGTTTAAGCTTTCACAGGGGGACTCTTATAGGCACACCCCAGTTCCTGTCCTTGCTTCTCTGCCTTCATGTTGGCTCCTCTCTGTGGAATCCCCTCCTTCTTTCACCTCTGCCTTTTGCCTTTTGGAAATATTCATTCTCTGGAGCTGTTCTCACCCAGGATACATCCCCTTTCCCCCAGCAGAACCCTTCTTCCAGTGTGTTAGTCAACAAGAACCTCTGCAGTCTTGGGGGGGGGTATTGTATCCACTCTCCCTCATGATCTGTGTGCCTAGGTGGGGGCAGATGTATGTCCTTACTCTTCAGATTGTCCAATAGTAGCTGTCTCTCTCTCTCTCTCTCTCTCTCTCTCTCTCTCTCTCTCTCTCTCTCTCTCTCTCACACACACACACACACACACACACACACACACTTGCAGAGATCTCCCAAGGACAAATATAAATTCTCAGAGACAACATAGTCTACCCCCAGAAGGAGGAGGAGACCGCTTTTCCTGAGTGCCTGCATGGTTTGCACGGCCCTCTCTCCCACAGTGGACTTGGTACCTCACATCATGATACAATCACAGTTGGTTCTTCTGTTCATTTTTTCCCCTTTCAAGTCATTCAGCTTTGGGTGTATGGGAACAGGTTCTTTAGTAGCCTTCCCTTTAGCTACACAAAGACCCAGCCCAGGTATTGAAATGACCACTTTGAAAGCCATTGCATTTTTAAAAAAAATTATCTTTATTGTTGAAAATATTTTAGATGTCTCTTCCCCCCCCTCCCCCCATTAACCCCTTCCATCCACCACCCACTCCCCGCCCCAGGCCTTCAACACACTATTGTCTGTGTCCATGGGTTATGCATATATGCATTTAAGTTGTTTGGTTAATCTCTTTAGCTAACGTTCCTCCTCTGCCCTGATTTCTGTCTGGGTTGGGGGTTGGTTTCATTTGCAATTTCATATACCTTATCTCTAGACCCTCACAGGCCTCTAGGGTGGTTGAGAGTCTTCTCACATTTTGTCCCAGTGAATCACCCATTAACCTTGGGACCTAGGAATTGGGCTTCTTCCCTTTTTCCCTCTCAAGCATGTATCAAATGCATCATCAAGTCCCAGAGATGTTGTCTCCTTGACATTTCCTGGAACTTCTCTACCAGAACTGCATCTGACTGACTCCATGTATAGTAGCTGACCCAAATAGGGGTTATATTTCTCACAGTACAGGAAGTCTGGAAGAGGGGGGAATTCCAGGTCTGGTGCAGTGCTCTGCTCTTTTATATTCCAGGAGTGGCATCCCTTTGCATAAGGCTTCTGTTCTCATGTATGTCACAGGCATAAGGCTGCCCTCCCATCTCAACCTTGAGTCCATTCTCCAGGGCCAAGGCAGAGACAGCACCTGTACTGGGAAAGCAAAAACATTCCTAGAAATCTCTAGCAGATATCCACATAGACATCTTTATCCAGAACTGCATCATCTGGCCAAACCTGAATGAAAGGAGTCTAGGATGGTGAGAAGATTGATTGGAGCCATTACCACCTGGAATAAAATTGAGATTCTGTTAGAAAAGAACAGGTAAGCAAATGACAGTGTCTGCTATTGTAGCAAAACTACACAAGGTGTGCAGGTGGTTCTAAGTGAAGACCCTGTATCCCAAGAGCAAAGAAAGGCAAAATTAAAATAAAATGGAAAATAATTTTAAAAAGTCAAATCCTTTTTTGTCTTTTTCACTTTTCCCCTCATTTTATTATGACTTTCCTAGTAACCAGGGGTGAAGTTCTTCCTAAAGTCAGTAGGAAATACTTGAAACATGTTGAAACATGTTTCTACGTGGTCAAAATGAGCCTGTTATGCAGGCCCTTGCTTACTACTTTTTTCAATAAAATTCTTGGACAGCTGTTTATTTTCGTCTTAGTGGCCTGATACACTAGTGAGTATGTAGAATGGTCACTTTTTAAATTCTTTTTCTTGTGTTTTTTTTTTTTTTTGTTAATCCTCGCTTGAGGATATTTTTTTCCATTGCTTTTCAGAGAGAGTAGAAGGGAGGGAGGGGGAAAAGAGAGAGACGGAGGAGAGAAACATTGATGTGCAAGAGACACCCCAACTGGCTGCCTCCCGCATGCATGCTCCCCTGCTCCCCAGGTATGTGCCCTTGACCAGGAATCAGACCTTCCTCTTGACCCTTCAGTGTATGGGCCGATGCTCTAACCACTGAGAACACCAGCCAGGGCTAATTTTTTTTCTCTTAAATAGGAAATCCCAACTCCTGCAATGTTTCTGCTAGTGTTGCCGTTACTATAGGAGACTCCTAGGTGCTATCATTCCTCATGGTGAGCCTTGTATTTCTCCATGGAGAAGCTTTCATTATTTCCAGACTCTTATTGAACATATTATGAGGCCATTGAGACAGGATGAGAAATAAAAATGTCTACTTTGTGCACTGGGCTGTTGTTATTCCTGGATCTTTACAATTGAGGTGGAGAAAGAAAATACCTTCAGAAAAATAATTTAAGAGGCATGGCTGGTTGGTTGTCTCATGTTTGATCCCAGGAGCCCTGTAGTTCATATGCATATATGAAAAGGGCCACATAAGTAAATTTTGGTGACATTTTTTTATTTAAAAATCTCCTGCTGACAAAATCACCTTTCCCACCAAGGGTCATCTCAGCACATAATTTAAAGATTGTCCCATCCAGTAAAGTGCCTTTGTGTCAAGAGTTCTGGATTTTCATTTACAGAGTTCTTTTTCTCAGTGGTCATGCTGGGTTTGAATTAGTGTGTTGACCTTTTTGTGCCTGTGCTTTCCCCATTCATTAAAAAAAATTTGGTTGTAGTTTTTGGTTATATTGACATGGAGGCATTGAGTCAAATATCTTGACCCCCAAATACTTACCTCACACCAGCAACACCATTTTTCCAGAGCAAGAAATGATTTCTGCACGTAAATTTATTAGTCAACTTGATCAGAAGGGTGTAACAGTTCCTTCTAAAGAAACAGACTCACCCATTATTGCTAATTGGCTAGATATTGGTCTTCTTGTTTGTTATAGCCCATCTAATGCAGTATCACATATTATTATCTCAGTGAGCTTCCCATGAGGATGTTAACTTGTTCTACACCCACAGAAAATACATTATTCTCTGGTTTTCTTATTAGATTTACTAACATGTCATTGTTGTACCGTTACCATTTAACAGCCCGGGAAGAAGAAAGAACAAGCTATTATACAACTCTTGGCAAAGCCAACACCGATGTGGGAAAATCATTAAGCTTTAGGAAGTTTTAACTTTCTTGCACCGAATTTCTTATCATTAGTACAAAGTTTGTATTCTTCCCGGACCCCCTGATCTTGTAAAGGAAGTAGAAGGAATAAAGTGGAGGGGAGACTAGGAAGAGACACAAATCAGACTGAGCCATAGCCAATTCCACTGCCTGCATTCACATCAGTGATTAATCAAACTAATGGGGAGTTCTAATTCAGTGCTTTGCTACCCTTAAGCCCTGTAATTGCGGTGTCTCTGAACCCAAAGGAAACACGTTGCGCTCTGCGTGCCCAGACGCATAGCTTTTAAATCTTCATAACTCTGTAATTACTACAGCGCTTTCCTTCAAATCTGGCTCAATTTCACTTCCTTAATGAGCATTACAATCTTGATAAAGTTTGAAGTTTGCTGCCTCTGCTGTTCACAAGGACTCAATCCCAGACTGATAATGTGAGTTGTAGATTTTACTCCCTCAAGTTCCTCTCAAAAAGAGCTGATTTATTTCAGGACCACCACAGTCAAAAGCACTTCCTCTGGGTCAAGGCCAGCACCGGGTGTTTTCATCACAGAAGGGTGCTTGGAGAGCAAATTCTGAGCAGTTAAAAAAAAAAAAAAAAAAAAAAAAAAAGGAGGTTGGGGGGGGAGCTTATGAACCCTTGGGGAATGGCTGTTTAGCTTTATTAGCGCCATGTGCTCTAGAGACTGTGGTTCATTTTACCCAACTGAAGACTTTTCTTTATAGTAAATATATTAAAAATCCACTTCCTCTTTATAAACCGAGCCCTGCCAAAGAGTGAAAATTACAAGTCAGTTTTTAAAAAAAGAAAGCAACATAATTTTCACATTCTTTCTTCTACCAACTGGCTTTCAGGATTTTTCAAAGACTTGTTGGAATGGCATTTAACGATTCTAGTCAATAGCACATCTTCTCTTGCAGCTGGTTGGGGGGTCTCAATTTTCGCCAGTCTGTTTTACTTTTAACCATGTGGTGACGCTTGGTCTCAGCTTTTGGTCTTGCCCTTTCTGGGCTGTAAGCACCACTGCTGCAGCCTGAGTTGCTTCCAGAACCCCTGCTCCAGCCCGCAGCCCCCCGCCCCCGCCCCCGCCCCCGCCCCAGTGTTAATCGTCCTGGGATTCCGCATAGCGCTTAATTCTTCTCTATTATTTGTTTACATGTCTATCTCCTCTCCTAGATTCCACCCTTTGAGAGCCATGTTTATGTCTTCCTTGCTTTATACCCCTGGCAGCTAACAGAGGCCTGAGTACCCAATAAATGTTTGCGCTCAGTAAATAAAGCTTCCGATAAATGTTTGTTGCGGAAGCAGAAGAACGAATAAGTGAATGAATCGCCCTTGTTGTTTGCTATCACCATCTGCTTTAACTCTGTCAGTTATTTTGATGTATTTGCAGTTCTGACTAGGTCCAGATTTGGCATGTTTAAAATTATATTCAGTTGTAAAATGTGAGGCTTGGATTTTTGAAGATAAGAAAGAAGTCTAAAATTCTCCCATTGGAAACAATGTGAGCAATCAACAATTCTTTGGAAGGAAGTTAAAAAGGCTGGTTGAAACAGTGTTTGCATTCACAGTCTTTGGCATTTTGGGAGAACCATTTAATAGCATTATTTTTTTCCTGCCGGTTTCCCTGTCAGTTAAATGCAGAAAGAAACCCCTGTCCTTCATACTTGATAGACGAAGTGAGGATTTTTGAGGAAGAAAATAAAACAAAGGAAAACTTTCAGTAGTGGTATATAGTCTTTTTTTCCCTTTAAAACTGTACACTTGATAGTTGTCAATATGCATGTGCCTGTACTGATGTGTATTGTGGCTTCATAATGTGAGGTACTAATGAATTTTTTCCCTTATGTTTCCTGGGAACACAGGTACACAAAGTCAAATTTAAGGTTCTTGTGGGACTTTTGAGTTTCATAAACTAAGCCATGCAGGGCTTGGACATAATGTTTATGCTGTGAACCATAGGTCTGGAAGAATGCATGATCCCTCTGACAAGGTAGCATACAGCTCTGGGCTACTGACTTCCTCCCAGGAACCAGCAAAGCTAAAGGAGAGGGGGGCTGGTGAACCTCAGAGCTCAGCAACTAACCTCAAACTTTCGAGAAACTCCTGCGGAGCATGAGGTGGTGGTCTCCTGTTGTGGGGAAGAGAGGTGTGAGTAACATCTTCTGTAGTCCTTCCTTTGGCTGTGCTAAGCCTTCTTCCCGTATGTTTCATGGCTCTTTCGTCTTTAGCTTTTATTTTGCCTGAAAGGTGTTTCTCTGTGCTATAACTTTATTTGTGGGTGCAGGCTGAGTATAGGATAATCATGAACTCCAAAAAGTTTTGTTTGAATATGAACCATATGACTTTCAAGTTTTCCCAAAATGGCAACCTCTCACTCCTCCTCCGGCCATTGCTACCCACTCTCAAATCTGCCCTTCTTCCTTTGGCAAGAATAATGCACTTCCATTATAAGATATTACATTTTATGGACAAACCAAATTCATTTACTTTAAAATTGTTGCTTCTTACTTATGTGAACTTGATATATTTTTCTATCTGTGAAACGGTTTGAGTAACTTAGGTTGAGGTGGATTAGTCATATTTATTCCAATAAAATTACTGAAAATATTTTTTAACAGCTTTTACTTAGTGGTGGGGCTTTTAGGAGTGAATTAAAATGCTTAAGTGGGGAATAGGTGCAATTGGGCGGAGGGAGATTTCAGTCACTATATAATTACATGATTATGCTAACAAGCCCATGTATTTCCTGGAATTTCTTAGACAAAACAAATATTTTTAAGTAGAAATAATGATGGTGCAGCATCAATGCTGGGATATTTGAAACAGAACAGACATTTCTCTTGAAGAATCTTTCAGGGATCTCTGCTTTGTTGCTTGTGAGGTTCTAGACAAACTTGAATACCGTTCTGTGGATGCAGGAGGCTGGCTGGCTGAGGGCAGAGGTGCCGTATAGAGCCCTCTATGCCAATCCTTTCCTTGAACAAAGACCTTGTTCCCACTGGGCTGAATCGAGCACCGGTGTAACTGTGGGGCGTGGTGACACAGACAGGATATTTTATTCATTTTACAATGGCATAAGGTTTATACTGACTGAACATTAGAGTTTATGGGGAAATTGTGCTGGCCTTTGAGTTGCATGAATGACTGGTGGGGATTAGGCAATGGGGTCATTTTTTCAATGCTGCCTTTCCTTTCCATTTTGGCTATAAGCTCATGGTAATAAATATGTGTACATGGGTGGGGGGGTATATGATCAGGAAATATCAACACATGTAAGTAGGTAGAAAAATCTGGCTTCAGATATCAGAGCTTTTTGTAGGAAAACTCAGTAAAATGGGGATTTGAATAAGAAAGGCACAACTCCTGGATCTGTGGAAAACTCAGTGGCATTAAAATTTTGTACACCTGAATTATTTAATGTTATTAACCAATATTACCCCAATTTAAATTTAATTTAAAAAATGGAAAAAAAAAACATCCAACAATATACACCCGCCCTATCATGATTACACATGGTTGTTACAATTTGCTGATTTCAGTTCTCCAACTGAAATCAGTTAGTGTGGCTTAGTAACCACACTAGAATACTTGTGTGTGTGGGGGGGGGGGATGGTGGTGGTGATAAGCCACATAGGAAGGGCTTATGAAACCAGGAGGTTGTCCTGGAGCTGCCCTTGCATAGCTAGCATGCACTTCTTATTAAGATGGTGGGTGTATAACAATCACAATTTTAAAGGTGCCTTTATTCACACCTTACAGTGGACTGAGAAAACATCAATTGACCATATCAATGTATGTGTTTATTTGTATTAGTTTTATTTTTGGTGATTCTGAAGTAAGCTGTTTTTCAAAGTAATAAAAAACAAAAAAACAAAAAAAAAAAACTAAACTAAAGTGCCCTTAGGTCACGGGAGACTACTAAAGGTTGGGGGGCAGTGAGAACAAAGGGGATCAAAAACCAAAATCAAAGTTTATTTTAAATCAAATGGCTTTATTAGCACGTCACTAGGAGTCCAGTTGATTACAAAGAGAGTTTTCCTTTATGCATAGCTGAACCGTGCTTTGAATCATTTTGAAATCTTGACTTGGGTCTTTGCTGACCACTTTGGGGCCCTTTCTTGAACTTAATTACCCCCTGGGATCCTCTAACTCCTGGGCCTGGAGGAGGACTCCCCCTCCCCTTCAGTCACCTCTCTGGGTGGATAGGGGCCCTCAGGTCCGGGAAGGAATTTGCCAATAATTGGAAGCTCCCTTTAGGAGTGAGAACTCAGTACCACTCATTGCCTATGTCACGGTTCAGCTGGGCTCACTCCACTGGCCCCTTGCATGCTATTAATAGGACATTGTTGGATGAGGGGGAGTGAGAGGCACCCTGGACTTGCCACAGGGCTTGCTAACTGGATGTCTTCAGTACCCTTTGTTGTTCTTTACCTCAGTATGTTTAGGGAGGAGTGTGTGGCCTGGCAACCTAGCAGAACTCATGTTCAGAATTTTGAACATATTAAAGAGTCAAGCTAAGGTTGAAAACAGCCAGCCCTAAGCTTTTGTAAATTTGTCAGATAAAAAACAACTCCTAAAAGATCCTTTTCTAAAATATTCTTTCTTTCACTTTTTATTTGGAAACCAAACTAAATTCAAAGTTGCAAGAAATGTATGATGAATCCCAATATGCCCTTTACTTAGACTCACTGTTTTGCACATTTTACTGTATATTTTCTTTCTCTTTTTGTACATATGCATTATTGTTATTATCATTATTATTCTTGTTGTTGGTACTGAAACATTTATGTGTACCTTGCAGACATTATGACCCTTTACCCCCAAACCCCCAGCCCGGATCTTTTATGAACAAGGACATTCCCTTGCCAAAAATCTTACTTTTTAAGGTAGAATAAGAGAAGGGTCTGTTGAAGCCTTTATAACTAAAGTGTGGGCCAGTCCAAAGTGCTGATTGTGGGGCCCTGTGTGGGCTCCCGCTAAGGCAGGAGTGAGGTGAGGAGACACCACGGCAGGCCTGGAGGACTTTATTGTTGCCATAAAACATTTTTTTCCATGTTCTCTTTAGACACATGAAATGAAGGCTGCATTCCCAAGATCTGGCTTGTGGCTTTAAAATAAAAAAAAATATTTTTACAGTATTCTGTTTGGAGGGATGAAAGCATGTATTTTATTAACATTTCCCAACTCTTTAAAAAAAAAGGTTTTAGGCTGACAGCATCCAGCCTGCTGCAATCGAAATACATGGCTTTTTAGAAATGATACCTTTGAGTTAACTGAAGGGGAAAACTTTCTTCAGTGAATCATCATCTCTCTGATGGAGGACTTTAAAATCCCTGTGTATGATCAGCACAGTAGGGTGACAGAAAGGTAATCCTGCATATCTCACCTAACGTGTCAATGAGTTTTGCAGGCAGTTTTCTGAGGGGTTTGCTCATTGGTGGTTTGGGTCTCATTCATGATATTCTGTAGAGATCTGGCCCAGTGCAGGCAGCTGACTGATGCCTAGGAAGCGGGTATAAATGGCACCCTGGCCACTCTGGCCACACTGGGGTGCACCCACGCCCGGTCATCCTCCCCAGCTGTCTCACTGCGCTCACAGAGCCCCAGGCATTCTTAGGGGCAGCCCCGCCCCCCCCCAAGAACCCAAAGGACTTGCTCCAAGCTGGAATTTGGCGAAGCAACTTGCTTCAACACGCCAGATCTACCGTATCGCCAGTACCCCACCCCTCTGCCTCTGTGCTCGCTACCCACACCCCCAACCCCAACTTGAGGATTCCCCGCCCCGCCACGCTGACAGTCTCAGTCCTGACCCCTTGAATGTGAGGAAGTGATTTTGCATCAGAACACGCCCGGCGAGGCCACCAGTGACTCCCAGCGGCCGCACAGGGCGCTGCGCCCCCCTCGCCCTGGCCTCCCCCCGCCCTGCGTCGGCCCCCCCCCCCCCCCCCCCCCCGCCCCCGCGCGGCCTCCTGCGCCGGGGCTGGAGGCGGATTCCTCTCTCCGGGTTTTCAAAGAGCCTTTCTGAAACCTCCTCTTGGCCCAGAGAGGGAAAGAGCTTGGGCGCAATCGCTCCCAGGAGCGGCTGAAGGGCGCGCGGGGAGAGGCCTGCGTTGGGGTACTTTCAAACTGAGGCGCGCACACACTCACACCCACCCAACCAGACACACACACGCACGCGCGCGCGCACACACGCGCTCTCTCTCTCTCCCTCTCTCTCTCTCAGTCTCTCTCTCCCTCTCTCTCAATCTCTCTCTCTCTCTCTCTCTCTCTCTCTCTCTCTCTCTCTCTCACACACACACACACACACACACACACACACACACACACACACACGCCCATTTATATAGGCGGTGGCGGCGGCAGCAGCCGGGGCGGCGGCGAGAGCTGGAATGATGGAGCTGAGCCAGCCGACCCGGGTTGGAAGCAAGTGAGCAGACCCCAGGCGCACCCCAAGATTTCTGTGCCCCACGCTTGTCACCCTCCCCAGGGAACGGTGCACCCGGAGGAGGGCCGGGTAGACTGATTTGCTAGAGAGAGGGCGGGGAAGAGGAGGTGGTGGCCAGGTGAACAGAGGAGACCCCTGCGTATCCGGACTGCCCCAGCGCGCCTCTGCCCGACCCCTGCCCCCTCTGCGCCCAGGTGGGCGCGCTGGGTTCCCAGCTCGCAAGGGGCGCTTTGAGGAGACCAGAAAGTCGCGGCCCGGCTGCGCGGGATGCCTTTTGCCAAGCGGATCGTGGAGCCGCAGTGGCTGTGCCGACAGCGGCGCCCGCCGCCCGGCCCGGCGGAGGACGCGAACGGAGGCAGCGCTGAACCGCCGCCGCCTCTGCAGCAGCCCAGCCGACGGGACGAGGCCGTGGAGCTGGGGCCGGAGGATCCTCCCCGTGCGCCCCCTGCACCTCCAGGGCCGCCGTTGCCCGCTCCGACCGATCAGGCGCAGCCGCCGCACGGAGAGGTGCCCGCGGTGGGCGAGGAGAGCGCGGCGGGGGTCCCGGAGGCGGCGTCCGCCGCTGGCGAGGTGTCCTCGGCGGCGGCCGCGGCGGTGCTGCTCATGCTGGACCTGTGCGCGGTCAGCAACGCCGCGCTGGCTCGCGTCCTCCGGCAGCTCTCGGACGTGGCCCGGCACGCGTGCAGCCTGTTCCAGGAGCTCGAGAGCGACATCCAGCTGACCCACCGCCGCGTCTGGGCGCTGCAGGGCAAGCTCGGCGGTGTGCAGCGCGTTCTCTGCACGCTGGACCCCAAGCAGGAGGCAGTGCGTGAGTATCCGCGCCTCCCGCCCGGCGCTCAGCTCCTGCGCCGCACCCTCCGCCCTCCCTGGTCGCCGCAATCCCAGCCCCACCGCGGCGCGCCCACTGCAGCTCGCACCTTCCTCTTGCCTCGTCACCCCTCCCTTCACCTGCGACCCACCCTGATCCTGCCGGCGCTGAGTTCCAGCTAGACTCCTGAGCAGGGATGCAGGCGCCGAGGGGAGAAAGTTAAAGGGGCAGCCTTGGAACTCAGGCAGCTGAGGGCTGAAAGGGAGCGTTCATGGCGACACAGGAGGCGGAGGGGTCTGTCATTCAGCTCTGGAGCTCACCTCCCCTGTCCCTCCACGGGGGTGGGGTGGGGACGGGGGTTGGTACAACTTATGTGGTTTCCAGTGGCCCAGCGCCGAGCCGTATAGTCCGACCCCACCCCCACTCGTGCTTGGGGGCTCAAGGAGTAGTGAGTGTCTTTTTAGGGCTTCTGCTTCGCCGTGCTGGTTTTGTCACTCGTACCGTGATCTCGGGGCTGCGCAGAGCCCTGAACTTGTGCCCTGTGCTCCTGTGCGACACAGCACCGAGCCGCTTGCCTCCTGGAATGAACTCGGAAGCGGTCTGCTCCAATCTTGTGGCCCAGAGGGGCTGCGGGGGAGGGGCGAGGAGGGAGGAGTGTCCTGGGCCCTGGCAAGATCAACGAGAACCCCTGGGCATCTTTTCTGCCCCGAACAGCACAGGTACCTACTAAATAGCCCTCTGTGTCATTTGCCTTCCGAGGATCCCAGAGGCGCGCCCGCCCCCCCCCCTCGGGTACTGTCGCCCAAATTCACCCACATATGGAAGACCCCTGAGTATCTTTGCTGCCCGTTAACTTCACTCTTGCGACATCCTAGGGCTCCCAACAAATGTCATTCTGCGTCGTCTGCCCTCCAAGAGGCGCTCGGTCAGTCAAATCGGGCGGTGTGGGACATTTTAGGAAGCAGCAGAAGGTGGGCAGGGTGCTAGGCCGGCGCCCCGGTCCTTGGGCGCCTAGTCCCGCGGCGCCCTCACCGCGAAGGTGATGTCAGCGGCTCTGACTTACATAAGAGGCTGCCCGGGTCGCTGCAGCAGCTGCGCCGGTGCGCGGTGGCCCGGAGCGCGCGGGGCGGTGGCGCTCTCGCGGCATCCTTTCAGGGAACCTCTGCCCGACAACCCAGCTCGCACATTGCCCCCACTCAAAAAAAAACAAACACACACACACACACACACACAAAACAACCCCCAAAAACCCAATAAAAAACAAAAAACCTTTGAATCCCACCCCGGGAATTCGCTGCTTTTCTGCAACAACAACAATAATAAGCGTAATGAATAAATGATGTGCGAGATCGGTTTTCGCAGCTATAAAGGACCCGAGTTGGGTTAATGACTGGTTGTTTAAAAGGGCAATTCCGGGGATGAGTTCTGGAAAGTATTAGGACTGCCGTAGGCCAAGTCGTATTTTACTTTTGGGACTTGAAATGAGCGCTTTAATCCTGCCTCTTTTTTACCTCAAACCACACAGCGGGGACAGGCCCTTCACTTTCAGCAGAGCTGATATCTGGGGAGTGCGGTTGGGGTGAGTGGTGATTTCACTTCAAAAGAACTGGAGGGAAGTTTTGCAGACTGTTGAGTGGTGCATACATTTCCCGTGTGTGTGTGTGTGTGTGTGTGTGTGTGTGTGTGTGTGTGTGTGTGTGTGTGTGAGAGAGAGAGAGAAAGAGAGAGAGAGAGAGAGAGAGACACACACACACACACACTGCTCTTTAAATTAGGTTTCACACAAGTGAAGCTCAGTGCAGGAGCAGATTGTGGCCTTTTCCCCTCTTTCTTTACAGGCAGCAGTGGGCACTTATGCACATGAAACTTGACACAGTCTTTTCAAGTCCTTTTAACTGCTTGGAGTACAAACTAGTGGTTAATGGAGAAAAGAGGACTTTGTAAATGTGTGCATATAATCGATGATGAATGTATACTCTGTGCATTTATACATTAATAAATAAATCAGCCCAGGGATGGACTTAAAAATCTATTATTTTAAAATTTTTCTTAAATGTTATCTTCACACTTCGTGTCCAGACCTCCCTAGTCTTTTGTTCATGTGAATTTAGATGGCATTGTACTTGTTTGATGTCATAGAAGGCATTACCTTTGGAAGGAAGGCTTAATAGTATGTGTCGCAGTGGGAGTTTCACAGCGTGCAGAGGCAGAGACCAAGGTTTTTGTGTAAGTGTTTATTTCAGAGGATATCCCAGGAAAGACAGGGAGGGAGTACAGAAGTGGGACAGCATAGGGAGGAAAGCTCATGCCCATTGTGAGCTTGGACACCATTGTGGGCAACCAGGGTTTAATACAGCACACACCTGAGAAGTGTTCAACTGAGGAGTGAGGAAGCTGGAGTGTTTATTCATCAACTTCCACCCCTCACTGAGGGAAGGTAGGACCTGGCCTATGAATTCCCTGGCTCCCAGGGAATGTTAGGGCTCAATGTGCTCCCAGGCCAGGTAGTGAGATGTGAAAAGCCTAGGGTTTATACAGGAATGTCTGCGGCGGTCCTGTGGGAGGGGTTATGGGTAGACTACCAGTGGCTTCTATCTACTATATTATGCATCTTCCTTTAGCATTCTCCCAGCCTAGGGGAGTTTCAAAGCGAGTGACCCACATCTCCTTTCCTCTCCTTTTGAAGGTGTCTGGGTGCCTCCATACCCGCCTGTGTGGCCTTACCACCAGGATCATCATTCCCCATGCAGTCTTCCTGTTGCTTCATCCTTGGACAGCTGCTTCCCGTTGCCCTGAGACAGGCTCGGGACGGGGGAGGGGGCCAGTCTGAAGGGGTGACATGATCTGACATATATTTTAGTAAAGTGACTCTGGAGGCAAGTCTGAAGGCTGGTAAACAGTATGACTGGTGATGGTGGCTAGGACCAGGGAGGTAGCTATTCAGACAGTGAGAAGTGGTGGGATTTTTGGAACTAGGACTGATAGTATTTACTAATAGGATTGGGTACAGAGTGTGAGAAGAAAAGAAGTAACTATGGATGACTCCTAGTTTTTCTTGTGGGTGTTTTTTTTGTTTTTTTTTTTTTGGCTTAAACAACTTGTAGAAGGTAGTGCCATTTCCAGAAATGGGTAAGGCTAATGGAAGAGTGGATATTTTATTGTGGGAGAACAGAATCAATAGTTTTATATTTGTGTCATGTTAACTTGATACTTAGACCATTAGATGTGTGAGCTCAGAACTCAAGAGAGAGGTCCAGGCTGAAGAGGTAAATGGGAGACATAAGCATAGAAATGGTAGGTGAAGCCTTGGAGCTAGGAACAGTGTAGATAGTAAAGAAAATGAAGCAAGAACTTAGCCTAGGGAAGCCCAACTTTGGAAATTTAGTAAAGGAGGAGAAAGACTTAGAAAGAGCAACCAGCAAGCTAGAAGGAAAATCAGGAGGGTATGGTCTGATGGAAGCCAGAAGAAGGTGTTTCAAGAATGGAGAAGTCAACATTGTCAGATGCTTCCAAGAGTAAGATGAGCACTGAGACAAGGCCTTTGAACATGATTACTTGGAAGCAATTAATGGCCCTGATAGGTGCCATCTAAGTGGAGGGGTGGAGATGAAGGCCAAAGAAAATGAAGAGAGAACAGGAGGGGTGGAAGAGGAGATAGCAACCGCAGATGACTCTTCCAAGGAGTTTCCTCCGGAGGGGAGTGGAGAAATAGAGCAGCACCTGGAGGGGAATACAGGGTCAAGGGAGAGTTTCTTAAAAGGTATTGATGTTCCAGCATATTTAGATTTCACAGAGAAGGGGAAATTGCTGATTCTGGGGAAAGAACTGGGTAATTCTGGAAGATCTTGAGAAGCTGAGAGGGGAAGGAATCAGAACATCTTTCCATCCATTGGCACTGGAGGGAAGATGGAGGATATAGTCAGGTAGGCAGGTAGGCTGGTGAACTGATGGTGGTAGGATGTGTTCTTATACAATTACATCTATTTTCTCTGTGAAGTGCCCAGTGACGTAATCAGCAGAGAGGGTATTGGTAATGTGAGAAAAGAAGGCAAGGTGTTAATGTTGTCTCAGCGAGGGAATGTGGATGCAGTAAGGAAATATAAAGGAATTACCTGGCTGTGTTGAGAGCCTTCTGAAATTTATTGTCATAAACTTGAAGTAAGTCCAGTTTCTCAGTCACTAAAACCTGACATTTTGGAATTGCTCCATGGGCCTCAACCCCAAGCTGTTCATCTTTAGATATTTTAATGTTGTTGGCTTTTTGGTTGCAGTTAATTATAGTTACTGAGTTTTAATGTAAATTTTATATTAAAGTTGAACATTCCTACAGAAAAGTGCACAAACCATAAGCGTACAGCTTGGCTAATTTTCACAAAGTGAACAACTCATGTAACCATCAGCCAGATCAAGAAATAAAGCATTACCGTATCCTGAAACATCCCCCCCACACCCTAGGCCCTTTACCAGTCACTATCTCCCTTCCCAAAGGAAGCCACTATTTTCACATCCACATCCATCAATTAGATTTCCCTATTTTTGAATTTTATGTAAGTAGAGTCATATAGTATATACTTTTTAGTGTTCACCCAACATTATGTTGGCAAGATTCTTCCATGTTGTTACAGTAGATTGTTCATTCTCATTGCTGAATAAAATTTCAGTGTGTGCATATACCACAATTTGATCTATTTTCCTGATGATGTCCATTTGGGTTGTTTCTAGTTTAGGGTTATTGCCACAAACATTCACCCGGGGATATTTTTTCCATTGCTCTTCAGAGAAAGTGGAAGGAAGAGGGGGGGGGACATGTAAGTGAAAGAGACACATTGACTGGTTGCCTCCCACAGGCCACCAGGGCCAGGGATGGAGCCTGCAACTGAGGTACTTGACCTTGGCCAAAATCCAACCCAGGACCCTTCAGTCCATAGGCCAATGCTCTGTAGCCACTGAGCCAAACCAGCCAGGGTGCCACAAACATTTTTTACATGTCTTTTTAAAAAATATATATCTTTATTGATTTCAGAGAGAGGAAGGGAGAGGGAGAGGAAGAGATAAAACATCAATGAAGAGAGAGTCATTGATTGGCTGCCTCCTGCATGCCCCCTACTGGGGACTGAACCCACAACCGGGGCATGTGCCCTGGCTAGTAGTCAAACTCCAATCCCCTGGATCCTAGGTTGATGCTCAACCGCTGAGCCACGCCTGACTGGGCTTACATGCTTTTGAGGAGCTTATGTATACATAGCTCTTTGGTACATATATAAAAGTGAAATTTCTGGATCAAAGGGGCTGAGTATGTTTGGCTTTAGTAGTTATTGCCTAACAGTTTTCTGAACTGGTTGTACCAATTTATACTCCCAGTAGTACATGAAAGTTCCAGTTGCTCCACATCCTCACCAACATTGTTATTGTCTTTTTAATTGTAGCTACTCTGGTGGGTAGGTAATAAAAATCTCATTGTGGTTTTAATTTGAATTTCTCTGATAGCTTGTGAGATTGAGCACCTTCTCATATATATTTTGACCATTTGGATATTCTCTTCTGTGAATTACCTATTCAAGGCCTTTGCTCATTTTTTTGGTAAGGTTCTTTATATCTTTTTTATTGTCTTGTAGGAGTTCCTTGTATATTGTGGATATGAGTTATCTGTGAGTTATAAGAATTGCAAATACCTTGTCTCACTCTGTTGCTTGCCTTTTCACTTTCAGTGTTGTCTTTTGGTGAGAAGTTCTTATTTTTATGTAGTCTAGTTTATCAATCCTTTTCTTTATGATTATTGTTTTTTCTCTTCTGTTTGTTCTTAAATTCTCCACTTAAATTCTTCACTGGTCATGAAGATATTCTCCTATGTTCTAGAAGTCTTTTGTTTTGTCTTTGTCATTTAGATCCATGATTCATATGGAATTGGTATTTTTATATGGTGTGAGGTAAGGGTCAAGATTAATTATTTTCCATATGGATATACAATTGATCCATTGCCACTTACTGAAAAGACCATTATTTCTCCATTGCACTACAGTGACACTTTTGTTATCTATTGAGTGGATTGATTTTATTTTCAGTCAATATTTATTGAGTTCTGCTATATGTCAGGTCTGGTACTAAGATCTTTATATGAATTACCTTATTTAATATTCACAATAACTCTATGAGAGAGGTACAGTGATTTTCCCACTTTACTGAAGGTTAGAAGCTTGCTCCAGGTAGCAACAGCAAGAAAGTGCTGGAGCCTAGAGTTGGAATCCAGGTCTGAGTCCACAGTGTTGATCCCAAGCACTAGACTTCTCTTTCATGCATTGCTGCACAAACCCAGGGGAATTACTGTTTTAAAATCAAGACTTTTCTCGATATGTTTCTGACCACTTGAAAAGCTTTATCTCTTGCTTTTCTATCCATTAGCCCTCTTTGACTTCTCCATTTTCTACCCCAATCCAGTCATACTGAACTACTGGGTGTTCCCTAACTTGCTAGGCTAACTCATTCTTCATGCCTATGTATATACTACCCTTACCTTCTGGAACATTTCACTGGCTAATTCCTACATGATCATCTTTGATAGTCAGCTGACACATCATCTTCTCTGTGATGTGGAACCTGATTCCTTGTCCACCACTTCTCACCTATAACTTTTCTAGAACTCTGTGCTAACCTTTATCTTAGCTTTTCTCCTTCTAAACAGTAGACAGTGTTGGTGTTCTTTCTATATTTCTTCAGCCCTCAACTCTCATGCTGAAGGCTGCTTACTGCAAACTCCTGGGACTCTGCCTAGGGCTTTTTATTTCTGGCTAATGGACCATGCTTAGCTGTGCACACAGGGAAAGCTGGACGTGCCAGTGAATTAATGGTCTTGAAGCAGCACTCAACCAGTGATGGACGGGGCATTGGTGTATGAACACCCCAGCTTCTTTGCCCTTGGATTAGAGAAATCTGAGATGTGTTCTATACCATCTCTCAGAATTCCCCAGTAGGACTGTGCTCTAGTTGCCCACAGTCATGATTTTATTTGATAATGCACCATGTATTTTCTACCTTCCTTTCTCCACCTCACTTTCTCACTCACCTATGGCTGGTTCCTAGGGAGACCTCCCACATAAAATACTTGTGGTTGAACTTGCACTCACAGGGTCTTGGGGAACCCAGATGAAAACAATCTGTTTCATCTTTGAACTGTGAGGCCAAAGAACTAGGGCCAGAAGTATGGTAGAAGTGATATTCCTCACTCTTTTTCCTTAAACTCTTTCCCTCAGGATTATTATATTAACCACATGCTTGGCCCCTCCCAGGTGCTCTGCAGTGGGTCTAGAAATAACTTACTATTCTTTAGAAGTGATCTTTCGTGTGAGGGGCATGGGGGGGAACTCAAGCCTAAGATGATGAAGACACACACCACCTCAGTTCCTCAATGGTCCATTGGCCAGCCTTTTAGAGCACTATTTATTATTCTGTGGAATGAGGTCAGTGATGGCCCCAGGAGATCCAAGCTTCCATATTTGAGAAGCATAATTTTAACCTGAGCAGACACAGAAATGGCTAAATCTGGAAAGAAACTAAGAAGTCACACATTGAGTGAATTGATCATTTTGCCTTGATACTGTAATGCTAATCATGGCTTCATTCAGCTTTTGGAAGGATGATCCTTTTCCTCCCCATTCTGTTCATTCTACCACATGTTAAAACCCTTTGCAGACTAGTTAATGTGGGTGTTTTTGTGTGTGTTTGTTTTTATGTTTCAGTAACTGTGGTTAGGTTTCTTTTCCTCCTGTCTCCCTGCTCAGCAAATTTCTTTGAGGCATTATGAGATCCTAACAGCTCCATTGAAAACTGCTTTTAAACCCATCGTAGAACAACTTAGAAGAAAGCAATCTTTCAAAGGTTAATATTTCATGGTTGTAATTTTCTCACAGCAACACATTTCTTTCTAGACTTTTCTTGTTGTATTGGATTGGGCTTTTAAATCAAAACTACTGAACTACTTTACCTAGGAAATCCTTGAGATTCTTGTTGGGCTGATATTGTTAAGATGATAACAATAAAGATTTCTTTCTGTTTGTGGAGACATTTTCCACACAACACCATCAGGAAAGTATAAATTCCACATAAACTCTCAGAAATGTCTTCAGCCTCAGAGCTTCTAGTCTACTTTTAATGGGCATTACCTTTAAAATGCCATGGCATATGAAATTTCTCCTATTGTCCCATGTTAGCCCAAGAGTCTTAAAGATCCATTGACTTCATATAATGCTTTATAATTTTACAGACAAAGACAATTTCAAATGTAGTTAAAATTTTGTTTTGACAGTTCAATTTCTTTTTACTCTATTAAAATACTGGAACACAAGATTTTGTGGGACACTATTAAAAATCTTGGGAAGAGTATACCTGGAACAAACCATCAATCACAAAAATTCCTGAAAGTTCTTTTTGCATTAAGAATTTCTCATGAATCACGTCTTGATAATAAATGAAAATAAAAAATGATAAGGTGGGAATGGTTTCTGAATGTAAAGCTCTCATTCTAAGGTCTAAATTTGTTGAAACAAGGTTTTGGAGAGCCCTCCTACCACACTGCAATCCCACAAAGGACAGCAACCCTGTCTAGTTCATCTTTCTGAATGACTAAGACAGGTGTGACAATTTTTTGTTTCTGACATTGTCCATCTCTCAACCCACTAATGAACATGAGAAGGTTTGGGTGTACTGAAATAGGAATCTGAGGACTTGGGCATCCATATGCTGAAAAATTAATTTATTATGAAGTTCCTAAATCTTTCCAAGTGAAATTTACCAAGAATAAAATGAATTTAATAAGAGTTGGAGAATCCTGGGATCTTAGAGTTGGGAAAGACCATTGAATCCAACTTCCCAACCAGGGTGGGACTCTTTTTAAAGATGTCCCAAATGGCAACCCATCTGGTTTCCATGCTCTTTGAGATGCCCAGGAGTGGGAAGTGGTCATCCCTACCCCAATCTTATTGCTGGATAGTTCCTGCTCTCAAACGGTCCTTATCTACACTAAGAATAAATTTGTCCTTTTGTAATTTTAGCCTTTTAGTCCTAATTCTGGTGTCTAGAGCCATATGGAATCTGCTTACAATCTCTTATCTAGGGTATCTTTTAAGTAGCTAGAGGTTACTGTGTAGTCCCTTCTAAGCTTTCTTTGTCCCAGGTAAAACAAATTCAGTTGTTTCAACCAGCCCTCTTAATGCCAAGTTTTCTGTCCCCCTCACACTGGTTGCACTCTCCCACAGGTGCAGCGCATGAATGGACCCATTTTTTTCTTCATATGAATGCCCCACTATGACTAAAATGGCCCTTGTTGTTTATTTTATTTTATTATTTTATTTTATTATTTAAATTTATCTTTATTGTTGAAAGTATTACAGGTGACCCATTTCCCCTCCCAGCTGACCCCCTCCACCTCACTCCCACCCCCTCCCCAAGTCTTTACCCCGTTGTTGACTGTGTCCAAGGGTTATGCATATATGCATATAACTTCTTTGGTTGATCTCTTTCCACCCTCCGTCCCCCTTCCCTCTTTCCTCTGAAATATGATCATCTGTTGCCTGCGTCAATGTCTCTGGATCTATTTAGTTCGTCAGATTGTTTTGTTCATTAGCTTCTTGTTAAAGAAGACCCTCAACTTTTTGTGTAGTGCTGGTCTGGTGGTGATGAACTCCTTTAGCTTTTTCTTATCTGTGAAGCTCTTTATCTCACCTTCAGTTCTAAATGATAGCTTTGCTGAGTAGAGCAATCTTGGTTGTAGTTCCATGTTTTTCATCACTTTGAATATTTCTTGCCACTCCCTTCTGGCCTGCAAGGTTTCTGTTGAGAAATCAGCTGACAGTCGGATGGGTGCTCCCTTGTAGGTAACAAATTGTTTTTCTCTTGCTGCTTTTAAGATTCTCTCTTTGTCTTTAAGCTTTGGCATTTTAATGATGATGTGTCTTGCTGTGGGCCTCTTTGAGTTCTTCTTGTTTGGGACCCTCTGTGCTTTCTGGACTTGTAAGTCGATTTCTTTCCCCAGGTAGGGGAAGTTTTCTGTAATTACTTTTTCAAATAGGTTTTCAGTTTCTTGGTCTCTTTCCTCTCCTTCTGGCACACCAATAATATGAATGTTGGGCTGCTTGAAGTTGTCCCAGAGGCTCCTTATGCTATCTTCATATTTCTGGATTCTTTTTTCTTTTTGCTCGTCTGGTTGGGTGTTTTTTGTTTCCTCATGTTCCAAATTGCTGATTTGATTCTCAGCATCCTCTACTCTACTGTTGATTTCCTATAAATTATTCTTCATTTTAGTTAATATAGCCTTCATTTCAAATTGGTACTTTATTATGTCATTGACTTTCTCAGTTATTTTCATAATACTCTTACTAACATGCTTGAGCATCCTTATAAACAAAATTCTGAACTCTGTTTCTGTTAGCTTGCTTGGATCTATTTCATTTAGTTCCTCTTCTAGATATTTTTTCTGTTCTTTCCTTTGTGACATGTTTCTTTGCCTCTGCATTTTGGCTGCTTCTTGGTGTTTGTTTCTATGTATTAGGTAGAGCTGCTATGTCTCCTGGAATTTGTAGAGTGGCTTTGTGTAGTAGGAGTCCCGTAGGATCCAGTGGCTCAGCCTCCCAAGTCTCCTGAGCTGGGCCTTCTAGGTGCTCCCCTGTGTGGGCTGTGTGCACTGTCCTGTTGTAGTTGAGCCTTGGTTGCTGTTGGTGTTTCTGGGAGGAACTGACCCCCAGGCCAATCGGCTGTGAGGACCCGCTGCAGCTACAGCCAAAGAGATGGTGTGCTGGAGACACCCCTATGGAGCAGGATTTACTTCAGTGGAGCTTTGGTGTCCATCAAGTGCGCCCCTTGAGTGTGTCACTTGTGGGTGTGGTAGGGTTGTAATCCAGGGTGGTCGAGTCTGACCACCAGGTGCACTGTCTCTGGGGCCTCCCTGGAGGTGTAAAATCACCCTGTGCCAGTTCCTTGCCCATCATGAGCTACACAGCAAACCGTAGTTGGCTGCTCCTTGTGCTGGGCTTGGAGGTGCCCAGGAGAGGCCCAGCTATGAGCCAATGCAGCTGCCGCTAGTGCCAGGCCTGGGGCGACTTATCAAGCCGTATGGGGCAGCTGCTGCTTGTTTGAGAGATTTTAGGAAAGTCCTAAGCATGAGGCTCGAGAGGCCACTTGCACAGAAAAGCCCCTGGAAATGGCCCGGATGAGCTGCAGGTGGGGAGGGGCGGGGCCTCCGGGAATCACGGGGCGGGGCCAAAGGTGAGTCAGGTGCTGGCGATTCAAACATGGCGCCTGCGGGCTGTGCGGGGAGGACTCGCCACAGGAGCCATGGCCTCCGCCAGCCCTTCTGCCCGGGAGGAAGCCGCCCTCCGCCTGTCGCCTGGATCTCAGGCAGGTCAGTCCCTCCCCGAGTGTCCCAGGTCCTTTCAGGCTCCTGCCCGGCGCTGGGCTCAGAGGGAGCGTCCGAGTGAGTCCGCGCCGGGCCCTTGAGAGGAGCTGCTGGGGCTCCCGCGGCCTCCGCGACCCTCAGGGACAGTCCCCGCTGGTTTCACAGCCCGAAGTGTGGGGACGTCTCTTCCCGGCCCTGGAGCCCTGGGCTGGGGCCTGCTGTGGGGCTGGGACCCTTCCCTCCTCCGGGAAACCCCTGCCGCCGAGATTCCCTCCCGGGTTTCCCCGCGGCACCGGCTGTGGGTCCACGGCTGTGTCTCCGCTATTCAGCCCCGCCCCGCCCCGCCCGCGTCTCCCCCTCCTCCCGGTCTCGGTGCTGCTTCAGTTCCCTGGTTGCGGGGCTTCTGTTCAGCCAGAATTCAGGAGCTTCTGAGTGATGTTGGTTCTGTATTTTAGTTCTAATTTTGATGTGGTTGCCGGAGGCCGCGGGTGCAGCTGTGGCCTACGCCGCCATCTTGTTTCCTCCCTCAGCCCTTGTTGTTTTAATTATTGCAAAATACTGTTGGTGCATTATTGCTCTTATGGCCCAACAAACTTCTTTCCTTCATAGTAGCAGTTCTTTTACACGAGGTTGCCTCTATTCCATTGGTGCAGTTGGTATTTTGAACTTAAATTTCATAAGACTCCCCATTGTCTCTGTTAAATTGAATCTTGCTTGCTTTGCTCATTCACTTCCAATCAGTGGTGATGGTTTAAAATCTTGATTCAATGTGTCAGCTACTGCCCACAGCACTTCTCTCTCTGCAAACATTAAAACATGACTCTAGCCCATCACCCACATCTTTGATAAAACTATTGTTCAGATGGACTGAAGGCCAGATCCCATTGGCAGGGAGTACTAGCAACATCCCTCCAAGTTAATGTCTATTAATCAACATTCATTGGGTACCATTGTTGTAGCAGCCACAAATGCTCCCCCCACCATCCCATTCAAACCACATTTCTCCACCTTGCCCACAAAATCTATCATCATGAGTGATTGTCGAATGGTTTGCTGAAATCAAGATACCATATGTCTGTAGTATTCCTTTGATCTCCCAGTCTAATAACCCTACTCAAAAGGGAAATGAGGTTAGTCTGGCTCAAACTGGACTCCCAACCATCAGAGGGGCCATTTAAATTTTCTTGTATATAATGGATAAAGAGTTTATTTTGGAGAATCTGCTTTGGTGTTTTGGCCATAGAATGACTGCACTGTTTGGACTTCAGGGGAACTCTCTGGGTCCTAGACTCCATTTCTCTGAATCCAAATTGCATGGTTTATAAAAGGTAGAGAATCAGAGTGCTTATCCCCTTCTTTCTTTTATGATACCTGGTGAGAACCTTACGTCTTTGTTTTTTAAGGAAAGGCTTGGAATTCATGACCTTTGTAGTTTGCTTAGGCTCAGTTTGAGTGAGGTTGGCCAGTGTCAGTTTTATCTAATTGTTGAGAAGCAAGTATGTGGTTAAGAGTGTGGGTTCTGAAGTTAGACAGCAGAGGTTCAAATCCCAGCTCCACTCCTTCAAAGCTGTATCACTTTGGACAATTTACTGAATATTTCTTTTCCTTTGGGATGGAGATAAAAACAGTACCTACTGCATCAGGTTGTTGACAAGACTGAAGGAGTCAAGGTGCACAGGCACTGAGAACTGTTCCTGGCACATGGTGAACCCCTGGGTAATTATTAGCTGTTATTTTATTGGTACTGTAATTGGATCATGCAGAGTGGGAGGCATGTGTTAAGTTTTTCCAAGTAGGTGAAAACCTGTGCCTGAATCTGTGAAAGGCTGGGTCAGGGGGAAAGAGACAGCTCACAAGCAATGTTATATCCCTCTGCATGGTCAGATCCAATAATCTTATGACACAGATTCACTCATTTATTACTGTTGGTGCATTATTGCTCTTATGGCTCAACAAACTCCTTTCCTTTATAGTGGCAGTTCTTTTATATGAAGTTTCCTCTATTCCATTGGTGCAGTTGGTATTTTGCACTACTCTAGGCACTTGGATTTCATCAGTGTACAAAAAGTTACAAAGAACTTATGGTGGAGAGAGATTAAACCATAAACAAAAAACGTAATACAGATATTTAATATAATTAAAGATAATTTAAAGAGATTACAGAACATGCTAGGAAGTGGTAAATTATGGGCAAAAAGAAACTAGAGCAGGGTGAGGGCAATCCAGAAGATTGGAGTGGGGTTACCATTTTAAATGGGAAGCAGCATTTTAGTGAAGATTGGAAAGCGGTGAGGGAGTTAATGATGTCAGTAGCAGAGGAAGAGTGTTCCAGCAGAAGGAACTAGAGCTAGTGCAAAGGCCCTGAGGTGAGAGCATGCCTGGTGTGATAGAGGGATGGTAAGGAGGCCAATATGGTGGATATGGAGTGAGCAAGAAGGAGACTGGGAGGAGAGGAGGCCAGGGAGGTGGAATGGAGGGCGGCTCATGTAGGGTCTAAGAGACCTTTGCCAGGACTTTGCTTTTTGCTCTGAGTGAAATGGAGACTCATTGGAGGGTTTTAAGTCTAGGAGTGACATGATTGACTTAGAGTTTAAAAGGATCACTTTGGCTATTGTGTTGTGAAGAAAATGTGAGAGAGGGGTAGAAACAAGTAGGTGACCAAGTAGGATAATTGCTCTGGCAGTTATCCTGGTGAGAGATGGTGGTGGTTTGGTGGAAATAATGAGAAGAGGTTGGATCCAACTTAGAGATGTTGACATTTTCTGTTTTATGTTTAGGGCTAGGCAATAAAAGTATAATTCAACCCATATAGAAGGGCATAAAAGTAAGAAGGAAAGGAAAACCCTCCTTTCCTCTTACTCCACCAGACTTGCTCCAAAGAAAACCATGTTACAATGTGTTGTGCTCCTTCTAGGAGGAGAAAAGAGAATTCTCACAGAGGTCTCATGCGTTTTGTAAAGCCACTTCTGAATGTTGAGGAGATAGGCACTTCTAGAGTCTTGTTGATTAGTTATTTTTTGCATCTTGAGAAAATTTAAAAGGTGTTCTAAAGAAAATTCTTGTTAAAGATCAATGTATCATTTCCATACAGTGAAATGTACGGATCGCAATTGTGTAGTTTGATGAATTTTAACAACTGTATGCACCCCTGTAACCCACATCCCTATTACGAGAGGGACAATTCCCTTACTTCAGATAGATAATACCTTCTTGAGGTAGGAAAGCAATATTTGAACTCTGGTGCCCTAGCACTAGTCCCTGCCAGAGCTGTTGTATTAATACGGACATGTAAGAAAATGTTTCCACAGGGACTTCTGGGCTCTCCAGTAGGATCAGACTAAGAACTGCTGATTCTATATATAAGATTTTCAAAGGAACAAACTTTAAATTAGAAGATAAATAAGTCCTGGGGATGTAATGTATAGCACGGCGACTATGGTCAATAAAATGTATTGTATATTTGAAAGTTGCTAAGAGAGTACATCTTAAATGTTCTCATCACAAGAAAAAAGTTGTAACTATGTGCTATGACAGATGTTAACTAGACTTATTGTGGTCATTTCACCATATATACAAATATCAAATCATTATGTTGTACACTTGAAATTAATATAATGTTATATGTCAATTATATCACAAATTAAAAAAGATTGAGAGGGGGGGAAAAAGATTTCCAAGACAACTGGAATAGCGGAGTTTCTTCTCTTTGGTCTGATGGTGCTGGGCTGTTTATGACATCTGGGAGGACCCATTTGGGCCAAGGATAAGAATCTGGCTTCAAAGGCCCCAGGGGTAATTTAGAAGTAGGAGTTTTTCTAAGATTAAGGTAAAATAACATTTAAAAGTCTTGGCGGGGGCGGGGAGGAAGAACTTGTTACTTTCACGCAAATTGCCAAGTAGCAGGGAACACTAATTTTTAACTATGTTTTTAGCTTATGCTGACGCTTGAGGCTTGGATGAAAGGTGAAGGAAGTTCTTTAAAATTTGATTTCTGATTATTCTATCTAAGTGCATTTAGATTTGTGAAAGAAGCAGCCCATTCTAAAGTTCAGCTACTCTTGATTTTTAATACTAGACATCTAAGGGAGGGAAGAACTAGTACTTATGAGGAAGGATGATAGCCAGTGAGACATAATGTTCATTAGAATATAATATCAATATTTATGTTTCTCTGCAGTGTGCATCTGGACGCTGTTCCTCAAGCCTGTATTTATATTTTAATAATGGGAGTAAAGCTGTATTTTCCTTTTTAATTTCACATCAGAGTTCTGCTACCTCAGCCAGTCCCCTTCTCACCCTTGAAGACTTCGATTGCAAGATGGCACATGTTTATTGAGAGGTTGATTCTAGAGATTAACTTTGAGGAGGGAAAATTGCAGCATGAATAAATACCTCAGAAATCCTTCTCCATGAAAAAAGTCATGGGGCTTTCTGCCTCACAAACAGGAGAGACAGATGCTTTGGAGTTTGGGGCAATGTGGGGGATAGCGGGCAAACCAAGGAAGAGATACTGGGAAGGGTGCCCTGGAAGGTTTTCTGAGTTTCACTTGGGTTAAATGCCTTCAGTGTGAGAAAAGAGATGTTGGAACCCTGCTCAAGTATCAGATGTCACTGGTGCTCATCTGGCAAAGTTTTAGCCTTTGCTAATTAAAATGAAATCCAATTGCACAAAGAAAAATACATTGCGTAAGGTTGTGCTTATGTGGCTGTATTTTAACCCTTTGCCCCATATCCTAAGACCAGCGAATCTCAGGTGGGTGATGACACAGGAAGTGACAGTGAGAAATGGGGTTCGCTTACAAATATATTTGGATAAAGGCAATGAGTGGGGCTATTGGCTTGTCAGTGTAAATTTGAAGCCCTTTTGGTTGGTCAGTTCAAAGTTTTAATCACTGTTGAGTGAGGAGGAAAATTTTAAACACACACACAAATAACCAAAGAGGCACTCTCTTCTACTTCTCAGCTTGTACTTTTCCCCCCAAGTTGCTCCGTATGCTTTTCTGTGGTCTGATCAGCTTGGTTGGATCAAGCCCTGCATTTAGGAAGCTACCTAGAACCAAAAGAATTCATTCATTCTCTCTCTCTCTCTCCAAATATAAATGATATATATGCTAAAATTATAACATCAATATAGCAAGGTGCACAAATGATACGTGTACAGCACCTGGAATAAGAAATAGCACTTTCAGCTCTCTAGAAATTCTGCCACTGTTCCTTTCCAGTCATACTTCCCAAAGAGTGGCCATTATCCTGACTTCTAATAGCATAGATTACTTTGGCCTGTTTTGGAATCATATAGTATATGCTTTTTTATATCTGGGTTTTTTGCTCAAAATTATATTTGGTTGCCCCATTTGTGTTGTATGTAGCTATGGCCCATTTTCATTACTGTATAATATTCCTTTGTGTAAACATACCATGATTTATTTGTCCATTTATTTGGGTATTTGGATAATTCCCAAATAATGCTGCTATGAACATTCTAGTTCCTGTCTTTTGGTGAATGTACCTACACATTTCTGTTGGGTAAAAACTCCCTGAGTTGTAGTTTTACAAAACTTTCTCCCTCAATAAGATACTTCAAGGCTGTGATAGTAACTTCTTATTCCTTGCTGTCCCTCGACTTCTGGACTAAGCAGAAGTTTTGTTTTGTTTTTCTGTAATGTAAAGATTATCACTAATCACTAATGACAAAGTTTAGGGGTCTGAAATTGAGGAAATGTGATCTACTTAAAAGGACTCCCCCGCTCTTTTAAATTAAAGCATAGTTATGAGGCCTTTTGATTCCCGGATGAGGGCTCTTCACAAAACCATGTTTCAAATCATTTGCAAACTCCGTTTAATTGGAGTTTGACATTTGAATCTTTGTTGGCAATGCTTCAGCTCTTCCTCTGTGAGGAGAATCCTTTTGGGTTTTCAGATTGCTTCCTTTCCTTGGGGAGGGGGATGGAGGAGGAAGAGTGATGAGTCCTCTAATCACTTGGCTGGATTAGCCTTAGAGCTATGGGGGAGTTGCCTTCTCTAGTTGCCCCTACTATCAAGGTTTTATGCAAAGTCTAGTCAAAGCAGAACTCCTCAGAAGGGCAAGAGACAAAGAAGAGGGGGAGGCCTTTCCGTTCCCCTGACAAGGTCTCTATTCTTGTGGCTCTGTTTTGAGAACCTTGGATATCTGATCCACAAAGTAGCAACCCTGGCTAGACAGAATTTTGTGGATTCTGGGAGTTGAAAGACCTCAAGCAAATTCTAAAATTGCCCACAGGACTTTCTTTCAAACTCCTGACATAGGCTTGGCTTCCCAGAAGCCTTTGCTGAAGCTTGAAGTCCTAGACTCAGTAAGTAGTGTAACCGCTGCCCCTCCCCCTCTCGCCCCCACCCCGTCAGCCCACAGGCTTCCTCACTGTTTGGTTTTAAATGACCATGATTGGAGAACTGAAGGGGGTGAATGTTTCAGCTTGAGCCTTCCCCTGCAAGCATCCTGGGAATGTCTGAAACATCTTTGAGGCCCAAGCAGCCCCACGGCTGCCTTGTGTTTTGATGGAACGTTTGGTTCACTTTGGGTGTGAAGGGGTGTGAAACCTTTACAGTTAAGTCTGAAAAATGGTTGTGAGAAGCCCCCAGGGAACCATGCTGCTGAGTGACACACACCTGGGCCTTTGAAAGTGGGGTTTTATGATAAATTTGAACATGGTTTTAAACTTTACTGTACTTTGCTTCATTCCTTTTCCTAACTAGAGAATAGGTGAGCTGATTTTTCCATGAGAGAACTGCTTTGGACCATTAACCCAGATTTTTTTCAAATGTAGAGGTGACTATGTAATTGAGTTTTGACTTTTAAGAACTGGAGACCCAATGAGACAGCTCTGTGAAGTCAGAGTTGCAGGTGGGGCTGGTGGGGGGAAGATATACTTTTCTTTACTCACCAGGTGTGAAATGCAAAAGAGCTTTATGCAGAATAAGAGGCCTTTAAAAATCCAGATGTACTCTGAGGACCTGCATAACTCTTCCTTAAACCTGTTGCTTGCCCCAAGTTGTCTTTCTCTTCTGTAGGGTATGACTGAAACCACAGCTTACAGTTTATTCTTTGTCACCCCTTTGACTTTTTCCTGTAGCCAGCCCTGCCCCCAGTTTTTACTAGGTGGCTGAATTTTTGTCTCAAATGATTGAATGTTATCAAGGGTATTCTCCTAAACATGTTCAGGCAGACATCAAATAAATTCACACACACATGCATGCAACCCCCTCCCCCCCACACATGCCGGTAACATTTATTATGTGACTGCTTTCTGCTCATATTCTCTCACCTTTTTTCACAAGCCCCTCAAAATTCTGTGATGGAAATATTATGATATTCTTTGGGTAGATAAGGAAATGGAGGCCCTAGTAGTGGCTTTAAGACCATACTGTTTAAGACCACACCATTTTAACATTTGAATCCAGGATTCAGATGTGGCTTTCTTTCTTCAGTTTTGGGTCTCCATATACTCTACCCAGGGACTCTCCATACAGCACATGGTTCCTCCCATCACTACTGCCGTATTACCACTGCGATAACTTCTGCCTCCCCATTCATAATGAGGCAGGAAAAAAAGACATGAGGATGATGTCCAGGTGGGTCCTTGGATGCTCAGAAGGTCCAGGGTTGGGGCCTCTGGACAAAAAGGCCCACAAGTCAGGGAGCGCCTACTCTGTCTGGCATAGGCATATGGCCCGTTGGATATTAGCATGTGGAATTGGGCAAGGTGGTGGATGGCTGTAAGTAATTAGTTGTTGAGTTGTAACTTAATAGTTTTGAGGAACATACTGAATGTATAGAATAAGTCATTTGCTGAAGCAGGAATCATTTTATATATCAAGGCCTTTACTACCTAAACCCAAATGAGTCGCTTCATGGATACATAGGTTTCTCTTCTAGTTCAGTGGTCGCCCTTCTGTATTCTGTAGTGTTGCTTGGAGGCTGGTGTAAATTAGCTGTGGGCAACTTCAATTCAGATAACTAATCAACCCAAATTAAAATAAATTGCCATTTTTTCCATGTATTGAGATAGGTCAAAATGAAAAAATGATGATGGTCAGGTTTGGGGTGGGAATGAGGGTAAGGTGGGCATAAGGGTAGTTCCAGACACTGCTGATGGAAGTGTAAATTTGTATAAATTTTGTGGTAGGCAGTTGGTCTTTATGAAATTAATATACAAAAAAACTGTATGCTAGAAATTTTACTTCAAAATTTAACCTAATTCACCACAAGAAAAAAAATATTTGCAAGTATGTATGGTGATGGATGTTAACTAGACTTATTGTGGTGATCATTTTGCAATATACACAAGTATCAAATCATTATGTTGTCTACTTGAAACTAGTATAATGTGATATGTCAATTATACCTCAAATTAAAAAAATAAAATTATGGAGACAAAAATTTTAAAAGAATTTAACCTAATAAAATAATTGGAAAAGTAAAATAAAAGAATGTATAGATCCCTCAGTACTGCTTATAATTAAAAAATACCCTAAGTGATTAACAATAGAAAATTGATTGAACAAACATTACTGTACATTGGTGCAGAAACAACATTACTACATATTAGAACAGTGAAATACTTTATTGCCATTTAAATGATACAAATGAATATCCATTCACTCAGAAATATGTTTATGATACAGTCCAAAGTTAAAATGACTTGCTACCAATAGTATGCAGATTAGTGCATGTTTATTAAGAAGATGTAGGAATATAGGAGAAAGAATGTCTGGAATGTCTGGAATATGTCAAATCATTATTTAAAAAACATGTTTCGATCATGATCCACAGTGAGAAATACATTTTACATTTGTGACCCAGTAGATGCATGTAGCTGAAACAATAGTTTTATTAACAATACTAACTTTTCTCTGTATGATTCATTTTGATATATTTGTTTTTTTTCTTTGTGTCTTAACTATATTATCTTATTCTACTCTTCCTTATCCTATTCTACTTTACTCCATTTCCATTCCCCTTCTCTTCTCTTCTCTTCTCTTCTCTTCTCTTCTCTTCTCTTCTCTTCTCTTCTCTTCTCTTCTCTTCTCTTCTCTTCTTCTTCTCTTCTCTTGTTTCATTTTTAAGATGGCTGGTCATGACCCACTAAGTTGATTTTATGATTTCCTAATGTGCCACAATCCACAGTTGGAAAAACTCTGCTATAGAATGTTAACAGTGGTTATCTCTGTCAGGTAGGATTATAGACAAATTTTATTTTTGAGAAGGGGGTCCTTTTTGCATCTCCATGTTACTTATGCAATACAAAGGCTAATGAAAGTTTTAAAAATGACATGATTTCATTTAAAAACAAAGGGGTACCCTGTAACTTTTTACTAATGTATTAACTGTATAAAATAAGATGCCTGCTTTACTCCATAATTATTAGGCATTCAGAATGTTCTTGGAACCTTAACGAACGCTATGGCAGGAAAAAATACATCCATTGAGACACATAGTTTAAATAATAAAATAACAAGAAAGTGAAAGATGGCCTTACCTCTTTAAATTGAAAAGATCACCATACCTTAGTACTTATTGCTTTACCCCAGTGAAGTTGCATCAGTTCTTTGGGATTTATTTCTATTTATGTTCCAGATTGCATTTTTTCATGCTCATTCCCCACCTTAAAAAAAAAGGATATTAAATTCATCAGACTACTTTCTGGCCAGATTATCTTGGTTTACAGTACTGTTGAAGTTAGCCCCCTTTAAAACTAAAGATGCTTTTAAATGGAAGGTAGTTATTAAAAACTTAGAGCAGGAAGCAGAAGCTTTAAAGGAGGACAGGAAGAATCCCTGGCCTGAGCCAGTATACTTCCCCATGGGCTTCCTGCTCTCAGCACACAGCTGAAAACCTGCAGACTGGCCCTAGGAGCCCCACCCCTATCGTGGTCACACAACCAAAGCAGGTGTGGGATATGAAGTGAGCTGTCTCTGGCTTTTCTCTGGGAAAACCACTGGTGGACAAAGGGCAGAGATTTCTGCAGAAAGTTCTGTTTACATAAAACCCAAGTAAATCTTTAAGCATATGTGCCAACTTCCAAGAGGGAAAGGGCAATACATAGGGTTGGAGTTTGGGAGAGACTGGCTAGCATTTTCAGTGTAGGGGCATGAAGAGAGATGCTTCCTGCCCTTGAAAGAAATTGATAGGAAATCTGAGAAAATAACTGGGGTTGCTTTCCAAAATGTACTAATGTCTCAGACTTTGTTGAGATCCAACAATGCTGAAAATGTTATTTGGAGCTCTGGCTTTATACTTAGGGAGAAGGCTAAATTTATTCTATCTTTGAAACATTGTGAACAACGTGTGAAAGTTATTCATGTGCTTCTTTATTCATTTTTATTCATTTCATTTATATCACTTCATATCAATTCAATGACGATTATCCATTCATGTGTTATTTGTTCATTCATTCATTCATTTCCATTTCTATCCATCCATCATCATCCATCCGTCCGTCCGTCCGTCTGTCTGTCCAACCATCCATCTAACCATTCATCCAAGCAATGGCAGTTTTTGACTAGATGCTTTGTATTGAGGGGCATGTGGTAATCACTGGGGAAGGGGAAGGAACTCTAAAAGGAGAAAGAGCAGTCTGTATAGTTGAGTTGCTCACAGTCTGGTGGTGCAGACAGATGAGTAAACAACACATAGTGTGAGCAATGTTACTAGAGATGCCAACATGGCTTGATTAGTGTAAAACTAAGTCTCCCCTTCCTGCCTGGAATCAAGGAATGTTAGCCTGAAAATAAGCCTTAGAAAAACTGAATGGCACAATGCTTTCCAGGTTTTATCCACTGATTGCTGGGGTGCCATTCCAGGTGGGTGTGGGAGGGAGGAGGGAGAGGGGTTTAGCTTCCTTGAGAACCAGAGCAGATCCCTTTTCATCTGTTTCATATATTGAGGTTCCTTTTAGAGTATCATTTGAGGAAAGGCCTTGTTTGCTTAATGATATTTGCAAAGCACTGGAACAATCTACCATCATTCCTTGTTTCTCTGGTTTAAAAATTAAGGGCTAACAAGGTGAAATGATTTGCCCAAGGCTGTAAAATTGGTTAGTTAACAATCCACGAATAAGACCTGGTCTTCTAATTTATGTGGACATTACCTCTGTATCAGTTAGCTTTTGCTGTGTAACAAATAATTCCAAAACTCAGTGGATTAAAACAACCACTATTTGTTTAGCCCATAATTCTATGAGTGGGCAATTTGGGCTAGACCCAGTTGGGTAGTTCCTCTGGTCTCAGCTGGGCTCAATCATGTCAGTGATGAATTTCTTATCTGCTGGCAAGTCACCTGAGAACTGGCTGGTCTAAGATGGCCTTACATCTGAGGAATAGCTGGGTGTTAACTGAGATAATCAAGTAACTGAGCCTGGAATCTCTCAGCAGCAGCAGCAGCAGCAGAAGCAGCATTCTTACAGAGCAGGGAAGTGTACATGGCCTCTTGAGGCCTAGGCTTGTAGCTGGTCAAAGCAAATTGCAAGACCAACTTATACTTAAAAGGTAGAGAAAGAGACTCTACTTTTTGAATGGAGAATTACAAGGGGTGTGGATACAGGAAGGGAAGAATTGTTACCCTTTTTGTTATCTACCATAAGAATACTGTGTTATTAACATGTCTTCTCTTCTTAATTTGGGCATTGGAAAATGTATGTTTGAAAATACTGTCTAATTCCAAAGCTATCTTTACAAGAAGGCCATAGCCATGACCCTTTCTATATATACTATGAGGTCTCTCACCTACTTGAGTTTTGAAATGCTTTGTGTTTGAGACAGATGGTATTTACTGCTTGTGGTAAGGGGCACTGTACCTTAAGAACATCCCTACCTTATTCCCAATCACAGTCTCTCTATCAACAGTCCTTTACATAGAATGACTCCTTCAGGTCACACTGATTCTTTTAGATGCCTCTGCAGGATGACTTCATCCTCATCGTTTCCACAAAGATTTACTGAGAGACTTTTATGTATTAGACAGTTAACTAGATATTGAGGATACACATAGTCTAAGGTGAGCCCCAAATTCAGGTAATTCACAGTATGGAAGGAAAGGAAAAGAGAGAAACAGATTATTACAGTGAAATATGATGAGGAAGAGGGATGAAAATTGAATTTCTTTTCATTATTATCTTTGTAATTAGAAAGTGCAGCCAAATGATCATATAAATAGATGCAGAAAAAGCATTCTACACAATTCAGTACCCTTTCAAGACAAAACACTTAAACTAGAATAGAAAGGAGCTCCCCCAACCTGATAAAGTACATTTATGAAAAATTCACAGCTGACATCATACTTACTAGTGAAAAATTTTATCTCACCCTAAGGTGAGATACAACACAAGGTTGTCCATTCTTGCTATTTCTATTTAACATTATACTAAAGATTCTATCCAGATAATTAAGAAAGAAAATAAAAGGCATTCAGATTGGGAAGGGAGAAGTAAAAGCATCTCTATTCACAGATGGCATGATCTTGTATATAGAAATTCCTAAGGCATCCAAAGAAACTATTAGAACTAATAAATGAAGGTATAAGATCAATATACAAAAATCAATTGTAATCTATACGCTAGCAAAAAACAATAAGAGCAGAAATTAAGAGAATAATTCCTTATATAATAGCAATAACTTCTATAAAAGTGCAAGACTTGTACACAAAAATATGAAACATCATTGGAAGGAAATAAAGACCTACATAAAGAGAAAGATATTCCATGTTCATGGATCAGAAGACTTAATATTGTTTAAGATGGTGATATTCCCCAAATTGATATACAGATTCAATTCAATCCATATCAAAATCCCAGCTGACTTTTTGCAGAAATTGATAAGCTGATTTAAAAATTTGTATGGAAGCACAAGGGACCCAAAATAGCCAAAACAATCCTGAAAAAGAAAAAGTTGGAGGTCTCACACTTCCCAAGTTTCAAAACTTATTACAAAACTACAGTAATCAAGACAGTGTGGTAGTGGCATAAGAACAGACATATAGATCAATGGAATAGAATTGAGGAGTCCAGAAATAAATCCTTACTTTTATGGTCAATTGTTTTTTGACAAGGGTGCTAAGAATTCAATGAGGGAAACTATTATTTTTTCAACAAATGGCACCTGGACAACTGAATATCCACATGCAAAAGAATGAAGTTGAACTCCTTCTGCACAAATATTAACTCAGAACGGTTCATAGATTTAAATTTATGAGTTAAAACTATAAAACTCTTAGAAGAAAACATAGGAGTAAATCTTTATGACCTTGAATTAAGCAATGATTTTTTTTTTAGATATGACACTAAAAATGCAAGTGATGAAAAATAATGGATAGAACTTCATCAAAGTTAAAAACTTTTGTCCTTCAAAGGATACCATAAGAAATTGAGAAGTCAATCCACAAAATGGGAGACAGTATTTGCCAGTCATATAGCTGAGAAGGGACTTTGTATTAGATTCTGAGGGCTGCTACAATTAACTACCACAAGCCAGGTGGCTTAAGAAAACAGAAATTTATTCTTTCATAGTTCAGGAGGATAGAAGTGCCAAATAATGTTGTGAAAAAAGACATACTCCCTCTCAAGCCTCTAAAGCAGAACATGTCTTTGCCTCTCTCCTGGCTTCTGGTTGTTGCCAGTAATACTTGGTGTTCCTTGACTTACAGTCAGGTGATTCCATTCTGTCTCCATCTTCACATGGCACTCTCCTCTGTGTGTAACTCTATGTATAACATCTTGAAAAACTGACAAACTGTTCCCCAAAGCTACTGCACAGTGTCCCTGTGTCTTCATAAGGCCTTCTTATAAGGATACCAGTCATTGGAGTTAGGACTTACCCTAATCCAGTATGACCTCATCTTCACTTGATTTCATCTGCAAAGAACCTATTTCCAAATAAGGTCACATTCACAGGTTCTGAGGTTAGGACATTAACATACTTTTTTTGGGGGGGAGCAAAATTCAACCCACAACAGACTTTATCTAGAATTATATTTTTAAAAACTCTTAACAACTCAACAATAAAAAGAGAAATAACCTAATTTTTAAAATGGGCAAAGGATTTGAATAGATATTTCTTCAAAGAAAACATAAAGGTGAGCATAAGCACATGAAAAGATGGTCGGTATCATTAGTCATCAGAAAAATGCAAATCAAAACCACAATGACCATTAGAATTGCTAAATAAAAAAGACAGACAATGACAAGTGTTGATGAGGATGTGGAGAAATTAGAACCCTTATGCATTGCTGGTGGGAAGGGAAAATAGTACAGTAGCTTTGGAGAACAGTTTGGCAGTTTTTCAAGGTGTTATACATAGAGTTACCATATGACCTAGCAATTCTACTCCTAAGTATATACCCAAGAGAATTGAAAACATATGTTTAAACAAAAACATGTACATGAATGTTCATTATAGTATCTTTTTTCGGTTAATCCTCACCTGAGGATAAATTTTCCATTGATATTTTAGAGAGACTGGAAGGGAGGGAAGGAGGGGGAGAGAGAGAAACATTGATGTGAGAGAGACACATTGATTGGTTGCCTTCCGCACACACCCCAACTGGGGTCAGGGATCAAACCTGCAATCCAGGCACGTGCCCTTGACTGGGAATCGAACCAGACCTTTCACTGTGTGGGCCAATGCTCTAACCACTTAGCAACACTTGCCAGGGCTCATTGCAGTATTATTTACAATAGTCAAAAGATGGAAATAGCCCAAATGTCCATCAACTATAATTGGATAAAGAAAATGTGGTATATCCATGCAATGGGATATTGTTTGGCAATAAAAATGTGATAAAAGGCAATACAAATTATTGATACTTGTTGCAATATGGATAAACCTTGAAACACTGAGGTAAATCAAAGAAACAAGTCATACAAGAATACATGTCATATGATCTCAAAGATATGAAATGTCCAGAACAGGCAAATTTATCAGGACATAAAGCACTTTAGTGGTTGCCTAGTGCTGGAGGATGGGAGTAATAGAAATTGACTGCTAATGAGTATGGTTTTTTTTTTTAGGGGTGATGAAATGTTCTAAAATTAGATAGTGGTGATGATCAACTCTGAATATGCTAAAAACCATTGAATTGTGCCTTTTAAAGGGTGAATTTTATTCTATGTGAATTATATCTCAGTAAAGCTCTAAAAAATAGGGCAAGGCCCTCTGCCAGGAGTATGGGATGTTAGGGGGGCTGAGAAAAATGTTAATGATTTGGAATTCCTACTCAGAAGAATGAGGGAGAGAGCTGTACTTGTTAGGTTAGCTGCTGCAACCAACAGCCCACAACTTTCAGTGGCTGAGCACAATAAAAGTTTCTTTTTCTCACACCATTGTTGATCTTGGCCTGTTGACTATCCTCAGTGGCTCTCTTCCATATGGTGACTCGGGCCCCCAGGTTCTTTCCATCTTTTGTCTCTGTCCTCTTTTAGAACTTTGGTACCCTCTCCATTCAGCTGCTGAATGGGGAAAGAGAGTGAGGATTGAACATGGGAGAGTCGCATGGTACAGGCCTGGAAGTGACTTGCTTCAGTTCCACTCATATTCTGTTGGCCAGAAGCCAGTCACACGGCCACACCTACCTGCAGGGGAGGTTGACACATACAGTCTACTTATGTTTCTGAGAAGAAAGGGGAAACAGGTTTGCAGAACAGTTAGTCAGTCTCTGCTACAAGGGCTGACCAAGGGCAAGGAAAAAGATTGCAGGCTCAGAGCCCAGCTTGAGGTGGCATGTATTTGTGGTGACCGCTGAGAGCAAGGCTGGGTCATCTTCTCCCACCGTTCCAGGTGAAGCATCCCCAGGTGGAAAGTACTGTAATGGAGCACATTTCTGTGGGTGAACATAGAATCTGCATTCGTAATGTCTGGGGAGGGAAATGAAGAGCACTTTAGCATCTCTCACGGAATGACAAATGTAGCCATGCTGTCCACATTGTTATTAAATGGGGAGCAAGAGAAGAATTAATATGAAAAATAAACGGCTGTTTCTTTGCACTTGGACATGGGATGAATAAAAATAAGACTCTGTCCCCTTTTAAGGTTGTGCTTTAAATAGAAATCTGCCTCAGGCCCTTCTTGATCTTGTTCTTCTTGGCTCCCTCTCCCCAGCGTGATTCACTCCCAGCCTCTTCTGCCCCTCTGTGGCTGAGGCGCCTGAGTTCTGCCTGGGAGCCAACTCACCTGAGTGGGTTCCTCAGATTGAAGCTCTTTTCAAGTACATTTTTCATAAGTTTTCAGGGCTGCCTTGACATTTCTGTGTAGTGAGTGTACCTGCCCTTCTTGATAGCTGCTGCCTGTCCTTCTGACAGACTGTGTTTGACTGCTAATGCTGTCAAACCTCATTGGCCTTTCCTTGTTTTCAGAGACACTTGTCTCTTGGTATAATGCTGGATGTTTAATGAACATTGTTTAAGGAGAGTGTAAGATAAAATAGTACAGACTCTTCCTTTGTGGCATAAGCCCCTGTGGGCTTAGCTGAAAGGCATGCTGGGACCTTGAGGACAGGCTGGCAGAAAAAGGGGAGCAGCAGGGTGAGGGAGAAGTGATTGTGTTTCAGTCAGGCCCTAAGAGAAGATGGCCAATAGTTTAAATAACAGTGGCCAAGGTTTGGAGTAATGGTGGGTGGGATCTGTATTGATATCAATACCTAAGGCTCTGTTAGCCTGTGTTGTTTTCCCCTAATCCATTCTCTGCACTTCTGCCTAGTGAATCTTGCAAGGCACAAATCCAATCACTTGACTCCCTAGTTCACATTCTTCCATGGCTTCTTATTACTCTTCTGATAACATCTAAATGAATTAGTTTTCAAAACCGTATGAATCTCTCTCTAGCCTCATCTCTGGTCTCAGCCTCTCTCCAGCCTTATATCTCTTTCTTTCTCTCTTGACTCATTGCTCTGGCCCCAGTTCTAAGATTTTTATGGTTCCTCTTATATGCCATGTTCCCTAGCTCCTACAGCTTCCTCTGGTCCTGACCTTGATACCTTTTCCCCTTAGAGGCTTCTTGACTAACCCCATTTGCCTCAGTGAGCTAGTTGCCATTGTACTCTGTGTCTCCCTCTCCATGGCAGTTATCTCAATCTATTGTAATTACCTGTCTGTTTTTGTTTTCCTGCACTAAACTGAACACTTTATAGGATCGGGGACATTTCTGATCCTGGGAATGCAACACAAGTGCTGTGTAGGAATAAGACATTTCTTATTCCCCATTGTACTTGAGTTGTATTAGTCAAGAATGTTAATTTCTGTAACAGAGAAGCCCAAACATTAAAGTAGATTAAAACAACAGAAGTTTTATTTTTTGCTCACATGACAGTTCAATGTGAATATTTGGTAGGTGGCATTCTACCTGTTTATTCAGAAATCTAGGCTACTTTCATTTTGTACCTCTCTTTCCAAGTCTGCATCTGACAGGCAAATGGGAGAAGAGGAAATGGAAATCATATAGGAGAATTTTTTGGGGGCCATGCCTGGAAGCTGTCTACTTAATTTCTATCTATATTCCATTGGCCAGAACTTAGTCATATGACTACATATAATTTCAAGGGATACTGGGAAATATTAACCAGTTGTGAGTAGGCTTGTTGAACACATAGCTGGTCTCTGTCACACCAGTGCTTGCCCAGCATGTGGTAGGAACCGAGTAAATATTGGTTGAATTTGTCTAATGAATGAATATTGTATTCTACGCTCCATCTTGATTTTTAAGTGATTCAGTTTAATTATCAGGAGGGACATGTGATGACAGATCACAGAGAAATAACTCAGTGTATTCCAGGTTCTGGATACTTTGAAAGTGTTATAGACAGTGGCAGAAGGAAGAGCAGTGTCATCTGGGAGTCTGGCACCCAGACAGCGAGGTGCTATCCTTTAAGTCCTCCAAGGGAAGAGATTTTTTTATTAATTCTAAAATGTGTTTTTTCAGAGGAGACAAAGGAGGAAATAATAGAGAGGAGGAGTGAGCACTGCTTCTTTTATTTTGTAGAATGTAATGGTGTTAGCTTTTTAAACACATTACTCCTAGATCTATGGGAGAAGTAAGTGGCATGCCTGTGCCTGCGCCCGTCACTCTTCTTTCTGCCCAGGAGGGAGCAGGTGTGTGTAGCACATATGAAATGTCCATTCTCTATTCTGCCGTCACAGCATACCTGAGGCCATGCTCCCTTTGATGAAAGCGTCCATCTAGGCTCTTCCGTCAACCCATCTCCCTATAGTTGGCAAAACTATAAGAGAACAACGTGGTGATAGCTACCAATAATCAAGAGTTTTGTTTGAAAATTAGCCTCCAAAGGCTCAACTTCTAGATGGGCAGAGATATAATAACTCCTTGCTTGTGGGTGGCTCTAGAATTTTCCAAAGCACTTTCCCACACCTTATCTCATTTCATCCTTATAACAACATGGTGAGGTAAGAAAGCCAAGGGTTATTATGTCTGCTTTACAGATGAGCAAACAGAGGCTCAAAGTAGCTCCGAAGACTTTCCCCAAGACCCATGGCTGCTCTTCCACACTTGCTGTTTCCACCCTAAGCCCCATTGCTTGAATCTGCAAACTATTTTCCAGAAGATTCCCTCTTAGCTTGCAATTAGTGGGACTGGAAAATATGTCTGATGACTGACCTTACCTCTCAACACTGGCCATTTATTTTCCTGTCTAAACAAGCGGGTCTGCAAGAAGCTACCACAAAATCCTCCCCTATATTTAAATCTCTGTGCGCTGTGGATCTGTGTCCTCCCTCCGAATGTTGGGGGAGAAAACTAAAGACAGCTAAAACGTTTTCCAAGTTGCAGTGCTTCACATCGCAGTTCGTTACAAGGTCTAGGTTGGGGTGTGCCACGGGACTCTTTTTAAAAAATTATTATTAAAACAAAACAAAACAAAAAAGCCCAGGGCTAGGATGTTTCAGTCAGTGTCCATGTGCATGCTTGCTGCTGAGCACTTGTGTTGCATTCCCAGGAATCCTTAACACCCTCTCCTGACCTCACTCAGACAGAAAGCCGACATTACCTTGCCATCTCCCTAATTAAAGGCAAGGGCTATAGTTTCCCCAGTCTATCATAGTCTGGTTTATGGGTTTTGCCAGCACAGAGGAGGTGGGTAATGCTAAAGGTTGGCTGTGATGTGGGAGGATGAAGGAAGGGGCAGAGGGGGTCAGGATGAGTTCCTTACCCCATAGAACCTAAAGCAGAATTTCTAGCATCAAAATCCTAATGGCACAAAGTATCCTTGAGGAGGAAAGACAGGCTAATGTCAGTTCCTCCACCTTCCTTCCTGCCACTGGCTCAGGTAGACCTGTGAAACCCACATCTTCTGGCATCATCTCCCATGCATTGTTTTCTCAGAAGCAGAGCATGACCGACTTTGAATAGTATCTATGTTGGAATCTGTCTCAGCAAATCGCTTTTCATATTAAAAGATTAATTTAGTAAATCCAAAGTTAGAGGGAGATTGTGGTGTTTCCTCTTCTGCCACCTGAGTGTTGTTTATTAATACTATTTTCGTTTTCCTTTTTTGCTCTCCCCTCACATCCCTATAAACCATATTTTGAAGCCATTCTCCAATTTCTCACTTTTGCTAATAGTAAAAAAAGCCCAAGCAATTTGGATGGCATCTGTGCTTCCTCCCTTAGGGAAGATAACCCTGTTTTTCTCCAACAGAGAAGTTATGAGTCTTTTATGATCTGTCCTATGGTCCCTTGAGTGAGGCTGACACGAAGAAATGGTGAGTGGTCCATAAGATTTTAGGAAAGGCTCTGAAAAGCAAGCTCTTTCTGAGGAGTACTGATGTTGCTTTTTGTGGGGGTTATTTTGCCAATGTTGAGGTGAGAGTTCAAATCTGCTTATGCTACTATTCATGACTGCTTGATGGTGTGCTTAATTTTGATACTGTGCTATGCAATGACCACTTGCTTTGAACTGTATATTAAGACATGTTATCATATAACCTTTTCTGCAAGCCAAGCATTTGACTGATGGAGCTGAAGATAGGGCTGTTACTGTTTCATCCTTTAAAATTTTATTGAATTTATTGGGGTGACATTGGTTAATAAAATTATATAGGTTTCAGGTGTACAATTTTATAGTACATCATCTATATATTATATTGTGTGTTCACCACCGAAAATCAGTTCTCCTTCCATCACCATTTATTCCCCCTTTACCTTCTTCTACTTTCCCCTACTCCCCTTTCAATTAATCTTTTGTGGGTACCTGCTGTTTAGACACTTCTCAAGATCTTTCAGGTAAGTCAGACTGAGCCCATCTCCTGGAGAAGATGGCAATATTCTGAAGACAATTGCCATGTGTTGAGGAGGGCATGCCCCCCCAAACCACTTCCATACTTATTGATTCTGCTCACCATTGAACAGTATATGCACTTCTATGAAGAATGGTGAGATGATCAATAGTTATGCATTGCCTGGTTCAACTCCCAGCATGGTGTTTAATAGCACATGATAGGTGCTCAGCAAACGTCTGTGGTATTGAAGTGATGTGTTTCCTCAACGTATTTTTCATTAGACTGAGAGTTCTTTGGACTCAGGGGCTGTGTGTTACTTGTCTTTGTGTCACCAACTCCATGCCCTAATTTTACCATGCCCTTGTCTTTTCCTTCCATTATGATTTTTTTTGAATCCATGGGAATTCTCTTGAGCATATCAATTATGGAAAGCTATTCATGTTTTAGAGACAGGGCAGCAGTAGCAAAAGGAAGTGGAATAAGAAAGTCAGGATAAGTTGGGTTATTCTGTGATGATAAAAATCCCCCAAATCCCAGTGGCTGAAGATAACAAATGTTTATTTCTCCCTTACACTACATGTTACAGGTGTGTCAACAGGGGTAATCTGTTAGTTGTAATTGTTTTGGGATCCAGGCTGATGGAGTCTCCATTTTGACACATGCATCACAAAGGGGAATGTAGTAAATTGCACACCAGCTCCTGAAGTTTTCACGTAGAAGTACCACAGATCACATGCTTCTCATCCTTCATTGGCTAAAGTAAGTCACATGGCCATCCCCAACCTCAAAGAGGTTGATGAAGCAATCTTACTAAGAAGAAAGAAACCTAAAGTATTTGGCACACAGCACTGATTATTACTATAATGAGGTAATAATGAGGCTTAGGTAAATGTGTGTGGAACTTGAGTAAAATTTGTGGCACAAATGAGAATTTGTGTTTACTTTAATGCTTTTTTTTAAAAAGATTGTGTTTGTAAAACAGTTCTAACATCTAGGGTTTCTTGCCAAGCTGAGTATTTCTGTGCCTAGAATGAGATTCAGAGAATGAAACCATTTTCCATTGAGATCATGAGAGTTACCTTTCAAGTGTCCATACAGTATAAATAACAATAGCCTCAAAGAAACAATTAAAAGCTCTCCAGGTGGCTTATCTCAGATCCACTGAGAAATGAAAACCCCCCAAACATGCCAAAACATTTTTTAAAAATGGCTCTGCTTGAGGGTGGTCTCCTTGTAATGATAAAGCTTTCTCCCCATCCTTCCTGAAAGTGATACCAGCCTGATGTTAGCAACAGTATCGCTGTCTGGAAAGGGGATGGCTGAATCTGGTGGGATTACATTTGAGCTACATAAACACAGATTGAATTAAGCCTGGTGAGTTGATGATGGGGAGCATAGAAAGAGTCAGGACCTTCCATTGAGATAATAACTAGTTCATTATCTGCTCAGATAAAGGTAGTACAGGCTTTCAGCAACAGCATGGAAAGGAGACTGACTAGACTGACCTTTCTGACAGCAATTCTCTGCTTTGTTTCTTTCTTTTTTTTAAAACAGACCTTAGAACACCAGTGAATAAGGAAATCCATGTTCCTGCTGACACCCTTCCTTCCCCTTCCATAGCCTTCTCAACGCATAGGCCTTCACTTCCATTAGTTTTTGAGTGGCTGACTTTGTTTAAATTACTTATAGTGGAATTTCCCTGGGAAAATCTCAAGCCCATGAACAGATGTTATTAGCTTACATTCTCCCCGTTTTACACACTATCTCACACCTCTTCCTTGCTCCTAAATTTGGCCTTTTCATCAAAAGGCAAAAATGCCATCACATAATCAAAGGAAACTTCTGCCTCTTGGGCTATATGTTTCAATTTTTTTAAAAAGAGCCCATTATGCCTTGCTGGCATGGCTCGGCAGTTGAGCATTGACCTATTATGATCCAGGAGATCACTGTTCGATTCCGGGTCAGGGCACATGTCTGGGGTTTGGGTTTGATCCCGGTAAGGAGGATGCGGGAGGCAAGTGATCAATGACTCTTTATCATTGATATTTCTCTGTCTCTCCCTCTCCCTTCTTCTCTCTGAAATCAATAAAGACATATTAAACAAATAAAAAAAATTAAAAGAGCCCATTATGAATCATCTGGAAAAAGAGAGCATGCCATATTGTCTTTGTGTGAAACTTAGAAAGCAGTGAGAAATGACAGTTACATGTGGCTTTCAAGGCATTCAGGTTATTTTCAAATCCTAAGTTAAGCAATGGCAAGTTAAGCTTTTCCCAGGAGATGGTGATTTTAGTGAAATGTCATAAAAGTGTTACCCCAAAGCGAAAGTTTCCAATGAGATTTCAAGTAAATGATTTTCCTTTATTCATTTTGCATAATTGTTTTAATATGCCAAGTATGTTTCATAATGGGTTTGGAAACTCTGGGCAATATATTTTCTTTCTACTACCTTAGAAATCTTGTCGATAAATGAAGACTAGTAATATGGATTTCTTATATGGCTATCATTTTTCTTTGTAAGGGGAGTTACTTTGGTAAGAGAAATGGGCTGTATTGAATGCCAGATCATAATGAGGCCTCCTGGCTCCAATAAATTACATTTGCTCTAGGTTGACTAGCTATGGAATGAGGTCATGTACCCTTGGTCCAAATCATGAATGTGACAGTCTGCATCTACATACAGAATAACTCAATCTTTGCTACCCTACTATACTTCATCACCGTCTGTCATCTTCAGGGCATGGGTTTGGCAGAGGATGACAGTAGTGATGTGTATTATGCTCAATCCTTAGCCTCAAACAGTAAAAGCCTTACATTTGGATTTTTAAAAGAAGATAATTTCATATCACCTAGGGATAATTAATAGGTTCCATGTGAGAAAAGAAATCAGAATTACTGAACTTAGAAATAGATGGGAAATGAAAGATTCCTTGAAATATATTGAGATAGTATAGAATAACCTGTGAGGACCTTTTGTAATATTTTCCTCTCCCTGGCTGCCTACCTATGTTTATATTCTCTCCAAATGTACTTTTGAGCACAGTGCATGAGAAATAAGAACAAGTGGTTTTTTGGAAATAGGATAATCTCATCTTGTAAGGCATAAGTGGTTGTTATGCTCAGGAAAGATGTATGTGGGAAATGTATTTCCCCATGGTATTAGAATCATACGTAGCTTCACTTTTGGTAACAGGGGATTTCAGATGGCTATTTAGTTGCCACTGATTGTTACATATCTCTCTGAGTTTTGCAATGAAATAGAATGAATGGCAATGAATAGTAGTAAATGTATTTATGGAGTTATGTGTGTTTATTTATATGAAAGTGAGAAAAATCCTGTGCATGTATGAAGCTCTTGAAACATGGATGAATAACGTTTGTGTAGCTCCATTTCAATGATATTTATATACTTAAATTATGTATTTATAATACATATTATGTATTAAAATAATATGTATGTATTATATCATCATTTAAAGAACATAACTAAAAAATGTTTTCAAAGAAATTAAGGTTTAAAACAAAGGTAGTAATTATGCTAAGTCTCAAAAGTTCCTTTTATCTGAATTCTTGGTGTGTCATGATATTTAATAACACTTTTCAATAATTTGGAAGAAAAGTCTAGAGCTTGTTGAATCAAACCTGAACAGTGTGTACAGGCTGAATAATGTGTGAGTTAGAAGGTATTCATTGTCTTAATCAGGGTTTGGCAAACTTTTTCTGTAACGATTCAAATAGTAAATATTTTAGGCTTTGCAGGCTATATAATCTGTTGCAACTACTCAACTTTTTCATTATAGTGTGAAAGCAGCCATAGACAACATGTAAATGAGTGAGAATGGCTGTATTGCAATAAAACTTTATAAAAAAAGATGATGGTCCAGGTTGGCTTGTAGGCTAAAGTTTTCAAACCTTGATATGAAGCTTTTAACCTATAGCCCAATTGGAAAACAATTTACATATGGCACCTAGTTGAATATGTGACTACCGATATATGTAGCACATGCACGTGTACACATAAGAATGAGGTGGCCTCTTTATATATGAGTTTTTCATATCAGTCTAGAAGAATTTCTGTATATGTAATTTGTGTTACAGTAAATAAATATGCTTCATTTTCTAAATAAACATTCTGATTCTCTCTGGGATTGTGGCTGCCTTATCCACTTAAAGTTTATGCACTGTTGTCATTTCTCCTGTGGGAGAGGAACAAACTTTCCTCTACCCTCAAGGTTCTTCTGGTGGGTATAATAATCAAATAGACATGAGACAGATTAGGAAGAGAAAGGAACCAAATTTAATATGTACGTATCTATGGGAACCCCACATACAGGAGAGAGTCAGAGACTCCTCATGCCGGAGAGGTTCAGAGATAGAAGGAGAACATGGGTATATAAGACATTCTGAGGGAGGGATGAGATAATGCACCTTGGGGCTTCAGAGAGTCATTGCAGGATAAGAAGAGCAAATGTTTAGTAGATAAAAGTTTGTCCTGCCATTTAGGTGGGTCAAAAAGAGATTATCTCTGATAATGTCTTATTATGAGCAAGGCCCCTAATTTAAGTTCTTCTAGGTAGTTAAAAGGAGGAGCAGAAGTCTCTCTTGAGCTTGAAGCTAAAATTACCTTTAGCTAAAAATCTACATACCACTGAGGCACATCTTGGGGTGGCTTGTTTTGAACCCCCATACTCCTCTCAAGTTCATTACATCATGTTCATATGGGCTACTTAATTAATACTCTTTAGTGAAGATGATAATATTCACAAGAACTTTTTTTTAATGTGGGCTATGCAAGTTGCATTTGTTATGAGTCATTCTCCATTGATGTCTTTATACAGTTTTAAACTAAGCATTAATTGAAATGAAACCACAGGTTTGGTTAGATGGATCACTCTTTTCAGACTCTATTCAAAATACTTTTCTTTCTTCCCAGGAAAAAAAGCTGTAGTCATCTGCCCAGAAATGGGAGAGAACAATGCTTTTCCAAATGATAAGGCTGTTTGTTTTGAGAAGTGAATTTATTGGGATGATAAATCTGGCCTTTACTCTCTGCTCACCTGTTTGTCCTCAGGGGAACTATCACTCTTTTTTAATCCTTTTACACTGGAAAAGTTGAAATGATAGTTTCAAAAGTCAAACCAAAAAGAGTTGATAAGCATAGGGGAAAAAAGACTCTTTTGCTTTGAATACACGTGGGCACAGCATGCAGGAGCACTTCCTTGTGAAAGGCAGGTAGTCAGACTAGAGCTGCGGCCTTTGGTAACTGAGTTGTGCCTTGTATTTGAGAAGCACGGCCTTATAGAGATTCAGGCTGTGGGTCTTCCTAACTCTTGGGCTAAACATTTTCTATTTTTTCACCAAAGAAATAACTGATCTTTCCTAAATAGGAGGAGTTTAAGTTAAAATGATGATTTTCATTAAGCTAAATTACAGTAGGGCATATAAGGTTAGAAATTCAAATGAAAAAACGCAGATAGGGTTTACATTTTATTTCTAGGCAATGACAATTTATTTTCCCAAAGACTTTTCTTGAGATTACCTATCTACAAGAAAATGTATTTTGCCCCCTCTCCCTACCCTCAACCATAACAGAAACCATCCTAGCTTTCTAAGAGTACAAAGCACACCCAACTTGTCAAAAACACACAAGAAAAGTTAATATAGACGATTTTGAGGCCCCCCCCCAAATATTTTTCAAAAGCCATATAGAAACAGAATAACTCCTTTATCATGGGAAGGGGTTGCACATTTTAGCAAACTCCAAACAAATAAATACAGTTAGACACTTCTTAGCCTGAGGAAACATTCTCTTAATTTTTTCAAAATATGTTTTTCTTGATTCGAGAGAGATGGGGAGGACAGAGAAAGAGAGAAACATCGATCTGTTGCCTCCTGACGGGGACTGAACCTGTAATCTGGCATGTGCCCTGTCCGGGAATAAAACCAGTGATCTTTCGGTGCACAGGACAATGCTCAACCAACTGAGCCACACCGGCCAGGGCTCTTAATTTTTTTTATCAGTGTACTCAGTTCCTTTTGATGTACCTCACATCTATATCACAGGCATAGAATGGCACACCAAATGACACTGATCCCTCCTTTAAAAATAATAGCACCATTTGGGGTCTGAATTACTTCTGGGCTTTTCATCCACCAGGTTTTGTTAGGAGGGACTGGCCCAGACAGTGACCAGATGAGAACTTTTTATCCTCACTTCCTTCTGTGCAATTGGTTGCAGCATCTCTGCAAAATCACCCACAATGTCTTAACCTTAGTCTGCTTCTTTGTAAAGTGAGTGAATCCTTAGTTCAAGGCAGCAGCAAGCAAAGATGTAAAAATCACCTGGAGGTGGGGGGAAGGACAGAAATGAGTTCATGTGGATGGAGGTGCAGTTGTGCATTCAGAAATCCCATCAGTGTGTTTGCTTGTGTTAATGTAATATTTCAGTCATTGTAATCATTGTCAGTGGTGTGCTTTCATGTGCAATTTGATCTTAAAAAATATGGGCTTTCAAGGTTTTTATTTCATAATTTTCCCCCTTTGGTGTAATAATTGGGTAATACGTTTAAAAGAAAGCCACTTCTTGGCTGGGCCTGTTTTCTCTAAGAGGTTACTTGCAGTGTGCTCATTAGCAGTGGCGAGGAAATTGAACCCTAGCAGCTTTCTTAAAAGGTCTCCACTGGGACCTGGGAGGTGGGTGACAGGGTGTCTGGCACTTCAGCAGCTTTAACAGAAAGCAAAAGACACATGAGGACTTTTCTAGCCTCAGAAGTTTTTGTGCATACAGTCTGTGAAAATGGTGAGGATAATGAATTCTAGGTTGGAATGGGCAACACAGACAGACAGACACACACACACACACACACACACTGAGGAACAGGAAAGAGAGATGAGAAATTCAGGGTGGATCAGCAAGGCCCTTACCATCAGCATGGATCTTTGGAGTCACCTTCACTCCTAGGCCTTCCATGAATGGGGAACAGAAAGGAAGAAGAGAAAATGGTAAAGCAGAAATTTTCTGTTGCTTTGGCAACGCTGCATGGGGGCTGAGGGAACTCGAATCTTGGGAATGGGCCTGTCCTCCCCTGGGGAGGTCATGAGACATTACATATGGGTTGAGACCTGGCTGGGGTGGGCTGAGCAGTGTGGTGATGACAAGACTGCACCATGAACAAACACGTGTTCCCTTCTGGACACTGCAGCTCTACCTGGCCTCTTCTAGCACCTTCTGAATATGTTCCCTGGGTCATGCTCTAGTCCCCATATGGCCCCTGTAGGTCTTTTTTTTTTTTTTTTTTTTTTTTAGTGTATTGATTCATCACCGTAAAAACTCACCAAGAGTAAGAGTGGGAAATGAAACAATCCCCCAGACTCCTCTTTCCTCCCCCTTCCTGAGTCTCCATGGTATCAAATGGCTGCTTGCAACCATTTACTTCTGATTGAGTGCTCCGATTTCTTTAGTCTCTTATCTTCTTCTCTTCCCCACCCCCCAGTTCCTTACTCCTCTCCCCTCTGCCCTGCTCTCCCCACAGTTTTGGTAAGAAAGAATCAGCCTTGAATTCAAGCATAATTGCTCAGTAGGGGGGACTTCCTTGAAAAAAACCTCAAATTTTTGGGTTGTAACAGTGGAAATCTGTTTGAACCCTTGAACTTCCTTTATTGTTGAAATGACCACCTACAGAAACATGCTGGGTAAAGTAGCAGAAGCACAGTGGTCCCTTTTATGGGAAAAACAGTAGCTGGAATTATTTCACTTTTGCAAGAATTCTGTAATGAGGAGGAATTTCTGAAAGGAGAGTATGGAGCAAACATTCCACAAGTTGGAGATGTCTGGGCTGCGATTGGGATTTTGTAATAATCGATGTTTCTGGGCTTGGAAACAGAGTCTTCATTCTTTCTTGGCCCTGAGTACAAAAGCTGGTAACTGTAGCATTTCTGTATACTTTCCTTGCCATTTGCAGGGCTCTGCTCTGGATACTGGGGATTTTCAGACACACAAGCAACAATAGAGAGGAAGGTTTTTTTTTTTGGCCTCTTATGAAGTAAAATTGGCGTGCTATGACTATTCTGTATTTTCCAACAAACAGATTCTGTGAACTCTTTTTTCAGTTCACGCAGGCTCTAGGATATCCTTCCATTTATGGAGGCCCATGCAACTTCCCAGATTTGTCCCCCCCTCTTCCTTCACCCATCTCCCCTCCAGTATTTTTTATCTTAAAATAGAAATCTGAGCATGTTACTTCTCTGCTTATGAAACATCTATAGCCCCACCTTTAAAGATAAAGCCTAGACTCCTTAACAAGGCTTGGATCTGACTGCAGCCCACTTGCCAGCTCATTCTTTTATGCCCCCCACTCCTCATGGACCCTGTCCAGCAATGTGCAGGGCCCTCCCTGGATCTGCCATGTTTGTTTCACTTCACTGCAATATGCAATTCCTGCTGCTTAACATACCAGCTCTTTTCTTCTTCACTGGAAACAACTCCTACTCAGACTTCAAACCCCAAGCCAAAGGTCACTTCCTCTGTGAAGTCTTCCCTAACTTCATCTGCTCACTCCATCCACTTTGCTACCAAAATATTTTCACATTTTACCAATATTCCTCTGAACAGTACTTACCACATGGGACCATAATCATTTATTATATGTCTGTTACAGTTCACTGTCAGCCCAGTGAGGGCAGGACTGTGTCTTACTCTCCTTAGATTCTTGGGGCCCAGCATAGTGCCTGGCATTCAGTGGGTGTTCAATAAATATATTTGCTCAATGGATAGATGGGGCCCATAAGGAAAATGTGCAATAATGTCTGTGTGTGAGTGTGTGTGTGTGTGTGTGAGAGAGAGAGAGAGAGAGAGAGAGAGAGAGAGAGCAGTTACTGTGATTGGTGTTGTTATTTAATTACAAGGGTTATTGTTTTCTTGAAATGAGCATTGAAAGAGAGGATGTTCCTGTCAAGAAATAGCAGAATAGCTACATCTACCCTCTTTATCAATATTCTGGAGAAACACCCAATATTGTTATAAGGTGACACAATGCTTCTGCATTTTACTGAGATTTGTGGGGTCTATGTGAATTTCAGACACACACACACACGCAAACTCTCAATTTTAAAAACACTAAGATTTTTTTTCATTGATTTATTACATACCAGGGGTCAGCAACTTTTCTGTAAAGGGCCAGATAGTAAATATTTTAGGCTTAGTGAGACAGTCTTTGTTACAACTGCTCAAGTCTGCTTTGTAGAAAGAAAGCAGCCACAGGCAATATATAATTTTAAAAGCATAATTAAAAAAAAATCACAGATTTTAAATTAACATACAAAGTCTCCACTTTTGAATAGTGAATATTCAGCAATGATTTTATCTTAAAATTATTTTTTTCTGCAACTTTTTGGAATTATACAAAGCATGTGAACAAACACACAGAGAATGGGTGATAGTTTTAGAATCAGTTTATTTTCATGTTAACCACAAATATTTATGATGGAACTTTTGAAGCTGCCACAAGTAAAATAAAATGCAATACAAAACCCAAGTGTTTTAGCAATACTTTTCCTTACTTATGGCTTTCATGGTTCATTTTCTCATTTACAAATGATTAAACATTGGCTTATCTGAGGACAAATTTTTCCAGAGAAGATTACTGTTCCTTTTGGCATTGTGTTGATCAGATCAGTCAGAATCCTGCATTAAAATTTATATTTGTAGAAGTTCCAGTGGGGTCAAGATATGTGCATTTTTTTTTGGTAATAGGGCAGCAGAGTCTTCTGTGACCCAAGCAGTGATATGCCTTTGGGTAAGGAATAAGAGACCATGGATTTTGTGTGTCAATGTCGTGCCTTTGGTTAATTTTGCAATTTTTTTGTTTTGTCAGTGATGGCCTCTCTTTGCAGCCACATTCACAAATGCCTCATTTTAAACAACTAAATTCCAGATCATGCATGCCACTGGACAGCACGTGCACAAAAGAACTTCAAAAATTGCCAGGTACTACAAACTCTGGGCCTTGTTATTATTTACCGTGGGGCTGCTTAAATCTCCACTTAGGTATGGAGCCTGTTTATTTCACTGCAGGATATTTGGAAGGCTGTATCCTGTTCCCGTACATCAAGGACTCTTTCTGACAAAACTAAGCTGCAAGAAATCAATGCAAAAAAAAAGGATAAACAAGGATGAGCTGAATTGCAAATATATGTTAATGGCTTAATATTACAAGAAAGCAAGAGGATGCATTCAGAGAATTCATTCATTCTCAGAATGCCAGAATCTTTCATTGTGGCTCACTTTAAAAAAACAGGTTAAGAGTGTAGAGAAGAACCCCTCCCCCCATCATCCTGGCATGGGCTGGCCCTTTCTCGCCCCTCCCTTCCTGGGTGCTCTTGCCTCCCCAGAAGGTGCTCCCTCAGCCCAAGGCCCTCACCTGCCTGGCCCAGGCTTCTCTGGGCAGTCACCTCCTTTACTCTGGGGAGCACTATAGTTTCTTCAGCTGCGCCTGCCTGGAGCCTGTCCTCAGAGACCTCAAATCCAATCTGTCAGGATACCAGACTTTCTTTCTCCTCCCTCTTGGTTGCCCTCAATCCAATGTCGAGGAGGCTTGGAAATTCCCTCAACTTCCATGTTCAGGCTGACTTTGCAGAAAAGAAAAATCTCTACCCTTTGAGGATGTGTTAGTCCTCAAGTCTCTATGTGGCATTGGAGCCTATGATACATTTTCATGAAGGCCTGGGCCAAGGGTGCTTCCCAGCACATTTTCCCAAGGCTTACCTTTGTAATGATGTTCATCCAACCCATCTGATATTGAAATAAAGGAAAGAGATTGCTCAGAGTCAGAGAATGGATCAGGAAAACTATGAGGGTATGAGGAGGTGGCAAAGAAAGAGCAACCCTAACAGCAAAGAGCAGATAGAGGAGAATATTGCCGCTTAGGCTGGTGACTGGTAAACATGAGTTTCATAGCGAAGGCTCTCAGAGCAGACACCTCTTTGGCTGGTTCGTGTGTACATATTTGTGAATAGGACCACAAATAAATGGGATTATTCTGCTGTAAATACTTTTGCTGCAGTTTTATCTTAGCATGTTTATGATTCAACATAGATCTTTCCCTTTGATCAATGGATCTTAAAAGTAGCAGGCTTTGCTATAGACTCTTATAAACAGAATTTCCCCTTTTTAGTGTGGAGCCTAGAAATCTAAAGGCCAAGGGCTTTCTTTTGGGCAGATCTTTTTAAAGAAAAATCTTCAATGGCTCGTCATTAGCACCAGGAAAATTTTAAAATTCAATTCTGAACTATTATCTTTGGTTTGTATTAAAATGGAATACTACTTGGCCATGAAAAAGAAGGAAATCTTACGTTTTGCAACAGCATGGATAGACCTGGAGAATATTATGCTCAGTGAAATAATTCAGTCAGAGAAAGACAAATACCATATGATTTCACTCATGTAGAATCTAATGAATAAAATAAACTAACTAACAAAATAAAAACAGACTCATAGATATAGAAAACAGACTGACAACTGTCAGAGGGGAGGAGGTTGGGTGGCTTGGTGAAGAAGGTGAAGGGATTAAGCAAAAAAACAAAAACAAAACATACTACAACAGTATGGTGATTACCAGAGGGAAAGGGGGTGGAGATGGGGTGGAAGAGGGCCAAAAGGGGATAAATGGTGATGGAAGGAGACTTGCCTTTGGGTGGTGAGTGCACAATGCAGTGTGCAGATGATATATTATAGAATACATAATTCTATAGGCACACCTGAAACCTATATAATTTTATTAACCAATGTCAACCCAGTAAATTCAATAAAAAGATTACCCCTCCCCCCAATTCTCTATTTAAACTCTTTTCTTTTCCAAGTAGACCTTCTGAACTTGGACACAAACTTCCACAATCTAGTTTGTTTCTCAGAATAATACTTAAAAAAACTTTTGGATGACTATTATTTCTGGCTTGAAGTGAGAACAAAAATGTAGACAAAATGCACAGGTAGGAAACATGAAAAGAAAGTGTGGTCCTGGCTGGGTGGCTCAGTTGGTTGGTGCATCCTCCTGTATACCAAAAAGGTTGCAGGTTTGATTTCCAGTCAGGGCACATGTGGTTGGAAACTAATCAATGTTTCTCTCTCACATCAATCTTTCTTCTCTCTCTCTCTCTCTCTCTCTCTCTCTCTCTCTCTCTCTCTCTCTCTCTCTCTCTCTCTCTCTCCTCTCCCTCCCCCTTCTCTCTAAAATAAATAAAAAACATATTCTCAGGTGAGGATTTAAAAAAAAAAAAGTAACTGTTGTCTTTAATGTCAGTGGGAAGCCAAGGTGGTATTTGTTCTGGACTGCTTAAGCTTATGTAAGTTTGCTTAAATGTGGTTTGATGCTTTAAGAGTCATATATGTGTCCATGTGTACACATACATGAGAGAAAAAGAATATCTCTAGGTATAATGTGTAAAGAATAATTGGTTAGAAGGTCTAGAGGTAAGAAATGGTTGATCATGACCATAACTCACCCAGCCCAGGGTTCTGCCATCAATCAGCAGTAAGGCATGGACCATAAAAAGCTAAGATTGTTACCTAATGTCGCTTTTAAAAGTGATGTCTGAGATCTTCTTTTCTAGACACTTATAGTTTTGAATTGTTACATTATCTTGCTTATACACACTTTTGAAATAAGTAATTCTACAAATATTTCATAATATTTCTAGGTGTTGGGATCAAATCCATGTTTACCTTATCCATGCCTCATGGTTTTATAGATTTCTCTTGTATTAACCTTGGCTTTCTTCAACAAATCTAGTAACTGAGTGGTGTCTATAGACTATTTCTTTAACTTCTGTATGCCATAGTATTCTATCTCAGTATGCAATCTGCTCATTCCTTCCACTTTCTAAAATGAAGTTATATTTTACTTTTTAAACTGATAAGTATTAAGTGAGAACCTACTAAGAACCTGACTCAGAGATGTTATAAGTAGATGTCTAATGAAAACAACTTGAGAAGCTAAAAATAATTTGCCAAAGCATGTAACCCATTTGCTAGTACTTTGTTCATTCATTTATTAAGCTGACTTTCATCTTCTCATCCCCCTATGTGCTCTTTCATGCACTTGTGCATCCATCCACCCATCTATTCATCTATCCCCCATGATTTCACCTCTCCCTCTCCCCATCTATTTATCCCCCATCCCCTTTTCCTTCTTTTCTCCCATCTATTTATCCACCCATCTATCGATCATTTATGAGACAGATGCTGAAGGCCTATGATGGTCTTGCACATGTCCTGGTATTTTAAATATCAAGTTGACAAAATAATCCGTGTCCTCCAGAAGTTAAAAATCCAAATGGGGAGACAAACTAAATAAAACATTCTTTGTAAAGATTTTGAACTTCTTGGTAGAAAAGCATTCTTCAACCACAGTGGCCTAATCACAGTAAATGTGTATTTGGCATTCTTTAATAGTTATTGTTTTAAAAGATAATGCTAAGTTCTACTTTGGCAACTGAATACTTTATTCCTGTACTCTCCTGACTCCTTGTTTAAATGTATAGCATTTTTATAATGATCTATAAGGGTATGCTTTTAAAATGGAAATAAGAAATGTAGGGGCAGGTGTTACATGGAATTAAGGGGCTATTAGAATGTGGGAATTCTGTAGGGGACATATATGAGAATTTAATGGTTTTAGGAAGACTTGCCATCTTTTTTCAGTAGCAGGAAACTAATGATTTTTGTTTCTTGGGAGGGAGAGGGCAGGGGTGGTTTCTTAATTATGAAATGAAAGTGTTTAGATTTTTAAGTAGTATTATTTCTGTTATGAGCTGCCCCAGGAAGCCACATCAAAGGCAGCTGTGTGTGTGTGTGTGTGTGTGTGTGTGTGTGCGCGCGCGCGCACGCGTGTATGTGTGGTGCTTGCCTGGGCCTTGGAGACAGACTTGGTCTGTCAAACTTGGATTTAATTTCATTGTTTGAATGGGAAATTACTGTGTTCTTTCTGGCTGAGAAAGCCTTTTTTTTCCTGCCTTGTTTTCCAGCCATCAAGTCTATATTTGCATTTTAATTAAGAAAGAAGATAACTCTTGGAGCTGAAATTTGGATGAAAGCTATGAATATTTACTATTGGGAAAAGCCTTGTTAACATAGGCCTACCTGTTTATAACCATAGTTTTAAAATTTTATGCTGGGGCTGATTTTTTGTTTTTAGTACTTTGTATTTTTAATTAATGTTTTCCTTTTTAAAAATAAGTTGTAACTGACATACAGGAATATAGACAAATCTGATAAATTTTTGTGTGTCTACACATACATCTGACCACCAACCAGATCCAGATATGGAACATTTTCAGTGTTCCAGAAAGTTTTTTTGTGTCCCTGTTTACTTCCCACAACAATAACTACTCTTCTTACCTCTATCATAGATTCATTTTGCTTATTTTTGAACTTCATACAAATGGAATTATACAGTATGTATCTTTTGTGCCAGGGCATCTTTTCATGAATATTATGTCTATGGTATTTACCTATATTGTTCTGCATTGAAGAGCTGTTCTGTTTATTTGTTTGGATTGCTGTGCTATATTTTCATATAATGACTGATTTTTTTACCACTTTCCCATAATAAGATTGAGCTAAAATGCTCCATTTTTTCATTTATATTTTGTGGTTTGCCCCCTCTCCTATGATGTAATTGAGATCCATAATCATCAGTTAATTAACAAAAATTTTTTATACCTACTACATACCCAGCATCACTGAGGATAAAAGAAGTATAAGACATGATCCCTGCCATCAAATATCTTACAATTCAGTTAATGTAAATAAACACTATGCTTGTACTCACAGACAAATTTATCAAGGTTTCTGCCTACCTTCTAAGAAAGTGAAATTACTACCTGAGTTGCTCTTAGTTGAGTTTGTCTGACTTCTTTGTTTTGACAACAGGGGTTGGTCCCAGTGATAGAGGCAGCTAATGATTCAGTCCATCAATCTGTCAGTTTTTATTGAAAACCCACTTACTATGTGCTTAGCGTGTGCTTCATCTAGATAGTTTTACTCTAATCCAGTTTCTCACTGTAGGCACTATTGACATTTGGGGCTGGGTAAACGTTTGTTGTGGGGCTGTCCTATGCACTGTAAGATGTTTAGCAGCATCCCTGGCCTCTACACACTAGATGCCAGTAGCACTCCCATCCCCCTAGCCATAATAACCAAAATTGTCTCCAGACATTACCAGAATCACCCTCATGAAAAACCACCATCTTAAACATACTACTTCCTACATTTTAGTTCATGCTCCTTTTTGAATACTTACTGTGTGCTTCTGTTAGGAAGAACCTTTGGAGGAAAGAGGAAGATAGTCTCCAAGTTCTTTTGTTATGCACCTGGATGTGCAAATCACACAGATTTCACTTCTAGGGGTTGGAGAACAGTATGAAAGAAAGCACCTAGGTAGAAATTGGTAAGCTTTTATGGTAGCTATTGACAGGGCAAATAGTCAAACTTAAAAGTGGCAATCCTTAAGAATCTGTTGGCAGCCTGAATCTCCAAGTGATTTTTAGACCTTCTGAAAATTCGAGAACTTCTAAGACCACTGCAATTTGGAATTATGCCTTGAGTAACAGCCCTGGGATAGGCATAAAGTTCCTATACTGTATTTAATTATGAGGTTTCGACCAGGGTTCCAACTGGCATTTGCAGCTGGAGTTTGATCAGAAAAAGTCTTGTCCTAAAATATGAGAAAACTTGAATAATAAAAGCACCATGCCAATGGCTTTTCATTTATTTGTTTAGAACCTGCCTTGATTCCAGGAAGGATTTAAGATGGTTGTCATCATTGCATGTGCTGTCTTCAGCATTTGTTTAAAATATCAACCAGAGTAGATATATTAGAGAGAGGAATATCAGAATCATTGTTCAGAAGACAATTTGAGAAGGCATCTCCTCCTCCATCTAACCTTCAAAAAGGACCTCCCTTAACCAGACAGTCCGGTGAAATCATGAGTTAATTATAGATTTAGAAGGGTTAGCGTGAGAGCCTCGTCTGTCTTGCCTCTGGCCCTATGTCTGCTCGGCTACCTCCTGGTTAGGAACCTTTGGCAGTACTTAGGTTGGGGATGAGATACCTTGGCAGGCTTGGGTGGGCATCAAAGACACCGGGAAGGAACCCAGCCCAGTTTCTGGCAATTGTGTCTGTCACTGGGTTTTATGCCTGTGTTCAAAATATTCCATTTCTCCATTTGTGAAATGGAGATAATCCTTCCTCACCTTGCAGGGCTGTTGGGAGGATTAATTAGCTAATGTTCCTCAAGTGCTTTGAAGTTGAAAAGGCTTGTGGAAGTGCTAAGTAGCATTAAGGAAAGGCAGCCAATACCTGCTGGAAGTGCCCTTACTTTCCTCATTGTCTTTTCAGCAGTTATGTTTCTCTTGACTTTTAAGTGTGTTTCTTGGAGCAAAGTGCTTTCTTGGTGGGCAGGACAATGCACTGATCAGTATAGAACAAAGACAGTGCCGCTTTATTTTATACCTTGGTACTAATTTGGCTTATCAGCTGGCATGACTTCTGAAGATCTTTAGCTCAAAATGTTTTAATTATCAAGTTCTGGTGGTTGTCCAAGGTGAGCTTAATCTACTTTGGGGTGGAGGGAGGAAGTGGGGTTAGAAGAGGTCAAGCCAGATGGCCTTGAGTTGGAAGGACTTCTCAAAATGGAGGTCAGTTTTGAAGTTATGACAGGTGAGAAGACTGCAAGAGAGAGAGAAGCTGAGAGGAAAATGTGTTCTCCTCACTTTTACAACAGGAATAGAATTTCCAGTCTTTTAAAAAACCTTTATTGTTGAGAGTATTAAAGATGCTCCCCCTTTCCCTTCCATTGCCCCCCTCCACCTGGTTCCTGCCCCACCCCAGACCTTTACCACCCTATTGTCAGTGTCCTTGGGCTATGCATATATGCATATAAATTCTTTGGTTAATCTCTTCCTGACCTCCCACCCCCTTCCTTCTGAAATTCGTCAGGCTGTTCCATGTTTCCATGTCCCTGGTTCTATTTTATTCATCAGTTTATTTTGTTCATTACATTCCACATATAAGTGAGATCATGTGACATTTCTTTCTCTGACTGGCTTACTTCACTTAGCATAATAATCTCCAGGTCCCTCCGTGTTGTCCCAAAGGATAACAGACCCTTCTTTTTTACAGCTGCATAATATCCCATTGTATATATGTACCACAGCTTTTTTATCCGCTCACCTACTGATGGAATTTCTATTGTCTTAACAGTAGCTTGCTGCTCGAGGCTGTCATGCCTTCCAGTTATGTCTTTCATGAGGTGAATTTCTCCTTCCCAGCCCAGACTTAATAGAAGGATACCATGCAGATCCCCATAATTTGAGGATGGATTGATTTGGCACGCCAATTGCAGCTCATCAATTCATCCTTTGCTGCCCTAAGGTTTGTGTATTAAGGTGGAGTTCACAGTGAAGGGGCTGGATGCAGGGCTTTGTTGAGAAGCATGTCTACTACTCTTGCACTCATGGCTTCTTTAGATATTGCAACCTTTCCAGGATCTTTTCTAAGCACATTATTATTTGTAATAATTCCCTTGAGTCTGAAAGAAGAAAAATAATAGTACCAAGAGTACTCAATCATTTGTTGATTTGAATCTTTTAGTCTTAAAAATTCTATCGAATTCTTTCAAGAAGTTTCTCTGGTCATTGGTTTTAAAAACAACCTTGCTTTAGAGAGTGGGTATACTCCTGAAACACTGATAGCAAACCAGATTTTGGTAAATCAGGTTATTTTAAGAACCCATGGCAGTTTGTAATTTAAATGATGCTTAAAGTGAATCCTTGATTAAAGCAAAGTATCTTGTATATCCTGTTGACTTTATCAGGTGTGTGTATGTGTGTTGGGGGATGAGACTAAAGACCAATAGGCAACATATGGCAGGATCTCTCCCCAAGTGACTCTCTGGAAAGGATTGTGCTTATATCATTTTGGTGGGCAGATCATAGGGTCAAGAAACTGGGGAGAAAGCTGAGAGGCTAGCATTTATAGGTCTTTCTGTGTATATCAGGTCTGCTTATGAACTGTCTGGTATTTATTTGCCTCCATTTCTGAAACCAAGGTCCTGGATTCCCTTCTCTTCAAAGGCCTCTTGGCAACCTTCCGAGGAATGGCAGAGTTCATTCTGATCGGTGTCCAGTGAGTGTAGCTCAACCATGATGGAGCTCAACCTGTCAAACTTGCAGAAAAATGCCCATTACATATCCCAGCTGTTCCTTAAACATGCTCCCTAAGAGCCATTTCCATTTGTTAGCTGTCAGAACAATGTAGAGTAATTGCTGCAGACCCTTGGATGTCATCAGCCACCTTTGTTTATACACCATTTTTTTCTTTATTAGCCAATCAGTGTTTAGCAAAGAGAAAGAACAGGGCTAAGAACCTTCCTCGATGAGTTGCTGCCCCTAGCCTTGGAGCTCTTCTAGCAAAAGGAAATTGAGGAGGAATTTGGTTTTGCATGTTTGCCCTCTTGCTTATGAGACCTGTGGAGGGCTGTCTGAAGCTGAATTCAAGCACCTCCATTGACATTGGCAAAGATGATCGTCTGAGCTCATGTATCACCTTAGAAACTAGATCCAATTGCTGCTGGGAAAGGAATGCTTGGTTGTCTTGAGCATTAAAATAGGTTATACTCCTGCCTGGAGTCATCAGAGATGCAGGCAGGATGAACCAAATGACTTCGCAAAACTTTATCTCTGGGTCCCATGGACATTAGAACTGGAGACTTAGTGTTCAATGACTAAAGGAGAGTGCTGCTAGAATTTTTCTCACAAACCTGAATGTTTTTTTCCTTGTGAGGCAAAAATCATTCCATCCTTCAACCCAAATAATTTGAATTTCCTAGAAACTCCAGTGGTGTGCTGGAGTCAGCTTGTATCAGCACTCAAGAGCTGATTGTGACATCTCTCCCCAACTTGCTTTCAGTGACATCATTGGTAATGCAAAATCTACCACAGTGAGAGTATTGACATCACAGAAATTGACCAATGCTGCAAATCATGACTCCCCAACACCCAAGCTAATTGTTAAACATCTACCAGCACACACAGGAAGTTATCTTCACCCCTCACATCTCCTTAGCCTCACTTATGGAGCTGTTTAGTTTAAAGCAGGGTGGGGAACCTTTTTTCTGCCAAGGGCCATTTGGATATTTATAACATCATTTGCGGGCCATAGAAAAATTACCAACTTGAAAATTAGTTATGAAAAAAGCTCCTAGATTTACTGAATTTCAAGTCCTGCCTGCGGTTGCCTTGACAGGGCCAGACCAAATGATTTTGCGGGCTGGACATTCCCCACCCCTGGTTTAAAGTGAAGGGACTCCCTTTGCTGTGGCTTCCTTGTATGTATCTGTTGTGTAAGGCAAACTGCTCCTTGTTCTCCCATCTGCTATACTCAGCCTGAGAGAGCGCATTATGGGGCTGGCTGTGTGACAGAAGATCACCAGGGTGAGGCTTCTGTTCCTTTCACTAATAAGCTATATGGCAGGTCATTTTACCTTTCTAGTCCTCTTCACTATAATAAAAATAATATGGATCATTAGATGATCGCCAAGTTTCCTTTTAGCTCTGACATCCTGTGTTTTGATGAGTGCTTAGCTACTAGAAAATGTCATGTATTTTAAAGGCTTAGGACCCTTCAAAGCTTTCTCATTTTCTCTCTGGACCTTGGGATCCCAATAATTTCACTTCTATCTAGACTTTTACTTCCAGCATGAATGAATGGGGCCACTCCAGGTGAGAATCATCACTAATTAGTTCCTTTTATCTGGAGGTATCAAAGCTCTCAAGGCAGCTATTAGTACACTTCATAGTCACCCTCCAAGGAAGGCTGTGTGAGTGTGCCTGCTTTACAAGGGGTTTATCATGGTGGTGAATTGAAGGTCTGGAATTATTGACTTATCTTCTCTTGATCAGAAAAGAAGCTACTGCCTATTTTAAAGAAGTTCCAGTTTTGATATTAGTCTGCTGTATATAGCCCCTAGATTACTTGCTGTGCTTGGCCTGGCTGTCCTGCCCACAGAGCTTGGTGTATTTTTCATCTCTTTAAAGTGGAAGTATACCTGCATAGGTTTTTGCTAGTCCAGAAGATTTTGAAATACATGTTTAAAAAAGGCTTTCTTGCCCGGCTAGGCATGGCTCAGCGGTTGAGTGTCGACCTAGGATCCAGGAGATGGCAGCTCGGTTCCTGGTCAGGGCACATGCCCTGGCTGTGGGCAGCTGATCAACGACTACTCTCTCATCATTGATGTTTCTATCTCTCTCCCTCTCCCTTCCTCTCTCTGAAATCAATAAAGATATATTAAAAATAAATAAATAAGGCTTTCTATTAAAAATTTTTTAAAAGAACAGTGGTGTGGGTTTGTATTGGGGATTGATGGTAGACTTAATAGAATGTAGGAGGGATGAAATCTACCTTTATGGGATACCTAGAAGGAAAAGAGGGACTGATAGGGAGTTAGGACTGACCACAGACTTAGCAACTTTGTGGTTTTACTTAGAATCTTGTCAAGACATATAGGCCCATATTTCAGCCCCTGCAGAAATACATGTCCATGAGATGAACCCTCTTTGCCCAATGACATGTGCCAACTCATGCCAGTTGTTATTGTGATTGTGTTTATGAGGCCACTTATTCTTTTAAAAAAATTTTTTTTTATTTTTAAATATATCTTTATTGATTTCAGAGAGAGGAAAGGAGAGGGAGAGAGAGAGATAGAAACATCAATGATGAGCGTCATTGATCGGCTGCCTCCTGCACGCCCCCGACTAGGGATAGAGCCGGCAACCCAGGCATGTGCCCTGACCGGGAATCGAACCCTGATCGCCTGGATCCTAGTTTGATGCTCAACCGCTGAGCCACGCCTGGCTGAGCGAGGCCATTTATTCTTGAATAAGGAATCCTGAGAGCTTTCCTGACTGTTTGAAGGGATGGTTACCCACCCCACCATCCTAACTAGACTGTTTGTGTTCATTGGCTACAGCCGTGATTCCCACACCTGAAGGTTGAAGCCATTGAATCTTCCACCGAAAGCATAAGCTGTGTGAAGGGCTGGAAAAGAAGTACATTCTTCTGGGATTCAACTCCAGAGGAAAATAATGTTTTGGCCTGTATAGACAACAGAGGCTGACTGCAAACCTCTTAAATTCAGACTGCCAACAGTGGCCCAACTCAGAGTTCTTCAAACTTTTCTTGTTGGAATACTTTCAAAATATGTTTAAAAATTAAGGACCCTCCCTTGTACATTTTATATTTGATATCTGAATTTTTGATGATAACTTTAATTCATTGAAAAATGTATTCTCCAGTACATTGTATATTCTCACTACTCAAAGTATGATTCATGGAGCAGCAACATCAGCATCCCCTGGGAACTTGTTAGAAATGCAGAATCTCGAGTCCTTCCCTAGCTTCACTAAATCAGAATCAGCATTTTAATAAGATTCCCAGGTGATTTATGTGCACATTAAAGTCTGAGAAGCACTGGTGTATATCATATACATGCTTTAAGTATATCTTCATCAAAATCTTTCAATTTATGAAAAAGGTCTGTTATATGCTCTAATTGGAAAAGCCATTTCTTATTGTCAAACCAATCAGCCAAACCAGACTGGCTTTTAGTCAGTAAAAAGAATTCACTTTATTTGTTGATTTAAGTGAATGTGTTAAAATGTGTGCTTGGCCAGTCTTCTGCCTTCTGAGTTCTGATTCTAGGATGAATGGGTAGCTGCATGGCTAGATAAATATATAAGGCACAAAGTTGTCCTATGAATTTGTTGGCTGAATAAAATATGGTGCTGTAGCCTTCACTATTTCTTATTGAAGGGTTCTTTGCTTTACTCTTGAAATTCTCCCTCTAAACTGATGCTGTCTTAAATTTCCTTTTGAGTACCGGGAGATTTTTGCTCCTTGGGATAATGCACCTTGGTAAGATTGAGGATAGGTGGGCAAAAAAATACCTTTTTATTTATTTATTTATTTTATTTTTTTAGTAAAAGGGGAGGGAGGAGCTGTGAAAAAGTAGTGAGGAGAAGCAGGAGACCACAGATCTGGCAGATTAACTTTAGGGAGGCAACATATGGAAGATGAAGATCTGGAAATTGAATCTCTTAAAGCTATCTATATGCCCACATACTGCCAGAAAGTCTTTGGGGACCGCAGTGGTAGGTGAACCCCAGTTTAAGAATGTTGAGTTAGAGAATAAGTTAATATCCTTTTGGAAATTCTTGGACTCAAGCCTTTTAATCTCCCTTCTGTCCTTGATTTCATATTTGTTTGTTTGTGTGTATGTGTACATGCATACACACACACACCCCAGTATGTCAAACAAAAGAAACTTAGTCCCAGCTCACCACAACCAAAGCTTCTGCCTATTCCCTTGTCTACTCTTGAATTCCAACTTCAGTTTAGCTTATCAAATATTTATTTAACACTTACTGTGCATCAGGTACTGTACATTGGGTACATGCATTGGGTATGTAGAAGTGATCAATACAGACATAGGGAAAGTCACCATTAGTAACCAATATGTAAACATTTATGGGAATCATATAGAGATTTGCATAGGATTCTGAAAGAAGGGATATCAAGAAAGTCACAGTGCTAATCTAGCAGCTCAACCTTCTTATTATGGGAGAAAGTTCCTAATAAAGGATATTGAAGTCTGTTAAAGAAAAGATGCATCTGCCTCTGTGTGTGTGTGTGTGCGTGTGCACACACATGCGTATGTCTTATAGCTCAAACCAATACATACTTGCAATGTTATCCAAGTGCTTTAACGTTTAATTCCCTTTGATTTGGTCCACACTAACATCAAGTGTTTTTGTGGGCAGTTCCAAGTCATCTTAGGAGCCTTAGGGAATCAAATCCAGTAAGACCTTCAGAGAAATTGGAGAAGGGTTATTTTATTGGTTTTTAGACCAGTCTTATAATTTTATTCTGTTTTCTGTCTGAGACACACATGCACAGTCGTTTGTCACCTATTAGGCATGTGTTCTGCCAATCACAAAATTTAAGATGAGAAAAGCAATGAAATGCTTGATTGGGGAGAAAGCAGCACCATTAGAGCACTGTGGCTGTTCCCACACTGGGACAATCAGACAAACCCAGGATCTATGCATCAGAAAAGAAATGGCACAAAGAGCTTCTACTGCCCTCTTTGAGCTGCGGCCCTTGGTAACTTGTTCACCCTGCTCCTGGGATCAAGTTATTACTGAGTTGCTGTTAGCGTGGATAATTGTAAAATGGTCCTCTCATACCTGAGGTAAGAGTAATTGAGGTTTTTATGGTGAGAATATTCTCCAGGTGGTATCCCAGAACTTCTCACCATTACTATTTGGGGGCCTTTGGCCCCAGCCCTCTCCTCTCCACACAGCCTGGCCTACAGAACTTGCTACCTTCTCCCTGTAACCCTCTTTGGTTAATTTGACTGAAGGCTAGGGATTTCACAAAAGAGGCTCAGGGCAGAAGAGGGTAGAGGTTTGGAATCCTTGAAAACCCAGAGACCATTAGTGGTCCCTGCCATGTTTCTTTCTGTTTTTCTTTCTCTGTAATTTGATCATTTAAAATTTTTGAATTTTTACTGGATGCTAAACATTTATTGAGTAAAGAGCTTACTTTTTAAAACATTTAAAAATAACAGCTTTGTTGAAATACAGTTCACTCATTTAAAGCATACAGTTCAGTGGTTTTTACTCTATTCACAGAATTGTGCAGGCATCACTACAATCAATTTTAGAACATTTTCATCACCTCAGAAAGAAACTCTGTGCCCATTAGCAGTTATTCCCCATCCTCCCCTCCCCCAGAAACTACTAATCTATTTTCTGTCTCTATGGATTTCACCATTCTGGACATTTCATGTAAATAGAATCACACAATATGCAACCTTATGTCTGGCTTCGTTCACTTAGTATAATTTTTTTAAGGTTCATCCATGTTGTAGCATGTATCAGTATATCATTAATTTTTATATCTGAATAATATTTCATTGTGTGTATGGGCCGCATTTTGTTTATCCATTCATCTGTTGTTCTACCTTTTGACATTATGCCGCTATAACCATCTGTTACAGGTTTTTGTGTGAACATGTATTCTCATTTCTTTTTGGTATATGACTGTGAGTGGAATTGCTGGATCATATGGTAACTGCATGTGACCTTTGGAAGAACCGGTTATGCATTTTTGACCTGTTATTGTTCTATAAATGTTGAAGGTAGGAAATGGGGGGTTAAGTTATTATGGAGTATATATTGGTGGATCTCAGCAGTGCTTAGACTGGCAGTGCCATTTTTATGGGCACAACAAGCTCATTTTCTTCAGCCTTTTGTGCTCTTGTTTTCCAGAGACTAACAACTCTCTTGAGTCTGTGATCCTGGACAGAACTAGGGATTTTTGATTTTTAACCTCTCTTGAGGGACGCCTGTGAAACATGACTCCCTAGAGTACTTGATGGACTGTCAGCTTGTATGTGCAGGGAACACAAACCAGCTGTTCAGCTCTGTTAGCTCCTGTCTCATCTGGAACTGCCTTTCATAGGTTCCCCCCCCCCCAAACAATGGCCCAAGTTATAGCTTTGCAGTTGCCAGCCCCCTTTAAATTGTATTCTTCGTTTCATATCTGTTATTTGCATGGTGTCTGGGCCTTGACTGGAGGGCCATGCTTTTTTTTAAAAAAACCTCAACAGTTTAGTAAGATGTTTGGTGGAACCCAATGATTCAACTATTTCATGAAGAATGGGAGGAGTGTGTGTGTGTGTGTGTGTGTGTGTGTGTGTGTGCGCGCACGCGCACTGGTGAGGAGGAGCATGTCACACTAAAGACAAATTATCTTTAAAACAAAATCAGATCAAGCTGGAAAAACCTCCACTTTTTATATGGGACCCCTTCCCAGGGGCTTTATTTCCTAAAATGACAAAAGGATCTTGTAGTGCCAAGTGAAACCTTCATCACTTATGTTCTGGAGCGCACAGGACAGTTTTCTCCTGCTTTGTTGAACTAACCTGAATTTGGGGTGGAATGCCTTTCCTGACTTACACCACCTGCATGTTTTAGCTCCAAGTTTCATTTATGTGTCTTCTTCCATGTGTAGCACTGGCTCAGATCATGGCAAAGACTGGGTTTGAAATTCCTTAACCTGGAATTCAAGACCACCCATGAATTTAGAGTGTAACAGATAAGATTGAGGGCCACGGAAGTGGACTGCCTGGGGGATAAGCTGAGTTCTGGATGACTCTGGGCAAGTGGCTTAAATTCTTGGAGTTCAGTGTCCTCATCTGTAAAATAGGAATCAGAATACCTACCTCATGTGGTTGTTGGGCAGATTAAATAGGTTGACAGATGTAATACACTTAGAAGGTACTTAGTCCACACTTAGCTGTATTTGTTGTTGTTGTTATTGTTATCGTATGTTGGCCCAGCTCAGATTTCACCTCTTCTATGAAGCTGCACCTGTGTGAGTATCTGTCTTGCTTACTACTGGGTACATGGTACCAAGCATTGTACCTGGCATATAATAAATTCTCAATAAATACTTGTTGAATGGATGAATAATTGAATGAGTGAATGTATTTTCCCATCTGGGAGCAATCCATTGCTCCTTGAGACTTTGATAGCACTTTGTCTCTACCTCCTTTTATGGAGTTTTTCACATTTAACCTTTATTGGAGTTAATTGCACTTTAAATGTAACTCCCTTATCCAGATGGTCAGCCCTTGGAGAGTAGAGCCTGGGTCAGTTGTACTGGTATTTCCTGTGAGGCCTTGCATGGAGGGCAATAAATATTTGGTAAATAATTAATCCCCTTTGGGAACGATGGTCTTAAACCATTAAATTGCCAAGTGTTTTTTACTGGATGCAAACACAGAGACATATGCACACAGAGAGGGTATCCTTTCAACAATTTCATGGCATGTGGCTTTCTTTTTTCCTAAAGGAAGTGATAAAGGTAAAAGTTAAAAAGGTGGGTGACAGTGGGAGCCAGAGACTCGTAATAAATAAAAATGTGAGTTCAGTTCAAAGAACAAGTTGATGTTAAAGTTTTATTGGAGTTTAACAATTTTAGAAAATATATAGGTTTCATTCTGCTTTGAACTCTTTCAAATATTATGTGGGTTTAAAAAATAAAAGCACACAAAAACTCTTTGGTTCTGTCTGAAAAATAATGAATTATTTGCATTGGGCTCTGGATTTTGAAGCTAATCTCTGTTACTGTGCTTCTGTGGTTCGTGGTTGGGAATGCTGTGGTTGTCTAGTGGGGAGCTGAGGCCCATCTCCTCTCGGATATGGCTGGTTAGAGAGAATGAGAAGTCACTTGGCCAGTGGTCCAGAATAGAGCACGGTTGGTCAATAGGCAGGTGGCGCCTCTTCCTGGATGCCCAGAGGACAGGTGACAGGTTAAGGGGAGGTAGGTGCCAACTGGCACTTGAAGAGATATCCCTGTTTCATTTGAGATCGTGTAACATTTGGCCTAGCTGGGAAGTAGGGAAACACGTTACATTGAACTACTTCCCACATATTCTGTCGAAAGAAGCCATGTGCATCAAAACAGAAGTATGGACTGGTTCAAGGCGACTTTTCTCACTTTGACCTTTGAATTTATGGATTACATGTACCCTGAAGTTTGGATAAACTGGCAAAATCTTTTAAGAGTACATTATCCATAGTAAGCCAACTGCTGTGACCCTCTCAAACCTCAGTGACTTACCCCAGAAAATGATTCTTTCTCACTCACTCCACAATCTAATGTGGGTTGGCAGGGGATAGAGGAGGGTGCTGTGCTACACATGGTCATTCGAGGACCCAGGCTCCTTCTGTCTTGTGGTTCCATCCTCCTTTAGGTCCTCAGAGTTCTCCATTGGATTCCCAGATTCAGCCAGCAGTGACGGAATGAGAGACACAGCAAGTGTGGGGGAGCATGAAGGCAGTTTTTATGGGCCAGGCCTGGAAATGGTGTTTATCACTTCCACCCACATTCCATTGGTCAGCCTCAGTTCATGGCCACACCTAGGCACAGGGAAGCTGGGAAATGTGGTCTAGCAGTGTGCCCAGAGGAAAGACAAATGGTTTGTTGAAAACTAGTCAATCTCTGCCGCAAAAACCAAACTGAAAATGTCCCCTCTCAGTTGTCATAAGGAGGGGCAGGGTATTTTACTGTGGTTTGGAAAATGCTTGATTAAAAAATTGCTATCAGTGTTTCCTAGAGAAAGGACTGGTGCTGAATAAGTCAAGGGAAATCATTTGTTCAGTTTTTATGAAGCACCTATTCTGGGTTAGGAGTTGTGTTGGGCACAGGGGCTGTGATGGTGAGAAATACCAGAAGCAGCCCCTGTCTTCTAGGAGCTGGCATCTGCCAGAAGACAGGCAATCAAATGTGCACATTCCATACGATCTGAGATGTATGTGGGGGAAAGTAGGAGTGATATGGGAGCACATAGCTAGAGACCTAGTCAGGTCTGGGAGAGCCAGAGAAGTCTCCCCCCCCCCCCCAGAAAAAAAATGACATTTACACTGAGACCTGCAGGAGGGGTACTAAGACTTAGCTAGCTAGCTAAAGAAAGGCAGGGCAGTGATATGGGTGTGTGCTAGGTTTAGTGAGTCTCAGCCTTGACTGCATTTTGGAGCCACTTTGGGTAGATTTGGCCAGTTAACTCAGAATCTCATGAGTGGGGGATAAGTCCAGGATTGGTTTTCTTTAGTTTTTCAAAGAAGCTTTCTAGGTGATTCTGATGCACAGCCAAGGTCAAGAATCACTAGAGTAGCAGCTTCAAAGAGAGGCCAGGAGGGGAGAGCTTCCAGCCGCCCAGTGTGTGGGTGTGAGGCTTGGGTCAGTGGAAGCAGGACAGAGAGGGGGAATGCTTAGTTGAGGAACTATTCGTTCTGGGTGTCGGGAGGGATCACTTCTCCCCAGAGCTCTCAGCCTGGCGGGGTTTCACCAACATCAAAACTCCTCCTTCAGGGTCTAATGATCTCATTGCCTTTGGTTGTTTGAGGGAAGGTATGGCAAGAACAAGGATGGCATAAATAAAACCCCACCTCTCTCTGATTTTTTTACTCAGAGGAAGGCCAAAGTGCAGGCCTTGCTCAAGACTGGCTGGAATCTGCTTTTCCCTGGGGCTGGGCAGGGTGCAGGTGTAGCCTCAGAATTGTCAGCTCACCATCAGCAAGCTAGTGAGTGGGCACACAAGGGCTCCTTTAGAAAGAACCCACTGGGATTTGTCTGGTCAGCATGGGGTCCTGCCCATAATGGAGGGATCCACAGGTTGTTGTTTCTTGCCCCTTCTTGGGCCTGTCAGTCTGTTCCCTCATACAGAGAACACAGACACCATGGGCCCTAGGCCTGCATGCTAAATAGGCTTGGCTTTTGTAGGCCTGATGCCTTCCCTGTTCAGTTGCCTGTCTTCACACCTGCTCATGTGTTTTTTCCCCCCTCATGTGTTTGGAAGCTCTTGGAACATCCTTGGTAGCAAATATACACCTGCTCACCCATGAGGATTTACCTTAACATAAGGAGCAAACAGTTTGTTCCTGTTTGGAAAGCATAAAGCCTTAACCTTAAAATTCTGTTATTCAAACTGCCAAATTGGAGGTGTAAAATGTTGGAGCTGGGTATTGAATCAAAGTTAGGGCTGTGTCAGAAGGCTGTGAGGTTTGAGGGGAGGATCACCCCAAATACAGATCATAGCTTGTTTAAGAATAAAACTGAAGGAAAAGTTTAGACCATTTTTACTACTTTTCTCACAGAAAAACTATAGTTATTGGATTTTCCTCAGAGATAAAGGATAAAAAAACTCCACCTCTCCTCTGTATCTGAGCTGTGTCCTCTCGTGGTGCCCTCTTGGGCACAGATTTTTCTAGGAATCCTGAATGCTGGGTGTGGGAACAAAGCTTTATAAATTATATCTGGACACTTACCTTGTGGATATATATGAATATCTAGAAACTTCCTTAAAAATAAAATTGTATTGATTATCTCTGATTGTATACTGCATCCATTTTGCCAGGAGATTCTAGGTAAACATTTAGGCTTAAACAATACACCAAGCCACTTCCCACCCTATTGATTTCCACTGTGGGTGATCAGCCACTACAGCAGTATGGGGCTTGACTTGAACTTTCTCAGATATTTGAATGTGACATCCAGCTGAATGCCCAACTCTACATTGCCATACAGGAAAAATGAGCTATGGATGACAGGGAAATGGCTGGAATCCAGGATGTCCAAGAGAGTCAACTTGGATTCTATGTAGAAACCACCCCCCTTCTCCAATTCAAGGGCCCTTATCTATTAGTTCTCCCATTTGACACCTGAGAAAACAGAAGACCAGAGAGGTCAAGTGCCTGGTTCAAGGTCACACAACTGTTTAGTGGCAAAGCCAGACTAGAAACCTTGTCTCCTGAAGCTCAGGGTAACCTTATTACCTTAACATAGATGGCAGGCAGGTTTTTGATTGCATCCTAATATTTATCATTTGATAGTGGCTATGAAAACACTGTGTTGAGAAGGATTCTGAGGCCTGATATTTACTCACTCAGAAGTGCTATGAGTCATTAGCATGGTCTACCTGGGGTGCAGGTAAAATTTACCGCACATTTTGTGTGTCTCCAGCTGTTATACCATGCTATATTTTTATTTTTAAAGTAGGTTCTAGAGCTTCTGTTGCCCCCACTCCTCTGATAGTGTAAGTGCAAGCTTCTTCAGGATGGCCTTCCATCCATGTTTGCCACGCCTACAGGGAAGCCCTGGAGTAGGGCCATACAACATTTTCAGCTTACTTGGGCACTTTCTCTTGATACTTCTGAATGGGGCCCTTCAGAACTCCTGACCGTAGAATGTCCCACTCATTGTCGCTCTCTCTTTTTTTAAAAAAAATATATCTTTATTGATTTCAGAGAGAGGAAAGGAGAGGGAGAGAGAGAAACATCAATGATGAGAGAGTCATCGATCAGCAGCAGCCCGCAACCCGGGCATGTGCCCTGACCGGGAATCAAACCCTGATCGCCTGTATCCTAGGTCGACGCTCAACCACTGAGCCACGCCCGGCCGGGCCCACTCATTGTCTCTAACAGACATTTCAGGCAGTAGAAAATGAGGTCAAAACAATGCTCTCACCCACCCTCCATGTACAAGTTTCCCCTTCACTTTTCCTCCTGTGTTCAATGGTAGATGGCTCTGGTCCAAGCAGGCAGGCAGTTTGGGAGTTTACTTGAATAGCAAACACACACACGCACACACACACGCATGCATACACACACACACAAATAATGGCATCACCTCCGTATACCCTGAAACTTGGTGTTAATAACTCCCAGTCATGTCTTTACACATATAGGGTAGGGCAAAAGTAGGTTTACAGTTATTAGTATGGAAAGTAATACAATAATTAATAAATGTTAATAAATAATAAGAGAATAAACTCTATGTTTTGCATACTCAAAACTGTAAACCTCCTTTTACCCCACCCTGTATATGTATGTATTCCTAAGCAGCATCTAGTATTATTTTGCCTGATTTTAAATTTGTACATATTGTTTTATACTGTATTATCTTTCCACAACTTGCCTTTTTTGCTCCACACTATGTATGGAGATTTAGTCATACTGTTACTTATAGCTCTACTTGATTCATTTTTAATTGCTATAAAGAAAGTACTTCTGTTTATTCATCTATTCCCTGTTGATAGACTCATAAGTTGTTTCTAGTTCTTTCTTTTCCAAACAGTGCTTCAGTGAATGTATGTCTCTTGCAATTTCAGGGCAGTGTTTTTCATGGAGTGTGTTGTGACGTATTCATGGGTCATACACTCAAACCAATGGGTTGCAACCAGCATTGAAAAAAAAAGAAAGAAATAGAATAGAATGTATTAGGAAATATCAGAATATGTGGCCCACAGTAAGAAGAGGTAATGTTACATTAAACTTGTTTCAATTAGAAGGTGACATAGTTTACTCTGACACCCAGTTACCTTGGAATTGAAACAAATTTAATGAAATTAAACATGATGTGTGGGTCATGGTCAACCCAGGGATGGACTTGCTGGGTTGGCAGCTATATGTATCTTTGGCTTTGCAAGAGCTTGCTCAGTTCCTCTTCCAAGTGTACCAGTTCACACTTCTGTGAGTTTTTAAGTCAAAAAGCTCAAGGGAAAATGGACCCCAAGGACAGATGGAAGCTAGAGAATGAGTAAGAAAAAAAGTAAAGCTTACATTTTCCACCTTCCCCACTCCTCTTGCATGCCTCTTAACCCTAAGTAAACATTGTGGGTTTTCTTGACCCTGTAAATTTGCTTTTAATCTTTAAAAAGAAAGAAGTTTAGAAGGAAATTCCTCATCTTCCTGTCTCTCTCGCCTCAGTTCAGGAAGGGGCGAGCTGGAAGGAGGTAATAAATAAGCAACCCCCTTCCTTTTTTGAATCCATTAATAGCAAGTCTGGGGAGAGCTGTGTCTAACCTTTGCTCTCTGGCTGCTGTGGGCAGTTTTTCAAAGTTGGACAAAGACTTCTCTGGATCAAGGTCAATGGTGCCATCATTGTTGCTTGTTTAGAAATGAAGCAGGAATTTAGGGAGCCCAAGGAGCTGTTGTTCCATAGTTCATCTCTCTGGGAGGCCTGATTTGTTCCTGTTCTGATCCTGACCCCCCTGACTCCTCTCTGGGGGGCCAAGCCCTCTGTGAACTGATTGCTCTCTGACTTTGCACCCTATTTTCCTGGAAGTGTATATCCGTGTATTCACTCCCACTCTGCACCACACAAGCAAGACCTAGAGATGTAAAAAAGGCAGATTTTGAAGAGGAGGAACCCTTAAGCCTTCAACCTGGTCCATCGTCTATGCCAGTCTCTAGCATTCATCACCTCAATTCATTCTTGCAAGACCCCTTTCTATAGATGGGGAAACTGAGGCTCAGAGTTTAGAAGCACTTTCTGTACACCAGTCATTGTTCTAATCACCTTACACAATTTTCTGTTTAAATCCTTAACACATCCTAATGAGGGTAGGAACAATTATTCTCCCAACTTTATAGATGAGGAAATAGACACTGAGAGATTAAATAACTAGCCTGAAGTTGTACAGCCAGTGAGTGCAGAAGCCTGGATTTGAACCTAGAAATTCTGGCTTTAGTATTCAAGTACTTATCTGCAGTTGGGATTCAAACCTGCAGGTGATGACATCAAGCCACCCAAAGTGAGCGTGTTTACTGAATTTACAGCCTGAAAAGTCACCTGGTCTTTTGGCAGTAGGCATTTTTATCTTTTGAATGGGGGTGATCAATGACATGGTTGTCCTGCTCTATTCTGTATCGTGGGTATGCTCCTCCCTCCCTTCCCTCCAGCATGTATCAATAGGCAAGGGAGATGGTCTCTGCCCATGGTAACTTGGGACAAGTATGTACAACACAGGGGAAGCAGTGTGGTCACAATGACAGTGAGCTTGTGTAGTTAAGGGCTGAAGTGAGTGGATGGCACAGAGATCAGAGAAGGAAGAGCTGGATGAGGCTTGGAGATAGCCTTGTGGATTTCATCAGTAGATCTTAGTTCACTTAAATCAGTGGATATCAAACTTGAGCATGACTCAGAATTATCTGGAGGACTTAGTAAAATAAAAATGGCTGTGGTCACCATGCAAACAATATAAATGTATTTCTCTCAGTTCTGATAATTTCACAATATAGGGTGTCCCCCAAAATGTATACACACACTTTGAATAATTAATTATAAAGGCAGTGTTTATTAAAATACATTTCATTTTCAAAATTGAGCTATCAGCTGTTAAAGTGTGTGTACATTTTTTTGGGACACCCTATATATACATATAGCAAATCATTATGTTGTATACCTTAAACTAACACAATGTTATATGTCAATTATATCTCAATAAAACTGAGGAATAAAATAATTTTATATGATTAAAAAAAACCCCAGATGTCTGTACTCCATCCCATTTACCAAGTTTCTGATTGAGCAGGACTGGAGTGAGGCCTGGGAATTTGTATTACTAACAAGTTACTTCTGCTGTCTATGGACCACACTTGGGAAATCACTGATAACCAATAGGTAAGATTTTTTAAAGTGTAAGAAAAAGGAAATGAGTGAATGAATGTGATTTGTGTATTAGTCAGAGTAGGTTAACTGTCATAACAAATAAGCCCTACAGTCTTTGTGGTCATAAAACAGTAAAGTTTTATTTCTTGTTTATGTTACAGTCTAGTGTGGGTTAATAGGGGAGTGCTCTGCTCCACCCAGGCATTCACTGGCCCGGGCTCCTTCTATCTGTTACTCTTCCACTCCCTGGGGACTTCAAGTCCTTCATTAGAGCTTCTGAATCTAGCCAGAAATTGAGGGAAGAGAGAATGGATGGTAGTGCAGAAGGCTTTTATGCTCTTGGCCTAAAGGAGAAACATATTACTTCTGCCTATGTGCCATTGGCCAGAACTCAGTTACACAGTTCCACTTAATGCAAGGGAGTCTGGGAAATGTGTCCCAGCCCCATGCCTGGGTAGAAAAGGGAGCAGAGAATGAATATATAGTGATCTTTGGCACAGCCTGCTTGAGGATCCACAAGGAACTTGGTTTGACTGGAAAAGAACATTCGTGTTGAGAGAATAAGTGAATGTTTCATGCTCTTCCAAGGAAAGAGGCTGCAGACAGCTCAGGTCATTATTTAGCATCATTATAGTGTAGCTGCAGAGTGGGAAAAATAATCACCAGATTTATGTGCAGATGCTCTTCATTGAAAACCTGGATAGCTGACATTATAAAGTTACACAACTTCTCAGTACCTGCTTTTTTTCTCTATATAATTTTATATGAAAATCACTGGTCCAGTGCCAAACATGTAACAACACAGAGTAGTTATTTCTGTGTTCTCTGCACTCAGATGGACAGATGGAACCAAGCTATTGTGGCATCGGGAGCCCCTTCATGTAGGCAGCTGTGGGATTCATCTTTTAAAGGACACAGCCTTGGCAGTCAGATGGCTGTTTCAAAGGCTGTAGCATTATGCCTCAGACATAACACAGGGAATCAGGCCGGCCCAGCAAGGCCTGAGGGAGCAGTCTAGGCCGGAGACCACAGCCAGTCTTGTTAAATACTGGGTTTTTGGAGTTGCGCTGCCTGAAATCAACACCTTTGTGCCTCAGTTTCCTCCTATGTAAAAAGGGGCTGATCATATTACCTACCTCATTCAGTTGTTGTGACAATGGGATGAGAAAAAGCTAAGGACTGTACTGAGAAGTATTGGATAAAGATTCATGAACTTCCTAGCCCCATTTGGTATTCCATCATTTTTCCCTCTTGGCGTCATTAGCTGAGGCCAATTTGGAGGTCCTTTGAGCATATAAACCCTTTAGCCTTTGAATGGCTAAAGGGTTTAGTCTTAGAATGGCCATCCTAGGTCTAACAGAACCCTCTCCTCTCTCCATAGCTCAAGTGTCTTTCAGTGATTTGGGGGCCCCTGAACTGTCAATGGGCATGAATGCAGTCTGAGGGAGGAGTTGGTGAGGAATTCTCCAAGCTCTTTTTCCAGGCTGCGCCTACACATTTGATTAGTGGTCCATGGCCAAGTTTACCCCCGTAACAGAGATGAAAGTCTCCTGGGCTCCTCAAAAGCAGTACTAATGCCCCAAAGGCCCCCTCCCCATCCTAGCACCAGCACAGATCTCCATCTCTCCTAGTTCCTTGCTCCCCTCAGGTCTGGGCCCTTTAAAACCCCTTCTCTCCCCCTTGTTCAAATGGTGCAATTGTGGGTGATTGAAACCACATTTTTATATGTGTCAAAATCAGTTCAGCCCTTAGAAAGAAATCATAATATAAATTGGATCATATATCCTAAGTGGATGCCACCAGCTAATTCGTTTGTTAGACTGTTCAACTACATAGGATTAAGTGAGTGTTTACTTTTAAGCAGTTACATGTGGGTCTCATTAATGCACACTCTGGTATGGCTTGTGCCTAATATCTTGTCAAATAGGGGAGTGTATAGAAGGCCCTTACAAACCACCCAACTGCAGGGAGCCATTACTTCTCCAGCAGCCTCTAGTGATTAATGGGGTGGGGCTAGGGGGACTGCCTGCCTTTCTCTGACTTGATGTTGCAGAAACTGGATGTCTTGCACTTTCATTGGCCTCTCTTTAAAGCAAAGGAGGGCAAAAGGAGGGCCCGCACATCTGCTTTAGTACAAAGGGACAAAGGTTTGGAATCCCATTGTGTATAAGTGGGTAGAAAGGGCTAGAAAAAAAATCTATTTAGAAGGCCCCTGCCCCCTTTTGAAATGCGCAATCATAAGTTCCTTGTAGCCTCAGACAGGTGGTGGTCTATACCCTCATTAGTCCAATTGGGGACATTCTCAGGCCCCAGCCCAGATCCCCTGAATCAGAATCTGATTTTTCATGTTCAACATCTGAGCCTTAAAATTGAACACTCCCTGGTCTAAACCATTGTTCTCTATCTTAGCTGCACACTGGATTCATCTGGAGGGTTTCTTAAAATGCTCGTGCCTGCATCTCACCCCTAGAGATTCAGAAGTAATTGGTCTGGAGTGGGCCAAGCATTGGGATGTTTAAAAGATACCCAGGCAATTCTATTGTGCAGCCAAGGTCAGGAAGCTCTACTCTAACTGTTGATGCCTCAATCCCTCCCTATTTCAGGGGAGATTACAATGCCTGGTTTCCAGGTGGCTGGCAGGGTTGGAGGAGGTAACAATGGGACCAGCCAGCACACCAGGGGCACCCAGATGTCCCTCTTCCTTTCTCCCTTCACCACATTTCTCTCTGCCCTTTCTGACTTCCCATTTTCCTGCTTCCTGAAAAGAGAAGTTTCTTTTGGTCCCAAGTGTGAGAATGTTGGGAACTGGTGCTGAGGAGGGTTTGGAATCCGTGGGCATTATTTTAATCCAGAATTGTTTTATTGCCTGTCTTTGTGTTGTTGCAACATTATAGCAAGAGCTTCATTTGTAACTGGTTTGTTTGTTTTTTTAAACCCCTATTTCATTTATTTATTTTCAACGGCCAAGCAGTGGGAGCCGAAGTGTGGGGAAGGAGTTTGGAAATGCTTCCTTCCTGGTACCTGTACTAGAATTCAGACTCATATTGTCTATGAAATTTCAGATGTGTATGCTGTTGGCTGGTCCTGGTGTAGACTGGAGCCCCCAAGGCGCAGCAAACATTTCATTTGGCCACCAGATTTGTCTTTTATAAGGGGGTAGGTAAGGTGTTTTTAAACAGCTCCCCTCGCCTGTCCAGCCCACACAAGTTGGCAGAGATTCAGTTTTTCCAGCTCCTTCCCACTTAGCACAACTAGAAACCCTGGAAATAATGTGAGTTTAAATAATGCTAAGTACTCTCTTAGCCCAAGGGGAACTACTGCCTTAATTTCTGACATCATAGCATTGTGTTGCCGCTTTTTGTGTTTTAGGTAAATGAACCATTCAATTTGTACTTTTTGTGTCTGGCTTCTTCCGCACAGTATCATGTTTGTGAGATCTACCCATATTGTTGTGTGTAGTTGAAGATTTTTGTAGGGAAGGATTTTGTCCAAATATTGATCTTGGACTCTGAGCAGAGTTAGGACTTGAGTAAAACTAAATTTAAAAGCAGGTGTTTTTTTCTTCTTATTATAGAAACCTAAGATCTGTAAAATGAACAAAATTTAAAAAGTAAAGATCAAGAAAATAAAATAATGAAATAATTTCTAAATCTATCACCCAAAGAGAATCACTCTTAATATGTTAGTGCATATCCTTTAGTATTTTCTCTGTACATATTTTTTTAAATGGGCTTATAGTTTACATATTTCTTTGTAAACTGATTTTTTTCACTTATTAGAACAAGAATATCTTTTTGTCACCAAATATTCTTCTACAACATCCCTTTAATGGTTACATAGTTTTCTCTTTGTATAGCAAGATTTGGCTTAATATAATTTTAACTTTTTTCGCTTGAGATTCATGAACTACCATAAACAGCTTTTATTATCATAAAATGCAATAAGTAATAAATATTGCCATCTCTTTAGAAAGAAAATGGGCTTTAATTTTTGTCCTAATGGTGTCTTTGACTGCTGCAAGGTTGTGGGTGTCAGTGGCTGCTGGGTGGTGAAAAGCTGGGTGGCCATAGTTCTCCAGCTGGAAGGGTCTCCATGTATTTTTGCAATGAAGGCCAGTGTTAGGTGTCTAATGTCCTGACCTCTGGCTATTTTCAGAAAGTCAAGAGCTAAGGGGTGATTTTTCATTAACTCACCTTTAGGTTGGGTTTATGAATTTCCTCTTTCCTGCCTGCCAAAAAGTCAAATTGTGTCCACTAGGCATTAGGGCCAGAAGATTCTAATTTTGAAGGCACACTTTTTAATTTTGTGAAATAATTCAATTGTGTTAACTAGCACCTGTGAGCATTGGTTCACCCCCCCCTTTTTTTTACCAAAACAGATTAAATAGAAATTGGATTCCTAATTCTTATGTAATCTAACTGAGAGCCAAAGAGACAGGTGGACATTGTAGTTTTTATTGGGGATGCCATTAGAGTGTTTATAAACCACAGAACTACTTTGGAGAACTTTAAAGCACTTTGAGCCAATAAGCTCATTAATGATGAGGAAAAGGAAATAAAATTTCATTGTCTTTATACACATGCTATGGCTGAAGTCCAAGTAATTTTGGCTCATATCAACATTTGCTGGCTAGCACTTTGAGAACAAATAGATATAGTATTAGCAAGATTTTGAGTCAACAATAACATTTGGACTTTGGCCACACGCACACACACACAAGGGGGCGAGAGAAAGAGAGTTTTCCAGTCCTTTATTTTTTAATCATAAAACAACAAGAAGAAACTGCTATATCTGAAACATTTTAGGTCCTTCTTATGTTTGCTCTTAAGAGGTATATCTATTTCTGCTTAGAAAGATCTGTCTTTATTTCATACAATAAGTGACTGGCCTTCCTGGGATTTCAGAGGTCTTTTAACTCCACCAGTGTTTCATCCTCCCCATCCCCAGCCTTGTTGAGCTGCTCATTACAATAAAGGTTTGTGTTGCTTCCTTTTGACCCTCTTGTGCAATAAGTATGGCAGTATATTTTCTTTTTAAAAAATTTATCTTTATTGTTGAAAGTATTACAGATGTCCCCTTTTTTCTCCATTGACCCTTCCACCCGGCATCCGCCCCCCCCCCAGGTGGCAACCTCCTGAATGAGATGCTGGGGAGAAATATGCTATAGGATATTTTTAATTATACTAGAAAATGTTTTAGTAGGACATTTTCTTACTATGGTTGCAGCTTCTATGAAAATTTTCATTGCTATCTGGAACAAAAATCTTTAGAGTTGTTAGATATTTCTTCTAGAGGTAAGGGCACCTTGACACTACCTAATGCCAATTCAACTTATCTCTCTCCAGCCCTGGGGCTATGGAACGTTTTATAGGTGTTACAAAATTATAGAGGTGGATAGAATTTCTAAGATGATATTCTGTGATGAGATGATTTTCTATCTAGTGTTTGCTCTCCTAGGAATGAGAATAATCCAGCTCCCTTTCTCCTCTCATGGATATCCACTGTTGTTTGGGGCTATGAGTCTTGTCTTCTACCAGTATTTTATGGCCGTTTTGTGCATTCCAGCTCACATAATGTCTTCTCAGAATAGTGAACCCCGCCTGCATTCGGAGAGTGAGACACTTGCATCCCCAGACCTGCTTATGGCAAATACTTTCCTTACGAATGAGGTTCCTCTCTTTTTTTTACACCTCCTTCACTTTGATCTTTTGCTTCTGGGTTTTAATGAGCAGGAGCTTGGTGAGGTTAGGAGAATTTTTGTCATCTGTATCCTTAGAAGCAGGGAGTTGAAGGTACCTATGTGTGTGCATGCACATGTGCAAGGATGTGTGCATGTATATGTGTGCACCCATGTGTACTTATTTATGTGCACATTATGTAACCTGTTTACATATGTGTGTGTGTTTCTGTACACCTGTGAGCATGCATTTGTATGTGTATGCACATTCATTGCTTTATATTGTACCCTTCAGATGTCTCTGGAGGCATTTAAGGATATTGTCCAGGTATAATAATAATAGTGAATCTTTATGAAGTATCATGTTTCAAGCAGTTCTAGGCATTTAATCCTTATAACACCTAATGAAATAGGTACTATTGCTATGCCCCGTTTTCAGATGAAGAAGCTGAGGCACAGAGAAGTGGAGAAATTTACCTCAGGTCACCCAGCTAGGAAATGGGAAAGCTATGCTTCAAACCCAGGCTGTCTGTCTCTAGCTCTTATCTTGCATACTAAAGTAAAAAGGATGTCCCTAGAGGAAGTAAGACCTCCCCAACTTCCTCCAGATAAAGCTGAATCTTGTTAGGATGCAGCTCATCACCTGATGGCTGTGGGCCTGCTGTCCTACAGAAGTTTGTTAAGACACTTAGGAACCTAGGGCAGTAGTGTTCATGAGTCAGAGACAGAAGACCTGAGTGCAGCATGTTGGCGTGTTCAGAGACCTTTCATCCTCTCTAGGGTTGCTTTTCTGGTGCCCCTTTTTGGTATTCAGTTGTATAAATGAAATAGATCACGTGTCCTTGGTCACTCCCTATTGCTCCCCTTTCTTCTGCATCTCTGCTTTAATATGCTTGATTAGGTACTTCAGAACTCAAGAGAGGGAGCCATATCATTTATATGACATTCAAAACAAGGGAAAGCTAATCTATGGGAGAGGTCAGAAGAGTGGTTATCTTGGTAGGGACCCAAGGGAGCCTGCTGGAGCACTAAAAATAGTCCATATTTTGACCTGAATGCTGTTAACCTGGCTGTGGTGATATGTAAAAATTCTCTGAGCTGTACACTTAAGATTTATGTACTTTATGTAAGTGACATCTCAATATAAAAGTAAATAAAATGGATGCATCTATGTTGACCTGGGCCAACATTGTAGAACCCATGCCAGGAGTGCCAGAGGAAAGAAATAGACACATATAGGTGAGATTTAAAAGAAGAGTCAGGGTTTTAGAGATATAGATAGCTCTTAACTGTAAAAATCAGAGGTTATTTCCTGGAAAATGTAATTGCTTGTATTCAGCAGACACTAATTTTATTATTCTTAATTTCTTATTTATTTTCATGATTTGTATTCTGTCTTCTAATACCCCTGACCACTTGTGTTTGGCTTGCCTTCATTTAATCCTGGCTGTGCTTTTTAAAACGGTTGCTGCTGCCACCTCTCCCAAATTCAGAATGACTTACAAATGTTTGAACAGAGAAACAAAGAAAATGGGAGACATGGTCTGGTTTGTTGCAAATGGCTTTTCCTGCCAAGCTGTGGGGAACCGTATTTGGGCCAGCTTTGCCTTCTTAATTGGAACCATAGCTTCTCAGATTGCCTTTAGATTGCAAACTTGAGGGCCTGCCACCCTCCAGGACCATTTTACACTAGGACACTGTGTACCAGGATTGTCACTGGCCTGTAAGGAAGGACAGCAGCATTTCCTTGCACTGAAAGGGAAGTTGCAAACCTCTAATCCTGTATAGGTTTTATACTTCTCTGCTACTCTCTTCCTACCCCACTCTGGAACTGTAATAATAACACTAGTTAACATTTATTGACAGCTTACTATGTGCCTGATGTAGTTCTAAGCATCTTGCATGCATTAATTCATTTAATCCTCACCAAATATAGAAGCTGTTATTGCTAATGCCATGTTATAGAGAAAGAAGTTAGACACAAGGAGAGAAAGTCACTTGTCCAAGGTCACATAGCTGGTGACAGAGACAGCATCTGAACCCAGTTTGGTTCCAGAGTCTGAGCTCTTATCCATTATTTAAATAAAATCGACTTCCAATGGAGTGACCCCCACAGCTATTTCCATGCTACCTAGACCTGTGCTGTCCAATAGAGCAGTCACTAGTTACACATGGCTATTGAACACTTGAAATGTATCTAGATGATCACTTGAGATGTAATGTGCTCTAAGTGGAAAATGTACATCATGTTTCTAAGACATAGTATGAGGAAAATAATGTAAAATATATCATTAATTATATCATTAATATGTTTTATATTGTATATTGAAATGATATTTTAGATATATTGGGTTAAATAATATATATTATTAATTTCACCTGTTTTTTTT